>NC_134356.1:596146869-597400619 GCF_048569485.1 Anomaloglossus baeobatrachus
AAGAGATTTGTCTCTGGGGGTAATAACGCTTCACCCCCTCCATTACCACTTTTTATGAATTCGTACAATCATAAGCAGGAGGTATTGTGCATAGGAAAAGAAAACTAAGAAGCTTAGAGCAGGTTTTCTCCTATGAGACTTGTACAGTCATATTCTACTCCATGATCTCTGTACCTACTGAGTAGCCCTATGTTATTACAAACAATTTTTACAGTCTCTCAGGCTACTGTCAGCTCTGTACACACTTTGCTCCGTGATGAAAGGTGCAAGAGCTGTTTGCAATGACATACAGCATGTGCAGAGGGAGGAGAGCAGGGCTGAGTGCCATACATGTCTCACAAAGCCTCTTTTAAGCTTCTCTAGGGGCGTGTGCTTTCCCCGTTCCCTACTTGAATCTGCTTATAATTGAGCAATCTCATGCAGGGGAATAGGTACACACCCCCAGATACAACCTTCTGCTAATGCTCCCTTGTCCTAACGCAAGCAAATATCTCTGCAACAGAAAAAAAAAAAAAAAATATATATATATAGAATTTTCTTAGTTAATCTCTGCATTCACCATTCCATGATGTGGCAATTTAAAATACTAAAATTGGTGAAAGGTCCTGTGTTATGATCCGGAACCATGGAAGATCACAATAGATCATGGCAAAAAAAGTGACAAGAGCATTGGCAACTAATCTGGCCATCTCCTTACTAACCATCAATACTAGAAGTAGCTGAGGGTGAACTAACATCCTATGCACCGTGAACCCAGCCGGAGAACTAACTATCCTGAAGGAAGGAAAGATGAATAGCTCTGCCTCACAAAAAAAAAAAAAAAAAATTGGTTTAAAAGATCTGAGTCCTCAGTGGTTGATACCTTTTAATGGCTAACTGAAAAGATAGTAATAATAGCAAGCTTTCCAGACTACTCAGGTCTCTTCATCAGGCATGGTATAACGGTACAAAGATATATATTTTACCTGTATCTCTGCCTCAGAAAATAGATAGCAAAAGAGTAGCAAGCCACCCACATTCAAAAACTACTGTGATATATGAAACACAATACACAAATGGATGATAGGTGAGGCCCATTGACTAAATAGGAAAGGGCTGATTGTGGCCAGAGAAAAACTCTACAAAAATCCAAATACCTGATAGTACAAAAAGGTCCTCCGATCACACGATCTGACTCCGTCCTATATCAGGCGCTCTTGTCAAACCAATGACTAGAAAGCAGGAACAATTACAATGCAAGAAGCAACACATGGACTTATAGGAGCAATATTCCAAACATAGCTGCAGGGAGCTTCCCAGCTAAGCAACAGAGAGGGAAGATTCCTGCATGCAAATTGAACTGAAAACAACCACAGTAAATGACAAACCCAGATAAGAACAAACAACATAAGAAAGAACAAAGCACTTATCTGGGGTAGATGTGGTCTGGAGCAAGATGAGAAGGCTGGTAAACTGAAGAACAAATGACAACCGGCTCAGCCTGCTAGCAGACCAAGGTTTAAATAGGCAGAGAGTTACCAATGGAAACGCCCATTGCTCCAGCACACCTGGTCTCTGTCCAAACCATTCCTGGCCACAAGAGGGAGCCTCACAGCAGCAAAAGCATAACTGACATTCACAACAGTCCTGTGTCTGATCTCAAATACTGAACAGTGCAGCTGTGCATCCAGCCCCAGGGTAAACAGTCCAAGGGTTTAGCTTTCCCCATGGCTGGATTCTCAGATTTTGCAATAAGGCCCAGAGCATTAAAAGTTATGTCTCTTATGAGACTGTTAAAGAAAAAAAGAAAATCTATATTACTGCTACTACTTTCTCACCCTTTATAAAAAGGTTTTCCCATTTGGTTCTGGTGTATTCTGGCATTTTTGATACAGAAGTGACTGTTGTGGTCATTTCATGAGCACTGATGGTTTTTTTGTGTGTTTTTTTAAACAAAAAAAAAAAAAAAAAAAACAACTATTCAACTAATGAAGAAACCACTGCTATTTAAGCAAAAACACAGGTAAGATGTTCAAAAAGACTGGCATATTTTGAGCCTTCCCATTGACTTGTAAAGTATAATGTGTCTTCAGAAGAGACCTGAAGAATAGTCACTTCACTTCTTTAAACACTTAGGCTCAGATTCATCAAAACCATGCTCCCACTGGTCTTGTGAGGAAGCATGGTGACGTCAGATACCCCGGATTCATTAATACGTGTATCTTCATTACTCAGGAGTATTTGATGAGCAGTGCACAGCGAAAAGAAAACAAAAAAAAAACAACACTGTATATTATATCTGTCACCAGTCTCTGACTGGAGCAAGAATTCTGGCTTAATGCCACAGCTCATAAATTAGAAGAGCTGTGGCACCACGCCTTGCTCAAACGCCACCCATTTTGGTGTAGTTGGTAGAAACTTGGAGTGAATATGCAAAAAAGTCACGAATTTTGCATAATTGAGATTCACCAAAATTTTGAAACTTTTCAAAGCACTTTACGCCAGAATTCTTTGAAACAAATAGTTTTCGATTTTCAGGTGGGTTTTGGAGTGAACCTGACTGCAGAAAATGATACCGTATCTGTACACACTGACAGATTAACAATCTGTGTGAAAAGAAAAATAAAAATCACAATAACGCCAATGCAAACATGTGCGACGCCCTGGCAAAACCAGGTAGTCACAAATAGGCCCCTACATAACACCTTCCCTCATTAGGAAACACACAGCCAACCAGTAAACCCTAGTCACCCCCCCTTAGGGACAGATAGGCACACCAGTGGGCGTGACCAGGTGGTTGGACCACGCTCACCCAGGGGTTCCAGACAGCCCAGGGCGGGAAAAGTAAGACAGATCAGTTTTAGAGTTCAAGGACAGAGGAGTGTGGAGTGGAGGTTAAGGCCTGTGTGTCAGGCCTGAAGCTGACTGACAGGTACCAGGGTAGGAGCCCTGGTGTCAGACAGTGGTCTCCATCAGCAGGAGACGGGAAGACGGCTCGCAGAACCGAGGTGGACCGAGACCGGGTTGTAGCCCACCGGTACCTACACCGGGGACCCGACCGAAAACCGTGCATAAAAGGGGGGGTACTCAGACCCTGAAGCCAGAACCAGAACCTATTGGAACTGGTTAATTAACCGATTGAGGCCAGGACTAGAGGTCCTGTCCCACCCAAAGTCCCTCATAGAAGACAACAGCCCACCGATTAGGGATAAGAGGTCACCGCAAGGGCCCATAGATCCCACGGGCCAGCGTCTGCGTGCACGGCTCCTTAGGCCACATCCAGCCAGGAGCGGACTCCTACATTTCAAACTGGGAAGTAATTTCTACTTAAAAACAGTGCAGGAAAAGGACCTTAGTGGCTCCAGAAACAAGCATCACAAGATTACCACAATGCCAAGTACTTGGACCACTGTACTCCTGCATGTCCTTAACCTTTGGAGAAAATAAACCACCATTGTTTCATCTCATGATGTGCATGTTTAACTCTGGCGCGCTCTGGTCATGTCTGCCTCACCCATAGGAAAAACGAAGGTAAGATTCTCACGCCATCCCACAACTGCGCACCTTCAATCACCTTTAAGTGGGGACAGAACATTACAGTAATTTACAATAATACGGTATTGTATTGTTGTGTTGCTATTCAATAAGGTTTGCCTTTCAGAAGCTTTTGTCTCTGTCTTGCCGGTGTTCTGCTCTTATGTCACCAGGTGGCTTGGTGTCTTCAGACTGTTTACACTGCAAGAGTCTCACACGTCTCCTGGTGCATTTAAGTTGCTCAGTCAGAGAAGGGCGCTGCCCGATTTTGCTCTGATGTCCAGTCTAGCAGGAGTCAATTTCTGCTGGTCTGAATTGCTGCTGTGAGTGTACCGCCCTGAGAGGGGCTCGGCTGCTCCCTGGCCGGGCCGAGCCGCTCGAGGTCCGGGCTTGGGTTGTCAGTGGCTCGAGCGCCTCCGGACCGGGGGCCACGTCGCTCTGTTAAGGGGAGGCAGTGGGGTGGTGGTGTGGGACGAGGTCTGCAGCCGGGGGCCGCGTTGTCGTTGGACGGGTCGTGACGCCACCCACGGGTCGTGGTGACGGGAGGCACCACCGCTGGGCTGGAGTGATGGAGGCTCCCGAGGATCGGTGTTGAAGGCGCAGCCTGGATGTTAGCCCCTCCGTGGGTAGGGGGCGGTGTGTCCCGGGGGCCCGGCAGGACGGGCGATGATGTCGGGTGCAGGGGCGCCGTGCGATGTCGTGCTCGGATGGCACTGGTGTACTCACTATTAATTCACACTCACTCAGTCACTGGTAAACCAAAGTTCGGGTATGGTCGGTCCCGCAGCCGGCTGCTTGTGTCCCTTGTGAGGCTGATGGTGGCCCCTTTCCCTTGCACCTCTTGTTTTGGTTTTTGGCTCCCCTGCCTGATCAGTGGTAGCCCGCTCCCCGGTGTTTAGCTGCCGGAAAAGCCCTTGGTTACCTGCAGGTGCTGGCCCGTCGGATGTTCGGCCCTTGGCGGTGGCTCTCACCCGGTATCGATGGGCTGTTGCCTTCTTTCGGGACTTTGGGTGAGGATGAACCCGTGAGGTCCAGACTGCAATCAGTGAATTTTCCTAACTCAGTGGCTTCTAAGCTAGGACGGGGTCGGAGTACCCGGTTTCTGGTGCTCCGGTAAACGGTTGACTCCCCGGTTGAGGGCCGGCGGGCTCCAACCCTGGCCCGATCCCTACGGTTGCTATACTGGTACTCCTGCAGGCGGTCACCACCGTCTGCCTGCCTGACGTTACGGGGATCCCAGGCTCCAACCCGGGTCCCGACAGCTCTGCTCCTCACACCTTCTGTCACTGTCACTCTCTGACTAGACTCCTGACTAAACTCGATCTCTTTGTATTTCCTGCCTCAGGGCAGTAGTCTCTCGGTGGGCGTGCCTTTCTGCCTGACTATGCCCACCTGGTGTGCCCTACTGGCCCTGAGGGAGGCATCAGGTCTCCCTTTCGGGTGACGGGTGTGTCCTCACAAGGGATGGGGGGGGGGGGGGTGGTGTGTGGTGGGTGCTGTTACCTGTGACCTCTGGGGTCCAGGGCGTCACATGAGCACAGGTTATAGAAGACCTATCACAGTTGCCTCCACCCTTTAAAAGATGGTGGAACCTGGTGTCTCACACTGATGATAGCTCTAGCTTTGCTCCAGCAACACCAGTCTTGTGCATTTGATCCAGCTTTGGTGATTTGTTGTATGCTATTTGGAGTGTGATGGAAATATCCTTGCTGTATTTCCTCCCTGAACTTTATTTTCTCTGAGCATGTATTGTCTTTTCCACTGTGTGTTTGCTGTGAGAATTTGAGCTTTAATTTCCAGTTTGTTGCTATTTGTGAGATATATGTCTCCTGTCCCAGCTCTTCCCTGGGTGAGGGTGTGGGCGTGTTAGACCAGGGCTTTTCAGGAGTTCGGGTCACACTGAAAGTCCAGACCTCGCCACCATCAGGCGTACCTGTGGAAAAAGGGACAACTTAGGGTCCCCTTCCTTGAGTGCCAGTGTACACTCTCCCTGTAGCTGCGCTGATGTCAGTTGACCCTCCTTCTTTCCCAGTTATTGTATGTTAGCCATCATCTATATGCAGCAACAGAAGAATCCAAGAAAAAGGAACACCGAGCACCAATCAGCATCAGGTAAAATATAAAAACAGCAGAGGGGGGGGGGGGTTTGCACGGCACAGCGGATGACGACCGTTTTGTGCTTAACAACCACTTCAACAGGTCTGCCGACCGGTTTTTATATTTACCTGATGCTGAAATAAATGGATTTTTTGTATACGGCAGCCCGGTGAGTGCCCTCTTCTTTTGCTTCTTATCTACATGCCCTGGTTCAGAATACTCTTACCTACTGTATATAATACAAAAATGCAGCTGGAAAATAAACTACTTCTTCTGGAATCTTCATACAACACTTCTGCAGTAGACTCAAGCTGCCTGATGAAGTCTCTACTTGTGAGTAATGATATAAGAAAGCCTCAGAAACAACCCTACACTTACAGCTTAGTTATAGAAGGAATATTACATGTTCCCAGAGTTTACACAAACAATCCTAGCTGACCACAACAGGGAATGCACAAATACTAAGGGCAGCAACCAAAAGAGAGAGAAGGTGCCATTTGGATCTATACACTAGTTTGTAACTATCGTGTTTCCCCACGGGGAGGGGGGAGAACCACTCAGATCCGGGCTCGCGTGTCGGTGGCTTGAGCGCCACCGGACCGGGGGGTGGGGGGGGGGGGGGGTAACGTCGCTCTGGAAGGATGTAGTGGCGATACACGCAGGGGTTTGGGGTGGTTGTTCGTAAAGTTCGTGACGCCACCCACGGGTTGTGGTGATCGTAGGATGGGACACCACCGCTGCCGTTGACTAGGCCTCCCGGTGACAGTGTTATGCAGCTTGGTGTTAACCCCCTCCGTGGGCAGGGGCGATGGTCCCGGGGGGCCGTACGGAGAGGGATGCAGGCAGGGGTGCAGGGCGCAGGGTCGCGGTGCGGTGCCTGACGGCAATGGTGTACTCACTCTGACACAGGAAAACGGAGTCTTTGATAAACCAAACGGCAGGATGGACGGGGCCCACAGCCGGCTGCGGTGTTCTCCCTGGACGGGTTTGGTGATGGGACTGTCGTCCTCCCTGCACCTGTGTTATGTTGTGAATGACTCCGGTGCCTGGACACTGGTAATCCGCTCCCCGGTGTGTAAGCGGCCGTAGGAGCCCGTTTGCCCGCAGGCGCTCGCCCTTTGGATCTCTTGCCTGTGGCGGTGGCACTTATCCGGGATGGTTGGCCTTGCCATTAGTCTGGACTTGGGTGGGAATAAACCCTGGAGGTCCAGACCGCAATCAGTAAATTCGACTATTAGGGCAGCTTCTAGCCTAGTCGGGGTCTGAGTACTCTGCCTGGTGCTTGGCTCCAATCGGCTCCCGGTTCGGTACCGGCGGCTCACCGCCCCGACCCCGGTCCTACGGTTCCACCGACCGTGCGCCAACTTCTGCAGACGGCCCACCACCGTCTGCCGACCTTGCTGGAGGTGCCTGGGCTCCGACCCAGACACCTAGACAGTCCGTGGCAGGCCTGATCCCAGGTGCGTGTCTCTCCTCTCCACTCCACTCACTTGACTCCACTGTACTCAACTGTCTTTGTTTTCCCGCCTCCAGACCTGTGAACTCCTCAGTGGGCGGGGCGAACCCCCTAGCTCCGCCCCACCTGGTGTGGACATCAGACCCTGGAGGGGTGGCAAAAAGGTTTCTGTTTGACTGTTGTCACCTGTTCGGGGAAGGGGTGTGTGTGGTGTCATGTCTGACTACCTGGCTAGTCCAGGGCATCACACATACACGTCAGGTCACAGTTTGTTCTGCAGCAGCTGGCTCCCTCAGTGACTGGAAGCATCATCACTCACGCAGAGTGATACTGGTACCTGTTATGTGTATGAGAGCTGCAGTGCAATGCAGCTGGAAAGGCGAGGGACCAAACAGCAGCATAGATCTGTGTGAGAGCCCATCCACACTTGCCAACCGTAACTGTGGTAGTGGTGGGGGGGCTTGTCCGCTTTCCTTGATGAAGAGCCCTGCTGTATTTAACTTTTTTTGCTCCATATGTCGCGGGCGGAGGAGGGGACGCTGCGCTCACCCACTGCTCGGTCCGGCTGCTGCTCGGTGGTGGCTCGAGCGGTGGGCCGGATCCGGGGACTCGAGCGGCGTTCTTCGCCCGTGAGTGAAAGGGGGTGGTGTGTGTGGTTTGGGGATATTGTCCGTGACGCCACCCACGTTTGTGGTGAAGTTGTGACACCACCGCTGCTCTGGACGGGGATCCCGGGAGCGATGACAGGGAGCAGCTTGGATGTTGGTTGTCCCGGGGCCTGGTGAGGTGCAGGGTCGCGGCGGCAGCGCTGTGCCGCACGGCACGGTGGTACTCACTCAGCCAGTAATTTACACGGAGTCTCTGGTCAAACAAACGGCTGGATGGACGGGTCCCACAGGCGGCTGCGGTTGTTCTCCTCCGGTAGGTTGATGGTGACTGCCTTTCCCTGCACCTGTGTGTTGTGTTTACGGTTCCAGTGGCTTCCCACCGGTAACCCGCTCCCAGCTTGGATGGATGCTGAGGGAGCCCCTTTTGCCCGCAGGCTCTGGCCCCTGGGAACTGTAGCCTTGGCGGTGACTGTTTCCCCTTACGGTGTGAGCTGTTGCCTTCAATCGGGTCTTGACTGCTGGGAAACCCGGAGGTTTCCCTTCGCTAACGGATTTGACCAGTTTTACGGCGACTCCTAGCCTGGTCGGGGTCCGTAGGCCCTGCCGAATGGTGCTGGCTTCTCTTCACTCCCCGATCCGGTACCGGCGGGCCACCGCCCGTCCCCGGTCCTTACGGTTCACTATAATCACCCTCTCCTGCAGACGGTCACCACCGTCTGCCAACCTTGCTGTATGTGCCGGGGCCACGCACCCGGACACGGTCAGTCTCCTCTACTACCACTTCCCTTTTCCAACTCCAAAACTGATCTCATTGCCTTTTTCCGCCTCCAGGACTGTGAACTCCTTGGTGGGTGGGGCCAACCGCCTGACCCACCCCCTGGTGTGGACATCAGCCCTTGAAGGAAGGCAACAAGGATTTGTGTTTGACCTAGGTGTGCCTAGCCGGGGTGTGGGGTGTGTTGGTGTAGTACCTGTGACGACCTGGCTTGTCCAGGGCGCCACACAGACTCTATGTAACCACAACCAGGGCTTGTTTGGTTTTGTTACAAAACTGCAAGCAAATCCTTATGCCAGCAAAGTCAATGAGAATCCTGAAGTGTTGAGTGTGCTGCCCTTGTGCCAGCAGCGGCGCTGCTCTGATCCGGGACCTACGGTACATCTCAAGGGGTTTCCCGGACCCGGGGGGCGCGCGGACACTCCGAATAAAAGGGGCGTGTTTGTACGGGATGATTGTAGAATGTCTGCGACGCCACCCACGGTGTGTGGTGAAGTGGAACACCACTGCTGCTGTTGTGGGATACCAGGGGAAGATATAATGGCAGCTGGATGTTAACCCCTCCGTGGGTAGGGATGGTTGCCCCTGTTTCTATGCAGGGTATGGCGATGGCAGGGGCTTGCACGCACAGATGACCAGGGGATAGTTGGTTACTCACAATTGAATGAATCACACGAGTCTTTTGGTAAACCAAGGTGCTGCTGGTGGCCGGCCGCCGCGGACGGTTGTACTCTGGTCCGCTCACCGGGCTGGTGGTCGCTGTCCTTTCCTCTGCACTGTCGTGTATTGTGGGCTGCCTGGTTTGGAACTCAAGAGTCCGCTCCCGGCTTCTGTGTGCCTAAGGAGCCGTGCCCGCTGACGCTGACCCGTGGGATCTATGGGCCCTTGCCCTAGCCCTCTCTGTGGGTGATTGTCTGCTACCAGAGTACCCCCTCTGTGCACGGTTTCCCGGTCGGGTCCCTGGTGTCGGTACCGGCGGGCTCCAACCCTTCTCCGGTCCTCCTCGGATCTGCCAAGCCGTCTTCCCTTCGCCTGCTGACGGAGACCACCGTTTGCCACCTAGCCAAGGTACCAAGGCTCCCGACCGTGGCACAGTTCAACTTGAACTTCCTCTGCTGGAGCTACACCTAGCTCCAGCCCGCACTCCTCTCCACTTGAACTACAAACTTCTCTCTGCTTGTTTTCCCCGCCCCGGGCTGTCTAGAACCCTAGGTGGCCATTCCCTAACCGCCTGGTCACGCCCACTGGTGTGTCTGTCTTGCCCTAAGGGGGGGGGGGGTGACTAGGGTTCCAGGTCGGCTGTATGTCACCTAGGTGAGGGAAGGTGTTCTGCGGGGGCATGGCCAGCTTTAGGCATGTGCGACTTGTGCAGTCGCACAGGGCGCCGACGGCCATGCTTCAGGGGAGGCGCAGCAGAGAGGTAAGAAGTTGTACATTTCCTGGCTCCTCCCTTCCCAGCACAGCGTTTTTACTGTAACCGCCGCCGGTTACTTACTTAGCTTTATGTAGCGCTGGCCAGCCGGGCCCACCACCTTCACCGAGCCCCAGTCACATCTGCAGCAGAGGGGCCCGGCAGTGTCGCTTCAGCCACTACTGCAATCTGCACATGACTAAGGTTTGCATGCAAAGTCCTTCTAGGGCATCGCATGCAAATTAGCCATGTGGTGGGGGAGGCACGGTGAATGGAGCAGAGCAGAAAGGTGGCGCGTCATCCCGCAGTCCAATGTGATGAGGTCATCACTCTGCACCTCATCACAGTGCTGCGGGCAACGCGGAGCTGGTGAGCGTGCGGCATCCGACAGGGAGAAGTAGGCGTTCTAGGAGCTGAAGATTTTCGGGTGGCGCTGACTCCAGCCGCGGGTGGCGCTGACTCCAGCCGCGGGTGGCGCTGACTCCAGCCGCGGGTGGCGCTGACTCCAGCCGCGGGTGGCGCTGACTCCAGCCGCGGGTGGCGCTGACTCCAGCCGCGGGTGGCGCTGACTCCAGCCGCGGGTGGCGAGGGGGGGGGGCCCCCCTTACTGCAGCCCCTGCCTTGCTTTAGCTGGATGTGCTGAGGGCACACCCAGTTGAAATGCATCACTGCTCAGAGAGGACGCTGCAGGATGTGGGAGCCGGGGAGGGTGAGTAAAATGTTTGTTTTTTTTCTTTTTGCGGTAGACAAATATACGAGGAGAGACCCAGGAAAGGCACATATACACAAGAAGGTGGAGATATATACCGGGAAGGGGACAAAAATAAGGATGGGGACATATACCAGAATGTGCCCAGGAGGGGAATATATGTACATCAGGAGGAGCCTAGGATGTGGAGATATATATACATTTGCTGGGAAGGGACAAATAAACCAGGATGGGAACATATATACCAAGAGGACATATATACCAAGAAGGGGACAGAAACAAGGATGGGGACATATATACCAGAATGTGCCCAGGAGTAGGATATACATACCAGGAGGTGCCCAGATTGGACATATATACCAGGATAGGGACAAGCATACTAGGAAGGGCCCAGGATGTAGACATATATACCAGGAGGATATTATACAGAGAGACAATGTGTGTTGGGTGATATACAGAGGATCATAGTGTGTGTGTGTGTGTGTGTGTGTGTGTGTGTGTGTGTGTGTGGTGTGTGTGTGTGTGTGTGTGTGTGTGTGTGTGTGTGTGTGTGTGTGTGTGTGTGTGTGTGTAAATAAAGAGGGGCAGCTTGTGTGGGGGATAGTGTACAAAGGGGCAGCGTACATGAGGAATATTACACAGAGGGACATTGTGTGTGTGTGTGTGTGTGTGTGTGTGTGTGTGTATATTATACAGGGATGTGTGTATATTATACAGAGATGCAGTGTGTGGGGGATATATAAAAGGGGGCAGAATGTGTGTAGGATGCTACACAGAGGAGCACTGTGTGGGATATTGTACAAATGGGCAGTGTGTGGAGGGGATATATTGAGGAGCAGTGTTTGTGGGGAGATATTATGGAGAGAGGAGGTGTATTATTAATTTTCTAAGGGAAATACTTGGGGAGAGAGATAACACACACACATTTTTCAAAGAATGGTGGTAAGTGTGGAGGGTTTGAGAGGTGGAGTCGGAGCTGGGGTGGGGGTGTAATATCCATGGATACGGCATAAATGGTTGAAATCGGAAGACCTCAAAAAAAAAAAAAAACACGAGTGACAGACGTGGTGACATTAAGGCTGGAAACACATCTATGCGAGTATAATCGGTCCGAGTTGGCTGAAAAAAAAAAAACTCTGCTGATTTTAGTACACGTTAGGTCAGAGTGCAATGCAACTGCACTGCGATCCTGAGATTTTTCTCATGATTGCAGTGCTTGTGTGATCCTTTTTTTTTTTTTATCAGCAGCTGTCATCTGCCATTCAGCTCTGCTACATGGCCACTGTCAGTAGCCACAGCCAGCCATGTAGCAGATCTGAATGGCAGATGACAGCAGACACAGACAGAGCCGCACGATCAGAATGAACTTCACCCGACTTCATTGTCATGCCACGGCTCTGTCTGTGTCGCGTCCTGATTAGCGGTCACCCGTGAAGGACTCACCGGTGACCGCTAATCCCCTGAGTGACTGAATTGAGCAGCGCGATTAGCGCTGCTGTCACTCAGGTTACCCGCGGCCAGCTGGATCCTCCCCCCCGTGACCGCAACTCACCTGTGACTTCATTGCTGTCACCTGGGCGACTTGCTGTCACTGTTGGAGGATCCAGCGGTGTCCGCGAGTAACCTCAGTGACAGCAAAGCTGATCGCGCGACTCACCTCAGTTGCTGTGTGGAGCTGACAGGAGCGGCGGTGTCTTCTGCAGCTCCTGTCACCTTCACGTAGCAGAGCTGGAAGCGACACGGGACCTCCGTGGATTACGTCAGACAAGGATGGGTTTTTTGCGTACTTAAGTGGTGAACGAGGGTCTTTGTTATTGTTTATTATTTCAAATAAAGGATTTTTTCACTGTGTGTGTTTATTAACTTTAATTTACAGGTTAATCATTGGGGGTGTCTCAGACGCCTGCAATGATTAATCTAGGATTTAGTGGCAGCTATGGGCTGCGATTAACTCCCTATTACACAGATTGCCAACGCACCAGGGCAAATCGGGAAGAGCCGGGTACAGTCCCCATAACAGTCGCATCTAATAGAAGCGGCCATTCTGGGCGGCTGCTGGCTGATATTGTTAGGCTGGGGGGGGGGGGCTCACCATAACGTGGAGCTCCCCATCCTGAGAATACCAGCCTTCAGCCGTATGGCTTTATCTGGCTGGTATTAAAATTGGGGGGGGACCACACGCCATTTTTTTAAATGATTTATTTTACTGCACAGCATAGACACGCCCACCGGCTGCTGTGATTGGGTGCAGTGAGACAGCTGTCACTCAGCGTGGGGGCGTGTCTGACTGCAACCAATAATAGGTGCCGGTGGGCGGGTAAAGCAGGGAATACGAGATTGAATAATGAGCGGCCGGCTTTTTCAAAAGAGGAGAAGCCGCCGGAGCCGTGTGAACGCCATGCAGCACCGCGCTGCTGATCGGGGATCGGTGAGTATGAGAGAGAGGGGGGGTGGGGATAGACTGACATGGACAGAGAGTGAGGGACAGAGAATAGAGACCGAGAGGGAGAGACCGACTGACAGAATAGTGATTGACAGACATTGTGAGACATCACTCGTTTCCAGTGTTTTAGGAAACATGCGAGAAATGTATTTAGAAAATCGGATGTCACTAGGATGGTGTGAGTGTCGTCCTGTGACATACGATTTTTTTACACGCTCCCATAGACTTGCATTGGAGAGACTCGCAGTAGAAACTCGCAAAAAAGCAGCGATTTTTTTCTCAGTCCGATTTGGACTGAGAAAAAAAAATAAATAATCACAAATGCGAGCTGAATCATTCACCAACATGTGTCCGATTCCAATGCGAGATTTTCTCGCATTGCTTTGCTGCGAGAAACTCGCAAGTGAGAAGCAGCCCTAATGTGGATTTGAGGTCCGGATTCTCCAGCACAAATTTGTAATTTAGTGTACATTTGAAGAGATCAGTTTTCTTAGGATATAAAAAAAAGATGGTATCTCCTGTCCCCATTTGTTTCCTGGGACACTGGGTTTAAAAAAAAAAACAAACAAAAAAAAAACAAAAAAAAAAAAACACAGTAATGGGTGGGGAAGGGGGGGGGGGGGCACCAAAGGGCAGTTTTGCACAGGGCACCATTCAGGTTAAGGCCGACCCTGTGCGGGGGCCTATGTGTGACTACCTGGATTTGCCAGGGAGTCACATTGAGCACATGAGTATTTTTTTTTTTTTTTGCAGATTTGATGCTGAAGATTATTTTTCAGCACGTCAATTCTTTCATCGATTTTCCCTCATTGAAAACTGTTGGGGGAAAAAAAAAAAAATAGAAATTTCTGCAACCAAAATACTTAACATGTGCACATACCCTAAAGGACTAGGTGTTTAAGATGGCAAAAGGAAGACACTAATTTGGTTTATTTTTGTATGTGAGACCTTAGCACTTAACAAAAAATAAAAATATTAACCCTGCAAAATATTCATGGATCCAGGAAGGCTAAAAATCAGACTCAGAAGGCTAATGAGGAAGGTTTACTTTTCCCTGGATGCAAAAATAAATAGTAATATAGTCCGAATTGTGCCGAAGAGCATCAAGTGCAGGCAAAATAATACACATAAATGGCAAGCCCTTGTTCAAGGATTGCCTGAAGAGCCTTTTCAACGGCACTTTCGGTCATATGAATATCGCTTTGTAAACCCAACCTAAAGGCATACATGCAGACAGCACGAGATAAGGGCTCAAGGGAATTTTCTATCTATACATTGTTTATTTTTTTTTAAACCCTGTTGGCTTGCTATAGTGGAAGGTGCTATCTGCATCACCAAAAACCACTAAGTGACTGGCTGCAGTGGTCACGTGTGCTGTAGCCGTGATGTTACCGCTTCAGTCTGTCAAAGGACAAGAGCAGCAGCGTGTAGTGGGTGGACATACCCCCTACAAAGGGAGCATAGTTAACCGGAAATGTCATTAATAAAAATGTTTTATTTGTATTGTGTTAGGGCACCCCCTAGTGGCCGGGTGGGACGGCTGTCACCACAGTGAAGGAGGAGCCGGCAGAAACCAGGGGGAGGGAAAAGCGTGTGTGTGTGAGATGCAGTTGGATCCGGGACGTGAGAGAGTGAACAGCAAGGGGCAGAGTGTGGGAGCTGAATCCATAGGGGGCGCCGGAGAGAACGGGAGTGAACGGAACCTCAGAGAGTGAAGCTACCGGTGTGGGTCCGGTGTGTGTGTAACCGAAGTGGGAGCCCGGCGAAGTAGATTAACCAGGGCACATCCCCACAGGAGGGTACGTTAGGACAGGTTGTCCCCCAGCTCCAAGAAAGTGTCATCTACAACTGCCGGATTGCGAAGGAGAGTGCAATAAAAAATGTCTTGTTTTCACGACATCCTGCCTGGAGACTGTTTGTACGACATCCGACAACTGCACCACCACACTCTGCCCCACCATGTCGTCTCCTGACATTGAAGTAACAGCGGAACCTGGGGTAAGCCTGACAGCAATGGCCACGACTACAAGGCCGGAGGCACCCCTGGCTGCTCGTTACAAGCGTACGAGAGGCAGTGTTGACGCAGAGGATGCGGATTGTAGATTGTTGTATTTTTACGTAGAGAACCAGGATAGGGTTAAATATTTTAGATGTGAAAAATCTATTTAGAGAAGATTTTCAGCCATGAAGAACAGTTTTACATCTAGCATAAGCAAAAATGCAAAGGCCCAATAATGACAGGACACGTCCTCCTCATACTCTGGACTACAGGTCGGTTTGATGAGGACACAACTAAGTATTTACAGAGCACACAGGCGGCATTGTACATAACTCCTCTGTACAGGGTTACAGCAGAGCTAGGAACCTATTCTCACAGTCCATCCCCACCCTCTGCTGCGTGTACGGCCGCCTCAGGCCATCACCACACACTTCACTGAGCCACACCTAACCTGAGGAATAGGATCTCATACAGATCTAGTCTATGAATGTGTCCTGAGCTTACACAACAACCAGACCCACCTCACACCCACTGGGAATAGGAACATGTACATATCTAGTCTACAAACTTGTCCTGAGATTACACACCAACATATCCTACCAACCAAACCCACCTCACACCCACTGGGAATAGGAACATGTACATATCAAGTCTATAAACTTGTCCTGAGATTACACACCAACATATCCTACCAACCAAACCCACCTCACACCCACTGGGAATAGGAACATGTACATATCAAGTCTATAAACTTGTCCTGAGATTATACACCAACATATCCTACCAACCAAACCCACCACATACATTGAGGAATAGAGATTACACACCAACAACATCCAACCTTTCACACACTGAGGAATAGTAACTCATACATAACTAGTCTACACACATGTCCTGAGTTTACATACAAACAACGTCTTACCAACCAGACCCACCACACACCCACTCAGGAAGAGGAACATGTACAGATCTGGTCTACGAACATGTCCTGAGCTTAAACACCAACAACCATACCACACACACAGGAATAGGAGCTTGTACAGATGCAGTCTATGAATGTGTCCTGAGCTTACACACCAACGTCGTCGCACCACACATACACTGACAAATGGAAACTTGTACAAATCAGTTGTGTCCCACACAAAAAAAAAAAATAAATAATTATTATATATATATATATATATATATATATATATATATATATATATATATATATACACATACATACATATACATACACACATACATAATGTTTGGCTATGTGCCCACAGGAGTTTAAACCTGCGGATTTATCTGCGGAAAATTCACGTATTTTCTGGATTTTCCAGATAACTCCGCATGTTTCAGTAAGTACAGACACTCCCCAAGTTATCTTATGGGACATAAGGAGTGCGGTGTCCATGCTGTGGATACATGTGGCTGTGGATGTCCCGCAGCCGCACGTAATTGCATGTGAATTATTTCTGCGAAATTACCTGTGAAAATCCCGCCCCTACACTATGGAGATAGAGGCCGGGACGTCCGCAGGTAAGCCGCATGAATGCCCGCAGGTTTACCGCAGCTTATTTCGCTGTTTTACCGCAGCAATGGATAACTGCGGATTCCGAAGAGCTGCTGCGGGAAACCTGCGGCTCCACCTGCGGATATAGTCGCAGGTACAAACTCCCGTGGGTATATAGCCTTTAACCTACAGATTTAGAACAGTTATTGAACACTTAAGTGAAAACGACACTGCTCTAGACTGACAGGTTTTTACTTAAAGGGATCCGGTCACAAGGTTTCTTCCTGCTGTTCAGATCCGATGGATGTCGCTGGTCTTGGTCCAGAGCGTTTTACATCTTGTGCGATCATCGCCTTCCTGCCCAACCTCGTGTGCATGACGTGTCCTACGTCATCCACACAGAGGCCGCCATTGTGCTCCTTTGCATGAGCACTTTCATCTGCTCTGCTGAGGGCAGAGCAAAGTACTGTAATGTTCAGGCGCAAGGAAAGGTCAAAGACCGCCCGCACACTACAAAACTCTAATCTGCCCTCAGCCAAGCAGGTGAAAGTGCGCATGAGCACAATGGAGGTCTCTGTGTGGATGACGTAGAACTCGTCATATACACGGGGCTGGGCAGGAAGACAATGCTAGCACAAGATGGAGAGCAGTGACACCCATCTTAACGGACCACCCCCTAGGGGAGTATAAGAAGTGTTTTTTTACATTATACAGAGTGGCCTGGGCTCTTAGATACAAGATTATAGTATACTGTATATAAGAGCTCATTGGTGGTTGCCGCGGCTTACAAGGGAAAAACCTAGTGACAGGGCCCCTTTAAACAGAGGCAAGACCGGTCACTCTGAGGGAAGAAATTACCAGTGTTCCGCCTTGGCTAAGGCTGCTTTCACACATCTGTTTTTTCCTGTGTGGCACAATCCGGCGCCTTGCAGAAAAACCGCAACCGGATTTGCCGCCGGTTGCGTTTTTTTTGCATAGACTTTCATTAGTGCCGGATTGTGCCGCATGGCCTTGCGTTCGGTCCGGTTTTTGCCGCATGCGGCAGATTTAGCCGATGCGGCGGCCGGATGGAACGTTGCCTGGCACTTTTTTTGTGCGGCAAAAAAAAAAAACGCATTGCGCCGCATCCGGCCGATGCGGCGCTTTTCTCAATGCATCCTTATGGATGCCGGAGGCGGCAAAAACTGCATCCGGCCGCCGCATGCGGTTTTTGCCACTGCGCATGCTCAGTAGCATGCCGCAAGCGGCAAAAACCGGACAGGCCGCATATAAAAAAACTTATGCAAAGGATGCGGTGTTTTCACCGCATCCGTTGCATAGGTTTCACAGCCGGATTGAGCCGCACGGCTCAAACCGGATGTGTGAAAGAAGCCTTAGTCAGAGTTGCCTTGTCCGTGGAGAAAAACAATGATTTTTCTGTAACTCTGCAGTGTTTAAAGAGTGAAACATACTCGCCTGCAATAACGCAACCATTGCCAGATTTATGCTAGAGCAGGTATCTAAATCTAAAGTAAAAAGGTGCACTTCCACAACAGAAAATGACACGCTGCTGCGTAAAAGCGCATATTAAAGGCCAATAGCCACAGCTTCGGTTCCACTTGCACAAAGCTTCTGATGCGAAAGCCAATGACTCTTTGCTGCAAGCGTCAGCCAAGGGTCATACGACTGATCCGATTGGATCACAGCTGCGGAAAAGGAGGGGAGGGAACACTTTCTCCCCATCTCCTCCGCTGGCTGTGTACATCACACTGCGGTCGGATGACATGCGAGTGCAGTGTGATGTGTCACATGCAGCCATAGACTCTTATAGGTGCGTGTGAACAGAGACTCACTCCCAAATGCAGGGATTCATTTATCATGCCGATATGGCATGAGAAATCAATTGCAGATGGACACTGCCCCATGGTTTTGCACTGGTGCAATCCAATGTTTTATCAGATTGCACTTCTCCGTGCAAAATGCAAGTGGAACCGAGGCCATAGCCAGTCCCTCCAGGTAGTAAATTGCACTTTAGTTAGTGTAAATTGATTGCTTACGGCTAAAGGCTGCACTGGTGGAATGGGCACGGTAATAGGATCCAGATGAGACTAATCCAAGCCCCCCTTCCTCATAAGCAGGAGCACCTGACAACAATACCCTCTGTATAGAAATTCCTACAATAGCAAAAAGAAAAAATAAAGTAGGAGGGGAAGACACCAGCCTGCGCTCTTCAGGTGAGAGAGATATGGACAACCAGTTCACCCACAGCCTTGAAAATAACACCCACATCATTTAGGAGGGGAACCTTACTCAGATGGGAAGTTTCGCACCACAGACACATGACAGACTGACTCCTATGACATTAAAATTATACGTCTGTCAGAAACAAAAGTGATATTGTGCAACTCCTTGTGCTCAGAGACAAGAAGGTCAAAAGACTCATTCAGCTCTGCTACATCTGCCCAAGTATTTGAAGAAAAGTTACATGTAACAAAGTTTCCAAGTCCAGAGACCAATCTATGACCCCAGAAGTGCCCCTCCTCAGCAGCCAGGCCCCAGAAGTGCCCCTCCTCAGCAGCCAGGCCCCAGAAGTGCCCCTCCTCAGCAGCCAGGCCCCAGAAGTGCCCCTCCTCAGCAGCCAGAGCCCCAGAAGTGCCCCTCCTCAGCAGCCAGGCCCCCAGACTCACCTCAGCAGATGGCAGGCCCTGCACAGGATCCTCCTCAGCTGTACACTGGTTATATGGGAGGCTGCTGGCTGGGGAGGACTGTTCTCCAGGCCTGGGTGTGGTGGAGATGTCTGTCCCTCCTACTATAACAGTTCCTGTGGGTTTAGGAAGCAGTTTATCATTCAGTGCAGAGCTACTTCCTTGCTTATGTGATTCTGCATGGCTCTGCTGGCTGGGCTCTGTAGTCCTACAATTGCTGAACAGCTAAAGTATAGAAGCATTCTATGTAATAAACAGGTTCTGCACAATTTACCCCCAAAACTAAGTTCTTGTCTGGGTTCGCTCATGGAACACCAGTCTTTTGCTTACTACATGTTAAAACTTTCTAAACAATAGATATATAAATGTTTTTGTCATCTTGTTTTACTATTTCACCAATATTGCAGTCTTGCTGCCGTAATAAAAATCACAGTAGGGGGAACGTGTGTCCTCTAGTGTTGCTCTTCACAGATGTCCATTTTGTACATGTTCTGGTCCCTAACGCCACATTCCCACGATGAGTATTTTTTGATGTTCCAGATTTTTTACTCTGTTTCTGCACCTATTAGCTAAATTTTGTATTTTGAAGTTTTTTGCAGTGTTTTTTAACCCTTTTTTTTCTTTTGTTATGTCATGTTTTCAATAAAGCAGTTTGTTTTTCATACTTCCTGCTATTTCCATTCGACTAAATTATATCCATAGTCATGTGCAGTTTACATGCTTTTTTTTTTCGTTTGTGCCGCTGGATCTGATCACAATACTGGATCTAGGCAGCTTCAATACCTCTATGGCTATGTGCGCACGTTGTGTAGTGTCCATGTTGCAAATTCTGAAGCGATTTTGCAGTGCATGTGCGCTTCAAATCCCTGTAGAAGCACTGCATATTGGATGCAGTGTGTCTGCAGAATAGATGCCAATTTCATGTGTGGCGCCCTGGACTAGCCAGGTCGTCACAGGTACTGCAGCACACACCCCCACCCCGGTTAGACACATCAGCCAGACACAAAATCCTTGTTGCCTCCCTCCAGGGGCTGATGTCCACACCAGGTGGGGTGGAGCCAGGTGGTTGGCCCCTCCCACTGAGGAGTTCACAGTCCTGGAGGCGGGAAAAGGAAAGGAGTTCAGTTAGGGAAGTGCAAGAGAGAGGAGTGAAGTGTGGTGTAGGAGTAAACTGACCGTGTCCGGGTGCGTGGCCCGGGCACTAAGAGCAAGGTTGGCAGACGGTGGTGGCCGTCTGCAGGAGAGGCAGATCAACGCGGAACCGTAGGACCGAGGTCGGGCGGTGGCCCGCCGGTATCGAACCGGGGAGCGAAGAGAAACCAGCACAAACCGGCAGGGCCTGCGGACCCCGACCAGGCTTGGAGTCGCCGTTAAGAGGTCAAATCCGTTAGTGACCGGAACCCCAGGGGTCTCCTAACAGCCAAGACCCAATAGAAGGCAACCGTCCGACCAGTAGAAGGAAATACAGCTACCGCCACAGCTAGAGTTCCAAGGGCCAGAGCCTGCGGGCAAAAGGGCTCCTCCGGCACATATACACGCTGGGGAGCGGGTTACCGTTGGGAAGCCATCGGGACCGAACATACACAAAGGTGCAGGGAAAGGCAGCCACCACCAACCATCCGGGAGAAACCACAGCAGCCGGCTGCGGGACCCGTCCGTCCAGCCGTTTGGTTTACCAGAGACTTTGCGTACATTTGTGGCTGAGTGAGTACAATCGTGCCATCCGGCACCACGCTGCGCAGTCCAGGCGACCCTGCACCTTGCCAGCCCTGCCTCCCCGTCACCTCACCGGGCCCCGGGACCACCAACCCCTACCCACGGAGGGGGAAAACAACATCCCAGCTGCTCCCTACCATCGCTCCCGGGATCCCCGTCACCAGTAGCGGTGGTGCCCAACCTCACCACAACCCGTGGATGGCGTCACGGACTAAAATCCCCCAAACCAATCACCCCTTTCACTCACGGGCGAGGAGCGCCGCTCGAGTCCCCGGATCCGGCCCACCGCTCGAGCCACCGAGCAGCCATCGCAGCAGCGCCGGACCCGAGCATTAGCTAGCGCAGCGCAGTGGCATCCTCCCCGTCCGCCACAACTTGGAGTCACGAACAGGATCTTACCGTTCTGCTGGCTGGTAGAAGTGCGTCTTGTGCCCCGCCGGCGGTGTCCGGCTGAAAAATTTCAAAATCCGCCATCTTGAGAGCGAGGCTTTTCCCGCTCGAGCGTCTTCTCGAGCAGTGGAGGCGCGAAAGCCGAACCCCGCCCCTGAAGAGGAGGTGCCGAGAAAAGACCAAGGGGGGAAGGATGGCGTCCGGCCGCATGTAAACCGAGGCCATAAAAGCAGGGACGCCAGGACTCTGCCGCCATTTGGTTCCTGGAAGATACCGCTGCCAGCATGCACCGTCCGTCCGGTAACCCCACAGTCCCCGAGTCTGCGCCCGGCACCGCAGCGTGGGTAGAAATCCAGACCGTCCGTCTGAGCAGCCGTCTGCAGGTGAAAGTGCAGCTCCTCCTGGAGGAGTGGGAGGCCGACATGGCGGATGTGGTGGCGGCCATACGGAGACGCGAGGCGGAGGAAGACTTGGAGGAGCGGGTAAGCGACCTACGCCCCTGTGTCCCTACAGGATCGGTCGCTGCGGCTGAGGGGCCCGGTCTGCGCCCGCTCACCCTGCTGCCTCCCCCGCTACCCGTGTTGGCTGCTGCCGCCCCGCCACTAGGCCCACTACCCCTACAACCGGTAGCGGAACCCTGCCTGTCCGCCCGAGCGGACCAGTCTGCAGAAGAGGTCCGCAGACAACCCGCACCGCTTCCTTGGAAGCTCCCGAGGGCAGCGTCAGTCTGCGAAGACACACCGGTGGCATCGGAAGTGACCGCACCCAGTACCGTCCCGGCTCCGGTGATCCGTCCCGTCCAGGAGGAGGCTCAGCAGGTGAGGACCCCTGTACCCATACCCCACGCCTCGGCTGAGGCTGCGCCGGGTCGTCGCTGTGAGGCAGCATCCCAGGCCATGACACCGCGGGACCTTCCACAGAGGACACCAGTAGTGGGCAGTGTGAAGGAGGCCCTGCGGGGCCCGACCCGCGCGCAGGGGCAGGCAGACGCCCCTTACTGGGAGCCGAGCCAGCTGGGCCGGGAAATCGCGGAGAGGAAGAAGCGGAAGGCCGAGATGATAGTCCGCATGATCCAGGAGAAGGAAAACCTCCTCAGAGCCACCTTCCGGGTACGGGGCCCGGTATACGAGGGTCAGGTGCAAAGATTTGACCCCCGCCGGGGGTATGGATTTATTTTCGAGCCAGGCCTGGAGGCTGAGGTGTTTGTGAGATGTCAATGCCCATCTACCAGAGGGCCACCCAGGCCGTAACTTGCTCCCAGGCGATCTGGTGACATACATGCGGCACTGTGGAGAGAGGGGCTGGTATGCCCTGGATGACAAGCTGAGAGGAGGCCAGGAGGCCCAAGAACCGGCCCAGCCCCCTCCTCCGTCCTGTGGTGTGGACTTGAAGTAAGGCAGCGGTCCCTCCGTTGCACCGTTGTCCCCGTTGGGACCACCAGTACCGTTACCCTGTTAAGTAAATGAATGAATCAGACCGAGCAAATAACCTGATTGACACCGTGATTGACTCGGCCGTTGCCGGCAAGTTGTCCCCGCAGGGACCCTTTGTTACCGTTGGCATGAGGAACTCTTCATGGACGTGCCTGAGAACTTGCAGGGCACCCACGAACTGGTGGGATTGTAAATAAGTTGGGGGCATGTTTTCCGTTGCCGCCTCCGGAGAGGCAGATTTGGAGAATGGGCCTGGAGGAAAGTGATGGCCCAGGCCCGCCACTACGGCAACCGGTGGCGATCCTCCGGGGGTCAGGGGTCCCCCATCATGGACGTGGGGTCCCCTGAAGTGACAGCCGGGTGCGAGTCACCGTACCCGTTCCCGCTCGGGCAGCCTGAATCTGGACTGGGGTCAAGGGGTGCTGCCCACTTCTTAGGGGCAGCATCAGGGCTAGGTTGCTTGGGTCGGAGAGCGGAAGCCGTCCGTCCGTTATTATTCAAAATGTATATATATGTATTTTGCAACGTTTAAGTGACATGCCTCCCGTAAGGGAAGATTTGACATCCATACTGTGTTATTTTTATATTTTTACAGTTGAAAAGAAAAAAATAAAACCGGTGATGGACGGGCAGCCCGCGGACGGTCTGCATTTAACCAAGGAGGAATGTGGCGCCCTGGACTAGTCAGGTCGTCAAAGGTACTGCAACACACACCCCCACCCCGAGAAAGGCACATCAGCCAGACACAAAATCCTTGTTGCCTCCCTCCAGGGGCTGATGTCCACACCAGGTGGGGTGGAGCCAGGCGGTTGGCCCCACCCACTGAGGAGTTCACAGTCCTGGAGGCGGGAAAAGGAAAGGAGTTCAGTTAGGGAAGTGCAAGAGAGAGGAGTGAAGTGTGGTGTAGGCGTAAACTGACCGTGTCCGGGTGCGTGGCCCGGGCACTAAGAGCAAGGTTGGCAGATGGTGGTGGCCGTCTGCAGGAGTGGCAGATCAACGCGGAACCGTTGAACCGGGGTCGGGCGGTGGCCCGCCGGTACCGAACCGGGGAGCGAAGTGAAGCCAGCACACACCGGCAGGGCCTGCGGACCCCGACCAGTCTTGGAGTCGCCGTAAAGTGCTATGGAATTAATAGCGCTATATAAATGAATAAAATTATAAAAATTATTATTATAAGAGGTCAAATCCGTTACTGACCGGAACCCCAGGGGTCTCCTAACAGATAAGACACGATAGAAGGCAACCGTCCGACCAGTAGAAGGAAATACAGCTACTGCCACAGCTAGAGTTCCAAGGGCCAGAGCCTGCGGGCAAAAGGGCTCCTCCGGCACATATACACGCTGGGGAGCAGGTTACCGTTGGGAAGCCATCGGGACCGAACATACACAAAGGTGCAGGGAAAGGCAGCCACCACCAACTGTCCGGGAGAAACCAAAGCAGCCGGCTGCGGGACCCGTCCATCCAGCCGTTTGGTTTACCAGAGACTTTGCGTACATTTGTGGCTAAGTGAGTACAATTGTGCCATCCGGCACCGCACTGCGCAGTCCAGGCGACCCTGCACCTTGCCAGCCCTGCCTCCCCGTCACCTGACCGGGCCCCGGGACCACCAACCCCTACCCACGGAGGGGGAAAACAACATCCCAGCTGCTCCCTACCATCCCTCCCGGGATCCCCGTCACCAGCAGCGGTGGTGCCCAACCTCACCACAACCCGTGGGTGGCGTCACAGACTAAAATCCCCCAAACCAACCACCCCTTTCACTCACGGGCGAGGAGCGCCGCTCGAGTCCCGGGATCCGGCCCACCGCTCGAGCCACCGAGCAGCCATCGCAGCAGCGCCGGACCCGAGCGTTAGCGAGCGCAGCGCAGTGGCGTGCTCCCTGCCCGCGACACATGCCCTCAGGATGCTGCCTCTCCCATAGACAGAGTGGAGCATCCAAAGCGCATGAAATAATTGACATGTTGCTTTTTTGAGCGCAGCGATTTGGATCAAAATTTCAGTAAGCAAATCGCTGCGCTCTCAAACGCAACGTGCGGATGAATTATGCACAATCTTCACAGACTGTGCTGGGGACACATGCATTTACGCTGCAGTGCAATATGCAGCGTAAATGCATGAAATCACGCAACGTGCGCAGATAGCCTATGGTCTAATGACCATACAAAGGAAAAACGCACCGTTCAGACCTGTGGCTCAAAGCTGCCGCAGATCTGTCAAAGAATCAGGAACGCACCATCCCCCTGGGAAGCAAGAGGCAGAGAAGCAATACACTTCTGAAACATAATGGTGGGAAAACCCCTTTAAAATTGATTGCTTATCCAAGGGGTCAGCTAAGGGCCTTACACATCAGCGGTAGTCTGCCGCACTCCCAGATCCGGCACAGGGGCAGTACAGTACATTACAGTTCTCAGACAGTGCAGCAAGCCCCGCCACATGCTGTCACATGCTCTGGTCACATGACCCTATGTGCCCGCAGCTTGTCAGTGAACTGTATTGTACTGTACTGCCCCTGTGCCGGATCTGCGAGTGCGGCAGAATACCGCTGATCTGAAACGGCCCTGACAATACACGTGCATCCCAATAAGTTAGAATATCATCAAAAAGTTAATTTATTCCAGTAATTCAATACAAAAAGGGAAACACATTTATTATATAGAGTCATTACACACAGAGGGATCTATTTCAAATGTTTATTTCTGTTAATGTTGATAATTATGGCTTACAGCCAATGAAAACCCAAAAGTCATTTTCTCAGAAAATTAGAATAATTACCACAAAACACCTGCAAAGGCTTCCTAAGTGTTTAAAATGGTCCCTTAGGCTGGTTCAGTAGGCTACACAATCATGAGGAAGACTGTTGACTTGACAGATGTCCAGAAGGCAGTCATTGACACACTCCACAAGGAGGGTAAGCCGCAAAAGGTCATTGCTAAAGAAGCTGGTTGTTCACAGAGTGCTGTATCCAAGCATATTAATGGAAAGTTGAGTGGAAGGGATTAGTGTGGTAGAAAAAGGTGCACAAGCAACCGGAATAACCACAGCCTTTATAGGATTGTTAAGAAAAGGTCATTCAAACATTTGGGGGAGATTCACAAGGAGTGGACTGCTGCTGGAGTCAGTGCTTCAAGAGCCACCACACACAGATGTATCCAGGACATGGGCTACAAGTGTCACATTCCTTGCGTCAAGCCACTCATGACCAATAGACAACACCAGAAGCATCTTACCTGGGCCAAGGAAAAAAAAGAACTGGACTATTGCTCAGTGGTCCAAGGTGTTGTTTTCATATGAAAGTAAACTTTGCATTTCATTTGGAAATCGCAGTCCCAGAGTCTGGAGGAAGAGTGGAGAAGCCACAATCCAAGCTGCTTTGGGTCTAGTGTGAAGTTTCCACAATCAGTGATGGTTTGGGAAGCCATGTCATCTGCTGGTGTAGCTCCACTGTGTTTTATCAAGACCAAAGTCAGCGCAGCCGTCTACCAGGAAACTTTAGATCACTTCATGCTTCCCTCTGCTAACAAGCTTTTTGAAGATGGAAATTTCATTTTCCAGCAGGACTTGGCACCTGTCCACACTGACAAAAGTACAAATATATGATTTAATAACCACAGTATCACTGTTCTTGATTGGCCAGCAAACTCGTCTGACCTAAACCCCGTAGAGAATCTAGGGGGTATTGTCAAGAGGAAGATGAGAGACACCAGACCTTTGCAGACGAGCTGAAGGCTGCTATCAAAGCAAACTGGGCTTCCATTACACCTCAGCAGTGCCACAGGCTGATCACCTCCATGCCACGCCGCATTGATGCAGTAATTCATGCAAAAGGAGCCCCGACCAAGTATTGAGTGCATTTACAGTATAGACTTTTCAGTAAGCGCCAACATTTCTGAGTTTAAAATCATTTTTTCAGTTGGTCTTATATAATATTCTAATTTTCTGAGATAATGACTTTTGGGTTTTCATTGGCTGTAAGTTATTATCATCAATATTAACAGAAATAAACACTTGAAATAGATCCCTGAGGCCTGGTAAAGCCAATGCATTTAGCTGTAGCAACTATGTGAAGTGTTATGTAGATACACTGTTTTTCCGAAAACAATACTATAGAAAATAAGCTAGTCTGCTACGCTATGCTAGTCTGTGTCCTCCTGCAGAAAGCGTATACACCTGAAAATGGTGCAAATCCGGGCATACGCTGACTCCGTCTGCTCCATTATAGTCAATGGCCCCGTCGGCGCATGCGTTAAAAACCCGTTTTGCGGGGGGTGTTTGGATGGAAACTCCAACGGGACCACTGAACGTAGGTAAAAACACAATGTGAAGGAGCCCTAAGGGACATCTGCTGACGTCATGCCCATGTGACCAGGACCTCCACCAACATTGCTGATACCAGGAAGCAACAATATGTTGTTAAGTCCACGTGGTCATGAAGTTGTTGATAATAGAAGCGGGAGTCTTGGGGCAAGACCCCCAGATGGGGGGGTGCAGGGTGGGCGAAGCCCCTCCTTGCATCATTATAGTGGACAGGAGGAAACCACCACACCCACTAACCAAGCCGGCCATACCCACTAACCAAGCTTGCCACACCAAAGGTCCTTCTAGCCACTGGGATTTAGCCACAACACCTATACACCAGCTTGTCTCCTCTTCAGCTTTAGATTACTGCAATGACCTCTGGTCACATGATGTGATGTCATAAAAGTCCTGGAGCTATGTTATGATAAGAATATAAACCCTGGGGCCCCTAGGAGACTGGGGTCTCTGTGAAATTTCCCAGTTTGCTCTCCCATATCCCTAATGCCAGTCCTGCATACCAGCCGATCTCCTGTTCAGTTCTTTTAGACTCCTGCAATTAAGAGACAATTGGTCACATGACTGTGAATTCATAGAAGGTCCTTAAACAATTTGAACCTTGGAATACAACTGTTGAGGACAATTAGAGAGTGGGGGCCCTGAGAAATTGTGAAGTTTGACACCCCCCTAACACCAGCCCTGACTGTAACTAAGGCCTATTTTTGGAGTAGGGCTTATATTTCAAGCACACTCTAAAATTATGCTAGAGCTCATTTTCGCGGTAGGGCTTATTTTTGGGGAAACATGGTAGTAACAGATATAGCAGGGAAGTTGGAGTCTGCGGGAATAGAGGAAGCTGGGAACAAAGGTGGGAGGAGTGACAGATGGCCAGCGGGTCGGCTAGAGAGATGGGTCTGTAGGGAGTCAGTGCATAATGGGGGTTCCTGGTGTAAAGACATGACCTTGTTAGGCTGCTTTCACACATCCGGCTTGAGCTGTGCGGCTCAATCCGGCTGTGCAAGCTATGCAACGGATGCGGTGAAAACACCGCATCCTTTGCATAAGTTTTTCCCATGCGGCCCGTCCGTTTTTTGCCGCTTGCGGCATGCTACTGAGCATGCGCAGTGGCAAGAACCGCATGCGGCCGCCATAGGCATGCATTGCCAGGCAACGTTCCATCCGGCCGCCGCATCGGCTAAATCTGCCCATGCGGCACAATGCGGCACTAATTAAAGTCTATGCAGAAAAAACGCAACCGGCAGCAAAAAAAAACGGTTGCGATTTTCCTGCAAAGTGCCGTATTGTGCCGCATTGCAGAAACCGTAGGTGTGAAAGCAGCCTAACTTGGGTCCGTCGGGTAACCCAATGGGTCTGGAGCCTATGGGTCAACTCTGGAAAGGGTTAAAAGAGTCCAGAGACTAGACGGACTTCCTGAGTGAGAGAGAGAACCAAGGGACAGGCCTAAGGAAGTTGAGTGACTAGAAACCAAGTAATCCGAGCACTCACAAGAGTGGGAAAATAATTGCTTTTTATTAAACAATGTAGTGAAACCTGTCAGCAGCGGATACCGCTGTGTTTCCTCCACACCACCAATCTCTGCAGTGTCATATGTGGCAGCATGTTGAACTAATGAAGGTCTGAATTAAGACCAAAACATTTTCACCCATAGCTGGATTCACCGCATTGTTAAATAAAAAGAAATTATTTTCACACTCTTGTGACTGCTCAGATTACTTGATCTCTATATTACGGGTTTGGAACCTACCGAAGCACCCCTATCTACAACAGAAGTGCCATGTTACATCTCATTGAGTGACTAGAAACCGTCAGAGGCAGTGAGAGGACCATGGGTAGCCACAGAGTGAAGAACAGGGGGGAAGTGGTGGCAGATGCCCGGTAGCTGGAGGACTAGATCCCAGACAGCGGGATAGGCCAAGCCGGAGTACCCCGGTAAAGAGCAGCAGCCAAATAAATAAATAAATAAAGGAAAAAAATAATGTGGCGTTTCCCCTATTTTGGATAACCAGTGCAGGTAAAGCAGACAGCTGGTTATCAAAAATAGAAGTGGTCCCACTTTTTTAAATTAATTATGGTAAATAGATCATTTTAAAAAAAAATCGCGAGGGGTCCCCCCCATTTTTTATAACCACACAGCTTCAATGTAGCTCATATGGAGGTTCCACAACGTTCCTCGACTCAGTTGCCCAGCCTATGGAGAAGCCCTATAGGCTGTAAGAGTAGCAACTGCTGGGTCTCATGCTGTGCTCTCCAAGAGCTGGTGGTGGTTAGGAGTGGCCGCTACTTTGGATTTGTTGGATTATGTTACATAATCATGACTTTTTTTTTTTTTTTTTTTTATAAATTGGTGAATGAGGGCTAAAGTCAATTTTTAACAGAAAATGTTTTTTGTGTATCTGTGTTTTTTTCTCTTTAAATCTACCTCGGTTAGTAATGGGGGTGTCTGATAGACGACTCTCCATTACTAATATAAGGGCTCCATGCCAGCTGACATTACACAGCTGACATCAACCCCACATCTAATTACTCTGATTGCCGCTGTAGGTCAGTCGGGAAAACCTGGGTAAAGCTCCAGAATTGGAGCATCTAATGGATGCGCCACTTATGGGTCATCTGCGGGCTGCTATCTTTAGACTGGGATGGAACCAAGGCCCCGACGCTGGTTTTTAATAAAATGTATTTAAATTTTTAAAAAAAAAACAAACAAAAAACAGCATGGGATATCCTCTACTTTTGCTAACCAGTCAAGATACTGCAGACAGCTGGGGGTTGCAGACCACAGTTGCTGCTTTACCTATGCTGATTATCAAAAATAAGGGAAACCCCACATCATTTTCTTCCTCTATTTATATGGCTAAATAGTTGTACAAGCTATCTATCTAGTATTTGCTATCTAGCATTTATCTAGCTTTGCACATAATTTACACATAAAAAATCATTTAAGTTAATATCATCCACTTTTTTCCATGTCACATTGATGCCCTTCTCTTACAAATGGTGTTAAAGGGGTATTCTCAGCTTTGTAAGCTATCCCCTTTCCATAGAATATGAAATAACTTTCCAACCAACTGAACCATCACCGATCCCAAGAACCATACTCATTTGGATCGAACAGTATTTGATCATGCGCACATGATTGGCAGGTTGATTGACAGTACAGGATTCCATGCAGGTTCTGGGAGGTGCTGATTACTCAGGTGTTCAACCTACCTGGTAATTGCTCTGTTTCGTTACTGAGCATGCTCTTGTTGAACCTCTCTAGTCGTACTTTCTGGTTTTGCTGTTGTGCTGTTGGCCTGTGTTTGTGCATGTGTTCTGATCTAAGTTTCTTGACATCGGACCGTTATTTGACACCTCTGTGCCCTTTCCCTGTTCCTGTTGTAGTCTCCTGGCTTTGGACCTCAGACCGTTACCTGACCAGGTCTCTGTTTGCTCCCTGAATCTAATAATTACCCTTCTGGAATTCTGACCCTCGGATTGTGACTTGACTGCGCTTCTGCTTACTCCCTCTGTCCATACGTGTCTTCCTGTTACCTGACCCTGGCTTGCCTGACTACTCATCCGTCTGTACTATCTGTAAGTAGTGACTAGCATCACACTAGGTATCCCTAATGCTGGACCCTAAACAGGGAACAGGTAGGATGAGCTCTTCGTCAACCCCACTAAATGGTAAAGGAAGACACAAGGAGGGCACACGGGGTAAAATGCATGAACTACTTATCCACAGATGACTCAGGCAGAAGTTCAGCAAAGCTTCAGAAATGATACCAAAGATGAGTACAAGCCACCTGCTTGCAAACAGAGATTGAATGAATCGAATAATATCATCAGCACAAGTCTGGGGAAGATGAGAGTATTTAAGCACACCGAGAACACTGATGATCAGCAGCAGGTTGGAAGGAAGGCTCTGCTGGGTCCTAAAGGGGGAGAGATGAAAACTCAGCAGGAAAGCTACGAATACATAATGCAATGAATACTAACAGCAGGAACAATAGAATGTCAGGGAACATAGTGCACAGCCAAACGTTGTGACTAGAGATGAGCCATCACCCTGGCGTTCGAGTTCGATTCGGTTCGCCAATGGGAGGCCCCGTTCGACGAACGTTCGACGAAACACTCGAACCTCATTGAAAACAATGGGAGGCAAACACAAACACATAAAAACACATAGAAAACACCTTCAAAGGTGTCCAAAAGGTGACAAACAACTCCCAAGACACCACAAACACATGGGAAAGTGACAAGGACATATACTCATGCGAAAACAAAAGAGCTGGACGAGTAAAAAGAGGAGGAGACACAGATATATGCATGACACGCCCTTCTAAAATCATGTAAAACACAGCAAGGGGACTCCAAGCAGAGTCTCTCTTATTTCCAAAAATTGGGCCACACACACCACTTCAGTGGCATCACTTGTGCCCCAGTTGCAAACTGGACGTGTTGATTAGCAACAAGCACATTCAAAAATACGCCAGCCTTAACTGTCCCCAGGATGACACCGGGGTAGGTAGCAAAGTACTTGCTGAACCATGACTTGTTCATCTTGGCTCATTGTTAAAAACACAGCAAGGGAACTCCAAGCAGAGTCTCCCTTTTTTTTCCAAAAATTGGGCCACACACACCACTTCAGTGGCATCAGTTGTCCCCCAGTTGCAAACTTGACAGGTTGATTTGCATCAAGCACATTCCAAAATATGCCAGCCTTTACTCTTCCCAGGATGACACAGGGGTAGTAAAGTCCTTGCGGATCCATGACTTGTTCATCTTGATGAACATTAGTCTGTCCACATTGTCACTGGACAGACGCGTTCGCTTATCTGTCAGCACACAACCAGCAGCACTGAAGACACGTTCCGACACAACGCTGGCTGCGAGACACAACAAGATCTCCAAGGCATAAGTGGCGAGCTCAGGCCATTTTTGAAGATTTGAAGCCCAAAATGAGCAAGGCTCCAGTTGCAAAGTCATGGCATCGATGTTCATTTGGAGATACTCCTGTATCATCCTCTCCAGCCGTTGAGTATGTGTCAGACTTCTTGTCTCTTGTGGCCTTGCAATGGATGGTCTAAAAAAATTATGAAACGATTCCATAAAATTGCTGTTACCAGCACCAGATACGGTGTTGCTGGTACGGTTTGACTGATGATGACGAGACTGTCCCATGCTTGGCAAGTTACAACTGGGAGATTCACTCCCTGCACCACTGGTGTTTGGTGGAAAAGCCGAGCTAAGATTGAGTAACAGCTTCTGCTGATACTCCTGCATACGTGCGTCCCTTTCTATGGCTGGAATTATTTCGCCAAATTTGGACTTGTACCGGGGATCTAATAGTGTGGCAACCCAGTAGTCATCATTACTTCTAATTCGGACAATCCGAGGGTCATGTTGTAGGTAGTGCAGCAAGAAGGCGCTCATGTGTCTTGCGCATTCATGCGGACCAAGTCCTTGCTGTGTTTGTCGCGGTGAGGTTATAACCATGCTTCCTTCCTCTGACATCTCCCCCCAACCTCGTTCAACCGGAATTTGACCAAGGTCTCCCTCATCTGCTGAGTCTTCCATGCACATCGACAGTTTGTCCTCCATTTCTTCCTGGGCTCCTGCACCTTCCTCAACAGTTTGGCTGCTACCATGCGCCCTTGTTAATCCCTCTTCCCCACCGTCCCATGCCTGCCGCCTTGGTGATGCTGAACATCTGGACCTTGTAAATGTTGGTATCCCTTCCGCATATGAATCCTCCTGTACTTCCTCCCCTTCCTCTTGTCCCACCCCCTGACTCCGAATAGTGTTTAGAGTGTGCTCCAGCATGTAAATGACTGAAATTGTCATGCTGATAATGGCATTGTCAGCGCAAAAACATATTCGTCGCCATGTCGAAGCTGTGCAAAAAGGTGCATAGGTCCTTGATCTGAGACCACTCCAGCAGCGTGATCTGCCCCACCTCTGCATCTCGTTGGCCCAGGCTATACGTCATAACGTATTGCACCAGGGCTCGGCGGTGCTGCCACAGTCGCTGCAACATTTGTAGAGTCGAATTCCAGCGTGTCGCCACATCGCATTTCAGGCGATGAACCGGCAGGCCGAAAGACTTCTGGAGCGATGCAAGCCGATCAGCTGCGGTGGTTGAACGGCGGAAGTGAGCAGAGAGTGACCGTGCCATGTGCAGAAGACCATCTTGGCCGGGATAGTGGGTTAAAAATTGCTGGACAACAAGGTTCAACACGTGAGCCATACAAGGCACGTGTGTCACCTTGCTTCGCCGTAGGGACGCATCCAGGTTTGCAGCATTGTCGCACACAGCCTTTCCTGGCTGCAGGTTGAGTGGAGACAACCATTTACTAAACTCACTCTCCAGAGCTGACCACAACTCCTCAGCTGTGTGACTCTTATTTCCCAGAGATTTCAACGTAAAGACCGCCGGATGCCATTGAGCTCTGCTGCCAGCATAGTAAGGAGGTGTGCGGGATTCCTTGTACGCAGTTAAAACGCGGGTGGCCTGACCAGGCAGGCTTGGGGCGGAGGTGGAGGACCCAGACAAGGTTGAGGAGGCAGTAGCAGTGGAGGAACTTCCACATACAGAGGATTGACGCACAAGTCGTGGGGACGGCGAGCTTCCCACTGGGACTTATGCTTTTTATTCATGTGACAGTTCATGGACGAAGTGGTCAAACTAGTGAGTTTTTGGCCTCTACTTACAGATTGCTGACAAAGCCTACAGATCACATGAGTTGGGTGATCCTTTGCGATGTCAAAAAAGGACCAGGCAATGCAACTATTTGAGCCCATGTGACCTGCAGAGCCACCCCGACTTGTGCTCAGAGGCAGAGTTGTGGCTGAGGATGCAGTTGTTGACGTGCTTCCAGTACTCCGTCTTTGTCCAGGAAGGCGCAAGCTAACCTCGTCGTCAATCTCATCCTTGCCACCACCTCTGCTGACCTCCTCGAGTGCCTGACTGTGGGTTGACAGTAAGTGGGATCTAGATCTTCATCATCAACCGTTGTGTTTGCACTCTCCTCGCCCTCAGACCTAACCTCTTCCTGCCCTGACTGAATAGTTAAGTTGTCATTCCAATCTGGTATCTGAGTCTCATCGTCATCAGTATGTTCCTCATTGTCTCCACCAAGAGGTGTTACAGTTTGTGAATGAGGGTCTACATTATGCTCAGAAACTTGTTCATCAGGGCCTGAATCAAACTCACAAAGCTTTTGGGCATCACTGCAGACCATTTCCTGGTCTGTACTCACTGTAGCTTGGGAGTAGACCTCTGATTCCCAGCCTATAGTGTGACTGAACAGCTCTGCAGAGTCACCCATCTCTGTTACACCATACTCTGCAGGGCGGGTGGAGACTTGAGAGCTGGGAGAAAGCAAGTACGATTGGGGTGACAACTCAGAGGACTGTTGTTTTTTGGATGTAGTAGTTGAGGTGGAGGAGAGTCCACTTGTTGCAGCACTTGAGATCCATTCAAGCATGTTCTTTTTTTGTGCATCATTTACCTTTGTTACACTAGTTCGGTTCCGTAAAAAGGGAGCACATCGGATTGTCCACGGAAAGTAGTAGACATCTTACTTTTGCTTGAAGATGGCCTTTCTTCAGCAGATGTTACTGTAGCTTTACCACCTCCCCCACGGACACAAACTTTTTTTCCCTTTCCAACATGCCTGTTCCCCTTTCCACCAGCATCTGTCCTTTTGCCACTCATAGTTTCATAGTTTCACAGTTTTTAAGGTTGAAGGGAGACTCTAAGTCCATCTAGTTCAACCCGTAGCCTAACATGTTGATCCAGAGGAAGGCAAAAAAACCCCAATGTGTCAAATAAGCTCCAATGGGGAAAAAAATTCCTTCCTGACTCCACATACGGCAATCAGACTAGTTCCCTGGATCAACACCCTGTCATAAAATCTAATATACATAACTGGTAATATTATATTTTTCAAGAGAGGCATCCAGGCTCTGCTTAAATGTTAGTAGTGAATCACTCATTACAACACCATGCGGCAGAGAGTTCCATAGTCTCACTGCTCGTACAATAAAGAATCCTCGTCTGTGGTTATGATTAAACCTTCTTTCCTCGAGACGTAGCGGATGCTCCCGTGTTCCAGTCGCAGGCCTAGGTGTAAAGAGATCTTTGGAAAGGTCTCTGTACTGTCCCCTCATATGTTTATACATTGTGATTAGATCCCCCATAAGCCTTTGTTTTTCTAAACTAAATAACCTCAAGTTTAATAACCTGTCTTGGTGTTGCAGCCCATCCATTCCTCTAATAATCTTGGTCGCTCTTCTATCTGCCTGTAAGATTATGCTATTTATAACCTTCTATACTTTTGCTATCAAGAAAAGCATCCATTCCTCTCTTAAATTCATTCAGTGAGTTGGCCATCACCACTTCCTCAGGAAGAGAGTTCCAGAGCCTCACTGCTCTTACCGTGAAGAACCCTCTTCTATGCTGATGTAGGAATTTTCTTTCCTCCAATCGAAGAGAATGCCCCCTTGTTTTTGTCATAGTCCTTGGTACAAACAGATCATGGGAGAGATCTCTATATGGCCCTCTGATATATTTGTACATATTTATTAGGTCTCCCCTAACTCTTCTCTTTTTTAGAGTAAATAGACCTAATTTTGATAACCTTTCCGTGTATTGTAATGCACCCACTCCATTTATTATTTTAGTAGCCCGCCTCTGAACCCTTTCAAGTTCAGTAATGTCTTTCTTGAGCACCGGTGCCCAAAATTGCACACAATACTCCAAGTGTGGTCTGACGAGTGATTTGTACAGAGGGAGAATGATGTTTTCATCTTGTGCCCCCAGACCTCTTCTAATGCATCCCATCACCCTATTTGCTTTGTTGGCTGCTGCCTGACACTGGGCACTCCAATTTAGATTCTTATTGACTAAGATGCCTAAGTCTTTTTCCATGTCTGATTTCCCCAGCGGTTTCCCATTTAGTAAGTAATCGTAGCATCTGTTTCTCCTTCCCATGTGCATAACCTTACACTTATCTGCGTTAAACCTCATTTGCCATTTTTCAGCCCAATTCTCCAATTTACTCAAATCCATCTGTAGTTGCAAACTGTCCTCCTTTGTGTTAACTACCTTACATAGTTTTGTATCATCTGCAAATACTGATATTTTACTCTGTAAACCATCCACCAGATCATTAATAAATATATTAAATAGTAGGGGGCCCAATACAGACCCCTGTGGCACCCCACTAGTAACCCTGGCCCAATCTGAGTATGCGCCATTAATAACCACTCTTTGTTTTCTACCACTAAGCCAGCTACCTACCCATCTACACACATTTTCCCCGAGCCCAAGCTTTCTCATTTTACTTAGCAGTCTTTTATGTGGGACAGTGTCAAATGCTTTACCGAAGTCGAGATAAATGACATCCAATGATTCTCATCGGTCCATGTGAGTGCTTACATCCTCATAGAAGCTGAGCAGGTTAGTTTGACAGGAGCGATCCTTCATAAATCCATGTTGATATGGAGTTAAACAATTATTAACATTGAGACATTCCATAATAGTATCCCTTAAAAACCCTTCAAACATTTTACCCACAACAGATGTTAAGCTTACCGGCCTATAGTTTCCAGGTTCCCTTTTACACCCTTTTTTGAATATTGGTACCACATTTGCTAGCCGCCAATCCAGTAGAACAGACCCAGTTTCTATAGAGTCTTTAAATATAAGGAATAGAGGCCTGTCTATCACATTACTTAACTCCCTTAATACCCGAGGGTGAATGCCATCAGGGCCTGGTGATTTGTCAATTTTAATGTTACTAAGTTGGTTCTGCACTTCTTCCTGGGTTAGGCAGGTCATACTTAATGAAGCGTTTACATGATCACTCTGCATTTCCCGTGGCATATGCTTTTCCTGTGTGAACACAGTTGAGAAAAAAGTATTTAAAACATTTGCTTTTCCCACATCGCTTTCTATGATGTTACCCTCATTATTCTTTAAAGGGCCAACACCATCAATTTTAATCTTTTTTCTGTTTATATAATTAAAGAATAGTTTGGGATTTGTCATTTTGTTTGTGACTAGATTGGACACTTAAAATGTCGTAGCAAAAATGGAGAGGTAGTGTAAAATGCAGAGGTGGTTGAGCTTTATTGACAGTTGAAGAACCAACACTGACTATCCCTGACAATGCAACTATGGCCCTAAAACTGTCAGCACTGTTTGCTATAAGAATTGCATAGCAAAAATGGGCAGGAGTGTACAATGCAGAGGTGGTGTACCTTGCGTGGCACCAGAGGAACACTAACTTAGTATCCCAGACACTTTTAGTATGCCACTAAGTGTCAGCACTGTCTGCTATAAAAATTGCGTAGCAAAAATGGGCAGGAGTGTACAATGCAGAGGTGGTGTACCTTGCGTGGCACCAGAGGAACACTAACTTAGTATCCCAGACACTTTTAGTATGCCACTAAGTGTCAGCACTGTTTGCTATAAAAATTGCGTAGCAAAAATGGGCAGGTGTGTACAATGCAGAGGTGGGGTACCTTGCGTGGCACCAGAGGAACACTAATTTAGTATCCCAGACACTTTTAGTATGCCACTAAGTGTCAGCACTGTTTGCTATAAAAATTGCGTAGCAAAAATGGGCAGGTGTGTACAATGCAGAGGTGGGGTACCTTGCGTGGCACCAGAGGAACACTTAGTATCCCAGACACTTTTAGTATGCCACTAAGTGTCAGCACTGTTTGCTATAAAAATTGCGTAGCAAAAATGGGCAGGTGTGTACAATGCAGAGGTGCTGTAGGTAGCAGGACAGCAAAGGAAGACTCAGTTTCTATCCCTACCAATGAAAAAATGCAGCAAGGAATTGCCTGAGCTGATGTAGCCAGACGCTGTTATCTAAAGCCTAGCACAGCGTCGGCACGGACCTGCCTAGCAACAATGCCTATGAAGGGCTGAAATTACAAGTAGTCCCTAATCCCTAAAGCACTGTGTAGATAGCACTGTCTGTCTATAGTGCAGCAGCAGCAGCAGCGGGAGCGGGAGAAGTGACTGTCACCCACTCGCAGCAGAGAGATAATGGCGGCGATGGGGAAAATGGCTGGCTCTTATAGGGCAAGGACATGTGACATGCACAGCCTATGACACATGCCCTTGCTTGTCTGGCAATAATCCACTTTGCTGTGTGTGTATCTGTGATTTGCTGACAGCCTGGCCTGCCCCACTGTACGAGCGGTAAGAAAAAAAAATACAAAATGGCGAAAAGCATTCTTTCACCACTCAGCAGCAGCACTGACCTAAACCCCGTCCCCTCCGCACACTATACGCTGAATTTTGATAATAGTGACTCACACTATAACAGTGAGAAGCCAGCTATACTTTTTGTTGATTGAACCGTTCTCGAACGTAATGTGACGCCCTGGGCAAGCCAGGGGTCACAGGTCATCACACCACCACACCCTACACCCCAGTTAGGAACATCAAAGCTAACCCAAAATCCTTGTTGCCTTCCTCCAGGAGCTGGTGTTCACACCAGGGGGTGGGCCAGGCGGTTGGCTCCGCCCACCGAGGAGTTCACAGCTCTGGAGGCGGGAAGAACCAGAGAGATAAGCTAGGGAAGTGAAGGAGTAAACAGCTAAGATGAGTTAAGGAAGTGCAAGTAGTGAAGTGAAGGAAGTAAAGTGGAAAAGGAGGAAAGTAAGAGCGGTGACAGTAAGAAAGCCTGAAGTGGGTCCAGCTGTGTGCAGGACAGAGTCAGCAAGGTCAGCAATGGCGGTGATTGTCCGGAGGGGTGACCGTTTGGAAGTTCCTGGAAGGACCATGGACGGGTAGTGGCCCGGCGGTCTGGAGCAGTGTACAAAGGACAGTCAGCACCAGGGCAGGGGCCTCTCGGACCCCGGCAAGGCTAGGAGTCGCCATAATTTGCCAAATCCGTCAGTGAAGGAGACGTAGATCCCCCAACAACCAAGTCCCGATTGAAGGCAACAGCCCAACCATTACAATAGAGACACCGCCACGGCCAAGGCACCAGTTTCTAAGGGACAGCGCCTGCGGGCAAAGAGTAGAGCTCCTCCGGTCCAGCTTGAAGCCGGGGAGCGGGTTACCGGTGGGAACCCATCGAGACCATCAACAACATTAGGTGCAGGAAAAGGGACATCACCGTCACCTACTGGGGAAAGCAAGTGCAGCCGTCCGTGGGAACCGTCTTTCCAGCCGTGTGTTTTACCGAGAACTGTGTCAACGTCTCAGGCTGAGTGAGCACCACAGTGCCGCAAGGCACAGCGCTGCCCCCGCGTCCCTGCGCCCACCAAGCCCTGCATCTCCCACCTCATCACTGGGCCCCGGGATCACCAACCCCTACCCACGGAGGGGCAACACAACAACTTGCTGCTTCACACCATCACTCCCGGGATCCCCACACCGAGCAGCGGTGGTGCTAACAAATCACCACAACCGTGGGTGGCGTCACGGACAATAGACTATATCCCAACACCCACTCCCCTTTCACTCACGGGCGAGGAGTGCCGCTCGAGAACCCCCGGGATCCGGCCCACCGCTCGAGCCACCACTGAGCAGCAGCAGCCGGACCCGAGCAGAGGGATGAGCGCGGTGCTGACACCCTCCTCCCCGCCTGCGACAACTTGGCGTCACGAACAGGATCTTACCGCTCTGCCGTTGGGTAGAGGTGCGCCTTGTGACCGCCGGAGGTATCCGGCTGAAAAATTTCAGAAGTCGCCATCTTTGGCGCGAAAAGTTCCCGCTCGAGCGTCTTCTCGAGTAGTCGAGGCGCGAAGGCCAAAAACCCCACCCCGAGAGAGGAGGGGCCGGAAAGAGCTAAGGGGGACGCGATGGCGGCTGGCTGCATGTGAGAGCAGCTATAAAAGCAGGGAAGCCAGGACTCTGCAGACATCTTGTTCCTGGGAGAAGCCGCCAGCAACATGTGGATGCCGTCCCGCGACACCGTAACCCCCGCGCCTGGGACCGCGGCGTGGGTGGAGATCCGGACCGCGCAGCTCTACCAACGGCTGCAGGTCAAGATGCAGCTCCTCATGGAGGAGTGGGAGGCCGACATGACGGACGTTATAGCAGCCATGCGGAGACGCGAGGAGGAGGCGGAGGAAGGGAGGGTGAGTGACCCACGCCCCGATGCCCTGGAAGGGCCGGTCATCGCGGCTGCGGGACCCGGTCCAAGCCCTCTCCCCCCGTTGCCTCCCTCACCACCCGTCTTGGAGGTTGTGACCCCGCCACTAGGCCTGCTACCACCGCAACCGGTAGCAATACCCAGCGTCCCCGCCCAGGCGGGCCGACCTGTAGCCGGAGCCCGTAGTCGACCGGAGGTGTTGCCCTGGAAGGTCCCAAAAACTGAACCGGAGGCATCCCATGAAAAGTCCCCCGAGCCGGAGCTGATGACCCGCTCCGAGCCGAAGGCCCAGCAGCGGAAAGCCCCTATGCCCATCCCCCACACCTCGGCTGAGGTAGCGCCGGGTTGTTGCTGTAAGGCAGCGCCCAAGGCCAAGACACCGCGGGACACGCCGCCCAGATTCCTGACAGTGGGCAACGTCCAGAATGTCCCGCGGGGCCCGACCCGTGCGCCGGAGCTCGCAGCAGCGCCGAAATTGGGATAGGGAGCCGGTACCGTTGGGCCTGGAGATTGGTGAACGGGAGAGAAAGAAGGCCGAGCTGGTGGCCAGAGCCATTAGAGAAAAAGAAAACCTCCGGCAAGCAATATTCCGTGTCCGGGGACCGCTGTACGAGGGGCAGGTGAGGCGGTTTGATGTCCGCCGGGGCTACGGGTTTATCTATGAACCGGGTCTGGAAGCCGAAGTGTTTGTAGCCCGGCGGGATGTGAATGCCCACCTGCCTGAAGAACATTCCGGCCGTAATCTAATGCTGGGCGACATCGTCCAGTATACCCGGCACTGTGGAGAAAGAGGGTGGTTTGCCCTGGATGTAAAAATGTGGGGCAGCCAGGAGAGCAGGGTGAGTCCCGCACCCCCTCCCTCGGAAGAAGCTGAAAGTCCGGAGTAGGGCAGCGGATGCCCGCTGCAGCAGTCCCCGTTGGGACCAAAGTGTTTAAAAGTCTGTGAGAGTTCTTGTTTAAAAGTTTGTGTGAAAGTTCTGAAAAATAATGAAAATGATTACCGAAGAAGTCATCAGATTGTCAAACAGTGATTGAACCGGCCGTAGCCGGCACCGTTGTCCCAGTTGGGACCGTTTAAAAGTTGTTTTGCATGAGGGACTGCTCATGGACAAGCCCGTGAACTTGCAAGGCAACCACAAACGTTAAGTGGCATGTAAATAGTTGTTTACCGTTACCGTTTTCCGCAATGCCGCCTCCGGAGAGGCAGGTTGGAGGGAGGGCCGGCAGTAGAGCCGGCTGGGGCCCAGCCACCACAGGAACCGGTGGCTACCCTCTGGAGGGGAAGGACAGATCCCGCTCGGGTAACTTGTGCTGGACTGTGGGTCAAGGGGTGCTGCCTGGGTTTTAGGGGCAGCATCAGGGCCAGGTTGCTTGGGTGGGAGAGAGCGGAAACCGTAACCGTAAACCGTTATGCAACGTTTAAGAAATGTGTCTCCCGTTACGGGAAGAATTAATAAAAATGTACATATGTTACTGTTTTTACAATGTTATATTTTACAGAAAAATAAAACCGGTGTTGGACGGGCAGCCCGCGGACGGTCTGCATTTTGCTAAGGGGGAATGTGACACCCTGGGCAAGCCAGGGGTCACAGGTCATCACACCACCACACCCTACACCCCAGTTAGGAACATCAAAGCTAACCCAAAATCCTTGTTGCCTTCCTCCAGGAGCTGGTGTTCACACCAGGGGGTGGGCCAGGCGGTTGGCTCCGCCCGCCGAGGAGTTCACAGCTCTGGAGGCGGGAAGAACCAGAGAGATAAGCTAGGGAAGTGAAGGAGTAAACAGCTAAGATGAGTTAAGGAAGTGCAAGTAGTGAAGTGAAGGAAGTAAAGTGGAAAAGGAGGAAAGTAAGAGCGGTGACAGTAAGAAAGCCTGAAGTGGGTCCAGCTGTGTGCAGGACAGAGTCAGCAAGGTCAGCAACGGTGGTGATTGTCCGGAGGGGTGACCGTTTGGAAGTTCCTGGAAGGACCGCGGACGGGTAGTGGCCCGGCGGTCTGGAGCAGTGTACAAAGGACAGTCAGCACCAGGGCAGGGGCCTCTCGGACCCCGGCAAGGCTAGGAGTCACCATAATTTGCCAAATCCGTCAGTGAAGGGGACGTAGATCCCCCAACAACCAAGTCCCGATTGAAGGCAACAGCCCAACCATTACAGTAGAGACACCGCCACCGCCAAGGCACCAGTTTCTAAGGGACAGCGCCTGCGGGCAAAGAGTAGAGCTCCTCTGGTACAGCTTGAAGCCGGGGAGCGGGTTACCGGTGGGAACCTATCGAGACCATCAACAACATTAGGTGCAGGAAAAGGGACATCACCGTCACCTACTGGGGAAAGCAAGTGCAGCTGTCCGTGGGAACCGTCTTTCCAGCCGTGTGTTTTACCGAGAACTGTGTCAACGTCTCAGGCTGAGTGGGTACCACAGTGCCGCAAGGCACAGCGCTGCCTCTGCGTCCCTGCGCCCACCAAGCCCTGGATCTCCCACCTCATCACTGGGCCCCGGGATCACCAACCCCTACCCACGGAGGGGCAACACAACAACTTGCTGCTTCACACCATCACTCCCGGGATCCCCACACCGAGCAGCGGTGGTGCTAACAAATCCCCACAACCGTGGGTGGCGTCACGGACAATAGACTATATCCCAACACCCACTCCCCTTTCACTCACGGGCGAGGAGTGCCGCTCGAGAACCCCCGGGATCCGGCCCACCGCTCGAGCCACCACTGAGCAGCAGCAGCCGGACCCGAGCAGAGGGGTGAGCGCGGTGCTGACACCCTCCTCCCCGCCGGCGACAGTAACTCAAACTGCCGAACTTTTACCAAATCGTACGAGTTCGTCGAATGACTCGAACACCCCCCAAAATCACTCAAACATGAAATTGGCGAACCTCGAACCTCGCTCATCTTTAGTTGTGACCTTCTATTGCCAGAAACCACATGACTGTCTGTCACCTGTTACACACCTCTGTCATTACCACAGGTGAGTTTTGATGAGCATCACATAAGTAAGATGGTCACTGGTTCCCAAATTGTTCTTCCAGGGGAAGGGACAGTTCTATATGTCATGTGTTTTTGGTTTTTTTTAAATAATAAAAATTAACCTGATTAAAAAAAAAAAAAGAAGATTTTTATACATGTTGTCCTATTCCAAGCTGTATAGGCTTGAAAGCCAACTACCAATTAAGTAAATCAGGTGATGTGCATCTCTGTAATGAGGAGGGGTGCGGTGTAATGACATCAACACCCTATATAAGGTGTGCTTAATTATTAGGCAACTTCCTTTCCATTGGCAAACGGGTCAGAAGAGAGATTTGACGGTCTCTGAAAAGTCCGAAATTGTGAGATGTTTTGCAGAGGGATGCAGCAGTCTTGAAATTTTCAAAATTTTGAAGCATGATCACTGAACAATCAAGCGTTTCATGGTAAACAGCCAACAGGGTCGCAAGAAGCCTGTTGGGCAAAAAAGGCGCAAAAGATGCCATTTGCCACCAGTTTGGCCATATTTCAGAGCTGCAACGTACCATACTCAGGGACATGGCCAAGGTAAGGAAGGCTGAAAAACGACCACCTTTGAACAAGAAACATAAGATAAAATGTCAAGACTGGGCCAAGAAATATTTTAAGACTGATTTTTCAAAGGTTTTATGGACTAATGAAATGAGAGTGACTCTTGATGGGCCAGATGGATGGGTCAGAGGCTGGATCAGTAAAGGGCAGAGATCTCCACTCCGACTCAGACGCCAGCAAGGTGGAGGTGGGGTACTGGTATGGGCTGGTATCATCAAAGATGAACTTGTGGGACCTTGTTTGGGTTGAGAATGGAGTGAAGCTCAACTCCCAGACCTACTGCCAGTTTCTGGAAGACAACTTCTTCAAGCAGTGGTACAGGAAGAAGTCGGTATCGTTGAAGTAAAACATGATTTTCATGCAGGGCAATGCTCCATCACATTCATCCAACTACTCCACAGCGTGGCTGGTCAGCAAAGGTCTAAAAGATGAAAAAATAATGACATGGCCCCCTTGTTCACCTGATCTGAACCCCATAGAGAACCTGTGGTCCCTCATAAAATGTGAGATCTACAGTGAGGGAAAACAGTACACCTCTCGGAACAGTGTCTGGGAGGCTGTGGTGGCTGCTGCACACAATTTTGATCGTAAACAGATCAAGCAACTGAGAGAATCTATGGATGGTAGGCTGTTGAGTGTCATAAAGAAAGGTGGCTATATTGGTCACTAATTTTTTGGGGTTTTGTTTTTTCATGTCAGAAATGTTTATTTCTAAATGTTGTGCAGTTATATTGGTTTACCTGGGGAAAATAAACAAGTGAGATGGGAATATATTTGTTTTTTATTAAGTTGCCTAATAATTCTGCACAGTAATAGTTACCTGCACAAACAGATATCCTCCTAAGATAGCCAAATCTAAAAAAAAAACCACTCCAAGTTCCAAAAATATTAAGCTTTGATATATATGAGTCTTTCGGGTTGATTGAGAACATAGTTATTGATCAATAATAAAAAAATCCTCTAAAATACAATTTGCCTAATAATTCTGCACACAGTGTACACAGGAGGACTTGATAAATAACTTGAATAGAGCTGGGACCACAGTCTAAGGCGGGCTTTGCACACTACGACATCGCAGGTGCGATATCGGTGGGGTCAAATCGAAAGTGACGCACATCCGGCGTCGCAGTCGATATCGTAGTGTTTAAATACTTTTTGATACGATTAACGAGCGCAAAAGTGTCATTATCGTATCATCGGTGTAGGGTCCGACATTTCCATAATGCCGGTGCAGCAACAGGTACGATGTAGTTCCTCGTTCCTGCTGCAGCACACATCGCTGTGTGTGAAGCCGCAGGAGCGATGAACATCTCCTACCTGCGTCCCGGCTGCAATGGAGAAGGAAGAAGGTGGGCGGGATGTTTACATCCTGCTCATCTCCGCCCCTCCGCTGCTATTGGCCGCCTGCTGTGTGACGTCGCTGTGACGTCGCACAACCCGCCCCCTTAGGAAGGAGGCGGATCGCCGGCCAGAGCGACGTCGCGGGTCAGGTAAGTGCATGTGAAGCTGGCGTAGCGATAAAATTTGCCACGCCAGCAATCACAAGATATCGCTGCTGCGACGGGGGCGGGGACTATCGCGCTCGACATCGCAGCATCGGCTTGAGATGTCGCAGCGTGCAAAGTACCCCTAAGGGCTCGTGCACACACTGCGTCCTGACCAGTGCAGAAAATAGTGCACTCGCTGGCAGACTTGACACTGCGTTTTGACAAAAAGAATGCATCCAAAACGCATGTATTTTGGATGCATTTTACATGCGTTTTGGATGCATTTTTGTCAGTGCGGTTCCCCGGCAATTCAGCTCTGCTACATGTCCGCTGACAGCAGATACAGACAGAGCTGGGTTATGAGAAAGAACTCGGATGAACTTCACCCAACTTCATTGTCATCCTGCGGCTCTGTCAGTGTGTCGCGTCCTGATTAGCGGTCACCCGTGAAGGACTCACCGGTGACCGCAAATCCCCTGAGTGACTGAAGTGAGCAGTGCTATCAGCGGTGCCGTCACTTAAGTTACCAGCGGCCACAGCTGGAGTCCTCCACCTGAGAGCGGTGGCCGCAGGTAACCTGAGTGCCGTCATCGCTGATCGCGCGGCTCACTTCAGTTGTTCCGTGGAGCTGACAGAGAGTGGTCGTGGTCTGTGCCCGCTCGTTGTCAGCTTCATGTAGCAGAGCTGAAAGCATCGTGGGACCTCATGTGGATTACGTCGGACCTGGAGGGGTATTTGGGGATTAATAAAGTGGTGAAAGAGGGTGTTTTTTGTCTGTTTTCCAAATAAAGGACTTTTTGGATGTGTGTGTTATTTTCTTTAACTTACAGGTTAATCCTGGAATGTATCTCGGGGAGACGCCTGCCATGATTAACCTAGGACTTAGTGGCAGCTATGGGCTGCTGCTATTAACTCCTTATTACCCCGATTGCCACCGCACCAGGGCAATTCGGGATGAGCCGGATAGAGTCCCGGGATTGTCTCATCTAATGGATGCAGCAATTTCGGGCAGCTGCTGGCTGATATTGTTAGGCTGGGGAGCTCCCCATAACGTGGAGCTCCCCATCCTGAGAATATCAGCCTTCAGCCGTGTGGCTTTACCATAGCTGGTATCAAAAATGGAGGGGACCTCACGTTTTTTTTTTTAAATTATTTATTTATTTTACTGCACGATATAGACACGCCTACCGGCGGCTGTGATTGGTTGCAGTGAGACAGCTGTCACTCAGCGTGGGGGCGTGTCTGACTGCAACCAATCATAGGCGCCGGTGAGTGGGGAAAGCAGGTAATACGAGATGGAATAATGAGCGGCCGGCATTTTCAAAAGAGGATAAGCCGCAACAGTGTGAATGCCATGCAGCGCCGCGCCGGTGATCGTTGATCGGTGAGTATGAGAGAGGGGGTTGGAGGGAGAAACCAACATGGACAGAGAGAGAGACCGAAAGACCTGCGTTTGTTATGTTAAAAAAACATGCGGATCACAACAAAAATGCTAAGTTTGCACTGCTTAGCATTTTGGTAGCGTTTTTCTACAACTCCTTGATTTCAATGGGTGTAGAACGCTGCCAAAACTGACAAAAAAATTGACATGCTGCTTTTTTAAGCGCAGAGATTTTGTCAAATTTTTGACTTTTAAAACGCTATGCTCAAAAAAGCATCGTGTGCAGATTTTGCATGATTCTCTTAGACTTTCCTGGGGAAGCAGAACGCATGCATTTTGACAATCTGACGCTGCAGCTTAAAATGCTGCGGAAACGCAAAAAAAAAAAGCAACGTGCGCATGAGCCCTAAAAGATTACTGTTAGTAACACACTATGCCGTCATGGATTTAAATCCTGCAGGGCACGCAACATCCTCCCGCTCACCAGCACATGTCCATGCCCATTTGAAGTTTGCCATTGTCCATTTGGATGATCCAGAAGCGGCATATGGTCAAATGACACTAAAATAGAACTTTTTGGAGGAAGTTTGGAGGAAGAAGGATGAATACAACCTCAAGAACACCGTCTCACCCATGAAGCATGAGTGTGGAAGCCTCATATTTTGAGGGTGCTTTTCTGCAAAGGGAACAGAACAACTGCACCGTATTGAAGGGAGGATGGATGCGATCATGTATCGCAAGATTTTGGTTAACAACCTCCTTCCCTCAGTAAGAGCATTGAAGATGAGTCATGATTGGGTCTCCTAGCATGACAATGACCCAAAACAGACAGCCAGGGCAACTAAGGAGTGGCTCCATAAGAAGCATTTTAAGGTCCTGGAGTGGCCTAGCCAGTCTGCATACATGAACCCAATAAAACAATCTTTGGAGGGAGCTGAAACTCAATGTTACCCAGTGACCGCCCCGAAACCTGAAAGATATGGAGAAGATCTGCATGGAGGAGTGGGCCAAAATCCCTACTGTAGTGTGTGTGTTAACTTGTCATGAACTACAGGAAACATCTGACCTTTTAAATTGTAAACAAATGTTTCTGTACTAAATATTATTTTTTGGATTTCTATTCTATCAAATAATTATTTTATGCAATAAAATGCAAATGAATTATTTAAAAGTCATACAGTGGGATTTTCTGTATTTTTGTGGTATTCTGTCTATCACGGTTGACATGTACCTACGATAAAAATTACAGACCTCTCAATTCTTTGTAGGTGGGAAAACTTGCAAAATCATCAGTGTATCAAATACTTATTATTTTTCAATGCGAGAAAATCTCACATTTCCGCTCGGACCAATGTTAGTCAATGAATTAGAGCAGATGGTCAGTGTGGCGCCCTGGACCAGCCAGGTCGTCACAGGTACTACAACATACACCCCCACCCTGAGACAGGCACATCAGTCAGACACGAAATCCTTGTTACCTCCCTCCAGGGGCTGATGTCCACACCAGGTGGGGTGGAGCCAGGCGGTTGGCCCCACCCACTGAGGAGTTCACAGTCCTGGAGGCGGGAAAAGGAAGCATATAGTGTAGAGGAGTGAAAGTGAGAGGAGCTACTGCTGGTGTCCGGGTGTGTGGCCCGGGCACTAAGAGCAAGGTTGGCAGACGGTGGTGGCCGTCTGCAGGAGAGGCGAATCAACGCGGAACCGTAGGACCGGGGATGGGCGGTGGCCCGCCGGTACCGAACCGGGGAGCGAAGTGAAGCCAGCACATATAGGCAGGGCCTACGGACCCCGACCAGGCTTGGAGTCGCCATTAGAGGTCAAATCCATCAGTGACCGGAACCCCAGGGGTTTCCTAACAGCCAAGACCTGATTGAAGGCAACCGTCCAACCAGCAAAAGGAAATACAGCTACCGCCACAGCTAGAGTTCCAAGGGCCAGAGCCTGCGGGCAAAAGGGGCTCCTCCGGCGCATATATACGCTGGGGAGCGGGTTACCGGTGGGAATCCATCGGGACCGAACATACACAAAGGTGCAGGGAAAGGCAGCCACCACCACCCGTCCGGGAGAAGCTACAGCAGCCGGCTGCGGGACCCGTCCATCCAGCCATTTGGTTTACCAGTGACTCTGCGTACATTTGTGGCTGAGTGAGTACTACCGTGCCGTCCGGCACCACGCTGCGCTGTCCCCTGCGACCCTGCACCTTGCCAACCCTGCTTCCCCGTCACCTCACCGGGCCCCGGGACAACCAACCCCTACCCACGGAGGGGAAAACAACATCCCAGCTGCTTCCTGCCATCGATCCCGGGATCCCCGTCACCAGCAGCGAGGGTGCCCCAACCTCACCACAACCCGTGGGTGGCGTCACGGACTAAATCCCCCAAACCACACCACCCCTTTCACTCACGGGCGAGGAGCGCCGCTCGAGTCCCCGGATCCGGCCCACCGCTCGAGCCACCGAGCAGCCATCGCAGCAGCGCCGGACCCGAGCGTTAGCGAGCGCAGCGCCCTCCCCGCCCGCGACATCAGTTTTATTTTCATCCAGATTCTGGATGAGAAAAAAGTTGCAGCATGCTATGAGTAGATGCCGGAATTGTGTGAGACCGGGAAAAAAACGGAAACCACACGGACAGCACACTAATCATCCGGGTGACGTCCATTTTTTATGGATACATTACTATTCTGTAGCATAGAACACTGTAAATGACTATAAATGAATAATAGTTGCTGAGAAAAAAATGGATTGCACACGGATGACAAGTGAGAAAATGGATGAGAATGGAAACCATTTTTCATACGCTCGTGTGACCCCAGCCTAATTACAATTGTTTTCATGCATGCTACTATAGCCGCACCTGCAAACAAGTCGGCAATTACACAGAAACCAGAAACACACAATGTGAATGAGTAATGGCAAAGTAATAAAACAGAACGGATCTAAGCAAAAGTACAAACCTTCATCAAATATTAACACTGCTACTAAATGAATGTCGGCATTGCTGGAAATCAGCTTTACTACAGAACTCTGTAACCCTACACTCCAGTCTCATATCTTGAGCATTGTAACTAAATGTCTAGCTTCTCGTATTTCCTTGTGTTAAGTATTAAATAAAGGCCTGACTATACAGACCCTTATACAGCTATTCGGCAATAAGGCAACCAGGTGGGGAAAAACACAGGTGGCATTTTGAAAAGACTCTACAAATAAACTGAGCTTATAAACTACTGTATTTTTTGCTTTATAAGATGCACCGGATTATAAGACGCACTCCAAATTTAGAGATAAAAAAGGTAAAAAAAAAAAAAAAAAAATACTCCGGTGTTGTCTTAGTGTTGTCTTACCGGAGGGGGGAAGCAGTGGTGGTGAAGTGGGTGACAGGATGCAGAGGTTCTGCTGGCACACGCGGCGGGTCAGTGGCTGCAGGTGTGGCAGCGTCCGAGGCTCTCGGCACGCGGTGGCTAAGTAGTGGCACAGGCAGCGGCGGTGGGTAAGTGGTGCAGGAGATCGGTGCGGTGAGTGTCCCAGTGTGTCCGCGGTCCCGGTTCAAATGATGGCGCCTGGAGCGGCGCATGCGCAGATGGAGCTCTCATTCAAGGACTCCATCTGCGCACGCGCTGACTCACGGAGCGGCGCCTGCGCAGATGAAGCTCTCGTCCAAGAGCTCCATCTGCGCACGCGCTGCCTCCCGGAGCCATCATTTGAAACTGGGACCATGTACGCACTGGGAAACCAGCTGCACAGCCGCCCACCCGCACAGAAAGGCAGCCGGCACCGACAGGCACCCGGCTGCTGCCAGCACGCAGGTACAGGGATACGGCTGCCGCCCGCTCGCAAGTACAGGGACCCGGCTGCCGCACACAGGTACCCGGCTGCCGCCCGCACACAGGTACCCGGCTGCCGCACGCACACAGGCACCCAGCTGCCAACCGCACGCAGCCACAGGCACTCGGCCGCCTGAACGCATCAGATCGCCGCACAGACAGGCCCCCCCAGGTAAAGCTATATTCAGATTTTAAGAAGCACCCCTCATTTTCCTCCCAAATTTTTGGGAGGAAACGTGCATTTTCTAATCCAAAAAATACGGTACTAACTAACCCAGATTAGTTTAGATTTAGTGTAGCGCCCCACGGGGCAGGTGTTTTAACCTAGTCGTTGCCAGGCCGGGGTGCAGATTCTTCTGTGTAGTCACGGGGTGGCCTGGCCCGGTTCCGTTGCCCCGACACGTACAGGAAAGAGGATTGGAGGGTGGCAAGGAGGATGGAAGTAGTAGTTGGGGGTTTAGGAAAGTCTTTTAAGGTGATCGTGACGCCACCTGTGGTACGCAGCCAGGGATGGGCCGCCGCTGCAAGGTCTCTCACCGGGGCAAATATTAAGTGCAGCCGGGATGGTATTGCTCCCCAAAGGCAGAGCGGGATTACCCTGGGAGGATGACGGAGGACGGGGGTGGTGGTAGTCCCCGCTGGCGCCACAGCGCTGGGCGTCGGTGCCGGTTAAAGGAGAGGCAGATGCAGGGGCTGTGGTTCCAAGTGTTTTTACTCACAGGTTGTTTAAGCGCTGCCCCGAATTGCCGTTCTCTGGCACGATGGGCTCCAGCCGATCCCGAATCCGTCGGCGGTCATACCCATGAAAGTCTGTTAGTGAAGTATCCCTCGGTTGCTATCCCGGCCGAGCCTCCTGCTCCAAGCCACGGGCCCACGAAGAGAGAGAAACACTAGCTCCAGTTGTCAGTGCTAGGTGTTATCTCAAGCTGTGCCCAGGAAGGTTCTGTCTTGAAGTGTGATGGTTGCGCCTACTTCTAGCCCATTGGAGCCCACCCCCAGTGGTTGTCCTAGCAACTGGGGAAGTCCCTTGCTTTGTGATGGCTGGCCCCCCTGTTGGGTGGTTTTTCGTTTGAAGCCGCTTGAGAGTTACTGAGTGGTTAATTGTTTGGGTCATTGTGCCCTGCTATATGTCCAATTTAATCATATTGGTTAGCTCATTGGTGTATCATCTATATTAGACTTCACTGTTGGTTCATTAGGATTATTTAATCCTTGCTGTTACTGTCACCTTCATATCTAACAGGGTCATATTAGGGCCTGAAGGGTCAGTCGACGTTGAGCGGGGGCGCCAACTGCGCAGGCTATAGGGTGCCAACCTCCGCGGCAAGGAAGGGGATAGCTTAGGGCAATATAAGGGCTAGCCCCCCTGCCCCTTCCCCTTGTGTTGTATTTATTTTATTGAAGGTTGAAACAAATTGATACATTTTTGGAGTATAACTCCCCCCCCTTTTTAATGATTGATACTAATAAAATTGAATTTTAGGAGTTTTTGTTTAGTTTTCAGTTCCCCCCTGTCTGCCCTAGTCCAACCCCCTGTGAGTAAGCACCTGCTGTTGTTTGTGTGTGTTTTGTGAAGGCACCAGCAGCTTAACCCCCTCCTGACCCGGGATAGATATTACCCCATAAAAGTGGTGCAATACCCTGTGGCGCCTGAAGCCCAAGGGTGCCACATTAGCATTGCCTGCTATATACTCTCATGCATCCACACTCAAAAATATACATGTTTGCCCTGCCTACAGCAACCAGATTTAATATATCTACTGGGTATGGCTAAGTTCTCATTCCTATTTGGGATCTTTGTTTGTCTGTTCCGTTATAGACAAAAGGAATTTATGCCCAAAATGGATCCCTTTGCTAACTTAAGCAAATGAAAGAAGCGGAACCCAATTGATAGTCATGGGGTTTGTCCATTTTCTGTTTGGTGTCAATTTTAATACTGGAAGAAAAAATACTTCGTAGCAGTAACTTCAGTAATTTGAATATTGCGACCAACAGAAATCTATATCAGGCTGGAGTCACACTTGTGTGAGGATTAAATCGTACTGTCTGAACCGGCCAGAGGCTCTGCTGACAGGAGCGTGTTGGCTGCATAGAAGTACATGAAGCTTACCCGCTCCTGTCAGGAGAGCCACGAAAAGTCTGGGCAATGCAATGTGATCCTCGCATGAGTCACACGCAAGTGTGACTCCAGTCTAATGCTGAATAAAATTTGGTTTTTGCACCAACTTATGCCATGCTATCGTGATAATCACAAGGCACAACTTCAATATTTGGATTATGAACAACTGACAGACTATATACCATATACTGTATTTTTCCACAAAAAAAAAAGGGAAATTCAGCTCACCCGATCCACATGGAGACCAATTAGGAGGACGGTGCATGGAAAAGTAGTCAGCCAGGCTGTAGATCCAAAGAGAAAAAAAGCTCCAGCATCCAAGTCCATAAATGTAGTAACATGTGGTTTTTATAATGTAGAACCTGCACGTTTTTAATGAATTATTAATAAACAGGAATTTTACTACATCTATGGACTTGGATGCTGGAGGTCTTTTTCTCTTTGTATTTTTCACACTATAAGATTCAAAGAACTATAAGACGCATCTAAACTTTAGAGGAAGAAAATAGGAAAAAAAAATTGTAGCAAAAAATATGGTCTTGGTGCACTGTTATAAGGGAGGATCTGCAGCTGACATGGTTATGGGGGTAATGTCCACCAAAACTGTACTAATGTCCGCCATCTTGGGATCCTTCCAGGTATATACTGTATGTCCTCCATCCTGGTGCATATATCCTCCATACTGGTATATATGTCACTAATCCTGGTATATGTCCCTCATCCTAGCATATGCTGTATGTCCCCCATCCTGGTGTATATGATCCCCATCCTGGCATATATGTCACTAATCCTGTTGTATGTATATGCTACCATCATGGGCCCATCCTGGTATATATGCCTCTCATTATGTTTCACACATTAAAAAATTAAATAAAAAAAAATATATATATATATATACACAAAGAAGCCGTGTGTTTCAGGTGTGCATTAAAATACATCCACAGGTGTGTCTCTAAGTAACTCAGATGTTACCAATAATCCTATTGGAAGCTTCCAAAGACATGACATCATCATATGGACTGTCCCATATTGTTTAAAGCCATAGTACTCTTAAGCGGGCTTTACACACTGCGATATCGGTCCCGATATCGCTAGTGTGGGTACCCGCCCCCATCTGTTGCGCGACACGGGCAAATCGCTGCCCGTGCCGCACAACATCGCCCAGACCCATCATACATACTTGCCTGCCCGGTGACGTCGCTGTGACCGGCGAACTGCCTCCTTTCTAAGGGGGCGGTCCGTGTGGCGTCACAGCGACGTCACTGAGCGGCCGCCCAATAGCAGCGGAGGGGCGGAGCGGGACATAACATCCCGCCCACCTCCTTCCTTCCGCATAGCGGCCGGGAGGCAGGTAAGGAGAGCTTCCTCGTTCCTGCGGTGTCACACGGAGCGATGTGTGCTGACGCAGAAACGAGGAACGACATCATTACTGCTGCAGTAACGATTTTTGAGAATGGACCCCCATGTCACCGATGAGCGATTTTGCACGTTTTTGCAACGATGCAAAATCGCTCATCGGTGTCACACGCAACGGCATCGCTAATGCGGCCGGATGTGCGTCACCAATTCCGTGACCCCAACGAGTTCGCATTAGCTATGTCGTAGCGTGTAGAGCCCTCTTTAGTGTATGTAAACCTTGGGACTTTGCATAAAGTAATAAAAATTCCTAAAAACATTCTCTCCATCATTATTTATTTTTTTCTGGCATTTGGCAAATATAAATAATTTTGGTTCCTAATTGACCTAAAACAGGAAAGGTTTGTTCTGATTTCATGTCAGATAGTGAGAAAAATATGCATATGTGTCGTTTTAGATAGTGTATGTACACTTCTGGTTTCAACTGTAGCTCCTGCGTACAATGGTGGTAATATCAGTGTTATTCGTATTGCGTTTTTTATTTATGATTAGTATTGTATTATTCATCACTATGTGGTAATATGTATTCTGGTCATATTGTAGTGGTATTTGTCCCCGTATGTGGTATTCAGTTACTGCGTGGTGTTAATGTATGGTCTGGACATGGTGTGGTGGTATTTGTCTCCTGTATGTGGTATTATTCGGTAACTATTTATTCCAGTCATGGTGTGGCACTATTTCTCCCTTCTATGTGGTATTCTTTGATCACTATGTGATGGTAATATGTGGTCTGGTCATGGTGTGGTGGTATTTCTCCCTTAAATGTGGTATTATTGGTCTTGGTATAGTGCATTGTGTTGTCTATGGAGGTCATTTGTTCTCTCTGATACTAAGATTATTTCCACTGAAGATCAAATACTGGAAGTTTAACCCCTTCCTGTCCTATGACTATTACAAAAACAAGGATGCATTACAGGGTTCTCCAGTGAAAACAAGTAATACCCTCTCCACAGGATAAGTGATAGAATACTGATCTGTGGGGGTATGACTGATGTGACCTGCACCAAATGGCAGCATGGGGAACTTTTAAACCCTTTAAAATGGAGCTTATGTTCGACTCAACTGCTGATCCATTCATTCTCTCAGTGGTTGTGTGTGCTGTATTTGGCTATCCTGGCAATCGCAAAAAGGGTGGATGGAGCTGAGGCCACACATCCGAGCTGCTGCTTGTTAAAATGGGATAAAAGTGCCCTGACAAGGATTTGCTTCCAACCAGTGCAGTGTTCAATGGATAGATACCACTGATTGCTAAGGTATCATTGTTCTTGTGGATCCTGTGGATCGGTGATAACATGTTTTTACAAAAGAATGCAATGTACCTTAATTGTCCATCGCAGTGATCGTGTCACAATAACTTTAGAATAACAGAGAAATGGGGCTCCTATGTTGTCCCTCAAGCTAGGGGAACCTATGACCTATGCTATCCCTAATCCCTAATGATGTTGGAGAGGCTACATGCGCACGCTGCAGTTTTTTCTGCACACAAACTGCAACCAAAACTGCATCTTGTCAGAGAGAGCCTGGAAATGTCCAAAAAAACGCTTGTAATGTAGGTGCGTTTTTGGTGCTTATTTGTGCGTTTTTTATGCATTTTTTGTGACAAAACTGCACCAAAAATGCACTAAAAACGCATGAAAAACGCATGAAAAACGCACCAAATTGATAACATGCGTTTTTTATGTGTTTTTTGTGACAAATGTTGACAAAAACGCTAGAAGAATGAACATGCTGCATCTTTTTTTGTCACCAACTTTTGACAGCAAAAACACTGAGAAATACTGTAAACTGCAAGGTGCACATAGCAAGTCTGACTTCTCATAGATTTTGTTTGGAAGTCAAATGTCAGAAAGTTCTGACAATTAGGCTCTGTGCGCACTGGGAAATGGAATTTTCTTGAGAAAATTCCGCATGCCCTCAAAGATTACCGCACCCGCGGTAAAAAACCGCGGGAAACCGCACCCGAAAACCGCATGCGGTTTGCCGCGGTTTGCTGCGGTTTTACCGCGGTATTATTCGCGGTATTGCCGCGGTTTTGCCGCGTGCGGGTTGGGATGTGCTTTATTGCATTCAATGCAATAAAGCACATTGAAGAAAAAAAAAAAAAATACATTTCATTCTGATAGTAGATAGACAGAAGAATAGATAGAGGGATAGATAGATAGACAGACAGATAGATAGAGGGATAGATAGAGGACAGATCGCTGCATTTCCCATGGTCGGCAGTGAGTTCACATTACCGGCCGTGGGAAATGACCGGTAATTACCTCTGCTGTCTGCTGCATTCAGCCTGTGTCTGTGACAGTCGCGGCTGGATGTCAGCAGTGCAGGACGCAGGAGCCGGAGCTGTGGATGTCGGAGCGGTGGATTACGCCGGAGCTTTGTTTGGGGGGGTTAATAAAATGGTGAACGAGGCTTGTTGGTTTTATTTAAAATAAAGGATTTTTCGGTGTCTGTGTTTTTTTTCACTTTACTTACGGGTTGATCATGTCAGCTGTCACATAGATGCTGCCATGATCAAGCCTGAGGTTAATGGCGGTGGTCCCCCATCACCATTAACCCCTTGTATTACCTTGTCACCACTGCTACACGGTGGCAAGAAGAGCCGAGGACACGCCGGTGCTGCCGCATATTGCATGCGACAGTGCCGGGGCAGCTGCGGCTGATATTCTCGGCTGCCGGAGGGGGAGTGAGGCGGGGGACATTACCCCTGCCCCTCTCCCTCCACAGCCTGAGAATACCGGGCCGCCGCTGTGTGCTTACCTCGGCTGGAAGGTGAATATGCAGCGGAGCCCACGTGTTTTTTTTTCTATATTTCCGTTTTCTTTCTATGTGTGTTCTATGTGTCTGTGTCTGTGTTCTATGTCTGTGATGTGTGTGTGTGTGATCTGTGTGTGTTTACTCTCTGCACGGCTTCCTCTTCCTGTAATGACATCACTTCCCTGCAAAACCGCAAGCAAGTGATGTACATTACCGGAGGTAAACCGCGAAATACCGCAGGGAATAACGCAGCAAAACGCAGTGAACCGCACAGAATTTGCTGCCTGCGTTATTCCCTGCGGGATTTCATGATTAACATTGAGTCAATGGAGTGAAATCCCGCAGCGATGTGCGGAAAAGAAGTGACATGCACTTGTTTTTGCTGCGGGATTTCCGCAGCAAAACATGCAGCTGTCAAATTCCGCCCAGTGCGCACAGGATTTTTTTTCTCCATAGGATTTGCTGGTGATTCACTGCAGAGATGTTATGAACATTTTCTGCAGCGAAACATGCAGCAAATCCGCGGAAAATCCGCGGCAAAATCCGGTAAGTGCGCACATAGCCTAAAAGTGCACCAAAAAAAGTGACAAAAACGTGACAAAAAACGCATTGTGCGCATGTAGCCTAAATCTCCTTCCTGGCCCTGCTCCTGATCAGTCCTGATCTGATTCCCCTTCCCCCTCCCCGCAGGGAGGGACGAGACAGGAGTGTGTTGAAACCATAGATAAAGACAGACAAGGGAAAAAAGAAACAAAATTCTGTCACACAGCATGCAAGACAATAAGAGACTCAGGAGGAAAAACAAGAGCAGGAAGGAAGTGCAAAATAACAGGAGTAAACTCCACAACCGCTTCAAGCAATAGGCATAACTTAAGCACAACTTTTAACAGAGAGTCTGGGACACCACATCTCACAGAGCTACATAGAATAAACTATAGCTTACATGGGTAGAAGGATTCCACCAGCATGAATAGGTCTCCCCTCAACATGTTATTCAAATCAAAAAGGTCCGTGGAGCCTCTGTTAGGACTCTCAACACAGAAACCAGACAGATATACCTCCGGGAAGGACCCAACCAAGGAGCGGCTCTTTTTAGGAGACCACCATAACCACCATATGAAGTGGCCCTTTTAGTCAATATCCAACTCTTTGACAAGTTTAAAGATATGACAAGGGAATTACCAAGGCCAGGTATCCATCCACAGACAGCTGTTTCGGGGTATTGCCCCTCATCAGTGTGAAGTAGGATTCTGGCCAGGTGGCAGCAATGCCTAGTAGTTGTCTTGAGCGCCCTTGCTGGCTGCTGGCAGTGTTTTCTCTGGCTGGTCTCCCCGAGATCAGTGATTTTTTTGTCTCAACATGTTATTAAAAGAGTAAGCGGACTAGCAAAGATTAACTCTTGCTAGCCTGCCTATGATTGGGCATACAGCAGGTCAATGCCTGAGTCTGTCTGTGTTGATCCCAGACAACAGAGAATCATAGAATCATAAAATGGTAGAGTTGGAATGGACCTCCTGGGTCATCTAGTCCAACCCTCTGCTCAAAGCAGGATTCACTAAATTATCCCAGACAGATGTCCGTCCAACCTCTTTTTAAAGACTTCCATTGAAGGAGAACTCACCACCTCTTGTGGCAGCCTGTTCCACTCGTTGATTACCCTCACTGTCAAAAAGTTTTTTATAATATATAATCTGTGTCTCCTCCCCATCAGTTTCATCCCATTGCTTCTAGTTTTTCCTTGTGAAAATGAGAATAAAACTTGTCACGGGCGGGGGACAGACCACAACCAGGGGGCCGCTCGAGGCGCTTGGATCCAGGGCTTGCGCAGCCGTCCGTCGCCCACGAGTGAAAAGGGGTTATTTACAGGGGATAGAGTCTTTGTCAGTGACGCTACCCGTGGGTTGCGGTGAGGGATGGTGACACCGCCGCTGCCTTGTATGTGGGTGCCCGGGGCTGATGGAGCGGGGCAGCAAGGTGGGATCCCCTCCACAGTTGGGGAGGTGTAGTCCCGAGGCCCAGAGGATGGTGTGGGATTGTAGGGAGCAGGAAACTCACAGTTTGGTTGTCGTGGTGCTGCTGATGGTCTGGAGGGTCAGTAACCACACAGAGTCTGTATTGTAAACCAAGTTGCCAGTGACCGGTAGCCTCCAGCGGTTACATTCAGGTCCCACACACAGATATAAAGCCAGGGGCCCTTTCTTCTGCACTGTCTGTCTCTCTCTTGTCTGGACTAGTCAGCTTGAAACGGCCTCCGGACCGGATCCCCTCTCTCGGCACCGGCGGGCTATAATCCTGCTCCAGTCGGCCTCAGGTTCCCCGCGAACGGATCTCCGTCGCCTGTGGGCCTCACTGCCACCTAGTCAGCGTAGCTAGTTCAGTTGTCCGGGGCTCCAACCCCGACCACCACCCTCTCCAGGGAGCTCCAACTCCCTCCTGTCAGCTCTCCACTGACTACAGCTCAAACTGAAACTGAACTCTGCTCTATCACTTCCTGAGCTCTTCTCCTCGATCCCTCACATTGTCCTGGGGGGAGGGTGACTTGCGCCTGATTAGCTGGTGTATACCTGTGTGGGTACTGTGTTGGTGCCAAAGAGGAGAATGGCCTGCATTTTGGTAGATTTGTGCAGGCTCTATGACAACCTGGTTTTGCCAGGGCGTCACACTCCCCATTGGTAGAATACAGCCTGTCCTCGGGCTGTCCGGCCACTGACGTTTATTTTTCTGCTTCTGCAATTGAAAAAGATAACAAGTAAACCATTTCAAAACATTTCATTCCCCGGAGGGAAGGCACATCATAAAAAAATAACATTTTTAACGTTACGAAACTGTCCTGAGTAAAAGAAGTAACCAGAATCCGCTACCAAGTCCATAGAACAACATTTTACAGCCGCTGCTGCCGTTCCCGGTACGGGGCACGGGTTCCGTGCTCCGCTTCCTGCTCAGGAGCCAGGCCCTTTCAGATGCCCTCGGCGCCAGCTATGACCGGTCTCTCATACTGCCGTGGGCCCCACTGATCAGTGGCCTGCTCCGCCTCTCTGCAGGTGCACTCCGGCTGTTCCACAGCCAGGACGGGGTGCTTAGGAGCAGTTGGTGCTGCAGCTGGGGTAGACTTCAGGTCGAGTGCCGCCTCCCTTGAGGCCGGGCGGACACCCGGAGCTGACGTCATCACTGGTCCGGCCAGGCTCGGGGCCGGGGATGATGTCATCGGGGTTGCTGCCTGGCTCGGGGCCGAATGAGATGTCATCGGGGTTGCGGCCTGGCTTGGGACCGGAGGAGATGTCATCGGGGTTACGGGAACGGGACTCTCCACACACTGCTTCCCAGGCTGCTGGGACATTTTGCCACGTTGGTGTCCAGGAACGGGTTTCTGCAGAGTCCTGGTGTCCCTGCACTTTATCTTTTCTGGTCACATGCCGCTCTTTCCTGCCCTCCCCCTTGGTTTTTGAGAGCAGTCTCGCGGGACCCACTGTCCTTTTCAACTTCCTGCTCTGGGGATCACCGGGTTCCGCCCGCGTTCTTAGGGGGCGGAGCTTCAGATTCGCGCCCTTTTCAGGAAAGAAGATGGCGAGGTTGTTGTTTTTGGTGCCAAATATGGCGGGCAAGATGGCGGTAGTCCAAAAATTTTGAGCGTTTTACGGTTTACAGTCCAGAAAAGGTGCACTTCACCCAGGTTAGTAGATGGGGTAAGTATCTTGTTCGTGACGCCAAGATGTCGCGTGCGGGGGACAGACCACAACTGGGGGGCCACTCGAGGCGCTCGGATCCGGGTGGTGGCTGTGGCTCGAGTGGCAGCCGGATTCGGGGCTCGTGCAGCTGTCCGTCGCCCACGAGTGAAAAGGGGTTGTTTACAGGGGATAGAGTCTTTGTCACTGACGCCACTCGTGGGTTGCAGTGAGGGATGGTGACACCGCCGCTGCCTTGAATGTGGGTGCCTGGGGCTGATGGAGCGGGGCAGCATGGTGGGATCCCCTCCACGGTTGGGGAGGTGTAGTCCCGAGGCCCAGAGGATGGTGTGGGATTGCAGGGAGCAGGAAACTCACAGTTTGGTTGTCGTGGTGCTTCTGATGATCTGGAGGGTCAGTAACCACACAGAGTCTGTATTGTAAACCAAGTTGCCAGTGACCAGTAGCCTCCAGCGGTTACATTCAGGTCCCACACACAGATATAAAGCCAGGGGCCCTTTCTTCTGCACTATCTGTCTCTCTCTTGTCTGGACTAGTCAGCTTGAAATGGCCTCCGGACCGGATCCCCTCTCTCGGCACCGGCGGGCTATAACCCTGCTACAGTCGGCCTCAGGTTCCCCGCGACCGGATCTCCGTCGCCTGTGGGCCTCACTGCCACCTAGTCAGCGTAGCTAGTTCAGTGGTCCGAGGCTCCAACCCCGACTACCACCCTCTCTAGGGAGCTCCAACTCCCTCCTGTCAGCTCTCCGCTGACTACAGCTCAAACTGAAACTGAACTCTGCTCTATCACTTCCTGAGCTCTTCTCCTCGATCCCTCCCATTGTCCTGGGGGGAGGGTGATTTGGGCCTGATTGGCTGGTGTATACCTGTGTGGGGACTGTGTTGGTGCCAAAGAGGAGAATGGCCTGCATTTTGGTGGATTTGTGCAGGCTCTGTGACAACCTGGTTTTGCCAGGGCGTCACAAACTGATCCCTCTACAGTATGACAGCCTTTAAGATATTTGTAGACAGAAACCAATCGGGCAGAGTGTCAGAATCTACAATCTGAACAGAATGCAATGGTGCCATGACAGTCGGCTAAGTTTGTGCAAAACTCTGTGTGACAGTTGGTGTGTGCACTGTAGATATGCAGGAGCCTCCTCTCTTTTACTGTCGACACTCCACCACAATAATGGGGAAATAGCATACAGGTATTTGCATATAGCTGTAATGTTTGCCCCAGGAGCCAATTCATTTTCTGGGCCCCAGACTTCTCAGTCTGACCCAGCTTGAGAACTAAAATTGATGAAAAATATCAACAATCTCAAGATTTCAAGCTCATCTCCAGATGTCTTGATGTTCCTTTGTCAATGGTACACAACATAACCAAGAAGTTTACAATCTTTGGCTCTGTAGCTAATCTTGCTGGACACGGACGGTTGCAACACAGGATAGTCCAGATGGTGGATAAGCAGCCCCAATTGAGAAATTCAAGTTGTCCTGCAGGCTCAGGGTGTATCAGTGTCAGCAGGAATTATCTGTCGACATGTGAATGAAATGAAATGCTAAGGCAGGAGACCCAGGAGGACCCCTCTGCTGATACAGAGACATAAAAAGCTAGACTGCAGTTTGCTAACATGTACGCAAGTAACCTAAAATCTTTTTTGGAAAGCATCTTGTGAACAGATGAGAACAAGATAGATCTTTTTGGTAAAGGACATAATTCTACTGTTTACAAAACATTGAATGAGTCCAACAAAGAAAAGAACACCAATAGTACCAATAGTCAAATATGGTGGAGGTTTGAAGATGTTTTGGGGTTGTTTTGCTGCCTCTGGCACTGGGTGACTTGACTGTACGCAAGTCATCATGAAATCTGAAGATTACCAAAGGATTTTGGGTTGTAATGTAGTGCCCAGTATCAGAAAGCTGGTTTGTGCCTGACCCAGGGCTGTGGGGTACCCGGTCTCAGGCTTTTAGTTTTCAGGGGATTGTCACAGGTGGTTGTGCCTGGTCCCGTAACCCTGGTGGAAGTTAAAAGAAGTCTGGTGAAAAAAATAGTAAAAATAAATAAAATAAAAGTGTCTTTTGACGCCACCTACGGTTTACGGTAATATTACCAGCGCTGGTTGCAGACCTCCGGGGTGATGATAAAGCAGTTTGTCACACTCCCCGTAGGTGGAGCTAAGTCCCCGGGGCCCTTGATAAGGATCAAGATTTTACACACAGGGAAGCAGCTTACCACACGAGTCTTGATACCGCTTTCTTCAAGGCCACTGATGTGCGGCTCCACATGTTCAGGTAAACGAAGTCCATAGCGAGAGCTGTACCTTTGATAACAATAACTGTCACACACACACACACACACACACACACACACACACACACACACACACACTGGGTCTTTCTTTCTGTTCCTTTACTGATGTTGTTGGCAAAGTTAAGTCCTGGGTACAATCCGGGTGGTCAGGTGGCAATTAGGATTTCCACATTTGTTAATGTATGTTTATTTAAGTCCTGGGCTGTTGTAAACCTGGCCCTGACCTCTCCTGTATCTCTCATTTGTATAGCAGGCGATGAGAACCGTTCTCCTGGGCACCGCTAACTCCGCTGCGGTCCCTGGCTCTATTGATGGCGGTGCTACAAGTGTTCCTGCGCCAGGAGACTGAAGTCCTCTTCGCCCTCCGGTCTTTTCTGCTGGGCCTGACTGAACCCGTGCAGACTCAGACTCTGGTTGTTTCTTCTGGGGTGAACCGAACTGGTCCCTCTGCCCCTTTTCTGTATCTCTTCACCTCCGACTCTCACACAGGATCTCTAAGGCTATGTGCCCACGGGGACAGTGTCCTGCGGATATATCCACAGGACATTCCGCAGGAGCTCCCAGAAATCCGCAGCACAACTTTGTCGGTTTCAATGCTGCGGTTTATTTGCGGAATGTCCTGCGGATATGGTGCGGGCCTTCTGCATTGAGGATACAGTACCATGGCTTCAGCACTGCATCCTCAATGCAGAACAAGTGCTGAAGTGATCGGGTGTTCATACAGGTGCTCCATCATGCAGCACCTCGCTTTCCGGCGGCCATGTCACTCTGTCACATCGTCTGCTGCACTGTGCAGGAGAAGGTGGGCGGGCCTGTGACTCGCCCACCCCAGGGCTGTGGGACACCCGGTGCCGGGCCGGACTAGTCCGGTGGTAGTCAGTGGTGGCTGGGCCCAGCTCCGTGGCCCTGGTGGGTGTCAGTTGAATATGTGGCTTGAATTAAAGTTTGTGTTCGTGACGCCACCTGTGGTCTGCGGCTATTAAGCCGCCGCTGCTGTGTGAGGCCTCCGGGGTGATGTTATGGCAGCAATGGTGGTACTGCTCCCCACAGGTGGAGCGGAGCCCCGGGAACTCTGTTAGTGCTCGTGAAAGTCTATGGTGTTGTGTGGCTAACACGGTGCAGGGCCGACAGGCAATGAAAGAACCAGGCACAAACAACAGTCTCTTTACCTTTTCCTCTTTTACTTTGGGAACAGTCCAGTCCTGGGAGACCGTTACAGGTGGTGATGGGGATCCGGTCGGCCTGGAAGTACTTGGGGTGATCTTTCTGGCCAGCTGAGTATGAGGCCTACTCCTGTGCTTTTCTTTGTTATGATAGGACCCTGCTTCTCTGAATCCAGCAATGGCCCTCTTTGCTGCTGGGACTGATGGTACGTCCCTTTCCCTCTGTAGTAGGCTGCGCAGGCCCTCTCTGGTGCTTCTCTGCTGGAGTCCACACCGGGCCCTGATGCTGCAGCTGTACCTTTGGGCTGTTTATGGGCCAGGTGCTTGCAGCTCTCCTGCCCTTCGGATTCGGCTACCAGGGAGTATTATCCGATGTCCGAGTCTCTTCACTGCCTCTCTGCTACTCCTGCTTCCCTGGGCCAAGCTACTCTAGCTCTAGGCCCCAGATCCACAGGACAGCACACTCTGCGTCTGCTCACTGTCACTCCTCTCTACAGACTGACTCTACTTCCTCCCTCAGGTCAGACTTGAGGAAGGCTCCCTGGAATTCCAGGTTCAGAGCTCCCCCTGCTGGCCGGAGGGAGAACTGCGGTGGATGTTAAACTTGCTGGCCAATGGACCTCCCCATTACCTCCAGGCTCAGCATTAACCCTTTGGAAGGGCAATGCTGTTGTGGCGACCAGGTCCTGGGGCGCCACACCTGAACTAGCTCCGGCTGTCACATGACCGGAGCTCGTGCAGGCCCCGCCCACCTCTTCCTTCCTGTACCTGGATCCACCGCGCTGCTGTACACCGGACGGAGAAAGTGACTCGGGTGTTTGCTATCAAGGCAGGTAAGTATATGGGACCCTGCGGAGAAATCCGCAGGAATAATTGACATGCTGCTGATTTTTCTGCAGGGAAATCTGCATTATTTCCGCTGCGGAAAAATCCGCAGAATGGGCACAGCAGTCCCCAAATGCCATAGAAATGGCTGGGGAGTAGCTGTGCTGCAGATTTTTGAAAAATCCGCGGAATTTCCGCAAAAAATCCGCTGCAAATTCCGCGCATTTTCCGCAGCGTGGGCACATAGCCTAACACTTCACTTGACTTGACTGACTCTGCCAGCTGTCTCCTTTGACTCGCTCTGACTGGAGCTAACTGGCCCTGACTGGAACTAGCTGGCTTCCCGCCCACTGACCTCAGACACCTCACCCACGAAGCTCCACCCCCAGGCTGGTTTCAGGGACAGTGCTCACCACTATACAAGTTCAGCTGCACTAGACCCTAACCACGGTTTAGTGGAGTGTTGTGATGAGTCTCTCTGTGTGCGTGTGTCATGTAAATTCTCCTAATGTGGAAATCGCTTCCTGCACCTACCAGGTGTTACTCTGGCTACTTAACATAAGGTGCCACATTTGCATCGTAGGTCATAGGTCTTCCAGCAGGACAATAAGCCCAAACATACTTCAAGGGAATCTGTCACAAGGATTTTAACGCCTAATCTGAGAAGAGCATAACGTAGGGGTACAGACCCTGATTTCAGCAATGTGTCACTTACTGGGATGCTTAGTGTAGTTTTGATACAATCACTTTAATCAGCAGTAGATTATCATTTAAGGACTACTTGCAGTGCTTCCAGGTAATCCAGCATATTCATAAGCCCTGTATAACTGGTAGATCAGCAACAAAGAAAATATTGATTTTATCAAAATAACAGCAAACAGCCCAGTAAGTTACACATCACTGGAATTAGGGTCTCTATCTTTACATTATGCTGCTCTCAGGTGGGGGAGCAAAAACCTGGTGACAGATTCCCTTTCAAGAAGTACCTAGACATGGATGGAAATAAAGAGAGAGTTCTGAAGTGGCCAGCAAGAAGTCCAAATCTAAATCTTATTGAAGACCTGTGGAGAGATCTTAAAATTTCTATTAGAAGAAGGTGCCTTCAAATATGAGAGACCTGGAGCAGTTTGCGAAAGAAGAGTGGTTCAAAATGCCATTTGAGAGGTGTAAGAAGATGGTCATATGAATCGACTGATTGCAGTTATTTATTCCAAAAGGTGTGCAACCAAATATTAAGTTGAGAGCACCAATAATTTTGTCTGGCCCCTTTTTGGATTTTGTTGTTGTGCTGGATGATGACTCCTATTGATGTATATATAGTAAATAGCAACTAATATCATGTTCCCAGTCCACCCACCTGAGACCGCAAGAGGAATACACACCAAAAGGGAGAATGACAAGGATGAACTAGTGAAAAAACACAAATTGGTACTGGTAAATTTTTCAGAACCATTATAAAGATCATTTTTGGTAGGCCTTGAAACTGATCAGTAGCATCAGATTAATAGATAACTAAGTGATCATTGTGTAACCAAAATCAATTTGTGACCACTGGTACAAGTTGGTAAATCCCTATCTGACGCCACCCTGACCTCCTCATGCCATGCGGGTTATTGCCCTGCAGCTGTCTACAATGTTGGGAACTACCGCCATGTACTCCTGACCTCCTACCTGATCTTTGGAAAGAGCTGTCAAAGTGAGAATAAATGATCATGTATGTAATCCCCTTTTGAAATCAATTATTAACTAAAAATTTCACTTATCGTCTTTAAAAAACTTAATCAGGTTCTTGGCAAATTTCCAGTGTGAATTTTACCTTATTCCTATCACTGTGTATAAGACATTGACCTCACTATTGGCCTGCTCAACAGTCTGCAGGGGGAAGGTCTGTGGTTAAAGAGAGTACATTACGAAATCTTAAAGGGTACCTGTCAGCAGATTTGGTGACTATAAGCTGCGGCCACTGTATTGTAACATGTAACATGTAGCATTGTAATGTGCCGCCCTCGCGTCAGCAGCCAGGGCTGCTCGGATCCGGATCCGCGGTGGCTCGAGGGGTCTCCGGACCCGGGGGTCTGGGTCGCACGGCCACTTGGATAAAAAAGGGGGGAGTATTTACAGGGGATGGTGTGCAAAGTTCGTGACACCACCCGTGGTGTGTGGTAAGGTGGAGTACCACCACTGGAGTTGGGAGTACCCGGTGGCGATGGTGTGGGCAGCCAGGTGTTTAACCCCTCCACGGGTAGGGGGGATGCCCTGGGACTCGATGAAGGCGATGGGGAGGTGCCGCTGCTCGGATCCGGACCTCCTAAGGGGGGTGGCTCGAGGGTCTCCGGACCTGGGGGTCTCGCGGACACACTGAATAAAAAGAGGGACATAGATGTACGGGCTAGGACATATTGAGTTCGTGACGCCACCCACGGTGTGTGGTGAGGTAGGACACCACCGCTGCTGTTATGGGTGTCGCGGGCGGAGGGGCGCGCTCGCCGCGCTGCGCTCGCTAACGCTCGGGTCCGGTGCTGCTGCTGCTCAGTGGCTCGAGCGGTGGGCCAGATCCGAGGACTCAAGCGGCGCTCCTCGCCCGTGAGTGAAAGGGGTAGTTTGGTATGGGGATTTGGTCCGTGACGCCACCCACGGGTTGTGGTGAGGTTGGGCACCACCGCTGCTGGTGACGGGGATCCCGGGAGCGATGGTAGGGAGCAGCTGGGATGTTGTTCTCCCCCTCCGTGGGTAGGGGTTGTGGTCCCGGGGCCCGGTGAGGTGACGGGGAGGCAGGGTCGGGAAGGTGCAGGGTCGCTTGGATTGTGCAGCGTGGTGCCGGATGGCACTGGTGTACTCCCTCAGCCACAAATGTACGCCAAGTCTCTGGTAAACCAAATGGCTGGATGGACGGGTCCCGCAGCCGGTTGCTGTAGTTTCTCCCGGACGGGTGGTGGTGGCTGCCTTTCCCTGCACCTGTATGTTTGGTCCCGATGGATTCCCACCGGCAACCCGCTCCCCAGCGTGTATATGCGCCGGAGGAGCCCCTTTTGCCCGCAGGCTCTGGCCCTTGGAACTCTAGCTGTGGCGGTAGCTGTATTTCCTTTTGCTGGTTGGACTGTTGCCTTCAATCGGGTCTTGGCTGTTAGGAAACCCCTGGGGTTCCGGTCACTGACGGATTTGACCTCTAATGGCGGCTCCAAGTCTGGTCGGGGTCCGCAGGCCCTGCCTGAGTGTGCTGGCTTCACTTCGCTCCCCGGTTCGGTACCGGCGGGCCACCGCCCGACCCCGGTCCTACGGTTCCGCGTTGATCTGCCTCTCCTGCAGACGGCCACCACCGTCTGCCAACCTTGCTCTTAGTGCCTGGGCTCCCTCCCAGACACCAGCAGTAGCTCCTCTCACTTTCACTGCTCAACACTATATGCTTCCTTTTCCCGCCTCCAGGACTGTGAACTCCTCAGTGGGTGGGGACATCAGCCCCTGGAGGGAGGCAACAAGGACTTTATGTCTGGCTGATGTGCCTGTCTCAGGGTGGGTGTGCGTTTTGTAGTACCTGTGACGACCTGGCTAGTCCAGGGCGCCACATGGGCACCTGGGAGAGATGTTGTGACAGCTAGATGTTAACCCCTCCGTGGGTAGGGGTGGTTGCCCAGGGACACGGGGCCCAGGGACACGGTGTCTTCGTGCAGGGTATAGCGATGGCAAAGGGATGTTTGATTACTCACAGTCAATGAATCACACGAGTCTTTGGTAAACCAAGGTGCTGGTGGGCGGCGCCGCGGCCGGTTGCATTCGGATCCCTTACCCGGGCTGGTGGTCTCTATCCTTTTCCTCTGCACTGACTTAGTATAAGGTGGACTTCCTAGTCTGGAACTTGGGAGTCTGCTCCCAGCTGGATGTGGCCTTAGGAGCCGTGCCTGCAGATGCTGGCCCGTGGGATCTATGGGTCCTGGCGGTGACCTCCTATCCCTATCGGTGGTCTGTTGTCTTCTATGAGGGATTTTGGGTGGGACAGGACCTCTATTCCTGGCCTCAATCAGCTATTTAACCAGGCCGATGGTTTCCGGTCCTGGCTTCAGGGTCCGAGTACCCCCCTTTGTGCTCCGGTTTCCGGGTCGGTTCCCCGTGTCGGTAGCGCCGGCTACAACCCTGTCCCAGTCCACCTCGGTTCTGCCGAGCTGTTTTCCCGTCTCCTGCTGACGGAGACCACCGTCTGCCACCTAGCCAAAGACACCAGGGCTCCTACCCTGGCACCGTTCAACTTGAACCTCCTCTGCTGGAGCTACACTTAGCTCCAGCCCACACTCCTCTCAACTTGAACTACAAACTTAATCTGCCTGTTTTCCCACCCCGGGCTGTCTAGACCCCTGGGTGAGCGTGTCCAACTGCCTGGTCCTGCCCACTGGTGTGTCCATCTTTCCCTAAGGGGGGTGACTAAGGTTTCAGGTCGGCTGTGTGTTTCCTAAGTGAGGGAAGGTGTTATGCGGGGGCCTATCTGTGACTACCTGGTTTTGCCAGGGCGTCACACTGACACCGACAACTGTGGTAAACCAAAGTTCTGGACACCGCTGCCGCTTGGAGGGAGCACACCTGGATCCCGTGTCCGTTGGTGTTGCCTGTTAGTCTGTGACCTTTGCCTTGGCACCTAGTTTCTGGTTGGTCCCTTAAGTATAAAACTAATCGGGTCCCGCTCACAAGTATGGCTAACTGGGTGAGCTTGCTCTCAGGGTTCATACTTGGGATTTTCTGGACCATGTAGTGGGAAAGTCCTATCCCCCTCGTTGCGCTAGTACCCCAATTTTGGAGCGGGTGGAGAACGGATCTTGAAGGCTCCGTCCTCGTTGGGTAAATTGTCAGGACGCCTGAAGCTCCTTCCTGACCTAGGGTCCACGTACCCCGTCGTGCCCTGGCCCCTGCCCGGTGATGGCACAAGGCCGCCGGCTGTCCTCCTCGACAGTCCGTGCCCCTTGTCACGATCCCCTGCGACCGGGGTTCAGCACCTACCAGGCCCAGAGCAACATCTGCCACCTAGTAGTCTCAAGGAGCCCAGCTCCTGACCTCTCCTCTCGAGAGTCACCACTCAACCACTGACTGACTCCTAACACTCCTGACCTCCTCTTATCCAACCCCCCAAGTGGGCGATCCTATTCCACTCAGGTCGGCCACTGGTTTGTCTGGTGGGTGTGGTGCAGAGTGTTCCTTGGATTTTGATTAGCTTGTTCTTGGCAACACCAAAGGTCAGTGACCCGTAACCAAGGAGGAGGTGGATACTGTACAGAAGGGCAGATTGCACAATACCCTGTGATGACCTGATAGGCCAGGGCGTCACAGTAACATGCTGTATATAAGAGCCCAGGCCGCTGTGTAGATGTCCTGCTCCCGATGTCCCAGCAGCGCTCCTTACCCACCGATCCGGTCGCACCATCCCGGCACCGCTCCGTACCTACTGAGCCGGTCTCACCGTCGCTGCACCGCTCTGTACCCACTGGTCCGGTCTCGCCATCGCAGCACCGCTCCTTAACCACTGATCCAGTCCGTGTGTCCACCGGTCATGGCTGCCGCTCCCGGTCGTGCTCTCCTGCGTCCTGCTCCTGGTCTCATGAGTCTGACTGAGTTCTAGACTCATGCTTCTGTATAGGACCGGGCCGCGCCCACTCTCCTGGTCTTATGGGCCCGGCACACCTGAAGCAGGATATGACATAGGGCTGTGCTGGGTATATAAGACTGGCCTTTCCATGTGTGCGGGGCCTGATCAACATGTCTTGAAGCTTAGTCTTGAAAGCTAGGTGCTCAGGTCCCCTTGTGCCGTGTCCCGTTACCTGTACTACTGCTTGTCATTAATACCCGGCACCTGTACCAGTATTCCGTACTGTCTTAAGGTACTCCGTGACCCCAGTGACTTTGTTCTTCCCGTCCCCTGTGGGACGCTGTCCCCGTCCCGGCCACGCTTGTGCTCCGGCTACCGTGTACCCAGGCCTCCGGTAGGGTGCACGGTCCAGTGGATCCACCTCCTGGACCTAACAGTAGAACATCAATATGACTTTATAATACTTACCTAAACGGTCGGTACAGTGCAGACGGGTCAGATGGGTGGCTCCGTTCTCCGGGTGCGGTGCCTCCTCTTTTGGCCTTCTTTGTCCTACTTCTTCTAAATCTGGGGTGCATGACGCGTCTTACGTCATACACACACGCTAGCATTGAGGTCCTGCACAGGCGCACTACAATACTTTGTTCTGATCTGTTCAGATGGCCAAAAGAGGAGGCACCGCACCCGGAGAATGGAGCCACCCATCTGACCCGTCTGCACCATACCCTCCGTTTATAATACTTACCTAAAGTCATTTTTATGATCTACACAGCGGCCTGGGCTCTTATATACAGCATGTTACAATGCTGTATATAAGAGCCCATTGGTGGTGGCCGCAGCTTATAGTCACCAAATCTGGTGACAGGTTCCCTTTAACTCTTGTAGGGGGGGGTGGGGGGTAATGAAAAAACTTTTGGGCCCCAATGCAGATCTTCTGATACTTCCTCATTCATCTAATTCCTCATTTTTACTATGCATTTGTCCAATGCACTTGTTACCAGACAGTGGGAACATACAGTATAACCACTATATTTCTTCCCTCTTTTGGTGAACCTTTCATCCCATTTCATACGGACATGATGACTCTCATACTACAGCAAATATTCATACTCAGAGTTGTATTGCAATCTTCATGTGACTTCACTCAATAGCTGCCATCTAAGGGTGGCTTTACACGCTACGAGATCGCTAGCCGATGCTAGCGATGGCGAGCGTGATAGCACCCGCCCCTATCGTTATGCCGATATGTGAAGATCGCTGCCGTAGCGAACATTATCGCTACGGCAGCGTCACACGTACTTACCTGCTCGACGACGTCGCTGTGACCGGCGAACCGCCTCCTTTCTAAGGGGGCGGTTCGCTCGGCGTCACAGGGAAGTCACTAAGCGGTCGCCCAATCAAAGCGGAGGGGCGGAGAAGAGTGGGACGAACATCCCGCCCACATTCTTCCTTCCTCATTGCTGGCGTGTAGCAGGTAAGGAGAGGTTCCTCGTTCCTGCGGTGTCACACGTAGCGATGTGTGCTGCCGCAGGGACGAGGATCAACTTCACCCAAACGACAGCAGCGATAATTGGGAGAGGACCCCCATGTCAACGAGGAGCGATTTTTGGACGTTTTTGCAACGATCCAAAATCGCTCCTAGGAGTCACACACAACGAGATCGCTACAGCGGCCGGATGTGCGTCACAAAATCCGTGACCCCCAACGAGATCGCTGTAGCGATCTCGTAGCGTGTAAAGCCCGCTTAACACCCACTCTGCACTTCATTTTACTTCTTAATCCAAAAAGGTCCAAAATTTTACATTGAGTAAAGAGAACCTCTCACTACAAAAGTCAGAATTTTGGACCCTTTTAATCTGTGGAAAAGCCTCGGATTCGTATGTTTGTTTGTTTTTTATTTATGTTGCTTGCCCTATCTCAATCACTTTATTCTGCTTGCATTGCTGGCAAATTACTTGTCAAGCCGGTCTGACTACATTATATATTTTTATTTTATGTCATATTTGATTGCTTTCCATGACATTTATGCAAAACTTTATGGAGCCCCATGCAGCAAATTCCATAGTTCATTGTCACTGCTGTTGTGAGTTGATACCCTCACTGTTCTGTAAGAATCCATGTCCAGGATTCAGGTATGAATTCTTAAGGCCGCTTTACACGCTGCGATATTGGTACCGATATTGCTAGCATGCGTACCCGCCCCCATTGGTTGTGCGACACTGGCAAATCACTGCCCGTGGCGTACAAAATCCTGTGGACCCATCACACTACTTACCTGCCTAGTGACGTCGCTGTGACCGTCGAACCGCCTCCTTTCTAAGGGGGGCGGTTAGTTCAGCGTCACAGCGACGTCACTAAGCGGCCGCCCAATAGAAGCGGAGGGGCGGAGATGAGCGGGACAAACATCCCGCCCACCTCCTTCCTTCCTCATTGCCAGTGGACGCAGGTAAGGTGATGTTCCTCGTTCCCGGGGTGTCACATATAGCGATGTATGATGCCGCAGGAACAACGAACAACATCGTACCTGCAGCAGCAACGATAATTGGGAATAGGGGAGCATGTCACCGATGAGCGATTTTGAACGTTTTTGCGACGATTCAAAATCGCTCATAGGTGTCACACGCAACAACATCGCTAAAGCGGCCGGATGTGCGTCACAAATTCCGTGACCCCAACGAGATCGCTTGAGCGATGTCGCAGCGTGTAAAGTGGCCTTTAGTCTAAATTCTGAGAGTTTCTTGTGAAATTCCACTGGTAATGCAAGTGATATATTCTATACCCCATTCATATGTGTGAACAATAGTGAATGTATTGTGGATTTTAAAATCCATATGTTCTTTCAAGGGAACCTGATACCAGGTTTTTCCCTTATGAGCTGCAGCCACCACCAGTGAGCTCTTATATTTAGCATCTAGAATACTATATATAAGAGTCCAGGCCTCTCTGTATAACGTAAAAAACACCTTTATAATACTCACCTAAGGGTCCGATGGGTGTCACTGCTCTCGTTCCGGTGCCTCTTCCATCTTGTGAGATCGCCGTCCTCCTGCTCAGCACCGTGTGGAAGACACATCTGCGTCATTCACACAGAGGCCTCCATTGCGCATGCGCACTTTGATCACCTTGCTGAGGGCGGAGCAAAGTACTGTAATGCACAGGCATGAAGAAAGGTCAAAGACCGCCCGAGCATCCATACTACAATACTTTAATCTGCCCTCAGCAGGGCATATGAAAGTGCGCATGCGCAGGAGCGCAATTCTCTGTGTGAATGATGCAGGACACATCATGCACACAGGACTGGGCTGGAGCACAGCCATTGCACAAGATGGAGGAGGCGCCAGACCAAGCGCAGCAACACTCATTGGACCGGACCATCCCCTAGGTGAGTATTATAAAGTTTTTTTGTTTTTACATTCTACAGAGCAGCTGGGGCACTTATATACAGTATTCTGGAATGCTGTATATAAGGGATCACACTGCTGGTGGCTGCAGTTCATAGGGGAAAAACCTGGTGACCAGTTTCCTTTAATGTTATGGATTCATGAGGAAATGACTGAAGATCAGCCCCGATGATTTGAAGTAAGGCTAGTCTGAGTGGTAGCACATGTATGCTGTAACTCCAACCTCTGTATACACTGCTTGCACTCATAGTCACCTAGAAATTATCAATGCAAATTATAGTTTCCATTACTAGCAAGCCTTGGTCTAAAGGTTATCCAATGTATGCTTCAGCATCTATTATTATACCATGTATGCAAGATGCATATATGTAGAAACTTCATAAGTCAAAGCTCCAGAACCTCTAGATATAAGTTAGTGACTTTGGTTATTTATCCCATGCATGTTTGAGAGAAATTACAGTTAGGTCCAGAAATATTTGGACAGTGACACAAGTTTTGTTATTTTAGCTGTTTACAAAAACATGTTCAGAAATATAATTATATATATAATATGGGCTGAAAGTGCACACTCCCAGCTGCAATATGAGAGTTTTCACATCCAAATCGGAGAAAGGGTTTAGGAATCATAGCTCTGTAATGCATAGCCTCCTCTTTTTCAAGGGACCAAAAGTAATTGGACAAGGGACTCTAAGGGCTGCAATTAACTCTGAAGGCGTCTCCCTCGTTAACCTGTAATCAATGAAGTAGTTAAAAGGTCTGGGGTTGATTACAGGTGTGTGGTTTTGCATTTGGAAGCTGTTGCTGTGACCAGACAACATGCGGTCTAAGGAACTCTCAATTGAGGTGAAGCAGAACATCCTGAGGCTGAAAAAAAAGAAAAAATCCATCAGAGAGATAGCAGACATGCTTGGAGTAGCAAAATCAACAGTCGGGTACATTCTGAGAAAAAAGGAATTGACTGGTGAGCTTGGGAACTCAAAAAGGCCTGGGCGTCCACGGATGACAACAGTGGTGGATGATCGCCGCATACTTTCTTTGGTGAAGAAGAACCCGTTCACAACATCAACTGAAGTCCAGAACACTCTCAGTGAAGTAGGTGTATCTGTCTCTAAGTCAACAGTAAAGAGAAGACTCCATGAAAGTAAATACAAAGGGTTCACATCTAGATGCAAACCATTCATCAATTCCAAAAATAAACAGGCCAGAGTTAAATTTGCTGAAAAACACCTCATGAAACCAGCTCAGTTCTGGAAAAGTATTCTATGGACAGATGAGACCAAGATCAACCTGTACCAGAATGATGGGAAGAAAAAAGTTTGGAGAAGAAAGGGAACGGCACATGATCCAAGGCACACCACATCCTCTGTAAAACATGGTGGAGGCAACGTGATGGCATGGGCATGCATGGCTTTCAATGGCACTGGGTCACTTGTGTATATTGATGACATAACAGCAGACAAGAGTAGCCGGATGAATTCTGAAGTGTACCGGGATTTACTTTCAGCCCAGATTCAGCCAAATGCCGCAAAGTTGATCGGATGGCGCTTCATAGTACAGATGGACAATGACCCCAAGCATACAGCCAAAGCTACCCAGGAGTTCATGAGTGCAAAAAAGTGGAACATTCTGCAATGGCCAAGTCAATCACCAGATCTTAACCCAATTGAGCATGCATTTCACTTGCTCAAATCCAGACTTAAGACGGAAAGACCCACAAACAAGCAAGACCTGAAGGCTGCGGCTGTATAGGCCTGGCAAAGCATTAAGAAGGAGGAAACCCAGCATTTGGTGATGTCCATGGGTTCCAGACTTAAGGCAGTGATTGCCTCCAAAGGATTCGCAACAAAATATTGAAAATAAAAAATTTTTTTTTGGGTTTGGTTTATTTGTCCAATTACTTTTGACCTCCTAAAATGTGGAGTGTTTGTAAAGAAATGTGTACAATTCCTACAATTTCTATCAGATATTTTTGTTCAAACCTTCAAATTAAACGTTACAATCTGCACTTGAATTCTGTTGTAGAGGTTTCATTTCTAATCCAATGTGGTGGCATGCAGAGCCCAACTCGCGAAAATTGTGCCACTGTCCAAATATTTCTGGACCTAACTGTATATACATTTGTGTTCAGAATTTAAGGAATTTCACAAAACAATATTTTGCATTGCACATTGCTGATCACATCATAAATTACTTCTCTTTAGATAGACAATCATACAGTCTCCACACTAAACACAAATATATCTAGAATGTCATTTCAAAATACTCTTATGCACTTGTCTTTGCTGCAGGGCCGGGATCTGCTCCTTTCCCCTATGACCGCTGCCCTTTGTTGTGTTCCACATTGCATTTCACAAGTTGATTAATTAACTCCAATTACATCATCACCCAATTCCTTCTAAGGCTGACTTAGACATTCATGTGTGTTGGAGTAGTAAGAAGATTTATGTTCAGCTACAGTGTGGTTAAGGGCACATTTGCACATTAATTTGAGTGTTACCATCTAAGGCCCCCTTCACATTTCTGTGTTTCCAGCACCCAGTGGGGTGTCTGTTTTCCCACTTACTGGAGACACATTTAGGGCGGCTTTGCACGTTGCAACATCGCACGTGCGATGTCGGTGGGGTCAAATCGAAAGTGACGCACATCCGGCGTCACTTTCGATATCGTAGTGTGTAAATCCTAGATGATACGATGAACGAGTGCAAAAGCGTCGTTATCATATCATCGGTGTATTCTCCGACATTTCCATAATGCCGGTGCCGCGACAGGTACGATGTTGTTCCTTACCTGCCGCCGGCGGCTATACGGAAGGAAGGAGGTGGGCGGGATGTTTACATCCTGCTCATCTCCGCCCCTCCGCCGCTATTGGTCGCCTGCCGTGTGACGTCGCTATGATGTCGCACAACCCGCCCCCTTAGGAAGGAGGCGGGTCGCCGGCCAGAGCGACGGTCGCAGGGCAGGTGAGTGCGTGTGAAGCTGGCGTAGCGATAATTTTCGCTACGCCAGCTATCACTAGATATCGCACCTGCGATGGGGCGGGGACTATCGCACTCGACATCGCAGCATCGGCTTGCGATGTCGTAATGTGCAAAGCCCGCCTTATACTAGTGATGAGCAAACACTACCATACTCGGGTGCTTGGTACTCATAACAAGTAGATAGATGCTCAGAAGAGCTTTACTTGTTTACTGAATATAATTGATGTCAATGGGGAACTCAAGTATTTTTCCAGAAGAACTTCCGGCAAAATGCTTGCGTTCCCTACTAACTTTCATTATACTCGGTACACAAGTCAAGCTTATCTGAGCGTCCAACTGCTTGTTATGGGTACCAAGCACTCGATCATGGTAGTGTAGCTGTCACGCTCCCCGGGTCCTCGGCTCCCCTCCCCGGGTCCTCTGCCCCGCTCCCCGGGTCCTCAGCCCCGCTCCCCGGCTCACCTGCCACGCTCCCCGCTCTCCAGCCTCCGGTGCCCGTCCTTCCCAGGTTCCCTGGCCTCCGATCCCGGCGTCCGACGGCTTCCCAGGCCCTGGCCGGCTCCCCTGCGTCCTCCTCTCAGCTTCCTTCCCTGGCTTCTGGCACCCGGGCGGCGCGCATGCGCATTAGGGCGCGCGCGCGGTCACTGACCCTTTCTTAAAGGGCCAGCGTCCATTAACAGGAAATGAAGCTAAACAGGTACAGGGTATATAAGGGTTTATTGTCCAAGGGGGCGGGGCCTGATCTTCGTGTTTTCCAAGCTAGGAGTCAGGTCTCCTTGTGTCTCCTTGCCATACTCATGTATCTCTCTTCTAGAGCTGATCCTGCCTCGGCATCCGGTCCTGCTGAATCCTGAACCCAGCACGCTGTCCGTCTGCCATCTGACAGTCCGTACCATCTCGGATCCCTGCGGTGACCCGTCATCTCGCTCCAAAGGTTCCGGACCCCGCCTGACATCATCTCGGCTTCCGAACCTGAGCTACGTCACCCGGACTACTATCTGTGACTCCGTGGTCCCAGGGACTTCTCCGTTACACTCACTTGCACGGACTGTTCTGCTGCCCATAGTGCTTCAGCTACCGGACTCCTTACCACCATCTTAGAGTTCGGCCCAGTGGATCCACCTCCTGGGTCTGCCCGACCGCCTGGCCCTGACAGTAAGATCAGGCCATGGATCCCGCTGCAGCACTAGCGGCCTTGCAAGAGGAACTCCAACGCCAGCGTGAAGTCCAGACCCGCATGCTGAACTTTATGACGTCCGTGGACACCCGCCTGTACACGTTACAAGCGGCAGTTACGCCTTCAACATTCCGGGCCTCCACTAGTCAATCCACGGCTCCCGCACCCGTGGCAGCCTCTTCGGATGCTTCCCGACTCCGTTTGGCTTCACCACCTCGTTATGCCGGAGATCCCAAGACCTGCAGGGGCTTCATAAACCAATGCTCCCTTCATTTCACGCAGCTGCCACATTTGTTTGCCTCCGACCAAGCCAAGGTCGCCTTCATCATGTCTCACCTAGAGGGCGAGGCACTGGCGTGGATGAATCCCTTGTGGGAGAAGGAGGACCCTATGACCAAGGACCTTCAAGAGTTCCTGCAGGCCTTTCGCAGCACCTTCGACGAGCCGGGACGCGCCTCTGCGTCTGCTTCATCCCTTCTCCGCTTACGTCAAGGAACACTGACGGTAGGCCAATATGCCATCCGTTTCCGCACTTTGGCTTCAGAACTCGGGTGGAATAACGAGGCCCTAACAGCCGCCTTCTGGGAAGGACTCTCGAGTCGCATCAAAGACGAGTTGGCGGGTCGTGACATGCCCTCCACCCTAGATGCCCTGATTGCCCTAGCAACTCGAGTGGACATTCGCTTTCAGGAGCGCTCCAAAGAGCTATCTCGTGAGAGACGTCCGGTACGGCATTCCTCTCCTCCACAGAAGCCCTCCGTATCTCAGTCGTCAACAGCTGGGATTCCCATCCACGAGCCCATGCAGATCGACCGAGTACGGCGGTCTGAACAACGTCGAGCAGAGCGGCTCGCCAAAGGTCTCTGCTTTTACTGCGGAGAGGGCACACATCTCCTACGCTCCTGTCCGGAAAGGCCGGGAAACTCCAAAGCCTAGGGTTGGTAGGAGAGGCCACCCTAGGTGCTGGGACTCTCTCAGACCCGGTTATGTGGACCGTGCAAGTGTCAGCGGGAGAGACGAGCTTCACGGCTGAGGCATACCTCGACTCTGGAGCAGCAGGCAATTTCATCCAGCAGGCCACGGTGGACAAGTACCAGTTGCCTGTTACTCTACTCGATAAGCCCCTAGTGATTGCCTCGGTGGATGGGAGACCCCTCGCTGATACCATCTCCTGGGTCACCAGGCCGGTCGAACTGCGTATCGGTGCCCTGCACACCGAGAACATTGCTCTCTACGTCCTTCCACACATGTCCCATCAAATCCTGCTGGGCCTCCCCTGGTTGCGGACACACGAACCATCAGTCAGCTGGGGTACTGGCGAAATCACCCGATGGGGCTCTGCCTGTCATGAGAGGTGTCTGAAGTCCATACAACCCATCCGACGACCTCCGGTTCCAGAGAACCTACCGGAACTGCCCTCGGCCTATTGGTCCTTCGCAGACGTTTTTGACAAGAAGGAGTCTGAGGTACTTCCGCCACACCGTCCCTACGATTGCGCCATCGACCTGCTCCCAGGAACAACACCGCCTCGAGGACGGATATATCCGTTGTCTCCAGCCGAAACCAGGGCCATGTCTACCTACATCACAGAAAGCCTGGCAAGGGGATTCATCCGGAGATCCTCCTCTCCTGCGGGAGCAGGCTTCTTCTTCGTTAAGAAGAAAGAGGGTGACCTACGCCCATGCATTGACTACCGGGGTTTGAATCAGATCACCATAAAAAACAAGTACCCTCTGCCGCTCATCCCCGAATTGTTCGACCGGCTCAGAGGAGCCCGTGTGTTCACCAAACTGGATCTTCGGGGTGCCTACAACCTAGTTCGTATCCGCTCTGGGGACGAATGGAAGACCGCGTTTAATACTCGCGATGGGCACTATGAATACTGCGTAATGCCCTTCGGTCTGTGTAACGCTCCTGCCGTATTCCAAGAATTGGTGAACGACATTTTCCGGGACCTCCTCTACATCTGTGTAGTAGTTTATCTGGATGACATCCTTGTCTTCTCTCCGGACCTCCAGACCCACAGAGAGAACGTACAGCTGGTTCTACAAAGACTGAGAGAGAATCGTCTCTACGCCAAATATGAGAAGTGTGTCTTTGAGCAGTCTTCTCTCCCTTTCCTGGGATACATCATCTCGGGTACAGGGCTGCAGATGGATCCAAAGAAGGTCTCCTCCATTCTCAACTGGCCTCCCCCTTCTGGACTGAAGGCAATCCAACGGTTCCTGGGATTCGCCAACTACTACCGCCAGTTTATCCCTCACTTCTCTGCCCTGACTGCCCCTCTCTCCGCCTTGACCAAGAAGGAGGCTAATCCAAAGGACTGGTCACCTGCGGCCGACGCCGCGTTTTGCGCTCTGAAGCGAGCATTTGCCTCCTCTCCTGTACTTCACCGACCGGAGTTAAACCACCAGTTCACCTTGGAGGTGGATGCCTCCTCCTCAGGAGCCGGAGCAGTGCTCATGCAGAAGTCCTCCTCCGGGAAGATGGTGACTTGCGGTTTCTTCTCCAAGAGCTTCTCAGCGCCTGAACGTAATTACACCATCGGTGACCGAGAACTATTGGCGGTCAAACTGGCTCTGGAGGAGTGGCGCTACCTCCTGGAAGGAGCAGTGTACCCCGTGATTATCTACACGGACCATAAGAACCTGGAATACCTTCGGTCCGCTCAGCGACTGAACCCACGACAAGCCAGGTGGTCCTTATTCTTTGCCAGGTTTGATTTCCAGCTCCATTTCCGACCCGCGGACAAGAATGTACGCGCTGATGCCCTGTCTAGGTCTCTCATGCCCACGGAGCGGGAGGAGGAGAGTACCCAACCTATCATCTCTCCTAGCAAGATTATTCCGGTGGCTCCTGTCACCCTGGCCCAGATACCGCCCGGGAAGACCTATGTCTCTGAGACCGACAGGCAAAAAGTCTTACACTGGGGTCATGCCTCAAAAACCGCCGGTCATGCAGGTCAGAAGAGAACATGGGGTGCGATTGTACGCCATTACTGGTGGCCATCCCTTCGCACGGACGTCGCTGCTTTTGTCTCTGCCTGCTCCTCTTGTGCCAGGAACAAGACGCCCAAGCACCTGCCATATGGCCGTCTTCTGCCTCTGCCTATACCCTCAGTTCCATGGCAACACATAGCGATGGACTTTATCACGGACTTGCCATTATCCTCCGGGCACACAGTCATATGGGTCGTGGTGGATCGGTTCTCCAAAATGGCTCACTTCGTCCCTATGGCCGGACTGCCCTCTGCTCAGGAACTCGCGGACGCCTATATACATCACATCTTCCGCTTGCATGGCTTTCCATCCCACATCGTGTCCGACAGGGGAACTCAGTTCACCTCCCGCTTCTGGAGGGCGCTCTGCAAACATCTGGGAGTGACTCTGGACTTTTCATCTGCGTACCATCCTCAGTCTAATGGCCAAGTGGAGAGGGTCAATCAAATCTTGACCTCCTTCTTACGTCACTATGTCAACGCCCATCACGACGACTGGTCCACGCTTCTGCCTTGGGCTGAATTCTCCCATAACCACCACATCAGTGAGTCGTCCTCCAAATCTCCCTTCCATGTCGTTTACGGACTTCAGCCCTCCGTCCCGTTGCCTATATCCCCTTCTTCGGATGTCCCTGCTGCTGATACTGTAGCCCGTGACTTCGCTACCATTTGGGACTCTGTCAAGGCGTCCCTTGGGCGCGCTTCCCAGCGGATGAAGAAACACGCCGACAAGAGGCGCCTGGACCCTCCGTGTTTCTCTCCTGGTGACCTGGTCTGGCTTGCTTCCCAATACATCCGATTGAAGATACCTTCCTACAAGCTGGGTCCTCGCTACATCGGGCCGTTTAAGGTCCTCAGCAAGATCAATGAGGTCTCCTACAAACTGAGGCTTCCGGCCACGATGCGGATTCCCAACTCCTTCCACGTCTCTCTGCTCAAGCCGGTTTTCCTTGGTCCCTTCTCCGCTGCTGCCAGTCCGGCTCCTCCTCCTATTGCTGAGGACGACATCTATGCGGTAAGGGATATCGTGGCCATGAAGACTGTTCGAGGCCGACAGTTCTTCCTGGTGGACTGGGAGGGGTATGGTCCTGAGGATAGGTCCTGGGAGCCCAGGGATAACGTGGGCACTCCTCTGATCCGTGCCTTCATGTCCCGGTTGCGGGGAGGGGGGCGTGGGGGGGGGTACTGTCACGCTCCCCGGGTCCTCGGCTCCCCTCCCCGGGTCCTCTGCCCCGCTCCCCGGGTCCTCAGCCCCGCTCCCCGGCTCACCTGCCACGCTCCCCGCTCTCCAGCCTCCGGTGCCCGTCCTTCCCAGGTTCCCTGGCCTCCGATCCCGGCGTCCGACGGCTTCCCAGGCCCTGGCCGGCTCCCCTGCGTCCTCCTCTCAGCTTCCTTCCCTGGCTTCTGGCACCCGGGCGGCGCGCATGCGCATTAGGGCGCGCGCGCGGTCACTGACCCTTTCTTAAAGGGCCAGCGTCCATTAACAGGAAATGAAGCTAAACAGGTACAGGGTATATAAGGGTTTATTGTCCAAGGGGGCGGGGCCTGATCTTCGTGTTTTCCAAGCTAGGAGTCAGGTCTCCTTGTGTCTCCTTGCCATACTCACGTATCTCTCTTCTAGAGCTGATCCTGCCTCGGCATCCGGTCCTGCTGAATCCTGAACCCAGCACGCTGTCCGTCTGCCATCTGACAGTCCGTACCATCTCGGATCCCTGCGGTGACCCGTCATCTCGCTCCAAAGGTTCCGGACCCCGCCTGACATCATCTCGGCTTCCGAACCTGAGCTACGTCACCCGGACTACCATCTGTGACTCCGTGGTCCCAGGGACTTCTCCGTTACACTCACTTGCACGGACTGTTCTGCTGCCCATAGTGCTTCAGCTACCGGACTCCTTACCACCATCTTAGAGTTCGGCCCAGTGGATCCACCTCCTGGGTCTGCCCGACCGCCTGGCCCTGACAGTAGCACAGATGACACGGGCTAATAGAAGTCTATGGGTCCATGGAAAACACATACAGCACACTGATGACATCCATGTGACATCCATGTACAGTCCCTGACAAACGTTGTGTCGCTTATCCATGTTATGTAAATAAAAGCTTATAACCTGACTTTAAATTCATCCATTGGTTTCATAAATTACTCTTTTGAAAGCTGAAACCCTCCCAAATTTGGTTTAGGTTATGAAAATAAAGTTGCTGCAAAGCTGAAATATTGATCATTTAATGAACACAGAAAGGTCAGATTTTGGCAAGACAAAAGTTTTGTCGTCTTGTCAAATAATGCACCCAATCCTAGTTTACATCCTCACCTGTGGTCACGAAATGATCGGTTAATTAGTGGGTGTGTATAAAAAGAAACCCAGAACCCCAGACATTCACTTGAACTGCAACTTGACCTCAGACAACATGCCAAAAATCCACCCTGCGACCAAAGCCTTGATTATCAAGAGACTGAAGACCAGATCCACTGCAGAGGTGACTGGCACGTTTAATGTATCTCAGCATCAAGTACAAGGAATTAAAAAAAGATTTGAAGGAAGAGACTGGAGATGTTTTTGATAAGCCCAGCTCCGGCAGACCCCGCAAGACAAATGCTCAGGAGGAATGTTTGTTGGTTAGAAAATCCAAAGCCAGCCCCTCTTCCACTGCAGCAGAGCCCCAACAGGCCTGGTCACCTCAAGTCCCTGTGTCAACTAGAACAGTTTGTAGGATTCTGTCTCGAAATGGCCTCCATGGTCGAATCAGTGCTCAGAAGCCAGCAATAAACAAAAGAATTAAAAAAAATGCCTGCTAAACAGATGGACGCTGGAAAAGTGGCAGAAGGTGGATTTCTCTGATGAATCTTCAGTTGAATTACACCACAGCCGCTGCAAATACTGCAGACCTACTGGAGCCTGTATGGATCCAAAATATAACCAGAAAACATTTAAGTTTGTTGGTGGAAAGATCATGGTCTGAGGTTATATTCATAACATTTGCAAGGTGGAAGGCAATATCAATAGGCTAAAATATCAAGAAGTATTAGCTACCTGTCACATTCCCAATCATAAAAGGGGTCAAATTGCGCAGCAGGATGGTGCTCCATCTCATACATCCATCTCTACAACAAAGTTCCTCCTGGCAAAGAAGATCAAGGTGCTCAAGGACTGGCCAGCCCAGTCACCAGACATAAACATCATTGAGCATGGTTGGGGTAGGATGAAAGAGGAAGCTTGGAAGACAAAACCAAAGAATCTAGATGAACTCTGGGAGGTATGTAAGACTGCATTCTTTGCTATTCCTGAAGACTTCATCAATAAATTGTATGAATCATTGTTGAACCGCATGGATGCAGTCCTTCAAACTCATGGAAGTCACACAAAATATTAAATATGGCTCTAATAGCACCACAACTTCATTCACTAATGTTATGCAACATATCTTTGTATTAGAAGTTAATTATTTGTTTGAATTTTACATTACTTTCTTTGGGCGACAAAACTTTTGTCTTGCCAAAATCTGACATTTCTGTGTAAATTAAATGGTCAATATTTCAGCTTTGCAGCAACTTCATTTTCATAACCTAAACCAAATTTGAAAGGTTTCAGCTTTCAAAATAGTAATTTATGAAACCAATGGATGAATTTAAAGTCAAGTTATAAGCTTTTATTTACATAACATGGATACGCAACAGAACCTTTGTCAGGGACTGTACTGTCCATATGACACAGACCAGAATTTAATGCATTAAAAAAAAAATTAAGATTTTTATGTGTTAAAGATGTGCAAAGATGATAGAGAGAGATATAGATGATAGATAGCTAGATGGATAGAGAAAGAGATAGAGGGATAGATGATGGCTAATAGATAGCAGACAGATGTGAGCTGATATAAGTAGTTTGAGAAGGTTCATGGCTATTGGGCTCTTACCAGCCTGAAAACACCAGCCCATAGCCACCCCAGAAGTGGAGCATCACATTTGACATGCCAATTCTGGCCCATCGCCTCGACTCTTTCCGATTGCCCTGGTGTGTTGGAAGTCAGGGTAATGGTAATTGGGGTTGATATCAGCTGTGTAGTGTCAGATGTCATGAATCTCTGATGTTAGTATTGGAGAGGTATCTATCAGATACCACCATTACTAACTCAGTAATCCCAAAAAAAAGACACATACACGAAAAAAATAATTTCTATAAACTCTCCCCCAAACTGTCACTTTTTTCCATTTAATTTAAAAAAAAACAATAAAGATGCAGCTCCACCATAGTCCAAGGAATCCGTCGAATTCATCATAGTCCAAAAAAGGACTACTGGTGGGTGGCCCTCTCTTGGCAACAAACCGACAATAGAGGACCGACCACCAAAACTCTCAGCCTGAGCAAGGAGGACATTAATCAAAGAGGCAGCACAGAGACCAAAGGTAACCCTGAAGGAGCTGCAGAGTTCCCAAGCAGAGACTGGAGTATATGTCCATGCAACCACAATAACCTGTACACTCCATAGAGCTGGCGTTTATTGAAGAGACGCCAGAAAAAAAAAGCCTTTACTTTAGGTCAAAATTTGGAAGGCTTGTTTTGAGTTTGGCAAAAGATATGTGAGAGACTCCCCAAATGTATGAAGAAAGTGTCATGGCTGTGCCCTGCTCTGAGGGGATCTCTGGTAAGTCTGGGACCAGAAGGTCACAGCACCTTATTGTGTGCAGGTCTGTTTAAACGTATTTGCTTTCTATTGGGGCTGTAGGGGTTAAAGACTCGTTCCTATCTGTCTATCCTTTGGAGCCTTGCAGTTGTTTGTGACCACTCCCCTTCGCTATACATAGTATCCAGGGCCGGATTAAGGTTGGTGGGGGCCCCTGGGCAGAAAATCTGGTGGGGGCCCCATAAACGTTAACATTTTTAGCCATAACAGTAGAGCACGAACTGTAGCATTTAGATATAAATCCAATAAACATGTATCTTAAGGCCCCGTCACACTAAGCAACATCGCTAGCAACATCGCTGCTAACGAACAACTTTTGTGACGTTGCTAGCGATGTCGCTGTGTGTGACATCCAGCAACAACCTGGCCCCTGCTGTGAGGTCGTTGGTTGTTGCTGAATGTCCTGGGCCATTTTTTAGTTGTTGCTGTCACGCTGTGAAGCACAGATCGCTGTGTGTGACAGCGAGACAGCAACAACTAAATGTGCAGGCAGCAGGAGCCGGCTTCTGCGGAGGCTGGTAACCAATGTAAACATCGGGTAACCAAGAAGCCCTGTCCTTGGTTACCCGATATTTACCTTTGATACCAGCCTCCGCTGCTCTCACTATCAGTGCCGGCTCCTGCTCTGTGCACATGTAGCTGCAGCACACATCGGGTTAATTAACCAGATGTGTGCTGTAACTAGGAGAGCAAGGAGCCAGCGCTAAGCATTGTGCGCTGCTCCCTGCTCTGTGCACATGTAGCTGCAGCACACATCGGGTTAATTAACCCGATGTGTGCTGTAACTAGGAGAGCAAGGAGCCAGCGCTAAGCATTGTGCGCTGCTCCCTGCTCTGTGCACATTTAGCTGCAGCACACATCGGGTAATTAACCCGATGTGTGCTGTAACTAGGAGAGCAGGGAGCCAGCGCTCAGTGTGCGCTGCTTCCTGCTCTCTGCACGTGTAGCTGCGTGCGCTGGTAACCAAGGTAAATATCGGGTTGGTTACCCGATATTTACCTTAGTTACCAAGCGCAGCATCTTCCACGCGGCACTGGGGGCTTGTCACTGGTTGCTGGTGAGCTCACCAGCAACTTGTGTAGCGACGCTCCAGCGATCCCTGCCAGGTCAGGTTGCTGGTGGGATCGCTGGAGCGTCGCAGTGTGACATCTCACCAGCAACCTCCTAGCAACTTACCAGCGATCCCCATCGTTGTTGGGATCGCTGGTAAGTTGCTTAGTGTGACTGGACCTTTACCCTGATCTGCCATATTCAGATTTACAGGACTACAATACAGATACAGTCCAGGATAACTCACAGCCGTCACTTATACACACAGTACAATACACACACAGTCCAGGATCACTCACAGCCGTCACTTATACACACAGTACAATACAGATACAGTCCAGGATCACTCACAGCCGTCACTTATACAAAGAAAGTAGAGTAAAGGGGGCTTTACACGCTGCGACATCGCTAATGCGGAGTCGTTGGGGCCACGGAATTCGTGACGCACATTCGGCCGCATTAGCGATGCCGTTTCGTGTGACACCGATAAGCGATTTTGCATCGTTGCAATAACGTGCAAAATCGCTAATCGGCGACATGGGGGTCCATTCTCTAATATCGTTGCTGCAGTAGTAACGAAGTTGTTCCTCGTTCCTGTGGCAGCACACATCGCTCCGTGTGACACCGCAGGAACGAGGAAGCTCCCCTTACCTGCCTCCCGGCCGCTATGCAGAAGGAAGGAGGTGGGCGGGATGTTACATCCCGCTCATCTCCACCCCTCCGCTGCTATTGGGCGGCGGTTAAGTGACGCTTCAGTGGCGTCGCTGTGACGCCGCATGGACCGCCCCCTTAGAAAGGAGGCGGTTCGCCGGTCACAGCGACGTCGCCGGACAGGTAAGTATGTGTGACGGCTCTGGGCGATGTTGTGCGGCACGGGCAGCGATTTGCCTGTGTCGCGCAACAGATGGGGGCGGGTACGCACGCTAGCGATATCGGGACCGATATCGCAGCGTGTAAAGCGGCCTTTACTCACATATTTTTAATTGATCCCAATGTTAAGGCAGCCAGGGACGGCTCCAGGTTTTTGTGGTCCCCGGTTGAGTCTCAGTGGGCCCCATCCACACACAGACACGCACATACACATACAGGCATACGTACATATACATATTTGAAGACAAATTCACAAAAATACATTTAAACAGACAAATATATGCACAGTCATATACACTGACATACATGCAGACACAGACGCATTACAGGTGTTAATAAGGAGAAGTCACAAGCAGCCTCACTCACCTCTCCCGCTTGTTTTCAGCTCCTCCAGGACATATGGCTGTGTTGCATGATGGCCATCAATAACAGACATGACTGCACACCATGCACACTGACACAGCACTGATGTATATACATCACAGGAGGGGCTGGGGTCTACAATAAATACATTACAGGAGGGGCAGGGGGCATAGACATTACTGGGGGGGCATAGACGTTACTGGAGTGGCAAACCGCTCTGGTGGCGTACACATTACTGGGATGGGTGGCTTAGCGCTCTGGGGGACCCATATAGTTCTGGGGTGCCGCATAGACTGCTCTGATTCATATATACACACACACAGCTCTGCTTCACACACACAGCTCTGCTTCACACACACAGCTCTGCTTCACACCACACATCTTTCTTCAGCTCTGCTTCACACACACACACAGCTCTGCTTCACACACACACACAGCTCTGCTTCACACCACAAATCTTTCTTCAGCTCTGCTTCACACATAGCTCTGCTTCACACCACACATCTTTCTTCAGCTCTGCTTCACAGACAGCTCTGCTTCACACCACACATCTTTCTTCAGCTCTGCTTCACACACACACACACACACACACACACACAGCTCTGCTTCACACCACACATCTTTCTTCAGCTCTGCTTCTCTCACACACACACAGCTCTGCTTCACACCACACATCTTTCTTCAGCTCTGCTTCTCTCACACACACACAGCTCTGCTTCACACACAGACACACACACAGCTCTGCTTCACACACAGACACACACACAGCTCTGCTTCACACCACACATTTCTTCAGCTCTGCTTCACACACACACACAGCTCTCTTTCACACTCACACACACAGCTCTGCTTCACACACAGACACACACACAGCTCTGCTTCACACCACACATTTCTTCAGCTCTGCTTCACACACAGCTCTGCTTCACACACACACAGCTCTCTTTCACACACACACACTCACACACACAGCTCTGCTTCACACACAGACACACACACACACACACACACAGCTCTGCTTCACACCACACATATTTCTTCAGCTCTGCTTCACACACAGCTCTGCTTCACACACACACAGCTCTCTTTCACACACACACTCACACACACAGCTCTGCTTCACACACAGCTCTGCTTCACACCACACATCTTTCTTCAGCTCTGCTTCACACACACACACACACAGCTCTGCTTCACACCACACATCTTTCTTCAGCTCTGCTTCACACACACACACACACACACACACACAGCTCTGCTTCACACCACACATCTTTCTTCAGCTCTGCTTCTCTCACACACACACAGCTCTGCTTCACACCACACATCTTTCTTCAGCTCTGCTTCTCTCACACACACACAGCTCTGCTTCACACACAGACACACACACAGCTCTGCTTCACACACAGACACACACACAGCTCTGCTTCACACCACACATTTCTTCAGCTCTGCTTCACACACACACAGCTCTCTTTCACACACACTCACACACAGCTCTGCTTCACACACAGACACACACTCAGCTCTGCTTCACACCACACATATTTCTTCAGCTCTGCTTCACACACAGCTCTGCTTCACACACACAGCTCTCTTTCACACACACACACACAGCTCTGCTTCACACACAGACACACACACAGCTCTGCTTCACACCACACATTTCTTCAGCTCTGCTTCACACACACACACAGCTCTCTTTCACACTCACACACACAGCTCTGCTTCACACACAGACACACACACAGCTCTGCTTCACACCACACATTTCTTCAGCTCTGCTTCACACACAGCTCTGCTTCACACACACACAGCTCTCTTTCACACACACATTCACACACACAGCTCTGCTTCACACACAGACACACACACACACACACAGCTCTGCTTCACACCACACATATTTCTTCAGCTCTGCTTCACACACAGCTCTGCTTCACACACACACAGCTCTCTTTCACACACACACTCACACACACAGCTCTGCTTCACACACAGCTCTGCTTCACACCACACATCTTTCTTCAGCTCTGCTTCACACACACACACACAGCTCTGCTTCACACCACACATCTTTCTTCAGCTCTGCTTCACACACACACACACACACACACAGCTCTGCTTCACACCACACATCTTTCTTCAGCTCTGCTTCTCTCACACACACACAGCTCTGCTTCACACCACACATCTTTCTTCAGCTCTGCTTCTCTCACACACACACAGCTCTGCTTCACACCACACATCTTTCTTCAGCTCTGCTTCTCTCACACACACACAGCTCTGCTTCACACACAGACACACACACAGCTCTGCTTCACACACAGACACACACACAGCTCTGCTTCACACCACACATTTCTTCAGCTCTGCTTCACACACACACACAGCTCTCTTTCACACACACTCACACACAGCTCTGCTTCACACACAGACACACACACAGCTCTGCTTCACACCACACATATTTCTTCAGCTCTGCTTCACACACAGCTCTGCTTCACACACACAGCTCTCTTTCACACACACACACACACACAGCTCTGCTTCACACACAGACACACACACAGCTCTGCTTCACACCACACATTTCTTCAGCTCTGCTTCACACACACACACAGCTCTCTTTCACACTCACACACACAGCTCTGCTTCACACACAGACACACACACAGCTCTGCTTCACACCACACATTTCTTCAGCTCTGCTTCACACACAGCTCTGCTTCACACACACAGCTCTCTTTCACACACACACTCACACACACAGCTCTGCTTCACACACAGACACACACACACACACACAGCTCTGCTTCACACCACACATATTTCTTCAGCTCTGCTTCACACACAGCTCTGCTTCACACACACACAGCTCTCTTTCACACACACACACTCACACACACAGCTCTGCTTCACACACAGCTCTGCATCACACCACACAGCTCTGCATCACACCACACATCTTTCTTCAGCTCTGTCCCTACCTGCTCTGATGCCATCCTCCTGCTGCTCCGGTATAGGCCGCCATCGTCCTGCTGCTGTTCCGGTGCCGCGGCCATTCTCCTGCTCCAGTTAGTCTCCTCTCCTGGCCGCGGCGTGGGTCTTCTCCGCGGCCGGCGGCGCGCGTGGGTCCTCTCCTCCGCGGCCGGCCGCGCGCGTGGGTCCTCTCCTCCGCGGCCGGCCAGCCAGCCGGCCGCCCGCGTGGGTCCTCTCCTCCGCGGCCGGCCAGCCGGCCGGCCAGCCAGCCGGCCGCCCGCGTGGGTCCTCTCCTCCGCGGCCGGCCAGGCAGCCGGCCGCCCGCGTGGGTCCTCTCCTCCGCGGCCGGCCAGGCAGCCGGCCGCCCGCGTGGGTCCTCTCCTCCGCGGCCGGCCAGGCAGCCGGCCGCCCGCGTGGGTCCTCTCCTCCGCGGCCGGCCAGCCGGCCGCGCGCGTGGGTCTTCTCCGCGGCGGCGTCCTGCTGTGACGTCCGCGGCGTCCTGCTGTGACGTCCGCAGCATTGGACGCCGCAGCAGAGCAGGGAGCAGGCACACCTCTGACCCCGGAAGTACAAACGATGGTACTTCCGAGGTCAATCAGCGTCCTGTGCCCGCAGCTTGTTTTTGCGTCTTAGAGACGCAGATACAAATAAATGTAGGTGCCCCCCCCCAGCCCCCTCCCCCCCCCCCCCCCCGAAAACACAGCTGATTTAGACTGTCTCAACGGAGGGGGAGCGGGTGTGAAGAAAAGAAAAAAAAAATTGCTGACGGGTGGCAAGTATGGCCCTGGTGGTGGGGGCCCCCTTGGAAGCTCTTTTGGTGGGGGCCCCGGGGCTGAAGCCCCGCCTGCCCCGCCTATAATCCGGCCCTGATAGTATCGTCCTAACATCTAATGTTGGTTTTAGATTCTACATATCTAAGCTGTCCACTTTGGAAGGAGCCAGCCTCTGGAAGAAGCTGAAGTTTCGTGACAATTGCAGCTGTGGTGTTAGTTGCAATGGAGTTAGACCCGTCGAAGCACTACCACAGAGTGCGAAACGGCCGTCGTCTAACGTGCTGTCCTGTCTTACCCCCTCCCCGCTGGCCACAGCATGTAACCTCCATGTATGAATAAACGTCCTGATCACTGCACAGCAATTACCGGTGAGTGCTTGTTCTTTGTTCTTACCTTTATATACATTGGATTTTTGTCTGCCTTTTTGAATGAGCACCACATAGCTGTTGCCAGTATCTCTAGCCATGGTCCCTCTGCCTAGCCGCCACAAGATATAGCGGCAAAACGCTTAATGTGAATTTCGACTATCCAGCTGGCAGACATCCACGTATCAGAGTAGTGCCCTGAAACAGGTTTTCCTTCTCTGCACTTTTATCTAGTTGCAATGGAGTTGCTTGGAGTGTTTTCCTAGTTGTGTCTGTCTTCATTCCTATGTGACGCCCCTGGACTATCAGGTCATCACAGGGTATTACACAATTTACCCTCCTGTGCAGTATCCACCTCCCTCCTGGTTATGGGTCCCTAACCAAATGGTGTTGCCTCCAACAGAAAATAAAATCCTAGATACACCCTGCACCACACCCACCAGACACACCAGTGGACGGCTTGAGTGGAATAGAGTCGCCCACCTGTGGGGTCAGGGAGGGGTGGTGAGGAGTGTAGTCAGTTAATTGGTCATGAGGAGTGAGAAAGTAGCCCTCGAGCTGTGAGGAGCTCTGAGGAGGTCGGGAGCGGGGACTCCTGTAAGAAAGCTGTCTAGGTTGCAGACGGTGGTCTGGGCCTAGAGGAGTCGGACCCCCGGTCGCAGGGGATTATGGCAAGGGGCTTGGATATATCGAGCAGGACAGCCGGCGGCCTTGCACCATCACAGGTCCGGGACCGAGACACGACGGGGTACGTGGACCCTAGGTCGGGGAGTAGCAGCAGGCAACCCGATAATTTACCCGAGGAGAACGGAGCCTTCAAGATTTGTTCCCAACCGCTCCAGAATCGGGGCACTAGCGCAACGAGGAGGATAGGACTTTCCATCTAAAACAGTCCAGAAAATGCCAAGCGTGAGCCCTGAGAGCAAGCTCCCACACTTAGCCCTAGTGGGGAGCGGGACCCGGCAAGTTTCACACTACCGGGACCACCAGAGAAGTAAACTTAGTGCCAGGAGGCAGGTCACGGATCACCAGGCAGCACCATTGGGGACGGAACCCGAACTAGCTCCCCTCAGCGGCAGTGGTGTCCAGAGACTTGGTTTACCCGGTTGTCGGTGTCTGCTTAATGGACTGAGTAAGTACAAGAGTGATCCCTGTATCCCACGGCCTTACCCCTACCCGTGGAGGGTTACAACACCTGGCTGCCCCCGTCATCACTCTGGGTACTCCCCAACGGCAGCGGCAGTATTCACCCAAGTTACCGCGCACCATGGGTGGTGTCACAAACGCTATAATCTCTTGTAAATACCCCCTTCATTTGAGTGGCCGCACGACCTCCGGGCCTGGAGACCCTCGAGCCACCGAGAACCCGGATCCGAACAGCTCTGCTGCTTCCACGGGGGGCCGCACACCTACCCTTGTGTTGGATTATTGCAGTGGGGAGACTAATGCTCTCACCGGCCTTCTCACTGGCAGGGTGAGTTCAGGGCAAGTGAGCGCTTGGCACTTAACCCTAGAACGCATACCTGGGGCCTCGCAGGCCTGCTAGGTCATTTGTTTTGTGGTAGATTTTTATGCTTGCGCGTTCTAGGGTTAATCAGTGATGGGGTGAAAGAACCTGTATAGGGATGTTATGTAGTACAGGGATCAGCCTCAGGTGAGTATAGGAGGTGGTCTCGCTCCCCTCTGCCTAGCGCCAGAGCTCATAGTTGTATCATGTTCCCGGTGTAACCTGTTTGTTCAGTGCTCTGTGAGGGTTCCCGTATTTCTAGCAGAACCCCGGTAGTCATAGAGTGATTGGAAGGTGCTGTGGTCTGATGAAACCAAAATTGAACTTTTTCGCCACAAAGCCAAATGCTATGTCTGGTGCAAACCAACTGTAATGCCATCGGTATTACTTGCATTTCCCTCCGTCTCTCGTCAGGGATGCCGACACACTCAGTGCCACTCTGCACAGTGCTCTCCATCATGGCTTCTGGCTCCCAGGTCCTGCGAACGCCGCACAGATCTCCGGGGAGCGCACTTTGGGCGTGTGCACACTCCGCATCTTAAAATGACAGTGCACTTAATCTGGAAATTTCTCCGACCTATGGCTCAAAGGCACTAGGTACTTAAGGCCCCTTTCACACATCAGTTTTTTGCCATCAGTCACAATCCATTGAATTTTGAAAAAAACGGATCGGCCAATTGATGCCACTGGATCCGTTTTTATCTCATCGACTTATATTAGCGATGGATGGCATCACGTTTCATCCATCGTTCGACGGATCCAGCGAAAATTGTTTGTCCGGCGGGCGGAGACGATGGACAAAGTAACGTTTTTTTTTGTCTACGTGGAAAACTTGGACAGCGACGGATCGGTCGCCGTCCGTCGTTTGGTAGAATGGAATCCTATGGGCGCAAGATCCATGATAATCCATCAAATGACGGAATCCGTCGACGGATTCCATTTTTTTTTAACTGAGCATGATCCAATTTATTATTTACAACGTGTGCAGAATTATTAGGCAAATGAGTATTTTGATCACATGATACTTTTTATATATGTTGTCCTACTCCAAGCTGTATCGGTTTGAGAGCCAACTACCAATTAAGTAAATCAGGTGATGTGCATCTCTGTAATGACGAGGGGTGTGGTGTAATGACATCAACACCCTATATAAGGTGTGCTTAATTATTAGGCGCTTCCTTTCCTCTGGCAAAATGGGTCAGAAGAGAGATTAGACGGGTGTCTGAAAAGTCCAAAATTGTGAGATGTCTTGCAGAGGGATGCAGCAGTCTTGAAATTGCCAAACTTTTGAAGCGTGATCAAGCGTTTCATGGCAAATAGCCAACAAGGTCGCAAGAAGCGTGTTGGGCAAAAAAGGCGCAAATTAACTGCCATGAATTGAGGAAAATCAAGCGTGAAGCTGTCAAGATGCCATTTGCCACCAGTTTGTCCATATTTCAGAGCTGCAACGTTACTGGAGTATCAAAAAGCACAAGGTGTGCCATACTCAGGGACATGGCCAAGGTAAGGAAGGCTGAAAAACGACCACCTTTGACCAAGAAACATAAGATAAAACGTCAAGACTGGGCCAAGAAATATCTTAAGACTGATTTTTCAAAGGTTTTGACTCTTGATGGGCCACATGGATGGGCCAGAGGCTGGATTAGTAAAAGGCAGAGAGCTCCACTCCGACACGCTGCGATATCGTTACCAATATCGCTAGCGTGCGTACCCGCCCCCATCGTTTGTGCGACACGGGCAAATTGCTGCCCGTGGTGCACAAAATCGAGTGGACTCGTCACACATACTTACCTGCCTAGCGACGTCGCTGCGACCGGCGAATCGCCTCCTTTCTAAGGGGGCGGTTTGTGCGGTGTCACAGCGACGTCACTATGCGGGCGACCAATAGAAGCCGAGGGGCGGAGATGAGCGGGACATAACATCCCGCCCACCTCCTTCCTTTCACATTGCGGGCGGCCGCAGGTAAGGTGAGGTTCCTCGTTCCTGCGGTGTCACACGTAGCGATGTGTGCTGCCGCAGGAACAACGAACTACATCGTCCAAGCAGCAGCAACGATAATTGAGATTAGGGGGGGCTGTCACCGATGAGCGATTTTGAACGTTTTTGCGACAATTCAAAATCACTCATAGGTGTCACACGCAACGACATTGCTAAAGCGGCCGGATGTGTGTCACAAAATCTGTGACCCCAAAGCGATGTCGTAGCGTGTAAAGCGGCCTTTAGACACCAGCAAGGCAAAGTTGGGGTACTGGTATAGGCTGGTATCATCAAAGATGAACTTGTGGGACCTTTTCGGGTTGAGGATGGAGGGAAGCTCAACTCCCAGACCTACTGCCAGTTTCTGGAAGACAACTTCTTCAAGCAGTGGTACAGGAAGAAGTTGGTATCGTTCAAGAAAAACATGATTTTCATGCAGGACATTGCTCCATCACATGCATCCAACTACTACACAGTGTGGCTGGCCAGTTAAGGTCTAAAAGATGAAAAAATAATGACATGGCCCCCTTGTTCACCTGATCTGAACCCCATAGAGAACCTATGGTCCCTCATGAAATGTGAGATCTACAGGGAGGGAAAACAGTACATCTCTCAGAACAGTGTCTGGAGGCTGTGGTGGCTGCTGCACGCAATGTTGATCATAAACAGATCAAGCAACTGACAGAATCTATGGATGGTAGGCTGTTGAATGTCATCATAAAGAAAGGTGGTTATATTGGTCACTAATTTTTTGGGGTTTTGTTTTTGCATTTCAGAAATGTTTATTTCTAAATTTGTGCAGTTATATTGGTTTACCTGGTGAAAATATACAAGTGAGATGGGCATATATTTGTTTTTTATTAAGTTGCCTAAAAATTCTGCACAGTAATAGTTACCTGCACAAACAGATATCCTCCTAAGATAGCCAAATCTAAAAAAGCCCCCTCCAACTTCCAAAAATATTAAGCTTTGATATTTATGAGTCTTTTGGGTTGATTGAGAACATAGTAGTTGATCAATAATAAAAAAATCCTCTAAAATACAACTTGCCCAATAATTCTGCACATAGTGTAATATCAAATTAACCAGCAGGCCCCCAATTAAGAAAGGTATATAAACCTGCCAGGCAGGGCTTCACTCGTCAATGTTCCAGCAAGCAAGCCAGCCAGCGTGAGTCCAGCCAGCGGGAGTTGCAGTGTCCAGGCAAGCAATTTTTTTTTTTTTCATTACTGTCCTTATATTACAATAAAGAGCTGTGTAGCTCCTACTGTCAAAGATGGGGTGTAAAAACACTGTGTATATATATATATATATATATATATATATATATATATATATATATAGGTTTTCAGTAGCCAATGATGTTTGGGAGCCTCCATTGGGCATTTTTAAAAAAAAGGATCCGTCAAAAAACGGAAGAAACGGATGAAGAAACCGTCGCATCACTTTTTCCACAATCTGCGACGGATCCGTCGATCCATCGAGCTAACGGATTGTGACTGACGGCAAAAAACTGATGTGTGCAAGAGGCCCAGATCATCCTCTCCCTTTGGGAAATGCCTGAGCAACAAGGTTCCTTGGGTGTTAGATTCTCGCTGCATATCCGCCTGTATCCAGTGCCCATATCTTATTCTGGTGACCTGTACCCAAACCCGCCCAGTCTGTGAACCCACACCCAACCTGTGACCTGCCTGTTTTCCTGCACCCACACCTCTCCTGCCAAATACCCCACCTCTGAACCTGTCCTGCCTATCACTCCTGTCCTGTCCTCGTACCTGTCCGTTCCCTTGCTTTTGACCTCTGGGGTCTGCTGCTACTTTCAAGGACTGCCCTGAAGTGGTACCTAGTGTCTACCAGCAGCCAAATCCAACCTCGCCATAAGAGGCTTTGGTGAATACCGGGTAGGCGCTTAAACACATCCCTCCGAGGTAAGTCTGGCCCGTTGAGCAGTAGGTCTACACCCAAGTGCGCTACACCAAATCAGCTCATCACCCCAAGAACACCATCCCAGAGTGAATCATGGCAGTGGCAGTATCATTCTGTGTGGATATTGCTCAGCAGCAGGGAAAGGGAAAATTGTCTAAATTGAGAGGAAGCTGGATGGTGCGAAATATTCTTGAGCAAAACCTGTTGCAGTTTGTCAGTTATTTGAGACAGTGACAGAGGTTCACCTTCCAACAAGACCATGGCCCAATGTAATCTACTAAAGCAATATTCGAGTGGCTTAAGAGGAAACGTGTAAATGTATTGAAGTGTCCTTGTCTAATTGAGAACCTGTGGTCAGACTTGAAGATTGTTGTTCACCAGAGGAAGCTATCTAAGGCCCGTTTCACACGTCAGTGAAAAACACAGATGTTCTTACCTGACGTGTAAAACACGCACATGTCCCTCCATGTTCCGTTATTCACGGCACATGTGGGTTGTCTATGTACAATCCGGGCTCCGTGATTGCACATAGAGATCAACTTACCTGTGTCCGCTCCCGCTCTCCTTGGTGCTGAACGCTCCCGCGGTGCAGCATCCGGCCGGCGCTGACCCCCGCAGCAGCTGCTTCTGGGTCGGCTGTGTCGTGCATTTGTGAATATGCATGACAATAATGAGATGGCTCAGAAGCAGCAGGGAGAACAGGCTGCACAGAGCGTCGCTGGAGCCGGGTGAGTAAAAATGATTTTTATTTTATATGCACGTTTTTTTCTGGCATATGTTTCACGGATGACACACGGATCACACCATAGTGTGGTCCGTGGGACATCAATGATGCCAGAAAAAAAACGAATGTCTCCATGCGGCAATCACGGACACGCGTGTACGCCGCACGGAGACACGGTCAGTGAAAAATCACTGATGTTTGAGCAGACCTATTCATTATAATGGGTCTGCGTACATCAGTGATACTGGTACGTATAAAAAAAAGCACAAACGTACCAGAATCACTGACGTCTGAAACAGGCCTAACTTGAAGAAGCTGGAGCACTTTTGCCTTAAAGAAAAGCAAAAATCGCAGCACTTGTATTCTATACATATTGTATACTTGCATCTGTATTGCCACAATAGGAGATCTACAAAGCACTGACTATAGGGAGGGGAATAGTTATACACACTGAAGTTTTCCGTTATTTTGTCCTATTTGTTGTTTGCTTCACAATAAAAAGAAAACCAAATGTTCACAGTTGTAGACATGTTCTTTACATGAGCTGATGCAAACCCTCAAAAAACAGTGACATTCCAGGTTGTGAGGAAGCAAAATATGAAAACTGTCAAGGGGTGAATACTTTGCAAGGCACTGTATGCTCGTGTGACTCCAGCCTTACAATTTTTCTCACCAGATTCTCTCAGCTGTCAATTGTGTCTGCAAAATCTTCTTCTGCAAAATCCTATTTGTTTCTACAATCTGCATTTGCTTCCTGCCTCAGACCTTCAACCCTTCCTGTGATGAAAGGATAATGGACTCTTCATTGACTTGTTTGCATTACAAATACTGCTGCATCACACTGTATCTTTTTTACAAACAAGTTTGCCTGTGTATAATTGTTGCCAGTGGTTATTCATTTGTTTGCTTGTTAACTCTTCGTCTGCTGTAAGTATAACAAACACATCTTTGAACTTGTTCACACTGCAAACTCTGCTGCTAGTTGTGCACTGTCTATATGGCTGGGGCCACACGGGGCACTAGTGCGATCCTCCCATGACACTCGGCTCCCGCTGGCAGCACAGCTAGAGCCGAGTGTCATGCGAGTGTCCCTGCGACTGAGGTCCGACTGTGCGAGCTGAGGAGGGGAAAGAGGATTTATCTCCCTCTCTCCTCCGTAGCCGGCTATTGCGATTCTTGCTCTGCACGCACGGTACACCGGTGTACCACGAGTGCAGTGCGATTTTTCTCTCGAACCCATACACTTGAATGCTGCAATTGTTTTCTCGGTCTGATTAGGGCTGAGAAAATAATCGCTCATGTGTGCTGATGTGGCGCCCCTGACCTGGTCAGGCACCACTGAGTACTGCACCCATGCTGGGGACAGTACAATACAGGTAATCCAGAAGGCTGACAGGGGTGTGGAACACAGGCGCATAGTGACCAGGTCTCACACATGTACCCATGAGAGGACCCCTGGGGATCCCAGGAGGGGGCAAGCCTTCACCTTCACTGGAATAGTGGAGGGGGTAGAGCCTCCATCTCCTCTCAAGGGGTGTGGTGGAGAGTCTGGTTGCTAGGTGGCGTAGGCAAGAACAGGAGAGGAGGAGCAGTGAGCCAGTTCAGTGTAGAGTCCAGGGAGCTCAAGTGAGGAGCAGATCCCTGGAGCTGTGCAATCTGACAGCGTCCGCGCAGTGGCTACAGACGGGGGAGAACGGTCAACTAGGAGTGCTGCCTGAAAGCCAGCTTCAGCTAGCGAGTGCAACGGAGTGGGAAGTAAGGAGACTGCTAGAGAGCACCAGGCCCAACCGGGCGGCAGATCCCGAAGCGAAGATAGATCCAGCTTTCTTCTGCTAAACCTGCCGGTGTGGGGCTCTTAAAGCCCACACCACAACACTACAAAAGCCGCAGCCACGTAACCGCAAGTTAGGGCCCATAGGTCATAGGAGGCAAGAGGCTGGAGTGGCCTGGTCCGGGGAACAAGCAAACGGCAAACGAAGGGGAGAGAGGCTTCAGCATCTTCCCTGGGTGACCCCCATAGGGACTAAAAGTCGGGGTCACCCCAAACCACCAAGGGCTAAGGAAGGCGAGTCAGTAGTCACCCTCATAACGTCAGCCTGAAGGATACCTGGTTCCCATCTGGTTCATCCCAGCTACGCCCGGGCTACTCACCCTGCCATCAAATGTGAGTAAAGCCCTTGAAAGACATTCCTGCCTGTGTGGTTATTCTGCGACTTGTGGTACTACAAACCTACATCGGGCCCTGGGGCTTGCCTCACTCTCAGGAGGCTATTCCAACTAACTGCACATACCATCAGCCCCAGGCGACCCTAACCTGCAGTGGCGGTCCCCACTGACCGCACTACTGAGAGTGGCGTCACGATCAAACAAGAAGATTACCTACCAGTGACGGAGATCCAGCAACGTGGAGTCCCTGAAGGTAATGCACCGACACCGACACAACACCTGCGGGGCTTCACATCTGGCGTCACGAACAGGATAAGGACTAGACCTGTTCAGACAGGTGACCATGTGCCTAGGCGGTCCGCTTGAAAAATTGGAAGCGCCGCCATATTGCCACCATGAAAAGCGCGCTGAAAAACAACAGCAGCCCGCGCTGGAAGAAGTTACCGCCCACGAAGAGGTGTGGCTACCCAGAGATCCCCTGCAGAGTTCTGACCTTGCCGGCTATGAGAGCGGAAGCGTCCAGAAACGGCGGGAGAGAAGGGAAGCCACAAACCTGCTGCTGCGGAGAGCAGAAATGGAATCCAGACGCGGATACCCAGAACCAGGCTCTGCTGCCTGGTGGTGCCGGGAGCTTGCCCTCTTCTGTGATCAGCTGGAGGCCAGGATTATGCGACGGCTCTATGAGGAACGCAAGGAGCTCCTGGAGATGGCTGCAGCGGTCCGGACCTATGAGGAGAGAGCCGCGCGGAGCCTGCCGGATCGAGCGGCGACGACGATTCAGACCCCGATGGGTGAGTCCGGTGTTGCCCCGGCTAGAACAAGAGCCCCGACCCTAGCTGCTACGACCGCGGTCCCAGAGGAGGCGCCCGGTGCGGCGACGCTGAGTGAGGCCGCAGCCACGCTAGGTGCGGCCCGCCAAGCCCAGGCCGCTGCAGCGATGCCCCGCCTGTCCCGCAGGGCTCCGACCACCACGGCAGTGCTCATCCGTGCTGCAGGTGTGACGCTGACCCAGGCTGCCACCCTGCTAAACCCGGTCCGCCAAGACCCCAACGCAGCAGCGACGCTCGTCCGCGCCGCAAGTGATATGCTGAACCAGGCCGCAGCCCCGCCGGGTGCGGCCCGCCAAGCTCCGATCACTGCAGTGACGCCCGGCTCAGCCTGCACGGACCCCATCGAGGCTGCGACGCCAAGTGAGACCGCGGCTGCAGTGTCCAGTCCGGCCCGCCAGGAACCGGCCGCGACAGAAACGCCAATCCAGGCCGCCGCCATACAGGGCGCGGCCCGCCAAGACCAGGCCGCCGCCATGCCAGGCGCGGCCCGCCAAGACCAGGCCGCCGCCATGCCAGGCGCGGCCCGCCAAGACCAGGCCGCCGCCATGCCAGGCGCGGCCCGCCAAGAAGAGATTACCTCATCATTTACCCCGGCCTGCAAGGCCAGAGCAGACACCGCTCCCCAGTCCACAGAGGTCCCTGCTAGGAAGACCCTGATAGGAGAGGACCCCGAATACTGGAAGCTGAAGGCTGACCTAGAGGCCCAGTTCCCACAAGAGATGGTGGATCGGTACCTGCTCCCTCCGTATACCCCCAAGGAGATTCAGGCAACCCCTGCAGCTGCGCCGGAGAGTCCACCGCCTGGGCCAGCTGAAGAACACTCATCCCCAACGCTGCCACAACCAGGGTGCAGCGAAGAACTAAGGGGGAGGGGAGGCCAGGAAGCTGAGGGGCTGACTCCGACTCCAGTGCCACCAGCAGTGGACCCATACCCAGAGCCAGAGATGCTGCCCTATTCTCGCTGGGATGAGGAAGACTTGACACCGTCAGCAGATGAAGATCAACCCAAAGACCTCACCTGGGAGCCCACAGGCATGAATCCAGCCCGCAAGACACGGCGCAGCAGAACACAGGTTGCTCCAGCACCACAATCCCCAGAGCAGAGAGAAGTCACGGTCAGAGACCTGGAGGAGAAAAGGTGCCTAAGAAGGTCCAAAGCCCAGGCCAGAGGACCCCTGTGTTATGGCGTAGTGGAAGATTTCAATCTGAGAAGTGGTTATGGATTCATTGTAGCCCCTGGCATCAAGGAGGGGATATTTGTTAACAGGAGAGATGTAAGCGCTCATCTGCCTAGAGGACACCCTGGCAGAAATCTAAAGATGGGAGACTCAGTTCAGTTCACCATGCATCAAGGCGAAAGGGGATTGTATGCCCTGGACGTAGCGTTATGTCCCAGCAAACCTTACAGCCATCCCATGCTACAAGAAAGACAAGAAAGACAAGAAAGACAAGAAAGACAAGAAAGAAAAGACAGAGATAAAGAAACAGATGCAGAAAAGGAAACAGATGAAGACCAAGAACGGAAAGATAAAGATCCTACAGATGAAACAACCATAGACAAAGATCCTACAGATGAAACAACCACGGACGACGACGGAGAGCAAGAAAGTCACAGGTGCCGGTGCCCTACATGCCCACGCCCTGGTGAAATGGAGGAGTAGAGTAGAGAGAAGTCAAGAAATACAGCAAGTTACCAGTTGAAGTTTTGACAAGTTGAAAAGTTTGCAACGTTATTGTTTAAGCATGTGCCCACAAAAACTATTGTGAGAAATAAACTTTAAGGCTATGAACTTGCTATAGCCACAAACTCTCGCAGTGTAAATAGTTACACCAGTGGCACCACCCCCAGGGCCAGCCTGTTTAGGGGCTTGGCTCGTCTGCAACCAGGGGGGCCCGTCCGTAGAAAAGGGCCTTGGCTCACCTGCGACCAGAGAGCACGCCTGTTTATGGGGCCTGGCTCTCCACCACAAAGAGGGTACCTGGTCAGCACCAACTGTGGAGGCCGCCTCTGCATCCTGCCAGAAGAGGCTGAAGGCGCGGATCCACCAGGCCAGGTATACCCTGAAACCACCAGCCCATGTAAGCCGCCTCTACATCCTGCCAGAAGTGGCTGAAGCCGCGGCCAACGTGAGAGGGTTTTGGGTGGGTTAACGGACTTGTGGGTGGAGGGTGGTGATGTCTGATACCTGGTGGTTTTAAAAATGTTTTACATGTTTCAATGTTTTATGCATTTTAAAATGTTGTCTTGCAGCCCGAGGACGTGCTGGTGATAACTAAGGGGCAATGTGGCGCCCCTGACCTGGTCAGGCACCACTGAGTACTGCACCCATGCTGGGGACAGTACAATACAGGTAATCCAGAAGGCTGACAGGGGTGTGGAACACAGGCGCATAGTGACCAGGTCTCACACATGTACCCATGAGAGGACCCCTGGGGATCCCAGGAGGGGGCAAGCCTTCACCTTCACTGGAATAGTGGAGGGGGTAGAGCCTCCATCTCCTCTCAAGGGGTGTGGTGGAGAGTCTGGTTGCTAGGTGGCGTAGGCAAGAACAGGAGAGGAGGAGCAGTGAGCCAGTTCAGTGTAGAGTCCAGGGAGCTCAAGTGAGGAGCAGATCCCTGGAGCTGTGCAATCTGACAGCGTCCGCGCAGTGGCTACAGACGGGGGAGAACGGTCAACTAGGAGTGCTGCCTGAAAGCCAGCTTCAGCTAGCGAGTGCAACGGAGTGGGAAGTAAGGAGACTGCTAGAGAGCACCAGGCCCAACCGGGCGGCAGATCCCGAAGCGAAGATAGATCCAGCTTTCTTCTGCTAAACCTGCCGGTGTGGGGCTCTTAAAGCCCACACCACAACACTACAAAAGCCGCAGCCACGTAACCGCAAGTTAGGGCCCATAGGTCATAGGAGGCAAGAGGCTGGAGTGGCCTGGTCCGGGGAACAAGCAAACGGCAAACGAAGGGGAGAGAGGCTTCAGCATCTTCCCTGGGTGACCCCCATAGGGACTAAAAGTCGGGGTCACCCCAAACCACCAAGGGCTAAGGAAGGCGAGTCAGTAGTCACCCTCATAACGTCAGCCTGAAGGATACCTGGTTCCCATCTGGTTCATCCCAGCTACGCCCGGGCTACTCACCCTGCCATCAAATGTGAGTAAAGCCCTTGAAAGACATTCCTGCCTGTGTGGTTATTCTGCGACTTGTGGTACTACAAACCTACATCGGGCCCTGGGGCTTGCCTCACTCTCAGGAGGCTATTCCAACTAACTGCACATACCATCAGCCCCAGGCGACCCTAACCTGCAGTGGCGGTCCCCACTGACCGCACTACTGAGAGTGGCGTCACGATCAAACAAGAAGATTACCTACCAGTGACGGAGATCCAGCAACGTGGAGTCCCTGAAGGTAATGCACCGACACCGACACAACACCTGCGGGGCTTCACACTGACACACAGGCTAGAATTGGTCCGAGTGGAATGTGATGTTTTATCGCACTCCACTCACACTGTTTTTCTCGCCGTGTGGCTTAGGCCTACATCTTCAAGTCCTATGTGTGTGCTACTCCTGGCTCGGTACCTTGTGGTATACCTTGCTTTATTGCACTGACATGCACCAGGTGAGCCCTTAACATACACGCGCATAGTCAAATGCAAGAGCTATTAGACAGTTTACATGCATCACAATGCTCATAAGAATGGATGAGATAGAGACCCCAATGTAAGGATTGTAGGACAATGGGAAAAACATGAGAGATCTGTGACCTTTGTAAACATTATGGAGTCCTGAGTGACCTTGATAACCTGATATTCAGTCCTGTCTACCATATCTATTACACTATACACAGGCATGAAAGTCTACACCTACTCCGCCGACTGGGCCACTGCACATTGCCAGAATAGAGTGCATTGTGCCATGAACGTACAATTGAAACAGCATGGTACATTGTTAGCCAGCACATTTCATGTATTGCGGCATATTTTACTTATTTATTTGCTTGCTATATTGAAAAATAAGCAGCTTTCTATATAGTCGTCATTAAAAATGTTCTACCATTTGTACGTCCATTATCCTGCTACTTGCTTTTGTAAAATAGTTCTGATGTCTCTCTCTGCTTCTCCTCCCTTCTCTGAGTGGTATAGATAGCAGCATGGAGAAGGTTGTACATTGTTTTGCAGTGGATAGGGGAGATAGTATATTGAAGGGCAGATAAATCAGAAAAAAAAAGAGGAAAACACATGAAGTGAAAATTTATGCAGGATAGAAGCTGTGCTGACATTTGTGAAGACAGCAGCGCCTTGAACACACAGACCTATATATATCCAGCATATATTACTGGAAGAAACACTCCCACAAGAGACAAATCTGAAACTAGGCTCAGGCTGCAATCTGTATATTAGGGGGCTGAGAATAAAGGAAGTTATAAAGATTGCAGAAACCTTACCTTTATTAATTACAGGTAACTACTACAATATTAAAAAATGTTTCCATGTCAAAAGTGTCCAAAATTTTCATCAGGTGGGTTTAGAAATTAACACGGATGGGGGATAGTTTTAATATTATAATGTGCAAATGCTAAAATAAAAAAGTTTAAAGTTTTTGTCAAAAGAGAAAAAGATGATGACTTAGGCGGGCTTTGCACACTACGACATCGCAGGTGCGATATCGGTGGGGTCAAATCGAAAGTGACGCACATCCGGCGTCGCAGTCGATATCGTAGTGTGTAAATCCTTTTTGATACGATTAACGAGCGCAAAAGCGTCGTTATCGTATCATCGGTGTAGGGTCCGACATTTCCATAATTTGCCAGCAGTGACAGGTACGATGTTGTTCCTCGTTCCTACGGCAGCACACAACGCTGTGTGAGAAGCCGCAGGAGCGAGGAACTCTCCTACCTGCGTCACCGCGTCTAACGCCGACTCTGCGGAAGGAAGGAGGGGGGCGGGATGTTTATGTCCCGCTCATCTCCGCCCCTCCGCTTCTATTGGCTACCTGCCGTGTGACGTCGCTATGATGCCGCACGACCCGCCCCCTTAATAAGGAGGCGGATCGCCAGACAGAGCGATGTCGCAGGGCAGGTAAGTGCGTGTGAAGCTGCCGTAGCGATAATGTTCGCTACAGCAGCAATCACAAAATATCGCTGCTGCGACGGGGGCGGGGACCATCGCGCTCAATATCGCAGCATCGGCTTGCGATGTCGCAGCGTGCAAAGTACCCCTTAGTTTGGCCATACACACTAGGTTGCCCAATATTTATTTTTCCTGACCCTTGCAGAAGCATGTACTCTTGGCTCTAACAGGTGAACATGATTAATCATTGCCCATATAATGCACAATGATCAGATGACCAACGGGCAAACGCGTGTTGAGTTGAGTTTTTAGCCGACTGTGTCTTTTATATGGCTGAAGAATCGTCTCCTGTTAGCAGAACACCCCTTTGTGTAATAGGGCCTTATCTCCAGATCTCTGAACTCCTTGATCACCACTTTTTTTGTCTGTTAAAAAAGTAATAATAAAAAACCTTAGAAAGGATCCCAAGGGGGCTTTTATACTTCAAATGCGTGCAAATACAATTTTTCTGGTTGGCAAGTAGAGGTTTCCTACTTAGAATTGATTCATGGACTGAAAATCTCAGATTTTATGAAATAAATGTATTAATTTCTTGTATGGCCCGGCCTTTAGACCTGCAGAATGGTAGATTTACCATGTGGCTGATCTGCAGTCCTTTGTCAGGGGCTTTCTAGGTGTAACTTTAGAAAATTAGAAATAAAGTCCCCTTTTGGCGCTAACACCACCACACCCTTACCCACCTGAAACAGCAGAAAAAAAAGTCTTTAGATTTGCCTTATATTACATCATATCCCATGGCCCAAGAACCACCAACACCAAAGTAAGTTGCACATAGAAAAACTTTAATTGGTTGGGTCAAGCATATAAATATTACATGGGATATAAAAATTGTGACAAGTAAGAAGGTTAAATGACATATAAGAGCGAATAAAGAACCCCATGTGGGGCTGCATGGATCAAATTAGGTGCACACAAAAAGGTGTACTCCCAGCAGGGCCAGTGTAAGTGCCTTTTACAAAACGCAGGTTCACCTAATCAAGAACTCTAGGCACATTACAGATAAATGAACAGGAATATATTCCCAGCAGAGCCAGTGTAAGTGCCTATACAAAAGATAAATTCACAGTCAGTGACAGAATAACACTTTAGTAAATGACAATAAGCATGTTACCCACACACATCATCCGGTGAACAGGGATGTGTTCCCAGCAAGGTCAGTGTAGATGCCATTGCAATAAACAGGCTCAGGCCCCCTTCACACGTCCGTGAAAAACACGCACGTGTGTTACGGGCCGTTTTTCGGGTCCGTGTCCCGTTTTTGTGTCCGTTTTTATGGTCCGTGTGGCACCTGTGTGAATTGCGTATGCTAGCCGTGTTTGTGTGCAGAACGTCCGTGTGTGCGTGTGGAATTAACGTGTATGTGTACGTGTAATGTCCGTGTGTAATGTCCGTGTGTGTGATGCACAATGTCGTTTATAAATGTCGGCTGACAGCAGACAGAGTTGCGCGATGAGAATGAACTCGGGTGAACTTCACCCGACTTCATCCTCATACCGCGGCTCTGTCTGTGTCGAGTACTGATTAGCGGTCACCTGTGAAAGATTCACCGGTGACCGCTAATCCCCCGAGTGACTGAAGTGTCCCCCCCTCTCTCATACTCACCGATCCCCGATCACCGGCGCTGCACGGCATTCACACTGCTGTGGCGGCTTTTACTATTTTGAAAAAGCCGGCCGCTCATTAAACAATCTCCTATTCCCTGCTTTCCCCGCCCACCGGCGCCTATGATTGGTTACAGTGAGACACGCCCCCACGCTGAGTGACAGGTGTCACACTGCACCCAATCACAGCAGCCGGTGGGCGTGTCTATACTGTGCAGTAAAATAAATAAATAAATAATTAAAAAAAAACGGCGTGCGGTTCCCCCCAATTTTAATGCCAGCCAGATAAAGCCATACGGCTGAAGGCTGGTATTCTCAGGATGGGGAGCTCCACGTTATGGGGAGCCCCCCACCCTAACAATATCAGTCAGCAGCCGCCCAGAATTGCCGCATACATTATATGCGACAGTTCTGGGGCTGTACCCGGCTCTTCCCGATTTGCCCTGGTGCCGTTGGCAAATCGGGGTAATAAGGAGTTATTGGCAGCCCATAGCTGCCAATAAGTCCTAGATTAATCATGTCAGGCGTCTATGAGACACCCTCCATGATTAATCTGTAAATTACAGTAAATAAACACACACACCCGAAAAAATCCTTTATTAGAAATAAAAACACACACACATACCCTGGTTCACCACTTTAATCATCCCCGAAAAAGCCCTCCATGTCCGCCGGAATCCAGGATGATGCAGCGTCGCATCCAGCGCTGCTGCATGGAGGTGACCGGAGCTGCAGCAGACACCGCCGCTCCGGTCACCTCCATGCAGGTAATGAAGACAGCCGCGCGATCAGCTGATCTGTCACTGAGGTTACCCGCTGTCACTGGATCCAGTGACAGCGGGTAACCTCAGTGACAGCAGCTGATCGCACGGCTGTCTTCATTACCTGCATGGAGGTGACCGGAGCGGCGGTGTCTGCTGCAGCTCCGGTCACCTCCATGCAGCAGCGCTGGATGCGACGCTGCATCATCCTGGATTCCGGCGGACAAGGAGGGCTTTTTCGGGGATGATTAAAGTGGTGAACCAGGGTATGTGTGTGTGTTTTTATTTCTAATAAAGGATTTTTTCGGGTGTGTGTGTTTATTTACTGTAATTTACAGATTAATCATGGAGGGTGTCTCATAGACGCCTGACATGATTAATCTAGGATTTAGTGGCAGCTATGGGCTGCCAATAACTCCTTATTACCCCGATTTGCCAACGGCACCAGGGCAAATCGGGAAGAGCCGGGTACAGCCCCAGAACTGTCGCATATAATGTATGCGGCAATTCTGGGCGGCTGCTGACTGATATTGTTAGGGTGGGGGGCTCCCCATAACGTGGAGCTCCCCATCCTGAGAATACCAGCCTTCAGCCGTATGGCTTTATCTGGCTGGCATTAAAATTGGGGGGAACCGCACGCCGTTTTTTTTTAATTATTTATTTATTTATTTTACTGCACAGTATAGACACGCCCACCGGCTGCTGTGATTGGGTGCAGTGTGACACCTGTCACTCAGCGTGGGGGCGTGTCTCACTGTAACCAATCATAGGCGCCGGTGGGCGGGGAAAGCAGGGAATAGGAGATTGTTTAATGGGCGGCCGGCTTTTTCAAAATAGTAAAAGCCGCCGCAGCAGTGTGAATGCCGTGCAGCGCTGCGCCGGAGATCGGGGAACGGTAAGTATGAGAGAGGGGGGGAAACTGACCGACAGACTGTGAGAGAGGGACAGACAGACAGAGAGACCGACAGAGAGACTGACCGACGGACTCAGGGAGATTGACGGACATACACAGAAATAGAAAGAATAGCCGACATCACTAGAAATAAAAACACCAAACGGACACGGACTATAGGTATATGCATACGTGTTTACTAACGTGTGTGCACATACCCATAGACTTTCATTGTGTCCACGTGTGCGTGCTCCGTGCAGATAACGGACATGCATCCGTGCCAAACGCAAACACATACGGATCACGGACACGCACACACGGACATAATGAAATAACGGACGTGTGACCACAACCATAGATTAACATTGGTGCACGTTTGGCCGTGTCTCTGGTATATACGGAAACGGACCAAACACGCACGTGTATCACGGACGTGTGAAGGGGGCCTCACAGTGAGTGATAGAGTAACATTTAAGTATATGAACATAGGCACATTGCCCAGGCATCTAGTCCAATGGACAGGGATATATTCCCAGCAGGGCCAGTGTACGTGCCTATATCATAAACAGGTTCACAGCAAATGACAGAGTAACACTTTAGTGCATGACAATAGGCACATTACACAAACACATGGTCCAGCGAACAGGGAAGTATTCCCAGCAAAACCAATGTAAGTGCCTTTCCAAGTTCACAGTAATGACAGGATAACACTTAGTACATAATCATAGGCACATTACCCAAACACATAGCCCGGTGGATATTCCACCAATTATAGCACTCACATGCAGTCACACAAGGGGAAAAAAAGTCCCAATACGTATTTCGTGGTGACTTCCTCAGGGGACCATGACCCACCTGAGTCACAAAGATTTGATGGTTGTTGCTTCATTTCCTTTGACCCTTTGGTTGATTTTCTGAACACTTGTTTTGGAAAGTTGTAGGAACAATGGAGAAAGGATCATCATCTCATCTCTTGTAAACTAAAGCTGGGGTCACACTAAACGACAGCGACAATAACGTCGCTGTTACGTCACCATTTTCTGTGACGTAGCAGCGACCTTGTAAGTCGCTGTTATGATTGCTGCTTAGCTGTCAAACACAGCAGCCGAAGCAGCGATCATAACGACCCGCATCGCTGTTCTGCAACATGTGCAGGTGAGCAGGGAGCCGCGCACACTGCTTAGTGCTGGCTCCTTGCTCTCCTAGCTACAGTACACATCGGGTTAATTACACGATGTGTACTGCAGCTACATGTGCACAGAGCAGGAGCCGGCGCTGGCAGCGTGAGAGCGGCGGAGGCTGGTAACGAAGGTAAATATCGGGTAACCACCTTGGTTACCCGATGTTTACCTTGGTTACAGCTTACCGCAGCTGCCAGATGCCGGCTCCTGCTCCCTGCTCGCTTCATTTCGTCGCTCTCTCGCTGTCACACACAGCGATCTGTGCGTCACAGCGGGAGAGCGACGACCAAAAAATGAAGCTGGACATTCAGCAACGAGCGGCGACCTCACTGCAGGGGCCAGCTCGTTGCTGGATGTCACACACAGCGACAGCGACGGGACGTCACTGCAACGTCACAGAAAATGGTGACGTAGCAGCGACGTCGTTGTCGTTGTCGCTGTGTGTGACACCACCTTAAGGGATGAGGTCAACATTGACTGTGAAACCTCTCCACAAATGGAGTGTAGTAGCTTATGGATAACCTATAGGTTCTGCTGATGGATTTAAAGTGTGCCCATGACTTTTTAGTCTTTTATTCAGGTTTACTACTAATGATTTAGTGTTTAAAGGGAACCATTCATGTAAAAAAAAATGCTATTAACCCTAGAACGCATATTGGGGCCCTTTTATCCCCCATGCTTACATTTTGGCTATTATCTGCAAAATTACTTTAGTTAGAATTTTGAAACTCCAGGTATTCCTCAAGTATGTCGTTGTTGATAATATCCAGTTGTTCATATAATTTTTTTCATAGGCATTATGGTGTAACAATGCTTGTTTGGTGAAAACTACATCTGTACGAATTGGGGGCCTTTTAGGCCCCCGCTGTTTTTATCATGTTCTCAGAAGTGTTTGTGTCTCAAGTTACTTTATTTGTACTCAGTAATGCTGGTGGAGGGGCCAGGGTGTGGATAATAACATGTGAGGATGTCATGTGATTTTTGGAGGGAGTGATAAGGCCATAACATCACCTCAGGTCCTCTGAACACAGTAATGACCTGTGTATAGAGTACTTGTCGCGGGCGGGGAGGAGGGTGTCAGCACACCGCGCTCACCCCTTCTGCTCGGGTCCGGCTGCTCAGTGGTGGCTCGAGCCGTAGGCCGGATCCCGGGGGTTTCCTCGAGCGGCACTCCTCGCCCGTGAGTGAAAGGGGGGTTTTGGGATGTTGGGATAATGTCCGTGACGCCACCCACGGTTGTGGTGATGTGTAGCACCACCGCTGCTCAATGCGGGGATCCCGGGGATGGTGATGGGGAGCAGCCAGGTGTTGTGTTGCCCCTCCGTGGGTAGGGGTTGGTGATCCCGGGGCCCGGTGATGGCTTGGGAGGTGCAGGGCTTGGTGGGCGCAGGGACGCGGGGGCAGCGCTGTGCCTTGCGGCACTGTGGTACTCACTCAGCCTGAGACTTGGACACAGTTTGTACGGTAAACCAAACGGCTGGTAGGACGGTCCCACAGACGGCTGCTTTGCTTCCCCGGTAGGTGACGGTGATGTCCCTCTTCCTTGCACCTGTATGTACGGTTGGTTGCGATGGGTCCCCACCGGTAACCCGCTCCCCGGCTTCAAGCTGGGCCGGAGGAGCACTACACTTTGCCCGCAGGCGCTGGCCCTCAGAGACTGGTGCCCTGGCGGTGGCGGTGCCTCTGTTGTACAGGTTGGACTGTTGCCTTCAATCGGGACTTGGTTGTTGGGGGAATCTACGTCCCCTTCACTGACTTATTCGGCAAATTTGGCGACTCCTAGCCTTGCCGGGGTCCGAGAGGCCCCTGCCCTGGTGCTGACTGTCCTTCGGAACACTGCTCCAGACCACCGGGCACACAGCCAACGGGGTCCTTCCAGGAACTTCCAAACGGTCCCCCTCCGGACAGTCACCGCCGTTGCTAACCTTGCTGTTCTGGCCCTACACAAAGCTGGGCTCTCAGGCTTGGCACACTCTCTGCTCTGTCACCACTTCTTGCTTTCCTCCTTTACTACTCTTCTTTCCTCCACTTTCACTTCTCTTATCTGCTCCTCACTCAACTCCGTTGTTTACTCTTGCCCTCCCCGGGCTTAACTTGTTTACACAAGCTCGCCCTGAGCTCGACTGCCTGCTACTTCCTGCCTCCAGAGTTGTGAGCTCCTTGGTGGGCGGAGCCAACCGCCTGGCTCACCCCCTGGTGTGCATCATCAGACTCCTGGAGGAAGGCAACAAGGATTTTTGGTTCAGCTGTGATGTGCCTACCTGGGATGTGGGGTGTGGTGGTGTGTGACCTGTGTCCCCTGGCTTGCCCAGGGCGACACATTCCCCCTTAGCAAAACGCAGACCGTCCGCGGGCTGCCGTCCTACACCGGTTTTATTTTTCTGTAAAAAGGGGATAACAGGGTTAAACAACATGCATAACATTTTTAAATTCTTCCCAAGACGGGAGGCACATTTACTTCAACGTTTCAACGGTATACGGTCACGGTTTCCGCTCTCTCCCACCCAAGTAACCTGGCCCTGATGCTGCCCCTAAAACCCAGGCAGTACCCCTTGACCCACAGTCCAGCACACGGTACCCGAGCGGGATCTGTCCTCCCCTCCAGAGGGTAGCCACCGGTTCCTTTGGTGGCTGGGCCCTGGCCTGCTCTGCTCAGGACCCTCCCTCCAACCTGCCTCTCCGGAGGCGGCACTGCGGAAACGGTAACGGTACCCAACATATTTACAAGCCACTAACGTTTGTGGTTGCCCTGCAGAGTTCACGGGCTTGTCCATGGATAGTTCCCATGCATTTTTAAACTTTAAACGGTCCCCACGGGGACAACGGTGCCGGCTCCAGCCGGTTGCAAATCACAGCAGACAATCAGGTAACTTTTCAGTAATCATCATTTATCATCTTTCAAAACTTTTCAACCAAGCAACAACACTCTTTTACATTTGCGGACCCCTTTTACTCATAGAACGGTCTCCCTGTACCTAAGTGGGGGTCTACCTAGGTTGGAACGGGTGGACCTTCGGAGCCCGGTGTCAGTGGTGCTAGATAGTGGGGTAGAGGGAACAATCGGTTCCTCCTCCCTGCTATAGTGTGGAGCAGGCGGAGGTGCAGGGGGGCTGGGTGCAGGTTCATCCCTGGGCACTGGCATTGGTTCTGGCTCACGGTTAACCGCTTCCACTACTTCTTCATCCACGGGTTGTGGGAACAGTGTCACTGGAAGGATCACCGCGCCGTTCTGTGTAGGCCAGTTTGCTGGGAAGTCACCCATTACAGTGTGGATTACCTCTGCTGCCTTCTCCACTGGTGGATGAACCGGTACTTCAGCCTCTGCTTTCAGCGCTGGGGGGCATTTTTTTAGATGGTCCCGGGAAACTGTGGCTAGGGTGCCCCCTTGGTCACGACTAATCTGGTAAGTTTTTCCATTTCCCCATTCTGTGGGTTGTATGACATAAGGGACTTGCTCCCACTGATCATCCAGCTTGTGGGCTTTTCTCTTCCGTTTCAGCACCACATCTCCTGGCTGGAAAGGACCTGCGGGCGCCTTCTGGTTGAACCGGTGCTCTTGCTGCTCTCGACTTCGACTGAGGTTTTTCTCCACATACTCCTGGATTTGCCGGTACTGTGCTCTCCTTCGAGTTTCCCACTCCGCCGTTGAAGGGAGTGCCTCCGGAGCTTCCAACCCCATCTCCAGGTCCACCGGCAGGCGGCCAGGCCGAGCCCTCATCAAATACGCTGGGGTGCATTTCGTTGAGCTGGACGGAATGTTATTGTACATGTCGACCAAGTCAGGTAGCTTTTCCGGCCATATGTTCCGTTCTTCCAGCGGTAACGTCTTGAGGAGTCCCAGGACCAAGTGGTTCATTTTCTCGCACATGCCGTTGGTTTGAGCGTGGTACGGGGTGGTCCGAATCTTCTTGCAGCCGTACAACTGGCAGAATTCGTGAAACACTTCTGCTTCAAAAGCCGGGCCTTGGTCTGTCAGCACCTTCTCGGGGTACCCATGGGGTCGGCAGAAATAAGCCTGGAACGCTCGAGCAGCGGTTCGACCAGTTAGGTCCTTAACGGGGACTACCACCATAAATCTTGAATAGTGGTCTACCATGGTCAATGCATAGGTGTACCCACTTCGGCTAGGGGTGAGCTTGACATGGTCCAGGGCGACCAGCTCCAGCGGCTGATGGGTAACGATGGGATGTAATGGTGCCCTCTGGCTAGTCTCGTCCTTTCTCCTTAGTGTACAAGGACCGCACTCTCGGCACCAGGCTTCCACCGATTCCCGCATCCCACTCCAATAGAACCGCTCCCTCAACAGCATCTCCAGCTTTTTCCACCCGAAGTGGTCAGCACCATCATGGTATGCCCGCAGGACAGTAGCGACCTCAGCTTGAGGAACGATCAACTGGCATATTTTCTCATGGGTTTTTGGGTTGATCAGCTCACGGCACAGCCTCCCTTGGTGTAGGTAGAGCCGTTTTCGCTCTTTCCACAAGCGTTGGGCTTCGGCTGGAGCGCTAGGGTCCATTCCCATGGCGCCTTGTTCCACCAGAGTCTTGACAAGTCGGACAGCCGGCGCTTGGTCCTGGGCGTCCTGCCACTCTTGACTGGGCCGCGGGTCCAGATCCACCCTTTGCTGACATACTTGTACCCTCTCAGTAGGCGGCTGGTGAAACGCAGGCAACTCAATCTCCTCGAGGTCGTCATCCTCACACCCCTCTTCTGACAAATGGGGCATCCGGGAGAGTGCATCTGCATTGATGTTGACACGACCAGCTCGGTACTTTATGGTGAAATCATAGTTGGCTAACCGGGCTACCCACCGCTGCTCCAGCGCGCCCAACTTGGCCGTGTTCAGGTGAGTCAGCGGATTGTTGTCCGTGAATGCGGTGAACTTTGCTGCCGCCAAATAGTGCCGGAACCGCTCCGTGATAGCCCACACCAACGCCAGTAGCTCAAGCTTGAAAGAGCTATAGTTCTCAGGGTTCCTTTCGGTCGGCCGGAGTTTTTGGCTGGCGTAGGCAATCACCTTCTCCTTTCCATCCTGGACCTGGGAGAGGACCGCTCCTAGCCCCACGTTACTGGCGTCCGTGTGGAGGATGAATGGGCGCCCGTAGTCAGGGTACGCCAGGACCTCTTCTCCGGTCAGGGCCGCCTTCAGCTGGCCAAAGGACTCCTCATGCTTGTCCTCCCACAACAGTGGGGCTCCGACGGGTTTACCACCTTTGGTCTGTCCCACGAGGAGATCTTGCATGGGGGCGGCCATCTTCGTGTACCCCTTTATAAAGCGCCGATAGTACCCCACCAGACCCAGAAACTGCCTTACTTCCCTCACTGTAGTGGGCCTCGGCCAGCTTTGGATGGCAGTGATCTTCTCAGGGTCGGGGGCGACACCATCTGCACTCACCACATGCCCTAGATATTGCACCCTGGGTTTCAGCAGGTGGCATTTTGAGGGCTTCAACTTCATCCCGTACTTGGCAAGGGACGCGAACACCTCGGCCAGGTGCTCCAGATGGGCTTCATACGTCTGGGAATAAACAATCACATCATCCAAATACAGCAGGACGGTCTCGAAGTTTAAATGTCCCAGACAGCACTCCATCAGGCGTTGGAAGGTCCCGGGGGCATTGCACAGCCCAAACGGCATGCTATTGAATTCGCAGAGTCCCATCGGGGTGGTGAAGGCGGTCTTCTCCCGGTCCTCTGGGGCCACGGCCACTTGCCAGTATCCGCTGGTGAGGTCAAGGGTCGAGAAGTAGTTTGCAGTTCTCAGTGCAGCCAAAGATTCTTCAATACGAGGCAATGGATAGGCATCTTTATGGGTTATCTGGTTGATCTTCCGGTAGTCCACACACATCCGCATGGTACCATCCTTTTTCTTGACCAGTACCAACGGAGCGGCCCAGGGACTACAACTGTCCCGAATAACCCCTGCCTCCTTCATATTCCTCAACATATCCTTGGCACACTGGTAATGTGCAGGGGGAATAGGTCTATACCTCTCTTTGATGGGGGGATGTTCACCCGTAGGAATGTGGTGTTGGACCCCCTTGATCTGCCCAAAGTCTAGGGGGTGCTTACTGAAAACCTGTTCGTACTCCTGCACCACCCTGTGTACCCCTGCCCTGTGATGTGTAGGGGTATCATCAGTGCCCACATGTAGCTGTTGGTGCCACTCCTTTGTGTCCCCCTGGGGTGGGGAAGTGCTGGTGGTAGGTGGGAGTGTGGATGGACTGGCTTCCTGGATAGTGTGAGGGTCCAGGGTGAGCAGCATGGCAATGGTGGCATACCGGGGGAGCCTGACTTCTTCCTCCCCACAGTTCAACACTCTCACAGGCACTCTCCCTTTCTTCACATCTACCACCCCTCGGGCGGCTACTACAGTGGGCCAGTGCTCAGAAGGCATGGGCTCCATCATCGCAGGGTAGTCACGCCCCTGAGGCCCTACTGCTGCCCTACACCAGATCATCATCTCACTCCTAGGGGGCACAGTCAATGGAGCAACATCCATCACTCGCACTCCACCAATCTCCCCTCCGGTTGAGCTTACATGCTGGCGGTACATCAGGGCGCGGATCTCACGCTGCACAGCCCTCTGCCGGCTCCCCGCCGCTGTGGCGGCTAGCTGTTGCAATAGGTTCAACACATCAGCCATGCAGTGTTCCATCACATTGGTTCCCAGCACTATTTTCGGGTTATGATCACTAGGTTCATTCATGATCACAATCATACCCTGGTGTTGCAGTTCAGCTTGCCCCACTGTCATAGCCACCTGTTTATACCCCACCTGGGTCAATGGAAGTCCATTAGCGGCAATCAAATTTATACTATTGTCTGGAGGCGCCAGCTCGTCTGTGGCCCAATATCGCTGATACAACGTGTACGGTATGGTTATCCAGTGTCCAAGAGAGCCATCACTGGTATGCCGTCCACAGCCACGGGGATGATAGGGCGGGCCCCGACATATCGGTCTCGCCAGTCCGGGGGGGCCACGGTGTTCTACTCCTGAGGATTGGCCCGGGGCCCCAGGGGTTGCTCGTTTAACGGGCACTGTCGGTAATAATGGCCCGGCTTACGGCACTTGTAGCAGATTGGGGGTCTGCTCCGCGGGTTGTTAGCGCTTCTCCGCTGCATCCAGGGAACATCTTCGGGACTGTCAGCAAGCTGTATCTGTGCTGGAGGCTGAGATCTGGTCAGAGGTTGTAGCGCAGCAAGGATTTTGGCAAGGTCTCCGTCCATGCGACGGACCTGGGCTGCCAGTTCTTCCACTGTGCTGCTCGAGGCTGCAGGTATTAAGGAGGTTGGTTTGGCTGGGGCTGCCACAACGGGAGCTGTCTCGACGGGCCACGGGACGGGTTCCAGAACTTCAGCAGCTGGGGGCTGTAGTGCTTTGATAGCCCGCTCCTTTAACACAGCAAAGTCCACATCAGGGTGTTCCAGGGCCCACAGCCGGAGTTGTTTACGATCCTCAGGGGATCTCATCCCCTGCGCAAATTGCTCCACTAACATCTTGTTGCTATCCGCCTCATTAATAGAGTTCACCCGCTTCAGCGTGCGGAGGGCGGTCTGCAGACGTAGAGCATAGTCCCGAATGCTATCCCCAGCTCGTTACCGGCACTGGTAAAACTGCATCCTCAGCTCAGCTTCAGTCCGGGTCTCGAAGGCAGTCTGTAGCTTCTCGAAGATGGTGGCTACAGAGAGCCGGTCCCCCTCGGCCCAGGTCTCCGCTTCCTGCTCCGCCGCACCGGTTAACTGGCCTAGCACTATCGCTGCACGTTGCTTATCAGTCAGGGGGTACAGCTCTAGCAACGGGTTAAGCTTTTTCCGGAAGGCCTGTAAGGCATCCGGTTTCCCGTCATACTGCGGTAGCCAGGCAGCTCCGGGCGCATAGGGCAAGGAAAACGGCATGACCTGAGCAAGTGCGGGGGCCGCGGCACCTCCTGCCGGTACGGCCGGGACCTGGGCAGGCCCATTCCCATCCGCGGGTGCCGCTGCGGCTGCGACCACCGCTCCTCCAGCGGCTCCGTCGGGCGCAGACATCTTGTTTCCGTCCCCCTTAGCTCTTTCCGGCCCCTCCTCTCTCGGGGCGGGGTTCTGGCCTTCGCGCCTCTACTGCTCGAGAAGACGCTCGAGCGGGAACTTTTCGCGCCAAAGATGGCGGCTTCTGAAATTTTTCTGCCGGATACCTCTGGCGGTAACAAGGCGCACCTCTACCAAACGGCAGAGCGGTAGGATCCTGTTCATGACGCCAAGTTGTCGCGGGCGGGGAGGAGGGTGTCAGCACACCGCGCTCACCCCTTCTGCTCGGGTCCGGCTGCTCAGTGGTGGCTCGAGCCGTAGGCCGGATCCCGGGGGTTTCCTCGAGCGGCACTCCTCGCCCGTGAGTGAAAGGGGGGTTTTGGGATGTTGGGATAATGTCCGTGACGCCACCCACGGTTGTGGTGATGTGTAGCACCACCGCTGCTCAATGCGGGGATCCCGGGGATGGTGATGGGGAGCAGCCAGGTGTTGTGTTGCCCCTCCGTGGGTAGGGGTTGGTGATCCCGGGGCCCGGTGATGGCTTGGGAGGTGCAGGGCTTGGTGGGCGCAGGGACGCGGGGGCAGCGCTGTGCCTTGCGGCACTGTGGTACTCACTCAGCCTGAGACTTGGACACAGTTTGTACGGTAAACCAAACGGCTGGTAGGACGGTCCCACAGATGGCTGCTTTGCTTCCCCGGTAGGTGACGGTGATGTCCCTCTTCCTTGCACCTGTATGTACGGTTGGTTGCGATGGGTCCCCACCGGTAACCCGCTGCCCGGCTTCAAGCTGGGCCGGAGGAGCACTACACTTTGCCCGCAGGCGCTGGCCCTCAGAGACTGGTGCCCTGGTGGTGGCGGTGCCTCTGTTGTACAGGTTGGACTGTTGCCTTCAATCGGGACTTGGTTGTTGGGGGAATCTACGTCCCCTTCACTGACGGATTCGGCAAATTTGGCGACTCCTAGCCTTGCCGGGGTCCGAGAGGCCCCTGCCCTGGTGCTGACTGTCCTTCGGAACACTGCTCCAGACCACCGGGCACACAGCCAACGGGGTCCTTCCAGGAACTTCCAAACGGTCCCCCTCCGGACAGTCACCGCCGTTGCTGACCTTGCTGTTCTGGCCCTACACAAAGCTGGGCTCTCAGGCTTGGCACACTCTCTGCTCTGTCACCACTTCTTGCTTTCCTCCTTTACTACTCTTCTTTCCTCCACTTTCACTTCTCTTATCTGCTCCTCACTCAACTCCGTTGTTTACTCTTGCCCTCCCCGGGCTTAACTTGTTTACACAAGCTCGCCCTGAGCTCGACTGCCTGCTACTTCCTGCCTCCAGAGTTGTGAGCTCCTTGGTGGGCGGAGCCAACCGCCTGGCCCACCCCCTGGTGTGCATCATCAGACTCCTGGAGGAAGGCAACAAGGATTTTTGGTTCAGCTGTGATGTGCCTACCTGGGATGTGGGGTGTGGTGGTGTGTGACCTGTGTCCCCTGGCTTGCCCAGGGCGACACATACTGAGGACAGTATACACTGTGAGCTAATTGCTGAAGGACCTGTGATAAGATAAGCTGTTGAGAGGAAATCTGATTCATTGCTGGGTTTACACACTGAGACTTTCTAGCGATCCAACCTGCGATCTCAACCTAGCCGGGATCGCTACAAAGTCTCTGGTGAGCTGTCAAACAGGCAGACCTGGCCAACGACCTAACAGCGATCCGGACCTGCAGAGCGACTAGCTGGTCGTTGGGGACGTGTCAAAAAAGCAGGTGAACTTCACCCGACTTCATTTAATGCCGCGCGGCTCTGTCTGTGTGCCGTGTAAATAAATAAATAATTAAAAAATCCGGCGTGCGGTCCCCCCCTATTTTAATACCAGCCAGATAAAGCCATACGGCTGCAGGCTGGTATTCTCAGGATGGGGAGCCCCACGTTATGGGGAGCCCCCCAGCCTAACAATATCAGCCAGCAGACGCCCAGAATTGCCGCATACATTAGATGCGACAGATCTGGGACTGTACCCGGCTCTTCCCGATTTGCCCTGGTGCGTTGGCAAATCGGGGTAATAAGGAGTTATTGGCAGCCCATAGCTGCCAATAAGTCCTAGATTAATCATGTCAGGCGTCTCCCCTAGACACCCTCCATGATTAATCTGTAAATTACAGTTAAAAAACACACACTCGAAAAATCCTTTATTAGAAATAAAAAACACAAACACATTCCCTCATTACCAATTTATTACCCACAACAAAGCCCTCCATGTCCGGCGTAATCCACGGTCCTCCAGCGTCGCATCCAGCTCTGCTGCATGCAGGTGACAGGAGCAGCAGAAGACACAGCCGCTCCTGTCACCTTCACGCAGCTAATGAAGACAGCCGTGTGATCGGCTGAGCTGTCACTGAGGTTACCTGGATCCAGCGGTGGCCGCGGGTAACCTCAGTGACAGCTCAGCTGATCGCGCTACTCACCGCCGCTCCGGTCAGCTCCACAATGAGGTGAGTAGCGTGATCAGCTGAGCTGTCACTGAGGTTAATCGCGGCCACCGCTGCATCCACCGCTGGATCCAGTGGCGGCCACCGGGTAACCTCAGTGACAGCTCAGCTGATCTCGTTACTCACCTCATTTGCTGGTGATTTCCCCCCCTCTCTCATACTCACCGATCCCCGATCACCGGCGCTGCACGGCGTTCACACTGCTCCGGCGGCTTTTCCTTTTTTGAAAAAGCCGGCCGCTCATTAAACAATCTCGTATTCCCTGCTTTCCCCGCCCACCGGCAAATGTGATTGGTTGCAGTGAGACACGCCCACACGCTGAGTGACAGCTGTGTCACTGCACCCAATCACAGCAGCCGGTGGGCGTGTCTATACTGTGCAGTAAAATAAATAAATAAATAATTAAAAAATCCGGCGTGCGGTCCCCCCTATTTTAATACCAGCCAGATAAAGCCATACGGCTGCAGGCTGGTATTCTCAGGATGGAGAGCCCCACGTTACTCACCTCATTGTGGAGCTGACCGGAGCGGCGGTGAGTAGCGCGATCAGCTGAGCTGTCACTGAGGTTACCCGCGGCCACTGCTGCATCCACCGCTGGATCCAGGTAACCTCAGTGACAGCTCAGCTGATCGCGCTATTGCCTTCATTAGCTGCGTGGAGGTGACAGGAGCGGCTGTGTCTTCTGCTGCTCCTGTCACCTGCATGCAGCAGAGCTGGATGCGACGCTGGAGGACCGTGGATTACGCCGGACATGGAGGGCTTTGTTGTGGGTAATAAATTGGTAATGAGGGAATGTGTTTGTGTTTTTTATTTCTAATAAAGGATTTTTTTATGTGTGTGTGTGTTTATTTACTGTCACTTACAGATTAATCATGGAGGGTGTCTCATAGACGCCTGACATGATTAATCTAGGACTTATTGGCAGCTATGGGCTGCCAATAACTCCTTATTACCCCGATTTGCCAACGCACCAGGGTAAATCGGGAAGAGCCGGGTACAGTCCCAGAACTGTCGCATCTAATGTATGCGGCAATTCTGGGCGGCTGTTGACTGATATTGTTAGGCTGGGGGGCTCCCCATAACGTGGAGCTCCCCATCCTGAGAATACCAGCCTGCAGCCGTATGGCTTTATCTGGCTGGTTTTAAAATTGGGGGGGGGACCGCACGCCGTTTGTTTTAATTATTTAATTATTTATTTCAATGCACAGTATAGACACGCCCACCGGCTTCTGTGATTGGGTGCAGTGTGACACCTGTCACTCAGCGTGGGGGCGTGTCTCACTGTAACCAATCATAGGCGCCGGTGGGCGGGGAAAGCAGGGAATACGAGATTGTTTAATGGGCGGCCGGCTTTTTCAAAAAAGGAAAAGCCGCTGGAGCAGTGTGAACGCCGTGCAGCGCCGGGGATCGGGGATCGGTGAGTATGAGAGAGGGGGGGACACTTCAGTCACTCGGGGGATTACCGGTCACCAGTGAATCCTTCACAGGTGACCGCTAATCAGGACGCTACACAGACAGAGCCGCTGAGTTGCTGTAAAGTCCCCTTTACACACTGAAACTTTCTAGTGATCATGCTGCACAGCGGGAAACAAAGGACCTAGGAATGGTCCTGAACGATTTGTAGTGATTACAACTTCACAGCAGGGGCCAGGTCGCTGATAGGTTTCACACACTGCAATGTCGCTGGGGAGGTCGCTGTAACGTCACAAAACCGGTGACGTTACAGCGATGTCGTTTGCGATGTTGCAGTGTGTAAACCCAGCTTAAGAAGCTTGCAAAGGCTAGAGCTTGTGAGCCACAAAAATCCAGAGAATTGTACACCACCTAAAAGTATAAAAGGTAAGAGCTGCTGAGGGTGAGAGGAAGAAGGGGGGACATTACACTAACAGTGTGTCACACACAAGCAAAGAGTGGACAACTCTGATTGTGTTCATTGTTTTTTCTTTTAGTTTGCTAACATCTAGTCAGCAATGGCACAGTCTTCCTCCAAGTGTCTGACTGACCAAGAGATTGAAGCGATTATGTTTCAAAGCGATGATGAAAGTGAACTATCTTTGTCTGATGAAGAATATCTGCCACCAGCTAATCAAACATCTTCATCCAGTGATTCTTCTGATGATGAAGTGAATCTAGTGGATCCTCAAGAAGTGATAAGTAGAACATCCAAAACGAATGTTTTTTGGGACAGTTATCCTACCTACATTAGTCGGACGTACTCCAATACACAATATTGTGAGACAGGCTCAAGGAGCTGTGGGAAGTCCCAGTTACTTTACCCCTAAAGATGTATTATGTACTTATTTTTCTGACAATATTGCAGAAGAGGTCCTATTATGTTCAAACCTAGAAGGAAGACGTATCGCTTTTGCAAAAAATAAGTCCTGGAAAAATATCTCAAAAGAGGAACTTCATGCATATATTGGACTTTTACTGCTGTCAGGGAGTCAAAAATCGTATGATGTCCCAATATGAGAATTATTTCTGGACCCACTTTCTGATCCACACTATAAGGCGACAATGTCAGTGGGCAGATATGAGGAAATTAGAAGAATCATTCGCTTTGATGATAAGTGAACTCGTGCAGCGAGGTTTGAAACAGACAAATTAGCCCCTATCAGTTATATCTGGAACATATTTATCAAAAATTGCACAAAACTTTACAATTCTAGTACTAATGTTACTGTAGATGAGCAACTTGTACCGTTCAGAGGACGCTGCATTCATACAATACATGCCCAGCAAGCCAGCCAAGTACGGAATAAAAATCTTCTGGATGTGTGATTCTGCAAATTATTATGGCATAAATGGCGTAATCTACTGTGGCAAAGAGGTTGGTGCACCAGTACAGAAGGCTCTGGGGTCTTAAATAGTCAAAACTCTTGCTGTTCCAATATTCAATTCAGGTAGAAACATCACCATGGACAATTATTTCACCAATGTTGAACTAGGCAATTTTCTGCTTGCAAAAGCTATTACACTTGTTGGTGTAATAAAGCAAAACAGACGAGAAATTCCAGCAGCACTCAAACACAATCGTCAGCGAGCACTTTATGAGAGTGTCTTTGGATTCAATAACAAAGCGACTTTGGTATCTTACAAGGCGAAGAAGGAGAAATCTGTAATTTTACTCAGTACCATGCATCACGATTGCAGTGTTGACAGCAATAACCAAAAATTGAAACCAGAAATCATCCTGCATTACAATGCAACAAAAGGAGGTGTAGATAAAAGGGATGAGATGGTGGGAGAATATTCGTGTAAGAGGCAAACAAAACGATGGCCTGTAGTACTATTTTCAAATATGCTTGATGTAGCAGCCCTAAATTCATTCATTATTTATACAGAAACTCATCCGGAATTTCATGCACAGAGGAAGGACAGGAGACACATATTCTTGAAGGACCTTTGTCATGAACTTGTAATGCCTCACATGATAGAGCGAAGCGACTTGAAATGCTTGCCAAAGCAAACTAAAGAAGCAATGAAACGGTGTGGCGTACAGTTTCAGATTATTCCAGAGCCAGGAGAAAGAAAACGAAAGCGTTGTTTCATGTGTCCAAGAAACATAGAGAGGAAAACTGAGCGATATTGTTCCACTTGTAAGGAAACTGTTTGCAAAGAACACTCTTCTGAAAAAATAACATGTCAGAATTGTTTGGAAGACTAATATAATAGAAAAGAAAGTTAGAATAAAAATGTAGCTGCAGCTAGTTTGCTATAGATTTCTATGCGTTTTTGTGTGTTTTCATGTCTTTGCGTGAAATTTGGGAAAAAAAAAAGATTTTTTGGTGTTTTCTGTGAAAAATTATAATTAAAATTTTGTCCACTATTCATATTTTATTGAGCAATTTTGAAATAAACTTGTGAAAGTTATTTAAGTGTGTTTTTCTACATTATGTGCATGGGGGCCTAAAAGGCCCCAAATACGTTAATATGTATATTTTTAACGTCATGCGTTCTAGGGTTAACCTGCAGATATGGGGTTAATCTGTAGGTTAATAATGTTTTGAAGCTACCCAGCGCCTATACTGAGAGTCCCGGGAGAAAATTACATTTATTTTTCGCCCCGCCGGCCTTGGGCTTTCAGTCATAGGGGTGGGCTAACAAGGCTTCAGCCACTAATCTGTGCAAAGTGAGTAGCGGCTGTAACCACACCCCATCAGTGACTGATAGCTCACTCAGCATTAGAGTACAATGAGTCGTTTACTCATTTAGACAAGTTCAGGGTCAATAGCTGCACTCACATCCCCAGTAGTGGTTTACAGTCCATACACTTGACAGTCTCTGCATGTAACGGCTGGGGCGAGGGCAAGAGGCTAAGCCAGCCATATAAGACAACACACAGGAAGGGGGGAAGGAATGCCTTATAGCTAGGAAAGCGGGGAAGTCGTAACCCTTGACAACAACCTGCAGCTCACCCTCACTGCCCTCACCTGCCCAATATAGGTTATGCACCTGTTGCAGAGCAGGAATACCTGGGGCCCTATTTCAGCCTAACAAATGGGCCCTAAGTAAGAATGGAGGGTATGAGTTCTTCTTCAACACCACTAACACTAAAGGAAGACACAAGGGAACAATACAGGGGAAACACAACTGCAATCACTAGAGAAATAGTAGATAGCAAAGACAAACGTTTATCTGAGCTGTAGCTACCACAGGAGTCTGGAGCAACAGAAGACGACCTCCACAGCTCAGTCAGGAACAAACTATAAATTGCACCCAATTATCCCCAGGGTGAGGTTTATAAAGGAAGTCAGAGACTGGCAACTGAAAGGAAAAACTGACAGTCTCCTAGGGTCCTAGAGTCTGCTGCTGCAGAAACAGTGAACTGTCAGATAACAACATGTGCTACCAATCTTTGGGATTTTCTTACTTTTGCTGCCACTGGATTATCAGCCAGCCGAGAGACCTCCGTAACAGGCCATGAAACATATGTGACACTGCACTTCTGGTGTCTTCAGATGTTTGCATTCAGATACCGGATAGTGAAGCTAGTGAGCTGTCAGTCAAGCAGAAGTAGTTGAGGATTTACAGGGTATACAGCTGGGGAGACAGATGCTACTAAAAAGCTCTAATTATGCACAGAGCACGTAAAGGGAACCTGCCAGTTGATTCATGGTGTCCAGAACATGGGCTGCAGAAATCGGAACTTGATTGCACAATTGCAGTCGGGACATTTCAGAGAAAACACAGTATAAATAGCTTCTTTCTGTAACGCTGTAGTTGATTGACCGGTTTCTCATGCGTGTAGATGACATTCTTGTCATTCACCTGGAGCAGCACTTGGAAAAGTTGGCTGAGGGATCTTTAAATTATTCTTTCTCTGAAACGCTGGAGCATTTCAGAGAAAATACATACTTGTCCACAATTGTGCAGCTAGACTGTGATTCTGTTATCTTTCAGACCATATATACAGTTGGAAGGTGTAGATCATTCAGACTGATTCCGTTAATGGTCTGCCCCATGGCACTTACACCCTTGGTCTAACCAAAGGAGAACATAGGTGGAATATTAGCATGCTGTATATGGGACAATCAGTGACATGGTGTTGAATCCATTCCCTAACTAGTTCTTTTGTGCAGTTTGGAGGATTCTTCAGTTGTCTCTGTTATTTTAATAAACATATGCACATTTATTGGTCATTGAAATGGCTAAGAAAACTACAGTACAAAATACTGAACTTAAAGGGATCCTCTCAACTGTTAAAATGCTATTAACCTATAGATCTGGGGTTATTTTACAGATTAATAGCATTTGAACACTGTCTGCCGCCTACACATTGAACCCTACTGCTAGTAGAGAATTAACTTTATTCCTCCAGGCAGCGTTTGGGTTTCAGTAATGGGGGCGGCACCAATGCGGGTTCAGTCACTGCTCTGTGTATGGAGAACAGAGGCTGTAACTTCCCCCTGCGCTGACTGACACCTGCTCAGCATTAGACCCAGCAATCAGTCACGGGTCACGGCACGGACTAAGGGAAGGTCCAGCAGGAGGCCAAACACACAATTTAACAGGGGTATTACCCCAACAAACAAGGAGTACACCAGGTACACTATAACAATGGTGGGCCCTGATACTAGTGAGAGAGGATGGACACCTCCTCCACTTACCTGCCGCTATACCCTGCACTCCGCTGAGCAGGAACCTGAAACCTTGAAAATTCCCTACAATAGTCCCTGGTTAGTGACGGGGCAGGTAAGTGATGCACTAAAGCAACACATCAAAGGGAAGGAAGACAGACAGGGGGAAACACAATGATAAACTGCTGCAGTCAGCACCAAGACTACAGCAACTTCAACATAGGGTTACAGCAATTCCTTCCATCTTTTGATCCAGCATCCAAATTGCAAAGAATGACCAGCCCCCTCTACTGGTAACAGAGGGTACATCAAGGGACTGGGAGTGGTCGAAAACCGGAAACACCTGACCAGGATTCAGAAGCTGATGGAAAGCAAACGGACATTAACCTTACGACTGCCAAACAAAAGGAAATCTAGCATGAAAATTACTCTTATATCCTGAATCTATCACTAGTCTCATAATGCAGAGAGACAAGCGAGACAGTGGGGGGCGGTTACAGCTGTCGCTCTCCATACACACAGCAGTGACTGAACCTGCACTGGCGCCACCTCCTTGAATGAAGCTGAAATGCTGCTGGGAGGAATAAAGTTAATTTACTCCTGGCAGAGATGTTCAATATGCAAGCGCCAGGCAGTATTCAAATGCTATTGACCTGCAGATTAACCCCATATCTAGGTAAATAACAATTTTACAGGTGACAGGTTCCCTTTGACCAAAATTAAATTTTCATCCTGAAAAATAAATCCCAACTTCCAGCACAAGGTGTCTTTCTTCTCTATATTTGCACTCCAGTGCCTGTGTAGTGCTCAGTCCCGCTGCAGCACCCCTGCACGCTCCTGCTTCTAGGAAACAGCAGTGGATTCACTCTCCTCACCTGCCCGCCGGTCCCATGCACCCTGCTTCTGCCCAGGGGTCTGCTGTGGCCTCCTCCTGCTTCCAGGCCACACGCAAGCATTCTGGGAGTGCGGCCATGCCCCTTTCTTAAAGGGCCGGCATCCCATTACCCGGAAGTGATTCTCGAGGTCAGCTATCAGTCTGAAGGATTAGCTGCTGCGGTCGCTGTCCTCTGGGGCATATGGTGTCGCAGCTAGGATAGTTCAGCTTCCCACAGGTGAAGCTAGGTCCTAGGGAGGATGATGGAGGCAGAAGTGGCCGTTGGCGCCGGAGCGCAGGGAGCCGGCAATGATGGGCTGACACAGTGGTTGCGGTTCAAGGTCTTTTACTCACAGTTCAGTTGACACCCTTGGAGTGCCGGTTTCTGCCGTGATGAGCCCCAGCTGATCCCGGGTACCTCAGAAGCCACCACCGGTGTTGTGGAGTGTGAGACCTTCCTTCCTTGCAGTTTCTGTGTGGATCCCCATGAAGTGCTTGGAGACCCCTGATCGGCGTTAAAGTTCCTGTCCCATTTACAGGTAGCGAGAATCAAACGTGGGCCCGAATGTCGTCCTGACTCCTGACTCTTTGTACTGCTGTGCCCCGGGATCTTAGGTGGCACGAGGGACATGAAATCCTCCTGTCCTGCAGAATCTGGTGGCGCAACATGGAGTGTATGCAACCCTAGGGCTCTGCACCCTGAACTGCGCCGGTGCTGAGGGAACTATTGAACTCTTCCTCCAGCTACCCAGTTGCTCCTGTGTCACACAACTCCACTGGTCATCTGCTCCTTCTTCCAGTCGGGCCGGAGCTAACTAATGAAGCTCTAAAGCACTCTCCTTAGCGACCGTGTTGTTCTGTGTCCCAGACTATTCTGAGGTAAAAGTCTGTGTGTTCCTCACTTCCCTCATGCTGCCCCCACCTTCCTGATGACTCACTGGTGCTGGGGAAGTCCCATTGCTATAGTGACCCCTGGCCCAGTTCAAGTGGGAAAGCACCTGGCTGTGTGTGTGTTGTGTAAGTGAAAACCAGTGGTTAACCTCTTCCTTACCTGGTAGGAGTATCGCACCTTAAGTCAGATGCAATACCCTGTGGCGACTGAGCCTCAGGGGCGCCACACATCCGTATATAATGTCAGAGACTCACTTGTCCGTCAGAGCCGACACCACTTGCCCTGGCTGCCGTGCAATTAGGCCCCCTTGAGCCGCGCCTGACAATCCCTGTGTAGGAGTGATCTCTAGGTTAGCTCCTCCATGGGAGTTTAGTGTACAGCCCAGTGGGTCCACTCCCGGATGCTCGCTGCCTTTCTGTGGCAAATCAGCTTGTTCCCAATTGTAATACATCTCTAGCAACAGAGGCGCCAAAAGAATGATAAGTAGTAAGAACAAATCTTTATATCTCTGCTTCTGATTTTAAGTCTCATGTTGCATTCAGGAAAAACAGAGAAGTGGGTTATCTATTCAGGGCAGACAGTCACCTAATGTGCGAATGTTGTGGATGTTTACCACAACATAGAACATGGTACAATGTGCTGCAAATATGTATGTGATGCAACAGATTTTACTCAGGATTTTCTGTGAATATGCCAAATAATTGCAAAAAAATCTGATGGAAAGTATCCTGAGCTTTGCTGACTTATCTATTTAAAGGGAGCCAATCATTTAATCATTTCAATACACGATCTCACCTGCTTGTATTTCCTCAATCCCCCCCCCCCATCTTTGCTTGACAGCTCTGGCTTCATAGAGCTAGAGAAGAGCAGATATAATAGGAAAGCAAGCAGGTGGTAAGGTGTATTAAAATGTTTAGCCCCTCCATATGCAGGAGCACCTGTACTTTAAGAAAGTACAAATGTATCCAGCTCACCTGTTCCTTCAAGTGAACAGCATCTGTCCATGACAATCCAAGAAAAACTGTGTGTTCCAGCACATACAGAGTGAAAACGTCTTTTATTGGAAAAATATAGTAAAAAACACACACATGATTAACCACACAGGTGGTTATGATTAAGAGGCGCACGCCTCGAAACGTGTAAACCGGTGTTTTTGGGGCCAGTTTGATGTTTTTTCACTTACCATCCGTGTGTTTTTTACTATATTTTTTTCCAATAAAAAAAGTTTATACTCTCTATGTGCTGGAACAAAGTTTTTCTAGCACCTGTACTTTGGTTGAACAGTCATTAAACAAGCTAATAGTGTTAGTAGGAACACCCGCTTCCGACCATCAATCCATCTAACCACGACATTTGTCGCAGGAAATGATGATATGCTATTGTGGCACCCCTGCGGCTCCAGTCACCACAGAGTACTTCACCTTATTTAAAAGTGCGGTATTTGCCTCGGGTAAGGAGGGGGTTAATCACCGGTGTTCCACAATCACACTTTACATACAGCTTTGGAGCCTTCTCACTGGTGAGCTGGACTAGGGTAGGCAGGGAGGTTGGCCAACATGAAGCTTGGGACTTTCTGGTCACTAGAACAACTACCTGGGGGGCGGGTTCCACTTTGGGTAGAAGTAGGAGCAACTTCACACAATCAACAGTCAGTCTACCCGGGACTTCAGTTCTGGCGACAAGACACCACCATCACCTTCTTCCTCACTACTGGAGGGGCAACTCTTAGAAAGGACATTTTCCAAACACCGGTGGCTTCTTCCAACTTATTTTATCCGAGGTCGACGGGGCCCATCATAGCGGGTGACCGACACTTCCCGGGGGAGCGGCATAAACTGTGAATAAAACAACCTGGAACAGCAGCAGCCAACTCGGATTCTTATTCCTGGCGACGATGCCCCGCACCCTGGCGCCAACGGCCCCCCGCCATCACTACAGCCCTCATCATCCCCTCGGGGCCCGCTCCACCTGTGGGGAGTGAAACCATCTTTGCTGCTACTACCATCCACCCCGGAGGACAGCGACAGCAGCGGCGGCTAATTCTCTGTCCACATACCACAGGTGAAGTCACAAAATCAACCTCCACCATCATCCCTTATCCACCCATCTCCCTCCGTGTACACCTCGGGGTCACAAAACCGAGCAGGGCCACCCGTGACATCCCCTAATCCTCACTGGCCCGGAGACTAGTATTTTCCCCCAACCCCCTGGGGTGCTACACTATGGGTACAGAACTAACGTTTTAAAGGAGTTGTCCAGATTTACTCAGAATGTGGCCAGAAGTATGCATATTACACATAACCACCCAGTCTTGCTGTCGGCACCAGGGAAATATCACATAGAGTGAGAGAGCAGCAACACTCATGAGACCAGACCGCCCCTTAGCTGAGAATTATAAAAATGTTTTTTATGTTCTACAGAGTGGCCTGGGCTCTTGTATACAGTATTCTAGAATGCAGTATGTAAGAGGTCACTGGTGGTGGCCGCAGCTTATAGTCACCAACTCTGGTGGTAGGTTACCTTTAACAACTTTAATTGGACAATCTAAATAGGTCATAAGTAAAAATAAGGGAAACCACTAATGAAATCTGCTAATATGATAATATTTAGAGTGTTTCTGCACCAGTTTTATTTTAGCTCCTTTACCCAGTACAATATGCCCCGACACACAATGCACCATTTTTCTTTGATCAGATAAAAGCAGAGCAATCGATCAGGAATCTATAATGCGGTGAGAAGGTCACTTCTCTTAGTTTGGAATCATTGAATTGTTACACATTCACTGATGATAAAGATGAGAGGGAATGACGAAACCATTTATACTAGAATTTATCTATAACTGGGAACCTAACTTTATTGACTGCCAATGAAGTCACTAGTTAACCTCTCAGTCTGTGTGAAGGCTCGTGGCAAGACACAAAAGACATTTTTGTACAGCGTGAATTGTTTTCTGCAGTTTCCCTTATGTGAGTTTGCTTATTTAGACCAGAATACACAGGATCTCAAATATGAGTAGAAATTCCATTGGGCTCAAGGACACCTCTCTCTCTTGGTTCTCCTTGTACCGCTCTGACTGCTCCTTCACTGTATCGTTTGGCAGCTCCTCTTCCTCTCCTTTTCTCCTTACTGTCAGGTTTCACTCCTAGGCCCCATCCTCTTCTCCATATATACTGCCCCTATTGGATAAACCATGTGATAAACCATCAGTAGATTTGGTTTTCAGAACCATCTCTAAGCTGATGACACCAAATTACACACATCGTCTCCTGACATCACACCTCACAGGCCTGCAAGGGTAAAATTGTTTGAAAAGAAAGAGGTGATTTTTATTTACTTTTGATCCATCCCTAAACTCAGTAAAAATATAGAAAAATTTCCATTGTGTACAGTTTTTTCCTAAACAATGACTCCTTAGGCTTTTTCTTGCAGGATATTTTGTCCCTTTGTCACAAGTGTGTCGCCTCCTGCAGGTTACATCTTGTATTGGAGTGGATTGACATTCATTTGATGCTGATGCTGAGTTAGGGTCTCGTTCCCTTCTGTCTGAGATTATTCATAGCCTTAATCACAGCTGCAGCATCATGCCTTTCTGCTATGTTTACCCCCTCCTGGCTTTAATCCATGCCAGTGATAGAGCTTCTATATTGGCCACTTTGGAGGAGCCTGTCTCTGGAGAAGCTGTGTTTGTTGCTGTTGCAGCTGTGGTATTTCCTGCTGGAGAAACCTAGGAGTGCTATTTATTGTTTCTTTCCCCACTAGTTTGTCTTATCTTCCTCATGTTGTTTTATTGTAGTAGTGAGACTAGAGTCCCGCTGGCCTACACACTAGTAAGGGTATGTTCAGGGCCAGCAACAGCCTAAGCACGACGTCACGGAGCACTGGGGGAAGGACCCGTCTGGGACATTAGGTAGTACAGGAATCAGCCACAGATGTTAGGTGGTGAAACCTTTCCCTATTGCCGGAGCCTTCCTATGCATCTTCTTTGACTTTCCCTCTGTATTGCGCTGCACACTGGGCGTTCCTTCCCTCTGGTATGACATCCATTTGCTTGAACTTTGGTCGATCATTTTTTTGTCATCAGATTGGTTAGAAATCAGCGGACACTTATAGGATTCTAACAGAGATCTTCACACTAGTCCCATCGAGCCACAGCATTTTTCGCAGATCAAATTAAATGATTTAGTCAGGGAGTTGGATCTTCCTGAACATTCTGCAGAGGGTTTAGGCTGTAGACTAAAGTAAAAGAAGCTGTTAGCTGCTAGTATCTGTTTTTCAAGGTACAGAAGCAGAAAAAAAGGAATTACTTCCATACTTTTCTCAAGTCAGTGCTCTTGTGTATTGCAGTCATGTTCCTGGGCTGATGTAAAAATTTAACACTGAGTACAATGTCAACGAGTGAAGACTCTTTATTGATTCATCCAAAAAAGATCTGGAAGATGTCCTACCGCACAATGACAAGTATACTTCAGTGCATGTAGGGCGTTCTGTGTACTTGAAGGAAAGCTATGAGAATTTAGACTTAAGGGTAAGTTCACACAATGCGTTTTTCGCGGCGTTTTTGCGCAGTTTTCGGGTGCGTTTTTGCTCAGAAAACTGCATGACTTTGCTTCCCCAGCAAAGTCTATGAGTTTTCATTTTTGCTGTCTGCACACAGCGTTTTTTTTCAGCTGCGTTTTTGTGGTGCCACAAAAACGCAGCATGTCAATTATTCCCGCGTTTTTCACTGCGCTTTTCATCCATTGAGTGCAATGGGATGTTGAAAGACGCAATGAGAAACGCAAATAGCTGCGTTTTGGTGCGTTTTGGTCCGTTTCTAAGACCAAAAACGCAGCTATAAACGCAGGAGGTCGGTAGTAAAGTGACGTGTACAGGAAGAGGATTCCTTCTGTCAGTAAACACAGAAGCGTGAATCCTCCCGGTACCGTCACCACTGCTTCCACCTCCAATCCTGTGCATGTATGCTGCCGTGCAGCGCCATGTTCGGGCGGGAGGTGGAAGCGGCTGCGAAAACAAAAGTGAACAGTAGAAAAAAAAAAAAAGTTATACTCACCTGTCTGCAGACTCCCGGTGCCATGCCCGCTCCCATCTCCTCTCACGGTATCGCCGCTCCGGGTGTGTGCAGTGTCCCCGGGCAGTACGATAGATGCAGGACCTGGCGATGGATCACCTGATGCAGTCACCTGACGCATCAGGTGATCGTAAGTCTCGGGCTGACGCCAGCGGCCGGCCAGCTTCACCTATCAGCGGATGCATCAGGAGACTTCATCCCTGATTACCGGCAGCTGCTGCAGCGATCGGACGGGATCAGACTCCCGCCCTATCGCTCCAGGAGCTGCCGGTAATCAGCACATAAGTGAGTATTATTTATTTATTTTTTTTGCACCGATGCATCAGCTGATTGTATAATCAGCTTTTATACAATCAGCTGATGTGTGATGTGCTTCAGCCCCCAGAGCCTTCCAGCAAACCGATCAGATGATATTGGATCCGGATTGGACGGCGCGGGACCCTTGACCCAGGATTACTGCGGAGGGGGGTTCTTTATTTCAATAAAGATGGAGTCACTAATTGTGTTGTGTTTTATTTCTAATAAAAATATTTTTCTGTGTGTTGTGTTTTTTTTTATCTTTACTAGAAATTCATGGTGGCCATGTCTAATATTGGCGTGACACCATGAATTTCGGGCTTAGGGCGAGCTATACAGCTAGCCCTAACCCCATTATTACCCAGCGAGCCACCCGGCATCAGGGCAGCTGGAAGAGTTGGATACAGCGCCAGAAGATGGCGCTTCTATGAAAGCGCCATTTTCTGGGGTGGCTGCGGGACTGCAATTCACAGCGGGGGTGCCCAGAAAGCATGGGCACCCTGCACTGTGGATTCCAATCCCCAGCTGCCTAGTTGTACCCGGCTGGACTCAAAAATTGGGCGAAGCTCACGTCATTTTTTTAAAAAAATTATTTCATGAAATTCATGAAATAATTAAAAAAAAAGGGCTTCTCTATATTTTTGGTTCCCAGCCGGGTACAAATAGTCAGCTGGGGGTTGGGGGCAGCCCGTACCTGCCTGCTGTACCCGGCTAGCATACAAAAATATGGCGAAGCCCACGTCATTTTTTTTGTTTGGGGGGGCAAAGAAATCCTGCATACAGTGCTGGAAGGAGGATGCTGAGCCTTGTAGTTCTACAGCTGTTGTCTGCTCTCCTGCATACACTATTGGATGGAGGATGCTGAGCCTTGTAGTTCGACAGCTGATGTCTGCTCTCCTGCATACACTATTGGATGGAGGATGCTGGGCCTTGTAGGTCTGCTCCCCCTGACTCTCCCTCAAGCATACAGTCCTGGATGGAGCATGCTGAGCCTTGTAGTTCTGCAGCTGCTGTCTGCTCTCCTGCATACACTATTGGATGGAGCATGCTGAGCCTTGTAGTTCTTCAGCTGTCTGCTCTTCTGCATACACTAGTGGAGAATGAAGAACACATTGAAGAAGGAAATGACATCAGACGTTTTTTGCCGCGTTTTTTTGCCGCGGGTGCGTTATTGTGCGTTTTTTGCCGCAAAAAACGCACAAAAACGCAGCGTCAAAAAAACGCAGTGTGTGAACCTAGCCTAACTCTCAAGAAACTTAACTACAAGGATCAAGGAAAGTCAATATGTGGTGATCTGAATCTCTTTTTGTCCTTGGGCAGCAAGGAGGATACACAAAGTTCCCATGCTTTTTGAGTGAATGGTACACCAGGGATAAGACTCATCACTGGAGCCAAAAACGTTGGCCAACGAGAACATCTTTGCAACCTGGACTAGTTTGTGAAAGCTCTACTGAACGAAGGAGAGACTTTTAAGTATCTGTGTTCCAAGTTTCAGGGACTGTCCAAAGCTAAACTAAAGAAAGGCATTTTTGTGAGTCCGGATATTCGGAAACTCATAAAGGATGATGTGTTTGAAAAAAAAATGAAAGGTGTTCAGAAATTATTCTTTTAAAGAATTTGTGAAGAAATTTCTAGGTAGCAACAAAGATCAAAAATTTAACTCCATCGTGTAGAAAATGCTGAAACATTCCAAACCCTTGGGTTGTCAGATGAATTTGAAGTTACATTTTTTACATTCCCATTTGGATGACTTTCCTGAAAACTTTGGTGCTGTTAGCGAAGAACATGGTGAAAGATTTCATCAGGATATCAAGGAGATGAATGATGATTCCAAGATAGATGGAATGTGAACATGATGGGGGATGACTGCTTGATGATAAGATCTGCAGGCCTTCTATAAGAGAAAAGTTATCAAGAGAAGCTTTAACGAGAAAAGGAAAAGGTGCAAGAATTAATTTCCAATAAAGTTGCAGAATGAATGTTCAATCAATTTTTATATATAATATTGTGCAGATTTTTGGCCACACTAAAGATTTTTCTTATTCATCTCACTTGTACATGCGTTTTGGTGTAAAATCTATACATTATGGTTAAAAATAGAAGTGGTGTTTTTGTTTTTGTTTTGTTTTTTTTTTAAATTGGAGCATAAGAAAATATAACATCAGTCATTGGATTTGAAACAATTTTAATAAACCCATATTTTGAATACCTTTCCACTGCATTACTACATAATACCAGTGATTGCTTTCAGCTACTGTATCTCTAACGTCATGTCCTCCCTCTATCTAAAACTGAATCTGTCAAAAACGGAACTTCTTGTGTTTCCTCCCTCTCCCAACCTTCCTAAACCCAATATTGCCATGTCCGTGTGTAGTTCTACCATTACTCCAAAGCAGCATGCCCTCTGTCCTGGGATTCTATTTGACTAATAACTTTCTTCCCCTCCCTACAGCCGATCACTCGCTCTCTCATGTCACCTATACCTTAAAACTGCTTTAGAATTCAAACTTTTTTTACCTTTGACTCTGCAGAAACTCTTACTGTTCTTGTATTCATTGTTGTATTGGCTACTGCAACTCTCTATTATTCGGTCTCCCTCTTACTAAACTCCCTCCCCTCCAATACATAGTTACATACCGTATTTTTCGGACTATAAGACGCACCTGACCATAAGACGCACCCTGGTTTTAGAGGCGGAAAATAGGAAAATAACATTTTAAGCAAAAAATGTGGTCATGACACACTTATGGGGCGAGGATCTGCTACTGACACTGTTATGGGGTAATGTCCTGCTCATATACTCCCCAGCCTGCTCATATACTCCCCAGCCTGCTATATACGCTCATCCTGCTCATATACTCCCCATCCTGCTCATATACTCCCCTGCCTGCTATATACTCCCCATGCTGTTTATAATATACCCCGATCCTGCTATATGCCCTCATCCTGCTCATATACTCCCCATGCTGCTCATATACTCCCCAGCCTGCTATATACCCTCATCCTGCTCATATACTCCCCAGCCTGCTATATACCCTCATCCTGCTCATATACTCCCCAGCCTGCTATATACCCTTATCCTGCTCATATACTCCCTAGCCTGCTATATACCCTCATCCTGCTCAAAAACTCCCCATACTGCTCATAATATACCCCTATCCTGCTATATGCCCTCATCCTGGTGTATGGCCGCATCCTGTGGCACATAAAAAAAATAAACGTTCATACTCACCTCACCTCACTCCCTGCAGCACTGCTCCTCTTATTGTCTATGTCAGCGGCAGCGCCGCTGAATGCAGCCGTCCCCCTTACAGCATCGCGATGTCCTCCGGTGGTCTGTGCCGGCGGCTGCGTGTGGACACGTGCGCACAGCGAGGACGTCATCGCTGTGCGCGCCGCTAGTCAGCTGACTGGACAGACGGGAGGAGGAGCGATGCTGCAGGGGAACGGTGAGTAATCTGTACTGATTCACTGCCCCCTGCACTGATGGTGATGCGCGGGGGGCAGTGAATACAGCCGCACATGATCACTCCAGGCTGCAGTTGCCAGGGGTGATCATGCGGGCCGACTGTTTATCCCTACCCATCCATCCATCCATGGGCGTGCATATTAAATGAGCGGTTCCATGTGGTCACGGTAGGCTGCTACAGCCTGCTCATGCCCCCAATGACCCGCTCCACCGCAGGACCCTCATTCCCCGCAGCCACAGTCAGACCATAAGACGCACCCCCAACTTTCCCCCAACATTTGGGGGGAAAAACGTGCGTCTTATGGTCCGAAAAATACGGTAGTTACTTAGGTTGTAAAAAGACCTAGGTCCATCTAGTTCAACCTTCCTCCACCAGTTCTACATTTGGTCACTAAGTCATTTATAACCAACAATGTTGTGTGTACTGAGGAAATCATCCAGCCCTTTTTTAAAAGCTGTTATAGTATTTGCCATCACTACCTCTTGTGGTAGGGCATGCCACAGTCTGACTGCTCTAACTGTAAAGAACCCTTTCCTATTTAGCTGCCGGAATCGCTTTTCTTCCACTCGCAGTGAGTGCCCCCTGGTCCTTAGTTTTGTCTTTGGAAGAAATAAGTCATGTGCCAGTCCTTTATATTGACCACACATGAATTTATACATATAAATGATATCTCCTCTGAGACGTCTTTTTTCTAAGCTAAACATATTTAACCCTATCAACCTCTCATCATATGGGCGGCCTCCATTCCTTGTAGTAGTCTAGTTGCCCGCCTTTGAACTGACTCTAACTTCTGAATGTCCTTTTTAAAATGTGGAGCCCAAAACTGGATCCCATATTCCAGATGTGGCCTTACAAGTGATTTATAGAGGGGTAACAATACGTTGGGATCACGGGATCTAATCTCTCTGTTTTTACACCCTAAAATCTTGTTTACTTTAGCAGCTGTTGCTTGACATTGAGTGCTGCTGCTCAGCTTATTTGTAATAAGAATACCCAAGTCCTTCTCCTGTTTTGTTTTCCTGAGTTTACTTCCATTTAATGTATACGCAGCTATAGGATTACTCCGTCCTAGGTGCATTACTTTACATTTATCAACATTAAATGTCATTTGCAAAGTATCTGCCCATTCTGACATCTTATCCAGATCTTTTTGTAATAATACATCCTTCCTGAATGCAGCAAATAGGATTATATTACTGTGCCGGTCATTACACTGGTTGCCCAGAGTCCAAGATAAACTTATCACTCTCACCCACTAAACTCTCCACAATTTTGCACTATCCTACATATCTTTCCTAATCTCTGTCTATAACCCTACCCATCCTATGCATTCTGCAAATGACAAGGACTAACATCCTCAATAATCTGAACCTCCCACTCTCATCTCCATCTCCAAGTCTTCTCCCTAGCTGCGCCAATTCTCTAGAATGCACTACCTAGGACAATAAGATTAGTTTCCAGTTCCCATAGTTTTAAGCATACCCTAAAAACGCATTTCTTTAGACTGGCCATCACCTCACGTCACTTATGTACCTATTTAAGTTTTGCCTTTACAAATTTTTGTTCCAAATCTGGTCCCTCACAGCATATGTTTATATACCCTGCATGCATTTAAAGGGATTGTGGAGGCAGGTTTTTGCTATGAAAGCCGAAGACAGCAGCAGATAGTGGCTGACACGCAGATTCAATGATGAGTCATTTATTACTGTGTGTGCTGTTTATTTATAATGAATCTTTTATCATCAGAGATTATCATTATCCAGACTGCACTAGTCCGACCACACCCCCTGCCCCTCTGATTAGCAGCTCACTGTCTATAGACATTCTACATACAGAGTTTGATGTGTGAGGGGGCAGCTTTCTCAGCTCTGCTGCATTGCTAAATCTAAAAACTCTGTGTGAGAACAGCTACATCCAGTAAAGTAAATAATACATAGTTAACATTAGGACCACTTTTCATACGTTATGCTGCTCTAACATAGCATAAACCTACTGACAGATTCCCTACAATATGACCCTTAAACTGTACACATTCTTGCTTGTGACTGTTTTAAGCAGCGTTATTTGAATACCCTATTTATTATACAGTGGGGAAAAAAGTATTTAGTCAGCCACCAATTGTACAAGTTCTCCTACTTAAAAAGAGAGGCCTGTAATTGACATCATAGGTAGACCACAACTATGGGAGACAAAATGAGAAAAAAAATCCAGAAAATTACCTTGTCTGATTTGGCAAGATTTTTTTTGCAAATTATGGTGGAAAATAAGTATTTAGTCATCTAAAAACAAACAAGATTTCCGGCTCTCACAGACCTGTAACTTCTTCTTTAAGAGGCTCCTCTGTCCTCCACTCATTACCTGTAGTAATGGCACCTCTTTGAACTTATCAGTATAAAAGACACCTGTCCACAACCTCAAACAGTCACACTCCAAACTCCACTATGTTGAAGACCAAAGAGCTGTGAAGGACACCAGAAACAAAATTGTAGCCCTGCACCAGGCTGGGAAGACTGAATCTGCAATAGGCAAGCAGCTTGGTGTGATGAAATCAACTGTGGGAGCAATAAAAAGAAAATGGAAGAAATACAAGACCTCTGATAATCTCCCTCAATCTGAGGCTCTATGCAAGATTTCACCCGTGGGTTCAAAATGATCACAAGAAAAAAAATTAAACAAAAAACAAATCTGGTATCCAAACAAGAAAGAGGGATAATCCAACATCCAAGATCCATAAAAGCAGAATTTTTATTGAAAAATGTTTAAAAACTTTCACTGCATATTAAAAGGCAAAAAAAAAATAGAATGATCAAAAATTTCCAGGTTCACACAAATGCGTTTCGGACTAACTGTCCTTAGTAATTGTATAGCTATTCATGTCTGCACAATGAATGCTTCAGGACCTTTGTGACATCACGTCATGTGACTAAAGGTCTATTAATTGCAGGAATCTAAAGATGAAGAGGAGACAGGCTGGTATGTATGTGTGTAGCGCCCCTAAAGCCATCAGGATGCTACAAGGTTCTGCATCCCTACCAGGATGCAGGGCCTACCCCCTTAGGGACCCAGAACCCCAGTGCCGCTACCACCAAAAACCCAGGTAATCCCAGTTTTCCCCAACATTCCACCGTACAATGGTACTTGGCTAGGGTGGGACATTGGATGGCTGCCACCTAGAGGTGGAGCCACTCCAGTCCACTAGTTGACCAGGTAGGAGTGGCAAACTGTGGACGGTAGTCACACAAAAGTTGACAGTGGAGGTGTAAGGTGTGACTGAGCAGTGTCCTGACTCGGGTTGACGGTGACCTGGTACCCAGGAGAGGTGGTTGCCGGTGGAGTACTCTTGGAACTACGCACCGATGGGGTACAGGACCCTAGAACAGGAAAGAGCTTCAAGCCGACCTGTTAACATTTGCACAGCAAAGGGGACCATCAAGGACCTTGCTGACCCTAAAGAATCCAAAAACTCAGTAGCAGAGGGAGAACCAGGGACAGGACTAGAGACTCCAGCCCCACAGGGTTCACGCTACCATCAGGTGGACCGAAGTGGACAAACCACAGACCGGGGACCCCCAGTGTTCCATACCACGGGGACCCACTTACCAGAGACAGGTGCAGGGGAAGAAGGTACCAGAGAACCAGACTGGCAATGGGACAAAGGGGACCTGGAGGCGAAACCAGCCGGCCTCGGGCAACCAGTTAACAACCCAAAGTGAGTAAACCAGTTGCACTGAATACCTGTCTGGACTCCTTCTTCCGATGCCCATGTGACGCCCTGGGCAAGCCAGGGGTCACAGGTCACAACATCACATGCACCCCACATTCCCGGCAGGTACACCTAGGTCAAAACTTAAATCCTTGTTGCCTTCCTCCAGGGGCTGAAGTCCACACCAGGGGGTGGGCCAGGCGGTTGGCTCCGCCCACCGAGGAGTTCACAGCCCTGGAGGCGGGGAAAACCAGGCAGATAGAGTTTGGAGGAGGAAGTGAGAGGAGTGGAGGAGTAAACAGTGAAGTTGTAGTGAGAGAAAGAAGAAGTGACAGAGAAAAGTGACAGCAAGAAGCCTGATGTTGGTCCGGGTGTGTGCCCCGGACTGAGACAGCAAGGTTGGCAGACGGCGGTGACCGTCTGCAGAAGAGATTGCTCGGAGGTTGCCGAAAGGACCGCGGACGGGTGGTGACCCGGCGGTACCGGAGCGGTATACAAAGAACAGTCAGCACCAGGGCAGGGGCCTTTCGGATCCCGGCAAGGCTAGGAGTCGCCATAATTTGCCAAATCCGTCAGTGAAGGGGACCTCTGTCTCCTAACAACCAAGTCCCGATTGAAGGCAACAGTCCGACCGTTAAGGGGAGACACCGCCACCGCCAAGGCACCAGTTTCCCAGTGCCAGCGCCTGCGGGCAAGAGAGGGGCTCCTCCGGCTAATGTCCAGGTCGGGGAGCGGGTAACCGGTGGGAACCCATCGCTACCAAAAAGACTATAAATAGGTGCAGGGAAGAGACCGTCACCGCTAACTGCAGGGAACATCAGCACCGTAACCGTCCGAGGGACCCTTCCAACCAGCCGTTTGTTTACCGAGAACTGTGGCGTGTTTACTGGCTGAGTGAGTACCTTCGTGCCGTGCGGCACAGCGCTGCCCCTGCGCCCCTGCACCTCCACAGGCCCCATACCCGCCTGCCCCCCATACCAACCCTATCACTGGGCCCCGGGACCACCAAACCCCCTACCCACGGAGGGGCAAATCAACAACTGGCTGCTCCATATCATCACTCCCGGGCTCCCCAGACAGAGCAGCGGTGGTGTCCACTTAATCACCACAACCGTGGGTGGCGTCACGGACAATAAACTATCCCAACAACCAATCCCCTTTCACTCACGGGCGAGGAGCGCCGCTCGAGTCCCCAGGATCCGGCCCATCGCTTGAGCCACCGAGCAGCAGCAGGCCGCAGCAGCCGCGGCAGCCAGACCCGAGCAGTGGGAGAGCGCAGCGTCCCCTCCTCCGCCCGCGACAACTTGGCGTCACGAACAGGATCTTACCGCTCTGTCGTTGGGTAGAGGTGCGCCTTGTGACCGCCGGAGGTGTCCAGCAGAAAAATTTCAGAAGCCGCCATCTTTGGCGCGAAGAGTTCCCGCTCGAGCGTCTTCTCGAGTAGCAGAGGCGCGAAAGCCAGAACCCTGCCCCGATAGAGGAGGGGCCGGAAAGAGGCTAAGGGGGACGCGAATGGAGAAATGGCGGCGTCCTCGAATTGGAGCGCGGGAATACCCGCTACCGGGGCATCCAAGCTCTGGGGAAAAAGAGGAGGAGTAGCCTTTGAAGACTGCGGCACGGGTGAGCTCCCCACCGGGACCGCTGAGTGGCTGGAGCGGGAGTTGGGTCGGTTCTGCTTGAAGGTGAGGGCGCAGAGCCTGCAGCAGTTGATGGACTGGAAGGCAGAGATGCGCAGAATGGTTGCCGTAGTGAGGGCCCGTGAGCAAGGGGCCGCTGCGGCCGTGCCGCGTCGCGATCAGTCCACCCAAACCCCAGAACCGGCCCTGATTGAGTGGGAGACGGACAGCAGCACCACGGCCGGGGGTCCGGAGAGAATGCCGCTGATGGAGGAAAAGGTCCCAAGTATGTTGCTTCCGCCGCCGTTCCTAACGGCTGTCAGTGGTTCGGGGTTAAATTGCCGATGGAAGGAGAACCCTATGTACCGTTCGGTCCCTGAGTAGGCCGACCCTCTACGGTGGTAGCCGCCTCAAGGTCAGCGGAGGCCCGCTGCAGTTGTCCCCGTTGGGACCAGGAAGTCTGTGTGTGTTTGTGTTTGCAAGTTGTTGAAAAGTTGGAAAATGATAAGAAAATGGAACCGAACAGTCACCTGATTCAACCGTGATTTGCAACCGGCCGTTGCCGGCACCGTTGTCCCCGTGGGGACCGCTTGAAAAGTTGTTTGCATAGAGAACTTTCTATGGACAAGCCCATGAACTTGCAGGGCAACCACAGACGCTAGTGGCTTGTAAATAAGTTGTGTTACCGTTACCGTTTCCGCAATTGCCGCCTCCGGAGAGGCAGGTTGGAGGGAGGGCCCACAGTGGAGCAGGCTGGGGCCCAGCCACCACGGGAACCGGTAGCTACCCTCTGGAAGGGAAGGACAGATCCCGCTCGGGTAACTGGTTCAGGACTGGGGTCAAGGGGTGCTGCCTGTTTTCTAGGGGCAGCATCAGGGCCAGGTTACTTGGGTGGGAGAGAGCGGAGACCGTAACCGTTAACCGTTTAAAACCGTAACGTTTAAGAAATGTGCCTCCCGATGTGGGATGATGTTTTTCTACTTGTATATATGTTACCGTTTTTTTATCTTTGCAGAAAAACAAAAGGAAAATAAAACCGGTGTTGGACGGGCAGCCCGAGGACGGTCTGCGTTTTGCTAAGGGGGAATGTGACGCCCTGGGCAAGCCAGGGGTCACAGGTCACAACATCACATGCACCCCACATTCCCGGCAGGTACACCTAGGTCAAAACTTAAATCCTTGTTGCTTTCCTCCAGGGGCTGATGTCCACACCAGGGGGTGGGCCAGGTGGTTGGCTCCGCCCACCGAGGAGTTCACAGCCCTGGAGGCGGGGAAAACCAGGCAGATAGAGTTTGGAGGAGGAAGTGAGAGGAGTGGAGGAGTAAACAGTGGAGTTGTAGTGAGAGAAAGAAGAAGTGACAGAGAAAAGTGACAGCAAGAAGCCTCAAGTTGGTCCGGGTGTGTGCCCCGGACTGAGACAGCAAGGTTGGCAGACGGCGGTGACCGTCTGCAGAAGAGATTGCTCGGAGGTTGCCGAAAGGACTGCGGACGGGTGGTGACCTGGCGGTACCGGAGCGGTATACAAAGAACAGTCAGCACCAGGGCAGGGGCCTTTCGGATCCCGGCAAGGCTAGGAGTCGCCATAATTTGCCAAATCTGTCAGTGAAGGGGACCTCTGTCTCCTAACAACCAAGTCCCAATTGAAGGCAACAGTCCGACCGTTAAGGGGAGACACCGCCACCGCCAAGGCACCAGTTTCCCAGGGCCAGCGCCTGCGGGCAAGAGAGGGGCTCCTCCGGCTAATGTCCAGGTCGGGGAGCGGGTAACCGGTGGGAACCCATCGCTACCAAAAAGACTATACATAGGTGCAGGGAAGAGACCGGCACCGCTAACTGCAGGGAACATCAGCACCGTAACCGTCCGAGGGACCCGTCCAACCAGCCGTTTGTTTACCGAGAACTGTGGAGTGTTTACTGGCTGAGTGAGTACCTTCGTGCCGTGCGGCACAGCGCTGCCCCTGCACCTCCACAGGCCCCATACCCGCCTGCCCCCCATACCAACCCTATCACTGGGCCCCGGGACCACCAAACCCCCTACCCACGGAGGGGCAAATCAACAACTGGCTGCTCCATACCATCACTCCCGGGCTCCCCAGACAGAGCAGCGGTGGTGTCCACTTAATCACCACAACCGTGGGTGGCGTCACGGACAATAAACTATCCCAACAACCAATCCCCTTTCACTCACGGGCGAGGAGCGCCGCTCGAGTCCCCGGGATCCGGCCCATCGCTCGAGCCACAGAGCAGCAGCAGGCTGCAGCAGCCGCGGCAGCCAGACCCGAGCAGTGGGAGAGCGCGGCGTCCCCTCCTCCGCCCGCGACACCCACCATACCATAAAGCTGCTGGGCAATACACTACATGCGGAGGGACTACTATACTAGCTGCTAATACCATCAGCCGCAGTAGAGACATTCTGCAGCGGCGGCTCCCTATACTTAGCTGCAATACCGCAAGTGTCGTCACGAATAAACTCTATTCAAAAATCCCCTATAAATATCCCCATTACAAAGGCATGGAACCGGGTAACGGCCATCATTGTGACATTCCCAGAACGTACACTACCCGGAACAGAGTACCCCATATCACTGGGTGCTACATGTGCAGTGTGCCTGTGGATAGATGATAGATAAAGAGATAGATACACACACACACACACACACACACGTGTTACACACAGAGTTTGTTGCGTTATTTTGATGTTCCAGAATGTAATATGACCATATTTGAATAAATGTTAATTTTTTTTTTGTTTCAAGAATAAACGTGGATTGTTGTTCATGGAAAAAATAAGACACAGTCTGAACATAAGCCTTAAGGCTACTTTACACACTGCGATATCGGTCCCGATATCGCTAGTGTGGGTACCCGCCCCCATCTGTTGCGCGACACGGGCAAATCGCTGCCCGTGCCGCACAACATCGCCCAGAGCCGTCACACATACTTACCTGTCCGGCGACGTCGCTGTGACGGGCGAACCGCCTCCTTTCTAAGGGGGCGGTCCGTGCAGCGTCACAGCGACGTCACTGAAGCGTCACTGAACCGCCGCCCAATAGCAGCGGAGGGGCGGAGATGAGCGGGACGTAACATCCTGCCCACCTCCTTCCTTCCGCATAGCGGCCGGGAGGCAGGTAATGGGAGCTTCCTCGTTCCTGCGGCGTCACACGGAGCGATGTGTGCTGCCGCAGGAACGAGGAACAACTTCGTTACTGCTGCAGTAACGATTTTTAAGAATGGACCCCCATGTCGCCGATTAGCGATTTTGCACGTTTTTGCAACGATGCAAAATCGCTTATCGGTGTCACACGCAAAGGCATCGCTAATGCGGCCGGATGTGCGTCACAAATTCCGTGACCCCAACGACTCCGCATTAGCGATGTTGCAGCGTGTAAAGCCCCCTTTAGGCCATATTTTGGAGCGTAAAATAATACCCTGTCTTATTTTCGAGTAAACACAGTAGCTGTTTATATAATGGCTCTACTGCACCTGCTTCCTGCATGAATTCAGTTCAGTTCTGTTCTTGAAGTAACGGAACAGAAAAATTAAATACTTTTTGATAGTGTGATTATAATTCCCAACTGGTGTTGAAATACAGTATATCCCACAAGTGAGTAAATCCCAAAAGTGAGTACACCCCTCATATCTTACTATATCTTTTCATGGGACAACAATGAAGATATGACACTTTGCTACTATGTAAAGTAGTCAGTGCACAGCTTGTATAATGGTGTAGATTTGGTGTGTTTTTTAAATAACTCAAGACACAGCCATTAATGTCTAAACTACTGGCAACAATACTGAATACACCCCTGAGTGAAAATGGCCAAATTGTGCCCAAAGTATCAATATTTTCTGTGGTTACCATTATTTTCAAGCACTGCCTTAACTCTCTTGGGCATCGAGTTCACTAGACCTTCACAGGAGCCGCTGGATCCTCTTCTATCCTCCATGACGACATCACAAAACTGAAGGACCTTGACCTCCACCTTCCATTTCAAGATGTCCCAGAGATGCTCAGTAGGGTTTAGGTCTGGAGCCATGCTTGGCCAGTCTAGCACCTTTACCCTCAGTTTATTTTGCAAGGCGGTGGTCATCTTGAAGGTGTGTTTGGGATCATTATGTTGGAATACGGCCCAGTCACAGTACATGTTGGTATTCATGGTTTCCTCAATGAATTCACTCATGGAACCCCAAACTATGACACTTCCACCATCATGCTTGACTGTAGGCAGTACATACTTGTCTTTGTACTCCTCCTACGGTTGCTGCCACACTTTTGATATCATCTGAACCAAATAAATTTATCTTGGTCTCCTCAGACCATAGGACATGGTTCCTGCATTCCGTGTCCTTTGTCTGTTTATCTTCAGCAAACTATTTGTGGGCTTTCTTGTGCATCATCTTTAGAAGAGGCTTCCTTCTGGGACATGCCAAGCAGATCAATTTAATGCACTGTGTGGCATATGGTCTGAGTACTGACAGGCTGACCCCCACCCCACTCCTTTATCCTTTGCAGTTATGCTGGCACCACTCATGTCGATTTTGAAATGATGACCTCTATGACGCTGAGCACGTGCACTCAACTTCATTGGTCGACCATGGTGAAGCCTATTCTAAGGGGAACCTGTCATGTTAAACCGTTGTATGGTCTTGGCCACCATGCTGCAGCTCAGTTTCAGGGTGTTGCCGATCTTCTTATAGCATAGACCATCTTTATGTAATGCAATAATTCTTTTTGACCAGATCCTCATATTTTTGCTATGAGGGGCCATGTTGAACATCCAGTGACCTGTATAAGAGTGTGCCTGAGCGATAACACCAAATGTAACACTCCTGCTCCCTATTTGTACCCAAGACCTTGTAAGGCTAAGTTCACATTTCCGTTGTTTTGCATCAGTCACATGCGTTGCTTGACGCATGTGACTGATGCGTTGTACAACGGGTGACAACGGTGGCAAAGAAAAGAATTTCTTTGTCGGACTCCGTTGTGTGCGGGGGGCGGAGCTGAGGATGTCAGTGCCGCGGTCTGCATGGCTGGGGACAGGTGAGTGAGTGTGTGTGTGTGTCTACATGCGTGTGTACATGCGGAGTGCGGGAGGGGGCGGAGCACGAGGGGGCGGAGCCGATCGGGGCCGTGGAGCTGAGGACGTTAGTGCCGCGGGGACTGCAGGGCTGGGGACAAGTGAGTGTGTGTGTGTGTGTGTGTGTGTATATATGTGTGTGTGTGTGTACACATGCGGAGTGCAGGAGGGGGCGGAGCTGAGTGGGGAAGTGTCGGCCTCCTTGCACACTGTATCCAGGGTAAATATTGGGTAACTAAAAGCAAAGCACTTTTTGTTTGGTTACCCGATATTTATCTTGGTTACCAGCATACACCGCTTAGCGCTGGCTCCCTGCACCCGTAACCACTGTAAATATCGGGTAACTAACCAAAGCGCATTGCTTGGTTACCCGATGTTTATCATGGTTACGGGGGCGGGGAGCCAGAGAGCGCATGCGCAGTGAAATCCTACGGATCGCGCTGCTCAAAACACGTTACAGGCTGCGTTTCTCCCGCCCGGCGGTCAGTTAAAAACCGACTGACCGCGACGCAGCGGATGCAACGCAGCATCATCAGTCACAATCCGTCACTAATAGAAGCCTATGGGGAAAACCAGGATTCCTGCAAAATATTTTGCAGGATACCGTAATTCCTCAAGGCTACGGATTGTGACTGATGCAAAACAACGGAAGTGTGAACTTAGCCTAAGCAGGGGTGGACATATTAGTGATATAGTCACACAGGGGCTCAAGAAGTACGGGGGGGGGGCATTTTTAATTCCAAATCATTTGCAATTGTGCATTTTGATGAGATCTTCAGTGGGCAAAGGGGCCATATACTGTTTTTGCACAGGGGTTCTTATCAGTCCGTCTACCAGTGCTTGTAAAGGTGGTGTCACACACAGCGACGACGACAACGACGTCGCTGCTACGTCACCATTTTCTGTGACGTTGCAGCAACTTCCCGTCGCTGTTGCTGTGTGTGACATCCAGCAACGAGCTGGCCCCTGCTGTGAGGTCGTTGCTCGTTGCTGAATGTCCTGCTTCATTTTTTCGTCGTCGCTCTCCCGCTGTGAAGCACACATCGTTGTGTGTGACAGCGAGAGAGCGACGAAATGAAGCGAGCAGGGAGCAGGAGCCGGCGTCTGGCAGCTGCGGAAAGCTGTAACCACTGTAAACATCGGGTAACCAAGGGAAGACCTTTCCCTGGTAACCCGATATTTACCTTCGTTACCAGCCTCCGCCGCTCTTGCTGCTAGTGCCGGCTCCTGCTCTGTGCACATGTAGCTGCAGTACGCATCGGGTAATTAACCCTATGTGTACTGTAGCTAGGAGAGCAAGGAGCCAGCGCTAAGCAGTGTGCGTGGCTCACTGCTCTCTGCACTGTGACATGTAGCTGCAGTACACATCGGGTTAATTAACCCGATGTGTACTGTAGCTAGGAGAGCAAGGAGCCAGCGCTAAGCAGTGTGCGCGGCTCCCTGCTCTCTGCACATGTAGCGACGTTATGATCGCTGCTGCGTCACTGTGTTTGACAGCTAAGCAGCGATCATAACAGTGACTTACAAGGTCGCTGTTACGTCACAGAAAATGGTGACGTAACAGCGATGTCGTTGTCGCTGTCGCTATGTGTGAACCCAGCTTAACACTAATGAGACACTTGATAGCGGGGAGGGAAAATGGCAAATTGGGCACAATTTGGCCACTCTCACTTAGAGATGTACTCACCTATGTTGTTATCGGTGTAGACATTGATGGTTGTGTGTTGAGTTATTTAGGAGAAACTAGATTTACACAATCTGTACACTGATTACTTTACATTGCATCAACGTGTCATATCTTCCTTGTTGAAAAGATATAAAATATTTAAAAAAATACGAGGGGTGTAATACCGCAATTGGCAACACAAATAAACTCTATTCACAAATCCCCTGTAAATATCCCCATTACAAAAAGGGCCCAGGGCACGGAAACGGGTAACGGCCACCATCGTGACATTCTCAGGACGTATACTACCCAGAACCGAGTACCCCATATCCCTGGGTGCTACGTGTGCAGTGTGTGTTTGAATAGATGATAGATGGAGACATAGATAGATACACACACACGTGTTACACACAGAGTTTGTTGCGTTATTTTGATGTTCCAGAATGTAATATGACCATATTTGAATAAATGTAGATTTTTTTTGTTTCAAGAATAAACGTGGATTGTTGTTAATGGAAAAATAAGACCCAGTCTGAATATAAGCCCTAGGCCATATTTTGGAGCGTAAAATAATACCCTGTCTTATTTTCGAGGAAACACAGTAGCTGTATATATATAAGGCTTCCTTCTGGGACGACAGCCATGTAAACTGTATCACTCACAGGCAGAGATGATAAACAGGCAAGCTGAAGTGGACCCACTGTACCATAGGGGGTCCCCAGGCTTACCCTTTAGTGGGATGGGCTTGACTAAGCGCCCACTGTGAGGCAGATGCCAAGTGCCACTCTCAGAGCAGTGACCGGGACTGGGGCAGCTGACCTCAAGGGCAAGGAAGGACACAGATGCAAACAGGCAGCGTCTCTAGTGTACACAGGAACCACTGGTACAGCTGAGGCAGGAAGCACTGCCACGATGGACAGGTACAGTCACTAGTATAGACAGGAACCTCCGGGACGGCTGAGGCAGGAAGCACGGCCAGGGCGGACAGGCACAGTCACTAGTATAGACAGGAACCACCGGGTCGGCTGAGGCAGATAGCCCAGCCAGGATGGAGAGGCACAAGGAACTAAAAGGGCAGGATGGACAGGAGCAAGGTACTAGCAGGGCAAGACGCACAGGAACAAGGGGACCTAACAACTAGCTGGCTACTGAACAAACCATTAACTAACTAATAACATTGCTCAGGTATCTCCACTAGTGGGAGAGTGTCTTAAGTATCCAATGCCTCTCAGTGATAGGTTGAGAGGCTCCTCCAGGAAATGACACACTGGCCCTTCAAGAAAAGGGCAGCGGTGCATGCACATGCCCTAGGAGCACTCCCGGAGGACCTGTGGGGTGCGCACAGGACCTGGGATGGGGAAGCAGAGGACATCCACATGGAGGACCGTGGGGAAGCCAGGCAGTGTTGTGCGGGTGTTCCTGCAGGAGGCAGAGCGAGCAGTGCAAGGACGCTGGTGCTACACAGACCAATTTGATGCAGTGTGCGGTGTATGGTCTGAGCACTGACAGGCCTACCCCCATCCAGCACTCATGTGCCAATTTTGAAAAGACAACATCTGGATGTGATGTTGAGCATGTGCCCTCATCTTCTTCTGTTGACCATGGCGTGGCCTGTTTTGAGTGGAACCTGTCTTGTTAAAATGCTGTATGGTCTTGGCGACCATGCTGCAGCTCCATGTCAGGGTGCTGGAAATGTTCTTATAGCCTAGGCCATCTTTATGTAGATCTACAATTCTTTTTTTCAGGTCCTCAAAAAATTCTTTGCCATGAGGAGCCATGCTGAACTTTCAGTGACCAGTATGGGAGAGTGTGTGAGCGAAACCAGCAAAAGTAACACATCTGCACCACATTCACACCTGAGACCTTGTAACACTGATGAGTCCTGAGGGAATATGGCTAATTGGGCACAATTTGGCCACTAACTTTTTTGCCAGTGGTTTAGACATTAATGGCTGTGTGTTGAGTACTGGAGGACACCAAATTTACACTGTTATACAAGCTGTACACTGACTTTTTTCCATTGTATCAAAGTATCATATCTTCAGTGTTGCCTCGTGAAAAGATATCATAAAATATTTACAAAAATGTGAGGGGTGTACTAACTTTTGTGACATACATTATTTTTATACCCTGCCCTGTGCCATAGAGTTTCCTGCATAAACGAATGATTCCCAGTCTCTGGCAAACATCCCCATCATGACTTACAAATTACCGACAACGTGAACCATAAAAGCTGTCACATTATAGTTAATAAAATAACAAGAATCAGTTTGACGTGATATTACCGGCAAAAGGAGCAGAGAGGCGAAATCTCAGCCTGTTATCCCTCAGCCATTTCACGCAGCGCAGCGCTTCAAACACTTCAATATTCTGCTTCCCCTAGACAAGTGTTTCATTTAAAAGGATTGGAAAGGTCAGGTCTATGAAGATATCCAAGGGAGAACTGGAGCAAGTTATCAGCCTGACTGGCAGCGAAACGCACGGATCAGACATTAAGATGTACAAATTCTGCAGAGCAAACAGAGACCAGCCAGAATTTCATTTAGCAACTTCTATTTACTTGGATTTTTACCTAATCTGATAATTAATTTGGATTTCAAATAACTAAATATTGCCACTTCTGTTGCATTTTATATTGTGATAGTGCTCTCCAAAGCCTTTTTTATCTGCAATTTTTTGTAATGCTCGATGTTTTATTAAAGGGAAGGGCCACTCTAGCATTTCACTGGAACTGTAAGACACAGCGTTTTTTTTTTTGCGGATTAAAAATATGCAGCAACACAAAATCAACAGAAACTCATCATGGGAACTTAAAGGGAAGGGATCGTCAAAAAAAAAAAAGTTCAATAACTGAAAAAATGTAACGTAATAATGTTTTAATGTTTTGTTTAAATATTATTATTTGTTTTTAATTGAGCAAAATATAAAAAAAAAATTAAAAAGTTAGATATTTTCCACTGTTAAACACTAGGGGGAGAAGCTCCTGAAATCCTACAGAAATCTCACTGTATAAAAAGCTCAGATTACAGCCTGCAGTAAAGTGGGCGGAGTCTGCTCTCCTGTGTGTGGTGGCACGCCTCCCCCCTCCCAATCTGAGTGTTTACAACAGATAACAGAGAATGACATGTATGGACATAGTGCAGAGCCATTTTGTTGATGACCACAAATGTCTAAAGTGTCACCAAGGACAGCAGGAGTATCACTCAGGATAGGATTAGATACACGGCTCAGCAGACAGTATCACACAGGAGAGGATTAGATACACAGCTCAGCAGACAGTATCACACAGGAGAGGATTAGATACACAGCTCAGCAGACAGTATCACACAGGAGAGGCTTAGATACACAGCTCAGCAGACAGTATCACACGACAGGATTAGATGCACAGCCATGCAGACAGTATCACACAGGATAGGATTAGATACACAGCTCAGTAGACAGTATCACACAGGATAGGATTAGATACACGGCTCAGCAGACAGTATCACACAGGAGAGGATTAGATACACAGCTCAGCAGACAGTATCACACAGGAGAGGATTAGATACACAGCTCAGCAGACAGTATCACACGATAGGATTAGATACACAGCCCTGCAGACAGTATCACACAGGAGAGGATTAGATACACAGCTCAGCAGACAGTATCACACAGGAGAGGATTAGATACACAGCTCAGCAGACAGTATCACACAGGATAGGATTAGATACACAGCCGTGCAGACAGTATCACACAATAGGAACAGATACACAGCCCTGCAGACAGTATCACACAGGAGAGGATTAGATACACAGCTCAGCAGACAGTATCACACAGGAGAGGATTAGATACACAGCTCAGCAGACAGTATCACACAGGAGAGGATTAGATACACAGCCCTGCAGACAGTATCACACAGGATAGGATTAGATACACAGCCGTGCAGACAGTATCACACAGGAGAGGATTAGATACACAGTTCAGCAGACAGTATCACACAGGAGAGGATTAGATACACAGCTCAGCAGACAGTATCACACAGGAGATTAGATACACAGCTATGCAGATAGTATCACACAGGAGAGGATTAGATACACAGCTCAGCAGACAGTATCACACAGGAGATTAGATACACAGCTATGCAGACAGTATCACACAGGATAGGATTTAATACACAACCCTGCAGACAGTATCATCGGTACACACACAGGTACTCACATGCAGTGGCGCGCGCGCACACACACACACACACACACACATCACCCCTGATGAGGACCTTGTGCGCAACACACACACACACACATCACCCCTGATGGGGACCTTGCGCCACACACACACACACAATCACCCCTGATGGAGACCTTGTGCCACACACACACACACAATCACCCCTGATGGAGACCTTGTGCCACACACACACACACAATCACCCCTGATGGGGACCTTGTGCCACACACACACACAATCACCCCTGACGGGGACCTTGTGCCACACACACACACACACACACACACACAAAATCACCCCTGATGGGGACCTTGTGCCACACACACACACAATCACCCCTGATGGGGACCTTGTGCCACACACACACACACACACAGTCACCCCTGACGGGGACCTTGTGCCACACACACACAATCACCCCTGATGGGGACCTTGTGCCACACACACACACACACACACACACAATCACCCCTGATGGAGACCGTGTGCCACACACACACACAATCACCCCTGATGGGGACCTTGTGCCACACACACACACACACACACACACACATCGTCCCTGATGGGGAACTGTTGCCACACACACACACACACACACACACGTGACGCCCTGGCAAAACCAGGGTGTCACAGAGCCTGCAGACATCCAGCAAAGTGCAGGCCATTCTCCTCCTTGGTAACCTGATCCCACACCAGTGCAGCAGGACAGACCCCCCCCCCCTAGTGTAAGAGCTGAACAGAGCAGTAGGGGAGGGGCTGGAGCAGAGTGAGTTTGGAGTGTGAAGAGAGCAGGCCAGGAGAGATAGCTCCTGGCTGCTAAAAGGAAGGGAAGTGTGAGGAAGGGGCCCGAGGTGGCCGGGCAGGGTAGTGGCCTGCTGGCATCCAGGGGTGACCCGGATGACTGCAGGGGGAGTGGGCTCCCCGTTCCCGACTGAGGAAGGAGAAAGAAGCGTCTGGCTGCAAAACAAGACCAGGATCCTGCTGTACTGTGTGTGGGACCCCAAACACCCTCCGCACCGAAGGCTGCAGACACCGGCAATTTCTGGTTAATTCCTGACTCTGTGTGACTTTCCTTGAAAAGCGAACTGTGAGTAACAACATCCCCCGGTCCAACCGGGCGCACAACTCTCAGACGGTCTCCATCTCCTCCCTGCACCACCTCACCGGGGTCCTGGGACACCAACACCCTACCCGTGGAGGGAAATCACCACCTTGCTGCCCATCACCATCCCCGGGATCCATTTATCGGCAGCGGCGGTGCTCCGTTACCTCACCGCACACCACGGGTGGCTTCACGGATAATCTCCCTTACCTAATCCCCTTCTTACTGTGGAGCCTGGGATCACAGACCGGGTCACGCCACCGTGATACCCACAGAAGTGACCCCGTGGCCCGGATCTGAGTACCCCTTATCCACGGGCGACACACACACACACAGCAGCGGCGGGGGGAGCTGCGGCGGCGGGCAGAGCTGGGGGAGTTGCGGCAGCAGGCAGAGCTGGGGAAGCTGCGGCAGCGGGCAGAGCTGGGGCTTGGGAGAACGGAGGGAGGGGGGTGTCATTGGAGACAGCAACGGTGGGGGGAGGGGCGGCGGCAGTAGCTTGGGCAGAGCAGGGGCTGGGGAGAACGGAGAGATGGGATGTCATCGGAGACGGTAACAAGGAGAGGGGAGGGGAGGCGGCACCTACTCACACATCCCGGCGGTTAACAGGGGTAGAGTGGAGCAAACAGCACACGCTATGAGCTCCTCAATAATGGTGCTGATCTCCTCCCTCTGCTGTGATCTGGACAGCCCAGGGGGTGCGTTCAGGTCACAGCAGACGCCCACTGTAACGTTACTGAAGGGGTCGGATTCCGACTACTGTTCTCTATGCACAGGGGCTGCCATAAAGGAATGAGTTACTGTCGTTACACACACAGCAAATCCAGCATGGCAGCCCCCAGTGCCTCCAGTAAAATAAGAATTAAATAAAAACTAAATAAGCTGCGATTTTCATTTTGTATTAGAAATACTTGATTTCATAATCACTATTTTTAATACAAAAATAAAAAACCGCGACACCTTCCCTTTAAAGGGAACTTGTCAGGTGTAATATGCACCCAGAACCACAAGCAGTTCTGGGTGCATATTACTAATCACTGCCTAATAGTGATGAGCGAGTATGCTTGTTACTACTCGGTACTCGCACGAGTATCAATGTACTCGGGCTACTCGGCGGGGACCGAGTAATCTCGCGATACTCGTGCTGTACTCGGGGTCTTCATGTTGGCGCTCTTTTTACAGCCATCCCTTATGCAGGGATTGGCTGGCAGACCACTGCAATGCCACAGCCCTGTTGTGGAATTGCAGTGATTGGCCAGCCCGCACAGCGTGACCGTGCCTTTAGCCCGACACTTCCCCGCTCGGCTACGGCCCCTCCCGCACTCCACTCCGCGTGTATATATATATATATGCACGCTTACACACACACGCACGTTTTTTTTTTTAATTTACAGTTTTATGGTTTCTACATGCTGCCGGGGGTCATTTCAGAATAATACTCGGGTCTCCCATAGGATAACATTGGGCTCGGTGCTCGGGCCGAGTACACAAGTATTTTGAGATGCTCGGCCCGAGCCTCGAGCTCCCGAGCATTTTAGTACTCGCTCATCACTACTGCCTAACTGTCTGAGCATCTAGTAGCATATTTATAATGATCCTTCATTATATGCTAATGAGGCTGTGCCGCCCCCGTGCCAGCAGCCGGGCTGCTCGGATCCGGATCCGCGGTGGCTCGAGGGGTCTCCGGACCCGGGGTCGTGCGGCCACTCAATGAAAGGGGGACTATGTACAGGGGGATTAGAAGTTCTTGACGCCACCCACAGTGCGTGGTAAGTTAGGGTACCACCGCTGCTGTTGGGAGCATCCGGTGGCGGTGGTATGGCAGCAAGGATGTTTAACCCCTCCGTGGGTAGGGGGTTGTGCCCCGAGGCCCAGTGATGGTGGAGAAGGGGAGCTGTGGGCTTTAGGCCTGGGAGACAGGGAGCAGAGAAACTTACAGTCGTGGTGCTGGATGAGGCTGTGCTGATATTTGAGGTCAATGAACACACAGGCTGTGATTCAACCAAACGTCCTGCAGTACCGCTGCTGCTGAGGGGGAGCACGTCCAGGTGACCGTTCCCAGTGATGTTACTAGTGTGCTTTGGTCTAGTCCGACCCTACGGGAGCCTCCACTTCCACAGCCCCTCACTCTCTGAGGCTGCTCTCTCACGCTGTCTGGGAGCTCCAACTCCCCAGCCTGCTCTCCTCACTGAGAGCTACTCGAGACCTCTGCTCTCTTTGCTCCCCAGCCAACGACTAAATGGCCACCTCCCACCCAGTCTGCTTAACCCTTCGGTGGGCGGCCCTTTCCTCACTGGACCTGCCCCCTGGTGTGTGTGTGTGTGTGTGTGTGTGTGTGTGTGTGGGATTTGCATGCTGGTCTTATCACATCACTGGGTGACACCTGGAACCAAGGGAGAGCTGGATGCTGCACGGAAAGGAAAATTGTGCAACACCCTGCGACGGCCTGATAGGCCAGGGCGTCACAAGGCCAGCGACTAGTCGCGAGGGCGTTAGTTCCCTTGGCTAGTCGGCCCCCTTAGCATGTAAGCACGTCCCTCTGGGCAGGCTAACATACTAATGAATTTGCAGCATCAGAGGATGGTCACTCTCACCTCTGCCCATCGCTTGGTTTCGGCTCAGTGCACATGATACATGGACTTCCTGTCATGCGCACTATGAAGCCGGGTGTACGCATCCCAGCTTCAAACTGGTGTAGTGCACATGACCGGAAGTGTCGGGGACTCCTGATCATGTGCACTGACCCTACGCTCAGCATTCTGAGGCGGTGCTTTGAATAGCATGTTAGCACACCCCCGTTGGCGTGCTAACATGCTACGAGGGTGGAATGAGCGCATGAGCTAACGTCCTTACCACTAGGCCCCTCACTCATTAGCATATCATAAAGGATCTTTAGAAATACTTTTTCTAAAGATCTCTTTATCTATGCTAGTGTATACAGGGACGGTTAGGAAGGGATTAGAAATATGCACCCAGGACTGCTTGTGCTTGTGGGTTCATAGGGGACCTGACAGGTTCACTTTAACCTCAATCTATGCTTTCACGTTCAAGTTTTATGTATCCAGTTCTTGAAGCCATGGATTGGAATGGATTTTAAACAAAAGACCCTTTAGTTTACTTTCCCATGATAAACTTTTGGTGAGTTTTTGATGTTGTGAAATTTCTGCACTTATTATGTAAATTTGGTTACTTGCGCCTTTTCATTGTGTTTTTTTGTGTGTTTTTTACTGAGTTTTTATCTTGTTTTTGACACTGGGTTTTTTTGTGTAGGTTTGGTGTGTCCTGTCTCCTCCCCCACTGGGGCGTTGGCACTCTCACCTGCCCAGCCATTCTGCAGTGACTGCCCCATCCCTGATACATGCTGCTATCTCCCAGGGCCCGCGCAAGCCACATGTGGCGCCCTGGACTAGCCAGGTCGTCACAGGTAACACTCAAACACCCCCATCCCCATTAGACAGTAACATTAGCCAAACATAAAATCCTTGTTGCCTCCCTCCAGGGTCTGATGTCCACACCAGGTGGGGCGGAGCCAAGCGGTTGGCCCCACCCACCGAGGAGTTCACAGGCCTGGAGGCGGGAAAAGTGGGAGAACGAGTTTGGAGTTTGAAGTGTGAGGAGTAAACACTTGTGTGTCTGGGTTTGCGGCCCAGGCACTGACAGCAAGGTTGGCAGACGGTGGTGGCCATCTGCAGGAGTGGTGAAGCAATGCGGAACCATAGGACCGGGGTCGGGCGTTGGCCCGTCGGTACCGACCAGGGAGCGAAGTGAAGCCAGCACACACAGGCAGGGCCATCGGACCCCGACCAGGGTTGGAGCCGCCGACAATAGTCAAATCCGAGTGTGACCGGAACCCCAGGGGTTTCCTAACAGCCAAAGACCCGATAGAAGGCAACCGCCCACACCGTGAGGGTATACAGCTACCGCCTAAGGGTAGAGACCCAAGGGAAAGCGCCTGCGGGCAAGCGGGCTCCTCCGGCAACCATACACCGGGGAGCGGACTACCGTTGGGGATCCATCGTAGTCAAACAAGTACACAAAGGTGCAGGGAAAGAGAGCCGCCATCACCTGTCCAGGGAGAGAAACACTGCAGCCGGCTGCGGGACCCATCTATCCAGCCGTTTGGTTTACGGAGGACTTTGTGCATCTCTTACTGAGTGAGTACACCCGTGCCATCCGGCACCGCGCCGCGCTGTCCCTGCAACCCTGCACCTCACAAACCCTGCCTCACCGTCACACCACCGGGCCCCGGGACCACCGACCCCTACCCACGGAGGGGGGAAAACAACATCCCAGCTGCTCCCAACCATCGCTCCCGGGATCCCCGTCACCAGAAGCGGTGGTGCCCATCTTCACCAAAAACCAGTGGGTGGCGTCACTGACTAAATCCCCCAAACCAACCACCCTTTTCACTCACGGGCGAGGAGCGCCGCTCGAGTCCCCGGATCTGGCCCACCGCTCGAGCCACCGAGCAGCAGCAGCCACAGCAGCGCCGGACCCGAGCGTTAGCGAGCGCGCAGCAGCAGCGGCGTTCTCCCCGCCCGCGACACACACAGGCCTCTAGGTTTTTTGTATAGGTTTGGTGTGTCATACTTTAAATAAAGCTGCTTTGTTTTTGAAACTTCCTAGTATTTGGGTTTGACAAAATTTTATTGACAGTTTTTGCTGTGGGTTACATTGGTTTCAGCTGCAGAAACGCACTAAAAACATCTGCACATATAACTCAGAGTAAAGCGGGCTTTACACGCTGCGACATCGCTAATGCGGAGTCGTTGGGGTCACGGATTTTGTGACGCACATCCGGCCGCATTAGCGATGCCGTTGCGTGTGACACCGATAAGCGATTTTGCATCGTTGCAAAACCGTGCAAAATCGCTAATCGGCGACACGGGGGTCCATTCTCAATTATCGTTACTGCAGCAGTAACGAGGTTGTTCCTCGTTCCTGCGGCAGCACACATCGCTGCGTGTGACGCCGCAGGAGCGAGGAAGCTCTCCCTACCTGCCTCCCGGCCGCTATGAGGAAGGAAGGAGGTGGGCGGGATGTTACGTCCCGCTCATCTCCGCCCCTCCGCTGCTATTGGGCGGCGGTTCAGTGACGTCGCTGTGACGTCGCACGGACCGCCCCCTTAGAAAGGAGGCGGTTCGCCCGTCACAGCGACGTCGACGGACAGGTAAGTATGTGTGACGGCTCTGGGCGATGTTGTGCGGCACGGGCAGCGATATGCCCGTGTCGCGCAACAGATGGGGGCGGGTACCCACACTAGCGATATCGGGACCGATATCGCAGTGTGTAAAGTAGCCTTAAGTGCAGGTCAAAATGATATGTTGCAGATTTGAGAGCTGCACTGCGGGTCAATTAAGGTCAAGTAAAAAAAAAAAGCACAGTGGCCATGAGATTTCTATAAATCCCATCCAATTTTCCAGAACTGTAAGATGCTGCGTTTGTTATGGAACACACGGCGTCAAAAACTCACCAAAAGCTCAACATGGAAACGTAGCCTTAGTTTTTGCCCTTCTTCCACCCATGACTATAGTGTACCAGCAAAGTGAATGAAGTTTCTGAAATTTCATGCCTGTGTTTATTTTTTACTTGTGGTTTTTAACCATCTAAGCGTTTTTTTTTTGGGATTTGTAGCATGCTGATTCTTTCAGCGTTTTTGCAGCATTTTTCACCTATTCAAGTTAAAACACGTAAAAAGGCTCGTAAAAATTAATCAAAAAAGCAAGTCAACAATGCTGTTGCGGAGGTAAGGATACAGAATGTTGTATTTCAAACTGATAATCATTTTGTTCTCCAAGAGATAAGCCGTCACCAGAGATGTCCAGCAGCAGCTTTTTCATAGAAAACACAGGAACGGGTCAGCAGAGCAAGTGCTCCTCTGTATGGGAGATTCGGGTGATATAGGAGCTGGCCAAATCATCTGAACCATTGTTCTGTCAACAGCTGTCTGAAGTGTATGTTGGGCTTAAGCTGTTCTAACAAACGTATAACATTGGCTTAGCTGTAGGGATAACAAAAAGATCAGAGCTATTCCACATTCCCAGACTTTCTTTCCACTTACATTGTCTGTTGGTGATCCAATATATATTGCTAACAAAATATTGAGGGCATGGGAGCTCTGAAGTACAAAAGCAAGAGAAGTATTCTTTGACATTGCTTTTTACATGCCACACAAATGGTATAGAAATGAAAATAAAATCTAAAAAAGAAAAATGGTACTTCTATAGGATAGTATTCTGTTATGATAGAATATCCCAATACCCAGGCCCTGGGGTCACCCTGTTCAGTTCTGCTAAGATACCGGCACAACTCCAGGTAGCACTTCATGAAAGCGGAAAGGCACAGACTCCCTTTAGTCAAGATCTACCAGTATATCGAAAAATGGAAAAACACAAGGATGAAGTAAATAGCACCAGGATTGTTCTGTAGCATGTAAACTTTTAGTTGACTATGTGTTTCCGGAGCAAACTGCTCCCTTTGTTAGGTCACAACATGCAAGAGTTTATGCTTCTTTTCCTGAATGTGGAGTTGTGACGCCCTGGCCTATCAGGTTGTCACAGGGTATTGTGCAATCTGCCCTTCTGCACAGTATCCACATCCTTCTTGGTCAAGGGTCTCTGACCTTTGGTGTTGCTAAGAACCAGTCAATCAAAAATCCTAGGAACACTGCACCACACCCACCAGACACACCACTGGGTAGCCTGAAGGGAATAGGGCCGCACATTTGGGGGGGTTGGTTTGGGAGGGTCAGGAGTGTCAAGAGCAGGCAGTTGAGTGGTGACTCTCGTGAGGAGAGGTCACAAGTCGATTGGTGGAAGTTAGGAGCTGGGCTCCTTGAGACTACTAGGTGGCAGACGTTGGTCTGGGCCTGGTAGGAGCTGGAACCCCGGTCGCAGGGAATCGTGACAAGGGGCACGGAACTGCCGAGGAGGCAGCCGGCAGCCTTGTGCCATCTCCGGGCAGGGGCCAGGGCACGACGGGGTGCGTGGACCCTAGGCCGGGAAGTAGCTTCAAGCATCCTGGTAATTCACCTGAGGACGACAGAGCCTTCAAGATTCGTTCTCCACTTGCTCTAAAATCGGGGTACTAGCGCAACTAGGGGGATAGGACTTTCCCAATATACAGTCCAGAAAATCCCAAGCGTGAACCCTAAGAGCAAGCTCACTCCGTTAGCCATACGGGTGAGCGGGACCCGACTAGTTCTACGCTACAGGGGCCAATCAGTAGAAAGGTGCCAAGGAAAAGGTCACAGGCTAACAAGCAACACCAACAGGTATGGGATCCAGGCATGCTCCCTCCCTGCTGCAGTGGTGCTCAGAACTTTGGTTTACAAGTTGTCGGTGTCAGCGTTATTGAACTGAGTGAGTACGCAGTGTCCCTTACCTCCCCAACGGTATTCTTTCGCCACCATCACCGAGCCCCGGGGCATTCCCTCTACCCACGGAGGGGTTAAACACCTGGCTGCCATCCCATAGCCACCGGGTGCTCCCAACGGCAGCAGTGGTACTCCACCTTACCACACACCATGGGTGGTGTCACGAACTTTACACATACCACTCCCCTGTAAATATCCCCTTTTTGTTTTGAATGGCCGCATGACCCCCGGGTCCGGAGACCCCTCGAGCCACCGGATCCGAGCACCAGTCCCGGCTGCTTGTACACCTACAAAATTTCTGGCGCAACAAACAGGATACGAGCAGGACCCACTTACCTGGGTGACGTGCACCTTGAAGCCAAAAACCGTGAACCAAAAATTCCTCTTCCTGCCGATTCCACCATTTTCCGCCATCTTTTCGTGCCACAACGCTGTCTTCCCCGTGAAAGCGTGCAAAGCCTAAGCCCCGCCCTTCGTCCCGTGTGTGAGGCTGGAACCGGAAGTTCCCAGAGGGCCACAGCGCGCAAAAGAGTGCTGACTGAAATTGAGGGGGCGTGCCGGAATGTAACAAGAGCGGAAGTGAAGCAGGGATGCCAGGTCTCTGCCATAACGTTCCTGGACGGCGGAGAGGCAAGATGGTGGAGCGGAGCTGGTCACCAGAAGGTGCTGTTCCCAGGACTGCGACTTGGATAGAGGAAGAGACGGAGCAGCTGTGCAGGAGAATGCGGATACAGTTCCTGTTTATACTGAACCACTGGAGGGAAGAGATGAGGAGCCTGGCGATGGCAGTGCGAGCCCGTGAGATGGAAGTCTCACGAGAAGAGAGGGTAAGCGGTTACCCAGTCCCTGTCGATTACCCTAATCGGGCCACTGTGGCTGAGGGACCCGGACCGCCCCCGCTCGCGGCGAACATTCCACTGTCACCTACCCCGTCCTCGGCGGACGCCGAGCTGCCTACTCCCACCCCGGCAGCGGAACCTGCAGTGCTTGCATATGAGGCTCCAGCTACAGAAACCCTGGTCTCGACTATTATCCCAGTTATGACAGCGGTAGTTCGGACCCCGGTCAGACCAGACCTGGCTGCATCACTGGGCCCGTCTTCAGAGACAGAGCACCCGGACCCTGCAACCCCGGCTGCAGAGCAGTCGGTCTTTTCACCTACAGAAGCGGAAGTGGGGCCTATAGAACCACCGGTTCCACTGCCGTTACGCATCCCGGTGGCTGTTGCGGCCGCAAGAGTCCACTTAAAGCCAGAGCCAGTTAGGGAGCTGAGGCCAGACGCTGACGCCCCCTACTGGGAATGACATCAACAGCAACTGCAAGCAGAAATAGCAACCCAAGACCGGCGTCGACGGGAGCTTGCCACCCGCAGCGGAGCAGAAAAAGAGCAAGTGAGGAGTGCTGCTTCCTGGGTTAAGGGGCCACGGTGCTGTGGTCTTGTGGATCGGTTTGACCCCGAGCAGGGATGGGGTTTTATCCGAGAAGCAGGCCTCACAGCAGGGGTGTTTGTGTCCCGGCGGGACATAGCTCAGCACCTCCCTTGGGGTCACCCCGAGCGTAACCTCCAACCCGAAGAAATGGTCACCTATACCCAGCATTGTGGAGAGCGGCGCTGGTATGGCCTGGAGGTGACCAAGCATGTGATTTTTGAGAAAGGGTTTGTGCTGGTGTCGGTGGTGCGTACTCGCAAGGAAACGTGGCTACGGGACCCGGCAATTTACTATTAAAAATATATGCATAATGCCAGTAGTTTTACGATGCCATAGCACTGTTAGGTATCGTGTTTTCGGTTGTTATTTTTCGCAGTTTGTTATCTTTCATGTAGAAAATGTTAGCCGATAAATGTTTAACTAACCAATTGCAAATGAATGAAGAAGTTACCTGATTAATAACCAGATTCTTTTACAGTGTGTACATCTGGTACATGGACTCTGTTGATTTTTCATAGTTAGTAAAAATGGACCATGGTTACAGGACTCGCGTGACCAACACAAACTCGTGTTTTGTATATAGTTGCACCTCCTGTGCCAACCAGAGTCGTCTAATACCACACACGGGACCTTAACCTGGTCATGGACCCACAATAGGTATGCAGCGGGTCAGGTTTATTTGGGTGGTGGGTTATTGGGATCCGGGACATTGGGACTGGACTGTCGCAGGAAGAGGCTGCAACAGAGCAGGTTGAGTCTCCGTTAACATTAAAACTGGTAGTGTCCCATCGTTGGGAGATGAACTTTTTCCATTTTGTAACATTTAAGAAAAGTACCTACCCTGCGTGGGATGAAAATACAAATAAAAATGTTAACCTTGTTTTCTATCTTTCTACAGTTTAAAAAAAATAATAATAATAATAATAATAAACCTCTGTTGTCCTGTAACTCGGGGACGAGCTACGTTTAACCAAGGGGGAATGTTATGCCCTGGCCTATCAGGTCATCACAGGATATTGTTCAATCTGCCCTTCTGCACAGTATCCACATCCTCCTTGGTTACGGGTCTCTGACCTTTGGTGTTGCTAAGAACCAGTCAATCAAAAATCCTAGGAACACTCTGCACCACACCCACCAGGCACACCATTGGGTAGCCTGAAGGGAATAGGGCCGCCCATTTGGGAGGGTTGGTTTGGGAGGGTCAGGAGTGCCAAGAGCAGGCAGTTGAGTGGTGACTCTCGTGAGGAGAGGTCACAAGTTGGTTAGAGGAGGCTAGAAGCTGGGCTCCTTGAGACTACTAGGTGGCAGACGTTGGTCTGGGCCTGGTAGGAGCTGGAACCCCGGTTGCAGGGGATCGTGACAAGGGTCACGGAACTGCCGAGGAGGGCAGCCGGCGGCCTTGTGCCATCTCCAGGCAGGGGCCAGGGCACGACGGGGTACGTGGACCCTAGGCCGGGAAGTAGCTTCAAGCATCCTGGTAATTCACCTGAAGACGACGGAGCCTTCAAGATTCGTTCTCCACCCGCTCTAAAATCGGGGTACTAGCGCAACTAGGAGGATAGGACTTTCCCAATACACAGTCCAGAAAATCCCAAGCGTGAACCCTGAGAGCAAGCTCACTCCGTTTGACATACGGGTGAGCGGGACCCGACTAGTTCTACACTACAGGGGCCAGTCAGTAGAAAGGTGCCAAGGAAAAGGTCACAGGCTAACAAGCAACACCAACGGGCACAGGATCTAGGCGTGCTCCCTCCCTGCTGCAGCGGTGCTCAGAACTTTGGTTTACAAGTTGCTGGTGTCAGCATTATTGGACTGAGTGAGTACGCAGTGTCCCTTACCTCCCCAATGGTATTCTTTCCCCATCATTACCGAGCCCCAGGGCATTCCCCCTACCCACGGAGGGGTTAAACACCTGGCTGCCATCCCATCGCCACCGGGTGCTCCCAACAGCAGCGGTGGTACTCCACCTTACCACACACCGTGGGTGGTGTCACGAACTTTACACATACCACTCCCCTGTAAATACCCCCTTTTTGTTTTGAGTGGGCGCACGACCCCCGGGTCTGGAGACCCCTCCAGCCACCGCGGATCCGGATCCGAGCAGCAGTCCCGGCTGCTGACACGGGGGCGGTACAGAGTCATCCTCATAATGTAACTAGTTGTATGTTACTGTCATGCCTCGGGATTTTCATGCTGTTGGGCTCACATAAAACTGGCCTTTTTTGTGTGCTAAGTATCTCAATTTATTCATGTTTTTCATAGCAGTAATGTATGTCTATATTCCCATATTCATTGTTCCACATACTGTATCTTAGCCATACAGAATGCAACTATCTCTTTTTTGTTAATGTATCTCATGTTCAGTATGCACCTGTTCACAGTAGAATGTTAGGATGTGCCATCAGTCTTTTTTTTACATTATAGGGTAATGCCTTCTGATTGAGCACTCCTGCTCTTCATCCTTAGGAGATTTTAATTCATTATTTGCAGGTTCCTATCCGCCCATAAATTGTAGAGTGCTTTTTTTAACCCAAAGCAAGGCATTCGTTTCATAGGGACCCAACATTAAGAGGTTGCCTTGGTAGTGTCTGTTGGATTCATTGTTACACATATCTTAGTACTACAGAGTGCATCTGTCTCTTTTTTTGTTAATATATCTCATGTTCAAATACACCTGTTCACACTAGAATGTTAGCCTATTCCACAAGTCTTTTTCTTAGATTCCGTCATCAAGACATTTTCCGACATCTGGCCAGAGACCAAGTCCTCCCTAGAGCAGTCCTACATCTGTATGAAGAGGCACGTGGACAAGAGATGCCTAGACCCGCCTTTGTTCTGGCCCAGAGACAAGGTATGGCTCTCTTCATGATATGTCATCTCAAGGTGACTTCCTACAAGTTGAATCCCCACTTTATAGGTTCTTTCGAGGTGATCCAGCAGATTAACAAGGTGTCCTTCAAGTTGAAGCTCCTGGGTTTCCTACCCATCCCAAACTCGTTCCATGTGTCCCTCCTCAAACCTGTAAGCCTGAGTTGTTTCTACAGGTATCCAGGTACCTCACCTCCTTCGTTCAGTGATGAAGGCACCTTAAAGGTAAAAGCCATACTTGTTGTAAAGGAGGTCTGAGGTAAAACTTACTACTTGTTGAACTGGAAGGGGTTTGGTCCTGAGGAGAGGTCATGGGGCCAAGGAAGAATATTAATGCCCCTCTTCTCCTTAAGAGATTCTGGAAAAGGGCTGCATAAGGGGGTACTGTTATGCCCATACCAGCATGCGCGCACTGTCCTGCCCCCTCCCCCAGTGAGGACGTTGGCACTCTCGCCTGCCCAGTCGTCCTGCAGTGGCTGCCCCATCCCTGATCCATGCTGCTATCTCCCAAGGCCTGCGCACACCAAAACGTCCTCTTGGGAAAGCCCGTAGGATGCAAGCATGGACACTGCGCTTTTCTTAAAGGACCAGTATGCCCTGACCCGGAAGTGACCTTTCAGCTCAGCTGAGAGGCTGCAGCTATTTAACCCTCAACTGGTGAGGTGGGATTTTTGTCACGAAACTGTTGATGTGGGGCTTCCTATACCCCAGTGTTTAGAAATCTCTAATTTTTACAGAAAATGCAAAGATCACGTCTGGTTTAATTGTTTTCTTAATTACACATCAGTATAACCAATGTTTGATACCCACAAGTATTGGAAAATGTAATACATTGTTGATTCATACCACCCGGGGGATCCCGCGGACACTCCGAATGAAAAGGGTTGGGGGGTGGTGGATGTAGGACGTATATGTACGGGCTGAGCCGTACTAGGTTCGTGACGCCACCCACGGTATGTGGTGAGTCTTGACACCACCGCTGCACTTACGGGGCACCCGGGGGAGATGTTGTGCAGCAAGTTGTTAACCCCTCCGTGGGCAGGGATAGTGGCCCCGGGACCCGTTGGGGTAGTTGGTGCAGGGAGATGGGCGACCGCAGGGTACTGGTGTACTCACTATTAAGGAAACACACGAGTCTCTGGTAAACCAAGGTGATGGTGGTCGGTGCCCGCAGCCGGCTGCGTTCTGGTCCCCCACCCGGCTGGTGGTCTCTGTCTTTCTCCTGCACCTTATTAGAATGGTGGACTGCCTGTGCTTGCAACTTCAGGAGTCCGCTCCTGGCTGGTTGTAGCCTAAGGAGTCCTTAACCGCAGACGCTGGCCTGTGGGATCTCTGAGCTTTGGCAGTGGCCTTTTATTCCCCTCGGTAGGCTGTTGCCTTCTAATAGGGACTTTGGGTGGGACATGACCTCTAGTGCTGGCCTCAATCGGTTAATTAGCTGGTTCCAGTCGCTTCTGGTCCCGACTTCAGGGTCCGAGTATCCCCCTGTGTGCTCCGGTTTCCTAGTCGGTTCCCCTGGTCAGTACCGGCGGGCTACAACCCTGTCCTGGTCCACCTCGGTTCCACCGAGCCGTCTTCCCGGCTCCTGCAGACGGAGACCGCCGTCTGCCTCCTAGCCAGTGGCACCAGGGCTCCTACCCTGGCGCCGTTCAATTTGGGTATTCTCCTCTGTTGGAGCTGGGCACAGCTCCAGCCCACACTCCTCACCAACTTGAACTCTAACAGAATCTGTTTGTTTTCCCGCCCTGGGCTATCTAAACTCCTCGGTGGGCGTCTCCCAACCGCCTGGTTCCACCCCCTGGTGTGTCTATCTAGCCCTGAGGGGGGTAACTAGGGTTTTAAAGGTTGACTGGTGTCACCTGTGAGGGAACGGTGTAGTGTAGGGGCACTATTTGTGACTACCTGGCCCGGCCAGGGCGTCACACATGTGTACCTAATGCCACCTCTGGTGGCGGTATTAAAGACTTGGTGGCCGGTCCAGTCTGCTCCTCCAGGCAAGTGATTGGTACCTTTAGTCCTGTTAGGACCAGGAGGACGGGTAGGCCCAGGAGGTGGATCCACTGGGCTGAACACCTCACCGAGGGCAAGGTGCCCGGTAGCCGGAGCACTACGGGTAGCAGGACAGTCCGTTCAGAGGAGTGGAGTGAAGAAGTCCCTGGGACCACGGAGTCTCTGAAGGTAGTCCGGGTGTAGGAGCTCAGGTTCGGAGGCCGAGGTGATGTCAGGCAGAATCCGGAACCAATGGAGCGAGGAGGTGGGTCACCACACGGATCCAGGGATCGGAGATGGTAGGGACTGGCGAGATGGCGGACAGTCACCGTTCGGGGTTCTGGAATCGTCAGGACCGGTTGGCAGGACAGGAGCGACTCTACAAGAGAGATAGGTAAGTACGGAACAAAGCACAGGGAGACCTGACTCCTAGCTTAGCAAACACGAAGAACAGGCCCCGCCCACTTGGAAAGGAATCCCCTATATACCCTGTACCTGATTCTTCAATATCCTGTTGGAGGACGCTGGCCCTTTAAGAGAGGGTCAATGACCGCGCGCCCTAATGCGCATGCGCGAGGCCCGGGTGCCAGAAGCCAGAGCAGGGAGCAGTGCACAGTTGGCAGGAGTGCCAGGCTGGCTCAGCGTTGCCAACGGGCACCGGGAGCGGGGACCGGGTTGCCTGGAGGACGCAGGTGAGGGAGCATGGAGGCTGTGGAGCGGGGGACCGGGAAGCATAGCACGGGAGCGGCGGAGCGTGACATGAGAGCGGGGAAGCATGGCAGGGGAGCCGGGGAGCGTGGCAGGGGAGCCGGGGAGCATGGCAGGGGAGCCGGGGAGCGTGACAGTACCCCCTCCCCCACGCCCCCCTCCCCGCAACCGGGACAGGAAGGCACGTATCAGGGGAGTACCCACATTCTCCCGGGGTTCCCAGGACCTATCCTCAGGACCATACCCAGCCCAGTCCACCAGGAAGAACTGTCGGCCTCGCACGGTCTTCATGGCCATGATATCCCTTACCGCATAGATGTCATTGTCAGCAATAGGAGGAGGAGCAGAACTGGCAGCAGCGGAGAAGGGACCAAGGACAACCGGCTTGAGCAGGGAGACGTGGAAGGAGTTGGGTATCCTCATCGTGGCCGGGAGCTGCAGCTTGTAGGAGACCTCATTTATCTTGCCGATGACTTTAAACAGCCCGATGTAGCGAGGACCCAGCTTGTATGATGGCAGCTTCAATCGGACATATTTGGAAGCAAGCCAGACCAGATCTCCTGGAGAGAAACACGGAGGATCCAGATGCCTCTTGTCCGCGTGTCTCTTCATCCGCAGGGAAGCACGTCCAAGGGACGTCTTGACAGAGTCCCAAATTGTTGAAAAGTCACGGACTACGGTATCAGCAGCAGGGACATCCGAGGAAGAAGATACAGGCAATGGGATGGAAGGCTGAAGTCCGTAAACGACATGGAAGGGAGAGCTGGAGGAGGACTCACTGATGTGATGGTTATGGGAGAATTCAGCCCAAGGAAGGAGCGTGGACCAGTCGTCGTGATGGGTGTTAACGTAGTGACGCAAGAAGGAGGTCAGGATCTGATTGACTCGTTCCACTTGGCCATTCGACTGAGGATGGTAGGCTGAAGAAAAGTCCAGAGCCACTCCCAGATGTTTGCAGAGGGCCCTCCAGAAGCGGGAGGTAAACTGAGTTCCTCTGTCGGACACAATGTGTGAGGGAAAGCCATGCAACCGGAAGATGTGCTTTTTATAGGCGTCAGCGAGTTCCTGGGCAGAGGGGAGTCCAGCCATAGGGACGAAATGAGCCATTTTGGAGAACCGGTCCACCACAACCCATATGACTGTGTGTCCGGCGGACAAGGGCAAGTCTGTAATAAAGTCCATTGCAATATGTTGCCACGGAACGGAGGGAATTGGCAGCGGCAGAAGGCGACCATATGGCAGGTGTTTGGGTGTCTTGTTCCGGGCACAAGAGGAGCAGGCTGAGACAAAAGACGCGACGTCCGTGCGAAGGGATGGCCACCAGTAGTGACGTACAATTGTACTCCATGTTCTCTTCTGACCAGCATGGCCGGCTATTTTCGAGGCATGGCCCCAGTGCAACACTTTTTGTCTGTCAGTTTCAGAGACATAGGTCTTCCCGGGCGGTATCTGGGCCAGAGTGACAGGAGCCACCGGAATGATTTTACTTGGGCAGATGATGGGCTGGGATGTCTCCTCCTCCTGTTCCATGGACACGAATGACCTGGACAAGGCATCTGCTCGCACATTCTTATCCGCGGGCCGAAAATGGAGCTGAAAGTCGAACCTGGCAAAGAACAAGGACCACCTGGCTTGTCGTGGGTTCAGTCGCTGAGCAGACCGCAGGTATTCCAGGTTCTTGTGGTCCGTGTAAATGATCACGGGGTACACTACTCCTTCCAGAAGGTAGCGCCATTCGTCCAGAGCCAGTTTGACTGCTAATAGCTCTCGGTCACCGATGGTGTAGTTGCGTTCAGGCGCTGAGAAGCTCTTGGAGAAGAAACCGCAAGTAACCATCTTTCCGGAGGAGGACTTCTGCATGAGCACTGCTCCGGCTCCAGAGGAGGAGGCATCCACCTCCAAGGTGAACTGTCGGTTTAACTCAGGACGGTGGAGCACAGGAGAGGAAGCAAATGCCCGTTTCAGGGAGCCAAACGCGGCGTCGGTTGCAGGTGACCAGTCCTTTGGATTCACCCCCTTCTTGGTCAAGGCAGAGAGAGGTGCAGTCAGGGCAGAGAAGTGAGGGATGAACTGACGGTACTAGTTCGCAAATCCAAGAAACCGTTGAATTGCCTTCAGTCCGGAAGGAGGGGGCAGTTGAGAATGGAAGAGACCTTCTCTGGGTCCATCTGCAGGCCGGTATCGGAGATTACGTAACCCAGGAAGGGAAGAGAAGACTGCTCGAAGACACACTTCTCGTACTTGGCGTACAGACGATTCTCTCTCAGTCTTTGTAGTACCAGCTGCACGTTCTCTCTGTGGGTCTGGAGGTCCGGAGAGAATACCAGGATGTCATCCAGATATACCACCACACAGACGTTGAGAAGGTCCCGGAACACGTCGTTCACTAATTCTTGAAAGACTGCCGATGCATTACACAGGCCGAAGGGCATCACACAATACTCGTAGTGCCCATCGCGGGTGTTAAATGTGGTCTTCCATTCGTCCCCAGAGCGGATGCGGACCAGGTTGTAGGCACCACGAAGATCCAACTTGGTAAACACACGAGCTCCTCTAAGCCGATCAAACAATTCGGGGATGAGCGGCAGGGGGTATTTATTCTTTACGGTGATTTGGTTCAATCCCCGGTAGTCAATGCATGGGCGCAGGTCGCCCTCTTTCTTCTTAACGAAGAAGAAGCCTGCTCCAGCAGGAGAGGAGGATCTCCGGATGAATCCCCTTGCCAGGTTCTCAGTGATGTAGGCAGACATGGCTCTTGTTTCAGCAGGGGACAAAGGATATATCCGTCCTCGAGGTGGTGTAGTTCCCGGGAGTAGGTCGATGGCACAGTCGTAAGGACGATGTGGCGGCAGTACCTCTGACTCCTTTTTATCAAAGACGTCCGCGAAGGACCAATAGGCCGAAGGCAGTCCTGGTAGGAGGTCGTCGGATGGGCTGTATGGACTTCAGGCAGTTCTCGTGGCAAGAAGAGCCCCATCGGGTAATTTCCCCAGTACGCCAGCTGACCGATGGTTCGTGTGTCCGTAACCAGGGGAGTCCCAGCAGGATTTGATGAGAAATGTGTGGGAGGACGTAGAGAGTGATGTTCTCGGTGTGCAGGGCACCGATACGTAGTTCTACTGGCTTGGTAATCCACGAGATGGTGTCAGAGAGGGGTCTCCCATCTACAGAGGCAATCACGAGGGGTTTGTCGAGTGGAGTAACCGGCACCTGGAACTTGTCCACCGTGGCCTGTTGGATGAAATTGCCTGCTGCCCCGGAATCGAGGTACGCCTCTGCCGTGAACCGCGTCTCTCCCGTTGTCACTTGAACAGTCCACGTAACCGGGTCTGAGAGAGTCCCAGCACCTAGGGTGGCCTCTCCTACCAACCCTAGGCTTTGGAGTTTCCCGGCCTCTCTGGACAGGAACGTAGCAGGTGTGTGCCCTCTCCGCAGTAGAAGCAGAGACCCTTGGCGAGCCGTTCTGCTCGGCGTTGTTCGGACTGCTGCAAACGATCAATCTGCATGGGTTCGTGGACAGAGATGCCAGACGATGCCGACTGAGGTACGACGAGCTTCTGCGGAGGAGAGGAATGCCGTATCGGACGTCTCTCGCGGGACACCTCTTTGGATCATTCCTGAAAACGGAGGTCAACACGGGTGGCTAGTGCAATCAGGGCATCCAGAGTGGAAGGAACATCGCGGCCTGCCAGCTCGTCCTTAATACGACTGGAGAGTCCTTCCCAGAAGGCGGCGGTGAGGGCCTCATTGTTCCACCCCAATTCTGAGGCCAAGGTGCGAAAGCGGATGGCATATTGGCCCACCGTCAAGGTCCCCTGACGTAGCCTGAGGAGTGATGAGGCGGACGCGGCGGCACGTCCGGGTTCATCAAAGGTGGTTCTAAACGCCTGCAGGAATTCCTGGATGTTAGTAGTTACAGGGTCCTCCCTCTCCCACAAGGGGTTCATCCAGGCCAGTGCTTCACCCTATAGATGGGACATCACAAATGCCACCTTGGCTTGGTCGGAGGCAAACAGGTGCAGAAGCAGCTTAAAGTGGAGGGAGCACTGATTCAAGAATCCTCTGCAGGTCTTAGGATCTCCGGCATATCGGGGTGGAGAGGCCAAGCGGAGTTTAGAGGCTTCCGAGGAAGCCGCCACGGGAACTGCGGCTGTGGACTGTGCTGTAGAAGCCTGAGATGCCAGGGACGTGGCAGTTGCTTGTAGCGTGTTCAGGCGGACCGAGGACATGAAGGCCAGCATGCGGGACTGAGTCTCGCGCTGTCGTCCGAGTTCCTGCTGCAAGTTGCCCAGCTGGGCCGCTAGTGCTTCGGCGGGATCCATGGCCTGTTCTTACTGTTAGGACCAGGAGGACGGGTAGGCCCAGGAGGTGGATCCACTGGGCTGAACACCTCACCGAGGGCAAGGTGCCCGGTAGCCGGAGCACTACGGGTAGCAGGACAGTCCGTTCAGAGGAGTGGAGTGAAGAAGTCCCTGGGACCACAGAGTCTCTGAAGGTAGTCTGGGTGACGGAGCTCAGGTTTCGGAGGCCAAGGTGATGTCAGGCAGAATCCGGAACCAACGGAGCGAGGAGGTGGGTCACCACACGGATCCAGGGATCGGAGATGGTAGGGACTGGCGAGATGGCGGACAGTCACCGTTCGGGGTTCTGAAATCGTCAGGACCGGTTGGCGGGACAGGAACGACTCTACAAGAGAGATAGGTCTCCCTGTGCTTTGTTCCGTACTTACCTGACTCCTAGCTTAGCAAACACGAAGAACAGGCCCCGCCCACTTGGAAAGGAACCCCCTATATACCCTGTACCTGATTCTTCAATATCCTGCTGGAGGACGCTGGCCCTTTAAGAGAGGGTCAATGACCGCGCGCGCGCCCTAATGCGCATGCGCGAGGCCCGGGTGCCAGAAGCCAGAGCAGGGAGCGGTGCACAGGAGGCAGGAGTGCCGGGCTGGCTCAGCGTTGCCGACGGGCGCCGGGAGCGGGGACCAACGGGTTGCCTGGAGGACGCAGGTGAGGGAGCATGGAGGCTGTGGTGCGGGGGACCGGGAAGCATAGCACGGGAGCGGCAGAGCATGACATGAGAGTGGGGAAGCGTGGCAGAGGAGCGTGGCAGGGGAGCCGGGGAGCATGGCAGGGGAGCCGAGGAGCGTGACAAGTCCAGTGGACCCAATAATCCCGTGCTTGCCCCACGGGCATAATGATCTGATTATAGTGGGGGAAGACCACTGCTGAACAGGAGCCCACTTGTCATGATCCAGGTCTGTATCGGCTGCTGTGGTTTGATTATTTCACCCAGCTCTGGCCTGGTCATGTAAGACGTTAACTCCTCCCTGCCTCACTCTAGTTTCCGGAACACTATATCCTGGTACTGCACTTCCGGTTCAGTGCTAGTGATAGTTAATGCTCTGCAGCATGTGTTACTGGCTCTGGTGAGTTACCTGATCTGTCCTGCCTCCCAGTTACCTTGTTCTGACCCGTACTCTCCTCCATTCATCCGTCTATCCCGGTCCCTGACTACCCGCTCCTGTCTACTGTGTACCCTTCCCTGTCTGTCTTATCCCGGTCCTGACCTGCTTGTCCTCCTCCCTTGTTTGTACTTGGACTTCCCGGCATCTGACCTGTATCCTCGTTCCTAACTTTGGCTTCGTCACTCAGCTCTGTTGCATACGTGACTTCCCGGCTTCTGGTCCTTGGCTATCACCTGACCACGATTTGATTATCCCTGTGCTATTGACGAGACCTCCTGCTGCTAACCTGGTTTACTGGACTACTCTACCCCCCTCTGGTGGTTTGCCTGCTAACTGCACCCTGAAGCTACACTGCTTGTAACTTCAGCGTCTCCCTTAATACAGAGTGACACTACTGGGAAATTCACTTATTCTCCTGTGGGCCAGTCCGAGCCTGGATAGGGCATATATTTTTGTTTTCAGTTCCTTCTCTTTTAGACTTGTGCAAATGAGCCTAAAGGCTCCCACACACGTGTACCGTAAGTGGGAATGGACAACCATCAAACGTGTTCAGGGGTCCAACTCACCCCCAACAGAAAATGTCAGGGGAGATATGGTTTGGGCAACTGAAATGTAAACACCCCTCTTTCTGGTGTTAGAGCAGATAAATCACAAATGTGTTTGGCAGCAATTTTCTCTTCTCTGCCCATTAGAAACACATAAAGGCTCTTTTCATTATTTTGAAGAGCGATGCAATTTAGCCAACTTTTATACCATGTAGATGTCCAGCGTTATCCTTACTTTGAAGAGCAGACATTAGTGATGAGCGAGCATGCTTGTAACTACTCGGTACTCGCACGAGTATCACTGTACTCGGGCTACTCGGCGGGTACCGAGTAATTTTGCAATACTCGTGCTTTACTCGTGGTCTTCATTTCTGCATGTTGGCGCTCTTTTGAGAGCCAGCCCTCATGCAGGGATTGGCTGGCAGACCACTGCAATGCCACAGCCCTCTTAGTTGTGGAATTGCAGTGATTGGCTGGCCTGCACAGCGTGACCGAGCCTTTATACCGGCCGGCGCGCTGTGCTCTGTACACAGCCATCTCATATTCCCTGCTTTCCACGCCCACAGGCGCCTATGATTGGTTGCAGTGAGACACGCCCCCACGCTGAGTGACAGGTGTCACACTGCACCCAATCACAGCAGCCGGTGGGCGGGTCTATACTGTGCAGTAAAATAAATAAATAAATAATTAAAAAAAACGGCGTGCGGTCCCCCCCCAATTTTAATACCAGCCAGATAAAGCCATACAGCTGAAGGCTGGTATTCTCAGGATGGGGAGCTCCACGTTATGGGGAGCCCCCCACCCTAACAATATCAGTCAGCAGCTGCCCAGAATTGCCGCATACATTATATGCGACAGTTCTGGGGCTGTACCCGGCTCTTCCCGATTTACCCTAGTGCGTTGGCAAATCGGGGTAATAAGGAGTTAATGGCAGCCCATAGCTGCCACTAAATCCTAGATTAATCATGTCAGGTGTCTCCCCGAGATTCCTTCCATGATTAATCTGTAAATTACAGTTAAAAAACACACACACCCGAAAAATCCTTTATTAGAAATAAAAAACACTAACAAATTCCCTCATTACCAATTTATTAACCCCGACAAACCCTCCATGTCCGGCGTACTCCACGGACTCCAGCGTCGCGTCCAGCTCTGCTGCATGGAAGTGACAGGAGCTGCAGAATACACCGCCGCTCCGGTCACCTCCACGCAGCTAATGAAGGGAATAGCGCGATCAGCTGCTGTCAGTCAGGTAACTCCCGGCCACTGCTGGATCCAGCGGTGGCCGCGATTAACCTCAGTGACAGCAGCTGATCGCGCTACTCACCTCAGTTGGTGCATGGAGCTGACCGGAGCGGCGGTGAGTAGCGCGATCAGCTGAGCTGTCACTGAGGTTACCCGCAGCCACCGCTGCATCCACCGCTGGATCCAGGTAACCTCAGTGACAGCTCAGCTGATTGCTATACTCATCTCATTAGCTGCGTGGAGGTGACCGGAGCGACGGTGTATTCTGCAGCTCCTGTCACTTCCATGCAGCAGAGCTGGACGCGACGCTGGAGGACTGTGGAGTACGCCGGACATGGAGGGTTTGTCGGGGTTAATAAATTGGTAATGAGGGACTTTGTTAGTGTTTTTTATTTCTAATAAAGGATTTTTCGGGTGTGTGTGTTTTTTAACTGTAATTTACAGATTAATCATGGAAGGAATCTCGGGGAGACGCCTGACATGATTAATCTAGGATTTAGTGGCAGCTATGGGCTGCCATTAACTCCTTATTACCCCGATTTGCCAAAGCACCAGGGTAAATCGGGAAGAGCCGGGTACAGCCCCAGAACTGTCGCATCTAATGTATGCGGCAATTCTGGGCGGCTGCTGACTGATATTGTTAGGGTGGGGGGCTCCCCATAACGTGGAGCTCCCCATCCTGAGAATACCAGCCTTCAGCCGTATGGCTTTATCTGGCTGGTATTAAAATTGGGGGGACCGCACGCCGTTTTTTTTAATTATTTAATTATTTATTTCACTGCACAGTATACACACACCGGCTGCTGTGATTGGGTGCAGTGATACAGCTGTCACTCAGTGTGGAGGCATGTCTCACTGCAACCAATCATAGGCGCCGAAAAGCAGGACAGCAGGGAATAGGAGATTGATTAATGAGCGGCCGGCTTTTTCAAAAGAGGAAAAGCCACCGGAGTTTGAACAGCTGTGCAGCGCCGCGGCAGTGATCGGGGAACGGTAAGTAAGAGAGAGGGGGGGGGAACTGACCGACAGACTGTGAGAGGGGGACAGACAAGACAGAGAGAGACAGACCGACGGACTGAGGGAGATAGAATAAAAAAAAAAAAATGACATCGCTAGTAAAAAGCACAAAACGTGCGTTTTGGACATCGGAGTGCCACACAAGGTTTTCATGTAAAATCTTTCATGTATTAATCTCAAAAAGTAACATACATTAGCTCTATCTCACTATTGGGTATGTGCCCTTAACATTTCCGCCATGAAAATTCATTTTGGTGTCATTTTGGAAGGTTTTCTGGTGAGTCCGTAAAAATGGCGTAAAACTTGGACAAAATTGTTCACAGCTGTGACTTTTGAGTGATAAATGCTTCAAGGGGTCTTCCCCATGCTGATGCCATGTCATTTGAGCACTCTTCTGAGACTTTTGTGACATTTTTAGGGTTTCTACATGCTGCCGGGAGGTCATTTCACAAAAATACTCGGGTCTCCCATAGGATAACATTGGGCTCGGTGCTCGGGCCGAGTACACGAGTATCTTGGGAGGCTCGGCCCGAGCTTCGAGCACCCGAGCTTTTTAGTACTCGCTCATCACTAGCAGACATACCATTGTTGCAATCTATGCAGTCGCACAGTTACCAAAATGTTCCAATGTGATTATAGGAAAGCGAGGGGCTCCTATGCTGTCACTCATTGTCACTTATGCTAGGGATAGGCTATCCTTAACCTCAGGGTTACCGCTAATGATGGAGATGCCTGAATCACGTGACTGGCTATGCTCCTGACCAGAACTCATCTGATTCCCTCCTCCCACAAGGGAAGGAAGGGGCAGGAGTGATATGGATAAAGACAAAAAGGGGAAAACTAAAAGTCTGACACACTGTAAACTTACAGGAACCATCAATGAGAGCGTCAACTTCACTGTCTCTAAGTACGCCGACACTACAATGCATCCTGGTGCCGGTATCTGTGCCCTCTCCTGTCCCCAACAGGGGATTCTCCTGCATGGCCATCCTCATGCTTTGCTGTTCTCTGCTTACCCGAGTGTCTATCCACGAGTCATGTGGCCCTCTGCACTCCTGTATGGCCATACTCATGCTGAGTGGTCCTCTTCTTGCCTGCATGTGACTTGCCCACCCCAGGGCTATGGGACACCCGGTGCCGGGCCGGACTAGTCCGGGGGACGTCAGTGGTGGCTGGGCCCGATTCCGTACCCTGGTGGGGTCAATTAAGATGGCTTCAGTGGGGGTGATTGTTAAAGTTTAGATTTGTCGTGACGCCACCTGTGGTTTGCGGCTATTAAGCCGCTGCTGCTGTATGGGGTCTCCGGGGCTGATGGAATGGCAGCTTGGATGGTCCTGCTCCCCACAGGTGGAGCGGTGCCCCGGGGAACTGTTGGTGCTTATTACAGTCTATGCAATGATGGAAGTCTATGCAATGATGGAAGTCTATGCAGTGGTAATATAGTGCAGGCGAAATAACAGAGGCCACACCAGGGGTTGCAGTTTCAAGTTGTTTACTCACAGTTCCTGGGCTGCAGCACACTGGTGCCTTTAGACTGCTGGAACCCACTGTCAGGGACCTCCGCCGATCCTGGGTAGATCCTGGAATGAAAGCCGATGCACCCCTCTATGTGTTCCTTTCTTCAGCTGACTCCTTAAGCCTTGCCCTTGTTGGCTGAACCTGGCTCGGCCTCCACTACAGCCTCCGGGCCAGGGGCTTGGCTGTCGGTCATTTACCCCCTTTCTGAAGATTCTGCTGTGGGCTGTGGCCCGGGGAACTTGCAGCTTTCCCTGGGCCTCGGTTTTTACTGTTGGAGATGATTTTTCCTCCTCCGGTTTCTAGGGACCGTCCCCTGTTTGCAGCTTGATCCCTCCACCGATGTTCCTGTGGAACAGGCCCTGCGCTCGTAAGCCTTGCAGTGGCCCTGGAATCCCTTCTTTTCTCTGCTTGGTGTCACCTGGACCCTCTGAGCCCCAGGGTCTTCACCAGGAAGTGTCTCTTTCTTTCCTTGCTCCTGTCTGACTAGAGCTCTATTCTCAGCTCCCTTCTCTGCCTCCCGCAGACTCTCTCTCCTCCAACTTCAACTGACTAAACTTGACCTTTCTTCCTACTCTACACTCAGCTGGCTCCTCCCACCCACCCAGTTGCTAAGCTGTACCCTATAGGAGCAGGGATGGGTCTTACGGCCCCTCCCAGCATGCAGCATGGGAGGGTTGCTGCCACTGTCCCTGGTCCCAGTGTTTACCTAACAATGGGTGTAGTGCAGATTTGCCTGTGGACCGGCGTTCACTCCTTTCCTTACCCAGGATGGGGCATCACACCTCCGGCTGGGGTGCAATGTCTCTGTGGCGACGGAAGCCTCAGGGGCACCACACTCCCCCACAGAGAATCCCAGCACGTCCTCTGGCTGAAACAACAAGAACAGTGGAAAAACTGCAAAATTTTTGTATGCATGAAAACAAATAAACTTTTCTTCCCTTTATGGGAGGCACATATTCTTGAACGTTACAAAAGGATAAAATAAACTTTAAAGTCTTTTTAAACTAGAGCAGACCAGCCACATTACGTCCAGTGGCCTGGTTACACATAATATACATTTAACTGCGGACCACTTTCAAGTCTAGTGGCCCGGTCACACATGAACAGTGGGGGGTTATCTTCAAAAAGAACAGGGGCCAAGAATTCAGGAATAGGGTGTCATCTTCGAAATGAACAATGGACAGACAAACAGGGGCTATTTACAGTTCAGCATCTTCTTTCTTCTAATTAGTTGCGGGGGTCCTCTTCTGGCTCAGCTCCCGGTGACATGGAAGCTGCAGCCAGGTTGGTCTGGGTCCCCTGGGAGCTCGTGCTGGGACTGTTGCGGGGTAATGGTATCGGAGCTGCGTCCTCCTCTCGCTGTTCAGGAGTCTGCTCTTCAGCCACAACAGTTGCTGGGATAGACGGTGTTGCGGCCTGGTCTGATCTCGCCGGATAGGCTGTTTCTGCGCCGGACGTCTCAGCAGGGACTTCAGTCAGGATCGCAGCATGGATCACAGCTTGGGTCTCAGTGGGCATCACAGCATGGATCTCAATGGGCATCGCAGCATGGATCTCAATGGGCATCGCAGCAAAGACTTCAGTCGGGATCGCAGCACGGATCGCGGCGGGCATCGCAGCAGCCTCTGGTAGTAACGCCGGCGGGGTCAGCACACCCGATCGGGCAGGGGCAGTATAGGACTCACCCAGGTCTAGGCCGGAGATGCTCTTCAGCAGGATCGCCATCGCTAGTGTGGGCTCTGGATGGGCGTGGGCTGCACCTCCACACAGGCCTTGCTGCACAGACACCTGCAGATTCCTCATGGCCAGCACCATCTCCTTCCCCCACACGGCTGTCTCCCGTCCGATCTGCTTGTTCATCCTGTCAGCCGTTCTCCCGACCTCAGCCTCCAGCTCAGCGGCGGTCACAGGCCTGATCCAGGTGAGCTCCTCCTGGCCTCCGCTTACAGGAGCCATTTTCTCTCTTCCTCCAGACAGCTGCATTAACTGCTAGGCAGACACTTTCCTAGCGCGCCATTTTTCATTCTCTGCTCTGCATAGCAGACACAGTCTCAGCTTCGCGCTCTTCTGCAAGACCAAGGGATCGGGGCTGCTCTTCACGCCCTTTCCTCAGGCACACCCCCCTTCTTCCCGCTATTTGCAAGCTGTAAAGGCGGCGGTTCTCACAATAAAACAGTCTTTCAACACCGTTTTGTCACACGGTTCTTCAGGCGCACAGTACCCGGTGGGTCCGGGCACGAAATCCTGTTCCTGACGCCAAGTTTGACTCGCCCACCCCAGGGGTATGGGACACCCGGTGCCGGGCCGGACTAGTCCGGGGGACGTCAGTGGTGGCTGGGCCCGATTCCGTACCCTGGTGGGGTCAATTAAGATGGCTTCAGTGGGGGTGATTGTTAAAGTTTAGATTTGTCGTGACGCCACCTGTGGTTTGCGGCTATTAAGCCGCCGCTGCTGTATGGGGCCTCCGGGGCTGATGGAATGGCAGCTTGGATGGTCCTGCTCCCCACAGGTGGAGCGGTGCCCCGGGGAACTGTTGGTGCTTATTACAGTCTATGCAATGATGGAAGTCTATGCAATGATGGAAGTCTATGCAGTGGTAATATAGTGCAGGCGAAATAACAGAGGCCACACCAGGGGTTGCAGTTTCAAGTTGTTTACTCACAGTTCCTGGGCTGCAGCACACTGGTGCCTTTAGACTGCTGGAACCCACTGTCAGGGACCTCCGCCGATCCTGGGTAGATCCTGGAATGAAAGCCGGTGCACCCCTCTATGTGTTCCTTTCTTCAGCTGACACCTTAAGCCTTGCCCTTGTTGGCTGAACCTGGCTCGGCCTCCACTACAGCCTCCGGGCCAGGGGCTTGCCTGTCGGTAATTTACCCCCTTCCTTGCTACTCTACACTTGGCTGGCTCCTCCCACCCACCCAGTTGCTAAGCTGTACCCTATAGGAGCAGGGATGGGTCTTACGGCCCCTCCCAGCATGCAGCATGGGAGGGTTGCTGCCACTGTCCCTGGTCCCAGTGTGTACCTAACAATGGGTGTAGTGCAGATTTGCCTGTGGACCGGCGTTCACTCCTTTCCTTACCCAGGATGGGGCATCACACCTCTGGCTGGGGTGCAATGTCTCTGTGGCGACGGAAGCCTCAGGGGCGCCACACATGACCACCCACGTGTCCTCTGCGATACTGCTTTGACTTCCACGTGTGTTGCAGTTCTCGGCTCTTCCCCCCAGTGGATGTCCATGTGTGTGTTCGGTCTCCAGCTCCTGCCTAGTCAACAGGTCCTGTGCATGCTGCTTAGGTTTTGCTGGTCTCCAGCCTAGGGGGCGCGCGCACACGCTTCCTGTCCCTTTAAGAGGAAGTGTGTGCACCTTGCAAAAGTGTCCCCAGTCTATCGCTGTGAGGCACCAGGTATTTAAGGCTCCCTTCCCTGATGAGAAGAGCCAAATCAAGTCTTTAGGATGCTATCCTATAACCTATGCGTCGATCCAGCCTGTCTGTCTTTTCTGTGTCCCTGGACCTGTATTGTTTTTTCCCGTACTTGCCCGTATCCTGCCCCTGTGTCCGTACCTGCCTGTATCCTGCACAAGTGTCCTTAACAGTCTGTACCCTTCACCCTTTGTCCGTACCCGCTTACACCTGTCGTCCTGTCTGCCTCAGCCATCCCAGCTGCACCTGTGTAACGGGGTGCTAGGGGTGCCTCGGGGCTTGTAGTCGTGGCCCCTTTTTCTTTCAGGCCAACCCCCGGCTCCGCCGTCACTATTGGGACAGGGGATTGTTCTGTGAGGCAGAGTGTGGTGGAAAAGAGCATACTTTCAGCCGCAGGAAGACTCTTCAGGCAGGGATCAGATAAACCAAACGACATCTTTATTGCACAGAGTTTCACAGACAGCTCAATGCACGGATTTTGTAGCGCACGGTCACAATTCCTGTCCGGGGAAATCTTTCCTTGTTGTCTCCTCTAGTGGGGATGTGCCCGGCTACTCCACTTCACCTAGGCTCCCACTCCGGCTAACACAGACTGGACCCACACCAATTCTGCTTCACCCTTGAGGACACTTCTTCTCTTCTTCCCTTCTTTCTTTCTTTCTTTCTGCCCACTCAGCTCCACACTCTGCCCCTGGGTGTTCCTTCTCCCCCGTCCCGGAATCAACTGACTTTTACACACACTCTCTTTCCCCCTAAGCTGCCGGCTCCTCCTCCCTCCTGCACAGTTTCTATGGGGACAGCCGTCCCACTCGGCCACTAGGGGAAACCCAGCTATACAGTGCAATTACAATAAAACATCAACATAAAACATCAACAGCTTTGTCTACCCCAGCGGGGGTATCTTCAGGGGAAACACTGCACCTCTTTGTAAGGGGTCTGCCCACCCCTTACATTCCTCCCCTCTTTAAGCCTAAGCCTCCCGGCAAGGCTCGAACCTGGAAACACAATTTAGCAGCAAGGCAAACTTTGGATAAAACTTTAAAACCTTCATAAAAAAAGTCAACCACTGAGCGCCCAAGTTCTGCGCCCGGAGTCCCTCCTGGGAGCTCCCGGTCTTTGTAGGCAGTGTGCCCGGAGGCCTTCAGCAGGCACTCCCGGTCTTTTCTGGTCTTCTGCCCGGAGGCTTTCACAGCACTCCCGGTCTTTGTAGATAGGAGGACAAACAATAAAGTCTTCCTTAACATCACGGAGGGAGCCCCTGGCTCAGTCCAGCATCAGGCTCCTTCCGGGCTCGGTAACTTAAACATGGTTGCAAACTGTGGAACTTTTCCGGCTCTTTAACAACACCGGTATTCAACACGAACATGTCCATTACCTCCGGTCATTACGGGTCACTCGGGATGATAAGCGCGCTGCCATTCGGCCCTCTGAGCCCTCACATAATCGGAAAGGGACTGACCTGGCAAGCGGCGCAGCCTCCGGAACGGTTCGTAGTTGACGGGTGGTTCTGGCGCCTCTGTTTCGGGTTTTGCCTCCTCAACCCCCGACGGGGGTGATGGGGTCGCTGAACGGGACGGCTGTGGACTGCCCACGACGATCACCGGGTGTGTGACCAGACTCTGGTGAATTGCCAACACCGCCGGTGTCCCCTTCTCTGGGTCAGCACTCAGTCCTGGCATGACTTCTGGCGATACCACCAGCGTGTTTCTCGGCCGGGAATTCTCAGCCAGCACCGGTCTCTGCTGTGTACGTCTCCGGTACTGACACTCTTCCCATCCGATCTCTTGCAGACCTTCCTGTAATGGCGCCGGGGACGGTGGAGATGCTGGGGAAGGTGGAGGTGGGCCTTCTTTTCCCGCTCTTGTATACGCTCCACCCCCAGTCTCACACATTAAATCGACCCAGCATAGGCGACTCTTCTTTTTCTCTGTACTGCCACCCTCTCCACATGTTTTCAGTAACATCTTAGGGCCAGCACCTCCCCTCTTTGGACGGCGTACTCTGTACTTCTTTTTCTTCGCCGGCCAACTCAGGGTCTTTCGTTTGGCGCCAATTCTTCGCGCGCTCGCTGTACTCATGAAGACAGCGGCCATCTTACCGCCGTCTTGTGCCTGGTCCAACGCCTTATGCACCACTTGGTCTCCATCTTCTTGGATCGGGACCCCCTGCAGATAATCTGTATCCTGCCGACTACGCCACATGTAACGGGGTGCTAGGGGTGCCTCGGGGCTTGTAGTCGTGGCCCCTTTTTCTTTCAGGCCAACCCCCGGCTCCGCCGTCACTATTGGGACAGGGGATTGTTCTGTGGGGCAGAGTGTGGTGGAAAAGAGCATACTTTCAGCCGCAGGAAGACTCTTCAGGCAGGGATCAGATAAACCAAACGACATCTTTATTGCACAGAGTTCCACAGACAGCTCAATGCACGGATTTTGTAGCGCACGGTCACAATTCCTGTCCGGGGAAATCTTTCCTTGTTGTCTCCTCTAGTGGGGATGTGCCCGGCTACTCCACTTCACCTAGGCTCCCACTCCGGCTAACACAGACTGGACCCACACCAATTCTGCTTCACCCTTGAGGACACTTCTTCTCTTCTTCCCTTCTTTCTTTCTTTCTGCCCACTCAGCTCCACACTCTGCCCCTGGCTGTTCCTTCTCCCCCGTCCGGAATCAACTGACTTTTACACACACACACACTCTCTTTCCCCCTAAGCTGCCGGCTCCTCCTCCCTCCTGCACAGTTTCTATGGGGACAGCCGTCCCACTCGGCCACTAGGGGAAACCCAGCTATACAGTGCAATTACAATAAAACATCAACATAAAACATCAACAGCTTTGTCTACCCCAGCGGGGGGATCTTCAGGGGAAACACTGCACCTCTTTGTAAGGGGTCTGCCCACCCCTTACACCTGTGTCCAATGTCCTGTGCCTGATGTTCCGTGCCTGGTGATCCGTGCGCTGACCTTGTCCCTGATGATTACGATGTCTTGTCACAGATGCACCTGTCTATGATGTCATGTGCCTGATATCCCATGCCTGGAGACCCGAGCCTGATGACCCATGCTGGAATTTCTGTACCTTCCTGTACCCGTCCTGCCAGTACCCGTCTTGCCTGTTCTTGTCTAGACTCTGCTTCCTGTTTCTGCGATGCCAGTATCTGTCCTGCTGTCTCCCTGCTTCGCTCAGCTGTCACAGTCCCAGTTACTGCCCTGGGAGTGGCACCTGGCACACTGGCTTGTGGTGGTCGCTTAGTTCAACCTTTGCCATAAAAGGGTAAGCCTGGATCCCCCTGTGGTCCAGTGAGTCCACTCCTGGTTGCTGCCTTCACCAGCAGTGAGCATTACAAGGAGAAGAGCAAGAGCAGGAAGGTGGCAACAAAAAGACAACAATGATTAACTCTACAACCGCACACAGCAACAAATACTACACTCACCAGTTTGACTGGATCATAACACCACACCAGACCAGCTTCGATAAACTATAGCTGGGAATCAAGGAAGGATCTAGCCAGCATATAAAGTAGGGGCGCCCTCACAACCAGCGATCATAGGTGACTTACAAGCAAACTAGCCACGTCTACCACCAAAGCAGCAAACAACTTTTGTACTACAAAGGGCCCATATTCTGTTATTGCCCTCTTCTGTATGTGACTGCCCCCGGTTACATCAAATAGGAAATTCAAGATAATGAACCATGGACTATATCTGAACTACCATACCGTTCCTGTTATCCTGCACCTATAATGCTCATCATAAGAAGAAGAGATGCAGGCTCCATAATTGCTGAAAAAACATTATAACTGACAGTATATAATGTTAAAAAGCTGAGAAAATATTGGACATTATTGTATCCTACAAGCAGATGTTCTGCTGATATTAATAATATGTTCAGATGTCTATAGCTCAGGGGGAAGCAGTGATGGATAGCGTCAGTACAGATCTAGAGACAATTGTGTTCTGTCTGATGGTTTTCACATTGCAAAATGGCATAGGATTATAATGGACGTGATTTATTCCAGATTACCAGGTGATTATTCTGTCCTTATGAAAAGAAGTTCATCACGTCTACATTATCTGAAGCCTCAGTGCTCACATTACCTAAATATAGTTATGGGGGGAAAAAAGAATGTTTGGGCACTGCTAGTGCCCAAGAAAGCCAAAAACAGGGATGGCAGCACACATGGGGATTCTTTTCTTCCCATCCCATTGCGGCTGCTTCTATGTGGGTGATTTCTTTACTTCACTTTATACTATCTTTATACTGTTGCCCCTGGTGTACCTGCACTTTATCCAACTAGCACTTTATATTTACATTACAATTTGCATATGTGACGCCCTGGCCTATCAGGTCGTCACAGGGTATTGTGCAATCTGCCCTTCTGCACAGTATCCACTCCTCCTTGGTTACGCATCCTGGTCCATTGGTGTTGCTAACAGCTTAGCCAGTCAAAATCCTAGGAACACTTTGCACCGAACCAACCAGACACACCATTGGGAGGCCTGAAGGGAATAGGGCCGCCCACATGGGGGGTTGGTATAGATAAGTGAGACAGTGACAGAGAAGTGAAACCGGAGTGAAAGGAGTAGGAGGTGGAAGGTGACTCTCTGAGAGGGAGAGGTCACTGGTCCGGAGCAGGGCTCCTGAAGTTTACTAGGTGGCAGACGTTGGTCTGGGCCTGGTAGGAGCTGGAACCCCGGTCACAGGGGATCGCGTAAAGGGGCACGGACTGCCGAGGACTGAATACGCTGAAAAGCCCCTTTTTCCTCTACCCAACGGCACCCCAGTCACCAACACCCAACGGGCCCCGGGGCACAAACCCCCTACCCACGGAGGGGTTAAACATCCTGCTGCCACACCATAGCCACCGGGCTCCCCAACAGTAGCTGTGCTCTCCTACATTACCACACAACGTGGGAGGCGTCACGAACTTACACATATCTATTCCCTCTCTTTTAAATTAGAGTGTCCGCGCGAACCTCCACTCCTCCTTGGTTACAGATCCTAGTCCATTGGTGTTGCTAACAGCTTAGCCAGTCAAAATCCTAGGAACACTTTGCACCAAACCCACCAGACACACCATTGGGGGGCCTAAAGGGAATAGGGCCGCCCACATGAGGGGTTTGTATGGGAAAGTGAGAAAGTGACAGAGAAGTTTACTAGGTGGCGGACGTTGGTCTGAGCCTGGTAGGAGCTGGAACCCCGGGCGCAGGGGATCGCGTCAAGGGGCACGAACTACCGAAGAGGGCAGCTGGCGGCCTTGAGCCATCACCGGGCAGGGGCCAGGGCACGACGGGGTACATGGACTCTCGGCAGGGAAGTAGCTTCACGCGTCCCGGTAATTTACCCGACGGCGGTGAAGACTTCAAGATTTATCCCCAACCTGCTCCAAAATCAGGGTACTAGCGCACCGATGGGATAGGACTTTCCCAAATTACAGTCCAAAGAAATCCTATGCGTGAACCCGGAGAGCAAGCTCACTCCATTAGCCATACGGGTGAGCGGGACCCGAAAAGTTTCAACCTTGAGGGTCCAACTAGTGAGAAGGTGCCACGGAAAAGGCCACAGGCTAACAGCAACACCAAGGGCACGGATCTACACGTGCTCCCTCCATGCTGCAGCAGTGCTCAGAATTCTGGTTTACAAGCTGTCGGAGTTGTTATTCTTGGACTGACTGAGTACGCTGAAAAGCCCCTTTTCCTCTACCCGACGGCAACCCAGTCACCAATACCCAACGGGCCCCGGGGCACAAACCCCCTACCCACGCAGGTGTTAAACATTCTTCTGCCACACCATCGCCACCGGGCTCCCCAACAGCAGCGGTGATCTCCCACATTACTACATCCCGTGGGAGGCGTCACAAACTTACACATCCCCCTGTACATATCTATCCACTCTCTTTTAAATTCGAGTGTCCGCGCAAACCCCCGGGTCCGGAGACCCCTCAAGCCACCGCGGCTCCGGATCCGGTACGGGGGCGGTACACATATATGAAATTTGTTGCAGGATTTGGGTTATTTTTTCCCGCTGTTTGATTACCGGTATATTGTGTACGAATCTGTGCTATACAAACATTTAAACATTCATATATTTATTACAGGATGTGAATGGTTTTATATCCCCTTGGCTTTTAAACCAATAATTTGGATTAGGGCATGCTCACACAAGTGTGAAAAACGGACGAGTGCAATGCGAGAAAATCTCACATTGCACTCTGACCAATGTTAATCAATGAGGGTGAGCAGTTGGTCAGCTTTTCTCGTATGCAGATTCTGGATGCGAGAAAAGTCGCAACATGCTGTGATTTACTGCGAGAGGCGTATCACCCGCACCCATTCAAGTGAATGGGTGCGAGAGAAACATTGGACTGCACTCGGATGTTATCCCAGTGCAGTGTGATATACGCACAGGCTGACAATGGAGGAGATGGGGGGGATTAACCCCTCCCTCTACTCTGCAGCGCCCGTCCTCAGCTTCACAGCTGTGACCTGATCGCAAGATCGGGTCACAGTCGCATGACACTTGGCTCACGCTTGCAGCAGAGCCTGATCCGGGGGTCATTAGCATATCGTATCCGATGCTCTTGCTTCGGATGCCATACGTTCGTATAAGTCCAGCCTTACTGAGATGCTACCCCCCCTTTGAAAATAAGATCATTTTCTGAGCACTGTAATGTATTTTTAACCACTGACTTTTAACCAACTTTAGGGCATTTTTATTATTAAAAATGTCTCCATTTTAAAACATAAAATATTTCTGCAAATATACAGTTCTACATGTTAAGGGACTTCTGTGTGAATCGCTTGAGCTTTTTTGCTTTTTTGCTATGGATTTTGCCTCAAATCCGTAGCAAAACCCGCTATGAATCTGTAGTAAAATGCTCATAAATTACTGTGAATTTGTTGAAAAATTTTGCTAGAGATTTGTGTCAAGCACGTGACTAGCAGGGTTTATCCAGTACCTGGTAAACCCCCAGAAGATGAAAGAACACCCAGGGAACACAGGGGTCATAATACAATGGAGGTCCCTGCCGCTAGGGAGAGGGGTGAGGGGACACCTCCAGAACTGACCTCAAGCTGATTTCTGAGCTCCCTAGCATCTGTATACAGGTTATTGCAACTTGTTGCCGGGCTGGGTACCTTAGGTCCTCAGCTAGCCCTACACTCACCCTGGCTAGTGAGCAGGCTGATGAGATCACTAGACTTGCAACTTCAATAGAGAAACACAAGGGTAGGAAAATAGAGGAAATAGCCATGCAAAGGAAAAATAACTCCAAGAAGCTTATGTGTCGTAAGACAAACTTCTTCCAGAGCAAGTTCCTTGAAAGTGGACCACATAGAAATGAAGGATTCAGTTTCTATCACAGGCATAATGTGATCAGATTACATGACTTAAATAGAGAAAGGGAGTGATCCCAAAGAGCCGCACCTTGGATAGGAAGCTGCAGCTAGCAGTCGGACCGGCAAGGGTGCTTAATAGAGATGATCGAATACCTCAAATATTCGGCTTCGTGATTATCCGTCAAAAAAGTCGCCGCTATGCGAATATTTGATGCGCAATGTAAGTCTATGGGAAGCCAGAATAGTTCCGAATAGCTGTTATTCGTTTTTCCCATACACTTACATTGTGCATCGAATATTTGCGAATAGTCGAATAGCGGCAACCTATTCGGCAATATTTGAGGTATTAGATCATCCCTAGTGCCTAACCCTTTCAGCACTAGAAGCAAGGAGATGTTATAAAATAAAAACAGTGAACTTGCCAGCAGCAAGGCACTGTGATCTTCTGACACCAGATTCACCTGGGGTCTCCCCCGGGCAGGATACACTCATGACAATTTGCAACAGATTTCATTCTTTGCATTGAAAAAGATAAAGGCCCTGAATCATCAATACCGGAGAACAATGCTGGTTTTGATGAGAGTGTCCTGGAGTTAAACATACCTGATTCATTAAGAGGTGCCTTTGAGTGCTTTACTACAAATCTTACTCCAGTCCCGATCTGGAGTAAGATCTCTGTAAGAAGATACGCCCAAGAAACCGAGTACTTACACACATTTCACTGTTGCTTCATCTGGTGTCTATGACAAAGGAATAGTGAAACACATATTAGTATAGCTTGATCTGAACCATTGGGGTTCACCCACTAATTTTAAACATTTTCTTTCTTGCTAGAACTACAGTTAGGTCCAGAAATATTTGGACAGTGACACAATTTTCGCGAGTTGGGCTCTGCATGCCACCACATTGGATTTGAAATGAAACCTCTACAACAGAATTCAAGTGCAGATTGTAACGTTTAATTTGAAGGTTTGAACAAAAATATCTGATAGAAATTGTAGGAATTGTACACATTTCTTTACAAACACTCCACATTTTAGGAGGTCAAAAGTAATTGGACAAATAAACCAAACCCAAACAAAATATTTTTATTTTCAATATTTTGTTGCGAATCCTTTGGAGGCAATCACTGCCTTAAGTCTGGAACCCATGGACATCACCAAACGCTGGGTTTCCTCCTTCTTAATGCTTTGCCAGGCCTTTACAGCCGCAGCCTTCAGGTCTTGCTTGTTTGTGGGTCTTTCCGTCTTAAGTCTGGATTTGAGCAAGTGAAATGCATGCTCAATTGGGTTGAGATCTGGTGATTGACTTGGCCATTGCAGAATGTTCCACTTTTTTGCACTCATGAACTCCTGGGTAGCTTTGGCTGTATGCTTGGGGTCATTGTCCATCTGTACTATGAAGCGCCGTCCGATCAACTTTGCGGCATTTGGCTGAATCTGGGCTGAAAGTATATCCCGGTACACTTCAGAATTCATCCGGCTACTCTTGTCTGCTGTTATGTCATCAATAAACACAAGTGACCCAGTGCCATTGAAAGCCATGCATGCCCATGCCATCACGTTGCCTCCACCATGTTTTACAGAGGATGTGGTGTGCTTTGGATCATGTGCCGTTCCCTTTCTTCTCCAAACTTTTTTCTTCCCATCATTCTGGTACAGGTTGATCTTTGTCTCATCTGTCCATAGAATACTTTTCCAGAACTGAGCTGGCTTCATGAGGTGTTTTTCAGCAAATTTAACTCTGACCTGTCTATTTTTGGAATTGATGAATGGTTTGCATCTAGATGTGAACCCTTTGTATTTACTTTCATGGAGTCTTCTCTTTACTGTTGACTTAGAGACAGATACACCTACTTCACTGAGAGTGTTCTGGACTTCAGTTGATGTTGTGAACGGGTTCTTCTTCACCAAAGAAAGTATGCGGCGATCATCCACCACTGTTGGCATCCGTGGACGCCCAGGCCTTTTTGAGTTCCCAAGCTCACCAGTCAATTCCTTTTTTCTCAGAATGTACCCGAATGTTGATTTTGCTACTCCAAGCATGTCTGCTATCTCTCTGATGGATTTTTCTTTTTTTTCAGCCTCAGGATGTTCTGCTTCACCTCAATTGAGAGTTCCTTAGACCGCATGTTGTCTGGTCACAGCAACAGCTTCCAAATGCAAAACCACACACCTGTAATCAACCCGAGACCTTTTAACTACTTCATTGATTACAGGTTAACGAGGGAGACACCTTCAGAGTTAATTGCAGCCCTTAGAGTCCCTTGTCCAATTACTTTTGGTCCCTTGAAAAAGAGGAGGCTATGCATTACAGAGCTATGATTCCTAAACCCTTTCTCCGATTTGGATGTGAAAACTCTCATATTGCAGCTGGGAGTGTGCACTTTCAGCCCATATTATATATATAATTGTATTTCTGAACATGTTTTTGTAAACAGCTAAAATAACAAAACTTGTGTCACTGTCCAAATATTTCTGGACCTAACTGTATTGTTTTTGTATTTATAATTCAGTAGAGTTCATTAGTTTTTTGATAGTCTGGATTATTATACCTTGTCCTGACACGTTTTTCTCTTAATTTGGGTCACATTGGCTGTATTAGTGTCCTGTGGGGACATTAACACTTATTGGTGTAACTATTCTCAATTGTGCAAACATTTTGTAACCTTTCAAAGCGATTTAGGCCAGAATTCTTATATAATTGCTTTAATGAATCAGGGTCAAAATCCAATTTTGCAGCATAAACTGACTTCTTGTAGTCATATGTAAACATATGTAAACACCATATGTAAATTTCCATACAGATTCTGTATGGATTTTAGCCACAGCCTATGGATGACATTTGATGAAACCTCATACAAAATGTGAATATTCTGACTGAATGCTCCACACCAACGTTGTCTTTTGACCTCAGTCGAAAACTTTTTTTTGCTAAGAAATCACATTCCGGTTAACCTTGCGCCTCCTGACACCGTTTCACGGGGATCCATTAAAGTTGTCGCACACATGTGTCTGCTCTTAAGTAGAGCGCAATGTCACCAGTGTCAACTTTTGTTTTGCATTTTCGACAAAAGACCTCCATTTGGGAACAGCTAATCACAGATCTAGAGGTCACAAATGAAAAGTATTAAACTTCTATTTCTGCATAATTCCGCCTCATTATTTCTGCACCTTTGAAATCTTGTAGAATGCGGAGGAACCTGTGTGATATGCTGACATCTTGTGGACACCATTAGGTACTACATGTGGATTAACAGTGAAGGGGCAAATTGGGAAAACTACTGTTATAAAAATACTAAAATAATATTTAAAATTTCTTAAACTATAATAATATACTATTTTATAATCTTATGGAAGTATTGGAGGCCTATTTGAAACAACTCTTTTCTATACACTATTTAGGCTGGCTAGATTGCATCTGATGGGTGGCAGTTACTGGTAGTGTCTAATTAACAAGTCTTCTAATTAGACCCCCTTCACACATCAGTGTATCTATTTTCACATGTACTGGAGACAAGTTCATACGTATACAATTTTTTTCCGGCAGCATAGATCAGTAATACCCATATAAGCTAATGGGTCTGTGAAAACACATACAGCAAATTAATGGCATCCATGTTCCATCCATATGACACGGACCAGAACTAAATACACTTAAAGAATTACTGATTTTTAAGTGTTAAAAATGTGCAAAGATGATAGATAGATTTTACAGTGCACTTGTAATGGACTTCAATGGATTCCCTGGATTACATTGGATTCCTTGGACTATGGATGGACCTGCTTGGTTTTTTCCTTTTTTATTTCTAATAAAGTAGTGAATGAGGGAAGGAAAAGTGTAGGGGGAAGTTTTATTTTCAATAAAATATTTTTGGCGGTGTGTTTTTCTTTTTTTTTAATTTTCTGGGTTCGTATTGGGGTGTCTGATAGACGCCTCTCCATTACTAACCCCTGGGCTTTATGCCAACTGACATTACACAGCTGACATCAACCCCAACTACCATTATCCCGATTGACATTGCCCCAGGGCAATCAGAAGAACGTAGGCAGAGCGCTAGAATTGGTGCATCTATTGTGATGTGCCACATCTGGAGTGGTTGTGGGCTGCTATAGTTAGGCTGCAAAGGGCCCAATAACCGTGGACCTTCCCAGCCTGATAATATCAGCCCACAGCTGTCTACTTTACCTTTGCTTGTTATCAAAAATGGGAGGATCCCACATTTTTTTTTCTTCATTTAATTACTTATTTATTTGATTAATAGTTATAACATCAATCAATCAATCTATCCATCCACATGTTTAACAATTAAAATCCATTCATTTTTTTATTATGCATTTTTTTTCAGTACTTGTCACATGGTTGGCAGACATGTACAGATGGTTGGCAGACATGTACACACAGTTGGCACGTGGATGATACACATGAATGGCCACACAGATGGTCAAAATGCTACATGCCACATGTGCTTTTTTTTAATGGATGTGTGAAGGAGCCTTAGGTAGCGTCCAGAGCACAGTTTATTGTAGTTTTTTGGGCTCTCAGAGACCTAATATATACATAAAAAATAATTAGCTATTGATTTTAGTTAATAATGGGTAAGGTCTGAATTCTATACACCGAGATTCCTATTAACAGGTCAGGATACCCTTGGATAAGTTCATATCAAATCTTTCCCTAGATAGCTTCAGTTGAAAATGTTACTGACATAGGCAATACAATGAGTACAGTGGAATATCTATATGGTCTGAGGAGGGTATAGTCATATCTAGTCATTTCTTATACCATGTGATAAATGCTCCTTGGAAATCTGTGATATTCCAAAATGAATATTCACCATATCAATTTTTACATACAGTATAGCAATGATGACTGTGCAGGGCAAGTAGAGAAGTTAAGCACTATATGGGAGAAAAGAAGCTAATGGGAGTTTTCCTGGGTATATAATAATTCCTATATATTAGCGTTGGCGCAAATTGATGCTCAGGTGATGAGATCGGCCTCAAATATATGTAAAAATTATGGCCAAATGTATCATAGTGGCAGTGCAGGATATGGCAAGAAACAGCAGGGTAAGAATATTCCTAAAGTTTTTTATTCCGCTATTTCATCCCTCTACAAAGGATTTTGTACATACTGCATATACAAAGGGAGTCATTAAAGATAATGGAAACAATTGAAACCCAATTTCTTTGAAAAGTTGGGAAAATTTGGGCTGCACTAAAATTTTGCGACTTTTGGTGATCTCACGCCATTTTACCTGTGGCAGGATGAGGGGATTGGTAAACCCCAAGTGGTGGCACTCCTTACATCAGTCTTTCATATGTAGACGACCATCACTTTTAAGATGCCGGATTCAATATGAGGCATATTCCTTCATTATAAATCAGGAGTGTCTGACTCCAGCACCCCCCAACATCAAGTCTGGCATGAATGATGATAGGGGTCATAGTATATTGCTAGGATCAATGTTCAATCTGCAGACATCTAAGTGCAAACATTTGTTAAAGGTAATATCTCTGGTTCCCAGACTATTGCTAACCGACAATATGGCAGTTTACCGGCCAATTTCCTTTAATATTTCACTCTTTCAAGAATTTTTATTTTATCCTTCAGTGTCACATATACTAATAATAAAAAAGAAAGTATGGCACTCTGTTGAAAAATGGCGGTGCCTTGATAGGGTCTAAACCCCATACAATAGACAAAAAGAATCCGGAACTCACAATTGATTGCGTGGAAAAACAAGAATTTTATATTTTTTATTGGCTCATTTGTGTGAAGAAAAAATGATTTTTCAATAAGATAATGGTGACGTTTCGGACATATTAGACCTTCATCAGAATCACACTAAACATAAGAAGAAACAAAAACATGCTATATTATACATAGTAAGTATCCAAAATATCCAGTTCATGAAAAATAAATTATATTCACATTAATTCATGTTATATATGTTTTTTAGGGACGGATCAATGCATCCGGAGAATGCCCATCAATAAAGTTCACAGGACATTGTATATACATATTTCTATGAACGTATTATATATTTCATTACAATTAATTCAAGAGAACAAAAACGAGGTAGAGATAATCTCATATACTATAAGTATATAGTAAATGATAGGGCGATCCCCGCATCAGATTGCAAGTCTGGAAATAAAGGAACATGTATCAATATATAAAAAGAAAAATGAGAAACGCATCTTACCAGCAAGTGAAGAGCCAGGGGACAAAAATAGCAATGAGCGCCAATGTGTATTGCGAACACGTCACCAGGGGAGAGCGCTGTCACATACTGAAAAGTGGAGCTTTTTAAATGTCCCGGCGTCTGACGTCATATCCGGATTGAGAGACCGGAAATGACGATTCTGGATGGCATAGCCACGTATCTGAGGGAGCCATCAAAAAAATCATTTTTTCTTCACACAAATGAGCCAATAAAAAATAAAAAAATTCTTGTTTTTCCACGCAATCAATTGTTAGTGCCGGATTCTTTTTGTCCAACATATACTAATAAAGCATGACTAGTCCGGTGGGTCCGCTTCAACACAGCTAGTTCTGCCTTGGATCCTATAATTACACCTATTTGGGCATGACTGACAGCTGTATACACTGTCATGGAGGCTGCATATACTTCATGTTATGGTCGGATTGTATTGGAGGTTAGTCATGACTAGGGACTGTGGTGAACAATCATTGGTCCAACCTGTGAAGCCGCACAGGGGCCTGAGAGATAAGAGGGCCAATTTCCTTCTCTAAAGTAAGTATAATTGTGCAATTTTATGAGCTATTGGCCTGCAAAGTTATTGTTCTTGCACAGGTGCCTCTTCTGTCTGTGGCCACCAGTGACCAGGGGTGGTGTGATTAGATGATCCAAGCCAGAATTAGTCTTGGGGAAGAGATGCCCTACCGGACTAGTACTCATTAACATATGTGACACTGTAGAATAAGTTTATTCTTAAAAGTTTGCAGTGTTAGTTACATCAAACAAATTATTAAAGGATTTGACCTGTATGCTGCTATAGTAAAGGTTGGGCACAATGGAGACTTGAGAGGTCCACTTTATCAGGACCATTAAGAAACTAAGTACCACTAACTTTTTACGCAGCGGGACTCCCACCCTTCACACATTAAAGAGGTTGTATGGCACTTTTTTTAGCATGTGCCTAAAAACTAACAGGCAGGTACTAACAGAGGCAACTACCAGCTTGTTGTACCACCACAGAGAAGTCATTGACCGCCGGCAATTCAGTCAACAGAGAGGCTCTTCTTCCGGGCTGTTGTTGACCGGACGTGAAATCGGATATCGTGCTAATTGACAGCCACGTCCTCCAGTTAGGCAGTGGGAGCCGGCTGTCAATCAACATGATGTCAGCAATCACGCCCTGTCAAAAGAGCAGAGCGGAAGAAAAGCCACTGACATGACATCAGTGAAGGCCCCTGAATTTCCGGCACGAGTAGTTTGTGACCACTCATGGAGAATGTCGCCTGGCACAAACAGGCAGGCAGTTAGCAACTACCTGCCTGTTAGTTCTTAGGCATATTGTAAAATAAAGTAAAGGATATCCCCTTTGATTTTTGCATATTAGCAATATTATATTATTATCTTTACTGAGATAACCCTCCCAACAAAAATAATAGAACTTTTCAATAGAATGTATAACGATCGTTACACATGACACAGAAAGGTGATGTCCCCACTTGTCATACAAGACAGAATAGCATAATCAGCCTCTTAACTCAATTTTCCAGGTCACAATCTCCGTTCACATCATACTGCAGTTTCAGGTATATGAATGGGGTAGCACGAGGAATGGAGCAGTTCACTTCTTTGACATACACTGCACATATGTGATCAGCATTGCTAAAAGCATTAATAGAAGATGAAAGGACGACGTCTATAGCCTTCTCTGCCAGACTTCTCGCTAATCTCTGCTCTGACTTCTTACCAGCTGATAAAGGCATTTCTCACATCCAGAGTTTATCTTTAGAAATGGGGACGAGCAACGGGACCTCTTTTAATGCAAATCGGAAAATTATAAAAAAAAAAAATTGCAAGTAGGTCAAAAGCTATCTGTCTTCTGAGTGAGCGTCTGACCTTCATAGACTAGGTGCCGTAGAGCGCAAACTTTATTTTTTGTTTCTGCCAGACCTTGGAACTTTGAAGGACAATAACTTGTACACAGGGTCAAAATTGTTGGTACCCCTCATTTAATGAAAGGAAAACCCAAAATGGTCACAGAAACAACTTGAATCTGCCAAAAGTAATAAATAAAAAATCTATGAAAATGAACGAAGGAAAGTCAGACATTGCTGCTTTTCTGCTTCTACAGAATTTTAAAAAAAAAATGAAACTCATGAAATAGTCCTGGACAGAAATGATGGCGCCCTCCTCCTCCTCCTTAACTTAATTGTTGTTGTTGTTCTTGCACAGCCTTTTGAGGCAATCACTGCAATGAAACGATTCCTGTAACTGTCAATGAGACTTCTGCGCCTCTCGACAGGTATTTTGACCACTCCTCAAGAGCAAACTGCTCCAGTTGTCTGGTGTTTGAAGGGTGCCTTTTCCAGACGGCATGTTTCAGCTCTTTCCAAAGATGCGCAATAGGATTTAGCTCAGGGCTCATAGAAGGCCACTCCAGAATAGTCCAATGTTTTCCTCTTAGCCATTCTTGGGTGTTTTTAGCTGTGTGTTTTGTGTCATTATCCTGTTGCAAGACCCATGACCTGCGACTGAGACCAAGCTTTCTGACACTAGGCAGCACATTTCTCTGAAATCTCAAGACTATCAAGGGATTCTACATTGTACCCTACATAGATTCAAGACACCCTGTGCCAGATGCAGCAAAGCAGCCCCAGAACATAACAGACCCTCCTCTATGTTTCACAGTAGGGACAGTGTTCTTTTCTTGATGTGCTTCATTTTTCTTTCTATGAACATAGAGCTGATGTGCCTTGCCAAAATATTCCAATTTTGTCTCATCTGTCCATAGGACATTCTCCCAGAAGCTTTGTCGCTTGTCAACATGCAGTTTGGCAAATTCCAGTCTGGCTTTTTTATGATTTTTTTCTTCAACAATGGTGTCCTCCTTGGTGGTCGTCTCCCATGAAGTCCACTTTGGCTCAAACCATGACTGATGGTGCAATCTGACACTGATGTTCCTTGATCTTGAAGTTCACTTTTAATCTCTTTAGACGTTTTTCTGGGCTCTTTTGTTACCATTCGTATTATTCGTCTCTTTGATTTGACATCAATTTTCCTCCTGTGGCCATGTCCAGGGAAATTGGCTGCAGTCCCATGGATCTTAAATATCTGAATAATATGTACAACTGTAGTCACAGGAACATCAAGCTGCTTGGAGATGGTCTTATAACCTTTACATTTAGCATGCTTGTCTATAATTTTCTTCCTAATCTCCTGAGACAACTCTTCCTTCGCTTCCTCTGGTCCATGTTGAGTTTGGCACACACCATGTCACCAAACAGCACAGTGAGTATCTGTAGCTCTATATACAGGCCAACTGACTGATTACAAGATGGTAGACACCTGCGATGCTAATTAGTGGACATACCTTGATTCAACAGGTCCTTTTTGTCACATTATTTTTCTAGGCACCATCATTTCTGTCCAGGCCTATTAAATTAGTTTTATTTTAAAAAAAAATTCTGTGGAAGCATGGTTGAAAAGCAATATCTGACTTTCATGTGTTTATTTTCATAGATTTTTTTTTGTTTATTATTACTTTTGTCAGATTCAAGTTATTTCTGTCACCATTGTGGGTTTTTCCTTCATTAAATGAGGGGTGCCAACAATTTTGACCATGTGTGTATATAATGCAACTAAGGAAAACAATAGGGCATATTTATTAATCTTATTGTGTCGCCCAGGGAATGGGGTACTCGGACCTGGGCAGTTTATCACTGGGAATGTCACTTTGGTGGCCGTTGCCCGGTCCCATGCTCAGGGTACTTTTTAATGGGGAGTATTTACAGGGGAGAATAAAGTCATTTGTGTGACGCCACCTGCGGGTTGCAGTTAATATGGGGGAACCGCCGCTGCTGGATTGGTTACTCCTAGGGCTGGTGGTAATGGCAGTTACCATGCCATTGCCATTACCAGGTGGTAATGTCAGTGGTAGGCCCTCTGCAGGTAGGGCTGAGCCCAGGGAGCTGTTTGGTGGACATGCCGAAATAAGGGAGACCACACCGTGGATTGGAAACAACAATCTCTACTCACTCGGACCCTTGGACGGCTGGTTCAGGTCCCTGTAGTTCCAGTGCCAGTTGATGACTCGGTTGCTCTGTCCCCGGCACTCTCAGTGTGGTTGGGTCGCCGTAGCATGGAGCGTTTGGGACCCAACTGTCCCTTTGCGGTGGCAGTCTCCTTTTCTGTACGGCGGGCAGTGTAGACCCTGTAGGGAGGTATGTGTCTGAACCCTGATCCTTGCTTTACTGCTGATGCCCCCGGATTTGTGGGTCAGTGAGGTCCCTTCACTGTGCAGGTATTTGCCAGGCGCCTGAACTAGGGCCCTGTGCCCTGTGCGTGCTCTTGTCCCAGTGGTACTCGCGTGTACCTGCCCTGGTGACCACTCTCCTGTGCCCCGGGTCACCATTACACGACCCAGCTCTCAGGCACATCTGTACACTTCACTGTGCACCACTCTTCTGCCGTCCCCTCCCACCAGGGCTGTCTAGTTCCCTAGCCAGGCTCTGCCCAATAGGTGGCCATCCCCTTGTGTGACTAGGCAGTGCCCCCTGGTGTGGAGTAGTAACTAGGATTTTGGTGTCTGTGGGTGTTTCTGGCACTGGTGCCACGAGGTAGGTCCTGCATCCCCATGAGGATGCAGTTCCCTGTAGTGCCCTGAGGGTCTCAGGGGCACTACATTATTGTACCAGATTTCTGCAGTAATTTGAATCCCAAAACTGTCTATTTTGCTGTGCCCCAAATGTATAATGAGGTTTAAACACTTTCACTACTTATCTGAAAGGGGGGAGTGGTCTCACTGAAGAAAAGGAGCATGACTCACAGGAAACTAGTCATGGACTAGTGCCCAGCACTATGTGCCATAATCTGTGTTAAAATGTATTATTTGTATTTTTATAAGTTACATTTTGGTCCAAATTATTCAAATGGCACCCATGGTTCATGAATTTAGGCTGTGTGTTGGAGTTTGAATACAATCAGTATTTTATCAGCAAGAGATTATCACTACTGGACTAGGTCTCACCGGCCTGACAGTCAAACTAATCTGTGTAACTCCGCCCCACCACAGTTTGACAACTTGCTGATAATGTACAGTGTACACAGGAGGCATCCAGCCACTGGTATGGGCGGGGTTATAAGGGGTCAGCATTCTGACTATTGCTACATCTACAACACAGAAAACAAGGATTCCATCAAGCAATTCAATAAGTGATACTTTGCTGGAATCAGGCTTCCTGCCCCTACATCATACAGCTCTCAGATTCCATAGCAAAAACCTACTGAAAGATTAACTTTAAGATATTAATGAAGCAGTCACATCTGAAAAGTGAAATACGCCTCGCCACATATCTTACTCCAGTCAGGGATTGGAGTAATACTTGTGCTGTAAGGAACGTCACAGCTCGTCATGAATTAGATGAGCAGGTGTTACCACGCCCCGTTGTACCCCTGCCCGATTCCAGCCAAATGTGAAACATTTTTGCAGCTCTGTGTTGTACTAAAATTTTGTACTTTTTCAAACTGTTTTACATCAAAAATGTTAGCACAATCACTTTGATGAATCGGGGCCACAATATCCACAGGCTGTGTTTTTTATTGATTTCTCTCTGTTCCATTTTCACTTTGGTGGAGCTAATTGTAATACGAATAATGACCCAAGAACGGATAAGGTGCTGATACTAGAACAACGTAGCAATGTTTTACTAATCCTTTACCATGGCATTAAGTGTGGGGATTCTACAGTAAGTGGACACAGAAACAAAATTATGTTTGATCTGACAGATTTGGAAGCATTATATCAAGGCATAGGCACTAGGGGTCAAGGGTCAGGTTCAATAACTCTACACTAAAATATCCATGCCAGTATCAGACATCCTGGAAAATGCTAATAAAACAAAGCAATTAACTTGAGTTTAGTGATGGGCTTACTTGTAGATATCCGGGATCAACGGGACTAACCGAATTTCGAAGAAAAAAAAAAAATTGGTTCCGGCCCAGAATTGATCCGGGATATCTGGCCGGACGCTGGTCCCCATATAAGTATATGGGGACCAGAATTTGGCGCTTAAAATTGATGGTAGATGGGATAGGAGGATTAGAGCAAGCTCACTATACTCACAGAGTCTCCGGCGCGTCTGTAACTGCTTCCGGGCCGCTCACTCTACTTCTGGGGCTGCTCATTTACCTTCATACATACTCACTGCTTCCCCCACCCACCGGCAGTCCTGGCATCTGATTTGTTGCATTCAGAAGCGCCTCCAGCCTGTGACAGAGTGTCTGAGTGCTTGCAATCACAGACCCTGTCTGCGGGTCATTGTAGATTAGTGTAAAAAAGAAATAAATAAAAAATTGGCGTAGGGTCCCCTCATACTATGATAACCAGTACAGATGAAGCATGTGGCTACAGGCTGCAGCCTCCAGCCATTAGCTTATCTTGGCTGTGTATCAAAATAAGAGGAACCACATGCAGCTTTTTGTTTTTAATTGTTTAAATAAATAATTTTAAAAAATGACGTGCGTTCCCCTCCAGTTTTGATACCCAGTCATGATAAAGCTGACAGCTGGGAGCTGGTATTCTCAGGCTGGGGAGAACTATGTTTATTGGGTCCCATAGCCTAAAAATAGCAGCCTGAAGCTGCCCAGAATTGTTCCATTCACTAGATGTGACAATCCTGAAACTTTACCTGGCTCAGTTGAGGTCAGGTTATATAGCTCTTGTCCACCTTGTCCCATGTGTGTTAGCCATGCCATTGCTATTTATGTAAGCTTATGCAGGATTTTCTATGTGGGTCCTTTACATATTTGATTGTTGCATATAGTACCGACAGGTATTGACTATATTTACTGCAGTTCTGTTAATTTTATTATGGTATTTTCTCTGCATGTCTAGTATTGGCTATTCATTATATAAGAGTTGGACTTGGTATTGTATATTTTATTGCACTGTATATGTACCTTTTCATGGGTTGTTTTTAAAATGTGTTTAATAAAAATTGTTATTTTTTATCCTATCCTTGAGTAAGTGCTAGTATTATATACCAGGCGCTTTCCTTCTTTTGGGCTCTTCATTATTGCTTGGTATTTTAGCACCCTCCAGTAGCACTAGTATTGTTATCTGCAAGCTGTGTGTCCCTTCCCTTCTGTTTATCAGCATCCATTAGATGTGACAATCCTGAAACTTTACCTGGCTCAAGTGAGGTCACTGAGTTTATTGAGGTCACCTGAGGTCAGGTTACCTGCAATCACATGTGTAGCGCCATGAGAGCCTCCAGCTGTGAGTGCAAATAACCTGAGTGACCTCACTGTTCATCGATCGGCTAATCCATGCTCTGCCTGAAGCTCACAGTGGGCAGTCATGTTCTATAGTTGCCAGCTGCCACTTCAGATGTAGCACAGCTGGAATTGTTGTGGGACCTTGTCTGGATTACGTCAGACATTGGGTATTTTTGGGGTTAATATATTGGTGAAAGAGGGTAGGTTTTTTTTGTATTTTATTTCAAATAAAAGATTTTTTTTTCGGTGTTTGTGTTTATTACTTTTCACTTACAGATTAGTAATGGGGGGCTCATAGATGCCTCTCATTATGAAACTTGGGCTTAGGGGTAGCTGTGAGCTGGTATTAACCCATTATTACTTTGATTACCACAGCACCAGGGCAATCGGCACCAAAAATTCTCCGATGTTAGGTAGAGATACATAGGTGTGAGAATAGGGAGAGAGAGTCTATATAGATTTTTATTGTGTTTTTTTTATCATGTGTCTTCACTATATGTGTTGTTTGTCCCTTTTTAATGCAAACTAATATATTTTGAAATGTTTTAGATATTTACATAAGGGAGTAGTTAATATGTGTCACGCTCCCCGGGTCCTCGGCTCCCCTTCCCGGGTCTCCTGTCCCGCTCCCCGGCTCACCTGCCACGCTCCCCGCGTCCCAGCCTCTTGTGCCCGTCCTTCCTAGGCTCCCTGGCCGCCGATCCCGGCGCCCGACGGCCTCCCAGGCCCTGGCCGGCTCCCCTGCGTCCTCCTCTCAGCCTCCTTCCCTGGCTTCTGGCACCCGGGCCGCGCGCATGCGCATTAGGGCGCGCGCGCGCGGTCACTGACCCTTTCTTAAAGGGCCAGCGCCCATTAACAGGAAATGAGGTTAGACAGGTACGGGGTATAAAGGGGGTTCTTGTCCAAGGGGGCGGGGCCTGATCTTCGTGTTTTCTGAGCTAGGAGTCAGGTCTCCTTGTGTTTTCCTGCCATACTTACGTATCTCTCTTCTAGAGCTGATCCCGCCACGCCATCCAGTCCTGCTGAATCCCGAGCCCCGCACGCTGTCCGTCTGCCATCTGACAGTCCGTACCATCTCGGATCCCTGCGGTGACCCGTCATCTTGCTCCAAAGGTTCCGGACCCCGCCTGACATCATCTTGGCTTCCGAACCTGAGCTACGTCACCCGGACTGCCATCTGTGACTCCGTGGTCCCAGGGACTCCTCCGCTACCTTCACTTGCACGGACTGTTCTGCTGCCCATCAGTGCTTCAGCTACCGGACTCCCTACCACCATCTTAGAGTTCGGCCCAGTGGATCCACCTCCTGGGTCTGCCCGACCGCCCGGCCCTGACAGTAAGATCAGGCCATGGATCCCGCTGCAGCACTATTGGCCCTGCAAGAGGAACTCCAACGCCAGCGTGAAGTCCAGACCCGCATGCTGCAATTTATGACCTCCGTGGACACCCGCCTGTACACGTTACAAGCATCAATGACGCCTGCGGCAACCAGGTCCCCCACTAGGCAATCCACGGCTCCCGCACCAGTGGCAGCCGCGTCGGATGCCTCCCGACTCCGTTTGGCGTCACCACCTCGTTATGCTGGAGATCCCAAGACCTGCAGGGGCTTCATAAACCAATGTTCCCTTCATTTCACGCAGCTGCCACATCTGTTTGCCTCCGACCAAGCCAAGGTCGCCTTCATCATGTCTCACCTGGAGGGCGAGGCACTGGCGTGGATGAACCCCTTGTGGGAGAAGGAGGACCCCATGACCAAGGATCTTCAAGAGTTCCTGCAGGCCTTTCGCAGTACCTTTGACGAGCCGGGACGCGCCTCTGCGTCTGCTTCATCACTTCTCCGCCTACGTCAAGGAACACTGACGGTGGGCCAATACGCCATCCGTTTCCGCACTTTGGCTTCTGAACTCGGGTGGAATAATGAGGCCCTGACAGCCGCCTTCTGGGAAGGACTTTCGAGTCGCATCAAAGATGAGTTGGCGGGTCGTGACGTGCCCTCCACCCTAGATGCCCTGATTGCCCTAGCCACTCGAGTGGACATTCGTTTTCAGGAGCGCTCCAAGGAGCTGGTTCGTGAGCGACGTGCGGTACGGCACTCCTCCCCGCCACAGAAATCCTCTGTGCCACAGTCATCACCAGCTGGGATTCCTGTCCACGAACCCATGCAGGTTGACCGAGTAAGACAGTCTGACCAACGTCGAGCAGAGCGGCTCGCCAAGGGCCTCTGCTTTTACTGCGGAGAGGGCACACATCTCCTACGCTCCTGTCCGGAAAGGCCGGGAAACTCCAAAGCCTAGGGTTGGTAGGAGAGGCCACCCTAGGTGCTGGGACTCTCTCAGACCCAGTTATGTGGACGGTACAAGTATCAACAGGAGAGACGCGCTTCACGGCTGAGGCATACCTCGACTCCGGAGCAGCAGGCAATTTTATCCAGCAGGCCACGGTGGACAAATACCAGCTGCCTGTTACTCTACTCGAGAAGCCCCTACTGATTGCCTCGGTGGATGGGAGACCCCTCTCTGATACCATCTCCTGGATCACCAAGCCGGTGGAACTGCGTATCGGTGCTCTGCACACCAAGAACATCTCTCTCTACGTCCTTCCACACATGTCCCATCAAATCCTGCTGGGACTTCCTTGGTTGCGAACACACGAACCATCAGTCAGCTGGGGTACTGGCGAAATCACCCGTTGGGGCTCTGCCTGTCATGAAAGATGTATAAAGTCTATACAACCAGTCCGACGACCTCCGGTTCCTGAGTACCTACCGGGTCTGCCCTCGGCCTATTGGTCCTTCGCGGACGTTTTTGACAAGAAGGAGTCCGAGGTACTTCCGCCACACCGTCCCTACGATTGCGCCATCGACCTGCTCCCAGGAACAACACCACCTCGAGGACGGATATATCCGTTGTCTCCAGCCGAAACCAGGGCCATGTCCACCTACATCACGGAAAGCCTGGCAAAGGGATTCATCCGGAGATCCTCCTCTCCTGCGGGAGCAGGCTTCTTCTTCGTTAAGAAGAAAGAGGGTGACCTACGCCCATGCATTGACTACCGGGGCTTGAATCAGATTACCATAAAAAACAAGTACCCTCTACCGCTCATCCCCGAATTATTCGATCGGCTCAGAGGAGCCCGTGTGTTCACCAAACTGGATCTTCGGGGTGCCTACAACCTAGTTCGTATCCGCTCTGGAGACGAATGGAAGACCGCGTTTAATACTCGCGATGGGCACTATGAATACTGCGTGATGCCCTTCGGTCTGTGTAACGCTCCTGCCGTATTCCAAGAACTGGTGAACGACATTTTCCGGGACCTCCTCTACGTATGTGTAGTAGTGTATCTGGATGACATCCTTGTCTTCTCTCCGGACCTCCAGACCCACAGAGAGAACGTAAAGCTGGTTCTACAAAGACTGAGAGAGAATCATCTCTACGCCAAATATGAAAAGTGCGTCTTTGAGCAGTCTTCTCTTCCTTTCCTGGGATACATCATCTCGGGTACTGGGCTGCAGATGGATCCAAAGAAGGTCTCCTCCATCCTCCACTGGCCTCCCCCGTCTGGACTGAAGGCAATCCAACGGTTCCTGGGATTTGCCAACTACTACCGCCAGTTTATCCCTCACTTCTCCGCCCTGACTGCCCCTCTCTCCGCTCTGACCAAAAAGGAGGCTAATCCAAAGGACTGGTCACCTGCGGCCGACGCCGCGTTTTGCTCCCTGAAGCGAGCATTCGCCTCCTCTCCTGTACTCCACCGACCGGAGTTAAACCGCCAGTTCACCTTAGAGGTGGATGCCTCCTCCTCAGGAGCCGGAGCAGTGCTCATGCAAAAATCCTCCTCCGGGAAGATGGTGACTTGCGGTTTCTTCTCTAAAAGCTTCTCAGCACCTGAACGTAATTACACCATCGGTGACCGAGAACTATTGGCGGTCAAACTGGCTCTGGAGGAGTGGCGCTACCTCCTGGAAGGAGCAGTGTACCCTGTGATTATCTACACGGACCACAAGAACCTGGAATACCTGCGGTCCGCTCAGCGACTGAACCCACGACAAGCCAGGTGGTCCTTATTCTTTGCCAGGTTTGACTTCCAGCTTCACTTCCGACCCGCAGACAAGAATATACGCGCTGATGCCTTGTCTAGGTCTCTCATGCCTCTGGAGCAGGAGGAAGAGACTACCCAACCTATCATCTCTCCTAGCAAGATTGTTCCGGTGGCCCCTGTCACTCTGGCCCAGATACCACCCAGGAAGACCTATGTCTCTGAGACCGACAGGCAAAAAGTGTTACACTGGGGTCATGCCTCGAAAACAGCCGGCCATGCAGGCCAGAAGAGAACATGGGGTGCGATTGTACGCCATTACTGGTGGCCATCCCTTCGCACGGACGTTGCCGCCTTTGTCTCTGCCTGCCCCTCTTGTGCCAGGAACAAGACGCCCAAACACCTGCCCTATGGCCGTCTTCTGCCTCTGCCGATACCCTCAGTTCCATGGCAACACATAGCGATGGACTTTATTACGGACTTGCCAGTATCATCCGGACACACAGTCATATGGGTCGTGGTGGATCGGTTCTCCAAAATGGCTCACTTCGTCCCTATGCCCGGACTGCCCTCTGCTCAGGAACTCGCGGAAGCCTATATACAACATATCTTCCGCTTGCATGGCTTTCCTTCCCACATCGTGTCCGACAGAGGAACTCAGTTCACCTCCCGCTTCTGGAGGGCTCTCTGCAAACATCTGGGAGTGACTCTGGACTTTTCTTCCGCTTACCATCCTCAGTCTAATGGCCAAGTGGAAAGGGTCAATCAAATCTTGACCTCCTTCTTACGTCACTATGTCAACGCCCATCACGACGACTGGTCCACGCTTCTGCCTTGGGCTGAATTCTCCCATAACCACCACGTCAGTGAGTCGTCCTCCAAATCTCCCTTCCATGTCGTTTACGGACTGCAGCCTTCCGTCCCGTTGCCTATATCCCCTTCTTCGGATGTCCCTGCTGCTGATACTGTAGCCCGTGACTTCGCTACTATTTGGGACTCTGTCAAGGCGTCCCTTGGGCGCGCTTCCCAGCGGATGAAGAAACACGCTGACAAAAGGCGTCTAGACCCTCCGTGTTTCTCTCCTGGTGACCTGGTCTGGCTTGCTTCCCAGTACATCCGACTGAAGATACCTTCCTACAAGCTGGGTCCTCGCTACATCGGGCCGTTTAAGATCCTCAGCAAGATCAATGAGGTCTCCTACAAACTGAGGCTTCCGACCACGATGAAAATACCCAACTCCTTCCACGTCTCTCTACTCAAGCCGGTGTTCCTTGGTCCCTTCTCCGCTGCTGCCAGTCCGGCTCCTCCTCCTATTGCTGAGGACGACATCTATGCGGTAAGGGATATCGTGGCCATGAAGACTGTTCGTGGCCGGCAGTTCTTCCTGGTGGACTGGGAGGGATATGGTCCTGAGGATAGATCCTGGGAACCCAGGGAGAACGTGGGCTCTCCTCTGATCCGTGCCTTCATGTCCCGGTTGCGGGGAGGGGGGCGTGGGGAGGGGGGTACTGTCACGCTCCCCGGGTCCTCGGCTCCCCTTCCCGGGTCTCCTGTCCCGCTCCCCGGCTCACCTGCCACGCTCCCCGCGTCCCAGCCTCTTGTGCCCGTCCTTCCTAGGCTCCCTGGCCGCCGATCCCGGCGCCCGACGGCCTCCCAGGCCCTGGCCGGCTCCCCTGCGTCCTCCTCTCAGCCTCCTTCCCTGGCTTCTGGCACCCGGGCCGCGCGCATGCGCATTAGGGCGCGCGCGCGCGGTCACTGACCCTTTCTTAAAGGGCCAGCGCCCATTAACAGGAAATGAGGTTAGACAGGTACGGGGTATAAAGGGGGTTCTTGTCCAAGGGGGCGGGGCCTGATCTTCGTGTTTTCTGAGCTAGGAGTCAGGTCTCCTTGTGTTTTCCTGCCATACTTACGTATCTCTCTTCTAGAGCTGATCCCGCCACGCCATCCAGTCCTGCTGAATCCCGAGCCCCGCACGCTGTCCGTCTGCCATCTGACAGTCCGTACCATCTCGGATCCCTGCGGTGACCCGTCATCTTGCTCCAAAGGTTCCGGACCCCGCCTGACATCATCTTGGCTTCCGAACCTGAGCTACGTCACCCGGACTGCCATCTGTGACTCCGTGGTCCCAGGGACTCCTCCGCTACCTTCACTTGCACGGACTGTTCTGCTGCCCATCAGTGCTTCAGCTACCGGACTCCCTACCACCATCTTAGAGTTCGGCCCAGTGGATCCACCTCCTGGGTCTGCCCGACCGCCCGGCCCTGACAATATGTTAGTGACTAGCATCACATAGGTCTTGTAATGGGAAATCTGGGTCCTTATACTACAATGCAAGCTACTAGCAAAACAGTGGCCGGCAGCTGATGTCGGTGTGCACGTGTCTGGGGGTGCATGACAGTGATGTCATGTGTCATGGTGACCACGCTGAAGTCAGCAGCAGGCCATTGTGCATTGGCTACAGAGGATGCAGGACGGCATGGGAGCAGAGAGTGGTAAGTAGAATGGGAGATTTTTATACATTAGAGACAGAACAGGGTCTGTATATACTAGAAAGTGACCCGAGATAAGGACATATATAGCAGGATGGGCTCAGGATGAAGATACATAAACCAGGATGTGTGACGCCCTGGACTATCAGGTCGCCACAGGGTATTATGCAATCTGCCCTTCTGCACAGTATCCAATCTGTCCTTCGGTGTTGCTAAGAGCAGAGCCAATCAAAACCCTAGGAACACTCTGCACCACACCCACCAGGCACACCATTGGGGGGCCTGAAGGGAATAGGGCCACCCACTGGGGGAGTTTGTAGGGGAGAGTCAGAGGCGTTAGGAGTCAGAGAGAGGAGAGAAGTGAAGTGAGAGGAGCAGGGGAGAGAAGGTCAGGAGCAGGGCTCCTCGTAAATACTAGGTGGCAGACGTTGGTCTGGACCTGGTAGGAGCTGGAACCCCGATCGCAGGGGATCGTGTCAAGGGGCACGGATCTGCCGAGGAGGACAGCCGGCGGCCTTGAGCCATCTCCGGGCAGGGGCCAGGGCACGACGGGGTACGTGGCGCCTAGGCCGGGAAGTAGCTTTACTCAGCCCGGTAATTTACCCGACGAGGGTGAAGTCTTCAAGACTCATCCTCTACCCGCTCCAAAATTGGGGTACTAGCGCAACGATGGGATAGGACTTTCCCAAACATAGATCAGAAAATCCCAAGCGTGAACCCTGAGACCAAGCTCACTCCGTTAGCCAAACGGGTGAGCGGGACCAGACTAGTTCCACACTACAGGGTCCAAATAGTGAAGAGAGTGCCACGAAAAAGGTCATAGGCTAACAAGCAACACCAAGGGTCACGGATCCACGCATGCTCCCTCCCTGCTGCAGCGGTGCTCAGAATTCTGGTTTACAAGTTGTTGGTGTCAGTATTCTTGGACTGAGTGAGTACGCAGAAAACCCCTTTCCTCCCCAACGGCACCCCTTCACCACCATCACCGGGCCCCCAGGGCAAACCCCCTACCCACAGAGGGGTTAAACACCTTGCTGCCATACCACCGCCACCGGGTGCCGCAACAGCAGCAGTGGTACTCCATCTTACCACGCACCGTGGGTGGCGTCACAAACGTCTAATCCCCCTGTACATATCCCCCCTTTTAAATTCGAGTGTACACACGACCCCTCCCCGGGTCCGGAGACCCCTCGAGCCACCGCGGTCCGGATCCGAGCGGCTCGGCCGCTGACAAGGGGGCAGTACAGATGGGAGACATATACATCAGGATGGGGAACATATATACCAGGATGGGGACATATTTACCAGGATGAGGGATATATATGTGGCGCCCCTGACCTGGTCAGGCACCACTGAGTACTGCACCCATGCTGGGGGCAGTACAATACAGGTAATCCAGAAGGCTGACCTGGGTGTGGACACACAGGCACATAGTAACCAGGTCTCCCACATTGACCTTTGAAGGGACCCCTGGGGAATCCAGGAGGGGGCGTGGCCTCCATCTCCACTCAAGGGGTGTGGTAGAGAGCCTGGTTGCTAAGTTGCGGAGGCAGGCACAGAGGGGAGGGAGTAGTGAGTCAGTCAGTTAGTGAGGCTCAGGGAGAGAGCAGTCGCAAGGAGGCTCCCTGCAGTCTGTCACTAGTCAGACACCGCAGGTGCAGTGGTTGCTGGCGGGGGAGAACAGTCACTTGGTAGTGCCGCCCGAAAACCACCCGAGGCCAGAGCACAAATAAGGGGTGGCTGAGTACGGGGACTGCCAGGTGAACCAGGCCCGCACGGGGTTACAGGTCCCCAGAGCAGGGGCCCATTCAGTTGGCCTGCTCAACCTGCAGGTGAGGGCACTTCATGCCCTTTGCCAACCAAAACACAGAGACCGCAGCCACGTAGCAACGAGAGGGCCCATAGGTGATGAGAGGCAAGCAGCCGGAGTTTCCTGGTCCAGGCTACAAGCAAACGGGACGAAAAGGGGAGAACAGGCAGAAGCAACTTCCCTGGGTGACCCCGTAGGACTACAAGTCTGGGTCACCAGAAAAACAAGAGGGCTAGGAAGGCGAGTCAGTAGCCATCCCCTAAGTCAGTCTGAAGGAGCCTAGTTCCCTACTTGGAGCATCACAGCATCACCCGGGTTAACTCACCCCTGCCATCTGAAGTGAGTAAAAACCCTGAAAGACATTCCTGCTGTGCGTGTGAGTTCTTCTGCGACCTGCTGTACTATACACCTACACCGGGCCCTGGGACCAGCCTCACTCTCGGGAGGCTAACACACCTAACTGCGCCTACCACCAGCCCCAGGTGTCCCTTAAACTTCAGTGGTGGTCGCCCTGACCGCAATACCGAGAGTGGTGTCACGAATTCTATAGAAGTCAACCTACCTGTGACCAGAAGGACCCAGTGCAGTCCCTGAAGACGCTGAGACGACCTGAAGGTAACGGGGCCGCGGGGCGGCATATATATACCAGGATAGAAGACTTATATACCAGGATGGGAGACTTATACAGCAGAATGGGGACATACTGTATATACCAGGATAGGGACAAATATACAAGGATGGGGGGGTATATATACCAGGATGTTGGATATATTTATCAGGAACTGGTCCAGGATGTTGTACACTAGTACAGGATGGGGATAATACTACATAAACTGTGGGGCGGAAACTCGTATTTAGAAAGCTACAAGGGCCCATACATCTGACTGACATGTGCAGGGGAGAGGGACAGGCCCAAACTTTACGCCGGGGCCCATTTGTTTACGCCACTGGTCCTAATATAATATGAGCAGAATAATCTTGTGATTATTTAAAAGTTTTATTAAAGTAACGATAAGATAATGTACAGTAGTGGTGTGTATGGAGGAAAACTGTTCTAATTGTTTGTCATGATTGGCTTTAATAAGAAATATTCATGACTTTAGACATAATTATATCCCAGATTGGACCACAATGATTCTTCAGTGAGGAGCTGTGAGAATTAAATAGCAGAAAGGTTTAATCAAATGAATGTTTTCTGTGCTAAACTGCTTTGAAAAAAAAATCCCATCTGTAAAATCATCCGCTGTGTCTTGCTGGAAGCATTGCAAACTTAATCACTTATTATCTTGTTAAAATTCTCCCCCCTGCGGCAGAATACAAAGCTGAGAAAATCAGACATGAGATCTAATGCTGAAGTTTATAATTAGGAATTACTAACTTTTTTTTTCTTATATGATTTCAAGGTAAAGAAATATTATGAAAAGTGTGCAGAGAAACACCGTGACATCCAGATTCATGATTTACGCTAGTACAAAGTAATAGTGGGAGATCGTTTCACACATTATAGCAATACAACTATTAAATGGCAAATTTATTTAAACGTGACATCCATAGTTGCCAACATTTCTGGGGAAGTTAAAGTCCCATCCCTGTCCCAAAGGAGAAATGCTCCAGCCATGCTGGTGTGACGCCCTGGACTAGTCAGGTTGTCACAGGGTTCTGCACAATCTTTCTCTCCCAGTGCAGGGCTCAACCCCCTTGGCTCTGGGTCCCTATCTTGCAGTACTGCCTCCACCAGCATTCACAAATCCTAGTGACACCTTGCACCACACCTGTCAGGCACACCAGTGGGCTGCTTAAGCCGGAATAAGGTAGTCCACCTAGGGGTCAGACAGAGTGGTGGGAGGGGGGAAGTCAGTGAGGGCGGAAGTGGAGAACAGAGCAGAGCTGACAGGCAGAACAGTGAGAGCTCCCAAAGAGTGAGGAGCTGGGAGTAGCAGCTCCCCAAAGTCGAGAAGTAGCTGCCAGTGAGTGAGGAGCTCGAGGAAGCTGGGAGTTGGAGCTCCCAGGGGAAAAGTATCCTAGGTTGGAGACGGTGGTCTGGACCCGGAGGAGTTGGAGACCCGGTCGCGTGAGGTTGTGACTGGGTGCTGGGCTAATCACAGAGGATAGCCGGCAGCCACAGTTCAACAGCCGGGCTGGTACCGAAGGCACATTGGGGTACACAGACCCTAGGTCGGGGAGAAGCTGCAAGCAACTTGGCAATTAACCTGCGGGGAACAGGACCTCTATGGACTGTTCCCACCAGCTCAGAGATCAGGAGCACTAGCGCAACGAGGGGGATAGGGCTTTCCAAGAAAAGCAGTCCACTGAAATCCCAAGCGTGAGCCCCTGAGAGCAGGCTCCTTTGCTAGCCACAGCAGGGAGCGGGGCCCGGAAAGCTCCAGGCTGACAGGCCATAACGGACACTCTAAAATTCAGGTGCCAGGAGAGAGGCCACAGACCACTAAGCAGTGCTGCAGGGGATGGGACCCGGACAAGCTCCCCTCAAGAAACAACGATATTCAGAGACTTGGTTTACTACGTTGTCAGTGTCTGCATTCTTCTGAGTGCGTACCTGATTAACCCCTGCAACCGGCGAGCCTGCGAGTCCCTGCATTCCCAATTCATCATCCAGAGTCCCGGTGTAATCCCCTACCCGTGGAGGGTCACATCATCTAGCTGCCCCACTCCATCGCCCCGGGTACTCCCAATGGCAGCGACGGTACTCCCCATTATCGCACACCACGGGTGGCGTCACAAACTACATCTCCTCTGTAAATAGCCCCTTCTGCATTTGAGTGTGGCCCCTGGCCCCCGGGTCCACAGACCCTCGAGCCACGAGTAATCACACCCGGATCTGAGCGGTTCGACCGCTGCAGAGGGGCGGCACACTGGGAATGTCCCAGGCCCATCGTTAGATGACAACTATTGGGTGCTGCTGATTAAATACACCCCATTTTGCTAAAGGAGTCCAAAAAAATTTGGAACAGTTGGCAACTATTTTATTTTGTTTCAACCTGGTTGCTGGATTGATTTCAATCTCATCAAGTAAGGCTGCTTTCACACTACGTTTATGTAACATGCGTCCTGAACGTTTTTTTGCTGCAAAAGCGGATCCTGCTTTTACAGCAAAAAACGCATGCAAACGCATGTCTTACTTTGCAGGATCCTGTCACTGGATGTTTAGGGGCGGGCATTGGAGTCATGTGATCGGGAGTGAGGGGAACTAAACGTGCCAGACTGGGAGCCGGCTTCTGACAGCTGCAGACGCTCGTAACCAAGGTAAACATCGGGCTTGGATACCCGATATTTATCTTGGTTACGAGTGTCTGCAGCTGCTAGGAGCAGGGCTGCCTGCACACGTAACCAACGTAAACATCGGGTAACTAAGAGAAGTGGTTACCCGATATTTACCTTGGTTACGAGTGTCCGCAGCTCTCAGGTGGGGGAGAGGGAGGAGAGGAAGGGGGAAAGACAGAGATAGAGAGGGTGAGGGAGGGAGGAGGAGAGAGAGACAGATCACGCGAGACTGGTTCTGGGCATGCTCAGTACTTTCTGGGCATGCTCAGTACAAAAGCAGGATCCTGTTACAACGCAACTCAACGCATTCTGCTAGGCAGGATCCAGCGCTCATTGAAATGCATTGCAGCTCGTGGCGCAATGTGAAGGATCCTGTGAGATGCGTTATTTTGACAAAGGTAAAAAACGCTACAAGTAGCGTTTTTGAAACATGTTAAAATAACGCAAAAGTACGGATCCTGTGTCTAACGCACGCAAACGCATGCGAACGCAGGTGGACGCGAGTCCATTGCAAATGCATTGAAGTGAAAACGCATTTGCACTGGATCCGTTTTTCCGCTAAAAAAACGTTATGGACGGATGTTAAATAAACGTAGTGTGAAACCAGCCTAAATTTGCCTTAAATAAGGCTTGTACTTAACACTTTATTTGGCCTATGGAAAAAATTGTAGCATGTTGGACGAATAAATCAGATGAGACTAATCGAATCAAGTCTATGGGTGCGAGAAAAAAAACTCCTAGTGTCATCTGTTTTTTTACAACATAGAATGCTGTACATAGTCCTGTAAATGATTGTAAAGGAATAATAGCTGTTGAGAAAAAAAATGGATTGCATACAATCAGCATGTAATGTGGCAAGGGGTGGTAGCCGTGGATGAAGTAGTCTGTCGTGATTTGAAATGCTACAGGAAAGAGGGGGCCGTGGCTGGGTGTGTGGAATTATAACATGGAGCCTACACACCTTTGCAGGCCGCATGATGCCGTTGACATCGGCTATCCAGGATCAGATGTTGTAAAGTTCAATGAGGGAGACTGAGGAGCTGGCTGCGGACAAAAGACTATTGGACCGATGAATGTAGACCTCAGTCCACGGCTCTAAGGGATATGGACTTTTTCCAGCACAGAGAATTGGTTACATCTATCTCGTTGTGTTTTACTAGATATTTTCTTGCTTGTCAGTTTAAGGCCAGGCATGAGATTGGTAATTAGAGTAAGGCAATCATTCTATTACTCTTGTTAGTGTCACAGATGCCTCAATTAAGCCATTGTTCACCCAGCCACGAGTCCTATTATTTCCTATTATGTCGATGGGGATAGTAGACCCAGTGGAGCCGTAACACCAGGGGGTCTCACAGGTGAGGACCTCGGCCTCAGTAAAATACCTTACGCCAGTGCACTGTTAGCATTCATGGGGAAGGTGGGTCAAGGATATGTGTTTCCCGGTGGCTGGGATCAAACCTCGGGGGTTGGCTTGGGGTACTTAGGACACTGACGAGGGGATGGGGGTTGTTGAATACATGCTGTGCAGACGCGGTATCCGTCGTCTGAATGAGTATAGGCTGTGACTGCGGACTATACTGGCGGGAGATACAAAAGCTGTGGACCAACCAAAACCAGGAAGACAGTGGGTGTCACCTGGTATGGGGGCAGTGGAGTCACTGGTCTTGGTTTGGGATACCCCCAGTATCTTGTTTTGGCCATCTACACAGAGTTACTGTAAGACCATGGGGAGAAGAAGTAAAATAATTGCATTGGTAAACTGCCTAGGTGATTACTACAACCCACAACCTCAGATCTGTACAGAGACCACCAGTTCTTAATAAATGCTGTTTTACTTAACAGCCACTTGCTGACAACTATGTAAAATACATAGTAGGCACACAATTTCTGGTATGTTTCGTCTTGAAAACAGAGTATCTCTAATCACCGTTTCTTTACTTCACACTCACTTGTTTCTGTCTCCATGTGTCTCACTTGCTTCACCACAACCCAGCTGTACACCATAGTACAGTGCATAAAACTCATATCTTCCACCCGGGTCTCCAAATCTTGTCCTCCTCTTAAAGGAGCTGATTTGCCAATATGGCTGAACTTAGTCTCTAGCTCTCTGACGCTTAGGGAACTCATACCTAGACACTCACTTCATCTCACACTTGTGTTCTGTCCTGGCCCTTTGCCTCTCTGAATGATAAACTCGGGGCCGTACTGCTGGGCAGCCTCTTCCCAGGACCCATCTCCTATTGATCCCTCTGTCCTTACTCCTTTGGTCAATCCTTTGACCCATCCCCAATAGCTAATTTTGTCTCTCAGTCAACTCTATCTCCAGGACCCTGCTATCCATGGCCTTTGTCTCATCTTCCTTTAAGGACACCCAAGTCATGTGGGTCTGTTCACTAGTCAGACCTTAGGTCCGTTACTACTGCATGCCGGGCCCTGTCCCTCACTCTAGTCCCTTCCACTCTGCACTAGTCCCAAAAATGGAATCTTTCTTTCCTACTGTCTGGCCCAACACAGTCTATCACTATCAAAATGTTACAATTCACATTGCATCTCGATAACGCTTATCACATTACACATTAAACATCATAACAAATAATATTGGTGTCTTCAAGGGGGAATGTTCTCAATGAAAATTTCTACCAATTTTTATTTTTATACGCCAGTTTAAGCATCCCATTATAAGGGTTCCCCTCTGCTCCTACCTGGCAGAGTAACACACAAAATGTCAGAAGTTTTTCGGTTGCAATAAAATGAAATAAAAAGTAAATATAACATTGCATGTATCTAATAGTTTTTCCAATGAAAAATACAGTTCATCATGAAACAAATAAGCCTGTTCTATCGCTAGAAAAAAAAACAAAGTCTCAGAAATTGCTGACACACCTTTTTGTTTTTATAAAATTCTGATTTTTTTTTTTTTTTTTACTGTGGAGTGCTTTTCTGAGACTTTTACATTGATTGCCTATTCTCCATCAACTGTATAGTGGTCGTATACAGCATATCTGACCCTCTACAAGTGCATCTCAGTAAATTAGAATATCATCAAAAAGTTAATTTATTTAATTAATTCAATACAAAAAGGGAAACACAGATATTATATAGAGTCATTACACACAGAGTGATCTATTTCTATATATTATATAGAGTCATTACACACAGAGGGATCTATTTCAAGTGTTTATTTCTGTTGATGATTATGGCTTACAGCCAATGAAAACCCAAAAGTCATTATCTCAGAAAATTAGATTATTATATAAGACCAACTGAAAAAATGGTTTTAAACTCAGAAATGTTGGCACCTACTGAAAAGTCTGTACAGTAAATGCCTCAATACTTGGTCAGGGTCCTTTTGCATGAATTACTGCATCAATGCGGCGTGGCATGGAGGTGATCAGCCTGTGGCACTGCTGAGGTGCTATGGAAGCCCAGGTTGCTTTGATAGCAGCCTTCAGCTCGTCTGCATTGTTGGGTCTGGTGTCTCTCATCTTCCTCTTGCCAATACCCCGTAGATTCTCTATGGGGTTTAGGTCAGGCGAGTTTGCTGGCCAATCAAGCACAGTGATACTGGGGTTATTAAACCATATATTGGTACTTTTGGCAGTGTGGATGACTCGCCCACCCCAGGGCTCTGGGACACCCGGTGCCGGGCCGGACTAGTCCGGGGGTAGTCAGCGGTGGCAAAGCCTGGCTCCGTGACCCTGGCGGGGTCAACTAAAGTGGCGGTAGTGGGGGTAATGATTAATAGTAAAGTTTGTGGAAATATATTCGTGACGCGACCTGTGGATTGCGGCTATGGAGCCGCCGCTGCTGGATAGGGCTTCCGGGGCTGATGTAATGGCAGCTGGGATGGTTCTGCTCCCCACAGGTGGAGCGGTACCCCGGGGCAACCGTTGGTGCTTATGAGAGTCTATGCAAGGGTGGTGCGGTGTAGAACAAAAGGGAGGCGACACCAGGAGTTGCAGTTTGAAGGTCTTTACTCACTGTTGCCAGGGCTGCAGCAGACTGGTTGCCGTTGGAGTGCTGGAATTCACTGTCAGGGACCTCCGCCGATCCCAGGTAGTTCTTAGGGTTAATGCCGATGCACCACTTTTATGTCTCTTTCCTCGACTGACTTCACAGCCTTGACTTTTATAGATGAACTTTCCTTGGCCTCCACCATAGAATCTGGTCAAGGGGGCTTGCCTGACTAGAATCTTGCCCTCTTCCCAGGGGATCTACGGCAGGTTGTGGCCCTGGGCGCTTGCAGCCACCCTGGGCCTCAGTGTCACTTTATGAGGAAATGTCTGGGGACCTCTGTCTGGGGACCGTCCCCGAATGCAGCCAGATCCCTCCACCCGATCTTCTTAGTGGAACAGGCCACGAGCTAATAAGCCCTTCCGTGGCCCTGGAATCCTTTCTTCTCTGTCTGTGGTGTCACCTGGGCCTAGCTGGGCCCCAGGATCTCCACCAGGAAACTTCTCGCTCTGTCACGTTCTCTCCTCTCTCCTGAGGTAATTACCTCCCTCCTTCTCCACAACCAGACAGTCTGAACTTGAACTTCCTGTTCCTACTCTTACTTTCAGTTGGCTCCTCCCACTTTTCCTGTTGCTAGGCCCCACCCTATGGGTGAAGAGATGGGTCTTACGGCCCCCCAGCATACAGCATGGGGGTAGCTGCCACTGTCTCCGGTCCCAAAATATGCCTAACAATAGGTGTAGTGTGAATTTGCCGGTGAACCGGCATGTACCTTTGTCCTTACCCAGGATGGGACATCACACCTCTGGCTGAGGTGCAATGTCTCTGTGGCGATGGAAGCCTCCCACTGCCCCACAGCAAATGCCAGCACGTCCGCGGGCTGAAACAAGAAAATACAGTGGAAAGAAACTGCAAATTTTTATATGCATAAAACAGTAAAACTTTAAAACATTTCATCCCTTTATGGGAGGCACTTTCACTTGAACGTTGTAAACATGTAAAAATAAAACTTTAAAGTCTTTGGTGCACTTTACAGTCCAGTGCACAAGTGCTGCGGATATTCCCACCATAATTCTGGTAGGGGGCACAACTGGTGCAACTATATACAATGGGGATTGCTGACCACACATAGTCCTGTGGCCCAAACGTCTTTTCAACTTTAACTTGGTGGGGGGAACCAGCCACTAAGTCCAGTGGCCTGGTTAAACATTACACATATAAATACACATTTAACTGTGGACCACTTTCAAGTCCAGTGGCCCGGTAACACATTAACAGTGGGGGGGTGACATCTTCAAAAAGAACAAAGGGGCAGGACTTTAGCGATGGGTGGCTTCTTCAAAAAGAACAAAGGGGCAGTATAAAGGGGACATCTTCACAAAGGATGAGGGACAAACATGGGCTATTTACAGTTCTGTGACTTCTTCTTTACTCAATCACGAGGGTAAATGCGAGGATTCCATTCTGGCATGGCTCCAGGCAGCAGGTAGGCCGAGAAGATCATGATCTGGGTCTCCTGCGTGTTTGTTGCAGGTCTGCTGTGGGGTGCTGCGGCCTGGGCTAGGGCTGGAGTGGGACTGCTGACTGGAGTAGGACTGCTGGCTGGATTGGGACGGCGCCACTCTGGCTCCTCCGGGGCTGCTTCCTCCCGTAGTATGTGAACATTCAGAGCGTACCAGCCACGGTTTCCCATCAGCCGCGTGTATTCGACCAGGTCGCCAGGCTGGACATCGCGCCCTGGGTGGCCTCTCTCCAGATGCTCCTCTATGTCCCGGCGGGTGACGAACACGTCCTTTCCCAGGCTGGGCTCCCGGATGAAGCCCCAGCCCTCCTCCAGTCTAAAGTCCAGAACTTGGCCCCTCCTGACTGGGCCCTGGGACCCTTTGTGTGATTTTCGGATGGGGCCTTGGAGGACAGGTTAGACGCCTCTATTGCCCTCCTCTTTTCCTCCCGGCGCTCCCTTTCATACTGGAACTGTTCCAGCTGCCGGGTGCACGCTATGTGGGTGGCAAGCGGGGTTGAGGCAGGGAGTATCGGTCGAGGCAGCCCCATGTCGTGGACTGGTGCGGCGTCCCAATTGATCCCCGGCGAGGACGCACCAGGTATGCCGGTGGGAGGGCTCGGCAAGGGGCCCACAAGGTGATCGGGGCCCGCGCTGTCTAGGGAGTCATCCTCACTGTCGAGGTCTGTGGTAATCACCCTTGCCTCAGCGTGGTCAGTGGGGACCTCCTGCAAGCCTGCAGGAGGATTGGGCGGCAGCGCTTCGTGGTGCCCTGGGCTTGGCCGGGTAGGGGCAGCGTACGGCTTACCCGGGTATATCACGACGGCCTGTTCTCTCTGGCCCACGACCTCGGGTGTTGCCCGGTCCTCCTTGGCACTTGCCCCTCCAGCTCCTTCGTCCATCCGCCTCTCCACCTCCGCCTGTAAGTTGCTCAGCCTCCGGGTGAGGAGCTCCCCTTCTTCCCGGAGGAGGCTTAGTTCGGGGTTCAATTGCTTGTTCCCTGGGGTGCCTGGCTGCAGGTGTTCCGCCATGCTTCTGGCCTGGTTCCTGCTCACCTCTGCACTACTCGAGTGCTCGACCACGCCACTCGGCTGCACCCCTTTCCCTTTTGGAGGCGGATCCGGGGGCTGTACCAGCGCCTGGCGCCAAACTGGCACCCAGCCCACCACGGCCGACATCACTCCGCCTACGATCCAGTACATTCTATCGGTCTTCTGGTCTGGCATTTAGGATCTCTTTGCCAGCCTTTCAGCTTCTTTATACACCATTCTTCATCCTCCGCTTTGCATAGCGGGGGCGGGGCTGTCTTTGCGCTCTTTCTCAAGACAAGGGGGCAGGGCTTATTTTCACGCTCTTTCTTCAAGCACGCCCCTCTTCTTCCCGCGCTCAGCAGTCTCAATGGCGGCGGTTTTCACACAATAAAACAGTCTTTTAAGCACAGTTCTTTAAGGCGCACAGTACCTGGTGGGACCGGGCACGAAATCCTGTTCGTGACGCCAAGGTTGACTCGTCCACCCCAGGGCTTTGGGACACCTGGTGTCGGGCCGGACTAGTCCGGGGGTAGTCAGTGGTGGTGGGGCCTGACTCCGTGACCCTGGCGGGGTCAACTAATATGGCAGTTGTGGGGGTGGTAACTTTAATTAAAGTTTGTGGAAATATTCGTGACGCCACCTGTGGATTGCGACTAAGGAGCCGCCGCTGCTAGATGAGACCTCCGGGGCTGATGGATTAGCAGTTGGGATGGTTCTGCTCCCCACAGGTGGAGCGGTACCCCGGGGCAGCCATTAGTGCTTATTAAAGTCTATGGTGCTTTGGAAAAGGTGCAGGGCTAATCAGGACTGTGAAAAGAACCGACACAAACAACAATCTCTTTACCTTCTTTTCTTTTACTTGGCAACAGTTTAGTCCTGGGAGACCATCACAGGTGGTAAAGGTGATCCGGTCGGCCTGGAAGTACCTGGGGTGATCTCCTTGGCCAGTCGAGTATTGAGGCCTACTCCCTGTTCTTCCTTTGCTTCTACAGGACCCTGCACTCTGGGTTTAGCAATGGCCCTCTTGCTGCTGGGACTGGTGGTATGTCCCTTTCTCATTGGATAGGCTGCGCAGGCCCTCTCTGATGCTTCCCTGCTGGGGTCCACACCGGGCCCTGGTGATGCAGCTGTACCTTCAGGTTGTTTTGGGGGCCAGGAGACCTACAGTCCTCCTGCCCTCCGGATTCGGTTACTGGGGGATCTAACACCCTGGCAACCACAGACTCCGACGTCTACTTTTTACTGTGTTGTTCTGAGGCGAACAGGTTCTGACCAGTTCTCCCCTAGAATCTTCTCTTTGCCTCGCTACAGCTCCTGCTTTTCTGGGTTGAGCTAACCTAGTTCCAAACCCCAGCTCACAAGACCATCTACTCAGCTCCTCTCTCCTTGAACTTCCCTAACAGACTACCTAACTCCGCCTCCAGGTCAGGCTTAAGGAAGTGCTCCCTGGAACTCCAGGTTTAGAGCTCCCACTGCTGGCCTGAGGGAGAAATGGTGTTGAATGTTGGTACCTACTGGCCAATAGACTTCCCCAATTACCTCCAGGCTCAGCATTAACCCTTTGGAGGGGCAACACTGTTGTGGCAACCAGATCCTGGGGCGCCACATGGACAGGTGCCAAGTCCTGCTGGAAAATTAAATGTTCATTTCCAAAAAGCTTGTCGGCAGAGGGAAGCATGAAGTGCTCTAAAATTTCCAGGTAGACGGCTGCGCTAACTTTGGTCTTGATAAAACACAGTGGCCCTACACAAGCAGATGACATGGCTTCCCAAACCATCACTGATTGTGGAAACTTCACACTAGACCTCAAGCAGCTTGGATTGTGGCCTCTCCACTCTTGCTCCAGACTCTGGGACATTGATTTCAAAATGAAATGCAAAATTTACTTTCATCTGAAAACACCTTTGACCACTGAGCAACAGTCCAGTTCTTTTTCTCCTTGGTCCAGGTAAGACGTTTCTGGTGTTGTCTACTGGTTATGAGTGGCTTGACACAAGGAATGTGACAGTTGTAGCCCATGTCCTGGATATGTCTGTGTGTGGTGGCTCTTGAAGCACTGACTCCAGCAACAGACCACTCCTTGTGAATCTCCCACAGATTCTTGAATGGCCTTTTCTTAACCATCCTATCAAGGCTGCAGTTATCCTGGTTTCTTGTGCACCTTTTTCTACCACACCTTTTCCTTCCACTCAACTTTCCACTTATATGCTTGGATACAGTACTCTGTGAACAGCCAGCGTCTTTAGCAATTTTTTGTGGCTTACCCTCCTTGTGGAGTGTGTCAATGACTGCCTTTTGGACATCTGTCAAGTCAGCAGTCTTCCCCATGATTGTGTAGCCTACTGAACCAGACTAAGGGACCATTTTAATTGCTTAGAAAGGCTTTGCAGGTGTTTTGTGGTAATTATTCTAATTTTCTGAGATAATTACTTTTGGGTTTTCAGCGTTTATAAGCCATAATCATCAACATTAACAGAAATAAACATTTGAAATAGCTCACTCGGTATGTAATGACTCTATATAATATGTGTTTCCATTTTTGTATTGAATTACTGAAATAAATGAACTTTTTGATGATATTCTAATTTATTGAGATGCACTTGTATTTGAATAAATAAGGGGCAGATGTACAGTTCCTGACCATTATGTAGTCGATAGAGCTGTTTTGTGCAGCTTCACAACTGATAACATCCTGCCACTGCTGGAAGTATAAACAGCTGATCGGTGGGGGTGCTGGATATTGCACCCTCTGCGGTCAGATATTGATGTATTATCCTAATGATAGGCTATCAATACAAAAGTACCGGACAACCCCTTTAACTATTAAAATACAAAAAAAATATCAATATAAGTTTGGTATCATTGTAATCATACTTTCCTAAAGAATCATGTTGCCTGGCCATTTTTATCATATACTACATTTTTTTCACCATTTAACTACACGTTTTCCTATTTTCAGTACATTTGGTTGTAGAATGAATGGTGTCAATTAAAATTACAATATGCAGTAAGGAAGAATAGAAAACAGGTGGCACTCACCCTTCATAAAAACCTTCTTTATTTCATCCAAAAATTAAAATCACAGGGGATGGATGCCAGAGACGTCTTGGACGATGGTGATGGTTTTGCGTACAGCGGCGCTTCAACTTTTCCAACTACAAAAAACCCTATATGATTATGTTGATACAAAAGATGGAGGAGAGAAGGAAAATATAAATTTGCTGTAGCAAAAAGGGATAACAGTAACAAGCCATAACAAAATAACAATGGATACACCTGTAGACTGCAAATAAGGGTCACACAGTTTATCCTAACAAACTAACATAAGATAGTCTTGTGATAAGTAATATTTAGTCATGTGTACAAACATATCCGGCTATTTACTGAAGCTTGTATTTCAGCAGAACAACCTCACACGGCACATAATTAGCTCCTCTGGAGTAGCTATAGTTGTGAGGAACTAGGGCTTAATGTTTCAAAACCTGGCCTAAGACACACGGCATGAAAATCGTAGCGAGTGGAATGCAATAAAACATCGCATTCCATTCGGACCAATATTAGCCTGTGTGTCAGCGCACATGAGCGATTATTTTCTAAGCCCTAATCGGACCAAGAAAACAGTTGCAGCATGCTGCAGGTGCAGTACGATCCTTGTTTCTCCCATTCAAGTCTATGGGGCGAGAGAAAAATTGCACTGCACTCGCCTTACACCGGTGTATTGAAAGTGCAGAGCGAGAATGGCAATAGCAGGCAAAGGAGGAGAGAGGGAGATAAATCCTCCCTTCCGAAGCGCCAGCCCTCTCCTCCGCAGCACCGGCCCGCTCCTCCTCAGTGTTGATCGGACCTCAGTCGCAATGACACTCGCATGACACTCGGCTCCTGCTGTGCTGCCAGCGTGAGCCGAGTGTCATGCGAGGATCCCATTAGTCCCCGTGTGGCCCCTGCCTATAAGTAACTCTAATACATTAAAGAGAACCTGTCACTACCTTTTGGCCTATAAGCTGCGTCCACCACCACTGGGCTCTTATATACAGCATTCTAACATGCTGCATATAAGAGCCCAGGCTGTGCTGTATAACATAAATAAACACTTTATAATACTCACCTAGAAAGTCGCTCCTATGCACAACAGTCGGATGGGTGGCGCCATTCTCCGAGACCAGTGCCTCCCCTTTCAGCCATCTTTGTCTTACTTGTTCTGTAGCCACGTGTATGAAGCGTCTACGTCATACACACGTGCCGGCATTGAAGTCATGCACAGGCGCACTACAATACTTTGATCTGCCCTGAACGGGGCAGATCAAAGTGCGCCTGCGCAGGACCTCATAGGCTTATAGGTCGCAAAAAGTGGTGACAGGTTCCCTTTAACACATGGGAACCATAGGCAGGTTGGACAGAGGTAAGATGAGGCATCACACTATCTGTGAAAGGGTCGCCGGGGCCTAGGTAATCTGTTGTGACCCTAAGCCCCAGTGACATTGGCTCTTCTGGGTTTGTGTGTGATCTTGTTTGCTGTAGATGTTTCCCAATCAGGCCACATACTCTCATATTACTCAGAAGCCCCGAATGTAAAGCAATAGCAATGTAGGACTCTGTCCAATTTATAAAATTAAAATTAATTTTACTATGGGAACTGGTGAAACAAATACACACTATTAATTAGGTGTTGATACCTTTTAATGGCTAACTGAAAAGATGGTAATAATTGCAAGCTTTCGAGACTACTCAGACTATTCAGAGCAGGAATGAATGTGTCTCATGGATTCATGTCTTTTTACATCAGTTAAAAGAAGTGCTCCTCTGACCATCCGAGCGTGTCACAGCCCGGGCCAGACCCTTATCAGAGGACAATAAAACTTTCACACTGAACTGCAGCAGTATTTATGGCCACAACAGTTTGCCCCCCTGCCATAGTGATAGTTCTGTTTCATATAACTTTTTTTTTTGTTTTTGTTACTGCACTATTCTAAGTTCTGTTGTGTATAAATATGTGACTCTTCAGATTTTGTGTTATACCATGCCTGATGAAGAGACCTGAGTAGTCTCGAAAGCTTGCTATTATTACCATCTTTTCAGTTAGCCATTAAAAGGTATCAACCACTGAGGACTTTCTGTTCTTTTAAACAATTTTTTTTTATCTCTACTGGCTAATACGGTACAAAGATATATTTTACTTGTATTAATTAGGTACAAGGCTTGGGTATCACACATTCTGTTATACACACACAAAACAGAAGCAGTAACATAGCAAGACAAGCAAGCCACACTTCTGCATAATCAATAAATTGTTAAATAGTTGCAAGTAAAATTTATGTATGAGATAGCCAAGAAAGCTGTAGTGGATGGTGAGATATGGAGCCTGAAAGTCAAAAATTATAAACATTGTTACCCTTTTGCTCGTCAGTGTATATTCTCCCTTTATGGCATTTCCTTGCTGGCTATATTTCATTGTGAACTTATTACTGGGATTTCCAGCTCCATGTATCTGGGGTTCAGTGTATGTTCTTTGTCCTTGTGTTTTCCTTCCCAGACCATTAGGCTCATTAGGCTATGTGCACACGCTGCATTTTTTTCTTACCACAAAGATGCAGCATTTTTGGCTTAAAAGAAAAAAAAAAAAAAGAAAAAAAAACACACAAAAACCCTCCCACAGGAAAAACGCATAAATAAATAAAAAAAAAAAATCGCATGCATTTTTGCACATTTTTTGATGCGTTTTTCTCCAATTTATTCAATGGGTGAAAAACGCAGTGAAAAACGCAAAAGTAATTGACAATGCTGCATCTTTGTGGTCACCACAAAGACGCAGCCAAAAAAACCTGCAATGTGTGGACAGCAAAAATAAACGGTCATAGACTTTGCTGGGGAAGAAAATTCATACAGTGTTGAGACAAAAACTGCACCCAAAAAAAAAGCGGAAAAAACGCTGAGGGCGCACATCGCCTTATTCTTTCATCTTATATGAATGTAAGTTTTCCTCACACTGGGTTTTTGTTTCTTTCTGCACACCTTCCTCCCCCCTTGTAGGTGTAGTGCTCGAGGGTGCGAACAGGGAGTGGACCCACTGGGCCACAGCACACAGAATACTTGAGGGGATTGAATATGCCTCAGACCAGGTTTTCATCAGAGCTTCTGATGGCGAGGGTGGATTTGGCTGCATTTAGAAACCCGGTGTCATTCCGCAGTCAGTCAGGGAGACTCAATGCTGCCACAGCTGGCCCCAGGGGTATGGACACTGACAGTCTTAAATGTGGCAGGTGCAGCAGGATGGAATGGTGCCTCAGGGGCGGCTGGTACAGCAGGTTTGTCCAATACGGTACGATGCTGCAGCAGATGATACAGCATACTCGGCCGATATGGTACAATGCAGCAGCAGATGGTACAGCAAGCTTGGCCAATATGGTACGATCAACACCACCAAAAACTAATATGCAAGGGCATAAGGGTATGTGCGCACGTTGCTTTTTACCTGCTTTTTACCTGCTTTTTTGCTGCTTTTTCTTCTGCGCTGTTTAATGCCAAAATGGATGTGTTCTTCTATTCAAGCAAAGTCTATGGGAATTTGGGTTTCTTGTTCACACTATGTTGTTCAAAATGCTGCCTTTTTGTGGCAGAACTTTGGTCAAAAACTCAGCTTTTCAAAGAAGCAACATGTCAATTGTTTTTGCCATTTGGGTTTTGCACTGCAAAGCTGAGTTTTTGACCAAAGTTCTGCCACAAAAAGGCAGCATTTTGAACAACATAGTGTGAACAAGAAACCCAAATTCCCATAGACTTTGCTTGAATAGAAGAACACATCCATTTTGGCATTAAACAGCGCAGAAGAAAAAGCAGCAAAAAAGCAGGTAAAAAGCAGGTAAAAAGCAACGTGCGCACATACCCTAAAAGTATATAAATCTTGATTAAACAATTTGAACAGAAGTATAAAAATGTTTTAACAAATTGCACCTCCCATGGGGCAGATGTAATATATTGAGAACACCTAGCCGACCCCCTATGAAGTAATATAGTAAAAATAGTAATACCAGACCAAAAAAATATCAATATGCATGCTACTCCATATTTGACATATTTGTCATAATAAAAAGATATACAGTAAGTAAAACACAAGGGTGTCAAATATATATTAAACAGAAACAGGGTCAGACTGGGGTGTCTGGGACCCACCAGGGAAATTGGCTCCAGGGGCCCACCCTACAGCTAAATGTAAATACCCATTAGCGTTATCCCCGTTATTGGGGAGCAATGACTATAAAACACAGGTGGCTCCTGCACATCTCCTGTGCACACAATAACTGATGTACAATTACAGTAGTTTGCAGTAAGGGGGATCTTTGGTAAAAACAAGTGATCACCGATCCACAGGTTCGGCAGGTGATAACTTATTTGTGGCGCCCCTGAGGCTTCAGGCGCCACAGGGTACTGCACCTCCATTAGGGTGTAGTACTTATCCTGGGTCCAAGGAAGGTCCGTACCGGTTTCCACTCACACAAACATACAGTTACAGTGGGTTGCCCTCTCCAATGGGGACCGGGCCAGGGTCGGGTCACAGTAGGGGGTCACTACAGCGGTGGGTATACAGGACGCCACCGTGCCAGGGGCTCCCCGATTCACTGGAACCGGGGACTCAGGGTCAGGGAGAAGCAACCACCAGGGGGCGTTAGGAGCACACAGTGGGCAGAGCAGGTTGACCTAGTGAGAGTAGTGAACCAGCCGGTGACAGCAGCTGGGGGCAACAGCTCAGAACACACAACACAACTATAACAGAGAGAGAACAGCTACAGACACAGAGCAGAGCGGACGTGCCGTGAGTATCTCTGTGGGCCAAGGCGTTCAACACGGTCGCTGGGGAGAAGCAGGCGACTCAGGAATCTATTTGCGTGGAGCAAAGACACAACTGAACCCGGTTTATAGGTGATAAAGTTCGTATTGTAACACACGTGATTAGCAAACAAGTGCAGAGAAAAACAAATATCAAATGAAGCCTTTAAGGAAAGTCTCTTGAAAACCTCACAGGATAATGTGATTTACAATGCAGTCCTTGAAGGTCCGTAATGAAGTCTCTGAAAGTCCAAAGCAAGATGCAGAGCAATATACAATTCAGAAAACAAACGCAGAGCAGTCTCTAGTGTCAAGAACAGTCCTGTTCTCTGCTACTGCATTAATTCAATGGTGAAAGCAACAAAGCAGTATACAATGGTCAGAAAAAACAAATGCAGAGCAGTTTCAAGTGTCCAGAACAGTACCGTGCTCTGTTACTGCGATGTTAATTACCCGATGTGTACTCCGGCTACGTGTGCAGGGAGCCGGCACTGACAGCGTGAGAGCGGCGGACACTGGTAACGAAGGTAAATATCGGGTAACCAAGGTAAGGGCTTCTTGGTTACCCGATGTTTACCGTGGTTACCAGCCTCCGCAGAAGCCGGCTCCCTGCTGCCTGCACATTTAGTTGTTGCTCTGTCGCTGTCACACACAGCGATGTGTGCTTCACAGCGGGGGAGCAACAACTAAAAAATGGCCCAGGACATTCAGCAACAACCAACGACCTCACAGCAGGGGCCAGGTTGTTGCTGGATGTCACACACAGCAACATCACTAGCAAGTTGTGCCTCAGCAGCGATGTTGCTAGCGATGTTGCATAGTGTTGTAAGGGGTGGGCAGACTCCTTACAAAGAGTTGCAGTGTTCCCCCTGAAGATCCCCCCGCTGGGGTAGACAAAGCTGTTGATGTTTTATGTTGATGTTTTATTGTAATTGCACTGTATAGCTGGGTTTCCCCTAGTGGCCGAGTGGGACGGCTGTCCCCATAGAAACTGTGCAGGAGGGAGGAGGAGCCGGCAGCTTAGGGGGAAAGAGAGTGTGTGTGTGTGTGAAAAAGTCAGTTGATTCCGGGACGGACAGGGGAGAAGGAACAGCCAGGGGCAGAGTGTGGAGCTGAGTGGGCAGAAAGAAAGAAAGAAAGAAGGGAAGAAGAGAAGAAGTATCCTCAAGGGTGAAGCAGAATTGGTGTGGGTCCAGTCTGTGTTAGCCGGAGTGGGAGCCTAGGTGAAGTGGAGTAGCCGGGCACATCCCCACTAGAGGAGACAACAAGGAAAGATTTCCCCGGACAGGAATTGTGACCGTGCGCTACAAAATCCGTGCATTGAGCTGTCTGTGAAACTCTGTGCAATAAAGATGTCGTTTGGTTTATCTGATCCCTGCCTGAAGAGTCTTCCTGCGGCTGAAAGTATGCTCTTTTACACCACACTCTGCCCCACAGAACAATCCCCTGTCCCAGTAGTGACGGCGGAGCCGGGGGTAAGCCTGGTAGAAAAAGGGGCCACGACTACAATCCCCGAGGCACCCCTGGCACCCCGTTACAGTGTGATGGTACCTTTAGGAGAGAATTCCCCCCAAAGTGTCGCGGGCAGAGGGGACACGCTCGCCTCGCTCGGGTCCAGGGCTTCTGCTGCTGCTCGGTGGCTCGAGCGGTGGACCGGACCCGGGGACTCGAGCAGCGCTCCTCATCAGTGAGTGAAATGGGGATGGTATGTTTAGGGAGATTGTTTGTGACGCCACCCACGGGTCGTGGTGATAATGGCACCACCGCTGCTGGTAACGGAGATCCCGGGAGAGATGGTAGGGTGCAGCTGAGATGTTGTCCCCTCCGTGGGCAGGGGTTGGTGATCCCGGGGCCCGATGGTGTAACGGGGAGGCCGGATGGCTGGGGTGCAGGGACTGCGCGGCGCGGTGCCGGAAGGCACTGGTGTACTCACTCAGACAATCACTGACAGAGTCGTAGGTAAACCAAAACGGCCGGATGGACGGGTCCCGCAGCCGGCTGCAGTGTTGTTGTTGTGCTCTCCCCGGACGGCTGATGGTGGCTGTCTTTCCCTGTACCTTTGAGAATGTTCTTGACTCCTGTGGTTGCCCACCGGTAGTCCGCTCCCCGGCGTATAGGTGCCGTAGGAGCCCGTTTTGCCCGCAAATGCTGGCCCTTGGATCTCTAGCCTGTGGTGGTGGCTGTATATCCTCTCTGGGTGGACGGTTGCCTTCAATCGGGACTTTAGTAGTTGAGAAACCCCTGGGGTTCCTGTCACATTCGGATTTGACTATTGACGGCGGCTCCAAGCCTGGTCGGGGTCCGATGGCCCTGCCTGTGTGCTTAGCTTCACTCTGTTCCCCGGTCCGGTACCGGCGGGCCGACGCCAGACCCCGGTCCTTACGGCTCTGCGGAGTTCCACCAACTCCTGCAGACGGCCACCACCATCTGCCAACCTTGCTGTCAGTGTCTGGGCTCCAACCCAGACACATCAAGTGTTCACTCCTCTCAGTTTCACGTCCAAGACTGAACTGTCACTTTTCCCGCCTCCAGGCCTGTGAACTCCTCGGTGGGTGGGGCCAACCGCCTGGCTCCGCCCCACCTGGTGTTGACATCAGACTCTGGAGGGAGGCAACAAGGGTTTTTGGTTTGGCTGGTGTGACTGCCTAGGGTGGGGGTGTGTGTATGTTGTTATGTATGTGACTACCTGGCTAGTTCAGGGCGTCACAAAAGCATGATCAGAAGCATCCGCTTCCACTATGAAGGGATAAACTGGGTCCGGATGGGTCAACAGCGGTGCCGAGGTGAAACAGGTCTTAAGCTGACCAAAAGCTTCCTGAGCCTGTAATGACCACTTAAAAGGTTTCTACTTCTTAGTCAAGGAAGTGATGGGACGAACAATCTCCGAAAAATTTCTAATAAAAAAACGTTGAACCTCTTTAATGTTCCTGGGTACCGGCCAATACAGGATTGCCTGAATCTTACTGGATTCCATGTTCAGCCCCTGAGGAGAGATGACATAACCTAAGAATTGTATCTCAGAACGATGGAACTCACACTTCTCCCGCTTGATATAAAGATGGTTTTTCATTCAGACGTTTCAAGACAGATTTTACATGTTCTCATGTTCCTTTAAAAAAAGAGTCCGAAAAAATTTAAATATCGTACAAATAGATGACCACAAACTGGTCCAGTAAATCTCTAAAAATGTCATTAGCAAGATGTTGAAATGTTGCAGGGGCATTACAAAGACCAAAGGGCATCATGAGATATTCAAAATGTCCATACCGACATCTAAATGCTATCTTCCACTCATCCCCGGGGTGGATACGGACAAAATTATAAGCCCCGCGAAGATCCAACTTAGAGAATACCTTGGCATGATGGACTCTCTCCAAAATTCGGGAATCAAAGGCAAAGGATAAAGATTCCGGATGGTCACCTTTTTGAGTTCTCGATAGTCGATATAGGGCTTGAGGGTCCCATCCTTTTTTTTGACAAAAAAAATAGGTGCCCCTACTGGTGAGGAAGAAGGGCGTATTAAGCCCTTGGCCAAGTTTTCATCAATATAGCCCTTCAGGGCTTGCAGCTCAGGTGCTGCAAAAGGGTAAACATAATTAAAAGAAATAGCTGCCTCTGGAAGCAACTCAATAGGACAGTCATAATGCCTATGTGGAGGGAGCTGATCACCATTCTTCTTGTCACAAATGTCAGAAAATTCTTTATACACAGAAGGTAACGTAGATACCTGTACAGGAGGTTCCGAATCCGGAGACTCTGGGACTGCTTCAGTTATGGCTGAATTGCTCCTTGTTGGGAAGGTTATCTCCTTAAGGGGGCTTTACACGCTATGACATCGCTAATGCGGAGTCGTTGGGGTCACGGAATTTGTGATGCACATCCAGCCGCATTAGCGATGTTGCTGCGTGTGACACCGATGCGCGATTTTGCATCGTTGCAAAAACGTGCAAAATCGCTCATCGGTGACATGGGGGTCCATTCTCGATTATTGTTACTGCAGCAGTAACGTTGTAGTTCGTCGCTCCTGCGGCAGCACACATCGCTATGTGTGACGCCGCAGGAACGAGGAACCTCTCCTTACCTGCCTCCCGGCCGCTATGAGGTAGGAAGGAGGTGGGCGGGATGTTCCGGTCACTCATCTCCGCCCCTCCGCTTCTATTGGGCGGCCGCTCAGTGACGTCGCTGTGACGCCGCACGGACCGCTCCCTTAGAAAGGAGGCGGTTCGCCGGTCATAGCGACGTCGCCGGGCAGGTAAGTATGTGTGACGGGTCTGCGCGATGTTGTGCGGCACGGGCAGCGACTTGCCCGTGTCGCACAACAGATGGGGGCGGGAACCCACGCTAGCGATATCGGGACCAATATCGCAGCGTGTAAAGTAGCCTTTAGTCTCCCAGTTGATGGTTGGATTCTGAGAACGCAACCAAGGGATGCCTAGAATCACAGGGAAATGAGGCAGAGATTAACAAGAAGGTAATCTGCTCCTGATGATTTTGCCCCAATAAAATGGTTAGAGGTACAGTCTCCTGATCTACTGGCCCAGAAATTAAGTAAGCCAGTTTAAGTGACAGCAAAGCAGGTCAGGCTAGAACCACAAGGGCTAGGCATCAGCAGCAGGTGAGCAGCAACAGGAGTTTCACACAGGATTTGCTGAAGTAACTTGAGATGCCACAAGGACTAGGAAACCAGGCAGAATACTCAGAGGACTGAGGCTGGACTGGGATAATATAGGCAAGAGGACACAGAACACATGGGGAAGAATGGAGCAGGGGACATCATCTTGGAAAAGGGCAAAAAGCCCAAAAAGAATAAACAGAAAAACAAGAGTCCTGACAGTCCCCCCCTGACCCATAATGTCTCCCACTCTTCTATAATGTCACAATTTGCTTCATAATGCCCCCCACTGACCCCTAATGTCCCCCACTGCCCTATAATATCCCAATTTGCTTCATAATGTCCACTGCCCTATAATTTCTCCCACTGCCCTATAATGTCCCAATTTGCTTCATAATATCCACCACTGACCTATGTCCCCCACTATTCTATAATGTCCTAATTTGCTTCATAATGTCCCCCACTGACCCATAAAGTCCCCCACTGCCCTATAATGTCCCAATTTGCTTCATAATGTCCCCCACATCCTCTTGATCACACAGTATATGCACATAGATACAGTCTCATAGTGGTACAAGGTATACCTACAAGAGGTAGCAATGAAGAGAGAGTATATTGCGTTCCTCACACCCAACGAACGTTTTGCATTAGTGAAGCTAACACATCGGACATTTCTCCCATACACCGAGCTGCTCTCCAGAGGAGCTAGCATAATATCACCCTGCCTCATACACTCTGCCTCTCTGCAGCGTTGCTCATTTTGACCCGACCAAGGCTCAAAATAATAAGAGCCGAAATGTTGACAAACTGACGGTGTGACTTTTTGCAGAAATCATATAAAAAAAAAATACTTTTTTTTCTCACATGCCTACATGTGCCAGAAATTTATATTGTGACTATGATGCATAAGACACTTAGTCATGTAGTCATAATCTCCTGCTGATAAAACACTGATTTTATTGAAATATCAATGCACATCCTGGTAAATGACACATCACTAGAGTCAGGGTCTCAGTCCCTATATCATTCTGCTTTCAGATTATATTGCTATAGGGAATCTATTACCAGGTTTTTGCTTCCCCATCTGAAAGCAGCATAATGTAGAGACAGAGAACCTGATTCCAGCACTTACTGAGCTGTTTGCTGTCATTTTGATAAAATCAATGTTTTCTCTGCTGCAGATCTAGCAGTTATACAGAGCTCATGAATATGCTAGACTACCAGCAGCACGCCAAGTTGTCCTCTAATGAAAATCTACTGCTGATAAACAGTGATTTTATCACAACTACACTAAGCAGCCCAGTAAGTGACACATCGCTGGAATCAGGGTCTCTGGCTCTACATTATGCTGCTCTCAGATTAGATGGCAAAAACCTGCTGACAGATTCCCTTTAAGACTATGGCATTATGACTACAGTACATGATGGTTATAACAGAACCATTTTTATATATTTGTTTCACTTCTATTTTCAGTTTCCATCAGGCTTTCATTGATTTCCCCTGAACAGAACAGTGGAGCACTCAATGCTATTAGAAGTTCTGCAAACCTTAGAGAATGGATCTATAATTCGAGGATAGCGATGACCTTGAATACTGCGAAGTAAGAGATATTCATATGCACTAAAGATAGTCTCCACGAAATACTGGAACCACTAGTTTTGTCATATTTCTGGGTCATGCAAAAAACAAAAACATGAATCCTGTGTACATTCTAATATTGCCTAGCATCCAGGGAAAGATCAGTGTACTAAGTACAATCCTTGCAAATTGATCTTAATAAACAACATAAATTAATATTTCTTCTAATCTGTATCTGCCATGATTAAGTATTGGCACAGCTAGACAGCTCCAGGCATAATGTACTTTAACCTGCTTAACTAGAAAGTGTCCTTAGAAATGTGCTGACTGCTCAAAGTAAGTACAACTTTGAGATTAGTAACAAAGCTTGAAAAGTCTTAAAAAAATAGTACTTCTACTGTATAGTGTATTTCTAAAGGCCCCGTTACACGCAGCTACATCGTTAGCGATCTCGTTAGCGATGTGACACGCCCAGATCGTTGCAACGATTTGCCAAGATCGCACATAGCTCGTTTTGTAGCGGTCACACGTACACATCTCACAAATGACGCTACATCGTTCAGCGATATATTGTTTAACCAAGGCGGTCGTGTGGATGTTTGTCGTTGGCAGGGTGTCAAACGTAGCAATATGTCTGTTGCGGTCCAAACGACGAACAATATTTTGAAACTGAACGACATGTCAACGATCAACGATTTTCACCCTAATGGCGATCGTTCGGAGTTGCACGTAGGTCTCACACGCAACGATGTCGCTAACGATGACGGAAGTGCGTCACGAAAACAGTGACCCGACGACATATCATCAGATAAATCGTAGCGTGTAACGGTATCTTAAGACTGACATTGGCTTAATTTCAGTTGAGTTGGCTGTGGAAATACTGGGGCGCATGATCAGTTTTAGCAGCGTTTAGGACGCAGCATGTTTTCTCTGAGGAAGAATAAAGTAGTTGCTCTAGGACCCCCACCACAGACCACACTGCACTTGCTATGGTCTACACCAGAGGTCTCAAACACGCAGCCTGCAGGCCACATGCAGCTTCTCAGGCTGCTTCTTGCGGTCCGCAGGCCCGTGGCTCCCCTGACGATAGCGGCCGCCGCTGTCCCGCGCTTTATTTCGGGATACATGTTTTGCCAACGTTGCGCAGAGTTAAGCTCTCTGAACAGCTATTTCAGTAGCAGGCCAATTAGAGGCAAGCAGGTGGACACGTATGACGTCACCTCCTGGCCTCTGATTGGCCGGCCATAGGAATAGCTTTTCAAAAAGCTTGATTCTGAGCAGAACTGGAAATCATTCATCTAAAATAAAGCGCAGATGACGACAGGCCCCTACACCAGCCTCCATCATCAAAGGGGTCACGGGCCTGCAGAGAGGACACCGTGGGAACAGAGGACAGGAGAGGGGTGTATGTGTGTGTGAAGAATTGAACAATAGGGGACATTACTACAGGAGGGACCAGTAAAGGCAGCATCGCTACATGAAGAGGACCAGCATGGGCACATTAATAAAAGGGGACAGTGCTGGGCACATTACTAGAGGATGGGGACAATGCTGGGAATATTACTAGAGGATGGGAACAATGCTGGGCACAATACTACTGTAGAGGATGGGGACATTACTAGAATGGGGGCAGTACTGGGCACATTACTAGAATGGATACAGTGCTGGGCACATTACTGGGATGGGGACAATGCTGGGCACATTACTAGAATGGAGGAAAATGAATGAGTTCAGCTCACCTCTCTTCACCCTAGGGTCCACCACCGATGCACGGAACGCCCTGGCCCGGGTGGAAAGACACGTGCATAGAAAAAAAAAAGGATTTCCAGCATCGGAGAGACAGAGAAATGTATTAAAACTTAAGACGTTTATTTAGTCCATTAAAAGCAGAATATCACACACGAGGGCATTGGGGCACACAGTGAGAGACGCGGGGATGGTCCTTGTCCTACGCGTTTCAACCTTGCGGACTTAATCATGGAGCGAGTAGTATTTCCAAGAGGCAAGTATTTGATACAAATCCAAAGAAGCCTCATAGGGAGGAATCATTGTGCTAATTAAAAAACAATTATTCACAGCTTGTGCACATATTGAAAGACATATAAAACACACAAAAAAATTCACATTTGTGATTTAAAACACTCGTGTGTGATATTCTGCTTTTAATGGACTAAATAAACGTCTTAAGTTTTAATACATTTTTCCGTCTCTCCGATGCTGGAAATCCTTTTTTTTTCTATGCACATTACTAGAATGGGGACAGTGCTGGGCACATTACTAGAATGGGGACAGTGCTGGGCACATTACTAGAATGGGGACAGTGCTGGGCACATTTCTAGGATGGGGACAGTGCTGGGCACATTACTAGAATGGGGACAGTGCTGGGCACATTTCTAGGATGGGGACAGTGCTGGGCACATTACTAGAATGGGGACAGTGCTGGGCACATTACTAGAATGGGGACAGTGCTGGGCACATTACTAGAATGGGGACAGTGCTGGGCACATTTCTAGGATGGGGACAGTGCTGGGCACATTACTAGGATGGGGACAGTGCTGGGCACATTACTAGGATGGGGACAGTGCTGGGCACATTACTAGGATGGGGACAGTGCTGGGCACATTACTAGGATGGGGACAGTGCTGGGCACATTACTGTGATGGGGACAGTGCTGGGCACATTACTAGGATGGGGACAGTGCTGGGCACATTACTAGAATGGGGACAGTGCTGGGCGCATTACTAGAATGGATACAGTGCTGGGCACATTACTAGAATGGGGACAGTGCTGGGCACATTACTGGGATGGGGACAATGCTGGGCACATTACTAAAATGGATACAGTGCTGGGCACATTACTGGGATGGGGACAGTTCTGGGCACATTACTAGGATGGGGACAATGCTGTGCAGATTACTAGGATGGGGACAAGAATGGACTGATTACTAGGATGGGGACAAGAATGGACTGATTACTAGGATGGGGACAAGAATGGACTGATTACTAGGATGGGGACAATGCTGGGGACATTACTAGGATGGGGACAAGGTTGACTCATTGCTAGGATGCGGACAGTGCTGAGCATATTACTAGGATGGGGACAAGGATGGACTCCTTACTAGGATGGGGACAGTGCTGGGCAAATTACTAGGATGGGGACAGTGCTGGGCAAATTACTAGGATGGGGACAGTGCTGGGCAAATTACTAGGATGGGGACAGTGCTGGACAAATTATTAGGATGGGGACAAGGATGGGCACATTACTAGGATGGGGACAACACTGGGCACATTACTATGATGGGGACAATGCTGGGCACATTACTAGGATGTGGACAATGATGGACACGTTACTAGGATGGAGAAAATGATGGGCGCATTACTACAGGCAGGATAAAGACAGGGATGGGCACATTACTAGGATGGGGATAGGGATGGGCAAAATACTAGAATGGGGATATACTGCACCCATTACTAGAGGATGGGACAATTCTGTACACATTACTAGAGAATGGGGACATTACTAGAATGGGGACAGTGCTGGGCACATTACTAGGATAGGGACAGTGCTGGGCACATTACTAGGATGGGGACAGTGCTGGGCACATTAATAGGATGGGGACAGTGTTGGGCACATTACCTGTATGGGAAAATGCTGGACACATTACTAAGATGGTGACAAGGATGGGCTCATTGCTAGGATGGGGCAATTCTGGGCTCCTTACTAGGTTGGGGACAGTGCTGGGCACATTACTAAGGCTGCTTTCACACTACGTTTTTTTAACATGCGTCATGAACGTTTTTTTTGCTGCAAAAGCGGATCCTGTTTTTGCAAAGAAAAACGCATGCACACGCATGTGTTATTTTGCAGGATCCTGTCACTTTAAGTTTATGGGCGGGCATTGGAGTCATGTGATCGGGAGTGAGGGGAACTGAACGTGATAGACTGGGAGCCGACATCTAACAGCTGTGGAGGCTCGTAACCAAGGTAAACATTGGGTAACTTGCTTGGATACCCGATATTTACATTGGTTACGAGCGTCTGCAGCTGCTAGGAGCCGGCTGCCTGCTCCCTGCACATGTAACCAACGTAAACATCGGGTAACTAAGACCGCGGTTACCCGATATTTACATTGGTTACGAGCGTCTGCAGCTGCTAGGAGCAGGGCTGCTGCTCCCTGCACACGTAACCAAGATAAACATCGGGTAACTAAGACTGCGGTTACCCGATGTTTACCTTGGTTACGAGTGTCCTCCGCTCTCAGGCGGGGGAGAGTGGAGAGAGAGGGAGGGGGAGAGAGGGAGGTGGAGAGAGAGGGAGAGAGGGGGAGGGAGAGATGGGGGAGGGAGGGGGAGAGAGAGACTGATCACGCCAGGCTGGTTTCTGGGCATGCTCAGTAGAGCAAGCAGGATCCTGTCTATCAGCATGCCAGCGTTCACATGCGTTTGCATGCTGTTTAGTCAGGATCCAGCAATTTGCAGTAGTTGGACGCAGCTCAAAAACGCTACAAGTAGCATTTTTGAAAAAAGTTAAAAAACTGCAACTCGCTGGATCCTCACTATAATGCACGCAAACGCATGTGAACGCATGTTGACGCGAGTCCATTGCAAATGCATTGAAATAAAAACGCATTTGCACTGGATCCGTTTTTGCATTAAAAAAACGTTCATGACGGATGTTAAAATAACGTAGTGTGAAAGCAGCCTAAGATGGGGACAAGGATTGGCACATAACTAGGATAGGGATAATGCTGGGCACATTACTAAGATGGAGACAGGGATGGGCACATTACCAGTATGGAGACAGTGATGGGCGCATTGCTACAGGATGAAGACAAGGATGGGCGCATTACTAGGATGGGGACAGGGATGGACACACTACTACAATGGGGACAATGCTGGGCACATTACTAGGATGGGGACAAGGATGGGCACATTATTACAGAATGGGGACAATGATGGGCACATTACTACAGGATAAGGACCAGGATGGGCACGTTACTACAAGAAGGGACAAGGATGGGCACATTTTACAGGATAAGGACCAGGATGGGCATATTACTACAGGATGAGGACAAGCATGGGCACATAACTACAAGAAGAGAAAAGGTTGGGCACATTACTACAGGATGAGGACAAGGATGGAACATTACTACAGGATGAGGACAAGGATAAGCACATTACTACAGAATGGGGACATTGAGGGGCATATTACTAAGATGGAGACAGGGATGGGCACATTACTAGGATGGAGACAGTGATGGGCGCATTGCTACAGGATGAAGACAAGGATGGGTGCATTACTAGGATGGAGAAAGGGATGGGCACATTACAAGGATAGAGACAAAGATGGGTACATTACTAGAATGGGGACAGTGCTGGGCACATTACTAGGATGGGGACAATGCTGGACATATTACTAGGATAGGGATAATTCTGGGCACATTACTAGGATGGGGACAAGGATGGGCACATTACTAGTATGGGGAGAATGCTGGGCACATTACTAGAATGGGGACAAGGATGGGGCACATTACTACAAGATAAGGACCATAATGGGCACATTACTACAGGATGAGGACAAGGATGGGAACATTACTACAGAATGAGGACAAGGATGGGCATATTACTACAGAATGAGGACCAGGATGGGGACATTACTACAGGATGAGGACAAGCATAAGCACATTACTACAGAATGGGGACATTGAGGGGCATATTACTAAGATGGAGACAGGGATGGGCACATTACTAGGATGGAGACAGTGATGGGCGCATTGCTACAGGATGAAGACAAGGATGGGTGCATTACTAGGATGGAGAAAGGGATGGGCACATTACAAGGATAGAGACAAAGATGGGTACATTACTAGAATGGGGACAGTGCTGGGCACATTACTAGGACGGGGACAATGCTGGACATATTACTAGGATAGGGATAATTCTGGGCACATTACTAGGATGGGGACAAGGATGGGCACATTACTAGGATGGGGAGAATGCTGGGCACATTACTAGAATGGGGACAAGGATGGGGCACATTACTACAAGATAAGGACCATAATGGGCACATTACTACAGGATGAGGACAAGGATGGGAACATTACTACAGAATGAGGACAAGGATGGGCATATTACTACAGAATGAGGACCAGGATGGGGACATTACTACAGGATGAGGACCGGGAGGGGCACATTACTACAGCATGAGGACAAAGATGGGCACAGTACTACAGGGTGAGAACAAGGATGGGCACATTACTATAGAATTAGGACCAGGATGGGGATATTACTACAGGATAAGGGTAAGGATGGGCACATTACTACATGATGAGGACAAGGATGGGCACATTACTACAGAATTAGGACCAGGATGGGCACATTACTACAGAATTAGGACCAGGATGGGGACATTACTACAGGATAAGGGTAAGGATGGGAACATTACTACAGGATAAGGACAAGGATGGGCACATTACTACAAAATGAGGACAAGGATGGGCACATTACTACAGAATGAGGACCAGGATGGGAACATTACTACAGGATCAAGACCAGGATGGGCACGTTATTACAGGATAAGAACAAGGATGGGCACATTACTACAGGATGAGGACAAGTATGGACACATTACTACAAGAATAGACAAGGATGGCCACATTACTACAGGATAAGGACAAGGATGGGCACATTACTACAGCATGAGGACAAGCATGGGCACATAACTACAGAAAGAGACAAGGTTGGGCACATTACTACAGGATAAGCATTCACACATTACTACAGTATGAGGACAAAGATGAGCACATTACTACAGAATGAGGACCAGGATGGGCATATTACTACCGAATGAGGACCAGGACGGGCACAGTACTACAGGATGAGGATAAGGATGGGCACATTACTACAGGAGGAGGACAAGGATGGGCACGTTACTACAGGATTAGGACAAGGATGGGCACATTACTACAGAATGAGGACAAGGATGGGCTGATTACTACAGAATGAGGACCAGGATGGGGACATTGCTACAGGATAAGTATTCACACATTACTACAGAATGGGATCAAGATGGGCCCATTGCTACAGGATGAGGACCAGGATGGGCACATTATTACAGGATAAGGAGAAGGATGGGCACATTACTACAGAATGAGGACCAGGATGGGCATATTACTACAGAATGAGGACCAGAACAGGCACAGTACTACAGAATGGGGCCAGGATGGGCACATTATTACAGGATGAGCACAAGAATGGGCACATTACTACAGGATGAGGACAATGATGAGCACATTACTACAAGAAGGGATGAGGATGGGCACATTACAACAGAATAGGACAAGGATGGGCACATTACTACAAAATGGGGACCAGGATGGGTACATTACTACAGAATGAGGACCAGGATGGGGACATTACTGCAGGATGAGGACCAAGATGGGCGGATTACTACAGAATGGGGACAAGGTTGGGCACATTACTACAAAGGGACAAGGATGGGAACATTACTACAAGATGTTGGCCAAAATTACCATACGGTGCTAGTTGTAATAAAATATTACTTACAAAAAGAGGATAAAATGTAAAAAAATTCAAAATAAAGCATGACATTTTTTCACTATTAAAAATGCTTTTTTATATATATACTTAAACAAAAAAGTGCACGTTTGTTATAATAAATAAGCGAAAAATGTTCAAAAATAGTGATCCAAAAGTGTATAAAAAATGGTATCAATAAGTCTACTTTCACACTTGCGTTGGAAGGCTCTCGTTGCTATCCGCAGCCTTGAGGAATTACGATAACTGTTGCAGGAAACCGTTATATTCCTCATAGACTTCTAATAGCTACGGATAGCACCGGATGGTCTTGCGTTGCATCTGCTGCACGACGCAGCGTCGTTATTTTGACGCTGCATTGGGCGAAAGGAACACAGCATGTAACTTTTTTTGAGCGGCGGAAACCTTTATTTTTCACTGCGCATGCTCATTTTTTTTTTTTTTAAATCACAGAAACTTTATTTTGTTTCACGATGGCCGAACGTTCAGCTGAGCGCCCGGCCGCCGGCATGTGAGAGCTCTCCGCTTAACGCCCCACCGCCGGCATGTGAGAGATCTCAGCTGAGCGCCCGGCCGCCGGCTATTGAGAGCGTTCAACTGAGCGCCCGGCTGCCGGCTATTGAGAGCTCTCAGCTGAGTGCCCGGCCACCAGCATGTGAGAGCGCTCAGCTGAGCGCCCGGCCGCCGGCATGTGAGAACGCTCAGCTGAGCGCCCGGCAGCCGGCTATTGAGAGCGATCAGCTGAGCGCCCGGCCGCTGGGTGATCAGCTGATCGTTCACAATAGTCTGCTGCCGGTAAAACTGTAAAGAAAAAAAATAAAATAAATAAAATTTAAAAAAAAAGCTTTCTGTTGTTTTGTATGATCCGTTGCATCCGTTGTGCCATTATATGCAACGCATCCGTTGCATCCGTCACACAACGCAATGCAACGGATGCCGTTCAACGCAAGTGTGAAAGTAGCCTAAAAATGACAATTTGTCCTGCAAACAATGCAGCCCCCCAAATTATTTTTGTTTTTCTATGTGCAGCCCTTATACCCAGCCAAGTTTGAGACCCCTGGTCTAAACTTACTTCATGCCTCCAGTGCATACTGTATATTATCAATTTGCAACAGTATTACTGGGTGTTATTATGGCACTACCAGATGTTCACTGTGTGGCAATATTATGTACACACTCTAATATCCTCTTCTGACCTTGATTCGGCCCTGAAAAAAAAGAGCTACAAGGAGTCAAAAGATACTATATGTCCTTCAGTTTGTACACCTTCATGAGCTTGCTGGACATCCTTTTCTAGAGCCACACACAGCTATTTTGACAAGGTTTTCTAAACAAATTGTTAAGACAGACACTAATGTTTGATGAGAAGGTCCGATATGATCTTAGGATTGTGTGCACCATTGTGACCCTCTTCGTTGGGCTGCCTATGTACCAGATGTCTTTTTAGCAGTCAGTGGCCCCACTTTGACATATAGAGCCTTATTCAGACCTGGGACATTTTCATTGTACGTTGACTGTTCTTCATTGTTTTGGATCTGAGTTTCATCAGTGATTGGTCACTGTCAGTTTTTTCATCAGTGTTTCATGAGTGATTTTCCCGTATGAAAAAATAAATACATAAACTGCAAAGCATCTCCAATCCTATACAATGTTAGTCACAGACAGCACAGGGGCATAGCCTGACTGGGCATATAGCAGGACGCACACAGTGAAGCTCCTTGCTACTATCCTCTTTACAATCCTACTTACCTGGAGGATATGGACTTGTTTCTGGTCTAATTAACTGTGCAGAGGTAGTGGAATACCAGGAGCATGAAATCACCGGTGTTTGACATGACACCTGTGAGAGAATACAAGCCATTTTGTTCTAATAGAAACCATCTTGTCTTATAACTGAATGATGTCATATGGCTCAGCTAACACTGATGGGTGGGAAGTTTCACATTTCTACACACACACACGCACCTGTGGCTCTTATTGGTGCGTAGTTATTTCTTTGTTTGGGATACTATATAAACGAGACACATGATGTAATAAAAGCAGAAACTTTCAAAACACAGTACCAGGCTGTGCTGTATTGATTTCCCAAGCGCTTGTAAAACAAATCTTATTAATTGAGAGTTCCAGAGGCATAGAAGAAGTGTATTCCGCTCACACACTGCAGGATAAAAGGCTTAAACAAGCCTCGACCCAGTCAGAGTGCAGTCAGCAAAATGGCACCACAGGCTATGCTAAGATGTCAGCCAATAGAGATTCAGCCAAGTAAGAACTTTGATGGCACAGCATGTTTGGAGCAGTTTGCTAGAACTCCCATGGTCGGAGATGGGTTCCCGACTGCTGACATACAGGTACACCATGGTGATCATGCGGCTACAGCTTCTGCTTCCAGGAGCTCAGGTTAAGTGATAGCCAAGCTCCGGATGTCACAACTAGCCATAGTGCCGACAGTGCACATGGCTGTTTAAGCCCCTAAATCTCTCAATCAGAAGCGATCACAGCATTTACGGGGCTGGGAGAGGGAATGTGCCCCCAACGTGATTGACACCCCTGCAATATATCGCCGGCTGACGATCATTGCCATGACAACATGAGGTCAAATCATGATCTCCGGGTTTGCTGGCTACTGTAGATCATGGTCAAACTGTTATGCTGTCAGTGTCACACTGACTGGTGTAGTGTAATGTATTGCAATGCATGGGCAGTGCAATACATAGTACCAGCAATCAGAGTAATAAAATTTAATGTCCCATATTGGGACTAAGTAAAAAAGTGAAAAAAATATAAATAAATATATATATATATATATATATATATATATAATTTTTTATTTTTTTTTTAAAACAGCAAAAATATATGATACCGATATATACATATATTTATGTAAAAACAAAACTAAACAAAAAAGTACACATATTTGGTATCGCCACGCCCAGAACAACCCTAGCTATACAACTGGTATACTATTTAACTCCTTCAGTAAACATTGTAAAAAAAAATAAAGCATGATCGAATAGTTGCATATACTGTAAATAAAAATGGTATCACTGAAACTGTCATCTTACCCTGCAAAACACAAGCCATCCTTCTCAAGTCAGTCAGAGGAAAAATAAAAAAATCTATCACTCTTAGAATATAGCAATGCAAAAACAATTCTTTTTTGCAATAAAATTGACTTTATAGGGTAAAAATCGCAAAACATAAAACTGACCTGAAGGATAAAGCAGTCTTATCAATTTTACCACATTGTGAACAGAGTAAAAAAATAAAAGAAATCCTGAATTGCTTTTTGATGCTCATTCTGCCTTACAGAAGAATTAAAAAACATTATGTGTCCCAAGATAATACCAATAAAAACATCAACTCATGCCGCCAAAAACAAGTCCTCATATGACTCTGTCAGAAGAAACCTAAAACAACTATAGCTTTCAAAATATGGTGAGGCAAATACTTTTTTTGTAATAAAAGTGTTTTTTAGTTTGTAATAGAAGCTAAACATAAAAAACTCTAGAAAAATATATAAACGAGGAAAGGTGTAAAAAATAAATAAAACCAATTTTTCATTTGTTTATTCTGATTCTCAAAGATCGCAGCAAGGATCAGCTCATATTTACCTTGCGCTCTAAGCTGCGTGTTTACAGCGGGGTTTCCATGTAAATCTCTGACATACATGATTCAAGAATGCCCTCGATGGAACATTCTCTATAATGAGGCAGATGGAGTCACTTTGGAGTCTCTCTGGCCTATAATTTGGCGGTGTCTGTCTTTTTAAGCATGCATAAAACCACAGTCGGCCACAATTTTGTTTATTTCTGAATAGACGGACACCGCTGAACATAGGCCAGATGAAGTCCAGAGTAACTCTGCTGTTTCATTAGAGTGAATATCGGATTCCTTGGAGTTGTCATCTGAATCATGTCATTCAGAAATTTAGATGAAAACCCCTATGTAAGTGCTCAATGTAGAGCATGGGATAAATGTGATTGAAAATTATATGTAAAATGTTCCTAATAAAAGCTTCAGGACAATTCACAAAAAAAACAAGTCCCCACTTGGGTCCGTCATCTGTCAATGGAAAGATAGAGGGTTTTCACATTACTGGTAACACAAAGGCTCTGGAAAAGCACTATGGCACCCCCGAAAAAGAAGCTTTCACGCAGCTGAGAGGACGAGCATGGTCTTAGCTTGTTAACGCACATAGGTCTACCCCTCTTGTTTCTGGCAGTGCCCCGACTCCTCGGAGGTATATTTCTGTTGTAGTTCCAAGGGGATGGGTGCCGCCTCAGGGGTGGTGTCACCGCAGGGCCCTGCCAAGCCCATGATCCAGAGTCGGGTCTTGGTGTGGTGTGGGCCAGGGTGCTGTCGCTCTCAGTGCTGACGCTGTTCTGGGTTCCCAGGACGCCAGGTTCCTCAGCGTCGGTTGTTGTCAGAGAACTTTGGATGCAGTTTCTCCCAGCTCAGTTGTGTGGTGGGGGGTTTCCTTCTTTCCACCCTCCTCTCCCTGTTCTTAGTCTCTCTGAGTGAAGGGTGAAGATTGGGTGTTACCTCAGTGGTGTCAGGTGATCTGTGAAAGGAATATTTAAACCAACACTTTCCTCTTATTCATTGCTGATTATTTGTAATTATAAAAGTTAACAACCAGACAACTGAAGTACAGAGTTTCTTGGGTTAATCTCTGGCTCTGGTTTTGGCACTCGCTGATCATTTTGCCCCTGCTATTCTCCTTTACTTTTATTATTTATTTGTTAGGTTTTACTCTGCCCTTATCTCTATTAGTATTAGTGAGTTTGACCCATCTGAGGCCAGAGTGCCCAGCCACAAACCACTCCACTTTTAGGCACCTGAAAAGAGCCCTTCAAAATTCCACCTCCCTTTAGTGGGAGCGGGTGAAGGGTATTTCCGGCCCTAAAGGTGTGCTGCTGTGGGGCAGCTTCCACCAAGTGTGTCTAGCATACTGCTGTTGCTAGCTCACAGTCCTGTCATCCCATCACTACTTGAGTGTTACAGAATCCCAGCAAAATCAGGGCTCCCAAATTCAAAAGCCCCCTTCTTTCTGAGCCCTGCAGTGTGTCTAAACCACATTTAGCTTCCAGGTTTGGCATTTCTGTAGTGAGGAGAGTCCACTTAATTTATAAGGTGCATGTCTGCAGAAGCACGAGCTGGACGCAATGTATGGGCACTACAATGTACTAGAGACTAAACTGACAAATTTGCACGTTTCACTCAGCAACATCCATTTCTGCTTGTTTCTGGAAAACACAAATGGAATTAAAATCATCACCACAGCTGTAGATAAATTACCAGTAGAGTATAATTTCCAAAATGTGGTCACTTGGGGGGGATTCTGCTCTTCTGGCACTTAGGGGCTCTATATTTTCAGTCTGCAAACTATTCTAGGAAAATCTGTTCTCCAAGAGTCAAATAGCACTCCTTCATCCCTTAGTCTTGCCTTGTGGCTAAGCAATATTGTACAGCCACATGTGGGGTGTTGGCACATTGAGCAGAAATTGTACAACAATTTTGATGCCATTTTTACCCATTTCCCCTTGTGAAAATGTAAAATCTGGGGCTAAAACAAAATTTTTATGGTAAAAATGTAACTATTTTTTCTTCACTGCCCAATGATATAAAATCCTGTGACATATCTGTGGTGTTAATATCATCACTGCACCCTTAGATGACTTCAGTGAGGGGTGTAGTTTGTAAACTGAGGTCACTTATGTGGGGTTCGCTTTTCTGGCACCTCAGGGGCTCTGCCAATGTGACATGGCATTCGCAAACCATTCCAGAAAAATCTGCGCTAGAATATGGCGCTCTTTCCCTTTCTAGCATTGTACTGTACCTCAAAAGTAGTTTTCGACCACGTATGGGGTATTGACGTATATGTCAGAAGAAATGTACTGACTGACCAGGGGTTCCTAAACTGGCCTTAGGGGTGCTTCACACACAGCGAGCTCGCTGCCGAGATCGCTGCTGAGTCACGCTTTTTGTGACGCAGCAGTGACATCATTAGCGATCTCGCTGTGTGTGACACTGAGCAGCGATCTGGCCCCTGCTGCGAGATCGCTGCTCGTTACACACAGCCCTGGTTCGTTTTCTTCAAAGCCGCTCTCCTGCTGTGACACACAGATCGCTGTGTGTGACAGCGAGAGAGCGACAAATGAAGCGAGCAGGGAGCAGGAGCCGGCGTCTGACAGCTGAGGTAAGCTTGTAACCAAGATAAACATCAGGTAACCAAGGTGGTTACCCGATATTTACCTTAGTTACCAGCCTCCGCAGCTCTCACGCTGCCTGTGCTGCCGGCTCCGGCTCTCTGCACATGTAGCTGCTGTACACATCGGGTTAATTAACCCGATGTGTACAGCAGCTAGGAGAGCAAGGAGCCAGCGCTCAGTGTGCGCGGCTCCCTGCTCTCTGCACATGTAGCTGCATTACACATCGGGTTAATTAACCCGATGTGTACTGTAGCTAGGAGAGCAAGGAGCCAGCGCTTAGTGTGCGCGGCTCCCTGCTCACACTGGTAACTAATGTAAACATCGGGTAACCATACCCGATGTTTACCTTAGTTACCAGTCTCCGCAGCTTCCAGACGGCGGCTCCGTGCAAGCGCAGCGTCGCTTGCACGTCGCTGCTGGCTGGGGGCTGTTCACTGGTCGCTGGTGAGATCTGCCTGTTTGACAGCTCACCAGCGACCATGTAGCGATGCAGCAGCGATCCTGACCAGGTCAGATCGCTGGTCGGATCGCTGCTGCATCGCTAAGTGTGAAGGTACCCTTAGACTCATGGCCCTGTGCTGTCCCTTATCTTGGAGATAAGCTTGATTGTAGCCAGGTCGAAGCCCCCAACGTGACCCTGTCTCCTGTCCGAGCCCTGATTTTACTCCCCCCACCCTCAGAACAGGCCGGAAAAACCCAGTAACAAAATCCCACAGAAAAGACAAGGGAAATTGAAACCTTGTACATACTGCACTCAAACACAAACGAGTATCCGGCACTCAATACAAATATTTCTTTATTGAAACTCCATAAAATATTAATATAAAAACAAAGTGCTCATGAGCTATTTAGAGCCCCCGCCTTATGCGTTTTGGACATGCGTCCATATTAATAGGTACCTTGAAATAAAATGAATGTAACATATAAATTTAAGGTGTTCCGGAAATTGCGCATCCAAATCAAAATTAATTCATTAAATGTATTGCACATGAGGCATGTTAGACTTTCTGCTCAACAATACTTATCGAACATATGATAAGAGAAATATATCCGATAAATGAACATACATTTTTAAGTTAATACATATATATATATATATATATATATATATAAATATTATTTCATATTGTTAGTAATTATTCAAAAGCGTTCTTTCCCAGTTGTGACATCTAAAGGATATTTTAGTTCTTTCAATATCTTCAACACTAAATGAGATGAGATTATATGTGTGTGTGTCTTAAGCCTGCTTTACATGCTGCAATGTATCTTACAATGTGTCGGCGGGGCCACGTCGTAAGTGACGCACATCCGGCATTGTAAGTTACATTGTAGTGTGTGACAGTTACGTGCGATTGCGATTGAACGTTAAAACGTTCATCGCATACACGTCGTTCATTCCTCATGAATTGAACGTCAGGTTGTTCATCGTACCCGGGGTAGCGCACATCGCAGTGTGTGACACCCTGGAAATGATGAACAGATCTTACCTGCGTCCTGCGGCTCCCGGCCGGTAATGCGGAAGGAAGAAGGTGGGCGGGATGTTTACGTCCTGCTCAGCTCTGCCCCTCCGCTTCTATTGGCCGGCTGCTGCGTGACGTCGATGTGACGCCGAACGTCCCTCCCACTCCAGGAAGTAGACGTTCGCCGCCCGCATCGAGGTCGTATGGACGGGTAAGTACGTGTGACGGGGGTTAATCGTTTGTGTGGCACGTTCAACAAATTGAACGTGCCACACATACGATGGGGGCGTTGCAAATTACATACGATATCGTATGCGAAATTGCAACGTGTAAAGCAGGCTTAAGAAGTCAAAGAAAGACAGTAATACGCAATGTTGAATTACAGATTGGTGCAGATTGGTTACAGAAGTGTATTCTGCAAGTCTTCTCTTCAAGATGCATATTATACAAGCTTACTTGTGATATAATACAATAGATTAGATGTTTAACAGTAATTTAAACTCGCCTTTTATTTTTATATCATACTAGTGTACTGAAGCCATAAAAATGGAAAACATATGAGAGCACTAGTAAAAATATAAAAGGTCACTACAGTAATTTAATTCCATTGGGAAACGTGCATATCATACTAAAATCCAGTATGCCTATTCAGAAGCGTTCTTTCCCAGTTGCCACAGTGAAGGGTTTTTTTCTACTTTTTCTATGCCTTTAGCCCTATATGTTATGAGATTACCTCTGTGTATCTCTGAGAAATACCTTGAGAGAGCAGAGGAAGGCCACTGTTTTGCTGTTCAATTAGGAACCGATGCAGAAATGTGTTCTGCCAAAATTTTCTACAAGGTGCATTTTGTGCCATCAAAATAATATTTACTGCGTTCAACACACGTTACCATATAGACAACATGTGCTGTATTGCAATTTATGTAAGATTAAAAATTGTATCTCTTATTGGTACTATCAATATTGTGCTGTTACCTTTAATGTTTATATCCACTGTTAATTAATGTATGTGTGACACCCTGGACTATCAGGTCGTCACAGGGTACTGCACAAGCTGCCCTTCCGTGCAGTATTCCACCTCCCTCTTGGTTCTGGGTCCCTAACTAAATGGTGTTGCCTCCAACAGCAAATCAAATCCTAGATACACCCTGCACCACACCCACCAGGCATACCAGTGGACGGCTTGAGTGGAATAGAGTCGACCACCTGGGGGTCAGGGAGGGGAGGTGAGGAGTGTAGTGAGTAGTCAGTTAGTAAGTAGCCCTCGAGCTGTGAGGAGCTCAGAGGAGGTTCGGAGCGGTGGCTCCTATCTAGGTTGCAGACAGTGGTCTGGGTCTAGAGGAGTCGGACCCCCGGTCGCAGGGGATTGTGGTAAGGTGCCTGGACCTCTCGAGGAGGACAGCCGGCAGCCTAGCACTGTCACCGGTCCGGGACCGAAGGCACGACAGGGTATACGGACCCTAGGCCAGGGAGTAGCTTCAGGCAACCCGACAATTCACCTGAGGAGAACAGAGCCTTTATGATCTGTCCCCACCCACTCCAGAATCGGGGCATTAGCGCAACGAGGGGGATAGGACTTTCCAATCCAAAATGGTCCAGAAAATCCCAAGCATAAGCCCTGAGAGCAAGCTCCCACACTTAGCCACAGTGGGGAGCGGGGCCCGGCAAGTTCCATACTACTGGGCCACCACGTTGAAGTTAAACTTAGTGCCAGGAGGCAGGTCACGGATCACCAGGCAACACCATAGGGGACGGAACCCGGACGAGCTCCCCTCAGTGGCAACGGTACCCAGAGAATTGGTTTACTCGGTTGTCAGCGTCTGCTTATGAATTGAGTGAGTACGAGAGTGACCCCTGCATCCCACGGCATCCCACAGCGAGTCCCGCGGCATCCCCCTACCCGTGGAGGACTACGACACCTGGTTGCCCCACTGCATTACTCCCAACGGCAGCGGCGGTACTCCCCAAATTACCGTACACCACGGGTGGCGTCACGAACTGTACATTAACTACCCTGTAAATAACCCCTTTCATTTCAGTTGCTGTAAGACCCTGGGTCCGGAGACCCTTGAGCCACAGCGAACCCAAATCCGAGCAGCTCGGTTGCTTCCACGGGGGCGGCACATATGCTATTCATGCATGTCCTCTGCTGCCACCTACAGGTCAGGCCCTTATGTTCCCCTGTTTCTTTTTTTGTCCAGCTGTGGGAGTGTCTACTACCCTGCTTGTACCTCACTTCCTGGCATCTATGTTAGTTTTCTGCCAGAGTGTGTGGGAATCACATCTTCCTCATTTGGGCTGCAGAAAGGCAAAGTTTTTCGACCGGTAGGGCTTCAAAGACAGACATCACAAGGCAACCACAGTGCTGAATCATATAACTCTCTCTGTAATCTGCCTGCAACAGTGCACGCCTGGAGAAGCCTAAGGGGAAGCTCTCCCATCTGCCACGTCCTGAACTACCTCTGCCCGCATTGTGAAGGAACAGTTTATGCACCTTTCCTCTAGCCATACCCCTCCTATAGACTTGCAGTATATTATACCTCATCGCTGCAGATTGCCGGACTGCAAAACCCCACGATTCGCTAAAAACACCTTGTGAATCTCATCAGGGACTCTTCACGGAGCTGCACTGTGATTTCAAGACCCCAATTCAAAAGTTAAGTTTCTTTAAGAGACAGTAAACCTTAAATCAAAATGGCCGTAAAAAGAACTTGCGCAGTTCCCCACTGCTGAAATAGAGCAAATACAACCTGATACTGTCCATTATGAAGCTCCGGAAGCAGAAGCCCTTGCAAAAGTAGAAGCAGCAAAAGCAGAAGCCAAAAGGGTAGAAGCGGAAGCCCTTGCTAGTGCATAAGCAGAAGCCAAGAAGGCAGAAGCGGAGGCTGGGATAAAGATCCTTTGGTCTCAGATGAAAGAGGAAGCTACGCTAGCTAAAGGTAGACTACTTGAGCAAGCATTGAACCAAGGTCCTGATCCAGTTTACTCGTCATCACAGGAAATAGATAATCTAGTTTATTGCACCAGAGACTATGTGCTGAATCAGTTACCTGCGGCAACCCCGGTTTGGAATACCGTCCAAGCCAACAACACCGAAATCTCCAACTCAGCCCTACCAGTGCTAATACCACCTACACCACCCAAGCAAGTTAATAACTGTCACCAAGATGTGCCTTCTCAAACACAGTCACTACAGCAAGATGGCAATCAAGTGTTTCTTGACCCACCTCCACAACTCAATTTGCAGTCATCTGATTCTACAGAGGCCAAACCACAGCTCAACCCTGCAGCAACATCATTCTACCCGGGAACATCTTATCCTTTCACTCCAGGCAGCACATACGCCCAGGGGGCATCACAAGTTGTCGTGGCAACAAGGGGTGAGAAATCAGAAATGTCTGAGAGTTTTCCAGGTTCATGGTGAGCAGAGAGCTATTCAACACCAGTCTCTCAAAATGTAATGATCGTGCAGAGCGCTAAGGGCCTGGAAAGCAACTTTCAAGGCAGCCATCGCCAATCTCAATCTAACCGCAAAGCAAGATTTCCACCCCATGATCAAATGGTTGGGCCCAGGCTCTACAAACTGAATCAAGAACCTCAGAACCGTCTGGCAAAGACTAGAACACACCTTTGGCAGCGCAGAAGAAATAGAGAAAGCCCTATTCAAGAGTCTGCAGAATGTCCCAAAGATCAACCTTGAGGAAGTCCACAAGCTTCAAGACCTAAGTGATCTGCTTATGGAGCTGGAGTTCGCCAAGAGAGACCCTCGTCTATCTGGGCTGTGCTATCTGGATACAGCCCATGGAGTGAACCCAATTATGGTGAAGCTACCACACAGTCTGCAAGAGAAGTGAGCAACGTCAGTCTCGAGATATAAAAGAGTACATAATGTCACCTTTCCCCCACTTATTCATTTCTGCATGTTCATTGATAAGCAGGTACAGATGAGAAATTACCCCAGCCACAACATCCTAGAGTTCAACACTGCAGCTGCAACAACATCATCATCAAGATATGAAGGCGCCATACACAAATGCAGAGATGTTAAGAACATTGTGAACGTTAGAAAGCCTGAGCTACCATCACCTGTACTAGCCTCAGGTAAACATGGAACCATATAGAAAAAAGTCCAGCGGCACACCGAATTTCCCGTAAAAAAAGTTTATTTTTTTATTAAATTAAGCGGTGCATATTAAAAGGGCAGTGAAGGAGCCGGGTACAGGATCCCTCACAGACGACGGACGTTTTGCGTTTAAACACGCTTCCACGATTGATTGGACCCGTGGAAGCGTGTTTAAACGCGAAACGGCCGTCGTCCGTGAGGGATCATGCACCCAACACCTTCACTGCCCTTTTAATATGCACTGCTTAATTTAATAAAAAAAGAAAAGTTTTTTTACCGGAGATTCGGTGTACCGCTGGACTTTTTCCTATTTGGTTTCATACACCTACAGCTATCCTCTTTCATCAGCGAGCACCCAGGACCGGAGTCTAAGGGAATACTGCTACTAATCCACTCCTCCCCAGGATTGTAAACAGGTCGTACAGCGGTGGTGCAGAACCACATCTATTTTTTGCACACATACTCAGATACACAGTTCACTGCCTCATCAGGAAATAAGTCCTTCAATCGGGAATGTCCCATTAATAAGAAACCACACTCCTTGAACAAGTGCAGAGGGTTTAGATCCAAAACCTTACAGGAGCACAAGAAAGTCCTCACCAAGCTTGAGGTATGTTTCACATGCTGCGCTTCACTGGCACACATGGCCAAGGACTGTAATTCCATCGTCAAGTGTGAGGAGTGTTATAATGAAAAACATGCCTCAGCCATGCACCTGACCCCACTCGCTAGAGATCCACCAACTGCAGTCACCACTGCTCCCACTCCAAGTCATGGGGGGGAGCCCAAGAATCAGACTAACACCACCACAGTTGTCTCCTGCTCATGCTCAGAGGAATGTGGTGAGGGCCAAAGGGAGAAATGTTGTGCCCGAATATGCCTAGTCAAGGCCTAACCAGAGGGACTACCAGAAAAGGCATGTGTGACGCCCTGGACTAGCCAGGTAGTCACAAACATACCAACATACATACCCCCACCCTAGGCAGTTACAGCAGCCAAACACAAAACCTTGTTGCCTCCCTCCAGAGTCTGATGTCCACACCAGGTGGGGCGGAGCCAGGCGGTTGGCACCACCCACCGAGGAGTTCACAGGCCTGGAGGCGGGAAAAGTGCAGTTCAGTCTTGGAGGTGAAAGTGAGAGGAGTGAACACGTGGGTGTCTGGGTTGGAGCCCAGACACTGACAGCAAGGTTGGCAGACGGTGGTGGCCATCTGCAGGAGTTAGTGTAACTCCGCAGAGCCGTAAGGACCGGGGTCGGGCGTCGGCCCGCCGGTACCGGACCGGGGAACGGAGTGAAGCTAAGCACACAGGCAGGGCCATCGGACCCCGACCAGGCTTGGAGCTGCCGTCAATAGTCAAATCCAAATGTGACAGGAACCCCAGGGGTTTCCCAACTACCAAGTCCCGATTGAAGGCAACCGTCCACCCAGAGAGGATATACAGCCACCGCCACAGGCTAGAGATCCAAGGGCCAGGGCCAGCGCCTGCGGGCAAAACGGGCTCCTACGGCACCTATACGCCGGGGAGCGGACTACCGGTGGGCAACCACAGGAGTCAGAACATTCTAAAAGGTGCAGGGAAAGACAGCCACCATCAGCCGTCCGGGGAGAGCACAACAACACTGCAGCCGGCTGCGTGACCCGTCCATCCGGCCGTTTTGGTTTACCAGAGACTCTGTCAGTGATTGTCTGAGTGAGTACACCAGTGCCGTCAGGCGCCGCGCCGCGTTGTCCCTGCAACCCTGCACCCCAGCCATCCAGCCTCCCCGTCACCACCACCGGGCCCCGGGAACGCCAAACCCCCCCTACCCACGGAGGGAACAACATCTCAGCTGCACCCTACCATCTCTCCCAGGATCCCTGTTACTAGCAGCGGTGGTGCCATTATCACCACGACCCGTAGGTGGCGTCACGAACAATTTCCCTACCCAAACCACCCCCTTTTCACTCACAGGTGAGGAGCGCTACTCGACTCCCCGGGTCCGGTCCACCGCTCAAGCCACCGAGCAGCAGCAGCAGAAGCCCCGGACCCGAGCGTGGCGAGCGCGTCCCCTCCGCCCGCGACACATGCCATCATAGATGACCAGAGCAACCGGTCCCTAGCAGGATACAAATTCTTTGAAGTCTTTGGAATAAACGAACCGTCAGCTTAAACACCTGCTCGGGCCTCATAGAGACTAGCGGCAGAAGAGCCCAGGGATTTATCACTTCTCCTATCAAGGTATATACTGAAATACTTCTACCAACGCTCGTTAAATGTGACCAAATACCCAACCACAGGGATGAGATTCCTACCCCAGAAACTGCATTTTACCAACCACACCTAAGGCACCTGGTTGGTGTTATCCCACCTATGGATGTTAGGCTGTGTCCGCACTTTGCGTTTTCACCTGCTTTTCACCTGCTTTTCTGCAGCGTTTTGAACTGCAGCGTTTTCATGCCAAAATGCATGCGTTTTGATTTTCCTGCAAAGTCTATGGGAAATGGGGATTTCTTGTGCATACTATGCAGTTCAAAATGCTGCGTTTAATTTGCATAATTTTGGGCAAAAACTCTGCGTTCAAAGAAGCAGCATGTCAATTGTTTTTGCCATTTGGGCTGCGTTTTGCTAACATTGAAGTCAATGAGAAGTTGTAAAAAGCAAGCAACATCAAAATTCCAGCGTTTTACATGCTTTTTTGCTGCAGAAAACATGCGCTTTAGACTACATAAACGCATGTGTTTCGGACATAAAAATAATGAAATGATATGTCCCTTTACACACACACATAGTCCGACAATTAAATTATTGAAAAATATTAATTTATTGGAATTATAACGATAAATAGTATAAAACTGCTATAATTATATTAAATATAACTATTTTCGTTATGATTTAAATAATTATATTTTTTTCATTTTTTTCCCCTTTTTTCATAGTGTTTGTATGTCAAAACTTTATTTAGTAGTGTCTTTGTAATCAAAAAGCATCTGACTTTAAGCAATGGAAACGCAGGTAAAAAGTGCTAAAAACGTGGCTAAAACGCGCTAAAAACGCACTCGTATTTACCGCGATTTTGTAGTCAAAAGCAACTTTGGCAAACGCAATTTCTGCCAGAGAATGTGTTTAGAACTGCAACTACGACGACGCAAAGTGCGGACATAGCCTTAAAGCAGAGATTCTACTCCTGCTTGGCAGAGACAATCTAAGGGTACACAAGATGCAGCAAAAGTGTAATGGGCCTGACTATGCGCCATACGCCCAGAGACTGGACTTGGGATGGGTAGTCATAGGAAATATGTGCATTGATCAATCAGGAATTGACTCCTTCAAGACTTTTGTGCATGGAGATGGACACACAACCTGCTAAAACCGTGTCTTCATCACTATGGGGTAGAAGAGAAGTCTCCCGACTCAATGCAGCTACTCGACATCGCTTCTTCTCTACGTATCGACTGCTTGGGAAGATCAGTCTTTCACACAACAAAGGACAACAATAAAGTAGCCTTGTCAGTAGAGGACAGAGAATTCATCACAATAATAGACTGTGTGTTTTCCAAAGACGAAATAAACCACTGGATTTCTCCATTACCCTTCTGATTTAGCAGGGTAAGACTCCCAAACAACCAAGATCAAGCTGACTAGATTTAACTCTCTTTAGCGTATCATAAACAGCAAGCCTGACATTGTTCCCTTTATGGACAGGATATTCCACAACAACCACACGGAGCCTGCTCCATCCCTAAAGAAGAATGAGGAGTGCTGGGACTTGCCTTCATTCGGAGGATACCACCCATAGAAACATGGGCATACCTAGGATCAAAACTAGGGGGGGCAAGCCATGGTCGGTCAAGTACACATTACTGGAGGACACTGAGGGAGGCCATACACATTATTGGGAGACGCTGGGGGACTGTGGGATATTAAAATAACTGGAGGACACTGAGGGAGGCCATATACATTATTGGGAGACGCTGGGGTCCTGTGGGATATAAACATTACTGAGGGACAATGGGGAGCATACAAATTACTGGGAAATGTTGGGAGGCATGCACATTACTGGGGGCTGGGGGGCATACAAATTACTGGGAAATGTTGGGAGGCATGCACATTACTGGGGGCTGGGGGGCATACACATTACTGAGGAATGCTGGGAGGCATGCACATTATCTACTGTACCCTCACCCATCCCCCTCACCCCACTATACCAGTGCACGACCAGCTTTGCCCTCATCTACTATACCTTGCCTCACCCATCCCTGTTACACCTCATGGCTCTCCTGTGGCAAGGAATGAGACTGTCTCCTTGCCTGCCACGAGCGCTCCTGCTCAGCAGCACCGAAGGTCTGCCAGACTGCACAGAGTGCAGGAGAAACCTCCTCAGAGAGGCAGCACGAGGGTGACACCTAGTGGTACTCCTGTTGCAAGAAATGAGGCGGTCTCCCATTCCTTACCTGCCGCAGCTCCTCCTGCTCAGCAGCCTCGAAGGTCTGTGAGGTTGCGCAATGTGCAGAGGTTTGCTGTTCAGGGAAGCAGTGAGACTCCCGTTATCTCTACACATTGTGAGACCGAGGATCCCGCCTCTATTTCCCAGAGGCAGGAGGGTGAGCATGTGCTATGCTTGGTGGATCCTGATTCGCCCACTGACGTCACACGGCTTGATGACCAGGCTGGTGACGTGGTGAATCCTGACTGGCCAGGCTGGGATGTCGTGGATCCTGATTAGGTCAAGTCCGTCATCTCCGCCTCGCGCCCGCCCTTGGTTGGAGCTACACCTCCTTAAAAGCTCCTCCTGCCATCATGGCGGCGCGCGACCGTCCTTCTATGTTTGGATGTCTGGCAGCGTGCTGCCACGCCACTGCTCAGGCATTATCGTCTTCTGTGGGCTTGGCCCTTGCTGCTTAGGCAGTACCTGGTTTGCAGGCCGTGTCCCTGCCTTGCTGCTCCGGCAGTAGCTCCTTCAACAGGCCGTGTTCCTGTCCCAGGTGAGCTCCTCGAGTCTCCACCGGACTCACCTGGTTATTGAAAGCACACGTGCGTGGGCACCTCTGTGCTACCCTCGTGCCATATTCTCGTGACTTCCACTGGCACACGTGCGTGGGCACCTCTGTGCTTCCCCGTGCAACAGGTACACCGAGCCATGTGATCCCTGCCATACAACCCACACGGGTTAGGGCAGACCGGTGTACATAGATCGTCTGTGACATTCCAGACGATCGCTAGCAGCAACCCGCTCACTCTTCACCCACCATAGCAGCGGTCCCTTACACCGCACAGTGGACCTTGACCGGCGGAAGCTGTCCATTCCCCATCTTGGCACACTTCCCCGGGTCCCCCTCGTAACACATCCCCCTCACCCCACTATACTGCTGCACAGCCCATCAGTCTCACTTCACTATACATATAGAATTATATACAGAAATTTTCAAGGAAAAAAAGACGGGCAGGAAGCCCACAGCAGAGGAGCAGGAAGCCCACAGCAGAGGAGCAGGAAGCCCACAGCAGAGGAGCAGGAAGCCCACAGCAGAGGAGCAGGAAGCCCACAGCAGAGGAGCAGGATGCCCACAGCAGAGGAGCAGGATGCCCACAGCAGAGGAGCAGGATGCCCACAGCAGAGGAGCAGGATGCCCACAGCAGAGGGGCAGGAGGCCCACAGCAGAGGGGCAGGAGGACCACAGCAGGGAGGCATGAGACCACGGGCCGGAGGTTTCCCACCCCTGATCTAGCTGAAGCAAGGCAGGGGTCAGCAGGCCTGCAGTCGGGGGGCCTGTGGTCGGCGGGTCTGTGGTCGGCGGGCTTGCGGTCGGCGGGGCCTGTGGTTAGTGGGTCAGTGGGCTTGCGGTCGGCGGGTCTGCGGTCGGCAGGTCTGCGATCTGGCAGTCGGCGGGTCTGCGGGCGGCCCCAGGCAGAGCTTAGCGGGCCCCCCTCGGGCTGGGATCAGCACCTCACCACCCCGACGATCGTCTTCAGCTTACAGCGCTTACCTGTCACCGCTGGATGCCACGTCCTTGCCACCTCCACATTGTACGCAGCACTGTGATGAGGCGCAGAGTGATGACCTCATCACAGTGCTGTGTGATGACGCGTCGCCTCCCTGCGCTACTCGCTTCCGGCCACATGGCTAATTTGCATGCGATGTCCTAGAAGGTCTTCGCCTGCAATTTAGCCATGTATACAGTGGAATAAACGACACGGCCGGGCCCCTCTGCTGCGCCTGTGACTGGGGCGCGGTGAAGAGAAGGGGCCCATCCTGCCTGGGGCTTAACAAACCCAAGTAATTACCCCGGGCCTGACCGGGCCCCCTCTCTTCACCGCTCCGGTACACCAGGCACAGTAGTAATGCCCTGATGGCGGCCCTGCCCTGCTTCTAGGAGGGGCAGCTGCCCCCCCCTGCCCCAGCGTGGGTACGCCCATGCATAGAAATCTAATCAAATTAGAGTTATCTTTGACTCCAGTGCCTAGCATCAAGGCGTATCCCTTAACAATGTTCTCACAGGTCCCAACCTAACAAACAATTGGTAGGAGTATTGCTGAGGTTCAGAAGAGAGATTGTTGCCATCACTGCCGACATTGAACAGATGTTCCACTGTTTACTAGTTTACTAGTCAGACAAGACTGCTGGAACATCACATTTCTGTGGTACAAGTGTCGCTGGCAGAGGGGTTGGGAACGCCGCTCGCCCGAGGGGTTCTCTGGCGCTCTGGTCCGGTGCTTCTGCTCCTCGGTGGCTCGAGCACGGGGCCGGACCCGGGGGCTCGAGCAGCGCCTCCTCGCCCACGAGTGAAAGGGGAAGGTTTGGTGGTGGGATGTCGGTTGTGACGCCACCCACAGGGTTGTGGTGACAGTGGGCACCACCGCTGCTGGTGACGGGGGTTCCCGGGAGCGATGGCGGGGAGCAGCTGAGGTGTTGGTGTGGCGCCCTGGACAAGCCAGGACGTCACAAGTACTACACCAACACACCCCACACTCCCGGTCAGGCACACGTAAGTCAGACAAAAACCCTTGTTGCCTTCCTCCAGGGGCTGATGTTCACACCAGGGGGTGGGCCAGGCGGTTGGTCCCGCCCACCAAGGCGTTCACAGTCCTGGAGGCGGGAAAAGCAGGCAGATTAGAGTTGGAAGTGAAAGTGAGAGGAGTGAAGTGGCAGTTAAGCAGCCTGAAGTTGGTCCGGGTGTGTGGCCCGAACGGATCAGCAAGGTTGGCAGACGGTGGTGACCGTCTGCAGGAGTGGCCTATTGGAGCTAACGTAAGGACCGTGGACGGGCGGTGGCCCGGTGGTACCGGACTGGTACGCAAATTGAAGCCAGCACCATCCGGCAGGGGCTTACGGACCCCAACAAGGCTAGGCGTCGCCGTGAATTTGTCAAATCCGTTAGCGAAGGGAACCTCCTGGGTTTCCCAGCAGCCAAGTCCCGACAGAAGGCAACAGTCCAACCGAGAGAGGGAAACACAGTCACCGCCAAGGCTAAAGTTCCCAGGGCCAGAGCCTGCGGGCAAAAGGGGCTCCTTCAGCACCCATCCAAACTGGGGAGCGGGTTACCGGTGGGAACCCATTGGAACCGTACATGTTACACAGGTGCAGGGAAAGGCAGTCACCATCAACCTGCCAGGAGGAGAAACACCGCAGCAGTCTGTGGGACCCGTCCATCCAGCCGTTTGTTTTACCGGAGACTCTGTGTACATCATTGGCTGAGTGAGTACCAACGTGTCGTGCGGCACAGTGCTGCCCCCGCGACCCTGCACCTCGCCAGGCCCCGTAACCCACCTGCCATCCATCCCTACCCCCATCACCGGGCCCCAGGACAACCAACCCCCTACCCATGGAGGGGAGAACTTAAATCTATCTGCTCCCTGTCATCGCTCCCGGGATCCCCGTCCAGAGCAGCGGTGGTGTCACCAATCTCACCACAACCATGGGTGGCGTCACGGACAATATCAAATCCCCACAATCAAATCCCACCCTTTTCACTCACGAGCGAGGAGCGCCGCTCGAGTCCCCGGGATCCGGCCCACCGCTCGAGCCACCACCGAGCAGCAGCAGCCGCAGCAGCAGCGGCCGGACCCGAGCAGTGGGAGAGCGCAGCGCCCCCTCCTCCGCCCACGACATTGGCCCCTCCGTGGGTAGGGGCGGTTGGTCCTGGGGCCCCGGTTGGGGGGATGGATGTTGGTGGGTAGGGGCTAGGTGCAGGTGCCGATGCGGGGAGGCCGCGCGGAAGCGGGGCAGCGATACATGGCAGCGATACGGTGCAGCGCTGTGCCGGATGGCACTGGTGTACTCACTCAGGTAGTCAATAACAAAGTCTCTGGTAAACCAAACGGCTTGATGGACGGGGCCCGCAGTCGGCTGCGGCGTCTTCACTCTCCCTGGACGGGTTGATGGCGGCTGTCTTTTCCTGCACCTGTGTGTAAGTGTTTGACCCCTATGGATTCCCACGGGTGGTCTGCTCCCCGGCTTGTACGTGTCGGGAGAGCCCGTTTTGCAGGCGTTGGCCCTTGGATCTCTGGCTGTTGGCGGTGGCTCTTTTCTGGACGGGTTGGGCTGTTGCCTTCTGATGGGACTTGGGTGGGAATGAACCCCTGAGGTCCAGACCGCAATCAGAGAATTTGACAGTTACTGCGGCTTCCGAGCCTAGTCTGGTTCTGAGTACTCTGCCTTGGTGCTTAGCTTCACTCCGCTCCCCGGTTCGGTACCGGCGGGCCACCGCCCGACCCCGGTCCTACGGTTCTGCAGATGTGGCGCCCCTGACCTGGTCAGGCACCACTGAGTACTGCACTCATGCTGGGGACAGTACAAAACAGGTAATCCAGAAGGCTGACCGAGGTGTGACTACACAGGCGCATAGTGATCAGGTCTCACACATGTACCTTTGGGAGGACCCCTGGGGATCCCAGGAGGGGGCGAGGCCTCCATCTCCACTCAAGGGGTGTGGTAGAGAGCCTGGTTGCTAGGTGACGTAGGCAAGAACAGGAGAGGAGGGAAGAATGAGCCAGGCAGTTGAGTGGTGAAGTTCAGGGAGAGCAGAAGCAGACCCTGTAGCTCCACACGATTCTGACAACGTACGCGCAGTGACTACTGACGGGGGAGAACGGTCACCTGGCATTGCTGCCCGAAATCCACACACAGCTAAAGAGAGAGCAACGGAGTGGAAAGTAAGGAGACTGCCAGGGAGGTACCAGGCCCGCAGGGGTAACAGGTCCCAGTGCAGGGATAGATTCACCTTTCCCTTGCCAAACCTGCTTGAGGGGGCACTTTACACCCCCAAGACAACACCACAGAGTCCGCAGCCACGTAGCAAAACGAGGGCCCATAGTTCACAGGAGGCCAGCAGCCGGAGTGACCTGGTCCAGGCTACAAGCAAACGGGCCGAAACGAGGGGAGCAGTAACTTCCCTGGGTGACCCCCATAGGGACTGAAAGTCGGGGTTACCACAAACAACAGAGGGCTAAGGAAGGCGAGTCAGTAGCCACCCTCACAAGTCAGCCTGAAGGACGCCTGGTTCCAGCCTGGTTCATCCCAGCTACGCCCGGGTTACTCACCCTGCCATCAACAGTGAGTAAAACCCCTGAAAGACATTCTGCTTGTGTTGAGTTATTCTGCGCCTTGTGGTTCCACACACCTACACAGGGCCCTGGGGCTTGCCTCACTCTCAGGAGGCTATTACAACTGACTGCACCCACCATCAGCCCCAGGCCTCCCTTAATCTGCAGTGGCGGTCTCCACTGACCGCAATTCTGAGAGTGGCGTCACGACAATCCTAAAAGAAGGTTTCCTACCTGTGACCAGACTGTTCCATCCACGTGGAGTCCCTGAAGGTAATGCACCGACACAACACTGGAGGGGCTTCACACAGACGTCCACTAACTCCTGCAGACGGCCACCACCGTCTGCCGACCTTGCTGATGGTGCCTAGGCTCCGACCCAGACATACACAGTCTCCACTTCCACTCCTCTTCACCTCCTGAACTTGACTCTGACTACAACTGTCTACTTTTCCCGCCTCCAGGCCTGTGAACTCCTCGGTGGGTGGGGCCAACTGCCTTGCTCCGCCCCACCTGGTGTGGACATCAGACCCTGGAAGAGGCAACAAGGGTTTTGTTTGACGGATGGTCCCTACCAGGGGTGTCTGTGTGTGTGTGTGTGTGTGTGTTGTTATTCTGTGACCCTCTGGGGACCAGGGCGTCACACAAGGACAATGACACCAATAAAGAGATGGTGGAATATCGTATGAGTGTTCACGTATTTGGAAACAGCGCTTCACCCGCGGTTGCAACTTATGGCCTTTGGAGAACAGCATTAGAGCGAGAGTCTGAGTATGGAACAGATGCCAAAGACTTTGTAGAGAAAGACTTTTATGTAGATTATGGGCTCAAATCACTGCTCACTGAAGAAGCAGCCATTGATTTGCTTAAGAGGATTCAAAGTATGTGTAAGGATAGTCCTGGGAGTGGACCCACTGCTGGACCATGCACCGGACTCCCCTTTAACGCCGCCTCGAGCGAACCCCTATACAGGGACTGTTGGGCATAACCGCAGAGGACCTAGATGCACGGAAGCCAGGATCAGCAAGAGTCACTGGATGCAGGATCCGATCTGGACCAGGTACAGGTTAACGGGATCACGCAGAAGTCCAGAACTGAGACTGGTGCAGGTCACAGGGATTAGGCTGAAGTCCAGGAGCAGAGACTGGTGCAGGTTAACGGGATCAGGCTGAAGTCTAGAACCGTAGACTGGTGCAGGTTAACGGGATCAGGCTGAGGTCCGGAGGTGGAGGCTGGTGCAGGTTAACGGGATCAGGCTGAAGTCCAGAACCGGAAACTGGTGCAGGTTAACAGGATCAGGCTGAGGTCCAGAGGCGGAGGCTGGTGCAGGTTTATGGGATCACGGTGAAGTCCAGAACCGGAGACTGGAGCAGATAACTGGGATCAGGCTGAAGTGTGTGCTCAGAAGGGTACTCAGGATCTGCAAGCAGAGACAGAGTTACACCAAGCACAGGCATAAAGGGACCTGAACAACTAGTACAAGAGACAAGCTACAGGGACACGTTGAACAAGCACTGGCCATGGGGAGTAGCAAGTCTTAAATACTCAAGATTACTTATTAGTGATATTCCGGACAGCTGTGCTGGCCCTTTAAGTCTAGGTGAGCGCAAGCGCGCGCACCCTAGTGTGCATGCGTGAGGGCCGCAACCTGGACATCAGAGCTGAGACCACAGGAAGAGAGGCAGGACGCTGGAGTGCAGGTGGCTGCATTGAGTGAGCAGCGAAAAGGTCTGAACGTGTTAGCAGGAGAGCGGGCTTGGTGGGGAGCGGGGACCCCAGGGGTTGGAGCGACGGGTGGCGAGTGGCGCGGTCGGACCGGGAGCATAACAGTATGCTGTCCCAGGCTAAATTCAGGTTACACAAAATTGCTTGTCTTTTAGTCATGTGGTTACTGAGGCTTTCCACAACTTAATTCAGGGCAACTATCACAAGGTACTGAGTTCCCAGTCAACACTATGTTTTCCAGTGTACTGCCATCCCTGCTGTATACCAGTATGTGTCCCTTAGGCTATGTGTGCACTAGAAAAGTGATTTTTCTCAAGAAAATTTCTTGAGAAACTTCTGGGAGTTGAAGATTACCGCACCTGCGGTAAAAAAACGCACCAAAACCGCGGGAAAAACGCATGTGATTTTGCCGCGATTTTACCGCGTTTTGCCGCGAGTAGTGAGAGTTGAGTTGAGAGGGAAGTGGTAGAGGAGCAAGTGAGAGGAGTTGAAGTGAAGGAGAAAGTGACAGTTTGGAAAGCCTGAAGTTGGTCCGGGTGTGTGCCCCGGACTGAGACAGCAAGGTTAGCAGACGGCGGTGACCGTCTGCAGTGGAGGCTGATCGGAGTTGCCGTAAGGACCGCGGACGGGTGGTGGCCCGGTGGTACCGGACCAGTACACAAGGAGAAGCCAGCACCATTGGCAGGGGCCTTTCGGATCCCGGCAAGGCTAGGAGTTGCCGTGAATTTGCCAAATCCGTCAGTGAAGGGGACCTCCTGGGTCTCCAAACAACTAAGTCCCGATTGAAGGCAACCGTCCAACCCTATGCAAGAGACACCGCCACTGCCAAGGCACCAGTTTCTCAGGGCCAGCGCCTGCGGGCAAAGAGGGGCTCCTCCGGCCCATATCCAAGTCGGGGAGCGGGTTACCGGTGGGAATCCATCGCTACCAACAGTGAACTTAGGTGCAGGAAAAGTGACAGTCACCGTTAACTACCGAGGAAAAGCAACAGCAGCCGTCCGTGGGAACCGTCTTTCCAGCCGTGTGTTTTACCGAGAACTGTGTCATCGTCTCAGGCTGAGTGAGTACCACCGTGCCGTGAGCCACAGCGCTGCCCCCGCGTCCCTGCACCTGACCAAGCCCTGCACCGGGCCTGCCATCCCTCATCCTACACCTCCTCGCTGGGCCCCGGGACAACCACCCCCTACCCACGGAGGGGAGAACTAACAACTTTGCTGCTCCCTGTCACCGCTCCCGGGATCCCTATACAGAGCAGCGGTGGTGTCCACACAATCACCACAACCGTGGGTGGCGTCACGGACAATAAATCCCCAAAACCAATCCCCTTTTCATTCACGGGCGAGGAGCGCCGCTCGAGTCCCCGGGATCCGGCCCATCGCTCGAGCCACCGAGCAGCAGAGGCCGCAGCAGCAGCGGCAGCCGGACCTGAGCAGTGGGAGAGCGCGGCGTCCCCTCCTCCGCCTGCGACAACTTGGCGTCACGAACAGGATCCTACCGCTCTGCCATTTGGTAGAGGTGCGCCTTGTTACCGCCGGAGGTGTCCGGCCGGAAAATTTCAGAAGCCGCCATCTTTGGCGCGAAAAGTTCCCGCTCGAGCGTCTTCTCGAGTAGTAGAGGCGCGAAGGCCAAAACCCCGCCTCGATAGAGGAGGGGCCGGAAAGAGGCTAAGGGGGACGAAATGGCGACTGATTGCATTTAGCCGCGGCTATAAAAGCAGAGACGCCAAGACTCTGCAGGAATACTGGGTTCCTGGAAGGCACGATTGCCAAGATGTACAGTCCGACCGCCAACGAGGATGCTCCCACACCCGGCACGGCGATGTGGCTGAGAGACCGGACTGCCCCGTTAAATAATAGCCTTGTATTTAGCCAAAAAATAAATAAATAATTAAAAAAAAATGACGTGGGATCCCCCCTATCTTTTGTAGCCAGCTAGGGTAAAGCAGACGGCTGCAGCCTGCAGACCCCAGCTGTCAGCTTCACCTTCGCTGGTAATCCAAAACAGAGGGCACCCCACGCTGTTATTTTACATTAAATAAATAATTTAAAACAAAAAACGCGGGGTCCCCCCCAAATTGGATCACCAGCCAAGGTAAAGCGGACAGCTGAGGACTGGTATTCTCAGATTAAGGAGGTCCACTGTTATTGGACACTCCCCAGCCTAAAAATAGCAGGCCACAGTCGCCCCAGAAGTGGCGCATCCATTAGATGTGCCAATCCTGGTGCTTCGCCCCAACTCATCCCATTACCCTGGTGCGGTGGCAAAAAGACAAAAAAAGAGTTTTATTTGAAAAAACACTCCCCAAAACATTCCCTCTTTCACCAATTTATTGAAAAGAACAATCAATTCAAGGTCTGGCGTAATCCATACCATAGTCACTGTCCCAGTCAATGAGGAACAGAATGTTCCCCATTTGCTGGGAGAGTAGTGCAGTGACCTGAGCTAACATCAATAGGTCAGCCCAGGTCACTGCAGGGGACGACGAGCACTGCCATCAGGAGGTTAGATGAGATCATTACCTGCTGTGACGATCTCCTGCACTGCTGATGTCAGCGCTGTCACTGCCTTCTATGCCCGCCGCGTTCACAGCAGTATCGCGAGAGCCCGTAACGTCACTGCTAGTGACAGTCTCGGGCCGCCCGTGAGACAGGCATAGACAGCAGTGGCAGCGCTGACGTCAGCACTGCAGGAGATCGTCATAGCAGGTAATGATCTCATCTAACTTCCTGACAGCAGCGCCAGCCATCCCCGCCGCTGCCAGCACTGCAGCGTGAGAAGCTGCTGATACTGCGGGCAGACACTGATACTGCAGGGCGGGCAGCCACGGGGCTGGAGTGGGACACAGACTGCACGGGCACCCAACAGAAGTCACACGGAAGTGCTTCCGTGCGGTGTCCAGGGAGTGTGATGTGTGTGTTTACTCTGCTCCGCTTACTCTTCCTGTCATAATGACATCACTTCCCTGCAAAATGCAGACAGTGATGAACATTAAAGCAGGTAAACCGCGGCTATACCGAGGGAATACCGCACATCATTTGCTACCTGTGGTATACCCGCGGTATTTCACGATTACATTACAGTGAATGGAGTGAAATACCGCAGGTACCTGCGGAAAAGAAGTGACATGCACATTTTCTCAAGAAATTTTCTCAAGAAATTCTGCAGAAAGAATTTTCTTGAGAAAAAAAACGCAGTGTGCGCACAGCTATTTTTTTCCCATAGGTTTTGCTGGGAAATGTCTGCAGAAAGATTACAAACATTTCTCAAGAAATTTCTGCAGCAAAACCGCGGGTAAAACCGCGGGTAAAAACGCAGTGTGCGCACAGGGCCTTAGCATCACCCATGCTCTGACCAATGCAGTTAGGTTGCAGCAACAGACTGTAAAGCAGTAAACTCTGACTATGCCTGTAATGCAAAACTATCTCCAGAAGCTATCGCTACATTGAATGCAGCTATCACTTCTTCACTTCTTCATCAACTCTCCTTACATTAAATGCAGCTAAGAGTGGTATTAGTAGGGAATAGAACCGAATAAATGTAAGCCTGATAAAGACTTATGGTTTAGGTTGCAGCAGCAAGGAATGTAAAGCTAGAATCCCTGCCTACAAGCCTCTAACACACGATCCCTTCTCCACCAGCTCTCCCTACACTAATTCTATCTAAGAACAGTATTATTAGAGAATATAATAGATTTGAATTAGCCCTGAAAAGGACTTTTGAGTTAATGTAGCAGCAGCAAGATCTGTAAGGCTAGAATTCCTGTCTAGATGCTCCAACTACACTATCCCTTCTACAGCAGCTTGCCCTACACTAAATGCAGATAAGAGCAGTATTATTATAGAATCAAACAGATTTTATATATAACAGTAGCAAGGTTTGTAAAGCGGGAAACCCTTCCTAAATATCTCTACTATTACACTATCCCTTTTCCCCTAGCTCTCCCTACACTAATTGCAGCTAAGAGTGGTATTATTAGAGAATAGAATAGATTTTAATTAGTCCTGAACAGGACTTTTGGGCTAACGTAGCAACTGCAAGGTGTGTAAGGCTAGAATAACTGCCTACATGCCTCTAATACACTATCCCTTTTCAAGCAGCTTGCCCTACACTAAATGCAGTTAAGAGCAGTATGATTATAAAATAGATTTTTCATGTAGCTGCAAGGTCTTTAGGGCTAGTATCCCTACCTACATGCCACTAATACACTATCCCTTTCGCTAGCAGCTTACCCTGCACTAAATGCAGCTAAGAGCAGTATAGAATAGAATACATTTTTTATGTTGCAGAAGTAAGGACTGTAAGGGGCACTTTGCACACAATGACATCGCAAGCCGATGCTTGCGATGCCAAGCATGATAGTCCCCGCCCCCGTCGCAGCAGCGATATCTTGTGATAGCAGCCGTAGCGAAAATTATCGCTACGTCAGCTTCACATGGACTCATCTGCCTTGCGACGTCGATCTGGCCGGCGACCCGCCTCCTTATTAAGGGGGCGGGTCGTGCGGCGTCATAGCGATGTCACACGGCAGGCGGCCAATAGAAGTAGAGGGGCGGAGATGAGCGGGACGTAAATATCCCACCCACCTCTGTCCTTCCGCATAGCCGGCGTGAGCTGCAGGACGCAGGTAGGAGATGTTCCTCGCTCCTGCGGCTTCACACACAGCGATGTGTGCTGCCGCAGGAACGAGGAACAACATCGTACCTGTCGCAGTCGCGTAATTATGGAATTCTCAGACACTACACCGATGATACGATTACGACGATTTTGCGTTCGTTAATCGTATCATCTAGGATTTACACACTACGATGTCGAGTGCGACGCCGGAAGTGCGTCACTTTGGACATGACCCCTCCGACATCGCACCTGCGATGTCGTAGTGTGCAAAGTGCCCCTAAGGCTAGACTCACTCTCACATTGGGTATATTTTTACTACCCATCTCTTTGTCTTTTGTATATGTGATGTTTTTATACAATAAAAGCCTATCCTTTTTTGAAAAGCTGAATTTTTTCTGGATATTTTTTTTTCTCTATTACTGGAACCTTTTGTCGGTTGCACCCAAGGGAGCAGGTGAGCTGGACTTTTGCTTTGCATTTAGAATCACTCTAATAAACTATGGCTTCTCCAGCAGAAGCTGACCACACTATTTCTGGGGTACAGAGCGCCAAGCATGGCGTCACCGGGTCTTATACAGACCCAATAACACGATGCAGCTGGCTAATCACAGTAATGCCGATAGCCAACATGGATAGAGCATTAGCATGATTGACAGGCAATCCTGGCATGTTTAGTGGCTGAAAACAGCTGCAAAACATGTGGGGTGGAGACTCAAGCATGATGTCCGTGCACAAGGATATTTGATCGAGTACTGAGCATGATGACCACCTCGATTCTTGATTGAGTACTGAGCATTGCCGAGCACGCTAGCTCATCACTAGAGCACACCCCTTTAAGGCTATGTGTCCACGGTAGAATGTACCTGCGGATTTTTCTGCATGAAAATCCGCGACTTTCGCGGCAAATCCGCACCCGCGGATTTGCCGCGGATTTGCCGCGGATTTTGATGTGGATTTTTTTTTTTTTTTCCCCATTCTATACCCAAATCCGCACCAAAATCCGCAACAAATAATTGACATGCTGCAGATTTTTCCGCATCAAAATCCGCGGCAAATCCGCAGCGGAAAAATCCGCAGCATGGACACAGCATTTCCAAAATGCCATTGAAATGGCTTGGAAGTGCCGCTGCTGCAGATTTTCGGGAAATCCGCGGTAAATCCGCGGCAAAATCCGCGGTAAATCCGCAGCGTGGGCACATAGCCTAAGTGTTCCTTTTCTCCCAACAATAATGTTGGTAAGTGTACGAATGACACAGGATTACCAGCTTTGAACAAAGATGTTTGCATTTCTCCAAACATCTTTATCCGTCTCTCAATATCTTGTTTCAAAAGGAAAGGTAAGGAAGGACACATCTTTCTAGATAAGGTACCCTCATGATTGGCGCCTCAGGCAATTTGACAAATTCTGTGAAATCATGGGGTTAATTCATAGGACTTCAGTGCTGTAGAGTACATCACATCATATCTAACAATGATGTATGATGGTTTTAAAATGTCTCCATATGATTGGTGCTGGGATGATGTAATTTCTAATATTAGAGATGATGTCATTGTCAGCATATGGATAGCTGTGATCAGTGGACAGCATATGTATGGATGCAGGTTGCCTTGCATGTCATTATGCAGCCTCTCCGTGTTGTATGAACTCTTGAACGTCCATTATGTTGGACACGTTGATTGAATTAAATTCCCCTATGAATGTGTTAGGCCATATAACGGATTGTGCGACCTGCGAGCCACTCGGCATTGTCCTACTGAACTGAGACAAACATTCATTTATTTGTTGCCTGGAGCTTAGCTTCTAAATCTGATGTACCAGAACCGTACAAAATGAAAAAGTGGAAAAAAAACAGCAGCAAATACTTGTCAATTAAAATTGATTTAGTAGAAACAGTGCTGGGAATTATGATCTCCTTCTTGCCATGCAAGCAGCGATTAACTCGCAATGCACCACAGCTGTACAATGAAAAAAGAAAAAAGACCAGCTTACCGGTAGTAGAGATCCCTCATGCAGCGTCTATGTCCTGAGAAGCTCCACGGAGCGCAGGGTTCCTACCCTTGTAAGAGCTAGAAGTAAAACAGTTACAGAAGTTCCAGCGGATCCAGATGGACAAAAAAATAATTTCTTGATTATTTTGATAAATAAAAAAAATCCAAATGTAATATTGTTAACTTAAATTAAAAAAACACTACATTCAAATGGCTGGTGAAAATTAACAAAGTGTCCCAGACAACGCGTTTCAGCGATATGCTACGCCTTCATCATGGTCTGGATACTAAAAGCCAGAGAGTACATCTACTTAAAGGGAACCTGTCACCAGATTTGGGGCCTATTAGCTGCAGCCACCACCAGTGGACTCTTATATACAGCATTCTAACATGCTGTATATAAGAGCCCAGTCCGCTCTGTAGAATGTAAAAATCACTTTATAATACTCACCTAAATGGTCGGTGTGGAGCAGATGGGTCAAATGGGCGTCTCCGTTCTCCGGGGGGGCTCCTCCTCTTTCGGCCATCTTTGTGTGGCGCCCTGGACAAGCCAGGTCGTCACAGAACTACACCAACACACCCCACACCCCGGTTAGGCACACCGAAGCCAAACACAAAATCCTTATTGCCTTCCTCCAGGGGCTGATGTCCACACCAGGTGGTGGGCCAGGCGGTTGGTCCCGCCCACCGAGGAGTTCACAGTCCTGGAGGCAGGAAAAGAAGTCAGATGAGATGGGAGATAGTTTTGAAGTGAAAGTGAGAGGACGTAAAGTGGTAGAGGAGCAGTCTGAAGGTGGTCCGGGTGTGTGGCCCGGACGGAACAGCAAGGTTGGCAGACGGTGGTGACCGTCTGCAGGAGAGGCTTATTGGAGAAAACCGTAAGGACCGTGGACGGGCGGTGGCCCGGCGATACCAGATCGGCGAGCAAAGAGAAGCCAGCACCATCCGGCAGGGCTTACGAACCCCGACAAGGCTAGGAGTCGCCGTTGAAATTGTCAAATCCGTTAGCGAAGGGAACCTTCGGGGTTTCCCAGCACTCAAGTCCCGATTGAAGGCAACCGCTCAAACCGTAAAGGGAAACACAGTCACCGCTAAGGCTACAGTTCCCAGGGCCAGAGCCTGCGGGCAAAAGGGGCTCCCTCAGCATCCATCCAAGCTGGGGAGCGGGTTACCGGTGGGAAGCCATTGGAACCGTAACACAACACAGGTGCAGGGAAAGGCAGTCACCATCAACCTGCCGGGAGGAGAAACACCGCAGCCGTCTGTGGGACCCGTCCATCCAGCCGTTTGTTTTACCGGAGACTTTGCATTCATCATTGGCTGAGTGAGTACCACCGTGCCGTGCGGCACAGTGCTGCCCCCGCGACCCTGCACCTCACCAGGCCCCGTAACCCGCCTGCCATTCCTACCCAACCCCTCACCGGGCCCCGGGACAACCAACCCCCTACCCATGGAGGGGAGAACCAACATCCAAGCTGCTCCCTGTCATTGCTCCCGGGATCCCCGTTCAGAGCAGCGGTGGTGTCACCAATCTCACCACAACCGTGGGTGGCATCACGGACAATATCCCCAAACCAAACCACCTCCTTTCACTCACGGGCGAGGAACGCTGCTCGAGTCCCCGGGATCCGGCCCACCGCTCGAGCCACCACCGAGCAGCAGCAGCAGCAGCCGGACCCGAGCAGTGGGTGAGCGCAGCGTCCCCTCCTCCGCCCGCGACATTTGCACTCCTTCTTCTGAAGTTAGTGTGGATGACGGGGCTGGAGTCATCCACAATAGCCGGCATTGACCCCAGTGTCGGCTTTTGTGGATGATGGAAGTGATGGAAGACGGAGGACAAAGATGACCGAAAGAGGAGGTGCCGGTACCGAAGAACAGAGACGCCCATATGACCCAACTCCAACGCACCGACCGTTTAGGTAAGTACAATATTATAAAGTATTTTTTTACGTTCCACACAGCGGCCTGGGCTCTTATATACAGCATGTTAGAATGGTGGTGGTGGTCGCAGCTTATAGGTCCCAAATCTGGTGACAGGTTCCCTTTAAATCCTAAGATTACATGATCAGTTAAAAATGGGAGTACATCCATTTAAAAACAATATTTTTTGTAAAAAATGAATACGGGATATTTGAAACTGTTTGTTTTAAGCCTCTCATATTAAATAGATGTACTCCAATCTTTAATTGATCATGTGATCTTAGGATTTAAGTAGATGAACTCTCTGGCTTTTAGTATACAAATCAAAAAAGGTCCGTGGAGCCTCTGTTAGGAGTCTCGACACAGAAAATAGCCAGATATCTCTCCAGGAAGGACCTAGCCAAGGAGTGACTCTTTTTAAGGAGCCCACCATAACCACCATATTAAGTGGACGTTTTAGTCAATATCCAACTCTTTGATGAGTTTAAAGATATGACAAGGAAAATACCAAGGCCAGGTATCCATCCACAGACAGCTGTTTCGGGGTATTGCCCCTCATCAGTGAGGAGTATGTGATGCCCTGGACTAGTCAGGTCGTCCCAGGTAGTCCCACACACACACCCTCCCTAAAAAGGTGACAGCAGCCAAAATTCAAAACCCTTGTCACTTCCCTCCAGGTTTCATGTCCACACCAGGGGAGGTGGAGCCAGGCGGTTGGCTCTGCCCACCGAGGAGTTCACAGGCCTGGAGGCGGGAAAAACAGTAGTTCTTAGTAGATTAGCTTTGACAGTGGACTGGAGTAGTCAAGTTCGAGGGCAGACCTGTGGCCAGGCCTGCCATAGTCTACCAGGTGTCTGGGTTGGAGCCCAGTCACCTCTGGCAAGGATAGCACAAAGCTCCGGCACACTCCAAAAATTAGAGAAGAAAGTCGTATTTCTGTGGTATATTTTATTTAACTTGTGTATTGAAAAAGTCCAACGTTTCAACCTTGATTTAGGTCTTTGTCAAGGACATTCTGATAAACAATAATAACAGAAAAGAAAAAACATTATTTTACACAGTGTACATAAGGAATATGTTCACACAATTACAATTACATACATGATATGTTCATTAGAGAATATTTAGCACGTGATCCATGCATCCAGGAAGGTATTTATATATACCATTGTCGCGGGCAGGGAGGAGGGTGTCAGCACACTACGCTCACCCCTTCTGCTCGGGTCCGGCGGCTGCTGCTCAGTGGTGGCTCGAGCGGTGGGCCGGATCCCGGGGGTTTCTCGAGCGGCACTCCTCGCCCGTGAGTGAAAGGGGTTTGTTGGGTGTGGGAATTGTTTATTGTTCGTGACGCCACCCACGGTTGTGGTGATTTCACCACCGCTGCTCAATATGGGGATCCCGGGGATGGTGATGCGGAGCAGCTAGGTGTTGCGTTGCCCCTCCGTGGGTAGGGGTTGGTGATCCCGGGGCCCGGTGATGGTGTGGAAGGTGCAGGGCCTGGTGGGCGCAGGGACGCGGGGGTAGCGCTGTGCCTTGCGGCACTGTGGTACTCACTCAGCCTGAGACACTGACACAGTTCTTAGTAAAAACACTCGGCTGGATGGACGGGTACCCTCAGACGGCTGCGGTTGTTGTTTCTCCCCTGACCCAGTTTGGTGGTGTAAGTCCTTTCTTCTACTTCCGTGCACCCTTCTCCTGCACTCCAGCTTCCAGCTGGCTCCCCGACACTGTACCGGGGGGCCACTGCCCAGCCCCGGCTACCTGCGGTCCCACGAGCTGTCTCCCCGGCTCCCTGCAGACGGCACTTAGCGTCTGCCGGACTCTCTCTACGAGGCCCTAGGCTCCAACCTAGGCCCCTGGCTCTGTCTGCCTCTCTGCAGACCTTCACTCTTCCTCTCCTAGGACTAGACTCGGCTTGTTTCCTGCCTCCAGCCAGCTCACTCCTGGGTGGGCGTCCCCATCTCCTCACTCCGCCCACCTGGTGTGTCAGTCTGAGGCAGAAAGCAGGTCACTTTGGGGATGTCTGCTGTGAACTGCTGGGGGTGGGGGTGTGTGCTGTTACCTGTGTCCCCTGGCTTGTCCAGGGCGACACACCATGATTAGGGGTGACAAATTAAATATTTTAATGTGAGAACTGAGATATCCTAGTTATTAAAATCTCAATACATCAATCCGTATTTCCAACAGAAAAAGACACACAACATAGGAAGAGACATACATCATAAGAAAGAGAAAGGTACTGCAGTACAACCCACCTAAAACACAGTCAATAATTGAAGTTTTGCTAGGCAACGGTTGTTGCATCAAGTAAAGGCAGCTTATGAGGTGGTATACCTGAGAGACATAAAATGATGTAAGAATACAAACAAAATAGTTCAACATAAACAAAACATGAAAGATCAGTCTAAGTCCACTGGGGGGTACGGGAACCAGGGGGGAACCCAGAAGCTCCCAGGGCACAGGATAAATATCTACCTTGCAATACTGTATATCGGAAATAAAGACATAACGGTCCAAGGAAGTGATAAAATTGGCTCTTTTTATCTAGGCAAAAAGAATATTTTGCGTAATCGCATCATTAGTATTAGTAAATGTAAATATAATGATCAAAAACTTCCTATATAATTTCCAGTACCTTATATCAAGAATTTAGGATGAATATCCAGCAACGGGAAAATAAGTGAGAGCGCTATATGCGCGTATTAAACCACTCCCCAAGCTCTTCAAGAGTCTATAGGAATAGATTAAATAATACATGTTATGGGAATAGCGTACAAAAAAGTGCAATATTAGTGAGGTGACAGGTGAACTTACTTAGATTAAATCTGAATCAAAAGAAGGTGCTCTGGCTGCAGAGAGATTGTATAAGGTAATGCAAGTGTCACGCTTCCCGGTCCCCTGGCCCCGTTCTCCGGTTCCCGTGGCCCGCTCCCCGCTCCCCGGTGGCGTTCCATACTTACCACTCCGGTCCCGGTCTCCTCTCCCCCGCCTGCAGCCTCCATGCGTCCGGCTCCCCGCTTCCGGCGCTCCTCTGTGACAAGTGACTCCCAGCCGGGCGCTCCTGCTTCCTCCTCACCGCTTCCTGGACTGGCTTCTGGCACACAGGCCTCGCGCATGCGCATTAGGGCGCGCGCGCGGTCATTGACCCTTTCTTAAAGGGCCAGCACCCAGAAACAGGGTATTGCATAGACAGGTACAGGGTATATAAGGTTTCTCTTTCCTGGTGGGCGGGGCCTGTTCTACGTGTTTAGCAAGCTAGTGTTCAGGTCCCCGTATTGCTTTGCTCAGTGCTTTGCCGTGTATTAACCCTGTCCTGTCTCGTAGAGCCTATCCTGCCACATCAGTTACTTCGAACCAACTCCATCCCTGGACCCTGACGGTGACTTCGGCGGATGTTCCACCACCTCTGCAGCTCCGCCTGTCTCCAGTCTCTGGGTCCGCTCGGTGACCCGTTCTATCGCTCAGCAGGTTCCGGATCCCGCCTGACTCTATCACCTGGCCTCAGACCCTGAGCCTCGTCACCCGGACTACCATCCCGAACTCCGTGGGTTCAGCATCATCCACCTTTCCTGCTTCTCTACGGACTGTCCAGCTACCTATAGTGCTCCGGCTGCCGTGCATCAAGACCCTCTGGCGGGGTGACCAGCTTGGCTGCCTTCTCAGGGGACATCGGTGTACGGTCCAGTGCTTCCACCACCCGGACGTAACAGCAAGCGTGCAACTGCATGTACAACCTGGGGATCATAATATGACAAACAAATGACTCCAAAGGGAAATACAATAATAGTATTACTTGGGCAAAATGCTATAGAAGATTACAGGTACTAATACCAAAATCTACTGGTCAGCAAGACTGCACATATAGGCAATATGATTATAGGAAAAAACTACATGAAACATAAAGGGACATTTATTCCCAGGAGCCTATAAGGCTATGTGTCCACGGTAGAATGTACCTGCGGATTTTTCTGCATGAAAATCCGCGACTTTCGCGGCAAATCCGCACCCGCGGATTTACCGCGGATTTTGATGCGGATTTTTTTTTTTTTCTCCCCATTCTATACCCAAATCCGCAACAAATAATTGACATGCTGCAGATTTTTCCGCATCAAAATCCACGGCAAATCCGCAGCGGAAAAATCCGCAGCATGGACACAGCATTTCCAAAATGCCATTAAAATGGCTTGGAAGTGCCGCTGCTGCAGATTTTCGGGAAATCTGCGGTAAATCCGCGGCAAATCCGCGGCAAAATCCGCGGTAAATCCGCAGCGTGGGCACATAGCCTAAGGATCCATAAGGGCATGTGAACAGCATTAGTTAGTCGCATATTGCAGTAAGAGCTGTGTCCAAACATGAACAATAGCCAGTACTAATTCCCAGGACCCTCTAAGGATCCATGAGGGCATATAAACAGCATTAGTTAATCACATATTGATGTAAAGGCTGTGTCAGAGCAAGAACGATAACCTGTACATACCTTCAGTGGTGGTTCAGGGTGTGACATCTAAGAGAGGGGAGTGTGGGTCTGTAGGTGCTAGACCTATTTATATAATTGCGGTAAGGAGCGTCCACTTCCCGTTTCCTGGGAGTGGAACGCAGCAATCCGGTCGGTGAAACACAAGCCGCGCATGCGCAGGGAGCGCCAACGCCAGGCGCATGCGCAGCACGCGGCAGACCGACCGGATGCATAGAAAAAACAATGTGGGGGAACATTAGGTGCACATTTCCTGTTTCCGGGATGTGGAACGCAACATCCTGCTCGGTGAGACGCACGCCGCGCATGCGCAGTGCACATTAATGTGCGGCGCATGCGCAGCGCACGGCAAACAGACCAGAAGCAGAGAGGTGAATGGCAGTGAATCAGTGATATCAATAGAATAATTTAGACGCCGATAGTGTCCTGTAGTGATACTGGCAGAGGGTGTACACGGTGACAATGCCAGTCAATAGTGCCTGATGAGCGGAACATTATTCAGGTGACAAGTGGAGCCTGGAGAAGGGAAAAATAAGGAATTAGTAAATGAACACAAGGATTGAAAAACCTAAGTTATAAGACTAAAAATTGCATGTAGATACTCATACAAGTGCCTGCAGGGGAACTCAGCTGGTTTGCAGAAATACATGCTATAAACATGTAAACACACATAAAAGTACAGACCATGAGCATCCTAATGACATAGTAAAAATATGTAAATATATTCAATAAACCCAGACATGGGATATATATAAAAAAAGGGGTCATTAAAGATGCTCAACCTATATAGTCCAAAATACACCGCCGGCAAAGGGATTCAGATCAATTGTGTGTTATCTAAACAAACACCTCATATTCCCTATTAAGGCCCCTTGGCTCCAAGGTCTTCAGTGTATGTATCCAATACGCTTCTTTCTCTTTCAAGATGCGTATCCTATTGCCACCCCTGCGCATGGGGGGCACATGTTCTATTATCTGATATTTCAATTGGGCAATAGTATGGCCAAGTGTGATGAAATGATGGGGTATCGGGAGGAGGGTCTGTTTACATCTTATCGTAGATTTGTGTTTGCTGATTCTGTCTCGGATATGTTGGGTAGTCTCCCCAACATATCCGAGACCACAGGGACATTTTATTAAATACACAACGAAAGAAGATTCGCATGTAAAAAAACCTTGAATCGGGAACACACGTCCCGATAATGGATGGGTGAATGTATCACCTTTAGTCAAATTATTACACTGAATGCAATGATAGCAGGGAAAATTGCCCTTCCTGGGTGTACCCAGAAATGTCTGGCGAAGGACTCCCTTTTGAGAACCTACATCAGCCCTGACTAAATTATCTTTGAGATTCCTTGATCTCTTGTTACAGAAAAGAGGGGGTTCGGAGAACTCTTTTATCATAGGATAGGCTTTGTGTAAAAGTGGCCAGTGTCTGAAAATGATATTTTTGACTAAAGGCGAGAATGGATGGTATGTATTAACACATGGTATCCTTACCGAGCCCTGTGTGACGTTAGAATGACGGGTATTGTTGGACCTGGCAACATCCTCAGGGTAACCTCTGTTTAAGAATTTCAGAGTCATCTCATTAGATCTGATGCTACGTATATCAGGATCGGATACTATTCTTTCCACCCTTTTATGTTGAGAAATGGGTAAGCTGTATTTCGTGTGTTTTGGGTGACAGCTAGTGTAATGAAGAAGATTATTCCTATCTGTAGGCTTCACGTAGAGGTCTGTTTTTATGTATCCATCATCCATAAGGATGACCAGGGTATCAAGGAAGTTGGACACAGCTCTTACTGCAATATGCGACTAACTAATGCTGTTCACATGCCCTTATGGATCCTTATAGGCTCCTGGGAATAAATGTCCCTTTATGTTTCATGTAGTTTTTTCCTATAATCATATTGCCTATATGTGCAGTCTTGCTGACCAGTAGATTTTGGTATTAGTACCTGTAATCTTCTATAGCATTTTGCCCAAGTAATACTATTATTGTATTTCCCTTTGGAGTCATTTGTTTGTCATATTATGATCCCCAGGTTGTACATGCAGTTGCACGCTTGCATTACCTTATACAATCTCTCTGCAGCCAGAGCACCTTCTTTTCATTCAGATTTAATCTAAGTAAGTTCACCTGTCACCTCACTAATATTGCACTTTTTTGTACGCTATTCCCATAACATGTATTATTTAATCTATTCCTATAGACTCTTGAAGAGCTTGGGGAGTGGTTTAATACGCGCATATAGCGCTCTCACTTATTTTCCCGTTGCTGGATATTCATCCTAAATTCTTGATATAAGGTACTGGAAATTATATAGGAAGTTTTTGATCATTATATTTACATTTACTAATACTAATGATGCGATTACGCAAAATATTCTTTTTGCCTAGATAAAAAGAGCCAATTTTATCACTTCCTTGGACCGTTATGTCCTTATTTCCGATATACAGTATTGCAAGGTAGATATTTATCCTGTGCCCTGGGAGCTTCTGGGTTCCCCCCTGGTTCCCGTACCCCCCAGTGAACTTAGGCTGGTTTCACACTACGTCTTTTTAACATGCGTCCTGAACGTTTTTTTGCTGCAAAAGCGGATCCTGCTTTTACAGCAAAAAACGCATGCAAACGCATGTCTTATTTTGCAGGATCCTGTCACTGGATGTTTAGGGGCGGGCATTGGAGTCATGTGATCGGGAGTGAGGGGAACTAAACGTGCCAGACTGGGAGCTTCATCTGACAGCTGCGAGGCTCGTAACCAAGGTAAACATCGGGTATACTTGCTTGGATACCCGATATTTACTTTGGTTACAAGCGTCTGCAGCTGCTAGGAGCCGGGCTCCCTGCACACGTAACCAACGTAAACATCGGGTAACTAAGATAAGTGGTTACCCGATATTTACCTTGGTTACGAGTGTCCGCAGCTCTCAGGTGGGAGAGAGAGGGGGAGAGACAGAGAGAGAGGGGGAGAGAGACAGAGAGGTAGGAGAGAGAGAGACTGATCACGGAGGCTGGCTTCTGGGCATGCTCAGTAGAGCAAGCAGGATCCTGCCTATCAGCACGCCAGCGTTCACCTGCGTTTGCGTGCAGTATAGCCAGGATCCAGCAATTTGCAGAAGTTGGACGCAGCTCAAAAACGCTACAAGTAGCGTTTTTGAAAGATGTTAAAAAACTGCAAGTCGCTGGATCCTCACTATAACGCACACAAACGCATGTGAACGCGAGTCCATTGCAAATGCATTGAAGTGAAAACGCATTTGCACTAGATCCGTTTTTCCGCTAAAAAAACGTTATGGACGGATGTTAAATAAACGTAGTGTGAAACCAGCCTTAGACTGATCTTTCATGTTTTGTTTATGTTGAACTATTTTGTTTGTATTCTTACATCATTTTATGTCTCTCAGGTATACCACCTCATAAGCTGCCTTTACTTGATGCAACAACCGTTGCCTAGGAAAACTTCAATTATTGACTGTGTTTTAGGTGGGTTGTACTGCAGTACCTTTCTCTTTCTTATGATGTATGTCTCTTCCTATGTTGTGTGTCTTTTTCTGTTGGAAATACGGATTGATGTATTGAGATTTTAATAACTAGGATATCTCAGTTCTCACATTAAATTATTTAATTTGTGACCCCTAATCATGGTATATATAAATACCTTCCTGGATGCATGGCTCACGTGCTAAATATTCTCTAATGAACATATCATGTATGTAATTGTGTGAACATATTCCTTATGTACACTGTGTAAAATAATGTTTTTTCTTTTCTGTTATTATTGTTTATCAGAATGTCCTTGACAAAGACCTAAATCAAGGTTGAAACGTTGGACTTTTTCTATACACAAGTTAAATAAAATATACCACAGAAATACGACTTTCTTCTCTAATTTTTGGAGTGTGCCGGAGCTTTGTGCTATAATTGACAATTTATTTTTCTCCGTGCACCCACTTACTGAGTGAGCCAGGTTTATCTTACCTCTGGCAAGGAGGCAGACGGTGGTGACCGCCTGCAGGAGCTGGGATTACAGCCAGTGGAACCGTAGGGACCGGGGTTGGGCGATGGCCCTCCGGTACCGAACCGGGGAACCGATTGGAAACCGAAGCACCAGGAGGGGTACTCAGACCCAGTATGAGGCCTAGAAACAACTAGGCTAAGTCGAATCAACTGGTTGAAGACTGGACTTTAGGACTTTTCCCACACAAGACCCGACTGAAGACAACAGCCCAACCATTAGGGTAAAGCCACCGCCAAGAGACCCAAGGGGCCAGCATCTGCGGGCAAACAGGGCTCTCCCGACACACAGCAAGCCGGGGAGCGGACTACCGTTGCTTAGGCATAGGAGTCATAACGTCTACACTAAATAGGTGCAGGAGAAAGGCGGAAACCACCAACCTATTAAGGGGAAGCTGCAGCCGGCTGCGGGCACCGTTCATCATCCCGTTTGGTTTACCAGAGACTCCAGTGTGTTGTATCATAGTGAGTACACCAGTGCCTTTGAGCCGCGCACCGCGCCGCACCGCGCTAGCACCCAGCACGCACCCGCTCTCCCGCCTCAGCACTTCCCTCGGGCCCCCGGGGCCATCACTCCCCTACCCACGGAGGGGGTTAACACCAAGCTGCGCAACACCGTCCCTGGGAGGCCTAGTCAATGGCAGCGGTGGTGTCCATCCATTCACCAAAACCTGTGGGTGGCGTCACGAACTTAAATCCCCTACAAACCACCGCGTCCCCGGCCGTGGAACTCCCCACCGAAGTCCCTGCGTGCAGCGCCAACCCCCTTTCAGAGCGACGTGACCCCCCGGGTCCGTGGAGAGCTCGAGCCACCCACCGACGAGCACGGATCCGAGCGGCTCGGCAGCCGGCCGAGCCCGCGGGGCGGTACAAGTAGGATTCTGACTAGGTGGGAGCAATGCCTAGTAGACCAGCAAGACAAAACAATCACTGATCTCGGGGAGACCAGCCAGAGAAAACACTGCCGGCAGCCAGAAAAGGCAATACCCCGAAACAGCTGTCTGTGGATGGACACCTGGCCTTGGTATTTCCCTTATCATATCTTTAAACTCATCAAAGAGTTGGATATTGACTAAAAGGGCCCCTTAATATGGTGGTTATGGTGGTCTCCTTAAAAAGAGCCACTCCTTGGCTAGGTCCTTCCCGGAGGGATATCTGGCTATTTTCTGTGTCAAGACTCCTAAGAGAGGCTCCACGTACCTTTTTTGATTTGCATACTTCCCAGGGGGCAATGCACCTTGGATTTCACGGTGTTGAGCACTTTTGCTGGCTGCCGGCAGTGTTTTCTCTGGCTGGCTTTAAGTATACACTGTTTTTCACCAGCCATTTGAATACAGTGTTTTTTTATGAAGTTAACAAGAAACATTTGGATTTTATTATATATCAAAGTAATCACGAAAAATCTTTTATGTCCATCTGGATCCTCTGGAACTTCTGTAACTATTTTACAGCTGTACAATGTTACTCTCTCTTAGCCCCTGCCCACTATCAGATTTTAGCTGGGTTCGCACCATGGACAGAGGTGTGCCTGGAATGCAACCCAAACCATGCTGATATGCACGTAACATTGATTGCACCTACAACAATTTGATGGTTACTAGTCACACAGTAAGGTGATGTTTAGCTGTAAGATAAAAGGTCTGTTCTGATTTCCAAATGTATCTACTGTACATAGCAGTCAGAGATGTGTTTCTTGATACAGAGCTCAAAATCTCCTGCACATATGTAGCGCTAAATAGTGACTACTTGTGTGACGCCCTGGCACCGCCAGGTGGTCACACACAAAATAGACCCCACATAACACAGGGTTACACCGAGCCAACAAAAATCCTAGTCACCCTCCCCCCAGGGTAGGAAAGACACACCAGTGGGCGGGACCAGGCGGAAAGAAAACGCCCACCTAGGGGTCTAGAGGACCCGGGGCGGGTAAAGAGTCAGTTTGAGTTGAGTTAAGTTAAGTTCGAGTTGGAGTTTGGAGTGGAGAGTGCAGGGAGAGGAGAGGAGAAAGTGAAGTTCAAGTGGAAGCCAGAGAGGAAAGGCGTCGGGGTTGGAGCCCCGGCGTGCTGGCTAGGTAGCAGACGGTGGTCCATGTCTGTCAGGAGATGGGAAAACGGGTGCCAGAGATCCAAGGTGGACCGAGACAGGGTAGGAGCCCACTAGTACCGACACCGGAGAACCAACCCGGAAACCGTGCACAGAGGGGGTACCTGTACCCTGAAGCAAGGACCAGAACCACCGGCTTTAATTCACCAGTTGAGGACAGGATTACAGGTCCTGTCCCACCCAAAGTCCCAAAAGAGCAGACCAGCAGCCCACCGCGGGGGATAGGGCATCCGCCAGGGCCCGTTAGATTCCAAGGGTCAGCATCTGCGGGCAAGGCTCCCACCCGTAGTTCTGGGAGCGCACTCTTGTGTTCCACACCGGGAAGTCCAAGGAGAACTAAAAACCGTGCAGAGGAAAGTGACACAGACCATCACTCCGGGTGAGGGACCAGAATACACCCGGCCGCGGCGGCCGGCCACTGGCACCTTGGTTTACCACTGGACTTGTGTGATTTCTTTGACTGTGAGTACACTAACATCCCCCGGTCCAACCGGGCGCACCAGCCCTTACAGCCACCATCCTCCGCACAGTGACACTGGGCCCCGGGGCATCCACCCCTACCCACGGAGGGTTTAAAACAACTAGATGCCATCCCAACGCCCCGGGTGCTCCTTAATAGCAGCGGTGGTACCCGATTTTACAACACTCCGTGGGTGGCATCACGGACTATATAGAAAATCCCACACACACAACCAACCCCCTTTTTATTCGAAGTGTCCGCGAGACCACCGGGTCCGGAGAACCCTTGAGCCACACTGTAGGTCCGGATCCAAGCAGCCCGGCTGCTGGCGTGGGGGCGGCACACTTGCAGCATCCACCAGAGGGAGCTTGGAAGCTTAATGTATATTTCCCAATATATCTGCTCCCCTCCTATACAGTGTGTCCACCCATACCCTGTCCACCGCCATTAACTTGAGAATGGCGGCAGCTATAGGCATAGAAGTGGTGTCTAGGTATAGTAAAGTATCCATGCGCTACGCAATGAAACCACCTATAGCGCCACCTGGTGGAAAACAACGGTGTTAGCATTTTTATCTCAAAAACGGAACGAGATAGAGAAAAAAAGTGAATTACAAAGTTGTAGGGCATAATTAATTCAATACGAATCGACACCTTTCATACAGAAATGCTATGATTAGAACGTGTAAAACTCACAAGGCTGCGGACGTGAAGCAATACCTCATGGAGACCTTCCTACAAGTCATTGGGTATAGAAACAGGAGGATGGGAGTACTGAATAGTGCAAATTATCACAAATGTATACTAATGTATACACCCTCTGGACAGCGCGGCTCTTATGTTTACCTGCCACTGTGTGTTTTTGATACTTTAGGATGTGCAATTTGCTTGCGCCGTATGCTGTCCTCGCTAGATTGGGGTATTCATATAAATATTTTTATTGTATATAATATATATATTGTCTTGTACTATTAATCTATTTTTGTATACGGATCTTTATACATTCTGACATCATCGTTGTTCCCATACTCAGGGCTTGATCTCCCCTTCCATGCTGTTTTTATTGTCATTTTTTAATCATAGCCATTTTTTTCTTGGTGTGTGCTTTTTGAATTTTGTATTGTCTAATAAACATTTGTGATAATTTGCACTATACAGTACTCCTGTCCTCCTGTTTCTATTCATGTAATGGAGTAAGTGCTGGCCACGGACTGTCCCCATTTGGGGCATTTGTAGACCCACATAATTATTCATGGTTATGAGGAAGATTATTTTCAAAGTCATTGGGTATGGTGGCTGCGTGGAGTGGCCTCCACGCTCACCTGACCTGACCCCATTGGACTTCTTTCTGTGAGGTCACATCAAACAGCAGGTGTATGCAACCCCTCCACCAACATTGCAGGACCTACGACGACGTATCACAGATGCTTGTGCAAACGTGTCACCTACCATATTGCACAATGTGCAGCAAGATACAGTATGCTGTCCAGAGTCCAGATGTGCATTGCAGCTGACGGTGGCCACTTTGAGCATCAAAGTTAAATGAGTGCCATATGCGTGACCAGCATTCAATGTTTTGGGGGGGTCATGGGTTTCATATCATAGCATTTCTGTATGCAAGGTGTCGATTCATGTTGAATTGATGATTCCCTACAATTTTTTAATTCACTTTTTTTCTCTGTCTTGTTTCGTTTTCAAGATAAAAATGCTAACTCCGTTGTTTTCCACCAGGTGGCGCTATAGGTGGTTTCATTGCGTAGCTCATGGATACTTTACTATACCTAGACACCACTCCTATGACTATGTCGCGGGCGGCGGGGCGCTGCGCTCGCTGATGCTCGGGTCCGGCGCTGCTGCTGCTCGGTGGCTCAAGCGGTGGGCCGGATCCAGGGACTCGAGCGGCGCTCCTCGCCCGTGAGTGAAAAGGGGGTTGGTTTGTTTTGGGGATTTAGTCCGTGACGCCACCCACGGGTTGTGGTGAAGATGGGCACCACCGCTGCTGGTGACGGGGATCCCGGGAGCGATGGTAGGGAGCAGCTGGGATGTTGTTTTCCCCCTCTGTGGGTAGAGGTTGGTGGTCCCGGGGCCCGATGGTGTGACGGGGAGGCAGGGTAGGTGAAGTGCAGGGTTGCAGGGACAGCGCCGCGCGGTGCCGGATTGCACGGGTGTACTCACTCAGCAAGAGATGCACAAAGTCCTCGGTAAACCAAATGGCTGGATGGACGGGTCTCGCAGCCGGCTGCAGTGTTATTCCCCAGACAGGTGATGGCGGCTGTCTTTCCCTGCACCTTTGTGTACTGTCTTGACTACGATGGGTCCCCAATGGTAGTCCGCTCCCCGGTGTATGGATGCCGGAGGAGCCCGTTTGCCCGCAGGCGCTGGCCCCTGGGTCTCTAGCCTTTGGCGGTAGCTGTATACCCTCACGGTGCGGAGGGTTGCCTTCTAACGGGTCTTTGGTTGTTAGGAAACCCCTGGAGTTCCTGTCACACTCGGATTTGACTGTTGACGGCGACTCCAAGCCTAGTCGGGGTCTGATGGCCCTGCCTGTGTGTGCTGGCTTCACTTCGCTCCCCGGTCGGTACCGGCGGGCCACTGCCCGACCCCGGTCCTACGGTTCCACGCCGATTCACCACTCCTGCAGACGGCCACCACCGTCTGCCAACCTTGTTGTCAGTGCCTGGGTCACAAACCCAGATACTCTCCACTTTACTCCTCTCACTTCAACCTCCTCAACTGATCTGTTCCTTTTCCTGCCTTCAGGCCTGTGAACTCCTCGGTGGGTGGGGACAACCGCTTGGCTCCGCCCCACCTGGTGTGGACATCAGACCCTAGAGGGAGGCAACAAGGGTTTTGTGTTTGGCTAATGTTACTGTCTTGTGGGGGTGGGTGTGTGTGTGTGTTACCTGTGACGACCTGGCTAGTCCAGGGCGCCACACCTATAGCTGCCGCCGTTCTCAAGTTAATGGCGGTGGACAGGATATGGCTGGACACACTGTATATGATGGCTAGATCCTTCCACCTATGCCAGCTATAGTTTATCTTAGCTGGTCTGGTGACGTGTTATTATCCAGACTATCTGGTGGTTGTTGTACTTGTTGTTGGGTGCGGTTGTGGAGTTAACCCTTGTTGCCTGTTACTTCAGAGTCTTTCATTGTCTATTCCTGTGTGTGTGTGCAATGTGTCAGAGTTTTGATTTTCCCTTGTCTGTTTTTATCTGCTTTCAATCAAACCTCTGTCCAGTCTTTCCCTGGTGGTAGAAGGGTATCAGAGTAGTACTGATCAGGACCATAGCCAGGAACAGGACTGAGATATCTCCACCATCAGGATTAAACCTGAAAATAGGGATAGCCTAGGGTCCCCTAGCGTGAGGAACAGCATAGGAGCCCCTGTCCCCCGCTGTCCAAACAGTCACCTCAGGACATTTATACTACATGAGGGGCCCTGTCTGTATTTATACTACTGGGGAGGATCTATATGTGATTACACTACAAGAGGGTGAGAGATGTTGATCATGCATGTCCTATGTAAGACTGTAAAGTTCCCATTTAATGAAAGCTTTGTTTTCCACTTTACTATACCTAAAGGCCCCGTCACACTAAGTAACATCGCTAGCAACATCGCTGCTAACGAACAACTTTTGTGACGTAGCAGCGATGTTGCTAGTGATGTCGCTGTGTGTGACATCCAGCAACAACCTGGCCCCTGCTGTGAGGTCGTTGGTTGTTGCTGAATGTCCTGGGCCATTTTTTAGTTGTTGCTCCCCCGCTGTGAAGCGCACATTGCTGTGTGTGACAGCGAGACAGCAACAACTGAATGTGCAGGCAGCAGGAGCCGGCTTCTGCGGAGGCTGGTAACCACAGTAAACATCGGGTAACCAAGAAGCCCTGTCCTTGGTTACCCGATATTTACCTTTGTTACCAGCCTCCGCCGCTCTCACTGTCAGTGCCGGCTCCTGCTCTGTGCACATGTAGCTGCAGGACACATCGGGTTAATTAACCCGATGTGTGCTGTAGCTAGGAGAGCAGGGAGCCAGCGCTAAGCATTGTGCGCTGCTCCCTGCTCTGTGCACATGTAGCTGCAGTACACATCGGGTTAATTAACCCGATGTGTGCTATAACTAGGAGAGCAGGGAGCCAGCGCTCAGTGTGCGCTGCTCCCTGTTCTCTGCACGTGTAGCTGCGTGCGCTGGTAACCAAGGTAAATATCGGGTTGGTTACCCGATATTTACCTTAGTTACCAAGCGCAGCATCTTCCACGCAGCGCTGGGGGCTGGTCACTGGTTGCTGGTGAGCTCACCAGCAACTCGTGTAGTGATGCTCCAGCGATCCCTGCCAGGTCAGGTTGCTGGTGGGATCGCTGGAGCGTCGCAGTGTGACATCTCACCAGCAACCTCCTAGCAACTTACCAGCGATCCCTATCGTTGTTGGGATCGCTGGTAAGTTGTTTAGTGTGACTGGACCTTAAGATGAACGGACAACAAGGGTGTCAACAAAGCCTTAGGAATGATCACTGATGAAAACTGTATCATCAGCTGTACTTCACTATCAAGTAGAAGAAGCATTGGTCTAAACTGTGTGCCATTGGCTCCCATGCTCCCCCTAGTGGTGGCTGCACACAGCCTGATTGTTTTATGGTAACACTAATTCATCCATGATAGTTCAGTCCACTATTTAAAAAAAAAAAACAGAAAGTAAATTGATAAACATATATCCACAAGGTAAATATTTTTGTATTCAGTTACGCTGGAAATGAAGGTATAAAAATGTTTGCCAGTCAGGTATATACTAAAAGAACACTCATTTTCCATATACCTGGATAATAGAAATATTTGGGCCCATTGGAGTATTATAAGCTTTAATGAAGCAATGAGTGGGAATGAAGTGTGTTGTGTCGGCACGCAGGGACACACACTGCTATTCATCATTATGCTACAGAGCGAATGAATGGCCAAAGCACTTCCTGCCATAGAAGTCACAAGCACAGTGTCACTCAGATGGAAGGGAATGCTATAGGAAGCCTCTATGAAAGTGTTTCTTGTCAGGATCGTATAAATATCTGTCTTAATTCATGGATGACCCCAGGAAACAACATCTATTTGGGAATCACATTTCTCAAGTCTCAAGCCTCTAATGCTGACTTTTCCAGCAATATATAGTATTGTACAGTGCAGAGACTATTTGTAGCAATATAGCCTAGAGCCTAGAAGATATTCTTATACTATATGATCCTCTTTTACCCTCCTTCATCAATATTTTCTAAGCATATAAATACTCTGAGTGCAATGTGATAAAAAAAAATCACATTACATTCTCACCAATGCTATTCAATGAGGCAGTATTCACCTGCAAGAATTTCCTCGGCTGGAATCGGGTTCAGGAAAAAATTGCAGCATGCTGAATTTGGCCGCGATACTTGCCAATGCAAGTCTATAGGTGCGAGAGAAAAAAATGGACGGCCCACAGACCATCTGTAAGCCGTATGATTTTTACGCGCACATCTCAAAGGGGAAAAAAACTAATATAAAGATATAGCTAGATACATGATAGAAAGATGTTAGATAGATAGAATAGATAGATATCCTGCAGATCTATAAGGTTACATCCCTCCAACATATTATAAGCTTGCACCGTTTAGTGCCCTTAATGTGCATTTTATTCTACAGTTGTTTAATTTAATAAATACATAAATAAATGTTAAAAATGATGTGTGGTTCCCCTTATTTTATGAAACCAACAAAGGTATAGTAGACAGCTGCAAGCTGGTATTATCAAGCTGAGAAGGTCCATGGTTATTGGTTCCTTCCCAGCCTAAATATACCAGCATGCAGCTGCCCCAGAAGAGGAGCATCGGATTCAATGCTTCGCCTCAGATCTTCCCGTTTGCCCTGGTGCGGTGGCAATCAGGGTAATGCTAGTTAGGGTTGATGACAGCTGTGTAGTGTCAGCTGGCATCTGTTAGTAATGGAGAGGCATCTATGAGACACCCCCATTACTAACCCAGGAAGTTAAAAGAAAAAAACACGTACATAAATACTTAATTTAAAAAAAAAACAAAAACACTCTTTGCCTGGTTCACTAATTTATTTGAAGGAAAAGTTCCCATGCATGTCTGACATAGTCTAACACTTCCCAAAATGTTCCCCAATTCCAGATCTCAAACTCTATGGAGCATCGTTCTTACGCTCCATAGGCTTTGAGCAGTAGCCACTCCTTACTTATGCTACGCTCCACGAGACCTGATGACTCTGATAAGCCATGACGTCAGTTACGTTACTGATGTCACCGCTCTTCACAGTTGCTGCTGTGTCAACATCCTGAAAACATTTGGGTCACCCAGCTACGACAAGCCTCTGAGATCATGCTCTTTGCATGATCTCAGAGGCTTGTGTCAGTACAGCACAGACCGGTATAATGTATTGCAATGCTTGTGAATTGCAATACATTATACCAGTGATCAGAGCAATAAACGTTAATGTCCCATATAGGGACTAAGTAAAAAAGTTAAAAACATGTAAAAAATGAAAATAAAAAAAGAACAAAAAAAATTAAAAATATGATTTCAATAAATGCATATATTTATGTAAAAAAAATGTATACAAAAAAGTACACATATTTGGTATCACTGTGTTCAGAACAACCCCATTTATAAAATTGTCACACTAGTTAACCCTTTCAGTGTACACCGTAAAAAAAGGAGCAAAAACTATGCCTTTTCATCATACAGCTGTTGAAAGTTGAATAAAACGCAATTAAATATCATATATAAATAAAAATGGTACTGCTGAAAACGTCATCTTGCCTTGCAAAAAACAAGCCGCCATTCAGTTCAGTCGGTGAAAAAATTAAAAAGCTAAAGCTCTCAGAATACAACAAGCAAAGTCTATGGGAATTTGGGTTTCTTGTTCACACTATGTTGTTCAAAATGCTGCCTTTTTGAGGCAGAACTTTGGTCAAAAACTCAGCTTTTCAAAGAAGCAACATGTCAATTGTTTTTGCCATTTGGGTTTTGCACTGCAAAGCTGAGTTTTTGACCAAAGTTCTGCCACAAAAAGGCAGCATTTTGAACAACATAGTGTGAACAAGAAACCCAAATTCCCATAGACTTTGCTTGAATAGAAGAACACATCCATTTTGGCATTAAACAGCGCAGAAGAAAAAGCAGCAAAAAAGCAGGTAAAAAGCAGGTAAAAAGCAACGTGCGCACATACCCTCATGCCGCATTTTCACTTATACCAAAAAGGTGCATGGCATAACAAGCAAATAAATAAAACAAATTCTTCAAATACTGTTGATTTGTATATTCTGCCTCCCAAAGACAGAAGTAAGGTTCACATTTATCCTGCGCTCTACGCTGGGCCCTTACACTGGAGATTATGTGTAAGTCGCTTAAAAATGTGCTTCTGACAAAATTCTCAATGAAAAATTCACTGTAATGAGGCAGAGGGAGTCACTTTGATCTCATGTATGTCCTGTGGTCAGGTGCTGTCCATCCCTTTTCTCATCATTTTAGGTCTGCACAAAAGTTTTGTACACCTTTAAAAAGGACACCACTGAACAGAGGCCAAATGGTGTCCAGAGTAACTCTGCGGCCTCGTTTGTGAATTAATCTATAAAGCGTTTCACCTGAATCACAAATTTTAGAGATGTAGGTAGAAACCCTAATGTAAGTGCTGACCATAAAGCACAGGATAAATGTGAACTGATCCAAAATGTACTGTACCCAATTTACCATAAATAGCATCCAAATCAACACACAAAAAAAGTCCCCACTCAGGTCCATCTTCTGTTAACGGAAAAATAGGTGGCTTCCATGTTACTGGCAGCACAGAGGCTGTTGAAATGCACTATGGCTCCCCTTAAAAATTAAATCCAGCAAAATTTGAACTTCCATATGCACCCCAACCTTTTGAGCATGACAATGTGCCTAAAGCACAGTTAATGTCCACGTTTGGCATTATTGTGGTGAGGAAGGCCAAACAATATTTTAGTGGAAAAAAATTGTAATTTTTTTTATATTCAAGGCCCAAGGTTATCCAATTTTGTGAATCACATGAGGGATATAAATACTCACTACACCTCTAGATTAATTCCTCTAGATGTGTAGTTTCCAGTTTGGGTTCACTTGTGGAGGGTTTCTGCTGTTTTGGCATTTCAGGGACTCTACAAATGGGACATGGCATCCACAATCTGATCCAGCCAAAATACCACTCCTTCTATTCCGAGCCCTGCTGTGTGCCCAAACAGTAGTTTTCCACCATATATGGGGTATACCTGTAGTCAGGACAAATTGCACAAGAAATTGTATGATCCACTTGCTCCTGTTACCCTGTCACAATAGGAATCGGGGCTCCTAAGCTGTCCCTCAAGTTAGGGGGCACTATGCTACCCCAATTTACAGGGATACTCCTAATAGTGGAGAACCCGGAGTCTTCTTCCTGGCCCTGCTCCTGATCAGTCCTGATTTAATGTCCCCTCCCCCAGGCAGGGACGGGACAGTAGTGTGTTGAAACCACAGAAAAAGACAGATAACGGAAAAAACAAAACTCTGGGACACACACACAGGTTAAGACAATAAGAGATTCAGGAGGAAAACAAGAGCAGGAAGGAAGTACAAAACAACCGGGGAAACTCCAGAACTGCACACAACTAAGAACAACTTTCACCAAAGAGAGTCTGAGACATCACACTTAACAGACCAGCGCAGAATAAACTATGAGAAGAAAATCCAAGTCCAGCATTACTAACTATAGGCGTCTTTATTATTAAAATCACAAAAAAAATTAAACAACACACACCACATTCCCTACGATGCCTCTACTAGTTTCTGGTGTCAAGCACTCTTAGTCATGATATAAGCATGTAAAAATAGTACTACTACTAAACTACCCCTGTCCTGGTGTATGACAACAGCCTCCAATTACAATTAATTACACGTGAAATATACCCACATAGAAAATCACAGTGAATTAAAACAAACATATTAGTTTATATATGAACAATAACTTCATGTACAAAAGGATAGTGTGGAAGAGCGCAAACTACATTAACATATTAGGTAAGTACAGTGGAACCTTGGTTTATGAGAACAATCCGTTCTGGGAGTGTGCTTGTAAACCAAGTTACTCATCTAGCAAAGCAAAATTTTCCATAGAACATAATGCAAGCTCAGACAATTTGTTCCATAACTTGTGCAATGCCCCATTCTGGTCCCCTATTGTGCCATTCCACACACGCACAAACACACATATTATGCTCACTTTACCTTCCGTTCCCTCGCTGGCCTCCTTGTTCTTGTAGTTTGCTGGTACAGGATGTGTACCGGATAACCATGGCAACCTATGCCGGAGCTTCCAGAGCTGGTTTATTTTTTTTACTGACCACTTTAAAGGAAGCCATCTCTAGAGAAGCTGAGGTGTTGTTTTAGTTACAGCTGAGAGGTTTCCTGTAGAAAGTTTTGCTATTTGTTGTATCTTTACCCATCCATTTGTCTTACGTTCCTGGTATTGTCTTACTGTTCAAGTGGGACTAGTGTTTTGCTGTCCCACTCACTAGTCTGGGTAAGTGCAGGGTCAGTAAGGGCCTAGGTATGTGACGGTGCAAGGGTGAAAGGATTCATCTAAGGATGTTAGGGAGTGCAGGGATCAGCCAGAGGTGTGTGTGAGGTGGTGACCCCTCTCCCTATCGTCAGGGGCTTCCTTAACACTAGAAGTCCAAGAAATTTCGAGCTCCCCCCTGAAGTCCCGAAAGAGGGTCAAATGACCAAATACAATAAACTGAATAGAACTAACTAGAAACTAAAGGCCCCGTCACACTAAGCAACATCGCTAGCAACATCGCTGCTAACGAACAACTTTTGTGACGTTGCTAGCGATGTTGCTGTGTGTGACATCCAGCAACAACCTGGCCCCTGCTGTGAGGTCGTTGGTTGTTGCTGAATGTTCTGGGCCATTTTTTAGTTGTTGCTGTCCCGCTGTGAAGCACAGATCGCTGTGTGTGACAGTGAGACAGCAACAACTAAATGTGCAGGCAGCAGGAGCCGGCTTCTGCGGAGGCTGGTAACCAATGTAAACATCGGGTAACCAAGAAGCCCTGTCCTTGGTTACCCGATATTTACCTTTGTTACCAGCCTCAGCCGCTCTCACTGTTAGTGCCGGCTCCTGCTCTGTGCACATGTAGCTGCAGGACACATCGGGTTAATTAACCCGATGTGTGCTGTAGCTAGGAGAGCAAAGAGCCAGCGCTCAGTGTGCGCTGCTCCCTGCTCTCTGCATGTGTGGCTGGTCACTGGTTGCTGGTGAGCTCACCAGCAACTCTTGTAGCGACGCTCCAGCGATCCCTGCCAGGTCATGTTGCTGGTGGGATCGCTGGAGCGTCGCAGTGTGACATCTCACCAGCAACCTCCTAGCAACTTACCAGCGATCCCTATCGTTGTTGGGATAGCTGGTAAGTTGCTTAGTGTGACTGGACCTTAAATGGCTAAACTCAATGGAAAACAACAACCTCCTGTGGTGCGACAGTAATGGCCTTAATTACAGAACAAAAGACGGTGATTATAGGATGTTAGCTAAAATCCTTCAGGTCATTCGACCCATCTCTGGGACTTCTAGTGTTAAACATCTCTCATGGTTTTCCTTCTGTGTTGCACCACATATTTTGCCAAGCTGGTAACAATGGAATTCATGCTCCAAGTGAGAGCACTTCACTCTGCATTCATCTCCTGTTTTGTTTTGGATAATTTACCTGCTGGGGTGGTACATGGCTGCTTATTCATAATCCTTTTATTGATTGTTGTCAGTAGAATATTGTTAAGTAGAGCTTTAATTGTCATAAGAAATGTCTAGGTTCTGTTCTCATATGCTCCGCTAGTCTGGATGGTCTGCCAGGGTATCTGAAAGACTTCAGAGATGTGTTTTCAGAAGAGGAAGAGGTACTACCCCATTGTTCCTATGACTATGCTATTAATCTTGCCCCTATTGCCAAATTATTTATACCCAACCTTCACAACCTTTCTGGGATTGAACATACGACTATGAAAAACTATGTGAATAAAAGTTTACAAAAAATGTCATGTCCATCCTTCCACCTCCCTGTAGCTGCTGGGTTTTTCTTTGTAAAAAAGAAAGATGGTGGTCTTTGTCTATGCCTTGATTTCCGAGAACTGAACAACATTTTTAGCACCCACGGGGCAGGGGGGGTCGATTGGCTCAACTTTACTCGTCGCCGGGCCGGTGATGCAGGTCTCTGCAATGTTAAGGGTGGCCTGGCCTGGTTCCGTGGCCCCGAGGCGTACAGTGAAAAGGAAAGGAGATGGAGGTGGGAATGATTGTCGTAATGTGATGCCCTGGACTAGTCAGGTAGTCACAGGTAGCCCCCCCCCCTGCACAAACACCAGCCCATAATAAGGTGACAGCAGCCAACCTACAAAACCCTTGTCACCCCTCTGTGTTCAATGGTCACACCGGTGGGCGTAGCCAGGCGGTTGGCCACGCCCACCAAGGAGTCCAGAGTGCCTGAGACAGGAAACAAAAAGTCAGTGTGAGTCAGTGTGTGTGAGAGTCAGTGAAGTACAGTGGAGTGGAGTTCAAGTGCAGCAGGCCTGTGGCGTCAGGTCTGCAGCAACAACACTGACCGGTGCCGGGGTCATAGCCCTGGTACCGTGGCAAGGAGGCAGACGGTGGTTGCCACCTGCAGGAGCCGGGAAGACGGCTGGTGGAACCGTAAGGGACTGGGACAGGGTAGTGGCCCGCCAGTACCGAACCGGGGAGCCAACTGGAAACCGGAGCACCAGGAGGGGTACTCAGACACAGAACGAGGTCCAGAAGCCACTGGACCATGTGGAATTCACTGATTGAGGTCTGGATCTTAGGTCCTTTCCCGTCCCAAGACCCGAAAGATGGCAACAGCCCACCGAGGGGGATAGAAAACCACCGCACAGGCAGAGAGATCCCACAGGCCAGCGCCTGCGGGCAAACGGGTTCCCCGACACACATCAAGCCGGGGAGCGGACTACCGTTGCTGAAGCATAGGCAGTCAAGTTCTACCACAGAGGTGCAGGAGAAAGGCGGAAAACCACCAACCTGAGAAAGGGGCAAAGCGCAGCCGGGCACCAATCACCATCCTTTTTGGTTTACCGGTGTATCTGTCATAGTGAGTACAACAGTGCCCTCGGGCCGCGCACCGCATCACACCATCTTGCGTGCACCTCACAACCAGGGGTGGGATTCAGCCGGTTCTGTCCGGTTCTGGAGAACCGGTAGTTAAAATAGCCGTCGGTTCCTCGAACCGGCAAGAAACAGCTGCAGCGATCCGGTTCCCTGTATTCATTTGTGTTAGGGGTCCTTTGCACACTATGACATCGCAGGTGCGATGTCGGTGGGGTCAAATTGAAAGTGACGCACTTCCGGTGTCGCTCTCGACATCGTAGTGTGTAAATCATTTTAACTACTATTACCGAGCGCAAAAGCGTCGGTATCGTATGATCGGTGTAGTGTCGGTCATTTTCATTATTTTGGATGCAGCGACGGTACGATGTTGTTCCTCGTTCCTGCGGCAGCACACATCGCTGTGTATGAAGTCGCAGGAGCGAGGAACATCTCCTACCTGCGTCCCGTCTGCAAAGCGGAAGGAAAGAGGTGGGTGGGATGTTTACGTCCCGCTCATCTCCGCCCCTCCGCTTCTATTGGCCGCCTGCCGTGTGACGTCGCTGTGACGCCACACGACCCACCCCCTTAGGAAGGAGGCGGGTCGCCGGCCAGAGCAACGTCGCAGGGCAGGTGAGTGCATGTGAAGCTGCCGTAGCGATACTGTTCGCTACGGCAGCTATCACCATGATATCGCAGCTGCGACGGGGGCGGGGACTATCGCGCTCGGCATCACAGCATCGGCTTGCGATGTTGTAGTGTGCAAAGGGCCCCTTAGTGTCTTTAAGACACTGATACAAATGAATCCCCGTACCTCCGCGCCGCACTTCCGGGTTCAGTGAAGCCTGTTTGCTCCCTGACCGGCGTGCAGCGACGCGCTGATGCTACAGAGGTCACGGTAGTGTGGAGAGGTAGCTCCTCCCCCTGCCGTCTGTCAGTGTGCAGAGTGCCGCGGAGGAGGGAAGACACAGGAGCAGCCGCCGGTGCTTGGAGCAGGTAAGCGCTCAGTGGGCCGAAGATGCAGGGGAGCAGGGAGAGGAGCCGCATAAGATGGCAGCTATATGTGGCTATATGGGGAGAGGCCACATAAGATGGGAGGGCTGTATGGGGAGAGGGGCCACATAAGATGGGAGCTATATGGGGAGAGGGGGCACATAAGATGGGAGCTATATGGGGAGAGGGGCCACATAAGATGGAAGCTATATGGGAAAAAGAGCCATATGGAACAGGATCTGCAGGGGAAAAGGAGCACATGGGATTAGATCTGCAGGGGAAAGCGGGCATAATGGGATGGGATCTGCAGGGGGAAAGAGGCCATAATGGGATGGGATCTGCAGGGGGAAAGAGGCCATAGAGGGATGGGATCTGCAGGGGCAAAGAGGCCATAATGGGATGGGATCTGCAGAGGAAATAGGCCATAATGGGATGGGATTTGCAGGGGAAAGAGGCCATAATGGGATGGGATCAGCAGGGGGAAAGAAGCCATAATGGAATGGGATCAGCAGGGGGAAAGAAGCCATAATGGGATGGGATCTGCTGGGGGAAAGAGGCCATGATGGGATGGGATCTGCAAGGAAAAGAGGCCATAATGGGATGGGATCTGCAGGGGGCAAGAAACCACATGGGATGGGATCTGTAGGGGGAAAGGAGCCACATGGGATGAGATCTGTATGGGGAAGGTTGTCCATTCCAATTTTAGCAGGGCTCCTTTAGTAATAATTTTTAAAAACTGTAGAAAAACCATTTAATACAATACGACTGACAGTGACTGGAGCAACTGGTACTGGACAGGGGAGTGACAGTATAGGAGGGGAAGGAGATTTTACTTCAAATTACTTGTATTTTTTGATTGAGAAAAGTGCGTAAAAATGGGTGTGCCTAATAAAATGGGCGTGGTTACAGAATGGGTGTGGTTTTCAAATAGGCGGGGTTTACAGAGAACCTGTTGTTAAAAATTTGAATCCCACCCCTGCTCACAACCACCGGGCCCCGGGAGCATCACCCCCTGCCCATGGAGGGGTCAACACCAGGCTGCATAACACCGTCCCTGAGAGCCTAGTTAACGGCAGCGGTGGTGTCCACATTCACCACAACCCGTGGGTGGCGTCACGAACTTACACCTTTAAACTCCACGGCCTCTGCCGTGAACCTTCCCCACCGAAATACCTACATGTAGCGCCAACTCCCTTTCAGAGCGACGTGACCTCCGGGTCCGGGAGGAGCTTGAGCCACCCACCGACGAGCACTGACCCGAGCGGCTCGTCAGGCGGCCGAGCCCCGGGGCGGTACACATCGACTTTTCTGGCATCACGAACAGGATTGAACCCATCCACTTACCGGTGGAAGTGCGCTTTGAAGCAGAAGTCAGCGGTGACCTGTTGAAAAATTTCAGAATCTGCCATCTTGTCACTATCCCTTGGCGCGAAGTTTCCCGCCAGGCCCGTCTTCCCCGCAAAAAAGAGCTCGAGAGTTGAAGCCCCGCCCCCTGGGAACAGAGCGGCGCAGAAGTTTGTGCGGCTAAAAAGTGAAGCTGAACAGAAAGAAAGCGGAGTGCCCCGAAAAGACCAAGGGGGGCGGGTGAGTGGATAAAGGGCAGGGACTCCAGGACTCTGCTACCCGTTTGGTTCCTGGACCCCAACACAACAACATGTCCGTCCCGTCCGGCAAAACAGAGATCCCGGAGCCCGCGCCTGGAACAGCGGCGGGGGTGGAAGCCCGGACCTCACAGATGTGCTGCCGGCTGGTCAAGGTGCGCTTCCTTATGGAGCAGTGGGCGTCCGAGATGGAGGAGATTGCTGCGGCCGTGCGGGTACGTGAAGTGGAGGCAGTTTTGGAAGCACAGGAGAGTGACCCACGCCCCTATGTCCCCCAGGGATCGGCCGCTGCGGCTGAGGGACCCGGTCTGCCCCTGCCTTCCATATTGCCTTCCTCATCACCCGCACCGGCTGCCGCCGCTTCCCCGCTCGGCCCGCTGTCCCCGACACCGGCAGCGGAGCCCGCTCAAGATGCCCGCGAGGACCCACCTGAAGGAGCTGCTCGTGGACGGCCAGTCATCAGTCCAAGGCCCATCCCGTTGCCCTGGAAGATGCCGGTTTCCAGAGTGGAGCCGCCGGTCCCGGAAGTGACCGCGCCCAAGGTGATCCAGGCCCCGGCAGTCCACCCGGCCAAGATGAAGACGGCGGTGGCCCGGAAGCCCAGCCAGCAGGTAAAGCTGGCCGCTCCCAAAAAACAGGCCTCGGCGGAGGCAGCGCAGGGTTTTTGCTGCAAGGCAGCACAGCAGGCCATGACATAGCGGGGTTCCCATCGAAGGTGCCGGTTGTGGCCAGCACAGGGGAGTACCGGCTGGGCCCAACCCCCTCGCAGAGGGAGCAAACCTTGTACTGGGAGCGGCAGTCGAACCAGCTGGGCAGGGAGATAGCTGCCCGGGAGAAACAAAAGGCCGAGGTGCTGGCCCGTACAATCTGGGAGAAGGAGAATCTCCGGAGTGCCACCTACAGAGTGCGGGGCCCGACCTACGAGGGCCAGGTCCGCCGGTTTGACCCCCAGCATGGATGGGGGTTCACCTTTGAACCGGGCCTGGAGGCCGAAATTTTCGTCTCCCGGCGGGACGTTAACCCTCACCTCCCGATGGGCCATCTGGACCGTGACCTGCAGCCCGGTGAGCTCGTCACCTACACCCGGCATTGCGGGGAGAGGGGCTGGTTCACCCTCAACGTGAAGAGAAGGGTGAGCAGCAGTGCCCGCAGGCACACCCAGACCCCTCCCCTGCCATACAATCCTGATGCCGTACTGGAGGAGGAATACGAGGAGCAGCAGGAGTAAAAGGTAGCGGATCCCGGCTACCCCAGTGTTTGTCCCCGTTGGGACTATTCTGCCCGTCCCCGTTGGGACTTTACTATTTTACCCCGTTCCAAAATAGACAAGGCCGTGAACTTGCAGGCCACCCAATAACTTTTGGGCTTGTAAATAATTCCTGACCACCCTTCAGATCCCACAGCCTCCGGAGAGACAGACTGGAGGAAGGACCTGCAACAGAGGAGGCCTAGGTCCCATCACCAATGCAACCGGTGACAACCCTTCAGGTCAGGGGTCTCCTGGACGTGGGGCCTCTGAGAGACTACCGGGTAAAGAACACCTGGACCCGTTCCTGGACTGGGGAAAAGGGGTGCTGCCTGTTTCCTAGAGGCAGCATCAAGGCTAGGTTTGTTTGGGTGGGTGACTGAAGGACCTGGTCTCGTTCCCATTAAATAAAAATGTTTTATTATGCAACGTTTAAAAATGTGCCTCCCGCAAGGCATGATTTCCATATATGCCTGAATTGTACAAAGTTTAGTATACTTGTATTTGTGTTTTTTCCCGTTTTATCTTTCAGCAAACAAAAATTAACCGGCGGTGGTCGGGCAGCCCGCGGACGATCTGCATTAAACCAAGGGGGAATGTGATGCCCTGGACTAGCCAGGTAGTCACAGGTAGCCCCCCCCCCCTCTGCACAAACACCAGCCCCTAATAAGGTGACAGCAGCCAACCTACAAAACCCTTGTCACCTCTCTGTGTTCAATGGTCACACCAGGGGGCGGAGCCAGGTGGTTGGCCACGCCCACCGAGGAGTCCAGAGTGCCTGAGATAGGAAACAAAAAGTCAGTGTGAGTCAGTGTGTGTGACTGTCAGTGAAGTACAGTGGAGTGGAGTTCAAGTGCAGCAGGCCTGTGGCGTCAGGTCTGAGCTGACGACGGGAGCGGGGACTATCGCGCTCGGCATCACAGCATCGGCTTGCGATGTTGTAGTGTGCAAAGGACCCCTTAGTGTCTTTAAGACACTGATACAAATGAATTCCCGTACCTCCGCGCCGCACTTCCGGGTTCAGCGAAGCCTGTCTGCTCCCTGACCGGCGTGCAGCGACGCGCTGACGCTACAGAGGTCACGGTAGTGTGGAGAGGTAGCTCCTCCTCCTGCCGTCTGTCAGCGTCAGTGTGCAGAGTGCCGCGGAGGAAGGAAGACACAGGAGCAGCCGCCGGTGCTTGGAGCAGGTAAGCGCTCAGTGGGCCGAAGATGCAGGGGAGCAGGGAGAAGAGCAGCATAAGATGGCAGCTATATGTGGCTATATGGGGAGAGGCCACATAAGATGAGAGGGCTGTATGGGGAGAGGGGCCATATAAGATGGGAGCTATATCCATCCTTTTGGTTTACCAGAGACTCCGGTGTAACTGTCATAGTGAGTACAACAGTGCCCTCGGGCCGCGCACCGCACCACACCATCTTGCCCGCTCCTCACAACCACCGGGCCCCGGTAGCATCACCCCCTGCCCACGGAGGGGTCAACGCCAGGCTGTATAACACCGTCCCCGGGAGCCTAGTTAATGGAAGCGGTGGTGTCCACATTCACCACAACCCGTGGGTGGCGTCACGAACTTACACCTTTAAACTTCACGGCCCCGGCCGTGAACCTTCCCCACCGAAATCCCTACACGTAGCGCCAACTCCCTTTCAGAGCGACGTGACCCCCGGGTCCGGGAGGAGCTCGAGCCACCCACCGACGAGCACGGACCCGAGCGGCTCGGCAGCCCTCCAAGCCCTGGGGCGGTACAGTAACGCCACCTACAGTACGCGGCCAGGGATTAGCTGCTGCTGTCGCTGTCCTCCGGGGCGGATGGTAGTCGCAGCAAAGATGGTTTCGCTCACCACAGGTGGAGCGGGCCCCAGGGAAATTAGGGCGGTGGGGACGGCCGGTGGAGCCGAAGCATGGGGCGGCAGCGCCGGCAATAACAAGGATGACACCGAGGCTGCGGTTCAAAGTTCTTTTTATTCACAGCTCATAAGATGCCCCGGTGGTGCCGCTCTCCACCCCGATGGGCTCCAGCCGGTTCCAGGTAAATCAGAATCAATCACTTGTGTCTGTGGAGTGTGAAAACTTTCTCCTCTGCACTTACTTGTGGATCGCCGTGGCTTGAAGCAACTTGGGGATGCTGGTGTTCTTGTAAAGTGTCCCGTCCCGTATGCAGGTGGCACAGATCCTTGCCGTGGGCCCTGGTTACAATCACGACCTCGGATCCTATGTGTCACTGTGCTCCAGGAAAATGGGTGGTGAGCGATGTGACTTGGAATCCCCATCCTCTGCAGATTCTGGTAGTCCAACGTGGAGTATGTTCTACCCCTAACTGTGCTTGGCACTGTGGGAACGGTTAGGGTCGACCTCAGCTACCATGTTCTCCTCTGTCTCACCAGCTCCACCGGTTGCCTCTCGCCCTTTTCAAGTCTGCCCGGTTCTAGCAGGAAAAGCTCTCAAGCTCTCTCTCCTGCGACCATGTTGTTCAGAGTCTCAGACTATTCTAAAATGAAACGGTTTGTGTGTTCCTACTCCCTCAGTGCAGCCCCTACCTTTCTGATGACTCACCAGTGGTTGTCCCAGCAACCGGGAATTTCCCTTGCTGGCTATCTGAGTTGTGTAACTGTCTGAATCACTGGCTGGATGTTGTCTAACTCTACCTTCACACTTAGCGATGCAGCAGCGATCCGACCAGCGATCTGACCTGGTCAGGATCGCTGCTGCATCGCTACATGGTCGCTGGTGAGCTGTCAAACAGGCAGATCTCACCAGCGACCAGTGACCAGCCCCCAGCCAGCAGCGACGTGCAAGCGACGCTGCGCTTGCACGGAGCCGGCGTCTGGAAGCTGCGGACACTGGTAACTAAGGTAAACATCGGGTATGGTTACCCGATGTTTACATTAGTTACCAGCGCACACCGCTTAGCTGTGTGTGCAGGGAGCAGGGAGCCGCGCACACTGAGCGCTGGCTCCTTGCTCTCCTAGCTACAGTACACATCGGGTTAATTAACCCGATGTGTACAGCAGAAACATGTGCAGAGAGCCGGAGCCGGCAGCACAGGCAGCGTGAGAGCTGCAGAGGCTGGTAACTAAGGTAAATATCGGGTAACCACCTTGGTTACCCGATGTTTATCTTGGTTACAAGCTTACCGCAGCTGTCAGACTCCGGCTCCTGCTCCCTGCTCGCTTCATTTGTCGCTCTCTCGCTGTCACACACAGCGATCTGTGTGTCACAGCGGGAGAGCGCCTTTGAAGAAAACGAACCAGGGCTGTGCGTAACGAGCAGCGATCTCGCAGCAGGGGCCAGATCGCTGCTCATTGTCACACACAGCGAGATCGCTAATGAGGTCACTGCTGCGTCACAAAAAGCGTGACTCAGCAGCGATCTCGGCAGTGATCTCGCTATGTGTGAAGCACCCCTAAGTGAAAAACACCAGTGATTAACCTATCCTTACCCTGGATAAGCTTTGCATCTTAAATGAGATGCAATACCCTGTGGTGAGTGAAGCCTCAGGGGCGCTACACATCATTGTTAAGAATGCATACCTACTTCCACTCATCCCCAAACTATGTAATCAGCTTATGGTATGGGGGTTAAGTGGGTTTCTAAACTTGATTTTAGAGGGGCTTTAAATTTGATATGCTTCCAGAAGTGATGAGTGGAAAACAGTGGTTTTTAACAGCTGATGGTCTGCTTTAAAATCCTGTCATGCTGTTTGGGTGAACGATGCACTAGCAGTATTTCAAAACCTTATGAATTATATATTTTTTATTGTATTTGAATTTTTATGGTGATTTAACTTGATGATATTTTAATTTCTTTTCCTGTTTTGTATTTTCACGATAAACATGTTCTTATTATATTAAGAAATTTTAAAGAGAATTCTTTGTTTGCTTAGTTAGAGAAATTAATTCTTTTTGTTCCGGAAATTTTGTTCTTGAAGTTTATTGTATCAGCTGAAGTTCAGTTTATTTCTGAAACTATACATTCGATCTCACAATGTTACGTCACCTCCAGAGTCCGCTCCAGCGACATCTACTTCGATCACCAGGTGACGCCGTGTTCCTGCCGTGGATAATGCTGGTGATAGGAGAGGAGTCAATGCCAGCGGCGCTGGTAGGCGCAGGCTCCGGTCATCCACTGGGCTGGGTTTCCTTGGGATCTGCAGTACCACTAGCTGACTGTAGGTGGCGTGTGTCTTCCAGCTGAAGTTACCATCATTCAGCTACAACCAATGGGAAGACACCACACCCTTCTTACTTTCCCACCTGTCTGCTGACCAATGCCAGAGATAGTTCAGTATTCCAGGTTCCTGTCCCACCCTGTTCTGTTTAGTGATTCTGGTGTTCTAACTTCTCCTTGTTTCCTGACTACCCTCCTGCCTGCTGTTTATGTACCTCGCTGCCTGATCCGGATTTGACCTCTGCTTTGTTTTCTGATTACTTTTTTGCCTGTGTAATTCTGTCCCTGTTTTGCATTTCCCAATTCAACCCTGCCTGACTACTACTCTCATCAGACTGCAGCCTTCCCCAGGTAGTGATCACTGTGGGCCCTTTATAATTCCAAATCCCTGTATAGGGGTTAAAGTGTTTCAGGGTTCTAGGGGACCGGCTTGGTGAGTGGCTTCCCTCTAGCCTGTCCATTACAGCCCGTCTGAGTCTGTGGATCCAGGCAGGCGTTACACACAACTAAAAGTATATTTAGAATCAGCATGATAGTGCCAGTATAGCACTGGCTTTAGTTTATACATGAAAATACTGGTGGCTGGTCCTCTTTAAACACAGTATGATAGGACTCAGAGCCCCTTACTCAAGGGCCCCATAATATAGAACAACAGTAAACCTTATACTCACCTAATTCTAATTTCCTGTCCACCACAACCTCCGTTCCTTTTCTGACTTGTATAATAAATGGACCAGGTTAGGTGGTGTAATGCAGTGATAGTTTTGCATGGCATGAGCTGGAATGCTAAAATCTTGTAAGGTAGAGAGTAGTAGGATATGGAGCATGTGGTTCCTTGTTCTATCACAGGATGAAGAAACTGTATCAGAATCATGTTGATGCAGATGTGATGCCCTGGCAAAACCAGGTAGTCACAGAGGTTGTACAAATCTCTCAGGTACAATACTCCACCCTCCTTGGCAGTCCAACACAAAACCCACATCCAGGTGCACAACACCAGCCAGTAAAGCCTAGTCACCCCCCCCCCATGACAATAGGGACACACCAGTGGGTAGGACCAGCCGGATGGGAGTGCCCATCTAGGGGTCCTGAGGTGTCAGGGGCGGGAACACATGAGTGAAGTCTGGGACAGAGAGAGAACAAGACTGACTGTTGACTGTGGAGGAGTGTGAAGTGCAGCGGAGTCAGGGGTTGGGGCCCCTGGACTACCAGACTAGGTGACAGACGGCAAGCAGGACCACAGGCGACGGAGATCCGGTCACAGGAGACCTAAAGTGGACCGGGGCAGGGTCGTAGCCCACCAGTGCCGACAGCGGGAATCCGGTCCGGAGGCCGTGCACAGACGGGGTGCCTGGACCCTAGGGCGAGGAAGGTTGCAAGCCCCTTGTCAATTGACCAGCTGGGGACGAGGTTTCAGGCCTTGTTCTACAGAAGCCCAGAGAGCGAAACGGAAGCCAAACGCGGGGGATAGGGTGTCCGCCAGAACCCACAGAGATCCCAAGGGTCAGATTTTGCAGGCCACAGGTCCCAAAATACACAGTATTGGGAGTGGACTTCCCCGTTCCAAGCGGAGTTGTCCCATTGAAAACACAAACACTGAGTGCTGGAGGAAGGGACTTGTTTGCTACACCCAGGTGTGGGACCCGAATACACCCGCCAGAGGCAACCGGTCACTGGCAATTTGGTTTACACTGGACTTTATATGCAATTCTTTGGAACTGTGAGTACACCAACCATCCCCGGTCCAACCCTGCACGTCATTCTCAGCAGTTATTGCTCCCGTACACCCCTGGGCCCTGGGACTACACCTCCCCTACCTGTGGAGGGGATTCCATCCTGCTGCCCTGCTCCATCAGCCCGGGGCATCCCATCACCAGGCAGCGGCGGTGCTACCAACGCTCACCGCAACCCACGGGTGGCGTCACTGACAAAAACTCTCTCTCCTGTAAATATTCCCCTTTCATACGGTTGTGAGGACGGACAGCTGTATGAGCCCACTCGAGCCGCAACAACAAATCCGGATCCGAGCAGCCCCTGCAGCGGCCCGGCCCCCTGTCCGCAACACAGACACAGTTCAGAGTAGTTACTAATCAATTGGGTCTGTCCAACCCAGAAATAATTTGTTTTTATATATCCTAATGAAACAAAGTTTTCATTGCAGCTCTATCCTCTATCCAGGATTTCTTCTCCAGCAGTTCAGCTGGGGCATCCTATACTTTTCCAAACTTCTGTCTATCAGATTACTTTTCTTTGTGCACCTTCATCTACCCAGGAATTGCAGCAGCAACTAAACTACATTTATACTCCTTTAGGCTAGTTTCACACTTGCGTTGAACGGCATCCATTGCATTGCGTTGTGTGACGGATGCAATGGATGCGTTGCATATAGTGGCACAACGGATGCAACGGATTGTACAAAACAACGGAATCTGCTTTATTTTTATTTCTTTACAGTTTTACCGGCGGTAGACTATTGTGAACGATCAGCTGATCCCGCGGCTGCCGGGCGATCAGCTGATCCCTCTCAAAAGCCGGCCGCTGGGCGATCAGCTGATCGCTCTCAAAAGCCGGCCGCGGGGCGATCAGCTGATCGCTCTCAAAAGCCGGCTACCAGGCGATCAGCTGAGCGCTCTCAAAAGCCGGCTGCCGGGCGATCAGCTGAGCGCTCTCAAAAGCTGGCCACCGGGCGATCAGCTGAGCACTCTCAAAAGCCGGCTGCCGGGCGCTCAGCTGATCGTTTGGCCACCGAGAGGCAAATAAAGTTTCTGTGATTAAAAAAAAAAAAAAAATGAGCATGCGTTAACGAATTCCGCTGTTTTCCAAAACTTGATTGAAGGAAAAAAAAACGCAAGTGTGAAACTAGCCTTATGTGTTGTGTCTTCCAGAATCCTATTTTTAGAAGTTTTCCCCATTGTTTTATTTACATTATTAGCCTATGAGAGCTTCTCTTTCTCACTAGACTTCTGCATTACTACACCATTGCCTTCATTGGAGTCGAAGAGCATTCAGTAACTGGCAAGCAAAGCCATTGGGTCCAGCAGCTTTAGGAAAAACACAGTGAACAGAAGTCATCTAAAGTTCTTGATGGAGACGCCTATCCGACCGAGAAAACTGGTTGTTTTTATATATCTTAATAAAGCTTTTATTGCAACTCTACACTTCACCCTAGATTTTTCCTCCAGCTGCACAGCCAGAGCATCCTATCATTTTGCAATCTCCTGACTATCAGATCCAGTTCATAGTGGCAGTGGCTGGAGATCTTGGACACCGGGCAAGACTGTCAGGGTAGGCACCCCAGTTCTTTGATGTTAGTGTAACGGGGTGCCAGGGGTGCCTCCGGGGCTGTAGTCGTGGCCCTTAATACTAGGCTTACCCCTGGCTCCGCCGTCACTTTGGGGTCGGGAGATGACATGGCGGGGCAGAGTGTGGTGGTGCAGAGGTCGTCCGACGTACAAACACTCTTCAGACGTGCTTCAGTGAAATCAGAAAGCATTTTTATTGTTCACAACTTCTTCACACACTCGACAGTAATAGATGACTTTACACTTCTTTGGCTGGGGGAAAGCCTGTCCTGATGTCTCCTCCAGTGGGGATGTGCCCGGCTAATCCTCTTCACCTGGCTCCCACTACGGCTCTGTTTCTCTCCAGCTTCCCTTTTCATCCAGCTCCCACACTCTGCCCCTTCTCTGCTTCTTCTCTCCCGTCCCATACTCGACTGCCCCTGATTTCCACTTTTTCCTCACTACACTCCTTTTCCCTCCCCTTTCAGCTGCCGGCTCCTCCTTTACTTTACCCTGCTTTTGTGGTGACAGCCGTCCCACCCGGCCACTAGGGGGTCCCCTAAACAGTAAAAGCATTTAACCAAAAACATTTTTATTACATCACATTAACATACCGGGATAACTGTACTCCTTTGTAAGGGGTCTGCCCACCCCTTACATACCTCCCCTCTTTAAGCCTGAGCCTCCCGGCAAGGCATAAATCTAAAACTACATTTAAAACTAAACAAAGTCATTTTAATAGAACTACGAACATGTTCACCTCAGGGCACCCGCAAGGGGCGCACCAGTCCAGCGCCCGGAGTTCCTCCTGGAAGCTCCCGGTCTTAGATGTGCCCGGAGGCCTTCGATAGGCACTCCCGGTCTTAGTAGAGTTTCTGCCCGGAGTTTTGTGCAGCACTCCCGGTCTTGGACGGCAGGAACACACAACAACACGTTCTTCTTCAATAACGCGGAGGGAGCCCCGGGCTCAGTCCAGCTTCAGGCTCCTTCTGGGCTTAGTAACTTGAACTGCTTGCAAACAACAGAAGAACTTCTTCCGGCTCAAAACAACGCCGGTAGTTAACATGAACAGGCCCGCTATCTTCCGGTCTTGACACTTCACTCCGGATGATAGGCACGTTGCCATTCGGCCCGTTGAGCCTTCACGTAGTCCGACAAAGACTGTCCAGGCAACCGGCGCAGCCTCCGGAAGGGCTCGTAATTCACGGTCAGCTCCGGTGTCTCAGTCTCTTCGGCTCCCGACGGGGGTGACGGGGTCGGTGCACGGGTCGGCTGTGGGCTGCCCATGACAATTACCGGGTGAGTCACCAGGCTCTGTTGTATAGCCAGCACCGCCAGGGTCCCCTTCTCCGGGTCAGCGCTCGGTCCGGGCATGACTTCCGGGGCTACGGCCAGTGTGTTTCTCGAGTGGGAGATCTCCGCTAGTACCGGTCTGTGTTGTGCACGCCGCCGGTATTGGCATTCCTCCCACTCAAGTTCTTGCTGCCATTGGGCAGCCTCCTGGGTAGTGGGCATCCGGGTCACTCCGACCGCAAAGAGGCCCCGGCATCCCACCTCTCTCATGAACCGGACCTTCTCTCCCGGGTATAACGTGTGGAGGCGCTGTGGTAAGCCCTCGGTATTGAGGTTCACCCGATTATAGAAGTAGTGGTCGCCGGTCTCTTCATCCTCGATGAAGCCGTACCCTTCTTTTTGGTTAAACTTCACCACAGTCCCTACGGTGCACTGGCGCTCGAATTCTTCACTCCGGGACCGGCCATCACTTCCCGGGCCACGGTCTCGGCCAGCAGCCGCTCCTGTACCGGGTCGGGTTCTGGTGACGGAGACTTCCGCTGAGGCAGGGGTGACGGCTGTACTGGGTCCCAAAAGAAACCCCACTCGTCCCTTTCTAGCTCCCGGGCTTGTGGTTTTTCCGGAGCCGGAACGGTTACGTGGGGTGAAGATCCCACTGCGACTGGCGGGGGTATCTCCGGGCACGGGTATGGGGTTCCCAGGAGCCTGTTCCCCGATGGCAGCTGTGCGGTGTAGGTCGCCCGGACCTCGGTCGTGGTCTCTCCGGTGACGGCGTCCCAGGTCGTAAGCCAGGTGACTTTCGTCGGCCGCTCCGTTCCTCCGGGCACCGCCGGTAAGTTGTGAGGAAGTCCTTCCGCGGTCTGCTTTGGGCGTCCTCTGCCCAGATTAGTGGCTGCTAGCGCGGCCACCACATCTTGCTGCTGACTGGAGGTCTCCATCTCGTTTTCAGTCAGCGTCTCTGATAATGGCGGCGGGGTCAGTGGAGATGCTGGAGGAAGTGGAGGCGGGCCTACTTTTCCGGCTCTTGGGCATACTCCACCCCCAGTCTCACACATCAGCTCGACCCCTCCGCGGCGGTTCTTCTTTTTCTCTGGACCACCTCCAACTTCACATATCTTCGTCCGTGCCCTGGGACCGGCACCTCCCCTCTTTGGGCGGAGTACTCCGAACTTCTTTTTCGGCACCGGCCAGCCCCAGGCTCTTCTTTTGGCGCCAATTCTTCGCGCGCTTTCTGTGTCCTTGAAGACGACGGCCATCTTGCCGCCATCTTGTGCCCGGTCCAACGCTTCAGGCACTGCTTCTTCTTCCCACCATGGGATCGGGACTCTTCTCCAATAATCCGGATCCTGTGCCCTAGGCACCACTTGGTCTCCGTCTTCTTCGGTCGGGACCCTTTGCATACAATCCGGATCCTGCCGACTACGCCACATGTAACGGGGTGCCAGGGGTGCCTCCGGGGCTGTAGTCGTGGCCCTTAATACTAGGCTTACCCCTGGCTCCGCCGTCACTTTGGGGTCGGGAGATGACATGGTGGGGCAGAGTGTGGTGGTGCAGAGGTCGTCCGACGTACAAACACTCTTCAGACGTGCTTCAGTGAAATCAGAAAGCATTTTTATTGTTCACAACTTCTTCACACACTCGACAGTAATAGATGACTTTACACTTCTTTGGCTGGGGGAAAGCCTGTCCTGACGTCTCCTCCAGTGGGGATGTGCCCGGCTAATCCTCTTCACCTGGCTCCCACTACGGCTACCCACAGACCGGACCCACACCGGTACTGTTTCGCACTTTGAGGTTCCGCCCGCTCCGTTTCTCTCCGGCTTCCCTTTTCATCCAGCTCCCACACTCTGCCCCTTCTCTGCTTCTTCTCTCCCGTCCCGTACTCGACTGCCCCTGATTTCCACTTTTTCCTCACTACACTCCTTTTCCCTCCCCTTTCAGCTGCCGGCTCCTCCTTTACTTTACCCTGCTTTTGTGGTGACAGCCGTCCCAACCGGCCACTAGGGGGTCCCCTAAACAGTAAAAGCATTTAACCAAAAACATTTTTATTACATCACATTAACATACCGGGATAACTGTACTCCTTTGTAAGGGGTCTGCCCACCCCTTACATTAGTAAACTACTGCCTTGCTTCATAATGCTCCAAAACACACCATGTACCTGAATTGTTGAATCATTATGTGGACTATTCTCAGGCACCTTCCCATCAAGATGTTTATTTACTTGACATGCATTTGGTTTAGTGGCTGTTTTCCAGTACATTAGAGTCTAGACGTTCTATGTTTCCTTGTTTATGTTGAACAGGCAGCTCTTCATTCACCTCAGTTTACCTCCTTTGTTAGATCCCTGCCCACTCATTCACCTACCAGCATATAAATGTGACATCATTAATGATATTTCATTTCATCAGCCTCAGTGGATCATAGGTCAATCGAACAGGCGACATCGTAAATTAATAGAACTTAAAGGTTATCCTGTGACCTGTGGTGAAATGGGAAAACAGGTCACATTTTATAATAATAGTACTTTGAAATATGCCATGTTATTCCAGATGAGTTGCTATGGAGCATTTGTTTAGTATCGGAACTCTTGAAGGGAGAAATGACACAACCTCCCTGGTACCAAGTTATTTTTTTTTTGCTTACAGCTCAGTATCGAGTTCTCAAACATCTAAGGTTACCTGATAAAAACACTATATGGTTAAGACTTTGGATGTGTCTGTGGAAAATGTTGCCCATTTATTCAGAAGAGCATTTCTGAGTTCAATAATTGCTGTTGTAGGAGATGGCCGGGCTCACAATCTCTATTATACACTGTATGCAGGCTTATTAGGCAAATGAGTATTTTGATCACATGATACTTTTTATACATGTTGTCCTACTCCAAGCTGTATAGGCTTGAGAGCCAACTACCAATTAAGTAAATCAGGTGATGTGCATCTCTGTAATGAGGAGGGGTGTGTTGTCATGACATCAACACCCTATATAAGGGGCCCATACTTATTAGGCAATTCGTTTCCTTTGGCAAAATGGGTCAGAAGAGAGATTTCACGGGCTCTGAAAAGTCCAAAATTGTGAGATGTCTTGTAGAGGGATGCAGCAGTCTTGAAATTGCCAAACTTTTGAAGCGTGATCACTGAACAATCAAGCGTTTCATGGCAAATAGCCAATAGGGTCGCAAGAAGCGTATTGGGCAAAAAAGGTGCAACATAACTGCCCATGAATTGAGGAAAATCAAGCGTGAAGCTGCCAAGATGCCATTTGCCACCAGTTTGGCCATATTTGAGAGCTGCAACGTTACTGGAGTATCAAAAATCACAAGGTGTGCCATACTCAGGGACATGGCCAAGGTAAGGAAGGCTGAAAAACGACCACCTTTGAACAAGAAACATAAGATAAAATGTCAAGACTGGGCCAAGAAATATCTTAAGAATGATTTTCAAAGGTTTTATGGACTGATGAAATGAGTGACTCTTGATATGCCAGATGGATAAGCCAGAGGCTGGATCAGTAAAGGTCAGAGAGCTCCACTCCAACTCAGACGCCAACAAGGTGGAGCTGGGCTACTGGTATGGGCTAGTATCATCAAACATGAATTGTGGGACCTTTTTGGGCTGAGGATGAAGTGAAGCTCAACTCCCAGACCTACTGTCAGTTTCTGGAAGACAACGTCTTCAAGCAGTGGTACAGGAAGAAGTCGGTATCGTTAAAAAAACAACAACATGATTTTCATTCAGGACAATGCTCCATCACATGAATCCAACTACTCCACACCGTGGCTGGCCAGTAAAGGTCTAAAAGATGAAAAAATAATGACATGGCCCTCTTGTTCACCTGATCTGAACCCCATAGAGAACCTGTGGAGCTTCATAAAATGTTAAATCAACAGGAAGGGAAAACAGTATATCTCTCGGAACAGTGTCTGGGAGGCTGTGGTGGCTGCTGCACACAATGTTGATCGTAAGCAGCTTGAGTAACTGACAGAATCTACGGATGGTAGGCTGTTGAGTGTCATCATAAAGAAAGGTGGCTATATTGGTCACTATTTTTTTTGTTTTGTTTTTGCATGTCAGAAATGTTTATTTCTAAATTTTGTGCAGTTATACTGGTTTACCTGGTGAAAATAAACAAGTGAGATGGAAATATATTTGGTTTTTAAAAAGTTGCCTAATAATTCTGCACAGTAATAGTTGCCTGCACAAACAGATATCCTCCTAAGATGGCCAAATCTAAAAAAAAAACACCACTCCAACTTCCAAAAATATTAAGCTTTGATATTTATGAGTCTTTTGGGTTGATTGAGAACATCAGGGCCGGATTATAGGCGGGGCAGGCGGGGCTGGAGCCCAGGGGCCCCCACCAAAAGAGCTTCTAAGGGGGCCCCCACCATACTTGGCACTAGGCACCTGTCAGCATTTTTTTTTTCACACCCTCTCCCCCTCCGTAAAGACAGTCTAATAAATCAGCTGTGTTTTCGGGGGGGGCACCGCTATTTATTTGCATCTGCGTCTTTAAGACGCAAAAACAAACTGCGGGCACAGGACGCTGATTGATCTCGGAAGTACCAGCGGCCGCTTGAACTTCCGGGGTCAGAGGTGTGCTAATGCTCCCTGCTATGTGCTGCGGTACCTAGAAGCAGGGGCACGGTGTGGTGGGCCGCTGTCTGCTGTCCCCGCTGCGCTCCTTACATGCCAGGCACACTAGCAGGAGCAGGAGGCAGCGCGCTGTGTGCCGGCTCTGCTGTGTGCCGGCTCTGCTGTGTGCCGGCTGTACACTGCAGAGGAGCGCAGCAGAGCCGATGACCGCAGCTTCCTGTTTCCGTTCCTATTCAAATGTATTTGCGTCTTTCAGACGTAAATACATTTGAACAGCGCGCCGGGACTGGGCCCCGCCCCCGACGTGCAGCAACGTGATGAGATCAGCACCTTGCTGACGTCATCACAGTGCTGCCGGCGCCACACTGGGGACATGAGGAAGCGAGCGCTCCATGAAGGAGCTGAAGAGACAGGTGTAATTAATGGGGATGAGTGAGGAGGGGCTGAGGACACAACGGGGAACATTTGTGAAGGAACACAGCTCTGTGACAGGCAGAGGAGGAGTACTGTATTCCGAGGGAGGGGGGAGGCAGGAGTGTGTAGGGATGGAGCAGTGTAATTTGTGTGTGCAGGGGGTGATGAGGGCTGTATTGTGTGTGGGGGGAGGGGTAATGGAGGGTGCATTGTATTGTGTGTGGGGGGAGGGGTAATGGAGGGTGCATTATATTGTGTGTGGGGGGAGGGGTAATGGAGGGTGCATTGTATTGTGTGTGGGGGGAGGGGTAATGGAGGGTGCATTGTATTGTGTGTGGAGGGAGGGGTAATGGAGGGTGCACTGTATTGTGTGTGGGGGGGAAAGGTAATGGAGGGTGCATTGTATTGTGTGTGGAGGGAGGGGTAATGGAGGGTGCATTGTATTGTGTGTGGAGGGAGGGGTAATGGAGGGTGCACTGTATTGTGTGTGGGGGGGAAAGGTAATGGAGGGTGTATTGTGTGTGGGGGGAGAGGTCATGAGGGGTGCATTGTATTGTGTGTGTGTGTGTGTGTGTGGGGAGAGAGGTAATGGGGGGTGCATTGTATTGTGTGTGGGGAGAGGGGTAATGGGGGGTGCATTGTATTGTGTGTGGGGAGAGGGGTAATGGGGGGGTGCATTGTATTGTGTGTGGGGAGAGGGGTAATGGGGGGTGCATTGTATTGTGTGTGGGGAGAGGGGTAATGGGGGGTGCATTGTATTGTGTGTGGGGAGAGGGGTAATGGGGGGTGCATTGTATTGTGTGTGGGGAGAGGGGTAATGGGGGGTGCATTGTATTGTGTGTGGGGAGAGGGGTAATGGGGGTGCATTGTATTGTGTGTGTGGGGGGAGGGGTAATGTGTGTGGGGGGAGGGGTAATGGAGGTGCATTGTATTGTGTGTGGGGGGAGGGGTAATGGGGGTGCATTGTATTGTGTGTGTGTGTGTGTGTAGGGGGAGGGGTAATGGGGGGTGTATTGTGTGTGTGTGTGTGTGTGTGTAGGGGGAGGGGTAATGGGGGGTGTATTGTATTGTGTGTGGGGAGGGGTAATGGGGGGTGCATTGTATTGTGTGTAGGGGTAATGGGGGGTGCATTGTATTGTGTGTGTGTGTGTGTGTAGGGGTAATGGGGGGTGCATTGTATTGTGTGGGGGTAATGGGGGGTGCATTGTATTATATGTGTGTGTGTGTGTGTGTGTAGGGGTAATGGGGGTTGTATTGTGTGTGTAGGGGTAATGGGGGGTGCATTGTATTGTGTGTGTGTGTGTGTGGGTAATGGGGGGTGCATTGTATTGTGTGTGTGTGTGTGGGGGTAATGGGGGGTGCATTGTATTGTGTGTGGGGAGAGGGGTAATGGGGGGTGCATTGTATTGTGTGTGGGGAGAGGGGTAATGGGGGGTGCATTGTATTGTGTGTGGGGAGAGGGGTAATGGGGGGTGCATTGTATTGTGTGTGGGGAGAGGGGTAATGGGGGGTGCATTGTATTGTGTGTGGGGAGAGGGGTAATGGGGGGTGCATTGTATTGTGTGTGGGGAGAGGGGTAATGGGGGGTGCATTGTATTGTGTGTGGGGAGAGGGGTAATGGGGGGTGCATTGTATTGTGTGTGTGGGGGGAGGGGTAATGTGTGTGGGGGGAGGGGTAATGGAGGTGCATTGTATTGTGTGTGGGGGGAGGGGTAATGGGGGTGCATTGTATTGTGTGTGTGTGTGTGTAGGGGGAGGGGTAATGGGGGGTGTATTGTATTGTGTGTGGGGAGGGGTAATGGGGGGTGCATTGTATTGTGTGTAGGGGTAATGGGGGGTGCATTGTATTGTGTGTGTGTGTGTGTGTAGGGGTAATGGGGGGTGCATTGTATTGTGTGGGGGTAATGGGGGGTGCATTGTATTATATGTGTGTGTGTGTGTGTGTGTGTGTGTAGGGGTAATGGGGGTTGTATTGTGTGTGTAGGGGTAATGGGGGGTGCATTGTATTGTGTGTGTGTGTGTGTGTGTGTGTGGGTAATGGGGGGTGCATTGTATTGTGTGTGTGTGTGGGGGGGTAATGGGGGGGTGCATTGTATTGTGTGTGGGGAGAGGGGTAATGGGGGGTGCATTGTATTGTGTGTGTGTGTGTGTGTGTGTAGTGGTAATGGGGGGTGTATTGTGTGTGTGTGTGTGTAGGGGTAATGGGGGTTGTATTGTGTGTGTGTGCGTGTGTGTGTAGGGGTAATGGGGGTTGTATTGTGTGTGTGTGTGTGTGTAGGGGTAATGGGGGGTGCATTGTAGTGTGTGCGTGTGTGTGTAGGGGTAATGGGGGGTGCATTGTATTGTGTGTGCGTGTGTGTGTAGGGGTAATGGGGGGTGCATTGTATTGTGTGTGCGTGTGTGTAGGGGTAATGGGGGGTGCATTGTATTGTGTGTGCGTGTAGGGGTAATGGGGGGTGCATTGTATTGTGTGTGTGTGTGTGTGTGTGTGTGTAGGGGGTGATGGGGGGTGCATTGTAGTGTGTGTGTGTGTGTCAGAGATGTGTGTGTAAGAAGCAGTACTGTGTGTGTATATATGAATTAGAGCAGTCTGTGCGCCCCCCCCCCGAACTATATGGGTTCCCCAGAGCGCTATGTCACCCATCGCAGTGATGAGTACACCACCAGAGCTGTTTGCCACTCCAGTAACGTCTATGCCCCCTGCCCCTCCTGTAATGTATATATTGTAGCCCCCAGCCCCTCTTGTGATGTATATACAGCAGTGCTGTCAGTGTGCAGTCATGTGTGTTAGTGACAGCCATCGTGAAACAGCCACATGTCCTGAAGGAGCTGGACGGAAACAAGCGGGAGAGGTGAGTGAGGCTGCTGGCGACTTTCCCATATTAATACCTGTAAGGGCTCATGCGCACGTAACTGCTGAATATTCTGCAGCGATTTGACAGCACATGTGCGCGTCAAATCGCTGCAGAAACACTGCATAATGGATGTAGTTATTCTGTACAGAAAATCCGATTTCATGCGCTCTGGCTGCTGCCCCCACCATAGACAGAGGGGAGCTGCATCCATAGCGCACGGAATAATTGACATGCTCATTTTATGAACTCACAGATTTGGGTCAACATTTTAGCACCCAAATCGCTGCGTTCATAAAAGCAACGTGCGCACGTGGCATGCACAATCTACATAGATTGTATAGGGGACGCAGGACGCATGCATTTACACTGCAGTGCTATACGCAGCGTAAATGCATGTAATTACGCAATGTGCGCACGAGCCATAATGCGTCTGTGTCTGCATATATATATATTTCGTTTGTGAACCCTCCCCACACACACCTATTGCCAATCCACATCGTATATATAGCCTGGGTCTCAGCGTCCCATACACGGTAAGTTTTTTAACTGCATGAGAGGACACACACAAGCTAGGGACCCCAACGTAGAGAAATACTTTGGCGTAGTGTTGGGGCTCTATTGCATTGATCAATTCAGTAGCTAAATTTCTCTTTATTCATATATTCATGGCAGTAATGCAGATTCCATTTTTCACATTTCATTCTTACAAATAGCTATTGAATTTTTCATGTCAGTATTCACACAGCAGTTTCTGCTATTCCATGTATTCCCCTTCCATAGTCACTGGTGTGCATACCTTATCTCCCCATTGTGTCTGCATATATGTCAGTGTATATGACTGTGCATATATTTGTCTGTTTATATGTATTTTTCTGAATTTGTCTTCAAATATGTATATGTATGCCTGTATGTGTATGTGCGTGTCTGTGTGTGTATGTGCGTGTCTGTGTGTGTATGTGCGTGTCTGTGTGTGTATGTGCATGCCTGTGTGTGTATGTGCGTGTCTGTGTGTGTATGTGCGTGTCTGTATGTGTGTGCGCGTGTCTGTGTGTGTATGTGCGTGTCTGTGTGTGTATGTGCGTGTCTGTATGTGTATGTGCGTGTCTGTGTGTGTATGTGCGTGTCTGTATGTGTGTGTGCGTGTCTGTGTGTGTATGTGCGTGTCTGTGTGTGTATGTGCGTGTCTGTGTGTGTATGTGCGTGTCTGTATGTGTGTGTGCGTGTCTGTATGTGTGTGTGCGTGTCTGTGTGTGTGTGTGCGTGTCTGTGTGTGTGTGTGCGTGTCTGTGTGTGTGTGTGCGTGTCTGTGTGTGTGTGTGCGTGTCTGTGTGTGTATGTGCGTGTCTGTGTGTGTATGTGCGTGTCTGTATGTGTATGTGCGTGTCTGTATGTGTGTGTGCGTGTCTGTGTGTGTATGTGCGTGTCTGTATGTGTATGTGCGTGTCTGTGTGTGTATGTGCGTGTCTGTGTGTGTATGTGCGTGTCTGTGTGTGTATGTGCGTGTCTGTATGTGTGTGTGCGTGTCTGTATGTGTGTGTGCGTGTCTGTGTGTGTATGTGCGTGTCTGTATGTGTGTGTGCGTGTCTGTGTGTGTATGTGCGTGTCTGTATGTGTGTGTGCGTGTCTGTGTGTGTATGTGCGTGTCTGTGTGTGTATGTGCGTGTCTGTGTGTGTATGTGTGTGTCTGTGTGTGTATGTGCGTGTCTGTATGTGTATGTGCGTGTCTGTATGTGTGTGTGCGTGTCTGTGTGTGTATGTGCGTGTCTGTATGTGTATGTGCGTGTCTGTGTGTGGATGGGGTCCACTGAGACTCTTTCACCCGGAGGCCACAAAACCCTGGAGCCGGCCCTGGCTGCCTTAACATAGGGATCAATAAAAAATATGTGACAAAAGCGGGCTTTACATGCTACAATATATCTAACGATGTGTCGGCGGGGTCACGTCGTAAGTGACGCACATCCGGCATCGTTAGTGATATTGTAGTGTGTGACAGCTACGTGCGACCCTGATTGTGCGTTAAAACGTTGATTGCTGACACGTCGTTCATTTTCTAAAAATTGAACGTCTCTTTGTTCATCGTTCTTGAGGCAGCACACATCGCTCCATGTGACACCCCGGGAACGATGAACTGCAGCTTACCTGCGTCCCGCCGGCAATGCGGAAGGAAGGAGGTGGGCGGGATGTTTACGTCCCGCTCATCTCCGCCCCTCCGCTTCTATTGGCCGGCCGCTGTGTGACGTCCCTTTCACTTCAGGAAGTGGATGTTCGCCGCCCACAGCGAGGTCATTTGGAAGGTAAGTACGTGTGACGGGGGTTAATCGTTTGTGCGACACGGGCAACAAATTGCCTGTTCCGCACATACGATGGGGGCGTGTGCGATCGCATACGAGATCGAAATGTGTAAAGCAGCCCTAACTCTACTTTCTGTGTGTAAGTGGACAGCTGTGATTTATCCTGGACTGTGTCTGTATTGTAGTACTGTAAATCTGAATGTGGCAGAACAGGATAAGATAAATGTTCATTGGATTTATATCTAAATGCTACGGTTCGTGCTCTACTGTTATGGCTAAAAATGTTAACGTTATGGGGCCCCCACCAGATTTTCTGCCCAGGGGCCCCCACCAACCTTAATCTGGCCCTGGAGAACATAGTTGATGATCAATAATGAAAAAATACGCTAAAATACAACATGCGTAATAAGTCTTCACTCAATGTAGTTCATCCCAAAGATGTTGGCTGGGATACAGATTCGGGTTCTGTGCAGCAAGTCATGTTCTTCCACATCAATGTCCACTAAACATGTCTTTATGGACCTTGTGCACATGACATAGTTATGGAGAACAGAAGAGGGCCTCTCCAAACTGTTTTCACAAAGCTACAATTATCCAAAAATTCTTGGTATACTGAAGTATTAAAATTTCCCTCCACTGGAACTAAGGAGACATGGTCAACCCTTTAAAAAACAGCCGATAGCATTCTCCCATCTCCATCAAACTTTACAATTTCCATTATTCAGTTTTGAACAGCAAGAGAAGAATAGTCTGTAGTGTTATTGTAGCATCCACGGGGCAAGGGTTAAATTTACTCATCGCCAGGCCAGTGATTTCGGGTCTGGGGATGTCACGAGTGGCCGTACCCAGCTTTGTGGCCCCAAGGTGTACAATAAAGAAGGGGGGGAATGATGATGGAGGACGTTTGTCTCGTGACACCCCCTGCGGTATGCGGCCAGGGAATTAGCCGTCACTGTTGTCGCTGTCCTCCGGGGCGGATTGTTATAGTAACTAAGATGTTTCTGCTCCACACAGGTGGAGCAGGCCCCGGTGAGGATGAAGAGGGTTGTAGTGATGGTGGGCGCCAAAGTGCGGGGCACCGGCGCCGGCAAGGAAAGTCGGACACAGTCTCTGCAGGTTCAGGTTCCTTTTCTCACAGTTCTGGTTTACCCGGGAGATGCCATGATGGGCCCCAGCCTATCCAGGATCCGTTGGAGGTCAAAACCGGTATAGTGGACCCTTCCTCCTTGCACCTTTACAGATGGATCCCCGTGGCCTGAAGCTTCTTGGAGACCCTGGTTCTTGAAAAGTGTTTGATCCCGTCCTGTATGCAGGTGCCACGGGTCCGTGGTTGGGCCAGACTTAGTTCACGACTCTGGACCCTATCTAGCACTGTGCTCCGGGAACTGTGGTGACTGGAGGGACATACAATCCCCCTGGTCTGCAGATTTTGGTGGACAACCTGGTCTAATCCACCCTAGGATTCTGCACCCTACTGTGCGCCGGTCCCGAGGGAGCAATGAAGCTCTCCCTTCGGAGACCGTATTCACTCCTGCGTCCCACCAGAGCCACTGGAAAAACCTGTCTGCTCCCTTCCTCTCCTGCTGGAGAACTCCTCTAACTGTTGTGTTGTTCCCAACTCCCCCTGGTGGCTGTTCCTCCCCTGGTTCCCTGTCACTCGTGGGTGGCAGCCCCCCATGTTTGGTGACTGCCTTAAGACCCTACCCTAGCCGGTCCCCAGTGGGGAGGCCAACCTGGTTGTGTGTATGACTTGGTGTCTTGTGGAACCAGTACCGTCCTCCTCTGGATCCAGGATGAGTACCGCACCTTAAGTGAGGTAGAAAAAAACCAAGGAGAAAATTGTAGAAAAAATACCCTGACTATAAATAAATAAATTGCAAGTGCTTAATAAACAGGGTACTTAGTATATACATTTTTGCAAAAAGGTAAGAAGCTGTCTCACCTCGTCACGGTGTACCCATCTGAGACAGTCCCTAACCTACTAAAGTTAAAAACATATTCTGTACCTGACTTGTGTCATGTCAAAACTTCAATATGGATGGTAAAGTGGTTAGCTGGGTCCCAGATTAAATACACAGCAAAAAGTGAGACGCAGGTAATTGTTCAGCCTCAGTATCAGGAGGGCTGCACCCCCAACTTGCATTAAAGCAAGATAACAGACAAAAAACACCAAAAAAACTGAGCTGTGACAATTGTTCAATAAACATGCAACAGTACAAGCATGTGAATTGCAGCCTCAAGACTAGAAAAAAACCAAGGAGAAAATTGTAGAAAAAATACCCTGACTATAAATAAATAAATTGCAAGTGCTTAATAAACAGGGTACTTAGTATATACATTTTTGCAAAAAGGTAAGAAGCTGTCTCACCTCGTCACGGTGTACCCATCTGAGACAGTCCCTAACCTACTAAAGTTAAAAACATATTCTGTACCTGACTTGTGTCATGTCAAAACTTCAATATGGATGGTAAAGTGGTTAGCTGGGTCCCAGATTAAATACACAGCAAAAAGTGAGACGCAGGTAATTGTTCAGCCTCAGTATCAGGAGGGCTGCACCCCCAACTTGCATTAAAGCAAGATAACAGACAAAAAACACCAAAAAAACTGAGCTGTGACAATTGTTCAATAAACATGCAACATTACAAGCATGTGAATTGCAGCCTCAAGACTAGAAAAAAACCAAGGAGAAAATTGTAGAAAAAATACCCTGACTATAAATAAATAAATTGCAAGTGCTTAATAACAGGGTACTTAGTATATACATTTTTGCAAAAAGGTAAGAAGCTGTCTCACCTCGTCACGGTGTACCCATCTGAGACAGTCCCTAACCTACTAAAGTTAAAAACATATTCTGTACCTGACTTGTGTCATGTCAAAACTTCAATATGGATGGTAAAGTGGTTAGCTGGGTCCCAGATTAAATACACAGCAAAAAGTGAGACGCAGGTAATTGTTCAGCCTCAGTATCAGGAGGGCTGCACCCCCAACTTGCATTAAAGCAAGATAACAGACAAAAAACACCAAAAAAACTGAGCTGTGATTGTAATGTTGCATGTTTATTGAACAATTGTCACAGCTCAGTTTTTTTGGTGTTTTTTGTCTGTTACCTTAAGTGAGGTGCAGTACACTGTGGCGACAGAAGCCTCAGGTTCGCCACATTATACCTGCCATCAAAAGCACAGAAACCCTGATTAAGCTAATATAACTCAGTGGGTCTGTCAGGATTTATTGGATCTGAGATGAAAGTAATAAATGAGCTGTTAAATGGATTTTCCAAGTAGAAAAAAAACAAACCAAACAAAAACTAGGCCAAAGGCACAAATATAGCTTACAATACTGTATATGTACTATCCAATCTAAGCCCCACCTTTCCATTGCTGCGTCTGCGTTTGTTCCTACTGGTCTTCTTTTTAACTGGCAAAGATGTTGGGCATGGCTCTGTCACGGCCATCTCTCTGTTAATACAGACTTGTGACAGGACCTATGCCAGAGTCTCTCTTTGCTATCTGAAAACTCCTCACATTAAAAGTATTCCATTTCCTTTAGTGATGAAAGGGTTAATGTAAGTTTTGCTTTCTTGGAGCTTCTGACTCTTGGTGTCAGGTGCTTCTGGTTGGTGACCACTCCCGTCCCCCATATATATATATGGTCACATCTCCCAGTAGAGGGCATTAGTTATTCTGAATGCATTCTGTATCTAGGCATTGAGTGGAAGGAGCTGCTGGAGCCCTTGTTGCAATGAAGTGGTGTGAGCTGCAGTCCTGGTGTCTGACTGCAGCCATGAAGCTGGGCTTTATCCTTTGTTGTTGCCCATGTCTGTTATACCTTTCCTTCTTGTTATATTAGTGCAGCAGTGGGACTAGTGATCCTTACCTGCCTACTCACTAGCCAGGGTTATTATAGGGTCTGCCAGGGTCTCAGGTATCCTGTTCGGTGACAGGCGCGGAACCTGTATAGGGACTGGCAAGGAGTGCATGGTACAGCTGCAGGAGAGTGCAGGTGGTGTCCCATCTTCCCCCTCAATAGCGCTAGGGCCCACCATTGTTATAGTGTCCCTGGTGTACCCCTTGTTTTGTTGTGTATTGCGCCATTCGCCAGACCTCCCTTAGTCACTACGTGACAGGCTCACATGACAATGTTAACGTCAATTTATTATGGTTTACATTACTGCAGCTGCACATATGCTAGTGGTTAGTCTTGTGCAGGGTGGGCTGTCAAGTTCCGCAGGCTGAACAAGCTGCAATTGGTGCTTACCGAGAAACATGGCTCCACCAAGTAATAAAACCACTAGTACTTATTAGTTAGTGGAGTGTCATAGAGTTTATGTATCTGCTCATCACTGCTGGGGATCATTTCAGCACAACTCATGTAAAAATACTGTGATATGTACTACAGTATATATACTGTATACCTGTGTGTACTGACTCACTGTAGGGAACAAAAGTATTTAGTCAGCCACCAATTGTGCAAGTTCTCCACTTAAAAAGATGAGAGTAGCCTGTAATTGACATCATAGGTAGACCACAACTATCAGAGACAAAATGAGAAAACAAATCCAGAAAATCACCTTGTCTGATTTGGCAAGATTTTTTTTTTTTTTGTAAATCATGGTGGAAAATAAGTATATAGTCAAAAAACATGCAAGATTTCTGGCTCTCACAGATCTGTAACTTCTTATTTAAGAGGCTCTTCTGTCCTCCACTCATTACCTGTAGTAATGGCACCTGTTTTAACTTGTTATCAGTATAAAAGACACCTGTCAACAACCTCCAACAATCACACTCCAAACCCCACTATGGTGGTAATGGCGCTGCACCAGGCTGGGAAGACTGAATTTGCAATAGGCAAGTAGCTTGGTGTGATGAAATCAACTGTGAGAGCAATAATAAGAAAATGGAAGACATACAAGACAACATCTCCCTTGAGCTGTGGCTCCATGCAAGATCTCACACCTTGGGTTCAAAATGTTCACAAGAACGGTGAGAAAAAAATCCCAGAACCACACGGGTGGACCTAGTGAGTGACCTGCATAGAGCTAGGACCTCAGTAACAAATGCTACCATCAGCCTGATGCATTTCAGAAACAAGTCCTGTGGACCAATGAGGTTAACATAGAACTCTGTGGGAACAATCGTCAAAGGTATGTGTGGAGAAAAATGGGCATGTAGCACTGGTGTCCCTGCAGGGTTGCTGATTTACTCACCACTATCGCTGTTGGGTTGAGTCATCCCCCGCAGCTCTATGGCCACCCATGTGCTTTTCTGCGTCCCTCTCCCCCCGGGGCCTGTGCACGTCGCACAGGTTCCCTGGGAATCTGCTTACTACGTGCGAGCACCAGCCCTCCTCTTAAAGGGCTGGCGCGCATTTTCCAGGAAATGCCTCTCAGACTATGGCTGAGAAGCACTATGTATTTAAGGCACCCTCCCATTAGAGGAGGTGCTTGCAAAATGCTTTCAGTTAGTCAGTATACCAGTCTGATAGGTATTTATTTGTCAGGTCCCGAGCTCCTATCCCGTTATCACTATGTCCGTCACCTCTAAGGGGTACTTTGCACGTTGCGACATCGCTACAGCAATCTCGTCGGGGTCAAATCGAAAGTGACGCACATCCGGAGCCGGTAACGACGTCGCAACGTGTAAAGCCTGGAAGCACCGATAAACGATCGCAAAAGTGTCGAAAATCGGTGATCTGTGTAGAGTCGGTCATTTCCATAATTTAACTGCAGCAGCAGGTACGATGTTGTTCCTCGTTCCTGCGGCAGCACACATCGCTGTGTATGAAGCCGCAGGAGCGAGGAACAGCTCCTTACCTGAGTCCCGCCTGCAATTAGGAAGGATGGAGGTGGGCGGGATGTTTACGTCCCGCTTATCTCCACCCCTCCGCTTCTATTGGCCGCCTGCCGTGTGACGTCGCTGTGATGCCGCACGACCCGCCCCCTTAGGAAGGAGGCGGGTCGCTGGCCAGAGCGACGTCGCAGAGCAGGTAAGTGCGTGTGAAGCTGCCGTAGCGATAATGTTCACTACGGCAGCTATCACAAGATATCGCTTCTGCGACGGGGGCGGGGACTATCGCGCTCGGCATCGCTACAATCGGCTAGCGATGTCGCAGCGTGCAAAGTACCCCTAACTGTCTTCCCATACCTATTTGTCCCTGCTGTGCCTACTATTTATGTCTGTACCTGCCTGCCTGTCTGCCTCAGTCATCCTGACTGTATCTCCTTATATCTGTGCCCGTACCAGTGTCCATACTTACCCTAGGAGTCAGCTGCCACAGTCCCCCTCACAGTACCTGGCATCCACTTCGCGGTAGGTGCTTAGTTAAGCTCCTCCCATTAAAGGGTAAGCCTGGGTTCCCCCTGTGGTCCAGTGGGTACCTAAACCCCGCTCGCTGCCCCTACACTGTTACAGTTTGTGCAGGTGTGCCACTCCCACGTCAGCAGTCAGGCTGCTCAGATCCGGATCCGCAGTGCCTCGAGGGGTTTCCGGACCCGGGGGTTGCGCAGACACTCAAATAAAAAGGGGACGTATATTTACGGGGATTGTTGTAGATACTTCATGACGCCACCCACGGTGTGTGGTAATATGGAGTACCACCGCTGCTATTGGGAGGCACCCGGGGGTGATAGAATGGCAGCTGGTTGTTAACCCCTCCGTAGGTAGGGGTGGATTCCCCGGGGCTCAGTGTCCACAATACGGGGAGCAATGTAGGCTGGAATTGGCTCCTGGGCCGGACCAGGGAATGTTGGTGTAGTCACTGCTGAAGAATTGCACATGAGTCTGTTGGTAAACCAAGGTGTCAGTGGCCGACTGACGCGTCCAGGTGTACTCGGGTCCCACACCCGGATGGTGTACCAATGACCCTTCCTCCGGCACGATTTTTCCTCACTTTTGGACAACTCCGTCTGGAATGGGGGAAGTCCACTCCCGGTATATTTTGGTTGGGAGACGTGCCCGCGAAAACTGAGCCTTGGGATTTCAGTGGGTGTTTAATTAACCCGATGTGTACAGCAGCTACATGTGCAGAGAGCCGGAGCCGGCAGCACAGGCAGCGTGAGAGCTGCGGAGGCTGGTAACTAAGGTAAATATCGGGTAACCACCTTGGTTACCCGATGTTTATCTTGGATACAGCTTACCTCAGCTGTCAGACGCCGGCTCCTGCTCCCTGCTCGCTTCATTTGTCGCTCTCTTGCTGTCACACACAGCGATCTGTGTGTCACAGCAGGAGAGCGGCTTTGAAGAAAACGAACCAGGGCTGTGTGTAACGAGCAGCGATCTCGCAGCAGGGGCCAGATCGCTGCTCAGTGTCACACACAGCGAGATCGCTAATGATGTCACTGCTGCGTCACAAAAAGCGTGACTCAGCAGCGATCTCGGCAGCGAGCTCGCTGTGTGTGAAGCACCCCTAACGGCTACGGTGATATAGAAAAACACAATACAAAGCCAGAAAGGACAGATTTCAGCAAAGGTGAGGCCCAAACTATCTTTATAGACAAGGATAGGAAAGAGCAACTGTCTGCAGCCGTAAAAAACACTAATAAATACCGGCACTACTGATATGGAAAAATCCTGAGGTTACTAAACCTCTCCCCCACTGTACCAGCACTCAGATGTTACTGGGATCCAAAAAACACTAATACAGATGAAGGACTGAATAATACCAGGCATGACAAACCACAAATCTTGCAGAATCATGGAGCTAAGTATACGGACACTCCCAGCAGGAAATGATCCCATTCCACCACGAACTCCACACAGACAAAATAGGAATCATACAAAGTATCAAAGCAGATAAACAACAAAGGCTGGAATACAAACAGCAGAGGTACAAGACCACTTATCTAAGAGAAGTTCTGGAAGTGAGCAGAGCTGGTTGCAGAATGTCCTTAAAGGTCCAGTCACACTAAGCAACTTACCAGCGATCCCAACAACGATAGGGATCGCTGGTAAGTTGCTAGGAGGTTGCTGGTGAGCTGTCACACTGCGACGCTCCAGCGATCCCACCAGCAACCTGACCTGGCAGGGATCGCTGGAGCGTGGCTACACAAGTTGCTGGTGAGCTCACCAGCAACCAGTGACCAGCCCCCAGTCTCCTAGTTACAGCACACATCAGGTTAATTAACCCGATGTGTGCTGCAGCTAAATGTGCACAGAGCAGGGAGCAGCGCACACTGAGCGCTGGCTCCTTGCTCTCCTAGTTACAGCACACATCGGGTTAATTGCCTGATGTGTGCTGCAGCTACATGTGCACAGAGCAGGAGCCGGCAGCACAGGCAGTGAGAGCGGAGGAGGCTGGTATCAAAGGTAAATATCGGGTAACCAAGGACAGGGCTTCTTGGTTACCCGATGTTTACATTAGTTACCAGCCTCAGCAGAAGCTGGCTCCCTGCTCACTGCACATTAGTTGTTGCTGTCTCGCTTTTACACACAGCGATCTGTGCTTCACAGCAGGACAGCAACAACTAAAAAATGGCCCAGGACATTCAGCAACAACCAACGACCTCACAGCAGGGGCCAGGTTGTTGCTGGATGTCACACACAGCAACATCGCTAGCAACGTCACAAAAGTTGTTCGTTACCAGCGATGTTGCTAGCGATGTTGCTTAGTGTGACGGGGCCTTAACACACAGGAGCAATTGAGCATCGGCAAGTAACAAGAGAAAGCTACTAAGTTAAATAGCCCAATCTGCCCCTGATTTTTGTTGTGTGTCTTGCCCCATACCGGACGTCTCCCCAAATCCGTGCATGACAGGCCCTCAAAGTCCCCTAATCTGAACATCATTGAAAATCTGTGGCTAGAGCTCAAAAGAGCAGTGCATGCAAACCGAGCCAGGAATCTCACAGAACTGGAAGACTTTTCCAAGGAAGAATGGATGAAAACACCTAAAACAAAAAATTAAAGACGCTTGGTTAACTATAAAAAGTGTTTACAAGCTGTGATACTTGCCAAAGTGGGGTGCTACTAGGTACCAACCATGCAGAGTACACAAACTTTTGCATAGGCCTATTTTCCTTTTTTGTTCATTTTAAATGTAACACATATCAAAATAACATTTTTTTTTTCCTAAAATACAAAAGAAATGTGTCATCTTTAACTTTGTCTTTTAGAGATCATTTCATCTTCAACTTGCTTAACTGTTCACAATAACAGTAATTTTGACGAAGAGAGCCTAAACCTTTAGGCTATGTCCGCACGCTGTGTTCTGGTTTGACAACAAAAATGCACCCTCTGGCAGACTCTTAACAAATGTAAACACCGTGTTTGATTACAATAAAACCACGGTAAAAACGCATGCGTTTTCACTACATTTTCCCTACGTTTGGGCCGCGTTTTGGACAGTGCATTTTTAAAGGAGAAATAAAATATGATAGGATAGGATTTGATAGATAACTAGAATACATAGAGGGATTGATAGAAAAAATAGAATATATAGCATGACTGCTCGCTGACAGCAGACAGAGACAGAGCCATGCCATGAGAATGAACTAGGATGAACCTCTGAGGTCCGTGCCACGACGCAGGCAGTAGTGTGGGGCCTGAAGCTGTGACGTCAGAGTTTCACTCGAGTTCATTGTCATTGCGCGGTCTGTCTCAATGTGCTGTTATGAACTTTGGTGAACCTCTGAGGTCAGTGCCAGGACACAGGCAGTTGTGCAGGGTCCGCAGCTGTAATGTCAGAGCTTCACCCGAGTTCTTTCTCATCACGTGGCTCTGTCTCTGTGTCGTGGCCTGATTTGGGGTCACAGGTGAAGGACCCACCTGTGACCGCAAATAACCAGAGTGACGTCCTGCTGATCGCGCGGCTCACTTAAGTCACTCGGGTGACTTGCTGTCTCAGATGGACGACTCCAGCTGTGGTCGCGGGTAACCTGAGTGATGTCACCGCTGATAGCACGACTCACTTCAGTTGCTGTGTGGAGCTTACAGCGAGCAGTTGTGCTCTATGGCCGCTTGCTGTGAGCTTCTGATGTAGCAGAGCTGGAAGCGTCGTGGGACCTCGTGTGGATTACACCGGACCTGGAGGGATATTTGGGGATTAATAAAGTGGTGACAGAGGATGTTTTTATGTCTTATATTTCAAATAAAGGATTTTTCGGTGTTTGTGTTTATTTACTTTCACTACAGATTAATCATGGGGGGTGTCTCAAAGAGGCCTGCCATGATTAACCTAGGACTTAGTGGCAGCTATTGGCTGTCATTAACTCCTTATTACCACGATTGCCACTGCACCAGGGCAATTCGGGATGAGCAGGGTAGAGTCCTGGGACTGTCGCATCTAATGGATGCGGCAATTCCGGGCGGCTACTGGCTGATGTTTTTAGGCTGGGGGCCTCCCCATAACGTGGGGCTCCCATCCTGAGAATACCAGCCTTCAGCCGTGTGGATTTATCTTGGCTGGTATCAAAATTGGGGGAAACCGCACGCCATTTTTTTTTTAAAATTATTTATTGTACTGCACAATATAGACCTGTCCACCGGCAGCTGTGATTGGTTGCAGTGAGACAGCTGTCACTCAGCGTGGGGGCGCGTCTGACTGCAACCAATCATAGGCACCAGTGGGCGGGGGAAGCAGTGAAAATGAGATGGAATAATGAGCGGACAGCATTTTCAAAAGCAGGAGAAGCCGCCGGAGCAGTGTGACAGCTGTGCAGCGCCACGCCGGTGATCCGTGAGTATGAGAGAGGGGGTGTGAGGGAGAGAGACTGACAGAGAGAGAAAGAGAGACCGACATCGACAGAGAGAGACCGACAGACAGAGATAGAGACGACAGAAAGAGAGACCGACAGAGAGAGAGAGAGAGAGACAACGACAGAGAGAGAGACACCGACAGAGAGAGAGACGACAGACAGAGAGAGACCGACATCAACACAGAGAGAGAGAGAGACTGACCGACAGACAGAGAGAGAGATTTTCTAACCAGAACGGAAACATCTGAGCATGCTCTGTTGCTAAAAGGCTTCCATTATAACCAAGGACGGACGCCGACGGAATCCTGCTCACTGCGGTTTTTTTGCTGCTACAAAAAATGTTACATTCTGCGTTGCTTCCGCCCTGCGGTCAGTCATTCCATGACTGATCAGTCGCATAGCGGATGCCACGCAGGGCCATCAATTGCAATCCGTCATTAATACAAGTCTATGGGGAAAAAACGGAAACCTGCAAAATATTTTGCAGGATACCATATTTCCTCAAGGCAACGGATTTTGACTGATGCAAAACAACGGAAGTGTGAATGTAGCCTAAGTCTCCTGTAATTAAGAGAACATTGATTATGTCGTGCCCAGGGATATGGGGTACTCTGTCCCGGGCAGTGTCTCTCTTGGGAATGTCACGGCGGTGGCCGTTGCTTGGTTCCGTGCCCTGGGCCCTTTTTGTAATGGGGTGTATTTACAGGGGATTTAGGTTAGTGTTCATACGTGACGCCACTTGTGGTGTTGCGGCTATATAGGTGGAGCCGCCACTGCAGAATGTCACTACTGGGGCTGGTGGTAATTGCAACTTGGATGGTAGGCCCTCTACAAGCAGGGTTGGGCCCCAGAGGATGGGTGATGTCACAGGCGTCGGAAGAAGGTAGTCCAAACAGAGGTATAGTGCAACTGATTTTTACTCATTGCTGGTAGGTGGTAACAAGTTACCCGAGGCCTGCTGGTTTCACCTTTAGGTCCCCTTCATCCCAATACCAGTGTAGTAATCTGCTACCTTCTTCCCCTGCACCTGTCTCTGGTAAATGGGTCCCCATGGTGTAGAGCAACTGGGGGTCCCCATCCGGTGGTTTGTCCGCCTGACGATAGCGTGAACCTTGTGGGGTTGGAGTCTCTGATACTGTCCCCGGTTCTCCCTTTGCTACTGAGTCTTTGGATTCCTAGGGTCAGTGAGGTCCTTGATGGTCCCCTTGCTGTGCAGGTGTTAACAGATCGTATTGAAGCTCTTTCCTGTCCTGGGGTCCTGTAGCCCATCGGTGCGTAGTTCCGGGAGTACTCCACCAGCAACTACTCTCCTGGGTACCAGATCACTGTCAACCCGAGTCAGGACGTCACTTTACTTCCACCTTCACTCCTCGCCTGTCTGACACTACTCAACTGACTACTCTCCACAGTCTGCCCCTCCCACCTGGTCAACTAGTCTGCCCCTCCCTTGGTAGGGAACATCCGTCAAACAAAAACCCTTGTTGCCTCCTCCAGGGTCTGATGTCCACACCAGGTGGGGCGGAGCCAGGCGGTTGGCCCCGCCCACTGAGGAGTTCACAGGCCTGGAGGCGGGAAAAGTAGTCAGTCAAGTTCGAGAGTCAAGTGGAGGAGTTGGGTTTTAGGAGGTTGAAGTGGAGAGACTGTGTGTGTCTGGGTCGGAGCCCAGGCACAATCAGCAAGGTCGGCAGACGGTGGTGGCCGTCTGCAGGCGTTAGTGGAAGTCTGCGTAACCGTAGGACCAGAGCCGGGCGGTGGCCCGCCGGTACCGAACCGGGGAGCGGAGTGAAGCTAAGCACCAAGGCAGGGTACTCAGACCCCGACTAGGCTCGGAAGCCGCCGTAATGGTCAAATTCTCTGATTGCGGTCTGGACCTCAGGGGTTCATTCCCACCCAAGTCCCGTCAGAAGGGAACAGCCCAACCCGTCCGGATAAGAGCCACCGCCACGGCCAGAGATCCAAGGGCCAGTGCCTGCGGGCAAAACGGGCTCTCCCAACACGTACAAGCCGGGGAGCGGACCACCCGTGGGAATCCATAGGGGTCAAACACTTACATATAGGTGCAGGGAAAGATAGCCACCATCAACCCGTCCGGGGAGTGGAGACATCGCAGCCGACTGTGGGCCCTGTCCATCCAGCCGTTTGGTTTACCAGAGACTCTGTTATTGACTACCTGGGTGAGTACACCAGTGCCATCCGGCACAGCGCTGCACCGTAACGCTGCCCCGCATCCACGCTGCCTTCCCGCATCGGCACCTGCACCTATCCCCTACCCACCAACATCCAACCCCTAACCGGGGCCCTGGGACCAACAACCCCTACCCACGGAGGGGCCAACACCTCAGCTGCTACCCGCCATCACTCCCGGGAACCCCCGTCATCAGCAGCGGTGGTGCCTACCATCACCACAACCCCGTGGGTGGCGTCACAACCGACATCCCACCACCAAACCTCCCCTTTTCACTCGTGGGCGAGGAGGCACTGCTCGAGCCCCTGGGTCCGGCCCCGCGCTCGAGCCACCGAGGAGCAGAAGCCCCGGACCCGAGCGCTAGAGAACCCCCCCCAGGCGAGCGGCGTTCGCAAAAACCCCTCTCCGCCCGCAACACCTGCAGGAGTATTTATGGCATCTCATTCTGGAACTATAGACATTATTATATTGTAGAGTTGTTCACCCCTCTGCAGCTATTATAATTCCCACTGTTCAAGAAAGCTTTGCAGTGTATGTGGGATAAATTTTGCTAATTCATCCAGAAGTTCATTTGTTAGACCAGACACTCTGGTTCAGGTTGGGGCTAAGTGCAACCAGTCAAGTTCTTCCACACCAAACTCCTCCAACCATGTGTGATGTTGCTACTCACTCAGCTGCTGCTTGAGGTAACGACAGGAATGCTTTTCATTTAATTAGTCCGACTGGTTCATTTAAGTTGACATAAACCATTCTCCAAGAGGCAGGACAAAGCAAGCCTAAAGGGGGCTTTACACGCAACGACTTCACTAACGAGATGTCGTTGGGTGTCACGGGATTTGTGACGCACATCCGGCCTCGTTAGCGACGTCTTCGTGAGTAACACATACGTGCGACCGCTAACGATGTAAAATACTTACCAAATCGTTGATTGTTGACACGTCATCCATTTCCCAATTATCGTTCCTTGTTCTGGACGCAGGTTGTTCGTCGTTGCTGAGGCATCACACATCGCTACGTGTGACACCCCGGGAACGACGAACAACACCGTACCTGCGTCCTCCGGCAACGAGATGGGCGTGATTTTCCTGCGGCTGCTCTCCGCCCCTCCACTTCAATTGGACGCCTGCCGTGTGACGTCGCTGTGACGCCGCACAAACCGCCCCCTTAGAAAAGAGGCTGTTCTCCGGCCACAGCGACGTCGTTAGGAAGGTAAGTATGTGTGACGGATAGCAGCGAGTTTGTCCGCCTCGGGCAATGATTTACCCGTCACGCACAAACGACGGCGGCGGGTGCGAACGCTAGTGACATCGCTAGCGGTGTCACAGCGTCTAAAACCCCCTTTACTCCAGCATAAAGGAACAGAACAGAAAATACAAGTCTGTTTTGTCTGCAGGCTCACCTGCTGAGATAACATCCGCTTCTATATAGGGATCTAACACTGGAGGTGTAGCAACCTCCACACACAGACCATGTGTGAGACAAACAATCTCCCGGGTTTGCATCACAGAGAATAACCACCTCTGCTATACATAGCTCCTATTGACTACATGTCCTGCAGCCATCTTAAACGTCTTTATAGACCTTTCTTTGTGCGCTTGGGCACAGTCTTGGGAAACAGATGTAATAGGGTGTCCAGTGCCCTACCGCCTACACTTCGTTCTGGTGACTCGTGGTATTGCAATGTGTATGTTTGTGTTTCTACGGTGGCTCAGTGGTTAGCACTGCAGTCTTGCAGCGCTGGGGTCCTGGGTTCAAATCCCACCAAGGACACCATCTGCAAGGAGTTTGTATGTTCTCCCCGTGTTTGCGTGGGTTTCCTCCGGGTACTCCGGCTTTCTCCCACACTCCAAAGACATACAGATAGGGACTCTAGACTGTGAGCCCCAATGGGGACAGTGTTGCAAATGTATGCAAAGCGGTGTGGAATTAATAGCGCTATATAAATGAATAAAATTATTATTACTGTTTAGTATTCTTGAGCTAATGTAATGCATCCTCCTGTAATATAACCGGCTGCCACCAGGTGTCATAGGCTCCTGTTTCCCTTGGTGAGAAGAGATGGATATAGGAAGTGGCTGAGCAGCAGGGGTTAAGTGAGAGGATGGCTTACCAGCACAGGAAGAGATGTAGAAAAAGGCAGCTTCCTGTTTGAGTCAGATGGGAAGATGCAGAGCAATACAATAATTGTGGAGGGAGAGAGCGCAATAGGGTCTTACCAGATAAACGCCAATTGGTGAAAAACAGAGTCACACTCGCCTAATAGCGTTGGGAAAGTCACAACTCCTAGTGTAGCTTATGAAGAAATGGCAACTGCTGCAGTCCCACAGTAGTCATGTGTAATCAGGAGGGAGATGACAGAATTGATTATTCCATTTCTTTATTTATAATGTAGGTCAGGTCAACACATTTCAGGGACCGACTATCCCCTTCATCAGGACATCAAGGAACCATCAAACTGTCTCTGTGATCTGTGAAGTTGGAGGCGGAGGAGGCGGAGGAGCCTCGGTTGGGCCAAAGAATGTTGCCCTGAAGTGGCCGGAAGAGGTCGAAGTTTGTTTGAAGGTTATTTGTGTGATGGAGGTATGGGACATGCCTCTTGTGCCCAGAATTTTGTTGTTGCTTTTTGTTTTTCCCCTGTTGGATTTGGGGATCTGTGAGCCCTTGGGGCTGGAGGAGTACTGTACCCCTGACCCAGGACTCGCCCTGCAACTCTCAGGAACGCCGTCCCATTGCCCTCGTGGACCCTGTCTTGCGAAGGACTTGGTCCAGTCCTTTTTATGGATATGCCCTACTTTCCCCCTGGACTCTCCCCAGTACCCTTCCATGGACTGTGCTCCAAGTCTGAGAGACTGCGTTCAGCGGAAATTGAAACAGAAACGGGACATTCGTTATAGTAAGCGCTAGACCTCCAAGACTGTTTGGATGTTTTTCCCCTTTGTTTTAAGGACAACCCCCCCATCGTTCAGGTCCAGTGGGTGAAGTGGACAATGCCACTCTGTGGTCCCCACCATGACTGGTGAGTGAGAGGACTAGATGTTTTAGCAATGGTTTTGAAATCTTTTGTGTGTTTTTCCAGAGGGACGGACGGGTCTACGGCTACTGGGAAGAGCACGCATACATGATGTTAGAGTATTTAAGAATATGGTAAATGTATGTTATGTATGAGATGTGTTGATTTCTTGCACAAGAGTTCCTGTCGCCAGAGGACTGGCAAATTTAAAGTGGGGGGGAATGTAATAGGGTGTCCAGTGCCCTACCGCCTCCACTTCGTTCTAGTGACTCGTGATATTGCAATGTGTATGTTTGTGTAGCACCCCTGCGGTACATTTGCCAGAAAATGAAAGTGGAAACCCAAACCCCGGGATATCCGTGCCAGTCAACACACCAGCATCTTCAGTGCAGTGGAGTGTAAGTCCAGTGTGTCATGGAGACGTAAAAGGAGTTGGAGTGCCCCTACCTTAGGCTGGCATCTGCCGGTTCCTGCGGGAAAGCAGTTGCAGCAGGAGGGCAAGTGGGTCCATTTGTCTGTGGGCCGAGCTGAACGATCCACCACCATGCTGGGGAAGTGGGTCCGAAGCGGGAGGATAAGTCACCCCATTACGGCCGTCCCTGTAGAGCCGAGCCGGTTACAGAAACAAATATGTATGAAAGATGATGATGATGATGACGTCTCTGTCCTAAGAAAATGGAAAGCAAATGTAAAGCATCTGTTCAGTAAAAGCATTCTTCATGTTTTACCTGGTAGTTGTCTGCTTACTGGGGGCACAGGGCATGAGGCCCATGGAAGTGTATGGGAACCGGAGAAGCTGGCTGAAGAAATGGAAATGCAGCGGTCAGCAGGTACCCCCTCAACACCACATAACACCCACTCCATTCTGCCCCCCGTGTCTGTACTGTGTCGGGGTGGGTTGAGGTTCGCCACAGCTCTCGCCCACGACTGTCCCTCTCCGGCACTTTACACAGACAAGGGTCTTCCCCAACTATCGAGAAAAGACAAGACTAAGGCTTATTATAATTTTCACTGTATCTGACGCTAAAACATCCTTCCCAAGCTATATTCTGCACTTGGGCACAGTCTTAAGAAACAGACAAGGGTGTTTCCCAACTGTTCCCACAAACCTTGACGCTACAATTGTCCAAAATGTCTTGTTTACTGAAGTATTAAGATATAAGTTAACTGAAACTAGGGGGCAAAAGCCAACCCTTGAAAAACAACTCCATCATAGAATCCTTCCTTCACCAAACTTTACAGTTGGCACAATGCAGTCAGACAGGTAAATTCTCCTGACACCGAATCCTGACTCATCCATCAGATGCCAGATAAAGAATTGTGATCCGTCCAGGCATCTTCGGATCCAAGCCGCCCTGTCCTTCTCGCCGACTTTCCTCACGATCTCCTGAATTAGGTCTTCCATAACAAAAACCTTTTTCGTCAGCTGTGACTGGCACACAGCTGACAGCGGCGTGCACTTATATACAAAAACTAGAGGCGCGCAAAAAAATAAGCGGCTAATCCAAACGATTAAAAATGGCGCGCAGCAAGCCCATTCGCCACAACAGGCTTGCTCGTGTTACTGGGCAGAACAATATAACCCTTTTCATAAACTATCACAAAATATACAGTTATAATGGGGTCAGTGTTATCATGCACCCCCTGCGCTATGCGCTAACATGGACTGTTCATTATATTTATGCCAGCGGAATTGTTGAGGCTCTGCAATTATTGAGTCAGCAGAGAGCTGGTGACTTTTATACGCAATGGCCATCAGCATTGACCCCACCATTAACTTTACATCTTATCTGTTTTAAGTGAACTGGCAACAAACTTACATGCACATAAAGGATAATCTGGTGACAGAATATCTTTTATTACCTAAATGGTCTGTTTCTGGAAGGAAACTTGAAATAATATATAAAATATGAAAAACAAATAATTGCCATCAGGGTTAGATGGTAATGTGATGGTGGGATTTGGTGTACTGTGTATCACGTTGTCTAGGGTCGTATTTTAGGCTTAGTTCACTGTCCATTATTTGTGTTGCTTTTGTGTACATTGTATTGTCTGTAGGTAATCACCCCCTGTAGTGTTTGTCCCTAATTGTGAGGTGAGGTGGGCCTGGAATCCACCTAACCTCTTTGCTTACCTGGGGGAATGAGGCAGTCTGTTTGGAGAACTTGAAGAGAGAAGGATTGATGCTCTGGGAGAAACTGTGGCTTCTCAGAGAGACTTGGACATTTATCGCTTACCGGACTATATTTGTGTTACTGGACTAATTTTACCCTCTGTTTTGGGGATTATGTTATGAACCGTTTGATTTGCTTGGAATAAATGTTCTTTAAATTCTTCAGCCATCTCTCGCTCTGTTGATTGTGTGATATGGGAGAAGGATCCCGTCACAGGTAAGTAGACAGAAAAGGCAGCTGTCTGGGAAATAAGTAAACATAGACATTTGATTTCAATCTACTTTTTCCACCTCCACAGTGAATCCTCTGACCATCATATCTATGAAGAAGGATTTTCCATGTATAATTTGATTTTTCACTTTTCAGAAATAAGTGGCACCAGAGCTGTTTGGCAAATGTCCATATTGGATATATGAACTTCACTATTACTGGGGAAGTGAAAGGAAGCCAGTCATAGCTGGTAATTAGCTGGTAATTAATACCTTGCTTGGGAAAGATGGGTAGAAAAGGGTGCTGAGACGCTTGAGGAGACCATCCCTCCCACCACAAAAAGAACCAAAAAATGCCCCGTACATCTTTAGTATTAACCCCTTCATGACCTACGTCCTAAATCATGAAGGGGTAATCACCACCTGCTGCTGAAGTGAGCCGGCAGCAATCCCCATGCCTGTTAACCCCTTAGATCACGCTGTCAAAATGTAATGGAGCGATTTAAATGGCCGCGGCAGGGAAACCGGCTTTTCCCCGCCACCATCGGAAGCTCCGTGATGCGATCACGGAGAGCCAATGGTTGCCATGGTAGCGGCAGGCCATGTTATGACTCCTGTCGCTATCATGACTTAAGGCCCCGTCACACTAAGCAACATCGCTAGCAACATCGCTGCTAACGAACAACTTTTGTGACGTTGCTAGTGATGTTGCTGTGTGTGACATCCAGCAACAACCTGGCCCCTGCTGTGAGGTCGTTGGTTGTTGCTGAATGTCCTGGGCCATTTTTTAGTTGTTGCTGTCCCGCTGTGAAGCACAGATCGCTGTGTGTGACAGCGAGACAGCAACAACTAAATGTGCAGGCAGCAGGAGCCGGCTTCTGCGGAGGCTGGTAACCAATGTAAACATCGGGTAACCAAGAAGCCCTGTCCTTGGTTACCCGATATTTACCTTTGATACCAGCCTCCTCCACTCTCACTGTCAGTGCCGGCTCCTGCTCTGTGCACATGCAGCTGCAGCACACATCGGGTTAATTAACCCGATGTGTGCTGTAACTAGGAGAGCAAGGAGCCAGCGCTAAGCATTGTGCGCTGCTCCCTGCTCTGTGCACATTTAGCTGCAGCACACATCGGGTTAATTAACCCGATGTGTGCTGTAACTAGGAGAGCAGGGAGCCAGCGCTAAGCATTGTGCGCTGCTCCCTGCTCTGTGCACATTTAGCTGCAGCACACATCGGGTTAATTAACCCGATGTGTGCTGTAACTAGGAGAGCAAGGAGCCAGCGCTCAGTGTGCGCTGCTCCCTGCTCTCTGCACGTGTAGCTGCGTGCGGTGGTAACCAAGGTAAATATCGGGTTGGTTACCCGATATTTATCTTAGTTACCAAGCGCAGCATCGTCCACGCGGCGCTGGGGGCTGGTCACTGGTTGCTGGTGAGCTCACCAGCAACTTGTATAGCGACGTTCCAGCGATCCCTGCCAGGTCAGGTTGCTGGTGGGATCGCTGGAGCGTCGCAGTATGACATCTCACCAGCAACCTCCTAGCAACTTACCAGCGATCCCTATCGTTGTTGGGATCGCTGGTAAGTTGCTTAGTGTGACTGGACCTTTAGTTCTTGCTACAATTATATCAAAAACACTGACCCGCACATCAAACAGATGTGAACATCTGCTAGCTGAAAACACATAACTACAAAACATATACAGCTGCACACTCAAATGCTAACAATGAACAAGGGAACTCTGGCATTGCATCACTGCTATAGGAATATTTGAAAAAAAGAGATACTTCGCTTATGTATTGGCCAATACATGTGAGCCAGGTAACCAATGACAAGGTGTAGCTCTATACACCAGGAACCTAACTCAAATGCCTCTATCTGGGTTAAAAACCTTCATGTCTGGGCAGCTAGGACCCAGCTATAAAGGGGAATGAACACAGTTTGATTTAAATGGCCACAGGAGGGAAATCTCCTTTCCCCACCGCCATTGGAGGTTCCGTGATGCGATCACGAGGAGCCTTTGATTGCCATGGTAGCAACGGGTCAGGTCATGTGATGACTCCTGTCGCTATCATGACATAGTTCATGTTGCAGCCGACAGTAACAAGAATGCAGCATTTCTGCTGATCAGAGCTGCGCTGTTATGATCAACATAAATGAATTAGCGATCAGACTGCTGATCCTTATAGTCCCCTAAGGAAACTAGTAAAATAAAATAAAAAAATAAAAAAAAATAAACCCTAAAAGTTCAAATGACCTTATCAAAAATTAAAGGGTTAAAAATTTTTTTAAAAATATACTCAAATTGTGTATCGCCACATTCAAAAATGCCCTATCAAAATGTAAAATCAATTAATCTGATTGGTAAGCGGCATAGCGGCAAAAAATTCCAAACGTCAAAATTATGTTTTTGGGTCGTTGCAAATTTTGCGCAAAATGCAATGCAAGGCGATCAAAATGTAGCATCGGCGCAAAAAGGGTATTGATAAAAATGTCAGCCTGAGATGCAAAAAATAAGCCATTACTGAGCCCCATATCCCAAAAAATGAGAACCCTACGGGTCGCGGAATATGGCGCAAAAAGTGTGCTACTTTTTTGGATGGATTTTATGCTTTTTGATCAAAAGATGTTAAAATACCTTACTTTTTTTTTTTTACTTACAGTATATAGCAATAGTGGAGTTCATGTAGTCATTAATTACAGTGTGCTAATATATAGTGTATGTAAATGTATATTGGCAACATAATGCATTTGTCCACCATTAATGTAATATTAAAAGTGTGCGGATCCTATTTTTGTTCTTTGTTAAATATATATAGTGATGGCACAGTCGTGGTTAATATCTGTCATTATCTAATGTGTACAGTAAATCATTACATATACTGTGCTGTTTTCCATCACGAGTTATGTACAAAGAATATTTTACAATTTTCCATGACCTTTTAACTTTATTTAATCAGCATAATAATGTTCACATAGGAGCTGTGCCATGTGATTAGAACAAACCTATGAATATTTAATACGTGTTTTGTTCCCATCAACTGAAGATGAGGAGCTGGGTGACGTACATCAAAAAAGAATATAGAATATTCTAGAGAAACTCGATTCTTATTGTTCCACACTCAAATTCAGGACCAAAGCCAGGTTATTGAAAGCATCTCTACACTAGGATGTGCTCACACTAGTGTATAGCATGCGATGCAAGAAAATCAGATGAGATCTGCTAATAACATTTGGCTCAGACTCTGTAGCGAGCGTGAGATGTCATATACTATGGTCTGATTCTCTCGCATGCGAGAATCGGATCACAGGTGAAGCGAAGATGGAAAAATTAATCTCTCCATCTTCTCCATTGTCTGTGTGTACTTCTTTTAAAAGGGAACCTGTCATCAGAAATTTGGCTTTCAACCTAAAAGTTTCCCCCTCTGCAGCTCGTGGGCTGCATTCTAGGAAGGTTTCTATACTTTTTGTGCCCCCTTTTAAACCAAAGTAAATACTTTATAAAACTGTACCTTTCGGTTTGAAAATCTTGTAAATTATCCATGGGGGCGGGCCGTGTGGCGTCCGTTGCTGTATCTTACGCCGTCCCCCATGCTCCAAATCATCCCTCAGAACGCCGCCCACTGCGCCCGAGGTTCCGTGCACCCCGGGACACCTGGTGACGTGTTCATAGGCACGAGAGTATGGGCGGCGCTGTGATTGCATCGCAAGTGCCCGCCCATACTCTTGTGCCGGCCCTTTACCCACTGCCTCCAGCGTTCTGCGCCGGCCCGACGTCACCTCCTTCCCATCGTACCCTGCAGCAGGAAATAGATGAGAGGAGCGGAGCAGGCCACTACAGGAGAAGCGGAGGATCTGAGCGACGTACAGAGGGGAGAGCGCGCCCACAAGAGTATGGGCGGGCACTTGCAATGCAATCTCAGCGCCGCCCATACTCTCGTGCCTGCGACCACGTCACTAGGTGTCCTGGCGTGCACGGGACCTCGGGCGCAGTGGGCGGCGTCCTGAGGGATGATTTGGAGCATGGGGGACGGCGTAAGATACAGCAACGGACGCCACACGGCCCGCCCCCATGGATAATTTACAAGATTTTCAAACCGAAAGGTACAGTTTTATAAAGTATTTATTTTGGTTTAAAAGGGGGCACAAAAAGTATAGAAACCTTCCTAGAATGCAGCCCACGAGCTGCTGAGGGGGAAACATTTAGGTTGAAAGCCAAATTTCTGATGACAGGTTCCCTTTAAACTGCACTCGGATTAAATCAATGCAGTCCGATGTTTTATACTCAACAATAGACTTGTAAGGGTTCTCCAAAGGTGATCCAAGATACTCTGCCAATCACAGCACTCTGCAATTTTTTTTCTCATGCCGAATTAGCTGAATAAAAAAACAAAGTGCTGAATTGAGGCTTTAGTGCCCCACCCGTGCCAGCAGCCGGCGCTGCTCGGATCCGGGCCTGCTGGGGTAGTGGCTCAAGGGTCTCCGGACCCGGGGTCTCGCGGACACGCCAAATAAATGGGAGGACATAGATGTACGGGCTAGGCCGTATTAAGTTCGTGACGTCACCCACTGTGTGTGTTGAGTTGGGACACCACCGCTGCTGTGATGGGGCACCCAGGGGAGATGTAGCGGCAGCTGGATGTTAATCCCTCCGTGGGTACGGATGGTTGCCCCGGGGCCCAGTGTCTGGTGCAGGGTATAGCGACGGCAAGGGGGGAGGTTTGATTACTCACAGTCAAAAAAAAAAAAAAAAAATCACACAAGTCTCTGGTAAACCAAGGTGCTGGTGGCCGGTGCCACGGCATTCGGGTCCCCCACCCGGGCTGGTGGTCTCTATCCTTTTCCTCTGCAGTGTTTTGTGTAAGGTGGACTTCCTAGTCTGGAACTCAGGAGTCCGCTCCCGGCTGGATGTGGCCTAATAAGCCGTGCCCGCAGACGCTGGCCCGTGGGATCTATGGGCCCTGGCGGTGACCTCTTATCCCTATCGGTGGGCTGTTGTCTTCTATGAGGGACTTTTGGTGGGACAGAACCTCTAGTCCTGGCCTCAGTTAAACAGGCCACTTGTTTCCGGTCCTGGCTTCAGGGTCCGAGTACCTCCCTTTGTGCTCCGGTTTCCGGGTCGGTTCCCTGTATCGGTACCGGCGGGCTACAACCCTGTCCTGGTCCACCTCGGTTCTGCCGAGCCGTCTTCCCGTCTCCTGCTGAAGGAGACCACCGTCTGCCTCCTAGCCAAGGTACCAGGGCTCCTACCCTGGCACCGTTCAACTTGAACTTTACCTGCTGGAGCTACACTTAGCTCTAGCCCACACTCCTCTCCCAACTGAACCACAAACTTCACTGCTTGTTTTCCCGCCCCGGGCTATCTGGACCCCTGGGTGGGCGTGTCCAACCGCCTGGTCATGCCAACTGGTGTGTCTATCTTTCCCTAAGGGGGGTGACTAGGGTTTTAGGTTGGCTGTGTATTTCCTAAGTGAGGGAAGGGTGTTATGCAGGGGCCTATCTGTGACTACCTGGTTTTGCCAGGGCGTCACATTTTTAGTTCATTCAGTCCTAAAATAGATTGTAATTTCTGCTATATCTCGGTGCACCAGATTTTAGGCAAATAATGGTGCAATATAAGCAAACTTTTTGCAAGATGCATCAAATCTATCTTAGGCCACTTTCAGACGTCTGTGTTTCAGATACGTGTGACATCTGTTTTTAACATGGATGCCACACATATCCATTTTATTCTATGGTTACTACGTTACTCACACGTTAGTGTTTTCACAAGGATTGTGTGGCCCCGCACGTACACACGGGGACATGTCTGTTTATTCTCTTGCAGCATGGGTGTCACACGGATCGTACACTGATGTGATCCGTATGACGTCAACGTGACATGTGCCGGATTAAACACATGTCTTTGAAATAAAATTATTTTCTATACTCATCTGTCTCCAGTGCTGCAGTGTCAGCGCTGCTGTCACTTATTTCCAACCCCCCTCATTAACTGCACCGAGGACCTGGAAGTAGCAGCAGTGCTGGAGACGTTTGCATCGCGGACAGCATCGACGGGGACAGGTGAGTATCCAGCAATGTGTGTGCAGTGACATCAGGAAGTCATCGGAGTATCCAATGAACTCGGATGACCTCCTAGCGACTCCCACGCTACCGCATGTGTCACAACAGTGACTTCATGGGTTCATCGGAGTTCATTGGGAACTTACTGACGCTACACCCAGCAGGAGGTCATCCGAGTTAATTGGATATTCCGATGAACCAATTATGTCACTGCCGCACCCGGACACACACTGTTGAGGGCACCCCTGTGGTGACCTGGGCTGACCTTATGAGGTCCAGGTCACTGCAGGTAAGCTCATACAGCAGTATGTGTGTGCCTACAGGGGCTGCTCTCACAATCAATGGGGAACGTTCGGATTGGATTACAGTGGACCAGGATTAGAGCTTTGACAGGGAAATAAATTGGAAAAGAGGGTGTTTCTTGTCTTTATTGAATAATTTTCTCTTTTTAGGTCTTTTCAGGTTTGCTTTTGAGGAACGTCGTGGGACCTCACAATGGATTACAGCAGACCTTTTGTATTTTAAAAGAAAACAACAAAAAAAACCCAATCCAAATAAATTGGTGAGTGAGGTCTGGAGTCGGGGGAGTTTTGTTCAAATAAACTTTTTTATTCTCCTTTCAACTGCTGGATTAGTAATGGCGGTATCAGCTAGACACCATCCATTACTAATACCAGGGCTTTATGCCAGCTGGAACTGGCATCAACCCCACAAATATTACTTCGTTTGCCACCGCACCAGTGTAACGGCAAGAGCCAGGTCCAGCACCAGAATTGGCACATCTAATGGATGGGCCATTTCTGGGGCGGCTGTGGGCTGCTATTGTTAGGCTGCAAAGGGCCAAATAACCATGACCTTTCCCACCCTAATAATATCAACCCCTAGTGGTCTGCTGTACCTTGGCTGGTTTTAGTAAAATGGAGGAGACCACACGTCATTTTTTTTTTTCCTTTTAATAAAAAACAATAAAAAAAATAAGTGTGGGTTCCCCTCTATTTTTAATAACCAGCCAAGGTACAGCAGAGAGCTGAGGCTTGCAGCCCGCAGCTGCTGCTGTTCATGTGCTGGATATACAAAAAGGTGGGGGGGGACCCCATGTATTTTTTTTAATTAAAAAATAAAAATGCTGTAAAACAGCTAGCCAATCTCAATATCTATTGGCCTATTCTATCTGTTCTTTCTTTCTATTTTAGATGTTCTTTCTTATTTTCTTTCCTTATATCTCTCTATTTATTTTATCTGTTCGATCTATAATTTTTCAGGCTTTGCCCATTTTTTACACATATAAAACCCATTAATTTCTGTATCATGCATTTCTTACCGGTACCAGTCACATGGATGTCACATGTATGCAAACACGGATATCACACATATGACACACAGATGACCACGTGTGGCTTGTACCTGTGTAAACACGGACATCTGAAAAGGGGCCTTAGGGCATTTTCAGACAAACATCCTTTTGCTGTTCGCATGGAGAATGGATGCAGTATGTCTGCATGTAAAAAACATCATAGCATGCGTTAGTCTGGACTGATTTACGGACTAGGCTAATGCATGTGTAGCGCCGCATTGGGCCTAATGGGGTTTACTCGTCACCAGGCGAAGGGTCCCTGGGAAGCGTCACCAGTGGCAGCGGTGACCGGCATCTCGGCCGCCGACCCCTCATGTGACTTTTCCTCTCTCAGGAGCAGTGTTGGATGGGGGATGCTTTGCAGCGCCACCCATGGTGTGCGGCCAGGAATCAGCCGCCGCTGCGAGATGTTGTTGCTCTCCTCCCGGGCTGATGTTCACACAGCTCAGGTAGTTCAGCTCCCCACAGATGGAGCGAGCCCCGGGGAGAACGAGGGAGAGGGCCGTTGGTGCCGAAGCCGGTAATAACAGGCCAAGGCAGCGACTGCGGGTCCATAACTTTTACTTACAGTTCTTTAAGAAGGCTGCCCTTGGGTACCGGTCACCGCCGTGCTGGGCCCCAGCCGATTCCAGGTAAGCAAGGAGCAACCACCGGTGTCCGTGACCATGTAAGACCTTTCTCCTCTGCGCCTGTAGTATAATGTGGATCTCCGGGGCGTGAAGCGAGTTGGAGACTCCACTTCCACGTTGTGTCCCATTTGAAATTGGGTTAGCCTGGGGACTACCTAGTCTACCCGCAGCTCTGCAGAATTGATGAAGCAACATAAAGTATGGTCCATCCTAGGGGTCTGCAATCTGTCTGCGCCGGCCTCCAAGGGAGCAGTTCAGTAAGCTTCCCTTTGGCTGCCATGTTCTCCTCAGTCTCACAGGCTCACCCGACTGTCTGCAGCTGCTCACGGTCTCATCCGGTTACCTCCAGTCTGCCAGCTCCTATGAGTCCATGATGTCCTGGTGCGCTCTCTCTCTCTCTCCTTCTGTGTCTCTGACTGACTGTTCTGCCTGGTCGGTCCCCACCCTGGGGGGAGTTGGGTCGCAGACCCACCAGAGACCTGTTAGTTCTTTGTCTCAGGCTGAGTGTGTGATTTTCTGTCTGCTCTAAGGGGTACTTTGCACACTACGACATCGCAAGCCGATTGTAGCGATGCCGAGCGCGATAGTCCCCGCCCCCGTCGCACATGCGATCTCTTGTGATAGCTGCCGTAGTGAACATTATCGCTGCGGCAGCTTCACATGCACTTACCTGCCCTGCGACATCGCTTTGGCCGGCAAACCACCTCCTTCCTAAGGGGGCGGGTCCTGCAGCATCACAGCGACGTCACACGGCAGGCGGCCAATAGAAGCAGAAGGGCCGAGATGAGCGGGACGTAAACATCCCGCCCACCTCCTTCCTTCCTCATTGCAGCCGGGACGCAGGTAAGGAGATGTTCCTCGCTCCTGCGGCTTCATACACAGCGATGTGTGCTACCGCAGGAACGAGGAACAACATCGTACCTGTCGCTGCAGCGACATTATGGAAATGCCCGACAGTACACCAATCATACAATTTCAACACTTTTGCGCTCGTTAATCGTATTAAAAATGATTCACATAATCCGATGTCGACAATGACGCCGGATGTGCATCACTTTCGATTTGACCCCACCGACATCGCAGCTGCAATGTCGTAGTGTGCAAAGTACCCCTTACTCTTCACTCCCAGTGTCCCCTCCTTTGGGATGACTCACTCTGCCCGGGAAGTTCCCCACTGCCGTGGTAACCACCTCTGCCCTGATTTCAGTGTAAATGCACCTGGTCTCCTGCTTGTGTAACTAGTAGTGATGGGCAGTCTGGCTCTTTTTAGTGATCCGGTTCCCATGGCTCCGCTCACCAAAAAGAGGCGGCTCATTCAGATCATTCTTGGCTCCTTAAATATGTGTTCACCTGGGGTGAACACATTTAATAAGATTATAGTGACGCCGCTGAAACCACGCCCACCCACGGCCAAACCCCGCCCACTTACAAGGGACCAATTAAATTGCGGAGTGGGCGGGTTTTCAGCGCCGAAAAGAGCCGTTTAGCGATTTTAGTGGCTCACTTTGCTGATCCGGCTCCTGTCAGTCACAGCAGGGAGCCGGATCTTTGTGTGGGATCGTTCGCGACCGACACATCACTAGTAACTAGATATGAACACAGGATGTTGTGTAAAGCTCCAGACACCAGTAATTAACTCCCTCTTACCTGGATCATCACTGCACCTCAAATTGAATGCAGTTCCCTGTGGCGACAGAGACCCCAGGGCGCCACACATGTAAATGCAGGCAGCCTCTAGACCCATTTGTGGACGTGACTGAATTAATAACTTCAGAGTCTTGTGTGAACACAGCCTTAGGATATGTGCACATGACATATTTTCCACATGGGGCAAACTGTTGAGTTTTTCAAGAGGAAGAGGTTTCATGAAATGCCAGTGGTTTTTTTCCTGAACCATTCTTAGTGTTTATGGTGTTTTCTCCAAGCGTTTTACTATTGTTAATTTGTTTTTTTTTCCCGCCATTTTTTGTTCCTTTTTTTTTTTTAACTCCATTCAACCATGAAGAAACCACTAATGGTTTTTGAAGCAAAAAACGCTAGCAAAACATTCAAAATAGATGTTTGGCCTTTTATGCCTTCCCATTGACTTATATTGTAAAGTATGCGTCATTTGTCCTAAATCTATAAACCTCATACTCATTTTTTACACCACCAACAATTTATAGCCACAAAGAACCATTAGGGACGGTGTTTAACCTAAAAAGCTAGACTTTATTTATTCATATAAAATATTAACAATCACATGTGTCAAACAAGAGATATCAAACTTATCACACTGGACATGTCAACATACCAACATTATACCAGTAATCTCCACAATGCCGTCTGAACATAATTAATCCTCCAATAACCAGTATCTATTATTAAGCTTCACCTGTACTTTTCCTTCAGCTGTCCCTTCCCTCTTCCCCCTTCCCTCCCCCTCTTCCCCATTCCCTCTCCATCATCCCCCCTCCACTTTCCCTATCCCCTTCCATTCCCTATTATAGGTAGTTGAACACGGTCTGGGATACCCTTTATGCATTTGTATGCCGTTGGTTAATTGTAAGTCACCTGGAGCTCAGTCATGACCAGGAGTGTAATATTGCAATATTGCAAAATATATGCTGGGTAGAGCTAACCCTGGGGGTATAATTTTATGCTATTTTTGACAGAACGTTGGTACGGGTGTCACCATCACTCCCCCTATAATAGTTATGTATGAAAGAATAGGACTTTTGTTGCAATACTGCATGATATGGTTTTTAACTGAGTTCCTACTCATGAAGGGAGCAGTTTAGTCAGGATACTGTCATTTGATTGCCCCCCCCCCCCGTTTCTTTTCTTTCTTTTTTTGTAACATCAACCATGGCTTTAAGAATATACACTTAATTGCTTAGATCAAGCCTATACGGAATATAATTCCCCTGTACGCGGCCCTACCTAGCTTGCCGGGTGCTCACTCTAATGTTGCGGTAACCTTGCAGTGCCTGCTGTTGTGTTTGGTTGCCATGGTAGTAATACCGAGGCGGCTGACACGCAGCGTGCGTTTCAACCACCGGAACTTGGAGAGGGCCGTGATACACCCGGAAATATGGATGGGTCCGCGTCACCAATGGGGGCGGGCCGGGCATAAGTCACTGCATACACAGGAAGGAGGTTCTGGTACCGCGTCACCTATGGGGGCGGGCCGGGCATACGTCACTGCACACACACGATGGAGGTTCCGGTTCCACTATAAAAAGGCGCATTTTTCAAAGACATGTACACACGTCCCCTGAAGAAGTGGGAAACACGCGTCGGGATAGAGGACGGTCACGCCAATTGCTACTACAGTCAGGTCAGTGTATCTCTACATTGCCGTGGTTTGCTTCAGCCACTTTGGGGAGGTATTTGTCTGAGGTGGAGACGCTGTTTTTACTGGGTGTTAGCTCACTTGCAATGGAATCACTAAGGATTTACTTGTATATATGAGTGTGATCAGCCTGACGAGGTCAGGTAGAATCCTTGTAAGTCCGGGATTTATAATATCAATGATAGTAATAACAAAATCATCTGCCGTACTTGAGTATCTATATATATAATTGCCTTATTCTGTCTGTCTGTCTGTCTGTCATGCTCCAAAATTGTGTCACCGTGACATGTCCTTACGGTGACACAAAGCTGATTGGCCGCTGGGTTCGCCATGGCCCCGCCCCCCCACACGGATTGGCCTCTCGCCCCGGCTGCGCCCCCACACGGATTGGCCAGCCGCTCGCCCAGGCTCTGCCCCACCCCACAGATTGGCCTCTCGCCCCGGCACCCTGCAGGCATTGGCAACTCGCCCACGCCACGCCCCGCCCCCCTCACGCAATAGACGTTAGCTCTCGCCCCCCCCCCCCCCCCCCGCATTGCTGAACTGACACGGTCACGGAGCCACGAATCCCAGGTGAGTACTGTACTCCTCCCCCCCCCCCCTTTCCCCCCTCACCAACGGGAGCCCACATCAGCGTACGCCGCCGCCGTATGCTGGTGTTGGCTCCCGTGCGAGCGGGGGACGTGTTGCGCTGGTAACCATGCTTGCATAGTTACCAGTAAATAAAGGTCCTGCAGCGGCGGGACTTCCACACGCACAAACATAACAGCACACACACACGCATACACACACACACATCAGATCGCACTCACTCTCACAAACACCTCGCACACACCTCACACACACCTCGCACACACCTCGCACACACCTCGCACACACATCGCATCCACACACTCACACACACATCGCATCCACATACTCACAGCATTCGGCGATATCGCTTGCTTCTCGGCCTCGATACTGTGCTGTTGTGATCTTCCAGGACCTGACGGAGGATCACATGGCCAGAGGCATGTGGTATGTCCGGATGTTGTGAGTATCAGCGCGTATGTGCGATATCGTCAGTGTCTGTGTGTGTGAGTGGATGCGATCGGGTGTGTGTGAGTGGATGCGATCGGGTGTGTGTGAGTGGATGCGATCGGGTGTGTGTGAGTGGATGCGATCGGATGTGTGAGTGTCGGCAGAGGAGCACGGCGTGCTGGAGGAGGCTGGGAGCAGAGAGGCTGATCATGGGGAAGGCTGGGAGGAGAGAGGCTGATGATGGGGGAGGCTGGGAGGGGGAGGCTGATGCTGGGGGAGGCTGGGACGAGGGAGGCTGATGCTGGTGGAGGCTGATGCTTGGGGAGGCTGATGCTGGGGGAGGCTGGAAGGAGAGAGGCTAATGCTGGTGGAGGCTGATGCTTGGGGAGGCTGATGCTGGGGGAGACTGGGAGGGGAAGGCTGATGCTGAGGGAGGCTGGGAGGAAGGAGGCTGGGAGGAGAGAGGCTGATCCTGGGGAAGGCTGGGAACGGGAGGCTGATGCTGATGGAGGCTGGAAGGAGTGAGGCTGATGCTGGGGGAGGCTGGAAGGAAAGAGGCTGATGCTGGTGGAGGCTGATGCTTGGGGAGGCTGATGCTGGGGGAGACTGGGAGCGGAAGGCTGATGCTGAGGGAGGCTGGGAGGGGGAGGCTGGGAGGAAGGAGGCTGGGAGGAAGGAGGCTGGGAGGAAGGAGGCTGGGAGGAGAGAGGCTGAACCTAGGGAAGGCTGGGAAGGGGAGGCTGATGCTGGGGGAGGCTGGAAGGAGAGAGGCTGATGCTGGTGGAGGCTGATGCTTGGGGAGGCTGATGCTGGGGGAGACTGGGAGCGGAAGGCTGATGCTGAGGGAGGCTGGGAGGAAGGAGGCTGGGAGGAGAGAGGCTGATCCTCGGGAAGGCTGGGAAGGGGAGGCTGATGCTGAGGGAAGCTGGAAGGAGAGAGGCTGATGCTGGGGGAGGCTGGAAGGAGAGAGGCTGAGGCTGGGAGGAGAGAGGCTGATGCTGGGGAAGGCTGATGCTGAGGGAGGCTGGGAGGGGAAAGCTAATGCTAGGGAAGGCTGGGAGGACGGAGGCTGGGAGGAGAGAGGCTGAACCTGGGGAAGGCTGGGAGAGGGAGGCTGATGCTGGAGGAGGCTGGAAGGAAAGAGGCTGATGCTGGCGGAGGCTGATGCTGGGGGAGGCTGGAAGGAGAGAGTCTGATGCTGGTGGAGGCTGATGCTTGGGGAGGCTGGGAGAGGGAGGCTGATGCTGAGGGAGGCTGGGAGGAGGGAGGCTGGGAGAGGTAGGCTGAGAGAAGAGAAGCTGATGCTGGGGGAGACTGGTAGAGGGAGGCTGATGCTGGGGGAGGGTGGGAGGAGGGAGGCTGGGAGGAGAGAGGCTGATGCTGGGGAAGGCTGGGAGGAGAGAGGCTGATGCTGGGGACAGAGAGGAGAGGCTGATGCTGGGAGGAGAGAGGCTCATGCTAGGATGAGAGAGGCTGATGCTGGGAGGAGAGAGGCTGATGCTGGGAGGAGAGAGGCTGATGCTGGGAGGAGAGAGGCTGATGCTGGGGGCAGAGAAGCTGATGCTGGGGGCAGAGAGGCTGATGCTGGTGCAGCATGGGGGATGGAGCACGATGGGGGGTGCGCAGCATCGGGGATGGAGCATGATGGGGGGGTGCGCAGCATCGGGGATGGAGCACGATGGGGAGTTCACAGCATGGGGGATGGAGCACGTTTGGGAGTGCGCAGCATGGCGGGTGGAGCACGTTTGGGAGTGCGCAGCATGGGAGATGGAGCACGATAGGGGGTGCGCAGCATAGGGGATGGAGCACGATGGGGAGTGCGCTGCATGGGGGATGGAGCACGATGGGGAGTGCGGAGTATGGCGGATGGAGCACGTTTGGGAGTGCGCAGCATGGCGGATGGAGCACGTTTGGGAGTGCGCAGCATGGCGGATGGAGCACGTTTGGGAGTGCGCAGCATGGGAGATGGAGCACGATGGGGGGTGCGCAGCATGGGAGATGGAGCACGATGGGGGGTGCGCTGCATGGGGGATGGAGCACGATGGGGAGTGCGCTGCATGGGGGATGGAGCACGATGGGGAGTGCGCACCTCCCCCCAAAACACACACACACACACACACACACACACACGCGCGCGCGCACTGCACAACACACCACACACCACACACACACACACACACACACACACTGGGAACCACAAACAACTGCCCTACACAGACACCCACACACAGACAACGCTGCACACACACAACACCCAACACACAAACACCGCGGCACACACAAATATACGCACATACCGCACAACACACACATTGCACAAAACATACCTCCCCCCAAAACACACCACACACACACAAACCGCGCAACACACACACAACGCTACAGACACACAGCGCTCCACAAACAACGCAACACACGCAACACACATACAACACCGCTCTCACCCCCCGTCACACCCAGACAACACCCAGAACATGTACAGCCCCTACACAAACACTTGGTAACTACACACAACAACATATATATATATATATACACACATATAAAACAAAAATCATACATGAACTACACAATACGTAAATTCTAGAATACCCGATGCGTAGAATCGGGCCACCTTCTAGTTAATTACATAACCAGCTGTACACCCAGCGGTCATGGCAGGAACTACAGGTGAAGCTTAATAATAGATACTGGTTCTATGGTTCCAGGAGCACTCCACTGTACTCCACTGGCAACCACACGCCTGGGCACTCAGGTCACCATCACACTCCTGTCAGTGCTTCCACTCGCTCTCTCCGTCTGTCATTCACCGACGACTCTCTCCCTCTACCCTCACTGTCCACTGTCTGCCCATCCCACCTGGTTGTCTAGTGGACTGGATTGGCTCCACCTCTAAGTGGTCATCCATTAGGTCCAACCCTAGTCTGGTACCAGTCTGTGAGGAATTTGAGGATAAAACAGGAATTAACTGGAATGTTTTTGTTGTTACCGGCACTGGTCTTCTGGGTCCCTAGGGGGTAGGCCCTGTATCCTGCTGGTGGGGATGCAGTACCTTGTAGCTCCCTGATGGCTTCAGGGGTGCTACACATACCCAGTACATTCTGACTTTCATGTGATGAGATGACTGTTAAATCTGTCAGCAGGGCACCTGCCCTTGTTGCCACAGGGGGCATCATCACCTCCCCTCCCCTCGCAACAACGATCGAAGTGACTGGCTGTTCAATTTAGCCAATCACAGCGATCTTAACATTGAGATCCAGCTATGATTGTGACGTACTGGACCCCAGGGGGTCACAGGTAATTACATCAGCCACATACAGACACACCCCAACCCCTGTGAGGTCACACACATGTCACCCGATAGGGAGACCTGATGCCTCCCCCAGGGCAAGTAGAGCACACCAGGTGGGCGGAGTCAGGCGGAAAGACATGCCCACCGAGGAGACTACTGGCCTGGGGCAGGAAGTTCAAGCAGAACAGTTTAGGGAAGGAGTTGATAGTGACAGGAGGTGAAAGAGAGAGAGAGAGACTGTCAGGGACTCAGGTTGGAGCCTGGGCCCCTTGGAAAACGTCAGGCAGGCGGTGGTGGCCGTCTGCAGGAGTACCGGTACAGCAACCGGCGGAACCGTACGGACCGGGCTTGGGTTGGAGCTCGCCGGTCCCGAACCGGGGAGCCAAACATGTACCGGAGCACCAAACAGAAGGGTACTCAGACCCCGTCCTAGCTTAGAAGCCACTGAGTATAGGCAAATTGACTGATTGCTGGCCGGACCTCAGGGGTTCATCCACAACCAAAGACCCGAAAGAAGGCAAAAGCCCAACGAGACCGGGTGAGCGCCACCGCCAAGGGCCAAAATACCAGACAGGCCAGAGCCTGCGGGCAACTGAGAGATCCTCCGGCAGCTCAACGCCGGGGAGCGGGCTCCCACTTCTTAGGCAGGGGGGGCCGCAACACAAAACATCCAGAGGTGCACAGGAAAAGGGGCCACCATCAACCCCACAGGGGACATCAGCAGCCGGCCGCGGGGACCGACCACTACCGGACTTTGGTTTACCAGTGACTCAGTGTGCATTAATCGTGAGTACACCAGTGCCATCCGGGCACGATACTACACTGCGGCACGGCACCCTGCACCCCGACTACAACAACCACCAACCCTCACAGTCCCCCGGGACACACCGCCCCTACCCACGGATGGGCTAACATCTCGGCTGCGGCCGCAACACCGATCCCAGACGAGCCCGCCATTAGTCCAGCCGCAGCGGTGGTGCTTCTCCCGTCACCACGACCCGTGGGTGGCGTCACGATCCGTAACACGACCACCATCCTCCCACCGCCTACTCCCCCCACCTTAACAAGAGTGATGTGGCCCCCGGTCCGGAGGCGCTCGTGCCACCGACAACCCGAGCCCGGACCTCGAGCGGCTCGGCCCGAGCAAGCGGAGGAAGCGGCCGGGCCCCTCTCAGGGCGGTACACGTATAACTCTTTCTGGCGTCACGAACAGGATTCGGACAGTCCACTTACCTGTGGAAAGTGTGCCCTAGAAGTTTCCATCAGCGGCGTCCAGCCGAAAAAGTTGAAGTCCCGCCATCTTAGCGCAAAAGTTTCCCGCTCGAGTCGTCTTCCCCGAGCAGGAAGATGTGAAAAGAGAAGCCCCGCCCCCAAAGGAGGAGTGTTAAGCGAAAACCAAGGGGGAGGCGGGCGAGAAGGCTGCTGGATGTAACGAGCAGATAAAAAGGCAGGGACTCCAGGACCCTGCATCCGTTCCTGGACCCATACTGTTCAGCATGGCGACTCCCATCCAGCGTCCCGATACCCCGGAGCCCGCGCAAGGAACGGCGGCGAGGGTGAAGGCCCGGATGGAGGAAATGTGTCGCCGCCTCCAGCACCAGGTGAAGCACTGGGCGGCGGAGATGGGGGAAATAGTGGCTACTGTGCGGGCCCGTGAGAGGATGACAGTGTTGGCAGGGTGGGGAGGCGACCCACGTCCCTGTGCCCTTGAGGGGGTCGGCCATCGCGGCTGAGGGGCCCGGTCTGCTGTTGCCCACCATACCGCCTCCTCCATTGCCCGCAACAGTGGTTGCTGCTCCTCCGCCCGTATCTCCACCCCCGACATCAGTGGCGGAGTACGTCCCGGGCGCGCACGGGAAGCAGGCCTGGACCTGCAATGGAACCAGGCCGCGCAGAGCTCGTTGCTGGAAGAGGCCCTTTACCGGATACCAGAGGCGATGCCGAGGGCCCCGGAAGTGGCCACACCCAAAAGGTACCCAGGTTCCAGCAACCCGCTCGGCCAAGAAGGCCCCAAAGGCAAAGCACACCGCTCCAGGGTCACGGGCCTCGGCTTAGGTTCCGCGGGGAGGCAGCTGCAGGGCAGCAGAGCCGGCCGCGACACAGCGGCGCTCCCCTCCGAGGGTGTCGATAGTGGTCGACACGGGAGAGCGCCGGCTGGGCCAGACCCCCATTGAAGCAGACCCCGAGTATGGGAACCCGCCGTACTGGGAGCGGCAGCCCAGCCAGTTGAGTTGGGAGATTGCGGCCCGTGAGAGAAAAAAGAGAGGAGGTGCTAGCCCATACCATTGAAGGAAAGGAGCACCTGAGGAGTACTGGATATTAAGTGCGGGGCCCGACCTACCAGGACCAGGTCCGGCGCTTCAACAAAGACAAGGGCTGGGGATTCTTGTATGACCCCGGTCTGGAGATGGAGGTGTTCTTTTCCCGGCGGGATGTAAACAGTCATCTCCCGTTCGGACACCCAGACCGTGACCTCTTGCCCAGCGACTTGGTGCACTACACTCGGCACCGAGGGGAGAGGGGCTGGTTTGCCCTAGATGTCCGGAGTGGCAGACAGCCCCCTCCTCCACCGTACACCCCCGATGTGGAGGTTGAGGAAGAGGAACCTCCCGCTGAGTAAGTGGAAATCCGTTGCAGGAAAAAAGGACCCATCCCCCGTTGGGACTTGTGTGTTGTTAACAACCCTGTTGCGTAAGTGACTGCTCATGGACAAGGCCATGGACTAGCCAGCCACCCAAAAACTTTTGGGCTTGTAAATATTGCCCTATCCTGCCCCCTTTATCATGCCTTCCCGTTCCGTTGGCCTCCGGAGAGGCAGATTGGAGGTAGGACCCACAGCAGACTGGGGTCCGGTCACCACCCTCCGGGGAGCCCTTTAACAACTGCCGGGTGCGCTGCACTGTACCTGTTCCCGCCTGGGAGACCTACCGTGTTCCTGTTTCCGGACTGGGGAAAAGGGGTGCTGCCCATTTCTTAGGGGCAGCATCAAGGCTAGGTTGATTGGGTGGGAAAGGCAGAAGGACATGATCCCGTTCCCGATTAATAAAGTTTGAAACGTTAAAGTAAAATGCCTCCCATTAAGGGAAGATCTTCGATAACCATAGTTTGTACAAATGTTATTAGAATTGTAAGTGTTTTCCCGTTTTTTCTTTCCCGTTTTTACAGTTTGAAAAATAAAAATAAACCGGAGTTGGTCGGGCAGCCCGCGGACGGTCTGCATTACACCAAGGGGGTATGTGACGCCCTGGACCCCAGGGGTCACAGGTAATTACATCAGCCACATACACACACACACACCCCCGACCCCTGTGAGGTCACACACGTCACCCGATAGGGAGACCTGATGCCTCCCCCAGGGCAAGTAGAGCACACCAGGTGGGCAGAGTCAGGCGGAAAGACACGCCCACCGAGGAGACTACTGTCCTGGGGCAGGAAGTTCAAGCAGAACAGTTTAGGGAAGGAGTTGATAGTGACAGGAGGTGAAAGAGAGAGAGACTGTCAGGGACTCAGGTTGGAGCCTGGGCCCCTTGGAAAATGTCAGGCAGGCAGGCGGTGGTGGTCGTCTGCAGGAGTACCGGTACAGCAACCGGCGGAACCGTACGGACCGGGCTTGGGTTGGAGCCCGCCGGTCCCGAACCGGGGAGCCAAACATGTACCGGAGCACCAAACAGAAGAAGGGTACTCAGACCCCGTCCTAGCTTAGAAGCCACTGAGTATAGGCAAATTGACTGATTGCTGGCCGGACCTCAGGGGTTCATCCACAACCAAAGACCCGAAAGAAGGCAAAAGCTCAACGAGACCGGGTGAGCGCCACCGCCAAGGGCCAAACACCCGACGGGCCAGCACCTGTGGGCAACCGAGGGCTCCTCCGGCAGCTCAACGCCAGGGAGCGGGCTCCCACTGCTTAGGCAGGGGGGACCGCAACACAAACATCCAGAGGTGCACGGGAAAAAGGGGCCACCATCAACCCCACAGGGGACATCAGCAGCCGACCGCGGGGACTGACCACTACCGAACTTTGGTTTACCAGTGACTCAGTGTGCATTAATCATGAGTACACCAGTGCCATCCGGGCACGACACACTACACCGCGACACGGCGCCCTGCACCCCGACTACAACAACCACCAACCCTCACAGTCCCCCACCGGGCCCCGGGACACACCGCCCCTACCCACGGAGGGGCTAACATCTCGACTGCAACACCGATCCCGGACGAGCCCACCATTACTCCAGCCGCAGCGGTGGTGCTTCTCCCGTCACCACGACCCATGGGTGGCGTCACGATCCGTTACACGACCACCATCCTCCCACCGCCTACTCCCCCCCTTAACAAGAGTGACGTGGCCCCCAGTCCGGAGGCAGTCGTGCCACCGACAACCCGAGCCCGGACCTCGAGCGGCTCAGCCCGAGCAAGCGGAGGAAGCGGCCGGGCCCCTCTCAGGGCGGTACATGATCACTGCAATAACAGCAGTGATGGATCCTAGCAATGGCAGAGTCACCCCCTCCAGCACTGGTTGGAGCAATCGTCCTGTGAAATGCGACCACTCCAATCAGAGAGCAGCACTGCAGTCTGACCTGTCAGTGACCGCCCTGCTCCGCCTCAAGTTTAGAGATGTGTACAGAGGGGTCACTGTCACAGTCTGCTGCTGATCTGCTGGGCCTTGTGTTTCACTAGCTTTTTCAAGCTTGTGCCATCACTGTTGTGCTTCTTGCTGTTCTTGCTACTGTTCGTGAATCAAAAAAGATCTTTTTCCTGTTCCTGTCCCCTGCTTTTTCTTAGTTCTGATCTCGCTCTGTCACCCCTCTTCCCTCATTCCAGCCCTCTCCCTAACCTCTTCCCCATCCCCCCGTTCTGCCGTTGAGTGTAAGGGGCTCGTGCGCACGTTGCGTAATAGCATGCATTTGTCGCGGGCGGGGAGGAGGGTGTCAGCACACCACGCTCACCCCTTCTCCTCGGGTCCGGCGGCTGCTGCTCAGTGGTGGCTCGAGCTGTGGGCCGGATCCCGGGGGTTTCTCGAGCGGCACTCCTCGCCCGTGAGTGAAAGGGGTTTGTTGGGTGTGGGGATAGTTTATTGTCCGTGACGCCACCCACGGTTGTGGTGATTGCACCACCGCTGCTCTATATCGGGATCCCGGGGATGGTGATGCGGAGCAGCCAGGTGTTGTGTTGCCCCTCCGTGGGTAGGGGTTGGTGATCCCGGGGCCCGGTGATGGCTTGGGAGGTGCAGGGCCTGGTGGGCGCAGGGACGCAGGGGCAGCGCTGTGCCTTGCGGCACTGTGGTACTCACTCAGCCTGAGACGTTGACACAGTTTTTACGGTAAACCAAACGGCTGGTAAGACGGTCCCACGGACGGCTGCACTTGCTCTCCCAGTAGGTGACGGTGATGTCCCTCTTCCTGGCACCTTTGTGTACTTGTTGGTTGCGATGGGTCCCCACCGGTAACCCGCTCCCCGGCTTCAAGCTGGACCGGGGGAGCTCTACTCTTTGCCCGCAGGCGCTGGCCCTAAGAAACTGGTGCCTTGGCGGTGGCGGTGTCTCTCTTACACTGGCTGGGCTGTTGCCTTCAATCGGGACTTGGTTGTTGGGGGATCTACGTCCCCTTCACTGACGGATTCAGCAAATTATAGCGACTCCAAGCCTTGCCGGGGTCCGAGAGGCCCCTCCCTGGTGCTGACTGTCCTTCGGAACACTGCTCCAGACCGCCGGGCACACAGCCTACGGGGTCCTTCCAGGAACTTCCAAACGGTCCCCCTCCAGACAGTCACCGCCGTTGCTGACCTTGCTGACCTGTCCTGCACACAGCTGGACTCTTCAGGCTTTGCACACTCTTTCTGTTCTGTCACCACTCCTGCTTTCCTCCTTTACTACTTTTCTTCCTTCACTTTCACTTAGCTGTTTACTTTAGCCCTGTCTGGGCTACTCCTCCACTCCTTCCACTTTCTCCTCCCTGACTAGACTCCAACTCTAGACTGCCTGGTACTTCCCGCCTCCAGAGCTGTGAACTCCTCGGTGGGCGGAGCCAACCGCCTGGCCCACCCCCTGGTGTGAATCATCAGCCTCTGGAGGAAGGCAACAAGGATTTTTGGTTAGCTTAGATGTTCCTACCTGGGATGTAGGGTGTGGTGGTGTTTGACCTGTGTCCCCTGGCTTGCCCAGGGCGACACACATTTACGCTGTGTTTTGCACTGCAGCGTAAATGCATGCGTCCTGCCTCCCCAGCACAATCTGTATAGATTGTGCGCACATTGCTTTTTTTTTTTTAAACACAGCGATTTGGGTGCTAAAATTTTGACCCAAATCTGTGCGTTAAAAAATGCAGCATGTCAATTAATTTGTGCGCTTTGGATGCAGCTCCCACTCTGTCTATGAGAGAGGCAGCATCCAGAGCACATGCAATCGGCATGTAATCTGCTGAAACACTGCATCCATTACGCAGTGTTTGTGCAACGATTTGAAGCGCACATGTGACGCCCTGGACTATTCAGGTCGTTACAGGGTTCTGCACAATCTGCCCTTCCCGTGCAGGACTCAAACCCCCATGGTTTTGGGAACCCAACCTGCAGTACTGCCTCCACCAGCATTCACAAATCCTAGATACGTCTTGCACTACACCTGTCAGGCAGACCAGTGGACTCCTTAAGGAGGAATAGGGCCGCCCACCTAGGGGTCAGGTAGGAAGGGGGAGGTGTCGGTTCAGTCGAGTAGTAACCCTCGAGCTGTGAGGAGATCTAAGGAAGCTTGGAGTTGTAGCTCCCAGGGGAGAAGCAGACTTGGTCGCAGACGGTGGTCTGGACCCAAAGGAGTCGGACCCCCAGTCGCAGGGAATTGAGGCTAGTTGCCTGGAACCCGTCAAAGAGGACGGTCAGCAGCCTGGTCCTATCACCGGTCCGGGACCGAAAGCACGTCGGGTACACGGACCCTAGGTCGGGGAGAAGCTTCAGGCGACCCGACAATTAACCTGCGGAGGATAGGGCCTTTATGGGCTGTTCCCACGAAGCTCAGAGATCGGGGGCACTAGCGCAACAAGGGGGATAGGGCTTTCCTAGCAAGCGGCCCACTGAAATCCCAAGCGTGAGCTCCTGAGAGCAGGCTCCTTCACTTAGCCACAGTGGGGTGCGGGGCTCGGAAAGCTCAAAGCTACCGGGTCACTAAGGACAATCTAAATTGGTGCCAGGAGGCAGGTTACGGACCACCAGGAAGTGCTGCAGGGGACGGGATCCGGACGAGCTCCCCTCGAGAGGCAACAGCAGTCAGAGACTAGGTTTACCCTGTTGTCAGCGTCTGCTTCATTGCTGAGTGAGTACCCGACTGACCTCTGCACTGCAACCCCGCATCACCATCCAGAGTCCCGGGGGCCTAACCCCTACCCGTGGAGGGTAAAGTCATCTTCCTGCCCCCAGGTACTCCCAACGGCAGTACTCCCAATTACCGTACACCGCAGGTGGCGTCACGAACTATACCAATCCCCTGTAAATACCCCCTTTTCCATTTGAGTGTGGCCCCTAGCCCCCGGATCCGGAGACCCTCGAGTAATCACCAACCCCGGATCCGAGCGGTTCGATTCGCTGCAGGGGCGGCACACACACATGTGCTGTCAAATTGCTGCAGAAATTTCAGAATTTATGTGCGAACAAGACCTTAGTCAGTTCTTGATCTCTCATTTTTTGGCAGATTTTTTTTTCTGCTCCACATTTGTGCGTGCATTCTGCAGCCGCTGAGCGCTGCTCAGTGGTGCACATCACTGATCGGTGCCCATGCTCGCTTTTGGCCAGTACTTTTTTTTCTAGTACGAGTTTCCCACAGTTTAACACAGGGGTCTCAAACTCGGCGGGGTGTATGGACTGGACAGAGGAAAAAAAAATAATTTGGGGGACCGTATTCTTTGCAGAACAAAGTGACATTTTTATTGGTACTAATATATATATATATATATATATATATATATAAATAAAACGCCCTGGGCAAGCCAGGGGTCACAGGTTATTGCACCACCACACCCTACACCCCAGTTAGGAACACCAAGGCTACCCAAATCCTTGTTGCCTTCCTCCAGGGGCTGATGTTCACACCAGGGGGTGGGCCAGGCGGTTGGCTCCGCCCACCGAGGAGTACACAGCCCTGGAGGCGGGAGGAACCAGGCAGTTAGTTAGAGTTTGGACAGGAAAGAGAACAGAGATTAGCTCAGGGGGAGCTTGAGTGAGGAGCTAAGTGAAGGAATAAACAGTGAAGTGTAAAGAGAGTGAAAAGTGACAGAAGTAAAGCCTGAAGTTGGTCCGGCTGTGTGCCAGGACAGTGTCAGCAAGGTCAGCAGACGGCGGTGATTGTCTGGAGGGGTGACTGCTCGGAGGTTGCTGGAAGGACCGCGGACGGGTAGTGGCCCGGCGGTCTGAAGCAGTATACAAAAGGACAGTCAGCACCAGGGCAGGGGCCTCTCTGATCCCGGCAAAGCTAGGAGTCGCCATAATTTGCCAAATCCGTCAGTGAAGGGGACGACTGTCTCCCAACAACCAAGTCCCGATAGAAGGCAACAGTCCAACCGTAACGGAGAGACACCGCCACCGCCAGGGCACCAGTTTCTCAGGGCCAGCGCCTGCGGGCAAAGTAGGGCTCCTCCGGCCCATATCCAAGTCGGGGAGCGGGTTACCGGTGGGAACCCATCGCAACCATAATCAACATAGGTGCAGGACAGAGGGACCGCCACCTACTGGGGAAAGCAAGTGCAGCCGTCCGTGGGAACCGTCTTTCCAGCCGTGTGTTTTACCGAGAACTGTGTCAACGTCTCAGGCTGAGTGAGTACCACAGTGCTGCAAGGCACAGCGCTGCCCCCGCGTCCCTGCGCCCACCAAGCCCTGCATCTCCCACCTCATCACTGGGCCCCGGGATCACTAACCACTACCCACGGAGGGGCAACCCAACAACTGGCTGCTCCACATCATCACTCCCGGGATCCCCATACAGAGCAGCGGTGGTGTCAACAAATCACCACAACCGTGGGTGGCGTCACGGACAATAGACTATATCCCAAAACCCAATCCCCTTTCACTCACGGGCGAGGAGTGCCGTTCAAGACCCCCGGGATCCGGCCCACCGCTCGAGCCACCACTGAGCAGCAGCAGCCGGACCCGAGCCGAGGGGTGAGCGCAGTGCTGACACCCTCCTCCCCGCCCGCGACATATTATATATATATATATATATTTTGTAACGATGTGGGGCCCCGAGTGTATGGGGGCCACACGTCAAGTATCGGGATTAACGCACACCGGAACAATTTGTCTCTTTAACAGACCATATGGTTTATTAACAGCTCAAATAAACCATGCTAGGTCCCATAACAGAAAGATGCCATGCCTTGGCTTTATCCTCAAAGTCCAACACATAACGTAAAGTCCACACACTCTTGGACTTCCTCACACGTGTCACTGACCCTTGTCAGTACTTGACTTTATCCTTAAAGTCCAATCCGGGTTACCTTCCTCTGAAGGCGGCTAGTGTCCTTACCAAGTTCTCCCTGGCTCCAGCCAGGCTTTGCACATGGACCTAAAAGCCCCTTCCTTCAGGAGAAGGTCTCCTGAGCAGAGCAAAACACCCTGCTTCTGCTCTCCCCGTCTCCAGCTCACACACTGGAAGTCTAGAGTCAGTCTCTCTCTAGACTGCCCTAGACACACTCCACCCAGGTTCAGAGACAGGATTGCTTTAACCCCTGGAGCCACACCCACAGGTGGTAAGGAGTGTGTAATCAGCATCACACACCCTTCCATGGCTCTGCATGTAATGCAATCCTGTGGAACCACAGGTCCCAGCCAACTTCACATTGCAGAGCACCCACGCTTCTCCAAAACATACCGGCCCTTTGTAATACAGCCGGTTGATACCTCACATACCCTCCCCCTCTGTTCAAACTCGTAGGGGAGAACACTTGCAAACGACCTGGGGCCGCGAGACAGTGTATCCCCGCTGCCATGCCTCACCAGTCGAGAGGGCCGTCCAAGGTGCCCAAGAGCAGTAGTCCTTGAGACATCGCCCGACACTGTCACCAAACCCTGTCTTGTCAACCTAGGGTTAAAGGACGTCCCATTTCCGGACCGTTCTCTCCCTGACCCCATCCCAGGGTCACCGTAGTAGAGAGACACGTCCCCAGTCACACCTACAGTCTTGTCCGAACCTAGGCTTACTCGTGTACCCCCAGGGCTACTGTCGGGAACTCTAAGCTCATAGCGGCCACTATCTACAGTACATCGTATGGTACTTCTCTGTCGGCGATTCCTGTTATCGCGCGTCTTAACTACTGGACCGACACGCCATCTTCCACTTCTTTCCCCTAAACAACGGGTGGAAGACGGCTGCTGTCCCCCACACAGTTGGCGAAGCTGCTCCTCAATTTTCAGGTTTTCTTGCCTCAACCGCTCCATGTCACGTACATGGTGTACCCGATATTCAAGAAGGCTTCGAATGTTTCCAAGACTCTCTACAGTCCCGACACAGATGAACGGAACCATACCAGCTTCCCTGGGTATCTTGCTCTCATTAGCAGTAGGGATTCTTAATCTAACCAATCCCGACTTATTCACCATGTCTTGCATGACTCGTCCGGTTTTTCCAATGAGTCTCCCCACCAGAGCCCGGGGTACTTGGACGATATCTTCCGCCAGACTCTGCGCTTTCCTTTTATACTCTAGCTGTCTAGTGGCTTCTTCCTTTTGCAGTTGGACCTGCCACTTCATACGAACACATCTGAAGTGCATGTCCTTTAGAATAGCCACCCGCTGCCCAGTAATTTCACTGGTAGACAATATCACTAACTGTTCAGCCTCTGGGGTACAGTAGACCTCACACGCTTCCACAGCTCTCTTAAATTCGTCATGCATGAACTCGGTGGCACACGCTTCTCTTAAGTCCTCAGGTATATCCACCATGCACTTGACTACAGAAGTCTCATTCATCCCTGCCACATGCTTGTCCAGTTTAGCTTCCAGAGTTAGCTCTCTTTGTGCCTCCCCTGCTTCAACAAGTTTGGTCAGGATCGACACTCGCTGCTCCAAGGCTCCCTGGGACTTGGACTGGTACTCTGCCAAGCGACTTCGGAGCTCTGACACTTCTTTCTCCAGCTCCCTTACTCGACACTCAGTAGCCTGCCTAAGAAGTATCTCTTGTTGCAGATGGTCTTTGCTCATCCTCTTGAATGAGTCTTCACTTGCGGACCTCTCTGGTCTACGACACACTATTTCTGAGGCTTCTTTCACCTCTACGCCTCCGGCCTTTCCATGGGGTGCAACTTTGTCATAGTCACCCCTCTCTTGGGTCTCAGCTGCTTCACCTTCAGCCGCCTCACCGATAGGTGGCTCGTCAGCTCCCTCAGCAGGAGAGGATTCAGCTTTCAACTCTGGGGTCGGCTCCTTCTCCATGGCTTTATCACACGGACCACTGTTGTCCCGATTTATCAGTTTCTCTGGCAGCACGTCGCCGCTCGCCAGTGTACCCGCCTCAGCTTGAGAACGTTTGGGTTTCTTACTCTCCTTACCCACGACCTTCTCTATATCCTCCATTGTGGTTTTACTAAGCAGGTCAGGCAGGTTCCCAGTCCTGGATGAGACCTCTGGTCCAGACTTCACCTCCTCAGAGGCTCTCTTCACTTCAGCGCCAGCTGTTTCTTGGGTCTTCACTGCATTATCTTCAACTTCCTCTGGGGTCTCTGCAGTGTCACCCTCAGCCTGGGTGTCACACCCTTCAACATGGCACTCTGTTCCTTTTAGAGATTTGGGGCTAAATTCGCTGTCATCCACCCCAGCACTTGGTAGTTCACCAGTTTGCTCACCACGACTGTTGGGGATTATTCCTTCCCCCACACTCTCTAGGATTCCATTTCCTATACCACTCTCGCCTGACAGACTATCAGCTTCACACTTGCAAATCATAGAGACCACCACCATTACGTCCTTGGTTGGCTCCTTCTCTGCACTTGCAGCCCGCTGATTTCTGTCGTCACAATGTGTCAGTTCAGTCTCTGATTCCTCTGTCTTTTGTAGGATATCACCGTCTGACTCCACCGTAGCAGGTGTTACTAGCACCATGTCTTCATTAACCAGGCATGTCACTTTCTCTGCACCCTCAGACGGCCTACCCTGTGCCCCCTCTCTGCGCTTATTACGTCTTCGGTAGGAAGTTTTGCCCTTCTCGCCCATCTGTACCACACTGCACTCGTTTGTCACCTTTCTAGAGTCAGTGTCTTTACTGGAGTCATCATCACTCCCCCTAGTATCCTGGACTATCATGTCCCCACTTAACCAGATATCTGCCTCCCTTTCTGGAGCTACTCCGTTTTTAACGGTCACACTATCGGTTATTCCCTTAGTCCTTATGTCACTAAGTTGGGTCCGTCCATCATTTTCTTTGGTCACCCCTAACTTAGACAGTCAATTTTAGGAGGTGCTATCTCCTCCTTACCACACATAACTGCACAACAAGGACCCCTTTTCACCTCCCAATGTGGTGGGGTTTCCTTTGGGCTGTTCCGGCTCTTACACAAGCAACCGTATACGTCCCAACGCTTCCACAAGTGCACAAATAATTTAGAGTCCCAACCTATAATAATTGGGTGCAGTAAATCTGAGACTACACCAACATCATGAGAACAACTCCAGGCTGTCTTAATGACCACGCTGGATACTGGGTATTCTGTCTCATTACTGTGGGTGCAGCCGACGTGGATCTTCCTTCCAGGAATCAAGTGGACATCAGAGGTGGCCCTCACCAGGGTCACCAAGCTCCTTGAGTCTACGACTCCTGTTACAGATTCCCCATCCACTTCCACGGAACACAGACGTGGCTTCTGGTCGGATGGGTGGTCTATACTGCAAACAGGACACTTGTGGCATGAACACTGTTGTCCCTGGCTACAGTCCATCTGCGCCACTTCACCCTTGGATTTGGGATGCTCCGCACCATTTTGGGGGACCACCGCTTTCTCGGACTCCATCCCCTTATGGGCAACCATCCCTTTATGAGCATCCACCCCCTCCTGGGAGTCTGCCCCCTTTTGGGTAACCACCCCCTTTTGGGAGTCCGCCCCCTTTTGGGTAACCGTCCCCTTTTGGGCTTTCTGTGGATTCCTTGCAGTGTCTTTAGATCCCAGTTCACACCGTTCCTCTTTATCTCGCTGGGCACCCGGTGTCCACACTGGACCCAGAAAGGAACTCACAAACCGGTCCACTGATGCCACATCGGTGCGCACTGACTGCTCCTGCTGTCCACGCACAAGGAACCGGTACAGCTCCTCCATAGCATCCGCAGGGACCATTCCCTCTTTTTGGCTTTCAGCCCCCAGTGCTGTCACCGGACCTCCTGTCACATGCTGTGGGTGCTGCTGGCTCAGGAGCCCCTCCATGCTGCAACGAGAAGAGGAACAGGAGGGGCGCTCCAATGGGTAATACCCGGTCGTCAACGACAGGGGGGGGTTAGAGAACCACTAACCTTTCCAGGTTGTACCGCCCGTACAACCAGGATCTCCAGCCTGTGGTGTATCACTGCTTACCAAGCAGGGCCTCGCAATTCCGGCTGGCCTGGAACCTCCAGTCACTGGTCTCTCGCCACTGCAGCACAGAACCCTGCAGACCCGCTGATTCACCGCCAGCAGCTGGAGCACGCTGTCCCTGTTCATGGACCCGCCGATCCACCGCCAGCTGCTTGAGTGCGCCGACACGCTTTTCGTGGACCCGCCGATCCACAGCAATACGTCCTAGGGCGTTGCCCTTAGCAACCAGGCTGCGTTGCCCCTAGCAACCAGACCGCATGCCCGTATTCTCCACCATATGTAACGACGTGGGGCCCCGAGTGTATGGGGGCCACACGTCAGGTATCGGGATTAACGCACACCGGAACAATTTGTCTCTTTAACAGACCATATGGTTTATTAACAGCTCAAATAAACCATGCTAGGTCTCATAACAGAAAGATGCCATGCCTTGGCTTTATCCTCAAAGTCCAACACATAACGTAAAGTCCACACACTCTTGGACTTCCTCACACGTGTCACTGACCCTTGTCAGTACTTGGCTTTATCCTTAAAGTCCAATCCGGGTTACCTTCCTCTGAAGACGGCTAGTGTCCTTACCAAGTTCTCCCTGGCTCCAGCCAGGCTTTGCACATGGACCTAAAAGCCCCTTCCTTCAGGAGAAGGTCTCCTGAGCAGAGCAAAACACCCTGCTTCTGCTCTCCCCGTCTCCAGCACACACACTGGAAGTCTAGAGCCAGCCTCTCTCTAGACTGCCCTAGACACACTCCACCCAGGTTCAGAGACAGGATTGCTTTAACCCCTGGAGCCACACCCACAGGTGGTAAGGAGTGTGTAATCAGCATCACACACCCTTCCATGGCTCTGCATGTAATGCAATCCTGTGGAACCACAGGTCCCAGCCAACTTCACATTGCAGAGCACCCACGCTTCTCCAAAACATACATGCCCTTTGCAATACAGCCGGTTGATACCTCACTATATATATATATATATATATATATATATAAATAATTTTGATGGTAAAAAAAAATGTCATGCCTTATTTGGAGTTTTTGTTATTTTTTTTTTACATTTTATCCCTTTCTTGTAACTAATAGTGTTACAATTAGCACTATACAGAAATTTTGCCCAACATCTTTTAGTAATGTTCCCCATGTTGTTGTAATGTGCCCATCCTTGTCCCCGTGTAGTATTGTGCCCCATCCTAGTCCCCATCCTACAGTAATGTACTAATCCTTGTCCCTATCCTATAGTAATGTTCCCCATCCTTGTCCCCATCTTGTAGTAATGTGCCCATCCTGTAGTAATGTGTCTCATTCTTGTCCCCATCCTATAATAATGTCCCCAACCTATGGTAATGTGCCCATCCTGTAGTAATGTGTCTCATCCTTGTCCCCATCTTATCGTAATGTGCCCATCCTGTAGTAATGTGTCCATCCTTGTCCCCATCTTATAGTAATGTTTTCCCATCCTTTTTCCCCTTGTAGCAATCTCCCTATCCTGTAGTACTGTCCCCATCATATAGTTGTCCCATTCTGTAGTAATGTGCCCATCCTATAGTAATGTCCCCATCCTATTGTAATGGCCCCATCCTATAGTAATGTCCCCATCCTATTGTAATGGCCCCATCCTATAGTAATGTGCGAACCTTGTCCCCATCCTATTGTAATGGCCTCATCCTATAGTAATGTCCGCATCCTATAGTAATGTGCCAACCTTGTCCCCATCCTATAGTAATGTCCCCATCCTATAGTAATATCCCTATCCTATAGTAATGTCCCCAGCCTTATCCCTATCCTATAGTAATATTTCCCATCCTTGTCCCCTTATAGCAATGTCCCTATCCTGTCCCAAGCCTTGTCCCCATTCTATAGTAATGTCCCCATCCAATAATATTGTGCCCATCCTTGTAATGTCCCCATCCTTTAGTAATGTCCCCAGCCTTATCCCTATCCTATAGTAATGTTTCCCATCCTTGTCCCCTTGTAGTAATGTCCAAATCCTGTAGTACTGTGCCCCATCCTATAGTAATGTCCCCATCCTATAGTAATGTCCCCAACCTTGTCCCAATTTTCGTAGTAATGTCCCCATCCAATAGTATTGTGCCCATCCTTCTAATGTCCCCATCCTTTAGTAATGTCCCCAGCCTTATCCCTATTCTATAGAAATTTGCCCATCCAATAGTCTTGTGTCCATCCTTGTAATGTCTTCATCCTTTAGTAATGTCCCCAGCCTTGTCCCCATCCAATAGTATTGTACCCATCCTTGTAATGTCCCCATCCTTTAGTAAAGTCCCCAGCCTTGTCCCTATTCTATAGTAATGTGCCCATCCTGTAGTAATGGGTCGGGGGGGCAGTGGCGGCGGCTGAAAGGGGGCAGTGGCTATAACTTATCGACTGCTCTCCTCAGCTTCCACAGATGCCGGCGTAAAGCTGAGAGGAGCGGTCAATGGCCCCAGATCCACATTGATTGGAGAGATCGGTCACAAGGCCGGTCTCCAATCAGAGCTGGAGGCGGGTGAAACTGAGGTCACCCTGCACTGATCATGGCTGGATTTCAATTTTTTCAGCCATTTTCAGTGGCTAAAACATTACAGTGGCTGTGATTGGCTGAGCGGCGTTCGTCAGCCAATCACAGCCTCCGTAGGTCCGGGGAGAAGACACCACCCCTCCTGAGGTCAGGCAGAGGTCCCCTCCTTCTTGAATCTAAGGTCTTTGTAAAGCGATCGCAGCCACTGGGGCTCCGGGGCTGCGATTTCGCAATAACGTACTGGGTACGTCATGGGTCCTTAAGTACCAGGGAGTCTTGATGTACCCAGTACGTCATAGGTCGCTAAGGGGTTAATGTGCCATCCTTCACATACACACACACACAAAAAAAACCCACACCATTCTTCTCACCTGTCCTGCGTTCTCTCGGCTGCCTCATCTCTGCTTCTTGCTGTCTGCAGGCCCGTTCCCCCGGTGAATATTGCGACCGGTGCAGGGGACGCAGCCCCTGTCAGCGATTTATGTTATGGACTCTGAGCGGAGCGCCGGCAAAACATTTGTCTGACATAAAGCGCAGATGTGACGCCCTGGGCAAGCCAGGGGTCACAGGTAATGACATCACCACACCCTACACCCCGGTTAGGTACACCTAAGCTAGAACAGAAATCCTTGTTGCCTTCCTCCAGGGGCTGATGTCCACACCAGGGGGTGGGCCAGGCGGTTGGCTCCGCCCACCGAGGAGTTCACAGTCCTGGAGGCGGGAAAACCAGGCAGATGAGTTTTGAAGTTAGAGTCGAGTGGTAGAGGAGCAAGTGAGAGGAATTGAAGTGGAAAGAGAAAAAGTAACAGAGCAGCCTGAAGTTGGTCCGGGTGTGTGCCCCGGACTGAGACAGCAAGGTTAGCAGACGGCGGTGACCGTCTGCAGGAGTGGCCTATCGGAGGTGCCGTAAGGACCGTGGACGGGTGGTGGCCCGGCGGTACCGGACCGGTACACAAGGAGAAGCCAGCACCATTGGCAGGGGCCTTTCGGATCCCGGCAAGGCTAGGAGTCGCCGTGAATTTGCCAAATCCGTCAGTGAAGGGGACCTCCGTGTCTCCAAACAACTAAGTCCCGATTGAAGGCAACCGTCCAACCGTAGGAGAGAGACACCGCCACCGCCAAGGCACCAGTTTCTCAGGGCCAGCGCCTGCGGGCAAAGAGGGGCTCCTCTGGCCCATATCCAAGTCGGGGAGCGGGTTACCGGTGGGAACCCATCGCTACCAACATTACACAAGGTGCAGGGAAAGAGACAGTCACCGTTAACTACCGGGGAAAAGCAACAGCAGCCGTCCGTGGGAACCGTCTTTCCAGCCGTGTGTTTTACCGAGAACTGTGTCAACGTCTCAGGCTGAGTGAATACCACCGTGCCGTACGGCACAGCGCTGCCCCCGCGACCCTGCACCTCACCAGGCCCCGCACCCGGCCTGCCATCCATCCCTACCCCATCACCGGGCCCCGGGACAACCAACCCCCTACCCACGGAGGGGAGAAATAACAACAAAGCTGCTCCCTGTCACCGCTCCCGAGATCCCCATACAGAGCAGCGGTGGTGTCCACACAATCACCACAACCGTGGGTGGCGTCACGGACAATAAATCCCCAAAACCAATCCCCTTTTCACTCACGGGCGAGGAGCGCCGCTCGAGTCCCCGGGATCCGGCCCATCGCTCGAGCCACCGAGCAGCAGAGGCCGCAGCAGCGGCAGCCGGACCCGAGCAGTGGGAGAGCGCGGCGTCCCCTCCTCCGCCCGCGACACAGACAGTGGCTGCGGCCCCTGCAGCGGCTGCGATAGTGAACAGTGGCACGGACCTGCGGGCCGCACGAAGCGGCCTGCGTGCCGCGTGTTTGAGACCTCTGGTTTAACACCACACCCGTGCGTGTTTCCTGCAACAGTTGAAACTGATTGGTGACGCCCATCACTTATCAGCATCTGGTTGAAACAGGAATCAAAGACAGTAAACATATACTGTAGTAATCGCCATCTACTTCCACATTTTTTACAGAATCAAGTCGCGATTAGCGTCAGATAGTTGCGGGCACTTAGTAATTTTTTTTTTACTGACGTCCGTTTAGTAATTGTAGTTTCAGATTTGTTGTGGAAAAATCTTGTAGTACTTATACTACACTTTTTACTACTGCATGGAGTTACGGTTATTGTAGTTTAGTTGCGGTCGCTCAGTAATTGTTTTTACTGTCATCCATTCAGTTTTTATTTCACCAAATTTTTATATTCTGCTTTTTATTTTATTGTTATCTTTTTCTTTATAGATTTTTTTTCTTCTATTCTTTTTTTCCTCTTTCTCCTATTCTAATAAATAAAAGTCTACACACACACCACACACATAAAAAAATATAAAATGTACCACACATCCGAAAGACGGTATTCCATGCATGTGTCTGTGTTATGAAGATATTGTGGTTTAGGTACAAAGTATGCTGCTAATATACAGTACAGACCAAATGTTTGGACACACCTTCTCATTCAAAGAGTTTTCTTTATTTTCATGACTCTGAAAATTGAAGATTCACATTGAAGGCATCAAAACAATGAATTAACACATGTGGAATGAAATACTTAACAAAAAAGTGTGAAACAACTTCATAGTTTTGATGCCTTCAATGTGAATCTACAATTTTCAGAGTCATGAAAATAAAGGTGTGTCCAAACGTTTGGTCTGTACTGTATGTGGTGAAATAACAGCTACTGCTAGTGAGGTGTGGGTCTCCGATGTAGCAGAGCCAAGACTAGTTAGCGGCTGGCGCCACCTAGAGGTCGGGTACAAGTTGCATTAGATTAGATTTTAGATAAGATAGGAGGAGAAGTAACAGGCCAGGGAGGTTGGTTAGAGAGATGGACCTGGGGAGAGTTAGTTCTGCAGAGGGGTTCGGAAACGAAAGACGTGGCATGGACTAAGGGCCGGTCAGGGTAACCTCCTAAAGGTCTGCAGCTTACGGCTCACCTCAACAGGATCAGGGAGGTCATGAGGCTAGACAGCGATGGGGGCCCAGAAGCGGACAGTGGTGAAAAGAATTGTGGTGGGATGGAGTCACAGATGCCCGTCATCTTGCGGACTAGATGCAAGATAGCGGTGATAGGTCGAGTGGGAGTACCCCATAAATACAGTAACCACAAAACCGTCAGGTTTGAGGCCATGTCTGTCATAGTGTGGAAAGAATAAACTGTTCAAGTTTTGGTTTGCCGAGAGAACTCTGGTGTCATGTGTTTGTCTACTGCGTCTACGAAGAAGAGCGGCTGTGGGGTGATGGACACCAACAAGAAAAGAATGCTAAGTGTCGCACTCCCTGTCCAAAGTCATACACACACACTGACTATTTCTGGCAAAGGAGACTAGTGCCAAGATAGAGGTCGAATAAATCAGAAAATAAGGAGCGCTGATAGTGTAATACCAAACAGATCGGTGAGGTTTAACTGTAAGTGTACACTCACCTGGAAGGGTTGTGACAGTCACAACCACTAGTGCGCATAAGATAATGGCGTCTGCTGCAGCCCCACGTGGATTAGCATACAAAATGGAGTAGAGAAGGGGTTAAAGCCGCGCATCAGCCGAAATGAAGATGTAGAATGTTGATGAAGATAAACTTTCTTTTATTCCATAGGTCTACGCATTTCAAGGTAAAAGCCTCTTCCTCAGGACCAGTACATCAACAAAAAGCCTAGCTAGAGGTCGAGTGAGAGTACACCAAATTACAGAACCGTCAGGAGTGAGGCCATGTCTGTCATAGCGGTAAAAAGGAAAATAACTTCAAATTTGGTTTGCCAAGAGACCCTTGGTCTCATGTGTTTTACTACTGCGTCTACAATGGGAACCGGCTGCAGGGTGATGGACACCACCCTGAAGAGAATAGTAAGTCTTGCACATCCCACCCGAAGTGATCCACTGGCTCTCTATGGGAAAGGAGTGTGGAACTCCCACAGCCCGGTGTTCACACGATCCTTCACATACGCCATCCTTGACGCTGGCACTGATAGTGAGGAAGAAGATCCCACTTTCCTTTAATTTTCCTCCTCTACCTCCAGTGATACAAAACCCCCACGTAGACACCCCTGTGTAGGAGGTGGTCGAGCCCTGCAATGTAAAGTGTATGGTATGGTTATGTAGAGTGTTGTCACATGATGTTTGGCTCTGTTCACACCACAGACTCTGACACTCAACACTGTGGTTTCTCTGGGGCTTGTGAGCTTCACAGGCATGCTCGGGCATCGACCAGCTGTGTGTTTATTAGTGATCGGGCAGGGGGGTAATCTCTCCTATCCTGTTGGTTACCTCTAGGATCACATGTTATGAGAAACCTATCACAGCTTCTTCCTGCCTTTTTAAGATGGTTGAAACTGACTTCCTGTGCCGTTTAATGCTTTAAGCTATACCAGTCCATGTGCTGTTGTGATCCAGTTGCTAGTGAACTACTGAGTGCTGTTTGGTGTGTTGTTGGAATTTTCATGTTGTCTGTTCACTCCCTCCCTAATCTTTATTTCCTCCTGATCAAGTATTGTTTAATACCTCTGTGTGATTGCTTTGAGTTAAAGTTTTGGTTTCCAAGTTTGTCTCTTGTCTCGGCCATCTCCTGGGGTATTGTCGAGGGTTTATTAGAGCAGGGCTGGCCACGAACAAGGCTAGGTTGGCGGTTAAGAACTCTTCACCATCAGAAGTACCTCTGGGATAAGGGACAGCTACGGCCCCATACCTTGAGGGCTAGTCTAGGAGCCCCAGTTCCCGGTTATCCCCTTATACGTCATGACAAATGTGTTATGCTTATTGCTAAATATATATGTTGATATGTTATGCTGCTAGCTGGGTGCAGTTCTAGATACAGTAGAAAGTGACAGTTACCAAAGGTGCCACCTAGTGGTTGGGCTGAGATAGCGGCAAGATGGGAGACATAGGGTTAAAGGGGTAGTGACAAGTACGGAAAGAGGAGAGTTGGGAGGTTTCGAGAGGAGTGAGTCTAGAATAGGGTATGAGTGTGATAAAACGTGACCTTAGTGGTAGGGCCAGTCAGGGAACCCTGAGGTAACCTCGAGAGGTCTGGAGCCTACGTCTCACCCCAGTGGGCTTAGAGAGTCGTCTGGCTAGAGAGCCGCCAGGACAAATAATCGGACGAAGGTGAGCGGAGTACATGGGGAAACAGACACTGTTGAGGACGAGATCCAAGATAGTGGAGGGGGATAAGTCGAGAGATAGGAAGAAAAGGAAAGCCATGTCTGTAATAATGTTGTATAAAAATATACATATATATAAGAATAAAGTGAATTTCCTGGTTGGCTAAATGAGCACTGGTGTCGCGTGTTACTGACTTTCTACTATGATGATCACCAGCAGGGTGACGGACACTGACCTGAAGAAACCAGTAAGTGTTGTGCACCTCACCCGAGGTCCATCCGCACACAGTGGCTCCTTAGTGAAGAAGTGCAGGGCCTGAGTGGCCCGAAGTTGGCAACATCCTTCACCAGGATACCAAATGAGTCACAGCCCAGTGTTAATCACTCCTAACTCAGCACTAGTGACCCCTTATGGACCTCACCTTTCCCTTCCCCGACAAATTTGAGTCCCAGATTCTTGATTTTCTAGTCCAATCAGGAATCCAATTTGACACTGCCAGCCTCCCAGAAATGGACTTTTTCAAAGTCTTTTTCTCTGAGGATTTAGTAAATCTTGTGGTGCTCCTAACAAATTTGTATGCTCAACAATTTCTTGCCCAAAACCCCACTTTCTCCTTTGCTACCTGGACTCCTGTAGATGCAGTGGAAATGAAGACGTTTTGGGGTCTTGTTCTTCATATGAGGTTAGTGAAGAAACCAGAACTTTGGCAATATTGGAGTGTTGATATTTTATATAATACTCCAGTATTCCACATGGTTATGCCCCAGACACACTTTGAGGCCATTCACAAATTTTTGCATTACAACGATAATGCACAATTTACTCTCCGAGATGACCCCAACTGTGACCAACTTTTCAAAGTTAGGCCGGTCATCAATCACTTCAGCAATAAATTTGCTGAAGTGTACATTCCCCAAAAGGAAATCTGTGTGGGTGACTCAATAATCCACTTCAAGAGCAAGCTCAAATTCTGGCAATATCTGCCTAGTGAGAGGGCCAGGTATTGAATTAAACTCTACAAGCTGTGCGAGAGTCCTCAGGGTACACCCACAGGTTTAGGGTTTATAAAGGAAAGGACACCCAGATCCAACCACCTAAATGCTCCCCTGTCCTGGAAGTGAGTTGGAAAATTGTGTTGGATTTGGTGCACCCTCTGCTGGATAAGGGTTATCACCTGTATGGAGATAACTTTTACACCAGCATCCCACTGTTCAAATCCCTCTCTGCCAGAGCTACATGCGGTACTGTGCTCAGAAACCAGAGAGGCCTCCTAAGGATGCTAATTGGGCAGCTGCTCAGAAAGGGTAAGAGTAGAGCCCAATGTAGTGAAAACATACTTGTAGTCAAGTACAAGGACAAGAGGGATGTCCTTTTAATGACCACAATCCATGTTGATGGCAGCTCCCCCACCACTGTACGGGGTTTTTCTGCACAGGTCCACAAAATAAACTGTGTCCTAGGGTACAATAAAAACATGGGGGGAGTTGATCTCCCTGATCAAGTACTCCAGCCCTACTGTGCCATGCGAACAGCTGAAGTGTGGTACAAGAAGATGTCTGTGCATGTGTACATTATACAGATGTCACAGTGTAACGCTTACGTGCTATAACAATGTGTAGATCAGACCGGAACCTTACTTTAATTCCAGGAGGTTTTGATCAAGGCCCTAATATTTGAAAGTCAGGAAGGGCCCCAGTACCTTTGGACCTGAAGGTGCTCGTGTTGTCTCAGGGCAACATTTCCCAGGTGAGGCCCCTCAAGCAGCAAAGAAATTAAGGTCACAAAAAAAAGTTCCGCATGTGCTACAGAAGGAGGGTAAGGAAGAACGCCGTTTGTCAATGTGACATCTGCCTCAACAAATCTGGCCTTTGCATGAAACAATCTTTCAAAGTCTACCACACATTCATGCACTACTAAATTTATTTATTTCTACACAACTCACATTTGTCAATCTCACGTACTATACGGAACTCAAATCTGCCATTCTGATGTACTGTACACAACTCACATATCCCAATCTCACGTACTTTCCAAAACTCACATATGCCAGCCTGATGTATTCTACACAACTTATAGATGCCAATTTAATTTACTCTACACAACTCACATATGCCAACCTGATGCACTCTACATAACTCACATATGTCAGCTTAATGTACTCTACACAACTCACATCTGCCAACGTGACGTACTTTACACATACACTCACATATTCCACCAGGGCCAGCGTCAGCACCCGGCAAACCCGGTCAAATGCCAGGGCCCTGGGTTGCCGGGGGGCCCACTCGCGGTGGCAGGAGTGGTACCGCTACTCAGTGGGGCCCAGTGCCCGTGCTGTCACCAGCCTCCCCCCTGCCAAGGATCGCGCTTTCAATTGTATCGGCATCGCAGTTGCCGATACAATTGAAAGCAATGATGAGAGAGGGAGCAGCGTTCTCTCTCTCTCATTATTCTCCCCGCTGTGACTGTTGGCGCTCTGACAGCTCTGCAGCGAAAAGCGGTGATGTCATCACTGCGCGCCTGCTGAGAGGTCAGAGTGACAGCAGTGGACGTGCCGAGGAGACCGGAGAAGCGGGGGAACAAGGAAAAGTGAGTACCGTATATATTAATCACTGTGGCCAGACAACTATGGGGGCTGTATACGACATGAAGGTGCCTAATGCTATCTGGGTCTGCATTGTGCGATATATGGTCTGTATACTACATGAAGGTGCCTAATGCTTTCTGGCTGGGTCTGCACTGTGCTATATGGGGTTGTATACTACATGAAGGTGTCTAATGCTACTGGGTCTGTACTGTTCTATATGGGGCTGTATACTACATGAATGTGTCTAATGCTATCTTGGTCTGCACTGTACTATATAGGGGCTGTATACTACATGAAGGTGCCTAATGCTATCTGGGTCTGTACTGTGCTATATGGAGCTGTATACTACATGAAGGTGCCTAAAGCTATCTGGGTCTGCACTGTGCTATATGCGGGCTGTATACTACATGAGGGTCCCTAATGCTATATGGGTCTGCATTGTGCTATATGAGAGATATATACTACATGAGGGTGCCTAATGCTATATGGGTCTGCATTGTGCTATATGGGGACTGCTTAATGTTATATGGGGGCTGCATAGTGCCATATGGGGGCTGCAAGATGCCATATGGGGGCTGTATAGTGCCATATGGGGGCTGCATTTTGCCATATGGGGGCTGAATAATGCCATGTGAGGGCTGAATAATGCCATCTGAGGGTTGCATAGTGCCATATGGGGGCTGCATAATGCCATATGGGGCTGCATAATGCCATATGGGGGCTGCATAGTGCCATATGGGGGCTGCATAATGCTACATGGGGGCTACATGATACTATATGGAGAACTATGGGGGCTTCATAACACTATATGGAGGAATATGAGGGCTTCATACTACTATACCCCCAGAGTTGTATGTCTCCTCCACCCCGGTGCTGTATACCCCCTCAGAGCTGTATGTCCCCCTACCACAGTGTTGTATACCCCCCAGAGCTGTATGTCCCCCCCACCCCAGAGCTGTATACCCCCAGAGATGCATGTAACCCCCACCTCAGAGCTGTTTGTCCCCCCAACCCAGAGCCATTGCACCCCTCTAGAGCTGTATGTCCCCATTGCTGTATACCCCTTTTCTCAGTAATATGTATGCCCCCCAGTAATGTGTATGTCCGCAGCCTCTCTTGTGATGTATATACAGCAGTGTTAGTGTTCTATATGTGCAGCCATGTCTGTTAGTGACTGCCACCAATCAGCGGGCCACAGACACATGCCCAGGAGGAGCTGGATGTAGACAAATGGGGAGGTGAATGAGTCTGTTGCCGGCTTCCCAATATTAGAAATATCTCTAATGTGTCTGTGTGTGTGTGTATGATGTGTATCTATGTATGTCAGTGTATATGACTGTGTCTAGATTTATGTCTGTTTATATGTGTTTTTGTGAATTTCTCTTTAAATATATATGTGTATGTATCTGTGCATGTCTATGTGTGGATGGGGCCCACTGAGACTCTTTCGCCCAGGGTCCTGTATTCCACCATATTATAAAATTCACATACCAGAAAAACACAATTCCAATAATCTGTCACTTGTGGGGGATTGCTACTATTTTGGCACCTCAACGGCTCTCCAAACAAGACATGATGCTCGCAGGCCATTCTATCAAAGTCTACCCTCCAAAACGTCAATCCTTCCTTTTGGAGCTTGGCAGTGTGTATGAACAGAAGTTTCCCACCACATATGGAGTATCAGCGTACTCAGAAGAAATTGCACAACTTTTGGGGTCCATATTCTCTTGCTACCCTTGTGAAATGAAATATTGTGGGGCTCAAGCAGCATTTTTGTGGGGAAAAAAACAATTTGATTCATTTTCACAGTTTAATGTTTGTAAAATTCTGTGAAGCACCTGAGGGTTCAAGGTGCTCACCACACATCTAGATAAGTTTCCTGAGTGGTCTAATTTCCAAAATGGGGTAACTTGTGGTGGGTTTCCTCTGTTTAGGCACATCAGGGGCTCTCCAAATGTGATATGATGCCCACAGACCATTCCATCAAAGACTGGGCTCTCATACGTCACTTCTTCCTTTTAAAGCTCGGAAGTGTGACCAAGCAGACATTTCTATGCCACCCAGGGCTATGGGATACTCGGTCCAGGGCAGTGTACTACGGGGATGTGTCACTGGGTGGCTATTGCCCGGTTCCGTGACCCTGGGGGGTCGCTTTAAAAAGGGTTATATACAGGGGAGTGTTAATAAAGTTTAGGTTGTGACGCCACTTGCAGGTTGCGGTTATTGTGATGGAACTGCCGCTGCACAGTCTTTACGCGGGGGCTGATGAGATGGTAGCCTGGATGTTGGGCCCTCTGCAAGAAGGGTTGGGATCCCAAGGGGTTAGGTGATGGAGTTAGGCGCAGAAAGTAAGGGAGACCACACGAGGAGTTTCTGTGTAACTGGTTCTCTTTACTCACAGTAGATGGTAACTGGTACCTGGAGGAAGGCTGGTATTCACCTCTGGTTCCCTTAGTCCCAGTGCCGGTTGGTAACTTGGTGGCTTCTTTCCCCTGCACCTTTCTCAAGTTGGTGGGTCCCCTCCTGCTGGTCTCTCAGTCTCTGGTCCGTACGGTGGGCAGTGTGAACCCTGTAGGGTCGGTGTTCCGTTCCAGTCCCTGGTTCTCCCAATACTACTGGTGCCCCTGAAGTTCTAAGGTCAGTAAGGTCCTGGATGGTCACCTCACTGTGCAGATTTTATCAGGTCTGCCTGGGGCGTTTGCCTGACCTAGGGCTCTGTATCCCGTCGGTGCTATGGTTCCGAGAGTATTTTGCCGTACTCCACCAGCAACCACACACCTGGGTCCTCAGGCCACCATCACACTCTCGTGTCAGTGCAGTTACGTCCGTCTCCTCTCACTTCCACTTACTAACTCTAACTGCCTGTCCCCTCCCACCTGGTCGTTGTTTAGGGGACTGTATCGGCTCCACCCCTGGGTAGCCATCCATTTGGTCCAATTCTAGCCTGTCACCAGTCTGTGGGGATTGGGGAAAAACTGGGATTATAATGTGTTTTGCTGTTACCGGCACTGGTCTTCCAGGTCCCTGGGGGTAGGCCCTGCATCTTTGATGGGATGCTGTACCTTGTAGTGGTTCAGGGGCGCTACATTTCCCACCACACATGGGGTATTGGTGTACTCAGGAGAAATTGCACAACAAATTGCACTGTGCCATTTTTTCTGTTACCCTTGTGGAAATAAAAAATTGGAGCTAAAAGGACATTTTTGTGGGAAAAAATGTTACTTTTATTTTCACACAACACATGGGAAAGAGTGGGCACAACTACACCAAACATGTACTGGAAAATCCAGAATAATGGAATGAAGCAAGAGGAGTCCCTTGTTGCATGCAAAAAGTGTGAAAAAGTTTATTGATAACACAGAGAAATATTATTAAGAACACTTAAAAATGGGGAAGATCAAAGGGGTGATCCACCCATGAGCAAATTGGCACATCACCACTAAAACCTCATGAAATAATGCAGATGGAACAAAACATAAAGGCTCAAAATAACAGTACCAAAGGACAGTATACAGCAATACATAGTCACCAAATGTAGGACTAAAGGCCCCGTCACACTAAGCAACATCGCTAGCAACATCGCTGCTAACGAACAACTTTTGTGACGTTGCTAGCGATGTTGGTGTGTGTGACATCCAGCAACAACCCGGCCCCTGCTGTGAGGTCGTTGGTTGTTGCTGAATGTCCTGGGCCATTTTTTAGTTGTTGCTGTCCCGCTGTGAAGCGCACATCGCTGTGTGTGACAGCGAGACAGCAACAACTAAATGTGCAGGCAGCAGGAGCCGGCTTCTGCGGAGGCTGGTAACCACGGTAAACATTGGGTAACCAAGAAGCCCTGTCCTTGGTTACCCGATATTTACCTTTGTTACCAGCCTCCGCCGCTCTCACTGTCAGTGCCGGCTCCTGCTCTGTGCACATGTAGCTGCAGGACACATCGGGTTAATTAACCCGATGTGTGCTGTAGCTAGGAGAGCAGGGAGCCAGCGCTAAGCATTGTGCGCTGCTCCCTGCTCGGTGCACATGTAGATACAGCACACATCGGGTAATTAACCCGGTGTGTGCTGTAACTAGGAGAGCAGGGAGCTAGCGCTCAGTGTGCGCTGCTCCCTGCTCTCTGCACGTGTAGCTGCGTGCGCTGGTAACCAGGGTAAATATCGGGTTGGTTACCCGATATTTACCTTAGTTACCAAGCGCAGCATCTTCCACGCGGCGCTGGGGGCTGGTCACTGGTTGCTGGTGAGCTCACCAGCAACTCGTGTAGCGACGCTCCAGCGATCCCTGCCAGGTCAGGTTGCTGGTGGGATCGCTGGAGCGTTGCAGTGTGACATCTCACCAGCAACCTCCTAGCAACTTACCAGCGATCCCTATCGTTGTTGGGATCGCTGGTAAGTTGTTTAGTGTGACTGGACCTTAACATTAATATGCTACAGATCAAAGAGCAGGCGCACCCACACTTCGTCCCTCACTATTTACTTATCATCTGGTATTGTATTAGCTCTCTTTGATCTATACCCCATTTTGGAATCTAGACCCCTCAAGGAACTTATCTAGATGTGTGCTGAGCACCTTGAACGCACAGGTACTTTACAGAATGTTACGACATTGAACCGTGAAAATGAAACAAATTGGGGGTTTTCACACAAAAATGTTGCATCAGCCCCAACATATTTAGTTTTCACAAGGGTAGCAAGAGAAAATGAACCACAAAACTTGCAGTGAAAATTCTCCTGAGTACCCCGATAACCCATAACTCAAAATGGGGTCACTTGTGGGTGATTTCTACTGTTTAAACACATCACGGTTTCTTCAAACACAACATACCGTTTGATAAGAATGCCAGCCAATGTTGCGTTTGAAAAGTCAAATGGTGCTCCTTCTCTTCTAAGCCCTGCTGTGTGCCCAGTCATTTTCCACCGCATATGGGGTATTGGTGTACTCAGGAGAAATTGCACAACAAATTGTACTGGGCACTGTTTTCTGTTACCGTTGTGAAAATAAATAATTTAATGCTAAAAGACATTTTTTGTAGGAAAAATGTGATTTTTATTTTCACAGTTCAACGTTCTAAAATTCTGTGGGGTTCAAAGGTGCTCACCACAAATATACATAAGTTCCTTGAGGGGTCTAGTTTCCAAAATGGGGTCACTTGTGAGGAATTTCCAGGCACTTCAGGGGTTTGCGTCTTTGCAAATCTAAAGCAGTTAAAACAAAGAATGAATATTTGTTTTTACATAGAAATCCTTATGTTCATTATTTTGAGCTTTAAGAAAGTACTTTATCAGAGTGGAACCCACCCCTCAAAAAAAATAAAATAAATAAATACTGGCCCTAATTTACCATTTGGTGTTTTTTTAAGCCTTATTTGTGTGTTGTTTTTTTTTAAGCCACTTTCCTTTTTTGTCTCGTGCCATTTGTTTCTGTTTTTTGGCGCCAAATTCTCCAAAATGGTGAATGTGATTTATAAATTTAGCACAAAGTATTTTTTATTTAAACAGTTATGTGAGTTTTTGGGGCCCAATGTCCTAGATTTAGCAAAATTACATAAAACTTGCACCAAAATACTGGCATACTCAAAATACACTTTGTCATGTAGAGCTGTTGAAGGGACTTCCTCCCCCTCTTCTTCACCAGCCACAGGTCGTCATGGCGATTATCTGATTGGCCTGGAAGCTTAAGGTATTTATGACTTTGGGTGATGGTAGAAGAAAAGCCAAAAGCTGCAGAGAAAGACAATTCTTTGTAATATTGGCGGGAAAACTCCCAAAGCAGGTTTTGAAGTGCGACTTTAATGCTAGAAAGATGAAAAACACATTGCCAGAATCCCTGCGTCGTGCGGAACCCAGCGCACCGTCTCACCTGACGAGGAGATCGACGGAATCACGACAAATTAGTATTGGCCAGTAAAATTGTGCTAGAGGCGTTGTGTTTGGTATCAATGTAACTGTAAAATCGAGATATTAAATATGACGCTAATATCTTTCACCTGTGTGACCCAGGAGCAAAGATATGAAAAACCCTAGAATTATGGAACTTTGTGACCATCTCAAGCCCAGCCCACAAGTGACTGTAAAATGATGTCACAGGCAAGGGGGGCTAGCAAGAGCATAAGAGACAGTTCCTGTCTTTTGGGGCAGTCAGCACGAGGAGGGCATCATGAAGGGTGATGCTGGCCGATTCTAACATCTCTTGGAGCCCCTCCCTCCATAAGCAGACGTCACTTCTATGGCAGAAGCTTAGTAAGTTTCACGTTTATACCTTTTATTTTAATGTAACTGTTATGCCGTAATGTGTATTGTTCCCTTTTGTAAATTCTTGTATATTCTTTAAACACTGCCTATTTTCGGATTAAATATATAAAAATTTAAGAGTTTCTTTCCTTATGCTTTATATACGAATCCAAAACCCCGAAGGGCCTTATGCTATCTGAAACGGGTCCCCAGCTACCGGTAGAAAGTCTGGGTGGTGGCAGCGTAATTGTTATTGCATAGAATTATTGGAGTGCTATCATTAAGGGTACCGAGGTATATAAATATTCCATTAGCAGGAATCAGAGATATACATTTACCCTTGCTGTGAGACCTCCAATATTTGGCATTATCAGCTCAGCAGCCTCATCTTATGCATTGTCCTGCAGTCCCAAAAGTGGCCTGCAGACAAGGGGGGCGCTAGAGAGTAGTCGTGTGTAACGAATCAGTGAACAGCTGCGGATTTCTGAGGGACTTCCCCGGCTGTTCGTGACAAATTGGTGGCAAGCGGTGGGATATATAAAGCATTAGTGATCTGGTTTGAGCAATCATCCCTTTCACTAAAAACTTGCAAAAGTTTTGAGGATCGAACTCAGTGTTTAAATATACCTGGAACAATACTGTACGTGTAGCAGTTACCCCCTCCCCTTCTCTCTTGTTTTCTATCCTATCTTTTATTTGGCAATTATGGAGGCTGTGTCAGAAGCCTGGTACAATCAGCAGAAGAAGGAAGTTCTTTCTGCACTCTGCAGATCCAAGTTGATTGATGGCCATGGCAAAACGAGGCAGGACCTCATTAAAGAACTTTTACAATGGGACGCAGAGCACGTTCATTCCCCCAGTGCTGAAGAAGGGGAGGCAAGCCAAGCCCAGGATGGGACTGCTGCAGAATCCCCACCATCAACTGCGAGCCAGAGCAGTGACCAGGGCAACATGGACTCCTACCTGCAAATGGCCCTACAACAGTTCACTGCCGAGGACCGGCAGGGACGGCTGGACCTCATTCAGCAATATCGAGAGGCTGAGAGAGCCGAGCGCCAGGCCCAGGCTGAGAGAGCTGAGCGCCAGGCTCAGGCTGAGAGAGCCGAGCGAGAGGCTGAGCGAGCCGAGCGAGAGCGCCAAGCCCAGAGAGACCATGAATTGAATGTCCTCAAAGCCCGGCAGCAGACATCTTCCTCACTAAACGGTGAGTCCAATAATGCCAGCAGCTTTAAGCCCCGACCGGAGCACTTTCCTGTGATGGAAAAGGACGGGAATTTGGACAGCTTTCTGACGGGATTTGAAAAGACTTGCTTGCAGTACCAGTTGCCCTCAACACAATGGGCACAATACTTAACCCCAGGGCTGCGAGGCAAGGCCCTGGACGCGTTTGCCAGTCTCCCTCAAGAGCAGAGTGGAGACTATGGGGCCATAAAGCAGGCCCTAGTACGGAAGTATCAGCTGACTCCGGAGGTGTACCGAAAAAAATTCCGGACCCTCCAGCTCGGACCTCATGACAGCTACAGCGATTTGGAGGGTGGGCTCCAGCGCACCTTTGACCAGTGGATCCAAGGACTGTCCGTTACAACCTTTGAGGAGTTAAAGGACCTCATGGTGAAGGACCAACTCCTACATGTCTGTCCTGTGGAGGTTCGACAGTTTGTTATGGACCGAGAGCCCAAGGAGGCCTCAAAAGCAGCCCAGATTGCCGACGCCTATGTGGCCAACCGTGCATCGGAGGTGCGGAAGCCGTCCACCACTAGCTGGAAAGGGGGTAAGATGACAACTACAACCACCCCTGCCCCTACCAGCCGACCTCCCGTAGGTCCTGTTTCATCCACCAGTGCCCGGCCCACCTCTGACACTCGCAGGTGTTTTTCCTGCAACCTGCCTGGACACCTCAGCTCTAGTTGCCCAGAGAGGCAGAAGAGGAACCCCACATCCAAGGCCCAAGGGCCCACTGGAACTGTCCTTTTGGCAAGGAAGGCGGGTGGTAGGGCCTGCGAAAACCTACACCCCGTCACCGTAGGCGGAACCCCCACTGTGGGGCTCAAGGACACTGGGGCCGACAGAACACTGGTCCGCCCTGAACTGGTACCCCCTGAAAACTTTATCCCGGGAAAACTCCTGACTGTCGCCTTGGCGGGGGGTGTCCACCACTCCTTCCCAATGGCCCTGATTCCCCTCGACTGGGGTGCTGGGAGAGGGTTGAGGGAAGTGGGGGTGGATGAACATCTACCAACCAATGTTTTATTGGGGACTGATCTGGGGCGATTAGTTGCACAATTTCTCCCTGATGATCCTCCCGAATCCAAAAAGTCATGTGATACAAATGTTGTTGATCAGTCATGTGATGCAAATGTTGTTAAATCATGTGATGCAAATGTTGTTGATAAGTCATGCGACCCGAATGCGGATACCCAGAACGTAATTACAAATGTTGTGCATGGTAATAATGTGGAGATTTGTACAGGGGAACTCAGCCATGCCACGCGGCAGGGTGACGTGGCTGAGGACGACCCCAAGGTAGCAAGTGTCTGTGCTGACAGAGATGGAGGCAGACATGAGAACCACGAGGACAGTGGTCAAATGCAGCTGAGCAGTGTCACAGCGGACAGTGACACAGCCAGTAGTACCTGTCAGGCTGATGGGGAAGAGTGGTTATTCCCCGGGGAGACAGCCTTCATCGGTGCTGTCACCCGCAGTCAGAGTGCCCAGAACGCAAATGAAACCCTGCCTTCTGACACCTCTTCACCCAGAGGGATAACGGAACTGGTGATGGACCCAGAGCAGGTCCCAGAGGGTCCCGGTGAGGTTGGAACCTTAACGTCACTTTTGGCTGCCTCTAGCCAAGAGTTTCAGGTGGCTCTACGAACTGATGCCAGTCTAGAGACGTTAAGGGACCTCGCAGAGAAGCCCTCCTCCGAGACCGATAAGGAGAGGGTATTCTGGGACCAGGGAAAGTTGTACCGGGAGACAATTCCCTGTAACCCCCAACAAGAGTGGCTGAAGGAAAAACAGCTGGTGGTGCCTCACCGCTTTAGGAGTGAGTTGCTGCGGATTGCCCATGAGATCCCACTCGCCGGACACTTGGGGGTTAGCAAAACCAAGGCCCGGCTGTCTCACCACTTCTATTGGCCCAAAATGGGGACAGATGTTGCCAACTACTGCCGCTCCTGTATCACATGCCAAAGAGTGGGAAAGTCAGGGCCTGCTCCCAAAGCTCCCCTGATCTCTTTGCCGGTGATAGAGGAGCCTTTCCAGAGGGTCGCTGTGGACATTGTCGGGCCTCTGGCCGTCCCCAGCAGCTCTGGAAAACGGTTTGTCCTTACTGTGGTAGACTATGCTACCCGGTATCCGGAGGCAGTGGCTCTGTCCTCAGTTAGAGCCGATAAGGTGGCAGATGCCCTCTTGACCATATTCTCCCGAGTAGGATTTCCCAGGGAGATGCTTACCGACCAGGGGACTCAGTTCATGTCTCGTCTAATGGAGGCTCTATGTAAGAAAATGCAGGTGCGGCATCTGATATCAAGCGCTTATCACCCACAGACCAATGGTTTGTGTGAGCGATTTAATGGTACACTTAAGCAGATGCTTAAGATGCTGGTTGAGTCACATGGACGCGACTGGGAGCGGTATCTCTCACACCTGCTGTTTGCCTACAGAGAGGTACCACAGGCCTCAACGGGGTTTTCCCCCTTCGAGCTCCTGTATGGCAGACGAGTCCGGGGGCCTCTTGGTCTGGTAAGGGAATCCTGGGAAGAGGAACTGAATTCCCCAGAAGTGTCCGTTGTGGAGTATGTCATTCGGCTCCGTGACAAGATGCAGTCAATGACGCAGATGGTGCATGAGAATATGGCGCAAGCCCAGGCCAGCCAGAAGCGATGGTACGACCAACACGCTCGAGAGCGGGTGTATGAAGTGGGTCAGAAGGTGTGGGTCCTGGTCCCAATGACCCAGAACAAGCTTCAGGCGGCCTGGGAGGGTCCATACCTGGTGCATCAGCGCCTCAATGACGTAAACTATGTGGTCACCATCGACCATGCCAGGAAGAGGCAAAAGGTCTTCCATGTCAACATGATGAAAGCTCATCATGACAGGGAAGCCTTTGCTCTTCCTGTGTGTAGTCTTCCCGAGGAAGGCGAAAGTGAAGTCTTGGTGGACTTGCTCGCCTCAGCCCGGGATGGAGGGTCTATCGAGGAGGCGGCATTCAACCCACAGCTATCCTTGGACCAAAAGTCCCAGCTGCGGGAGGTATTCCGGCCCTACCTGATGACCTTCACGAATGTCCCAGGGAAGACATCCCTAGCCACCCACCAGGTGGACACAGGGAGTCATTCCCCAGTTCGTCAACCCCCATACCGTGTCTCCCTAGAGGTACAAAAGGACATAAAAAGGGAGATCGATGAAATGCTAGTCCTGGGAGTGATCCAGAGGTCCAAAAGTGCATGGGCCTCGCCTGTAGTCTTGGTTCCCAAAAAGGACCGGACAACCCGGTTTTGTGTGGACTACAGGAGGCTAAATGCAATCACAGCACCCGATGCGTACCCAATGCCACGCATCGACGAGTTACTGGATTGCTTAGCCGGGGCCCAGTACCTGACCATCATGGACCTGAGTCGAGGGTACTGGCAGATCCCTATGTCCAAGGAAGCACAGGAAAGGTCCGCCTTCATCACCCCATTCGGGCTGTATGAATCCCTTGTCATGCCCTTTGGCATGAGAAATGCTCCTGCCACTTTCCAGCGATTGGTCGACCAGCTGCTCGAGGGACTAGGAGGGTTTGCAGTAGCTTACCTGGATGACATTGCCATCTTTAGTCCCACTTGGGAGGAACACCTGGGGCACCTGGAACAGGTGCTCAGGCGGATCCAAAGCGCTGGTCTGACTATAAAGCCAGGGAAGTGTCAGATCGGCATGACTGAGGTACAGTACCTTGGACACAGAGTGGGTGGCGGGACCCTGAAACCAGAGCCAGGGAAGGTTGATGCCATCACCTCCTGGCCTACCCCCAAGTCAAAGAAGCAGGTGATGTCCTTCTTGGGTACGGCAGGGTACTATAGGAAGTTCGTTCCTAACTATAGTGCTCTTGCTAAGCCGTTGACGGACCTCACCAAAAAGAAGCTACCGCAAGTAGTCACCTGGACAGATGACTGTGAACGGTCCTTCAGGGCACTAAAAGCTGCCCTCGCCAGTCCCCCAATCCTACAAGCTCCGAACTTCACCCGACGGTTCATAGTTCAGACAGATGCCAGTGCGTTTGGCCTTGGTGCAGTACTCAGCCAGGTAAATGGGAAGGGAGAAGAGCATCCGGTGATGTTTCTCAGCCGCAAGCTCTTATCCCGGGAAGTGGCCTACGCCACTGTGGAGAAGGAGTGCCTCTCTATAGTGTGGGCCCTGCGGAAACTGCAGCCCTACCTATATGGACGCAACTTCACCATAGTGACAGACCACAACCCTCTCAGCTGGCTACATCGGGTGGCCGGCGACAATGGTAAGCTACTGCGGTGGAGCTTGGCACTACAGCAGTATGACTTTACCATTCAACACAGGAAGGGTGTTGAGCATGGCAACGCTGATGGGCTGTCCCGGCAGGGGGATGCCAGCGAGGTAGGCTTAGGAGACGATTGGCAAATCAATCTCCCATGCTACCTCAAAAAGGGGGAGGTGTCATGTAGAGCTGTTGAAGGGACTTCCTCCCCCTCTTCTTCACCAGCCACAGGTCGTCATGGCGATTATCTGATTGGCCTGGAAGCTTAAGGTATTTATGACTTTGGGTGATGGTAGAAGAAAAGCCAAAAGCTGCAGAGAAAGACAATTCTTTGTAATATTGGCGGGAAAACTCCCAAAGCAGGTTTTGAAGTGCGACTTTAATGCTAGAAAGATGAAAAACACATTGCCAGAATCCCTGCGTCGTGCGGAACCCAGCGCACCGTCTCACCTGACGAGGAGATCGACGGAATCACGACAAATTAGTATTGGCCAGTAAAATTGTGCTAGAGGCGTTGTGTTTGGTATCAATGTAACTGTAAAATCGAGATATTAAATATGACGCTAATATCTTTCACCTGTGTGACCCAGGAGCAAAGATATGAAAAACCCTAGAATTATGGAACTTTGTGACCATCTCAAGCCCAGCCCACAAGTGACTGTAAAATGATGTCACAGGCAAGGGGGGCTAGCAAGAGCATAAGAGACAGTTCCTGTCTTTTGGGGCAGTCAGCACGAGGAGGGCATCATGAAGGGTGATGCTGGCCGATTCTAACATCTCTTGGAGCCCCTCCCTCCATAAGCAGACGTCACTTCTATGGCAGAAGCTTAGTAAGTTTCACGTTTATACCTTTTATTTTAATGTAACTGTTATGCCGTAATGTGTATTGTTCCCTTTTGTAAATTCTTGTATATTCTTTAAACACTGCCTATTTTCGGATTAAATATATAAAAATTTAAGAGTTTCTTTCCTTATGCTTTATATACGAATCCAAAACCCCGAAGGGCCTTATGCTATCTGAAACGGGTCCCCAGCTACCGGTAGAAAGTCTGGGTGGTGGCAGCGTAATTGTTATTGCATAGAATTATTGGAGTGCTATCATTAAGGGTACCGAGGTATATAAATATTCCATTAGCAGGAATCAGAGATATACATTTACCCTTGCTGTGAGACCTCCAATATTTGGCATTATCAGCTCAGCAGCCTCATCTTATGCATTGTCCTGCAGTCCCAAAAGTGGCCTGCAGACAAGGGGGGCGCTAGAGAGTAGTCGTGTGTAACGAATCAGTGAACAGCTGCGGATTTCTGAGGGACTTCCCCGGCTGTTCGTGACACACTTTAAAAGGAACCTGTCAGGTCCAATATGCACCCAGAACTACCATCAGTTATGTGTGTATATTGCTATTCCCTGCCTAAGGCTGGAATCATACTTGTGCGTGTAAAATCGGACCGAGTCTCATGCTAGAAAGTAGCATGAGCTCTGTTCATGTTGTGATCAGTGTGCAATGCAACAGCAATGCGTTTCTGTGATTTTTCAATTGATTGTAGTCCATGTGCAATCCATGTGTGATCCGTATGGGATCCGTTTTTATTCTCAGCAGCTAGGTCATCTGCCATTCAGCTCTGCTACATGGCCGCTGACAGCAGACACAGACATAGCCATGTAGCAGAGCTGAATGGCCGCTGACAGCAGACACAGACAGAGCCATGTAGCAGAGCTGAATGGCCGCTGACAGCAGACACAGACAGAGCCATGTAGCAGAGCTGAATGGCCGCTGACAGCAGACACAGACAGAGCCATGTAGCAGAGCTGAATGCCCACTGACAGCAGACACAGACAGCCATGTAGCAGAGCTGAATGGCCGCTGACAGCAGACACAGACAGCCATGTAGCAGAGCTGAATGGCCGCTGACAGCAGACACAGACAGAGCCATGTAGCAGAGCTGAATGGCCGCTGACAGCAGACACAGACAGAGCCGCACGATCAGATGAAGTCGGATGAACTTCACCCGACTTCATTGTCATCCTGCGACTCTGTCTGTGTGTCGCGGCCTGATTTTCGGTCACCGGTGAAGGTCTCACTGGTGACCGCAAATTCCCTGAGTGACTTAAGTGATCGGCGCTATCGGCCACAGCAGAAGTCCTCCCGCTGACATCTGTGGCCGCGGGTAACCTGAGTGACGTCATCACTGATAACGCGACTCACTTCAGTCGCTGCGGGGAGCTCATAAAGAGCGGTCGTGGTCTGTGTCCGCTCTCTGTCAGCTTCCGATGTAGCAGAGCTGAAAGCGTCGTGGGACCTCTGTGGATTACGTCGGACCTGGAGGGGTATTTGGGGACTTTAATAAAATGGTGAAAGAGGTTGTTTTTTGTCATTTATTACAAATAAAGGATTTTTTGCATGTGTGTGTTTATTTTCTTTAACTAACAGGTTAATCATGGAAGGTATCTCGGGGAGACGCCTGCCATGAATAACCTAGGACTTAGTGGCAGCTATGGGCTGCTGCCATTAACTCCTTATTACCTTGCCACCGTACCAGGGCAATTTGGGATGAGCCGGGTACACTCCCGGGACTGTCGCATCTAACGGATGCGGCAATTCCGGGCGGCTGCTGGCTGATATTTTTAGGGTGGGGGGCTCCGCATAACGTGGCACTCCCCATCCTGACAATACCAGCCTTCAGCCCTGTGACTTTACCATAGCTAATATCAAAATTGGGGGGGACCGCACGTCGTTTTTTTTTTAAATTATTTATTTATTTTACTGCATGCTATAGACACGCCCACCGATGGCTGTGATTGGTTGCAGTGAGACAGCTGTCACTCATCGTGGGGGCATGTCTGACTGCAACCAATCATAGGCATCGGTGGGCGGGGAAAGCAGTGAATACGTGATGGAAAAATGAGCGGCCGGCTTTTTCAAAAGAGGAGAAGCCGCCACAGTGTGACAGCCGTGCAGCGCCGCGCTGGTGATCGTGGATCGGTGAGTATGAGAGAGGGGGGATAGGGATAGACCCACATGGACAGAGAGAGAGATAGAGACACAGAGAGAGACCGACCGACAGAGAGAGAATAGAGACCGAGAGAGAGATACCGACCGACAGAGAGAGAATAGAGACCGAGAGGGAGAGACCGACTGACAGAGATAGAGATTCACCGACATTGTCAGACCTCACTCATTTCCAGTGTTTTCTAAAACATGCGATAAATGTATTTAGAAAAACGGATGTCACTAGGATAGTGTGTGTGCCATCCATGTGACATCCGTTTATTTACCCGCTCCAATAGAGTTGCATTGGAAAGACTCGCGCGAGAAACTCACCAAAACGCAGCATGCTGCGATTTTTTTTCTCAGTCCGATTTGGACTGCAATGCGAGAATTTCTCGCATTGCACTGGTGCGAGTTAATCGCAAGTGTGAAGCCGGCCTAACAGTCAATGAATACACTAGCATAGATAAAGACATCTTTAGAAAAAGTATTAGGTGTTAGTTCCCATGAGTAGTTGCCCCCATTATCATGTTAGTACATCCCTGTGGGCGTGCTAACATGCTAATAAATATGCAGCATCTCATGATGATCTCACTCACCTCCTCGCCGCCATCGCTAGATTTTGGCTCAGTGCGCATGACCCAGGAGTTTAGGTCATGCGCACTATGAAGCCGGGTGTACGCGTTCTGGTTTCAAACTGCAGTAGTGTGTGTTGCCCAGGGAATGGGGTACTCTGTCCCGGGTAGCGTATAACTGGGGAATGTCACTTTGGTGGTCGTTGCCCGGTCCTGTGACCTGGGTGCTTATTAATGAAGAGTATTTACAGGGGTTGCAGTTAAGATGGTGGTGGAACCGCCGCTGCTGAGTTGATAATCCCCAGGGCTGGTGGTAATGGCAGCTGTGGTGGTAGGCCCTCTGCAGGTAGGGCTGAGCCTGGGAGATGTATGATGGAGTAATAAAGGGAGGCCACACCGTGGGTTGTAATTAACAGTCTCTACTCACTCTAGACCCTTGGCCGGCTGGTTCAGGTCCCTGTATTTCCAGTGCCAGTTGATGACTCGGTTGCTCTGTCCCCGGCACCCTCAGTGTGTTTGGGTCCACATAGCGTGGAGCAGTTTGGGGCCCAACTGTCCCTTTTTGTGGCAGTCTCCTTGTCTGTACAGCGGGCAGTGTGAACCCTGCAGGGCTGGCCTGCGTCCCGAACCCTGATCCTTGCTTTACTGCTGATGGCCCCGGATCTGTGGGTCAGTGAGGTCTGTGAAGGTCCCCTCACTGTGCAGGTATTTGACAGGCCGTCTGAAACTGTTGCTCGCCTGACCTAGGGCCCTGTGCCCCGTTGGTGCTCTGGTCCCAGCGGTACTCGGGTGTACCTGCTCTCCTGTGCCCCCGGGCCACTGTTAAACGACCCAGCTCTAAGCACGTCTTTCCACTCTCATTCACTACTGCTGACTTCTGTAGACTGACTGCTGTCTCCTCCCACCAGGTTGTCTAGTCCCCTGGTCTCGCTCCGCCCTCTAGGTGGCCATCCCCTTGAGTCCGTCTAGCCAATTACCTCTGGTGTGGAGTGGTAACTAGGATTTTGGTGTGTCTAGGTGTTGCTGATATGACGCCCTGGCAAAACCAGGTTGTCACAGAGACTGCACAAATCTTCCAGGTGCAGGACTCCATCCTCCTTGGCATACCAACACAAACCCACACCCAGGTAAACAACACCAGCCAGCAAAGCCTAGTCACCCCCCATGACAATAGGGACACACTAGTGGGCGGGGCTAAGCAGATGGTGACGCCCACCTAGGGGTCTTGAGATGTACTGGGAGGGAACAAGTCAGAAAAACAGAGTTCAGTGCGGAGATAGGAAGTGAAAAGAGTGTGGAGTGACAGCGGGGTCAGGGGTTGGAGCCCCTGGACTACCGGACTACTGACTAGGTGGCAGTCGTCAGACAGGGCCACAGGCGACGGAGATCCGGTTGCGGGAGACCTTAAGTGGATCGGGGTAATGTTGTAGCCCGCCGGTGCCGACAGCGGGAATCCAGTCCGGAGGCCATGCACAGTCAGGGTGCCTGGACCATAGGGCGAGGACTGCTTCAAGCCCCTTGTCAATTAGCCAGCAGGGGACAAGATTCCACGTCTTGTCCCACCAGCAAGCCCAGAGAGCGAAATGGAAGCCCAACGAGGGGGATAGGGCTCCGCAATTGCGTGCTAAGATCTCACGGGTCAGTTCTCACGGGCCACAGCTCCCAACACACAGATTCACCGGGAGTGGCCTTCCCTGTTTGAAGCGGAGTAGTCAAACTAAGGACACAAACACTAAGTGCAAGAGGAAGGGACCCCTGTTTGCTGTACCAGGGTGTGGGACCCTAATACACCCGCCGGAGGTTACCGTTCAGTGGCAATTTGGTTTACCACTTGGACTTTGTGTGAATTTCTCTAGAACTGTGAGTACATCAATACCACCCGGTCCAGCCCTGCTGAATACGCTCCACAGCATCCTTCCCCCGTACACCTGGGCCCCGGGACAACACCTCCCCTACCCGTGGAGGGGAACCATCCTGCTGCCCCGCTCCATCAGCCCCGGGCGCCCCATTCCAAGGCAACGGCGGTGCCACCAACCATCACCGCAACCCACTGGTGGCGTCACTGACAAACTCTTCCCTTGTAAATACCCCCCTTTTTTATTGTTGAGGGCGGCGGGCTGTTGTGTGAGCCCCAGATCCGGCTGCCACTCGAGCTGTGGCACCCTGGACAAGCCAGGACGTCACAGGTACTGCAACAACACACCCTACACCCCGGTTAGGCACATCAGTCACACACGCAAATCCTTGTTGCCTCCCTCCAGGGGCTGATGTCCACACCAGGTGGGGTGGAGCCAGGCGGTTGGCCCCACCCACTGAGGAGTTCACAGTCCTGGAGGCGGGAAAAGGAGTGAGTTCAGTTTTGGAGTAGGAAGAGAGATGAGTAAAAGTAGTAGTGGAGGAGCAGACTGACCGTGTCCGGGTACGTGGCCTGGGCACATACAGCAAGGTTGGCAGACGGTGGTGACCGTCTGCAGGAGAGGCCGATTGACGCAGAACCGTAAGGACCGGGGACGGGCGGTGGCCCGCCGGTACCGAACCGGGGAGCGAAGAGAAGCCAGCACCACTCGGCAGGGCCTACGGACCCCGACCAGGCTTGGAGTCGCCGTTAAACCGGTCAAATCCGTCAGCGACGGGAACCTCCGGGGTTTCCCAGCAGCAAAGACCCGACTGAAGGCAACCGCTCAACCGTGAAGGGAAATACAGCTACCGCCACAGCTAGACTTCCCAAGGCCAGAGCTTGCGGGCAACAAGGGGCTCCTCTGGCAAACACACCGCTGGGGAGCGGGCTACCGGTGGGAAGCCATCGGAGCCGAAAACACATCACAAGTGCAGGGAGGGGCAGTCACCACCAACCTACCGGGAGTGACCACCGCAGCCGGCTGCGGGACCCATCCATCCAGCCGTTTATTTCACCAGAGAATCCGTGTACGTTATTGGCTGAGTGAGTACTACCGTGCCGCCTGGCACTGCGCTGCCCCCGCAACCCTGCACCTCGCCAAACACCGTCATCCACTTTCCAGTCACCATCACCGGACCCCGGGACCACCAAAACCTCCCTACCCACAGAGGGGAGAGAAACATCTCGGCTGCTCCCTGCCATCGCTCCCGGGATCCCCGTTCAGAGCAGCGGTGGTGTCCCAACCTCACCACAACCGTGGGTGGCGTCACGGACCGACTTCCCAAACGCCAAAAACTATTCCCCTTTCACTCACGGGCGAGGAGTGACGCTCGAGTCCCCGGATCCGGCCCACCGCTCGAGCCACCGAGCAGCAGCAGCACCGGACCCGAGCGTGGTGAGCGCAGCGTCCCCTCCCCACCCGCGACAGAGCCAGAGCCACGATCCCGGATCCGAGCGCCTCGGGTAGCCTTCCCTGCCGTGGTTAGTCACCCCTGCCCGCAACACTGGCACTGGTGTTCCAGATCCCTGGGGGTAGGCCCTGCATCCCCGTGAGGATGCAGTTCCCAGTAGTGCCCTGAGTGGCTCAGGGGTGTTAAAAGTGCGCATGACCCAAACTCCTGGGTCATGCGCACTGAGCTGAAATCCAACGATGGCTGTGGAGAGGTGAGCTCATCCTGTGACGCTGTGTATTCATTAGCAAGATAGCATCCCCACAGGGGCGTACTAACATGTAAATGAGGGGTGACTGGCTGGGGATCTATCGCCCGGGGGACTAGTCCCCTCGCTCATTAACATACGGTAAAAGATCTTTAGAAATACTTTTTCTAAAGATCTCTTTATCTATGCTAGTGTATACAGGGACGGTTAGGCAGTGATTAGCAATATACACCCAGAACTGCTCGCGGTTCTAGGTGTATATTGCACCTGACAGGTTCCCTTAAGGTCATTGCTCGAGAATTCTGCATTAGGCCACGTGCACACGTTGAGTATTTGGTGAGTTTTTACCTCATATTTGTGGCCAAAACCAGGAGTGGAACAATCAGAGGAAAAGTATAATAGACACACGGGCACCACGTCTGTATTTATCACCTACTCCTGGTTTTGGCCACAAATACTGAGGTAAAAAAACGCACCAAATCCTGAATGTGTGCACATGGGACTGGATTTAGATTTCTGTCTGTGATGTCACGACCAGATGTGGATCTCATGACCTGAATCAACAACCCACTCGATAGCAAAGTAGGTTTATTTCGAGTCAGAAGACCTGTGACCATTCCTCCAGACATCGCACTCTGTACTCAGTCGATGCCTGAAATTGGCCTTAGCATTAATAATTGTACCTCATTGTCTTTGTTGCCTATAACAACCAATCACAGCGTAGCTTCCATTTTTCAAATTGCAGTGTTAATATGAAAGCTGTTCTGTGATTGGTTGCTATGTGCAATATCAGCGGTTTTCATTGAGACTGAGTACACCCCACTAATTATGGACTGCAAAATCCCATTCATTTATGTAATTCGTAATATTGTGAGCCCTAGCTGGATTGTATAGGAACTGTCAGTGATATGACACACACACACAACAATATGTAGGTCATGAGCACAAGGCTCAGGTAAAGAGAACACAGCCGCGTTACGGCGAAGCTCCAGAAGGACAGGCAGATGGCTCACCGCAGCCTCTCGGGAATTGTAGTTCCTGCTCCCGGCATGCCTCATAAAGCAGCGCTCCCAAAAGACTACATGACCCAGCGTGCATTGCGCTGCCGGGTAATCAGCGCTGTGGCGGAGGATTTTCGCTGCGCCGCTGCTTGCACACTCCTTGCACGCTCGGAGCCGGCGCTGTGCAGTGTGAAGGGGCATCTCTGAGGCAGGAGGGGGCTCTGTGTCCTGAGCGCTGGTCGGCAGTAGGGGTAGGGAGGAGGGGGCAGGCTTTTTGTAAATCTAAGTCATTTCCTGTTCAGGTTCATTTCCTGGTTAAGCCCCAGTTATCAGCTGCTGTGCTGTCCCCATACACAGCTCCCATCTAATTCTATGGGGCTGAGCGCTGCCCCCCTGTGCCCTGCAGGCTGCCTGGTGAGCGGGGGTGTGATGTGCGTGTATGGGGCGCACAGGCTACACCCATACTAGCGGGTGACACCTCCATCCATGTCCTCTGCAGGATGCAGCGCTAGGCGAGCACTCTGTGTGTAGGGCTGTCACCCGGACTCCCCGCAGCACCCCCGGATCTGCCCCCTGGGCTGCAGACGATCCCCCTCTCTGCACATTTTGGCAGTCACCAGGGTGGGGAGGCTTTTGAATGAATCATTTGGCCTGATCCAGAGGAGAAGGATTACACTTGTATTTCCTGCTCGAGCCTTTTTCTTCTTTTCTGGGGGGGTGGGGGGTGTAATGAACATGAAGAAGTTCTTTGACTCCCGCCGTGAATTGGGGGGCTCTGGCCCTGGGGTCGGTGGGGGGTCCTCCAGCGGCCTGGGCACTGGCTACATCGGCAGAGTGTTCACCATCGGGAGGCACCAAGTGACTGTGGACGAGGTGTTGGCTGAAGGTAATAACTCAGATTTAGTTATTTTGGTGGGTAATAATGTGTATATATGATTGTATATATCCCCCTCTGCATATACTAACACACTTATTGGCCCATTTACTGATCAAGAATGGAGCTGCTGTCCAATCACCCCAGGATACTTAAGTTACTTTGATAAGTATTATAAGCCATTGTGGAGAGCTGTGTAATATATATATAATATGATATAAATGTCTCTATGTACAATGTATCTGAAAAGTTAGTACGCCCCTCATATTTTTGGAAATATTCTATATCTTGTCAACAAGGCACGGTGGCTCAGTGGTTAGCATTGCAGTCTTGCAGCGCTGGGGTCCTGGGTTCAAATCCCACCAAGGACAACATCTGCAAGGAGTTTGTATGTTCTCCCCGTGTTTGCGTGGTTTTCCTTCGGGTTCTCCGGTTTCCTCCCACACTCCAAAGACCTACTGATAGGGACTTTAGATTGTGAGCCCCAATGGGGACAGTGTTCCTTTATGTATGTAAAGCGCTGGGGAATATGTTAGCGCTATATAAAAAAATAAAGATTTGATTTGAAGAAGGAAGATATGACATGATGCAATGTAAAGTAATCAGTGTATAGATTGTGTCAATCTGGTGTCCCCTACATAACTCAACACACCGCCATTAATGTCTACACCGATAACAACATAGGTGAGTACATCTCTAAGTGAGAGTGGCCAAATTGTGCCCAATTTGTCATTTTCCCTCCCCGCTATCAGGTGTCTCATTAGTGTTACAAGCACTGCCAGACGGACTGTTAAGGACCCCTGTGCAAGAACAATATATGGGCCCTTTGCAGCCCAAGAGCTCATCAAAATGCACAAATGCTTTGGAATTAAAAATGGGCCCCCGTACTTCTTGGGACTCCGTGTGACTGCACCACTAATATGTTCACCCTTGTTACAAGGTCTAGGGTACAAATAGGGAGCAGGAGTGTTACATTTGGTGTTATTGTGTACACACACACACACACACACACACACACACACACACACACACACACACACACACACACACTCTTATACGGGTCACTGGATGTTCAACATGGCCCCTCATAGCAAAGATATGAGTATCTGGTAAAAAAAATATTGCATTACATACAGATGGCCTACGCTATAAGAAGATTGCCTACACCCTGACACTGAGCTGCAGCACGGTGGCCAAGACCATACAGCGGTTTAACATGACAGGTTCCACTTAGAACAGGCCTCGCCATGGTCGACCAAAGAAATTGAGTGCACATGCTCAGCATCATATTTAGAGGTTATCATTTCAAAATAGACATGAGTGCTGCCAGCATTACTGCAGACGATAAAGGGGTTGGGGGGTGGGGGGGGGGGCAGCCTGTCAGTACTCAGACGATATGCCTCACACTGCATCAAATTGATCTGCATGGCTGTGTTTCAGTAGGAAGCCTCTTCAAAGATGATGCTCAAAAAAGCCCACAGTTTGCTGAAGATAAACAGACAGAGGACATAAGATTACTGGAACCATGTCCTGTGGTTTGATGATACAAAGATAAATTTATTTGGTTCAGATGGTGTCAAATGTGTGTGGCGGCAACCGTGGGAGGAATACGAAGACAAGTGTGCACTGCCCACAGTCAAGCATGGTGGTGGAAGTGTCATAGTTTGGGGCTGCATGACTGCTGCCAGCCGTGGGGAGTTACAATTCATTGAGGAAACCATGAATACACCAACATGTACTGTGACTGGGCTGCAGGGCAGTATTCCGACATAACGCCCCCATACACACCTCCAAGATGACCACTTCCTTGCTGAGTAAACTGAGGGTAAAGCTGCTGGACTGGCCAAGCATGTCGCCAGACCTAAACCCTATTGAGCATCTGTGTGGCATCTTCAAATGGAAGGTGGAGGGCAAGGTCCACCAGCTTTGTGATGTTGTCATGGAGGATAGAAGAGGATCCAGTGGCTCCTGGGAAGCTTTAGTGAACTCCATGCCCAGGACAGTTAAAGCAGTGCTGGAAAATAATGGTGGCCACACAAAATATTGACACTTGAGCACAATTTGGCCATTTTCACTTTTGTCAGCGGTTTTGACATTGCCTGTGTGTTGCGTTATTTAGAGTGCACCAAACGACACTGTTATACAAGCTGTACACTGACTACTGTACATTGAAGCAGTGTCACATCTTCAATGTTGTCCCGTGAAATATATATATATGTATGTATGTGTGTGTATATATATATATATATATATATATATATATATATATATGTGTGTCTGTGTGTGAATATATATATATATATATATATATATATATATATATATATATATATATATATATATATAATGATTATATACTCTACTGTGCCTTCTGTATATTTATTAGACCACACTAGGATACTTAATAAGTTACTTTGATAAGTATTATCAACCATTTTTCATTTAATTGTAAAGCACTGCGGAATATGTTGGCGCTATAAAAATAAAGATTTGTTGTTGTGATATTCACAGGACAATATAAATTGAATAAAAAAAACATGAGAGTTGAGCAAAAAAAGATTTTTAAGAGAATGTCGCATGTAGAAGAGTCACAGATCCGTGGTTCGGTAGTGATGAGCTGCCAACGTGGCTGCTGGGCTGGGGTCCTGTGAATGGTTTTGCTGAAAACTAGTTAAATCCTGCTGGTCAGTGGTTCTTAAAGGATACTTATTAACTTTATTATTGGACACTTTTTTTTTTTTTTTATCTCTTCTGGTTTTATGATGCCATTTTATTTTACAGATTGTAACAAAAAATGGGCACCACTGAGTTTGTGGGTTTTCAGATGCCGGTTTGCTGTGCTTATCTATGTTGGGCCATCTATGTGTATTTATCTTCTTATTAGCATATGTGCTTATTCATTGCCTTTACATTTCTATGGACTACTCCCTGGTTTGTATCATACTTGAGAACAGCTGACATATCTAGTTTATGGAATATGTAATGTATCATGCTCCTGGCAGACATAATGTAGTCACCTTCAACACAGATTGAATTTTTTTTTTTCTTTCCTCTCTTACTATAAATCCGTGCTCTTTGACTGTCAGCAGTGATATCATCATGTGTAATGGTGTTTAACCTTTTATTATCCCTGTAGATTTTCTACAAATAGCCAGTCCTTCTTTTTTTTTTGCTTATGATTATTTGCACTTCTTCTTTTGCTACCATATGGTATTATGGTATGTTTTCATATAGTTATAAAGGGGCACTCTAAATAACTGTAGTATTTCTAAAGATCCTTTATGGTATGCTAATGAGCACAGGGACTAGTCGCAAGGGCGTTACTTCACCCGACTAGTCTGCCCTCTTAGCCCAATGTCATCAGTGGTGACATGCGTACCTGTGTCCGTTGTCACCGCTTCAGAATGCCGGGTTAAGGTCAGTGCGCGTGATCAGAAGTCCCGGCACTTCCGGTCATGCGCACCATGAAGCTGGGTGTACGCATTCCAGCTTCAGAGAGGTCTAGTGCGCATGACCGGAAGTGATGGGAACTTCTGATCAAGCGCACTGACCCTAACCTGGCATCCTGAAGCGGTGACAACGGACACAGGCATGCGCGTCACCGCTGATGATGGTGGGCTAAGAGGGTGGACTTGTCACTGTGCTCATTAGCATATCATAAAGGAAATACTTTTTCTAAAGATCTCTTTATCTATGCTACTATAGGCTGGGACAGTTAGGCCTGGATTAGAAATATGTACCCAGAACTGCTCGTGGCACTAGGTGAATATTGCACCTGACAGGTTCCCTTTAATCACTGCTGGAGCTACTGGCAACTTTGGCATGGGCACTGGTCTCGCTGTCAAAGATTGCTGTGTGCAGCAAAATAGAAGTGAATGGAGTTGAAACTTACATTATGACCCCATTCACTTACAGTACGCTGCGATTTTTCGCTTCGATAGCTATAGGCTGAGAGACACTGTGACCAAATTTAATATTTCCGGGTTTGATGCAACCATTTCTCCCACCGTCCCATATATCTGATGGGGGATTGCAGAAATCCATGCAATTGATGTGCATAAAGTAGCAGCTACAATATGGATCTAGTCATATGGTACTTGTCGGTATATCAGGCTGATCACTGGCGGACACAGATAGTAAAGGGCCCCTGTGCAAGAACAATATATGGGCCCTTTACAGGCCAAAAACTCATCAAAATGCACAATTCCACCTGCTTTGGGGGTAGAAATGGGCCACCTAGCCTCTTAGGCCCCTGTCCAATGATATGTCTGCTCCTTAGGTTGATGCCCTTAGGTACAAGGCTCCTGAATTTTAGGAATTGCACCCATTGACATATTTCACTTAGTTTCTATGGTTTGCCATCATTGACAGTGTTATGCATGGGTCTTTTTTCCGCAGGACCCCCTTTTTACGCACGAGGCCTGGTGTATTCAGAGGTCTCACTGAGGCGTGTTAATATTATTTTTTCCATAAAGGAATTTCCAGTCAGTGTAGCCGTTAAATATGGACGTGTCAGGAGTTTTTATGTATTCCTGTTACACATGACACGAGGAAAACATGTTATATAAAAGTGTTTGTCATTGTCACACGGTGCAGGCTTTGTTTGGCTGTTGCTAAAATCCACAATTCGATCATATGATGAGGAGCTCATCTGCATTGTGTACTGATGAGTGTGGCTCTATTCCACAAAATGGCTGCCTGATCCTTCTGAGCGTCCCTGACTCCTGCTTTATGTCACATATACACGTACAGCTAGTGTAAAGTTAGATTTATAGAGCTATAATCTCCATACAAACCATCACTAGGGAGATATATAAAATCTAGCAAAAAGGGATGGCTGGCAGCAGAAGCCTCACTTCTTCAGGCCTCTGGCACACAGCGAAGTTACGTGCACATGGCCGTACGTGGTGCTTTGTGTGCCGCCATATGGAGCTTTGGGGAACAAAGCCTCAAGGGAAAAAATGTTTCTTCGAGGATACTTTGACTAAAATGTCTTTTTGGTTTGTGCGTTCTTTTTGTGGAGAACGGACCGCACATGGACCTAGTAGCCCATATGCGATTTTACGTGGGATGTTTTTCACACACATCTCAAGTCTATGTGGAAAAAAAATCTCATGGTTTCAGACTGGTGTGTTTTTACATGGTAGACGGCTCCTGTACCCATCCACTATGCAGCTGAGCACACGGAGCCAGCATGAGTTTTACAACAGCCCAGTGACCTTAGCCTAAGGTCTCACTTAGATGTCCACATACCCATTAGGCCACATGCACATGTTGAGAATTGTAGTGCATGCCCTCGATAAGTGTTTGCTGCGTTTTGGACGCAACATACTTCAGCTGCGTCCAAAACGCTGCGTTGTACAGTACCAGTATAGTGGATGAGATTTCTAGAAATCCCGCGCCCACTGTGCTTGTTTTTCCACAGCAAATACTGACCTGCGGAGTGGCTTTCCAGTCTGCAGCATGTCAATTGTTTACTGTGTATTCGCATGCATCCTCCATAGAGGGAACACAAGCGAGAGACCGCAGCGCACTGAACCCTGATCGTGGCTACTAGCAGCTGTGGTCTCCTGCGTTCTCCTGTGGAGGAGACTAGCGGAGCCGCAGGTCAGGACCCGCTTCGTCCAAGACGCAGTGAGTCCTGATCGTGGGCACATACCCTTAAGGGTAAGTTCACACAATTTTATTTATTTTTTTTTCTGCAGCAAAACCTTCTATTTTTGACAGTAAAAGATAAAAAAAAAAAGCTGCTTCCAAAAAAACAGGTTTTGCTGTATTTTTGTCGCATTTTTTCATTTGTCTACAGTACGTTTAAATAAAATTAGTTTCATTCACCACAAAATCCGCAGAAGCACAGTTAAGTTTTTGCACTTTTTCATTGCAGCTTTTTTCACCAGTAAAAGCAAAAACACTGAAAAAATTGACATACTGGTCTTTTAAAAACACAGTAGTTTTCCATTTCAGTCAGGAAAAAAAAAGCAAGTGTGTGTGCATGAGATTTCTGATGTCTCATTGCTTTTGCTGGTACTGTAAAAAGCAGCTTTTAATTTGCATAAAACTCAATGCAAAAAAAATGCAGCAAAAACATAATGTGGCCTTAGTGAGGTTTGTTGTGTTTTTTTTTTTTTTTTCTTTTTCCATTCCCTCAGTATTTGTAAGTCAAAACCAGGAGTGGAACAACAATCAGAGGAAAATTATAAGGCCCCTTTCACATTTTTGTTTTTACCTACGTTCACTGGTCCCGGTCTAGCCTCTGTCCGAGTCCCTCCGCAAAACTGGTTTCGGATGCGTGCGCCGATGGGGCCATTGACTGTAATGGTGCAAATGGAGTCACCATGTGCGCTGTCATGCACCATTTTCGGGTGTATACGCTTTATGCAGGCGAACACCCAGACGTAGTAGATTGCATCTGGGTTTCCACCTCCAGACAGTGTATACGCCCGAAAATGATGCACGACGGCGCACACGGTGACTCAGTCTGCTCCATTACGGTCAATGGCCCTGTCGGTGCATGCGACCCAAACATGTTTTGCAGGGGGGGGGTTTGGATGGAGTCCCCGATGGGACCAGTGAACATAGTTAAAGGGAACCTGTCACTAGTTTTTTGCCCTATAAGCTGCGGCCACCACCACCGGGCTCTTGTATACAGCATGCTAACATGCTGTATATAAGAGCCCTGGCCGCTGTGTAGAACATAAACACTTTATAATACTCACCTAGGGGGTCGCTCCAGTGCAGACTGGTCAGATGGGTGGCACTGTTCTGTTGCCGGCGCCTCCTCTTTCGGCCATCTTTGTCTTCCATCTTCTGAAGTCGTGGTGCATGACACGTCCGACGTCATACACACTCGCCGACATTCAGGTCCTGAGCAGCCGCAGTTTGATCTGCCCTGTGCAGGGCATATCAAAGTATTGTAGTGCGCCTGCGCGGTACCAGCGAGTGTGTATGACGTAGATGCGTCATGCTCACAGGCTTCAGAAGGAGGATGAAGATGGCCGAAAGAGGAGGCACCGGAGGACGAAGACGCCCATTTGAGCCACATCCACTGCAGCGACTGGTTTAGATGAGTATTGTAAAGTGTTTATTTTCTACACAGCGGCCTGGGCTCTTATATACAGCATGTTAGAATACTGTATATAAGAGCCCAGTGGTGGCCGCAGCTTATAGGGTAAAAAAAATGGTGACCGCTTCTCTTTAACGCAATGTGAAAGCTTCCTGATAGAAACACGTCACCACTTCTGGTTTTAGCCATAAATACTGAGGTAAAGAAACCTCGCCAAATACGCAATGTCTGCACGTGGCCTTAGGCCACATGTTCAATATTTGGTCAGTTTTTCTAAGACAAAACCAGGAGTGGGTGATAAATGTAGTAGTGGGACATTCTTTTTTTTTTTTTTCTATTTTACTTTTCCTCTGATTGTTCCACTCCTGGATTTGGCCAGAAATTCTGAGGTAAAAAAAAAACCACAACTCCCCAAATACTCAACGGGGCCTTGTAATCTATGGGGCTGTTGACTCTTCCATGTTATTGTGTGTGTGTGTGTGTGTGTGTGTGTGTGTGTGTGTGTGTGTTGGGGTGTTTTTTTTGTTATTATTATTATTATTATTATTATTATTATTATTATTATTATTATTATTATTATTATACAAGAAAAATGAATGAAACCCTGATAGTAGAAGCAGACATGCGGATCAAAAATGGATGAAAATCTGATCCAAAGCACTAGAAGTGTTCAATTTTTTTTCTTTTTAATATGAGGTAATGGAGGCACAGTGACGCCTCGTACATCTCTATGGCTCTTCATAACGTGGCCGTGTGCACAAGTGTTTTTGTAAACCTCCCCATTTCTACTCTCTGTACATAGGATGCTGCATGCATAGTATGGAGCTTATTGAACCATGTATGCAGCGGGACCATTGCCAAACATATGTAGAATTGTGTAGGGTTGGCGTAAGCTGAGCGAGCATATAATTGCTGTCTACTTGCTATTCTGGGAGTGTTCCTCCCAGTACAATGCCTCACAGAAGGTTTCTTTTTGTGATTCTATGGGTGGAATTTCTGTGATTTTTGGTTTAGGCGGATCTTGGTTACATGTGAATAGAGCTCCAATATGGAGCACGTGTCATATTCACACTTGTTAGGGTGCAATGTGTTAAAATTCAGACCGGGTGATTTGGTCGCCACAGAAAGGACAGTTTATCTTGTTCTTCCCTATAGGTGGTCTCTATATGAAGAGTCATTGCAGACGGCACATACACAATATACAGGAAAATCAAGGCCTTTTGCAAATATGTTTATGAATCCTTTCATTATTTGGTGGTATTCATGTGAAACAATGTGGAAAAATCTGATTTAATGATCAAGAAAGTCATATGTTTGTTGCCCCAGAATGTCTTCCCCTCTACTAGTGGCAGCCGGACAACCTTGGTGCTAAAAATCCAGCCATCATTTGAGACAGACTGGTTGCTAGGGATTTGCTGCCTAACAACCACCATTTTTTTGTATTATATTGTCACATGCAACCAGTCTGTTAGATTAATCGGCTTTATGCTGGGTTACACCTTCGCTATTCATGCCGTTAAACGACTGCGGATTGACTACGCATAAGCCACAAGTTCTGGTCACTTACTTGTCCATGCGGCCGACCCGAAGAGCATTGTATGGCACAGAACGCTGGTTAATGGGATTGTTCAGTACCCATGCATCATGTTGTCGGCGGCACACGCTCTGCTTACACGGCGCAAGTGGCCGTCATTTGCTGGCTTGTTTAGGTGAGCAGTAGTCTGGAACGAGCGTTCCTACAAACAGTCGAAATGTGTTTTTAGGTCATATTCACATAGTTTGATGCAGATATTTTTTTTTTTTTTTTTTTCTTTAGCTGAAAAATCCAGAGCCTACTGACTCATCGTTCCTTTTGTGCCTTTTAGGCCTCTTTCACGCATCATTTTTTTGCCATCAGTCTCAATCCGTTTTTGTGACTGATGTAACGGATCCTGTAAAAAAAAAAATGGATCTGTTGTACTAGTATATTTTCATGTCAGAGAGATATTTCTGACCAGTAATGATTTTACAGCTCATCTGAGCATGCTCACTTGAAAAAAAACGGATCCCTCTCCAGAATCCATCATTTGACGGATTGCAACGGACCCTGCGCCCATAGGTTTCCACTATAACAAACGACGGACGCCGACCGATCCGTCGCTGTCTTTTTTTTCGACGCAGACAGAAAATGTTCATTGGACGTCTGATCTGTCGCCCGGACAAACATTTTCCGACGGATGTAACGTGAGGTCATTCATCGCAATCCGTCACTAATACAAGTCAATGAGAAAAAAACAAATCCAGCACTGGCTGGATCCATATTATTTTTTTTTTTTTTTTTTTCTCCTCAAAAATGGATTGCAACTGATGGCAAAAAACTGATGTGTGAAAGGGGCCTTACTCAGGAGTGAAAATGGATCTTGCTTTAGTTGCACCTTATTTCATTTTGTGCGGTTTTTTTTTTATTTATTTTTTTTTATTTGGTTTGTTTCCTTTTTTTTTTTTTTGTCCAGCATTGTGTGCAGATAGTTTAGTTTTCCAGATGTTTTACTTCCATTCATTATTTGCAACTTTCAAATTTTTCATCTACATTTTGATGCATAATTCGCTTGAGAAAAAACCAAACCAGCCCCAAAGGTGGACCAAGGCCACGTGCACACGGAGTATTCGGTCAGGTGGTTTGTTTGTTTGTTTGTTTTTTTTTTTTTTTTGTTTTGTTTGTACCTACAGTAGAGGAAAGGTATAATAGAAACACGGGCACCACTTCTGTATTTATTACCCACTCCTAATTTTGGCCACAAATACGGAGGTAAAAAAACCCTTACAAAATACTTAACGTGTGCACGTGGCCTATTGGTGGTCATACACTTGAGCTTGAAATTGTCCAGATCCACCAATTTCAGGGTACTGGGGGGGGTGGGGGGTTGCCTTGCAGGTTGAAGGAGAGTGTCCTTGCTCCCATGAAGGCAAGGCCTCTGATATCTGGGCTCATAAATGCTGATGGATTGTGATCCCATGACATCTTTTCACATGGATCATTGACGTCTCCTGGTTAGGCTGGTGCTCCATGTCAATTATATGTGCACAGTCATGTGTCCTTGATATCACGATTGCAAAAAATACAGTAGCATATTCATATTTTTTTACAGTGCTCTCTAATACTTGTATAGCAGGTGGCATGTCACCATGTAAAGGTGCATTTATATTGGCCACTTAATGATTCACGACAGGTACAGTTGCCTGTTTAGCCTGCATAATTACCTGATGAATGAGCAAAACACTTGTTCGTCGGGTGAAATGATTAAATAGATACAAAACAAAAAAAAATCACCTATAGGCCTTGTGCGCATGGTGTATTTTTTTGGTGAGGTTTTGTTGCAGATTGTGGCCCAAATCTGCATGTCTGTGTGAATTCTGGAGTGCTGTGTGCACGATGCTTGTTTTTTTTTTTTTACTTGCAGATTTGGTGTAGAAAATAATCTCCTGCATGTCATTGTTGGTGCATTTTTTTTTCCCCTCCGTTTTGCAGCCCTTCCATCTCATCTATTCACTCAATTTAAAAAAAAAAAAAAAAAACACATGGTGCAAAATACACCACTATGCATTTTTTTTTTTTTTTTTTGGTGCAGTTTTTTGGTGCGTTCTTTTGCCGGAAGGTACAGATTTGATGTAGAAAATTTCTGCAGCGTGCGTACGTACACTTAGAGATTAGAGATAAGGGAGAAGTGTAGGAACTTGTATAATGATTACAAAAGACATTTTAGGTGTGGGACCACCCTTTTAAGTTTTCAACCCACAGTGTTGTCATTTTTCTGCTTCACAGTATATACACAGCTCCTATCTATGTATCTAATCGATACTGAACACTGCTCATGTCACCAAGGACAACAAAGTGGCTCATCCGGCCGGTCTACTTGTAAGATTGTTGTCGTTTCTCCATGAGTACAGTAATGGGATGATTGTTGTAAGGGCCTGACAGCAGTGAAATTATCAGCTAGAAGGTTAGAGTGTTACAGATTGCAACATACAGTAGGTTTCAGGCTTCACGACTGTTTGTTTTTGTGTACTATGTAGACTAAAGGTAGGCCTGACTTGCCATTAAACAGGTTTGGATATCTCGGATGATGACAAACTAGAAGCTAAACTATTACCTTGGATGTTACTCCACCTCCAATGATCTGCCAGCATTTACTTGGGGACATTATATATTTTTTTTTTTTTTTGTAACTAAATTAAAAACTTTCTTTTTAGGGTACTTTCACACTTGCGTTGTTTTCCTTCCGTTACAATCCGCCCATTTGGTCTATTTCCCATAGACTTGTATGGGTAACGGATTGTACCAAAAGGACCTGCGTTGCTTCCGCTGGGCGTCGCTCCGTTGCTTACGCCCAGCGGGAGGAACGCAGCATGTAAGGTTGTTTTGAGCAGCGGAATCCTCTAGATTTCACTGCGCATGCTCTTCTTCTTCTTCTTCTTCTTCTTCTTTTTTTTTTTTTTAAATCACAAACTTTTATTTTGGCTCGCGGTGGCCGAACGTTCAGCTGAGCGCCCAGCCGTCGGCAAGTGACAGCGCTCAGCTGAGCGACCGGCCGTCGGCAAGTGACAGCGCTCAGCTGAGCGACCGGCCGTCGGCAAGTGACAGCGCTCAGCTGAGCGACCGGCCGTCGGCAAGTGACAGCGCTCAGCTGAGCGACCGGCCGTCGGCAAGTGACAGCGCTCAGCTGAGCGACCGGCCGTCGGCAAGTGACAGCGCTCAGCTGAGCGACCGGCCGTCGGCAAGTGACAGCGCTCAGCTGAGCGACCGGCCGTCGGCAAGTGACAGCGCTCAGCTGAGCGACCGGCCGTCGGCAAGTGACAGCGCTCAGCTAAGCGCCCGCCCGCCAGCATGCCCGGCCGTCGGCAAGTGACAGCGCTCAGCTGAGCGACCGGCCGCCGGCAAGTGACAGCGCTCAGCTGATCACCCGGCGGTCGGCTGCAGCGAGCGATTAGCTGATCGTTCACAATATTCTACCGCCGGTAAAACTGTAAAAAAAAAAAAAATCAACATCCGTTGCATCCGTCACACAACGCAATGCAACAGATACCGTTCAACGCAAGTGTGAAACTAGCCTTACTCTGATCACTGTCTGCCCAATATCACAGTCCAGATAACATCACCTATTTTACACCCCATTCACCTTACTTCTTCACGGTAAGGCTATGTGCACACAGTGCATTTTCGCGGCGTTTTTGCCCATTTTTCGGGTGCGTTTTTGGCCTCAAAACTGCATGACTTTGCTTCCCCAAGTTTTCAATTTTGCTGTCCACACACAACTTTTTTTTTTTTTTTTTTTTTTAAGCTGCGTTTTTGAGCTTAAAAAAAAAAAAAAAGACATGTCAATTCTTTCCTGCGTTTTTCTGCGTCCCCCCCCCCCCATGCAATGCATTGGAAAACCGCAGAGATCAAAAACGCAGCAGAACGCACCAAATCGCGGTAAAAACGCATGCGTTTTTGCTGCTTTTTTTAAGCGGATGCGTTTTTGTGTGTTTTTTAGCAACCAAAAACGCACAAACGCAGCGTCAAAAAAACGCAGTGTGTGAACTTAGCCTAATGCCACAGATTAGCTTAAAGCGCACCAATCACCAGGATTTTCCTATATAACCTAAAGCCAGTGCTATACTGGCTCTATCAGGCTGATTCTATACATACCTTTAGTGGTCAGCTCAGATGTATAGGTTTTGAAACACAAACAAGTAAAGTTTGTAAAATGAGCAACTTTTTGGGTGTCAGCGGCTGCCGATCAGCTGATAGCTGAGGTGTGTTTTGATAGTGATTCCTGCACCCCTGTCTGTCCATCCTCCCACCTATCTGTTATATATGCTCTTTCTATTAGAGAATTGTTTTACTAAGTGGCGCTAGAAGGACCTTTGCTGATGTCGTACCCATGTGATCAGAAAGGGCGAGGCCTCAGCCAACATAAAAATAATGATGCTTCCTTGTATCAGCTATGTTGGCTGAGCCCCCCCCCCTTCTGGTCACATGGGTATGACATCAGTACAGGTCCTTCTAGCCACTTAGTAAAACGCTTCTGTAATAGAATTAGCATAATAACAGGAAGAGGACGGACAGGCAGGGGGTGAGAGTCACTATGAATACCCACCCCAGCTATCAGCTGATTCGCAGCTGCTGCCAATCAAAAGGCTGCTGATTTTACAAACTTTACTTGCTTGTGTTTCAAAACCTATACATCCTAGCTGACAACTAAAGGTATGTATAGAATCCGCCTGATAGTGCCAGTATAGCACTGGCTTTAGGTTATATAGGAAAATCCTGGTGATTGTACGGTAATTCCATTAAAGCACACCAATGTGGTTAATTTACATGTGGATATTCTAGCCGTAAATGATTGAAATCAGAGCCACAGCTTTCTGCTGCTCATTTTTCTGAAAAATACACAGTGGATTTTCTTGCTGTACATCAGTGCCATGTGGACCTTTTTCTCATCTTTCAGTGCAAGATATATATTTTTTCTTTTCTGGTTAGGAAGCCTCCTGCTGGTGTAGAAACGTTTGCCGGTGCTATACCTGATCACTAGGGATGAGCGAAACCTAACAGTAACATTCAGTGTTCATACCAAATACGGACTGTCCCCAAAAACGAAGTGTTCAAGTTTGGAGATGGGGTGCATTATATATGATAACCACTCGATTGAGCATCGCGGTGCTCGGGTACGCTCGGTGCTCGGCCCAGTGCGAGCCGCTTGCAGTGTTTTAATGGCTCACACTGGGAGTAACAACAGCACGATCAGATGTAGTGTGTACAAAAAATTAAATGATAAAAAAAAAACAAAAACAAACCTGCCCACCCTCCCCCGGGAGTGCTCTTTTCTTCCAATGAAGTTTAAGTTAAGTCCAGATCTAGATCAGATTTTTATATAAAGTCCGGCTGAACCTGCAGAACCGAATTTCACCATTTTGCTCCAATCTACCGACCAAGAAAGCCGAGCCTTGAGGAAAAGTGCAAGTAGATCAGAAGACTTTTTTTTTTTTTTTTTTTTTTTTATTAAATAAATCGGTTAACTTGCAGGATCTACTCATTGCAGTCTGTAGCTGTTCACATGTCGTGATTTTTTTTTTTTTTTTTTTGTGGACGTGTCTGCAAAAAAATCCAAAACACTGAGACGTGTCCATTCTTTATTTATGTTAATGATCAAAACTACCCATACAAGTCTGTAGGTCTCTCATAGGCAGCTCACATACAACAGCAGTGTGCAGTCAGTGTGCTGATGAACAACGATCCTAGTTTTTAATTAAAAAAAAATCAAAGACGTCTGAATGAGGCCTTTAGGCTACATGCGCACGCTGCGTTTTTTTTTTTTTTTTTGCTGCGTTTGTGGCTGCAGTTTTGTTGTCAGAACTTTGACATTTGACTTCCCAGCAAAGTCTATGAGAAGTCAGATTTGCTATGAGCACGTTGCAGTTTTTGTCAGCGTTTTATTTGTTAAAAGTTTGTGACAAAAAAAATGCAGCAAACACGCATGTTGTGAAAAACGCAGCAAAACCGCACCTACAATTACGAGCATTTTTTGTGACATTTCCAGGCTCTCTGTGACAACGTGCAGTTTTGGCTGCAGTTTGTGAACACAAAAAGATGCAGCGTGCGCATGTAGCCTTCGGCTATGTGCCCACGGGAGCTTGCTCCTGCGGATTTTGCCGCGGGAAACCTGCGTATTTATCTGGATTTTCCAGATAAATCCGCAGGTTTCAGCAAGTACAGACACTCCCCATGTTATCCTATGGGACATGGGGAGTGCTGTGTCCATGTTGCGGAATATCCTGCGGATGTCCCGCAGCCGCACATAACTGCATGTCAATTATTCCTGCGGAAATCCCGGCCCTCCACTATGGAGATAGAGGCTAACCTGCCTTGATAGCAGACCCCCCGTCACTTTCTTCCGGTGCAGAGGACGTGACGGCAGTGGAGCTAGGAGCAGGAGGTGGGCGGGGCATGCACAAGCTCCGGTCATGTGACAGCCAGAGCTAGTTCAGGCCCGCCCACCTTCTCCTGCACAGTGCAGACGCTGACAGAGTGACACGGCTGCCGGAGAGAAGTGCTGCGTGATGGAGGTAAGTATGAACGCCCCGATCACTCAGCACTTGTTCTGTATTGAAGATGCAGTGCAGAAGCCATGGTACTGTATCCTCAATGCAGAATACCGCAGCACATCCGCAACACATCCGCAGCATGGAAACAGACAAACTTGTGCTGCGGTTTTTTGGGAGATCCTGCAGATATAACCGCATGACACTTTCCCCGTGGGCACATAGCCTTAGGCTACATGCACACGCTGTGTTTTTTTTTTTCTGTGTTTTTTGGCTGCAGTTTTGTTGTCAGAACTTTCTGACATTTGACTTCCCAGCAAAGTCTATGAGAAGTCAGATTTTCTATGCGCACATTGCAGTTTATTTGTCAGCGTTTTATTTGTCAAACGTTTGTGACAAAAAAATGCAGCATGTTCATTCTTCCTGTGTCAACATTTGTCACAAAAACGCATGTTGTGAAAAACGCACCGAAAACCCAGCAAAAACGCGACTACAATTACAAGCATTTTTTTTGCGACATTTCCAGGCTCTCTGACAAGGTGCAGTTTTGGCTGCAATTTGTGAACACAAAAAGATGCAGCGTGCGCATGTAGCCTTAGACCCATAAGGTCTCAATTTTTTGGCCTTTGTTTTGACAGATATAGGTCCTTCTTAAACGTTCCTTCCCTGTATGGAATAATGCTCTACAGAAGCTTTTGGTGACGAATCATACCCTACAAATCTGTGTGACGCATGCCAATCAATGGCCTCCATTAATCTGATGCATACAGATTTCCATTTCAGCGCAGTGTGAACAGTAGAAACAGGTAGCCACAGATTGACCAGCCGATTCTCATTGGGATTGGCCCTCTTGTAATTCAGAGACTAATCTGTGGCCTTTCGACACTGAATCCGTTGAGTTTTCGCACGGTAATGGATTGGATGTGTCAGTTTCGTAGCGGTGGACGTGTGGCTTCCCTACCGATGTCAGAGCTGGTGCTGAAGATAGTAAATATTTCCCTATAGCTCTTTTCTAGGATGAGTTTCTTAGTAGTTTTGATGGATATTTTGGGATGGAGAGATTAGAAGAAATCCTTTAACTACCATTTATTGACTCTACGTAGAATGCCGGAGATTGCAGCTTAACCAATTTTATTCTTTTGTGTTTTTAATTTTTTTTTTTTTTTTTTTTTTTTTATGGACTGTCTCTTTTTATAATACATTTTGCAACATATATTTTTTTTCTTTGCACAAGTCATTCCTCATGGTCCGCCACGTTTTGCCTTACTCACGTTTCCACATCCTCCCCTGAATCCCTCTCGTCTGGTTATAACGTGCTGGCTCAGCGTGTTTCTCTGGCCGATGATGGTTTACAAAGCTTCATTATTAAATGCCCATGGGATACCCAGGCCTCTCCTCTTTCACTTCATTCTCAAATACAGCGCAGTCATAGTCCCCAGCCGAGCTCTGTACAGGAATGGATAACCCTTTCACAGCCACGCTGCGCAAAAAACAAGCAAAAACCCTGACATCGAGTCCTTTTATCTACTACATAGAAATGTGTATCTTCTAGTGACCAGCCGAGCTAGTGTGATTTTTGGGGGGAGGGCAGACGCGACCGTCCACTGTTACGTTGCCTCACTCTTTATGCCAAGATTTAGAGATTGTCAAATGTTATCTCTACTATATCAATAATTTTAGAGAATTGCTCAGCTAGCAATATACTGTGTATATTGAAATACCGTAGCTGCCTGTGCAGCATGGACGTCACCGTAATGACAAGCAAGTCACCTTGGGAAATTTCTAGTGCTTTCCGGTTTGCAGATATGGTAATGGATTCCCAGTACAGACTTTTATAGATTGGTTGTACTGACCGCTCCTCATTGATGGATGTTTGACCTCAGGGACCCCGCCGATTATGATGACCTGGGAGCACCATGCATTGTTTTTGGTAGAGAATGTTCTTTGCTATAGTAAGTGGGAAACATGGAGACCACAACAAAGGGCTCATCGCACCAAAAAAAAAAGAGATCATGTCTGTTTCTACGCGCTTTTAAGAAGTAAATAAATGCCCAGCGTCAACAGCGGTAACGCGTGTACCGGTGTCCATTGTCACCACTTCAGACACCAGGCATAGGGTCAGTGCACATGATCAGAATGCTCGACACTTCAGGTCATACGCACTATGAAGTCGGGTGTACGTGTTCCAGCTTCAAAGAGGTCTAGTGCGCATGACCGGAAGTGTCGGGATCTCTGATCATGCACACTGACCGTAAGCCGGGCGTTCTAAAGCGGTGACTATGGACACAGGTACATACACCACTGCTGATGACGCTGGACAATGGGCATTGAATAGCATGTTAGCACGCCCCTGTGGGTGTATTAACATGCTAAGAGGGTGGAATGACCGCAGCAACTAACGCCCTTGCGACTGGTCGCTGGCCTCCTTACCATATAAAGGATCTTTAGAAATACTTTCTCTTTATCTATGCTACTAGATACAGGGACAGTTAGGGTACCGTCACGCTCCAGCGATTCCCACCAGCGATCTGACCTGGTCAGGATCGCTGATGCGTCGCTACATGGTCGCTGGTGAGCTGTCAATCAGGCAGATCTCACCAGTGACCAGCCCCCAGCGACGCGTGGAAGCGATGCTGCGCTTGGTAACTAAGGTAAATATCGGGTAACCAAGCGCTTGGTTACCTGATATTTACCTTGGTTACCAGCGCACACCGCTTAGTGCTGGCTCCCTGCACTCGTAGCCAGGGTACACATTGGGTTAATAAGAAAACCGCTTTTCTTATTTACCCGATGTGTACTCCGGCTACGTGTGCAGGGAGCCGGCACTGGCAGCCTGAGAGCGACGGACGCTAGTAACCAAGGTAAATATCGGGTAACCAAGCAAAGCACTTCGCTTGGTTACCCGATATTTACGTTGGTTACAGCTTACCGCAGGCTGCCAGACGCCGGCTCCCTACTCATTCAGATCGTTGCTCTCTCGCTGTCACACACAGCGATGTGTGCTTTACAGCGGGAGAGCAACGTCCAAAAAATGAACCAGAGCAGTGTGTAACAAGCAACGATTTCACAGCAGGGGCCAGATCTCTGCTCAGTGTCACACACAGCGAGATCGCTAATGAGGTCACTGGTGCGTCACAAAAACCGTGACTCAGCAGCGATCTCAGTATGTGAGAAGTACCCCTTAGACAGGGATTAGCAATAGACACCCAGAACTTCTCATAGTTCTCAGTTCATATTGTACCTGTCAACAAGTTCCCTTTAAATCTGGTACCTCCTGTTCTTTTTGAAGATGCTCAAAGCACCTCATTATAATAATATATTTGGAATTTGACACTTGCATTTTTGGGAACATTTGGGGTACTTACTGCAATTGATCTAAGAAGAATATCCTCCATAATCCAAACCACACACCTCCATTTCTAAGATTTCTCTCATGCTGCACCAATGTTCTGGATTGCACTACCCCAGATGATCCAACTAATGTCTAGCCTCCATCTTATCACGTGTGCTTTAAAAATAGTCTCTTGAGACAAGCTTATCATCTCCACTCACTAACCTAACTCTCCTCTGCTACCTCTTTCTAATTGTTAATCAGAATTTTCTCCCTCCTGTTTACCTGTCTCCACGTCCTCCATGAACCCAATAGCGTCTGATATCTGCACTTAGATACTGGTTGATGACCGGATCATGCAGCTTTATATGAAAAACAATATTTAATATGTTGATGACTGGACTATGCATAAGAAGCACGTTCTGCCAATCCCCCCCCCCCCCCCCCCACTATTTCTTATAAATTGTCCACTTGTGAGCAGGGTCCTCACTCCTTCTGTAACTGAGGAACTAGGTGTTACTTGGTGATGGCTTTGTACATAACCTATTTGTGCTTAAATGTAAAGTGCTGGGGAATATATGTTAGTATTTTATTCATATGCCATAACTAATCTGCTTAGGAGTTGATGAGGATTTGTCATCTTTCTCTCAATTTGAGCTTTTCCTTTGTCTCCACTTTCTTTAATAGTGATAATGGCATGAGATTGGCCTGATCAAATCCAGTCCGTGATACCGGTACGCCTGACGTCCGTTTTCACATGTATCGGAGACACAAACATACGCAGACCCATTAAAATCAATGTGTCTCCGCACACATCAGTGTTTGCACACGGACAATGTGGTGCACACGCATGTCGGTGTGTTTAGCACAGTGACGAGTCCGTTTTTCTCCCGCAGCACTGATGTCACACGGATCACACACTGATGTGATTCGTGTGACTTGTACCGGAGAAAACCTGGGTCTTTGAAATTTATTTTTTATACTCCCCTGTCTCCAGCGCTGTTGTCTTCACCACTGCTGTCACTTGCTCCAGGGCGCGCTCATTATGCTCATGCATATTCACTGCACAGCGGACCCGGAAGCAGCAGCAGCACCACGGACAGTAGCACCGGGGACAGGTGAGTAAAAAGTTCTTGATCTTCATGTGCTATTGAAAAATGGTAAACAACGGCATCAGTTTAGCCGATTTCCATTGGCTCCCATAGACATATTAGTGGCGGATTGCGACTGATGACCTTGCGTTGCATCCGCTGCGCCGCGGTCAGTCGTTTGTTAACTGACGGGCGGGCAGCAACGCAGAATGTAACGTTTTTCTGGCCGTCAAAATTAACGCGCCGTGCAGGAATCCGTCGCCATCCGTCAAGCTTGTAATATATGTCTATGGTGCTGTATTCCGCCGTAGTCCGTCTTACAACGGAATCCAGCTCTGGATTCCGTCATGCTCTACTGAGCATGCCCAGCATGTTTGGCACACCCACTGGGCTGTCCCAAACACAAACGGATCATGACGGATCCGTCAAACGGACGCATAGTGGATGTAACGGACGCGACGGATCAGTTTTTTCACAAGATTCCTGTGAAAGGAATCCTGTGAAAAACGCATCCGTTGCGTCAGTTGACATCTAAGGCTAAGTTCACACTTCAGTTGTTTTGCATCAGTCACAATCCGTTGCCTTGAGGAATTACGGTATCCTGCAAAATATTTTGCAGGAATCCTGTTTTTCCCCATAGGCTTCTACTAGTGACCGATTGTGACTGATGATGCTGCGTTGCATCCGCTGCGTCGCGGTCAGTCGTTTTTTAACTGACCGCCGGGCGGGAGCAACGCAGCCTGCAAGTTTTTTGAGCAGCGCGATCCGTAGGATTTCGCTGCGCATGCGCCCTCTGGCTCCCCGCCCCCGTAACCAGGATAAACATCGGGTAACCAAGCAATGTGCTTTGGTTAGTTACCCGATTATTTACAGTGGTTACGGGGGCGGGGAGCCCGCGCTAAGCTGGTATCCAAGATGAATATCGGGTAACCAAGCAAAAAGTGCTTTGCTTTTAGTTACCCGATATTTACCCTGGATACAGTGTTAATGGAGGCCGACACTTCACCACTCGGCTCCGCCCCCTCCCGCACTCCGCATGTGTACACACACACTCACTCACTCACTCGTCCCCAGCCCTGAAGTCCCCGCGGCACTGACGTCCTCAGCTCCACTGCCCCGCTCGGCTCCGCCCCCTCGCGCTCTGCCCCTTCCCGCACTCCGCATGTGTACACACACACACACACACACACACACACACACACACACACACACACACACACACACACACACACACACACCCCCCCCACCTGTCCCCAGCCATGCAGACCGTGGCACTGATGTCCTCAGCTCTGCCCCCCGCACACAACTGAGTCCGACAAAAAAATTATTTTCTTTGTCACCGTTGTCATCCGTTGTACAACGCATCAGTCACATGCGTCAAGCAACGCATGTGACTGATGCAAAACAACGGAAATGTGAACTTAGCCTAAAAAACAACTGATCCGTTGCTGGCGGACCTGAAGGATTTAAAACAACGGAAATGTGAACCTAGCCTTACCAACATCTTTGGACCAGCTGATGATCAGGAGTGAGATATCTTATTAGCTTAAAGTCAACGATTCTCAAGGCATTGAATTGCATTTTAAGAGCTTGTCCCTGAGCTTCCCAGGATCCAAGGATTACTTTAACCAGGTCTAAAATGCTGAGCTGGCTTTTTAATATTTTTCTTTTTATTACAGAGCTCTAAATCTTCTTCTGCGAAGCTTCACAGTGCCTACAAGGGAACCTTTTAATGCTTGCAGCCACCATTAGGGAGCACTTTACGTAGATGGATTTTTACCAGCACTGTACTCTGTATCTTCAGTAGGCGCCATCTACTGGTAACAGGAAGAGGTCAAACTTGTATCCAGGTTAAGTGGACAGCCTTTGCTCTTATTTTATTCCTACTTCTACCCCAATTATGCATGTAATTCCAGAGATTTTTTTTTTTTTCTCTTTCTTTGTGCTATTTTTTTTTTTTATTTTTTGGGTTGTTTAGGAAGTGGGCATTGCTCACGGGGAATAATGCAAAGCAGTCTAAAGACCCTGTCCCCAGAGAATCCTGTAAACCACACACCCCTTGTAAAGATCCCAAAAAGTTAGCTTTAAAAATAAATAAAGGCTCATATCTCTGGAAATGTATGACCGCTTTAAAAAACGCAACAAAAGACTGAAAACTCAGGGGAGCAGCAAGAACAAAATGGGCATGAAAATGGACCACCTCTGGTGAAAGGCCCTGTTGGGTACCTTTTTGCCCTCCAACCCAGCCGCATTCACGTTTGCTATAATTCCCCGCTTAACCAACCCTGTATAATGCTGTTTAATAAAATCAATGTTTTTTTTAAAAAAAAAAAAAAAAAAAAGCATTTATAAAGTGTGCTGTTCCTATGCTAATTAGGCCTTGACTAGTCGAAGGGTGCATTGTTTCCCCAGACTAGTCGGTCCTCTTTATATGTTGTCACGCCACTATTGGCGCAATAACATGATTTCTGCAAGCCGACATTATCACAGCCAAAGAAGATCTTGAGAATGAACGAGGCTCGTTTTGGCAGCGTCAGAAGCTGGATATTCGCATCCCGGCTTCAGAGAGGCGCGCTGTGCATGATCGGAAGTGCAGACACGTGTTTCCGATCATGCACAGTAATTACAAGGATACACTGCTTCAGAGGCACACTGACGCTGGTGATATGGCCTGCGTACATACGCAAGATTTCCAGGAGCTGCGATGACGCTGGCTTGTGTAAAATCAGGTTTTTACGGCCATTGGGGCATGAAAATGATATGAAGAGGGCCGACTAGTCTGGGGAAACAACGCCCTTTCAACTGACTAGTCAAGGCTCTAATTAGCACACTTTATAAATGTATTTTGTTTTATTTTTAAACATTGATTTTATTAAATCGCATTAGACAGGGCTTCTTATGCGTTGACCTCTGTCATACACATGTGAATGCTGCTGGGTTGGAGGGCAAAAGGCACCTGACAGGCTCCCTTTAAAAAGAGGCATTCTCATCTTGTATAGTTATGAATTATCACAGGATATAACAGAAGTATCTGATAGATCTCAAGAGCCCCCATCCCATCTCGCTGCTGACCCACCCATCAAGGCAAAGTATGTGTGGAGAGCTGGCCACGTGTCTGCATGTGAGCCATGTAATGGCATTATTGCGTGCTCATATATAGAAGTGTATGGAGAATGTCGGCCGCCTCATCACTAAGTCCCCTGGATGTAGTGGCTAACAGGACAAAGATCTGGGGTCCCTATTCTGTATAGAGGCGCAAGTCCTAGAGGGGACATCCTTATCTAGTGGCCATTTCTGATAATTGGATATGTTATATATGTTATTTTAGAAGAGGATCTGGAGCTCTGTAAAAATATATCAAAGTACGAAGCTCAAAATCTTGTACCCGGCTAAATTGGATTACCACATATCGATGGCACAGAAATCATGAGGACTACTTACTAAATTATACTCTGTAGTTTTTATTTTTCCTCTATTATTCTAGGAGGAGATATTTTTGTAAATTCTTTTTCTGATTTTACACAGTGTAAGATAATGGCATTTCCAGTACGGGCTTTTACCTATTCATTGTTGTTGTTGCAGTCTCTCCTTTTTATATACTCGTTTTCATATATACGTCTTTCTTTCATCAAGACCAGGAGCACTTTGTGCTTGTAGGTCAGAGTCGCCATAAATTACCAGGAAATGTCAGTCACTGGGAGAACGTCAGGTTAAGCCATTATGTCTGGGTTGGGATTTTCTGATTGTGTATTGTTAAGAGGGGTATATAGGTTTATACAAATGACTACACCCCCCCCCCCCCCCCCCAAACCGCCAATAATGACCATTCTGGCCAATTATCACTTAGTTATTGAACCCCAGTACTTTTTAAGGGGTTTCTTACTACAGATATTGATGACATAGCATAATAATTTTAGCATTGTTGGTGGTGGCGTGGTATGAGAAGAAAGAAAAAAGCTTTAAAGTCTTTTTTTTTTTTTTTTTTTTGTATAACAATTCTAGCTCATAAATAGTAATTGGGATAGCTGCTGAATGTACACACTTAGGTGGGCTTTGCACGCTGCGACATCGGTAACAATGTGTTACCGATGCTGCAGCGATAGTCCCGCCCCCGTCGCACGTGCAATATCTAGTGTAAGCTGCCGTAGCGATTATTATCGCTACGGCAGTTTCACATGCACATACCTGCCGTGCGACGTCCCTCTGGCCGGCGACCCGTCTCCTTCCTAAGGGGGCGGGTCGTGCGGCGTCACAGCGACGTCACACGGCAGGCGGCCAATTGAAGTGGAGGGGCGGAAATGAGCAGGATGTAAACATCCCGCCCACCTCCGTCCTTCTCATTGCAGCCGGGAGGCAGGTAAGGTGAGGTTCCTCGCTCCTGCGGCTTTACACACAGCGATGTGTGCTGCCGCAGGAGCGAGAAACAACATCGCACCTGTCGCTGCACCGGCATTATGGAAATGTCGGAGGCTGCAGCGATGATACGATAACGACGCTTTTGCGCTCGTTAATCGTATCAAAAAGGTTTTACACGTTGCGATATCGACTGCGACGCCGGATGTGCGTCACTTTCGATTTGACCCAATCGACATCGCACGTGCAATGTCGCAACGTGCAAAGCCGCCCTTACTAGGGGAGTTCAGATGGCCATAGAACTTTAAGGGGAACCTGTCAGGTCCAATATGCACCCAGAACTACGAGCAGTTCTGGGTACATATCTAGAATCCCTGCCTAATCGTCCCTGTATCTAGTTATCTAGTAGCATACATAAAGAGATCTTTTAGAAAAAGTATTTCTAAAGATCCTTTATGATATGCTAATGAGGCCAGGGACTAGTCACAAGGGCGTTATTTCCCGTGACTAGTCTGCTCTTAGCATGTGGGCGTGCTAACATGGTATTCAATGCCCAGTGTCATCCGCAGTGACGCGTGTACCTGTGTCCATTGTCACCACCTTAGATGCTGGGTTTAGGCTTAGTGCGCTTCCCCAGCACTTCCGGTCATGCACACTAGACCTCTCTGAAGCCAGGATGCGTACACCTGGCTTCATAATGCGCGTGACTGTAAGTGCGGTGACTTCTGATCATGCACACTGACCCTAAATTCAGTGTCTGAGGCAGCAACAACAGACACACAAGTACGCACGTCCCCGCCGTTGACGGTGGACATTGAATAGCATGTTAGCACTCCCACTGTGGGTCTGCTAACATGCTAAGAGGACTGAATAGTTGGGGGAAATAACGCCCTTGTGACTAGTCCCTGGCCTTATTAGCATATCATTAAAGGATCTTTAGAAATACTTTTTCTGAAGATCCCTTAATCTATGCTACTAGATGCAGGGATTAGAAATATGTACCCAGAACTGCTCGTGATCCTGGGAGCATATCAGACCTGACCGGTTCCCTTTGAGGAATAATCACATACATGGGGCTGCCTATATTACATGCACTATTCTGGTCTATAATGCAGACCAGAGCGCTGCGATTTTTAATCCACAACCACCTTTGTTGCCTCTCCAGTAGTGCCATATGATCGGACTTGTACACAGGGCTGTGGAGTCGCTAAAACAAACCTTCGACTCAGACTCCTCAATTTCTCTTGCACCGACTCCTACATATATATCTTTGTGTGCATGTATATGTATGTGTATATATATATATATATATATATATATATAATATTATATACACACACACACATATATACATACACATATATATATATATGTATATATGTATATATATATGTATATATGTATATATGTGTGTGTGTATATATATATATATATATATATATATATATATATATATATATATATATATATATATGTGTGTATGTATATGTGTATGTATATATGTGTGTGTGTATATAATATTATATATATATATATATATATATATATATATATATATATATATATATATATATATATATATATATATATATATATATACACACATATATACATACACATATATATATATATATATATCACACACACACATATATATATATATATATATATATATATATATATATATATATATATATATATATATATATATATATATATATATACACATATATATATATACACACACACACACACACACACACACACACACACACATATCTTTGTGTGTGTATATATATATATATATATATATATACACACACATATATATATATATATATATGTATGTATATATGTGTGTGTGTGTGTATATATATATATATGTATATATATATATACACACAAAGATATATATGTAGTCTACTGTATATTACATAGTGTATTACATATTTACACTTTATTACAGTTTGTGTTCTAAAGTTATATCCAATAAATATATTTTATGTTCTATCCAAATATCTTGATTATTGTATCATAAAAATGATTAAATGTCTGATGATCACATTGTACTACAATAAATGTTTCACTTAAATATAAGCATTATACTAAATGTTATTATTTAGTAAAATATTCAGCACATTCTGCATTGCACTCCTGTCCCCAATTTATTACGGTATATATTTTAGGAGTCTGAGTCGGTGCATTTTATACCGACTCCGACTCCACCAAAATGAGCTCCGACTCCGACTCCACAGCCCTGCTTGTACATTTGAGTCTTGTTTGCAAGGTGCTATTAACATGAATATCTCACCAGATGTCAGTATCAACCCATCCAATCCACACAGGCAAAGAAATCAAACCATAGATGACCAAGTAAGCTGTGGCATAACTTGAAGATCATGGGCCCCAATGCAAGAGCTCCAACGGGACCCCAGTTATAGCAAATCTATAACTGCAATAGCCTTTATATATAGGCAAACGGGACTTTTGAGGCCTCCTAGTCTCCAGAGCCAGGGTGCGATTGCAACCCCTGCACCTATTATACTTATGCACCTGCATGTAAGTTTATGCACCGTTAGGCTGTGCACACGCTGCGTTTTTTTGACGCTGCGTTTTTGCGCGTTTTTGGCGTTTTTCCAATGCATTGCATAGGGGGGAAAACGCAGAAAAACGCAGGAAAGAATTGACGTCCATTTTTTTTTTTTTTTGGGTAAGTTTACACAGTGCATTTTTCGCTGCGTTTTTGCGCGTTTTTTGGGTGCGTTTTTGGCCTCAAAACTGCATGACTTTGCTTCCCCAGCAAAGTCTGAGTTTTCATTTTTGCTGTCCACACGCAACTTTTTTTTTTTTTTTTAAGCTGCGTTTTTGAGCTTAAAAAAAAAAAAATGGGCATGTCAATTCTTTCCTGCGTTTTTCTGCATTTCCCCCCATGCAATGCATTGGAAAAACGCAGCAAAACGCAGAGATCAAAACGCAGCCAAAAATCGCACCAAATCACATGCGTTTTTTGCCGCGGGTGCGTTTTTTGTGCATTTTTAGCAGCCAAAAACACATAAACGCAGCGTCAAAAAAACGCAGCTTGTGCACATAGCCTTAAGTTCAAAAACGCAGCTTGAAAAAAAAGTTGTGTGTAGACAGCAAAAATGAAAACTCATAGACTTTGCTGGGGAAGCAAAGTCATGCAGTTTTGAGGCCAAAAACACACCCGAAAAATGTGCAAAAACGCCGCGAAAAACGCACTGTGTGAACTTACCCTTATAGTTATCAACATTTCACAACGTTTTCTAGGGAAATTTCAGCTTTGATGGGGTGTAAAGTGTTGGGGCAAGGCTTGCCAAAATATGCATTTTTTTTTTTTTTTTTTTTTTTTTTTTCCATACTCTTACCCTCATATTATGACCCTTACAGTGAGGACAGTACAGACGGAGGAGATCTGTGGTGCCATTGCTGTTAAATGACACTTTGTAAGCAGACAAGCAAACCAAATAACCTCAGACTCCAGAATTATTCCACTCCCCTGACCAGATCCCAGAGGATAAAATTCCACCCACAGACCAGACTTCATCACCGACCATTGCTATAACAGCACAGAGTCCCCTTCAGCCTTGGGTACCCCTAGAACTCCCCTCCCCCCATCTGCCCCATGGCAATTTATTATTTAATGTGTCTAAAATTAGCTTGAATTCCCCTTTTTTTTTTTTTTTTTAAAAAAAAAAAATTTTTATAAATTCGGGACTCATAGCATGTAGGATGTAATAACCAGCTGTGCATCTTTTACATCTAGTTTTCACTAAAGAAGAAAAGTTTCAGTGATTTAATTATGGGATGGATTATAGTAATCTCCACGCTAGGGTGTATTCTGACACAGCGGGGAGGCCATTTTGTCCTGGGTGCAAATTTTTTTTGTTCAAAATCTTACAGAAAGAAGAACAAAAACGAAAGGACAATTTTGTGGCCGTGGCGAGGTTAGTACTTAAAGAGGGAAATCTGTCACCAGGTTTTTGTCACCTAATTTGATAGCAGCATAATGGAGGGGCAGAGATCCGGATTCCAGCGATGTGTCACTTACTAGGCTGCTTGGTGTAGTTTTGATAAAATCACTGTTTAATTAACAGTCGATTATCATTACAGGACTATTTGGCGTACAGCCAACATATTCATGAGTTTTGTATAACTGCTAGATCTGCAGCAGAGGAAACAGTGATATTATCAAAATGACAGCAATCAGCTCAGTAAGTGACACATCGCTGGAATCAGGGCCTCTGTCTCTACATTATGCTGCTCTCAGATGGGGGAGCAAAACCTGGTGACAGATTCCCTTTAAGATCTGATGTGCATGTACCAGACGTTAGTCAAGGTGTCCTTGGCTCTATGGGCGAGTGCCGGCCATATGTGAGTTGACATAATCATAGAGTTGGTTGCTGTGGTTGAGCAGGAAGCCATTGGCCCCACCACTCAAGTAGGCCACAAACTACAAGACTTTAGCGTCCCTGTCCTCTGTTTTTAAGCGGATAGTCATTATTGCTGGGTTGGGGGGTGCAGTATTTGCCTTTCCTTGGGTGCAGGCTGGCCACACTACACCACTAAAAAAAAAAAAAAAAAAGCCTTTTCACAGGGTTGTCCTGGCAATTGACCCTTAACAGTAGGTTTCTATATTATTGTGACTTTCATTAATCTTGGTGTATCATTGCTTTACTTGGAATCCGTCATCTGTTGCCATCTCTGGGCCTCGCAGACTAGGATGTGTCATGGCGACCAGTTCATGGCGACCAGTGGTCTATTGTGAACATTAGGATTCAGGACCCCTGTGCCCCGGAATCCTCTTACATACAATACATCCTCCCTTGAACTTGACGGGCCTGTGTAAAATGGTGATCTGCGTCCCCCGGTAGGCCATCACATAGGCCTCCTTTGTGCTGAGGAAGCCTCCTCACTTGTTTCCATGGTAATGTGATAAGTCATAGATTCGGGCCTATATTTCCAAAGACGTGAAGAAAAAAAAATTAACCATATATCTTTTTCCGAAAGAGGCCAAAACATCTCCTATATCATTAGTATCTCCTGTGCTCTCCGCTCCTGTCCTGTGTAATTTTCTTGAGGTATAGCTGTTAATGGAAGGTTTAGATTTACAGTAAATGTGTGAAAGGAAAGTCTTTGCCGCCTCGGATAATATTAGATTTATTTGTGCTGGTGACTTCTATCATTTGCGGCAGGAGTCGCGATCTTGGGCCTTATTCAGACCTCTGTATTGCAGATGTCCATCATCCTTTATGGCCTGGCCTGAACCACCCGCTTCATAGGTATATGTGATGCTGTTTAGGTCGGGATATGAGGCTAGAATACAGATGCTAAAATGTGACCCTGTCTGAATGAGGCCTAACATCAATGTGAGAACCTCAAAAAGTTAATTTTGGGGGTAAAAAATTGTACTATAAAGTCCCTCCCAACCCCATCTCCCCCTCCCCCCCCCAACCTTCCACACACCAGGTTAGGCTGTGTACACATTGAGTGTTGGGTTGCAGAAATGTCTGCACCAAATCTGCATTTTATATAAATTCTGGGGTGGGAAAAACGGCGCGAAAAGAATTGACATGCTGCAGATTTATTTCTGCACCAAATCTGCAAGGGGGCATAAAACAAATTTGATTTGCACAAAACTTAAGGATTCTCATTGACTTTGCTGTCATTAGAAATTGCGTGCAGTTTTGTGACAAAACTGAACAAAAAAAAAAAAACGGTAACCGTGTCCACACAGACTTATGCCATTGACACATGCAGGTTTGGGAGGAATGCCTTGAGTTTACCAGCCTCTGTATTTGGAACATTTCGCAAATTTTTTTTTCTTTTTTTCATTTTTCTTATCATATACGGTACTTCTTTTTGAAAAATATTCAGTAGATTAATTTTAGGAAGTGGACAGATGTAAAGGAGTCTGGCTGCAGGATCAGGCACCAACAGGCTTCATTCGTAGCCTGTAACTTCGGTGACCCACAGATCTGCATCTGAGCTCTACACCCAAAACTACGTGTGTGATATATAGATCTAGATATATATATATATTAATATATAATTTATTTTTTTTTTTTAATTGAATGTTCGAAAACTGTTTTTTAAAAATGGAATACAACCAAGATTACATGCTGTTACCTTTTTAGGGCGCGCGCACACACACATGCCCTTTATTAATCAATCTCTATACCACTGTCAGAAGGAATCTACCTCACTTGAAGGTTTTCGCTACCTCACTTGACAGTGATAGGGGTGTATGGATGTAGGGGGTAAAGAACGCGATTCCAGCGATGTGTCACTAACCGATTTAATCAAATTTAGTATCTGCTGCAGTTCTACTATTTTTAATAGGAGCTCTATAGAATCCCTCCTATACCACTGGCAGCTTTCTGTGTGCACTGTGCATAGGCAGAAAGCCATTTGGTGGTAGGGGCGAGGTTATACAAAGGTCATGAATTTGATGGACTACATAAATGTACAGTACGTATAATACTGTAGTCCTCTAGCGAGTCTTCTGAAAAAACAGGTGTTTATCAAAACTAGAGCAAGAATCCCAGTAAGTAACGCGTCACTGATATCGGGGTCTCTGTCTCTATATCATGCTGCCCCCATAAGGAGGCAAAACCTGGTGAGAGATTCACTTTTTTAAAGCATCACTCCAGCATGTTTTTTTTTCCTTTTCCTTTCAGCGCTTGAGGTGTGCTCTTAACTCTAAAGGGGGCTTTACACGGTAGCGAAATCGCTAGCTATTACTAGCGATATCGAGCGTGTAAGCACCCGCCCCCGTCGTGCATGCGATTTCGTGTGATCGCTGCCGCTGCGAACATTACCGCTACGGCAGCGTCACACGCACTTACCTGGTCGGCGGCATCGCTGTGACTGCTGAACAATCCCTCCTTCAAGGGGGAGGGATGTTCGGCATCACCGCGATGTCACTAAGCGGCCGGCCAATCAAAGCGCAGGGGCGGAGATGAGCGGGACGTAACATCCCGCCCACCTCCTTCCACATAGCGGCCGGCGGCAGGTAAGGAGACGTTCCTCGCTCCTGTGGTGTCATACATAGCGATGTGTGCTGCCGCAGGAGCGATGAACAACATCAATAATCAACCATTACCGATTTTTGAGTTTGGGACGACCTCTCCATGGTGAACGGTTTTCACCATTTTTGAGGTCGCTGGTTAGTGTCACACGCTGCGATAGCGTTAATGACGCCGGATGTGTGTCACTAACAACGTGACCCCGACGACAAAACATTAACGATATCGTAGCGTGTAAAGCCCCCTTTAGTCATGACACCTAGATACCGCACCTACTTTTACCTACTGTCACATGTCAATTTTCTATTTTGATTGAGAACACCTGGGTATATAGCAGGTACTGCAGGTATATAGGTGTATCCACATTTATGGCCATGTCAAACTTGCTTACTCTCATTCTTTTGTGAAGCTCCCAGTGAAAATCTCTTGGAAAGCTGCGCTCACGGTTCTTCATCATTGGATTGAGTCTCGCCATACAGTCCCAAATTCAGGCGCAGGAAGCTCGGCGTGACCTATGTTTCTCACCACGCTTCATTATCCACTAATTTAATTTCCAAAACTTTTCAGCCACACCTAATACATTGTTTGTGCTAATGTTGGTAATTCAACAAGTACAGTAATATCGGGGGGTTCCGCTATTACCACCCCTTGTGGGTCTCAATCCTCTGCCCCCATACATATATGTAGTCCTACACATTGTGTGCAGCTTTTTTTTTTTTTTTTTTGAGATGCATAAAAATCAACCCACAGCCACCAATATAGATACAGAGAAGTAAATTGTACATACTCTCCCCTTTATTCCCCACTGTTCTAGTGCCGCATCCCCTATTCTCTCCACTGGTGTTTGTTTATTGTGGCCTCAGCAGTCACTCGCCCCCCACCCCTCCCCCATGGCCTGGCTGGCTGCAGCGGTCACTCGCCCTACCCCATGGCCTGGCTGGCTGCAGCGGTCACCCAAATGGCTCAGCTGGCTGCGCCGGTCACTGGCCCCCCCACCCTATGGCCCGACTGTCCGCGGCTGTCACACGCCCCCCCCCCATGGTTATGCCTAGGTATTTACTGCCCTTTTATAGAGCACATATTATTTTCTCTTGAGGTTGTTTTTCAGATGTGTATGTTTTTAGGTGCTATCGTGTTTGTTTTTTTGTTTTTGTTTTTTTTTTCATGGAATTAATACAATTATAAATCACTCTTTTATTATTGTTAGGATGTGCACTTCTATTCTGTGTGGTATTTTTCTCCTTTATGAATACCCCATGGCCCAGCCGGCCGCGGCGGTTCCTCACTGCTGCCACCTCATGGCTTGGCCTGCTACGGCGGTCCCTCACTGCCGCCACCCCATGGCTTGGCCTGCCGCGGCGGTCCCTCACTGCCGCCACCCCCATGGCCCGGCTGGCCACGGGTGTCACGCCAAGGTGAACAGAAGAAAGGCAGAGAAACCTATCCAATCGTGATACGATCTGCCAAAAAAAAAATCACCTGTTCAAGTCAGTAAAAGTAAAAAATAAAAAAATAATGAACATCTAAATGCTATCCATACATCCCAGCGCTGTCCTTTGTTCACTATCTAATGGATTAGAGAAGTTTCAAAGTTGTTTTGCATATGAGAAAAAACAGAAGCCACACGAATGATAAAAAATGGACCAAAACTGGATAGAAATCTTTCCATTTATTTCCTTTGGCGCAAAATAAAGTCCTGATGAGCAGAATGTCAGCGGCTGGAGGTCTGTTCCCACCGGTGGGCGGTGTTTCTTGGTTGACATGCAGTGAAGGTCAGGCCGTGCTGTTTGTTCAGCCATTTCCTCACGACTTAGTAAAAAATAAAGAATTTCCACATTTTGTGGTCCTTATCATATAAAAAGCTTCAGGCCACTGAAAGCAACCCAAGCATGACACTTTTTTTTTTGCTAGTTGCTATGTATGATCTCTCATTTTCCATGCGGGTAATTTTCTCCATAAGTAACAGATTGCACTGGGATATATATATAGATATATATATATATATATATATATATATATATATATATATATATATATATATATATATATATATATATATATATATATATATATATATATATATATATATATATATATATATATATATATATATATATATATATATATATATATATATATATATATATATATATATACATATATATATAATTTTTTTTTTTTAATTGATACATTTTGATGGTTAGGATTGTCTTTTTTTTTTTTTTGTCTATCATGTAAAGTTACTGTGAACATGATGGACCACACTTATTTTGCTACCGTATTTAGTATAGAGATGTAAAATTTAGCCTTTCTATAGTATGTTTTTCACATAAATTACAAAGAAGTATAGGTTTTGCTGACTACTCTGATTTTAAACACCACAAATTCTCTTAAGAATCCAACATCCCCACCCCCCTCCGATTTTTAATTCATTAACTTAAAGGGAATCTGTCATCACACATTCACACCCCCCACCTACCCAAAATATGTACATGCACATATACCTCTTTCAAAGCCAAGTTGAGCAATACCTTTTTTAGGTGACCAGTTTGTTCCTCCATTAGGCCGGCTTCTCACTTGCCAGTTTCTCACAGTAGTGCAATGCGAGAAAATCTCGCATTGCACTCGGACACATGTTAAACAATGAGGCGAGGCAGCTCCCATATGCGGTGTGTTTTTTTTTTTTTTTTTTTTTTTTTTTTTTTTTTTTTTTCCTCAGTCCAAATCGGACTGAGAAAAAAATCGCAGCTAGCTGGAGGTGGGAAAAGTGACAGTTTAGTCCAGGAGGTGGAAGTGAGAGGAGTCAAGTGGAGCGTGTCTGGGTTTGTGGCCCAGGCACTGACAACAAGGTTGGCAGACGGTGGTGGCCGTCTGCAGGAGTGGTGAATCAACGCGGAACCGTAGGACCGGGGTCGGGCGTTGGCCCGCCGGTACCAACTGGGGAGCGAAGTGAAGCCAGCACACACAGGCAGGGCCATCGGTCACCGCCGGAGAGTTTCCTAATGTCACTGGACTAGTTTGTCGCTTTGTTTTGAAGCTGAACCCTCGCTGAAGGTTTCATTCATGTGTTTGGGAGGTGGCACAGGAGGCCGCTTCCATGTCCCTGTTATGTAATAACTACACCCAACTAGAGGTAAGAATATGGCCTGCATGTGGGCAAGGGGGCATGCTCATGCACATGGCTGTATGACTTTCCATGCACCAATAGGTATAGGGCGCTAATATACTACACTAGAAGGTGGCCCGATTCTACGCATCGGGTATTCTACAATTTACATATTGTGTAGTTCATGTATGATTTTTGTTATATATATATATATATATATATATATATATATATTTGTTGTGTGTACTTACAAAGTGTTTGTGTAGGGGCTGTACATGTTCTGGGTGTTGTCTGGGTGTGTGGGGGGTGAGAGCGGTGTTGTATGTGTGTTGCGTTGTTTGTGGAGCGCTGTGTGTCTGTAGTGTTTGTGTGTGTGTGGTGTGTTTTGGGGGGAGGTATGTTTTGTGCAATGTGTGTGTTGTGCGGTATGTGCGTATATTTATGTATGCCGCGGTGTTTGTGTGTTGGGTGTTGTGTGTGTGTGTGTGTGTGTGTGTGTGTGTGTGTGCAGCGTTGTCTGTGTGTGTGGGTGTCTGTGTAGGGCGGTGTTTGTGGTTCCCAGTGTGTGTGTGAGGTGTGCACCTCCCATCGTGCTCCATCCCCCCCCATCGTGCTCCATCCGCCATGCTGCGCACTCCCCAACGTGCTCCATCCGCCATGCTGCGCACTCCCCAACGTGCTCCATCCGCCATGCTGCGCACTCCCCAACGTGCTCCATCCGCCATGCTGCGCACTCCCCAACGTGCTCCATCCGCCATGCTGCGCACTCCCCAACGTGCTCCATCCGCCATGCTGCGCACTCCCCATCGTGCACCATCCTCCATGCTGCGCACTCCCAAACGTGCTCCATCCGCCATGCTGCGCACTCCCAAACGTGCTCCATCCGCCATGCTGCGCACTCCCCATCGTGCTCCATCCGCCATGCTGCGCACTCCCCATCGTGCTCCATCCGCCATGCTGCGCACTCCCCATCGTGCTCCATCCCCCATGCTGCGCACTCCCCATCGTGCTCCATCCCCCATGCTGCGCACTCCCCATCGTGCTCCATCCCCCATGCTGCGCACTCCCCATCGCGCTCCATCCCCCATGCTGCGCACTCCCCATCGCGCTCCATCCCCCATGCTGCGCACTCCCCATCGCGCTCCATCCCCCATGCTGCGCACTCCCCATCGCGCTCCATCCCCCATGCTGCGCACTCCCCATCGCGCTCCATCCCCCATGCTGCGCACTCCCCATCGCGCTCCATCCCCCATGCTGCGCACTCCCCATCGCGCTCCATCCCCCATGCTGCGCACTCCCCATCGCGCTCCATCCCCCATGCTGCGCACTCCCCATCGTGCTCCATCCCCCATGCTGCGCACTCCCCATCGTGCTCCATCCCCCATGCTGCGCACTCCCCATCGTGCTCCATCCCCCATGCTGCGCACTCCCCATCGTGCTCCATCCCCCATGCTGCGCACTCCCCATCGTGCTCCATCCCCCATGCTGCGCACTCCCCATCGTGCTCCATCCCCCATGCTGCGCACTCCCCATCGTGCTCCATCCCTCATGCTGCACCAGCATCAGCCTCTCTCCTCGCAGCATCAGCCTCTCTCCTCGCAGCATCAGCCTCTCTCCTCGCAGCATCAGCCTCTCTCCTCGCAGCATCAGCCTCTCTCCTCGCAGCATCAGCCTCTCTCCTCGCAGCATCAGCCTCTCTCCTCGCAGCATCAGCCTCTCTCCTCGCAGCATCAGCCTCTCTCCTCGCAGCATCAGCCTCTCTCCTCGCAGCATCAGCCTCTCTCCTCGCAGCATCAGCCTCTCTCCTCGCAGCATCAGCCTCTCTCCTCGCAGCATCAGCCTCTCTCTCCTCGCAGCATCAGCCTTTTCTGTCCCCAGCATCAGCCTCCCCTCTCTCAGCCTCCTCCAGCACGCCGTGCTCCTCTGCCGACACAGATCCGATCACACACACACACACACACCCGATCGCATACACACACACACCCGATCGCATACACGCATACACACACCCGATCGCATACATGCACACACACACACACACACACACACACACCCACACCCGATCGCATACACACACACACACACACACACACACGATCGCATACACACACGCACACACACACCCGATCGCATACACACACGCACACACACCCGATCGCATACACACACGCACACACACCCGATCGCATACACACACGCACACACACACACACACCCGATCGCATACACACACACACACACGATCGCATACACGCATACACACACACACACCCGATCGCATACACACACACACACACACACCCGATCGCATACATACATACACACACACACACACACACACACACACGATCGCATACACACACGCACACACGATCGCATACACACACGCACACACACACCCGATCGCATACACACACGCACACACACACACACACACACACACCAGATCGCATACACACACGCACACACACACCCGATCGCATACACACACGCACACACACACACACACCAGATCACATACACACACGCACACACACACACACACACCAGATCGCATACACACACGCACACACACACACACACCAGATCGCATACACACACGCACACACACACACACACCAGATCGCATACACACACGCACACACACACCCGATCGCATACACACACGCACACACACACACACCAGATCGCATACACACACGCACACACACACACACCCGATCGCATACACACACGCACACACACACACACACCCGATCGCATGCACACACACACACACACCAGATCGCATACACACACGCACACACACACACACCCGATCGCATACACACACGCACACACACACACACACCCGATCGCATGCACACACACACACACACCAGATCGCATACACACACGCACACACACACACACACACACCAGATCGCATACACACACGCACACACACACCCGATCGCATACACACACACACACACACATTGACGATATTGCACATACGCGCTCACACTCACAACATCCGGAGATACCACATGCATCTGGCCATGTGATCCTCCGGCAGGTCCTGGAAGGTCACTGCACAGTATCGCCGCCGAGAAGCAAGCGATATCCCAGGATGTTGTGAGTGTGTGGATGCGATGTGATGTGTGTGTGTGTGTGTGTGTGTGTGTGTGTAAGAGTGAGTGTGATCTGGTGTGTGTGTGTGTGTGTGTGTGTGTGTGTGTGTGTGTGTGTGTGTGCGTTTGTGTATGTTCCGCCGCTGCAGGACCTTGATGCGCTGGTAACTATGCTACCATGGTTACCAGCGTATCCCGTCCCCCGCTCGCACGGGAGCCCACACCAGCATACGCCGGCAACCCCAGCAATGCGAGGGTATGTGTCGGCTGGGTTGCCGGCGTACGCTGATGTGGGCTCCCAGGGGTACAGTACTCACCTGGGAGTCGTGGCTCCGTGTCGGTCGGTTCGGGGAATGCGTGCTGGGGGCGGGGCCAGAGCGAGCGTGCATTGCGTGAGGGGGCGGGGCGTGGGCGAGTTGCCAATGCCTGCAGGGTGCCGGGGCGAGAGGCCAATCCTTGTGGGGGGCGGAGCCTAGGCGAGCCGCTGGCCAATCCGTGTGGGGGTGGAGCCTGGGCGAGCGGCCAATCCGTGCGGGGGGCGGGGCCTTGGCGAGCCTAGCGGCCAATCAGCTTTGTGTCACCGTAAGGACACAATTTTGGAGACAGACTAAGGCAATTATATATATATATATATATATATATATATATATATATATATATATATATATATATATATATATATATATATATATATATAATATAGATTCCCACAATCTGTGTCCATTGAGTTTTTGACAGTGCAAAAATTCTGCAGCATCTCCGCATGTTGGTTTACTTGTTTGTGTGCGTGTGGCCCCCCCCCTCTTTCTGTTCAGGGTGTAATCCTTTTTAAATAAAGCTTCTTTTTTTTTTTTTTTTAATTATTTTGATATTGACGCTCCTAGGTGCAGAACATATGTTTATTGGTAAGTTTATGTCACATTAAACAGTAAAAACATGCATTTTTTTTTTTTTTTTTTTTTTTTATCTGTGGCATTTCTGCATCTAATGCAAGTCTATGGGGGAAACCCGCATTGAAACCCCAGCGTACCCACAACATGCCGCAGCTTTGAGAAAAGCTCCGCAGGTGAGTGTACGCAGCGTAAAAAAGAACCGCAGCGGACACGAGATTTCTTGTTACTTCCATCCATTTTGCGTTTACTGTAAAACGCTCTATTTTTTTTTTTTAACACCGTGAAAATACAGTCAAAAACGCAAGTAAAATTCATCATGGGCACGTACCTATAGCGCTCTGGGCCTATGCTATTCCTCTGTTTAAGGTGTGTGCGTGTTTTTTTTTTCTCTTTGTTTTGTGTAGGAATTCAGAAAATAAAATGTCGTGCTTTTATCAGATGTAATGTTAAAATGCACCTCTGTTAAGAGCACCATACTGTCACACAGCTCCATACTGTGCTGGTGTGCAGCCTACCCATGTGTGTGATCTAATTCTCCTAAAGGTGTATCTGCCCCTCAGTCTGGAGCGCTGGTAGCCTATAGTGCTAGAACTGCTGTCAAAAGCACTAAAACCCTGAAAAACCCAATATAAGTCAGTAGGGTTCGTCGGGAATCATTGGATCTGACATACTGCTCATGAAATATATATATATATATATAGATAGATATAATATACCTACATATACACATGCATATATATATAATGTGTGTATATATGCATATGTGTATGTGTGTAATAAAACTACTAGTATTTATTATAGTTAGTGGAGTGTCAGAGTTTATGGATCTGCTCATCACTGCCGGGGATTATTTGAGCACAACTTATGTAATAATACTGTGGTATGTACTATATATACTGTATGTGGACTGACTCACTGTAGGAGTATATGGCACAGGTTATTACAATGTAATGGCCTCCGCATACTCACATAACAGGATGATGGAGTAATGGCGGCAGAGGTAAAATTAGCTTGTTAACAAGAGACTGGTTTAGCAGCAGCAGGTCCGATCTGGAGCTGCTTATGTGTCACGCTAGGTGCAGGTAAGTACCAAGCGAAAGGGAAGGGAATCTCTGTGTCTAAGGAAAGAGAAGATGGGCACTCCTCACCAAACCTACTGTTGGTACCTCCCCACCCTAGACAGGTTCCGTACCTATGTGCCGAGCTGGATACCTGACCCTAGCATTTCCCTAGTGCTGGGCCTTTAAATAGGGATCAAATGAGCTCTTAACCCCAATAAACACTATAGAAGACAACAAAGAAGACACATGGGAAATATAGTGCATGAACTACTTATCCACAGATGACTTGGGTAGAAGTTCAGCAAAGTTACAGCAACAACACCATAGATGAGTGCAAGCCACCTGCTTGCATCCAGAGCTTGAATGAACTGAAAATCTTAAGCACAAGTCCAGGAAAAATGGGTGTTTAAGCCCAAGGGGAAATAAAGATGATTAGCAGCTAAAGGTAAGAAGAGCTCCTCTGGGTCTTAAAGGGAAAAGGATGAAAACCCAGCAGAGGAGCTATCACACTTAAAACTGACCACAGGAACAATAGAAAGTCGGGGGGCGTTTTTCACAGCCAAAACGCTGTTACTGTCTATTGCTGGACACTAGAGTACTGACTAACTATTAGCTCAAGTAACATATATACACTGTATGGAGATACTTCTACATGACACCTACAGGAGCATTAATGATATCTCATTCTAGAACCATAGACATTAGTGTTGAGCGTATCCCTTTGCAGCTAGAACAGTTTCCACTCTTCTGGGAAGGATTTCTACAAGATTTTGGAGGTGTCTGAGAACAATTCATCCAGAAAATCATTTGTGAGCTCATGCACTGTGGTTTTAGGAGAGGTTGGGGTCACAATCTTCATTCTACTGTTTCCCCCCAAAATAAGCCCTAGTATGACTTTCTAGGATTTTTGGAGTATGCTTGAAATATAAGCTGTAGTCCATAAATGAGCCCCAGTTACAGTCAGAGCCAGTGCTAGGAGGAGTCAAACTACGCAGTTTCTCAGGGCCTTCACTCTTAGGGACCCCAGCAGTTGTATTCCGAGATTAAAATTAAGGACCTCTTGATGACTTCAGTCATGTGATCAAAGGTCTGTTAATTGCAGGCGTCTGAAACAACTGAGCAGGAGACGGCTGGTATGCAGGACTCGCATTAGGGGTGCTTCACACACAGCGAGCTCACTGCCGAGATCGCTGCTGAGTCATGTTTTTTGTGACGCAGCAGTGACCTCATTAGCGATCTCGCTGTGTGTGACAACGAGCAGTGATCTGATCCCTGCTGCGAGATCGCTGCTCGTTACACACAGCCCTGGTTCGTTTTCTTCAAAGGCGCTCTCCCACTGTGACACACAGATCGCTGTGTGTGACAGCGAGAGAGCGACAAATGAAGCGAGCAGGGAGCAGGAGCCAGCGTCTGACAGCGGAGGTAAGCTTGTAACCAAGATAAACATCGGGTAACCAAGGTGGATACCCGATATTTACCTTAGTTACCAGCCTCTGCAGCTCTCACGCTGCCTGTGCTGCCGGCTCCGGCTCTCTGCACATGTAGCTGCTGTACACATCGGGTTAATTAACCCGATGTGTACAGCAGCTAGGAGAGCAAGGAGCCAGCGCTAAGCAGTGTGCACGGCTCCCTGCTCTCTGCACATGTAGCTGCATTACACATCGGGTTAATTAACCCGATGTGTACTGTAGCTAGGAGAGCAAGGAGCCAGCGCTCAGTGTGCGCGGCTCCCTGATCCCTGCACACACAGCTAAGCGGTGTGCGCTGGTAACTAATGTAAACATCGGGTAACCATACCCGATGTTTACCTTAGTTACCAGTCTCCGCAGCTTCCAGACGGCAGCTCCGTGCAAGCGCAGCGTCGCTGCTGGCTGGGGGCTGTTCACTGGTCGCTGGTGAGATCTGCCTGTTTGACAGCTCACCAGCGACCATGTAGCGATGCAGCAGCGATCCTGACCAGGTCAGATCGCTGGTCGGATCGCTGCTGCATCGCTAAGTGTGAAGGTACCCTTAGGGGAAAGAGAACAAACCGGGTAATTTCAAAGGGCGCCCATTCTCCCAGTGTTTATATACCGATAACACTGCTTCAGGACCTATGTGACTGTAATTGTAGGAGTCTAAAGCTGCACAATAGGTGTGTGGACGAGTGAGTATGTGGACTATATTTGAATACATGTTTTTTGTTTAAAGGGAACCAGTCACCACTTTTTTGGCTGCAGCCACCAACACCGGGCTCTTATATACAGCATTCTAACATGCCGTATATAAAAGAGCCCAGGCCGCTGTGAGAACATTAAAAAACACTTTATAATACTTACTAACGGTCGCGCAGTGGGCCATATGAGCATCTCCGTTCTCCAGTGCCGATGCCGCCTCTTTCGGCCATCTTCGTCGTCCTTCTCATGACGCGTCCTACGTCATCTACACTCGCCGGCATTCAGATCGTGAGCAGGGAAGATCAAAGTATTGTAGTGCGCCTGCGCAGGGCCGGTGAGTGTGTGTGACGTAAAACGCGTCATGCACACAGGCTTCAGAAAGAGGACAAAGATAGCCGAAAGAGCCGGAGAACAGAGAAACCCATTAGGCCCACCGCACGACCGTTAGGGGAGTATTGTTAAGTGTTTATGTTCTCAGAGCAGCCTGGGCTCTTATATACAGCATTCTAACATGCTGTATATAAGAGCTCGGTGGTGGTGGCCGCAGCTTATAGGCCAAACAAGTGGTGACCGGTTCCTTTTAAGTCCTAGCCTGTCTTTCAGAGCAACAAACTTAAGACCCTGTCTTATTTTCGGGAAAGCACTGTAGTTCATCCCAAAGATGTTGGATGTAGTTGAGGTCTGGACTGTGCGGCCGGTCATGTTCCACACACAGCCATGGCTTTATGGCCTTTGCTTTGTACACTGGGTCATGCTGCAACACAAAAGATATTCATTCTAACTGTTCCCATAAAGCTGGAAGCTACGAATATCTTAGTGTACTGAAGCATTAAGATTTTCCCTTCATTGTAACTAAGGGGCCCAGGCCGACACCTGAAAGACCACCCCATAGTAATATATTACTGGGCAGTTGTCGCCATGCCGTTAGGCAGGTAACGTTCTCCTGGTGTCCCCCAAACCCTGAGTCTTCAATCGGATGTCGTATGGAGAGGAGCGATTTTATCACTCTACACTGCTCCAGAGTCCTGTCCCTGTCCCTGTCCCTGTCCCTGTCTTACACCGCTCCATCCAAAACTCACGTCCATCTCCTGGCACACGGTTTTTGTGCTGATGGTGATGTGAGAGGAGGTTTGGCATCTGCAGTTCTGGAGTCAGCAGAGCGTTAATAACTTTCATGTCTCCCTGTAACTTTACGTGGCCTCCACTTCATGGCGAGGTTTCTTTTGGTTTCTTCCACTTTTCAGTAGCAATGCGGGTGATGGAGAATTGTTTCTTCACATTCTATGAACGGCGTTCTTACACTGGTGACGTCCTATTACCGGACAGCGCTGGTATTGGTGAGCTTCAAAGAACGCAGCATGTGATTAGAAGTCACATAAAACCAAGACACTCCTAAATTACCCACAGCTTTATTTAATTGCAGTGAAAAATGCAGACACGTGAGGTGGAAAAACTTTAGGCCACCGACGTCTATAATAAAGCTTTAATATTAACAATAAAGCTAAACGTTAAAATAAAGAATAGCTGGCAACTTACCAGAAGCTCGGCCAAAATCATTCAAATGAATTCACTTTTAAACTTTCTTTTAGAACAAAATCTTGTATGCCAAGAAGCCAACCATCACAGGGTTACCATTGAACGTGTCTAATCACCTAATGGATGAGTGACTGACCGCTTCTAATAATGATGATGCAACATAAAAATATGCAAAACCTAAAATCTGGGTAGGCCGGTGAGGATCACAACTCTTAAGGCTCATTCACATGACTCTCTTCCGGTCCGTTTTTTTTTTTCATGGATGCATCCGCGTGACTTCCTTTACATATACGGGCCGTGTGTCATCAAAGTGCCTTCCGTTTTTTTGCGGACCGCAAAACACGGAAGCAGCTAGATAGATACATAGAGGGATAGAGAGACAGAGGAATGAATGTATAGAGGGATAGATAATAAATGAGAGACATATAATGTCCCACTCCCCAGCATTTTGTAATCTTGCACCCTTTAGTGCCTTTCATGTGGCACTAAAGGGTGCTTAGCCTTGTATTTAGCCAAAAAATAATAAATAGTTTAAAAAAAAAAAAACACCGACGTGGGGTACCCCCTATTTTTTTGTAGCCCGCTCAGGAAAAGCGGACCACAGCTGGCAGCTTCACCTTGGCTGGTAATCCAAAACAGAGGGCCACTCACACTGTTATTTTAAATTAAAACAAAAAACGTGGGGTCCCGTCCAAATTAGCTCACCAGCCAAGGTTAAAGCGGACAGCTCTTGGCTGGCATTCTCAGACTAGGGAAGTCCGCGGTTCTTGGACCCTCCCCAGCCTAGGAATAGCAGGCCGCAGCCACCCCAGAAGTGGCGCATCCATTGGATGTGCCAATCCTGGTGTTTTTGCTTCAGCTCATCCCGATGCCCTGGTGCGGTGGCAAACGGGGTAATATATGGGGTTGATACCAGATGTGTAATGTCACCTGGCATCAAGCCCTTGGGTTACTGATGTCATGGTGTCTATCAGATAGCCGACATCAGTAACCCAGTAAGTAATTAAAAAAAAAAAAAAAAAATAGACCACAAACAAATTTTTATTTGAAAAAAAAACACTCCCCAAGACATTCCCTCTTTTTCACCAATTTATTGAAAAGAAAAAACAAATCCGGGTCCAGCGTAATCCAATAAGGGGGTCCCACGACTATCCATACCATACTCGCTGGTTCTCTTCCTATCTTTCTGGCCGCTCATTCAGTGTATCATTTGCTGGCTCCACATCTTCTCCTCTTCCTCTCACTGTTGGGGTCCCTCAAGGCTCAGTCCTTGGCCCTCTTCTTTTCTCCCTCTACACTGCCCCAATTGGTCAGACCATCAGCAGATTTGGCTTTCAGTACCATCTTTATGCTGATGACACACAGCTATACACCTCCTCCCCTGAGCTCACCCCCGCTGTACTACAGAACACCAGTGACTGCCTGACTGCAGTTTGCAATGTCATGTCTGCTCTCTATCTGAAACTTAACCTTTCCAAAACTGAACTTCTTCTTTTCCCTCCATCTTCCAACTTTCCTCAACCTGACATCTCCCTCTCTGTGTGTGGCACAACGATAAGTCCTAGGCCGCAAGCCCGCTGCCTGGGGGTTATACTTGACACTGATCTTTCCTTCACCTCCCACATACAATCTCTTGCCCGCACCTGCCGCTTGCACCTCAAGAACATCTCTAGAATCCGCCCCTTTCTCACAATGGAAACGACAAAAACCCTCACCGTGGCCCTGATCCACTCTCGCTTGGACTACTGTAACTCTCTATTAATTGGTCTCCCCCTAACTAGACTCTCTCCTCTACAGTCAATCCTTAATGCAGCAGCCCGGGTCACCTATCTGGCTAACCGCTACTCGGATGCCTCTGCTCTGTGCCAGTCATTGCACTGGCTGCCCATATATCATAGGATCCAATTCAAACTGCTTGTTCTCACCCACAAAGCTCTCCACAGTGCAGCACCCCCCTACATCTCCACCCTCCTCTCTGTCTATCAGTCCACCCGTTCTCTACGCTCTGCAAGCGACTTTCGACTAACATCCACACTAATTCGAACCTCCCACTCCCGGATCCAAGACTTCTTCCGAGCTGCACCAACCCTCTGGAACGCTCTACCCCAAGAAGTTAGGACAAATCACAACTTACTCAGCTTCAGACGCACCCTAAAGACGCATCTTTTTAGGGCGGCCTATCACACTCCCTAATCAGATTCGATTCACATAGTCCCTCTACAACCTCTCACAACATAGCTCCACATCAAACTCCATGGCACCCAAAGGCATCTCAAGGCTCGGGCCCACTGGTCCAGGAAACCATTATCCAGCCCCATTTCCGTGAGATGGTTGGATTGTCATTGTAAATAAGCACTTGAACCTTGCCTCTCCCCCCATCTCATTGTAGATTGTAAGCTCTCACGAGCAGGGTTGTATTTTTTTTTTCCCCTCTAAATATTGTATTTCTATAACTGTTACTTGTTTGTATATGATCCTCCTGAATTGTAAAGCGCTACGGAATATGTTGGCGCTATAGAAATAAAGATTATTATTATTATTATTATTATTACTCGCGGTCCCAGTCAATGAAGAAGAGACTGTTGCCCATTGGCTGGGAGAGAGCAGTGCAGTGTCCTGAGCTAACATCATGAGGTCAGCCCAGGTCACTGCAAGGCATGACCAGCGCTGACTTCAGGAGGTTAGCGAGGTACATTACCTGTGGTGATTGAAGCCACTGCACTCCTGACGTCAGCGCTGGTGACTGAGTTCAATGACCGCCGCGTTCTCAGATCACCTCTCGCGAGCGGTTCGTGACGTCACCGCTAGTCAGTCTCTGGCCCTCCCTCGAGAGGAGATGTGAGAATGCGGCGGTCAGTGACGAGCGCTGACGTCAGGAGGGCAGGAGTTCATCACGGCAGGTAATAAACTTTACTACTCTCCTGACGGCAGCGCTCATCATCCCCGCAGCTGCTATCACTGCAATGTGGGCGTATGCTGACACCCTGCAGTGCGGGCATATGCTGACACACTGCAGTGCGGGCATATGTGGACACACTGCAGTGCGGGCAGCCGTGGGGCTGGCAGGGAGCGGTACACAGACTGCACGGGCACCCGACGGAGGTCACATGGAAGTGCTTCCGTGCGGCTTTCAGGGATTTTGCGGGCCCATTGACTTGTATTGAGATACGGTCAGTTATTACAGAACAGAATAGGACATGTTCCATAATAACAGAACGGACATACGGCATCCGATGTGCTTTTTTGTAGGATCAGCTGCACATGGAAGTGCTACTATGTGCCATCCGATCCTACACAAGACATTGAAAAGATGGTCCTGTTCGTGGGTCCGCAAAACATTAGGAACTGACCAGGACAGACGGATTGGCCATGTGAATGAGCCTTTACCAGCAGGCACTGTTGTTTCAGGTGGACAAAACCCAGTTTCTACAACCCAAATTCACCTGTCGTTGAGGAGATGGTAACTTACCTCAGCAACATTGCCCCATGAGTATATTAGATGAGAAATCTTCCACCAAAAATAACTCTTTAACCCATACAAAAGGAAGAATCAAACATGGTGACTATAAGCCCATGTGTAACCTTCCTTAGGTTTAGCTCCCATGATTAGAGATTAGCAGTCCGGCTCAACCTGCAGAACCCAAACCCCCATGGGCCTGCTCATCTCCACCCATGGTGTGAGTTTTGATGCTCCTTTTATTGGGTAGAGAAAAAAACACTTACCATGCCAACTGGCCCACTGTGCTTGTTTCTTTTTTTTTTTTTTTTTTCTTTATGCCGCGTATTTGAAATCCACAACGTGTCAATTTCTCCTGTGGGTACGCTGAATTTTGTGTGGATTGTTGATGTGGAAAATCCGCAGGTTAAAAGCACGATTTTCCACTGTGGAACATGCATTCTATTCTGTTTCTTCCTGGTAGCAATGAATCCAACTGCTCTAATTATCAGTCCCTTAGATAACTGTGTGATTTTACTCACTCTACCGGCTTCCACAGATAGCTTTAACTCAGCCCAACAATGACTTGTAGAAAGACCAGGAGAAACGCTGTAGTTTTCTTCTAGAATCTTGTATTAAGTACAAAGTAAAGGCAAGTGAAAAGGAATAATCTGTACAGGGTTGCAGACATGTCTCTTCAGCAATGGTTCCTCTCTAGACTAAACTGAAGGAGAAGGGAGGAGCTTTCTATACAGAAGCCAACTAAGGGAGGTACATAGGGACAAACTTCATACAGTCTAATCTACCTAGTAACAGTAAGGAATTTCCTGATAGGAGGAAAAATATGCAATGCAAGAAATATATACAATATGTTGTTCCCATTCATGGGACACAACACATTCGGTGTCTCGGTGGTTAGGACCATTGCTTTGAGGTCCTAGGTTCAGGTCTCGCCGAGGGCAACATTTGCAAGGAGTTTGTTTGTGTGGGCTTCCTCCTGGTGCTCAGGTTTTCTCCCCGACTTCAGAGAAATACTGATTGTGAACTCCAATGGGGCACAGTGATGACCATGTCTGTAAAGTGCTGTGGAATATGATGGCGCTATATAAGCAACGCATCATAAATACAATTAAAAACACAAGTAAACCACACATGACTGTCTTGGTAAAGTTTTGTCAAAGCCAAATACTAGAAAGTATCAAAAACAGCAGCTTTATTTAAAGCATGAGCCACTAAAAAGAGACAAAAACCGCAGTAAAAAACGTAACAAAAAAAAATACATGTAAAAACCCCCCCCCCACAAGTACCTTATTTTAGTTAATGGGTGCAGAAATCTGCAACGTGAAATACTCACAAAGTATTCATCACGGGAACACAGCCTGATAGTCCAGGATCCTTCCGTCGTGTTTGTAAAGGCAGGTGACCTGGCGAGGGGCTGGATCTTACACCCCTGTAGTGTAATGGGACTGACAAAAAACCTGAAGTCAATTAATTTTGTTCCTAAACGTCTGTTCATTTGGTGTATTTCGGAGATGTTTGGGTTTGTGTATAAGGTTTTGTTGGTCGGTTTGGCGCTGATCTCTGCCTCTTCTCTCCTGGATAAATGGTTTATATAAGATTTGTATCACATTATGTAAAGACTCCGAACTAACAACCACCATTGAGGTCTGTGGTCGCTGCCTCAGCACTTTTATTTTACTGCTGACCTTACAGGAGACTTGTAATGTCCTTTTTTAATTTTCTTATCTGGAGATATACAGAGCAGTTTTCTGGTCTAAGGAAATCTACATTATCTATGTTCTCGTATGCTGTGGTCTGTAGGAATCTTGTAATACAAGAGATATTGGTGCTGGTTTATCAATATGTATGTAGGGGGGGTCAGGGCTATGCTACCTTCTTGCAGAAGTAGCCAGCACACATAAAGGGTTATATGATTTAATAAATTGTAATGTGTGTTTTGTAAATGGCCACCATGTGACTTAGTGACGGCTGTCCTGGCACCTGGGTAGGCAGGAAAAGGGTTCAGAGAAAGGGGGAGAATGGGGTATAAATAGGACATGATGCAGAAAGAGGGCAGGAGAGTCCCCAGTGGAAGAGAGAAAACAAGCCCAAATATACTTGAATAGGAGATCCTAAGGCTATGTGCCCACAGGACAATGTACCCACAGATTTTTTCCGTAGGTTTGTCCTCAGGTTTCCCGCAGCTGTTACCCAGAATACGCAGCTATCCATTGCTGCGGGTTTCAAGCATTTTTGTTGTTATAAACCTGCGGGACAAGTGCCCTGTACATCCATAGTGGAGGAGCAGGAATTCCTCAGATGTCTCCGCATGTATAATTGACATGCAGTTACGTGCGGCTGCGGGACATCCACAGCATAGTCTACAGCCGCACATACCGCAGCATTGATACAGCACTCCCCAAATCCCATGGGGTAACATGGGGAGTATCTGCACTTGCTTAAACCTGCAGATTTATCTAGAAAATCCAGATAAATCTGCGGGTTTTCCACGGGTACATTTGTCCCACATAGGCACAGGTCCTAAGGGTCAACCCTTTGACACCGGACATGAGGGGTCCTGCTCCTGAGAGGACTGTTGGAACTGCATCCCCAGAAGCGAGATTGAGTCCCGTCGGTCGGGGTGGCATCCGTTCTTCCCTGGATAGAAAGCCAACAAAATCCCCCTGCTAGACCGAAGGTCAGTGGGCCCTTAAAGGAGAAGGGTAGGTCCTGGCCAGAAGCACGAACAGATGAGTGCTGTCGCACTGAGCCCCTTCCAAAGTGCAAGCTAATCTCAGTAGGTGGGACGGAAAGGCTTAAGGACTTTTTGAATCTGATTGTGCAGCTTGACGTCAGACGGGAGAATGAGGGGCCTAGCAGTATCCTAAGGAGCTCAGGTGCGTGGAAAATCTGGAGAGAACCCCATTGGGACCAGAAGTGGTGCTTGTGTTATGTGAGTGGAAAAAGTCCCTGTAATGAAGCTCGGTAAAGTTCAGTTGTTTAGAGAAAGTATATCTATGTCTGATGTATTGACTCGGTGCTAGCGTAGACTGTGGCGATAGCATCCCTGCAGTGGAGTGGCGACCGGGAGGCAAGGGGTTACTGAGCGGCTGCTCTGCGGCCTAGTATCCCTTGCACACACGACTACCACTGTCTCCACTAGGCGCTCTACGTGTAGTAAGCAAAGATTATACCCTGACCATCACACTTCTGTGTGCATAGACCCTGACCAGATCGGCTCATGGCGCACTATAGAGGCAATGTTTTATTACACAGCGGGCTTTCAGAAGAATGACCCACCATGTATGACATACATAACCCATGTCCACCAGAACTTCTCTATATTAAAGGGGTGCTCCAGAATGAGAAATGTATGGTTGGCTGCTATTGGAAGTGGCGCCGCACTATAGGTCATGTCCAGTATTGCAGCTAATTTCCATTGACGTGAATGAGGCGAAACTTCCAAATGCAACCCATGAAGAGGCAGAAATGTGTTACTAATCCTGAACTAATCTTTGGCTAATTAATTGAGAAAAGTCTGTAGAAACATCCGGCTGTGCTAAATGCTCAGTTGCCTTGTATCCGAGCTCGGGCTTCTGCGGGACGTCCTACCTGGAGGATAAAGCCACGCTGCACTACATGTCCTTACCCGATAGAAATTCATATTGATTAGTAAATAGCCACATCTATCAGAAATTTTCAAGCCAGATATGATCTGTGCTGGAAATTTTTATGAAAAGTTTTTGTTGCACTTTTGATGCGTTATAATCGATGTCTTTTTTTTTTAAAAAAAAATTAAGTGAAGAAAAAACTGCGGCTTGACTGCAACGTGTGAGAAAAATCATATGCTGAGGTCTCCCTTCTGATGTCAGTACATTAAAATAACACTATCAAATCGCACCCCGACCCTGTCAGTCATTCAAATGAATCATTTTTAAAGGGGTTTTCCGGGACTTTAACGTTGGGCTATCCTCAGAAGAGATCATCACTGTATGATCTGTGGGAGTGTGTCCTCTGTCAATCAGCTGCTGCCTCTGCCACCACCGATGGCCGGGACAGCTTATTGGGGTCTACAGAATAGGGGCCGTGGATGGATATTGTACATATGCTACCTATTGACTTGAATGGTGGGGGCATATTTGGTACCCAGCCGTGGCCACTAGTCAGTTGACTGAGTTGTGGAGCTCTGCAAATAAGCCAGTCCAGCCGACAGGGCTGCTGTGTGTCGCATCCGCACCGAGACATCCCCTTTTATAGTTATAAGAAGACACAGCTGCAACCTGATTTCTGGATGAAAATCCTCCATTGGAAAGGAAAAGGATTGATCAGACAACCTACAAGTGTGTGTGTAATAAATAGAGATATATATATATCTATATCTATATATTTTATATCTATATAATATCTATATATATATATATCTATATCTATATCTATCTATCTATCTATATATATATATATATATATATATATATATATATATATATATATATATATATATATATATATATATATATAATATATATTTTAGCTATAATGTTTACAGTGCCTTGCAAAAGTAATCGGCCCCCTTGATTTTTTTTTTTTTTTTTTTTTCTTCATCCTTCTCCCACATTTCAATCTTCAAACACAAGGATAAAAATGTTAATGTTATGGTGAAGAATCAACAAGTGGGACACAATTGTGAAGTTCAACTAAATTTATTGCTTCTTTTAAAAAATGTTAAACAATAAATAACTGAAAAGTGGGGCGCGCAATATTACTCATCCCCTTTACTTTCAGTGCAGCAAACTCACTCCAGAAGTCATTGAGGATCTCTGAATGATCTAATGTTGTCCTAAATGACTGATGATGATAAATATAAGCCACCTGTGTGTAATCAAGTCTCCGTATAAATGCACCTGCTCTGTGATAGTCTCAGTGTTCCGTGTACAGCACAGATAGCATCATGAAGACCAAGGCACACAACAGGCAGGTCCGTGATACTGTTGTGGAGAAGTTTTAAAGCTGGATTTGGTTACAAAAAGATTTCCACAACTTTAAACATGCCAAGGAGCACTGTGCAAGCGATCATATTGAAATGGAAGGAGTATCATACCACTGCAAATCTACCAAGACCCGGCCGTCCATCCAAACTCATCTCAAACATGGAGAAGACTGATCAGAGATGCAGCCAAGAGGCCCATGATCACTCTGGATGAGCTGCAGAGATCTACAGCTGAGGTGGGAGAGTCTGTCCATAGGACAACAATCAGTGTTACACAGCACAAATCTGGCAAATTATGGAAGAGTGGCAAGGAGAAAGCCATTTCTCAAAGATATCCATAAGTGTCATTTTAAAGTTTGCCACAAGCCACCTGGGAGACACACCAAACATGTGGAAGAAGGTGCTCTGTCAGATGAAACCAAAATCAAACTGTTTGGGCACAATGACAAATGGCTCATCACCCTGAACACACCATCCCCACTGTCAAACATGGTGGTGGCAGCATCATGGCTTGGGCCTGCTTTTCTTCAGCAGGGACAGGGAAGGTGGTTAAAATTGATTGAAAGATGGATAGTGCCAAATACAGGACCATTCTTGAAGAAAACCTGTTGGAGTCTGCAAAAGACCTGAGACTGGGACGGAGATTTCTCTTTCAACAAAACAATGACCCCAAACATAAAGCAAAATCTACAATGGAATGGTTCACAAATAAACGTATCCAGGTGTTAGAATGGCCAAGTCACAGTCCAGACCTGAATCCAATCGAAAATCTGTGGAAAGAGCTGAAAACTGCTGTTCACAAACGCTCTCCATCCAACCTCACTCAGCTCCAGCTGTTTACAAAGGAAGAATGGGCAAGAATTTCAGTCTCTCGTTGTGCAAAACTGATAGAGACATATCCCAAGCGACTGCAGCTGTAATCGCAGCAAAAGGTGACGCTACAAAGTATTAACTTAAAGGGGATGAATAATATTGCACGCCCCAATTTTCAGTTTTTTATTGTTTAAAAAAGTTTAAAATAAGCAATACATTTCGTTCAACTTCACAATTGTGTCCCACTTCTTCACCATAACATTCGATTTTTTTATTTTATGTTTGAAGCCTGAAATGTGGGAAAAGGTGGAAAAATTCAAAGTGACTGAATACTTTCGCAAGGCACTGTATTGTATGTATATGTAAATATACACTCTAAGTACTTAATTACTCTTATTGTCATATAGTGGCACACTAGAGAGGAGCATTGGTTAATATAAAATAGATGGAAAGACAGATCATATAACTATGCTATGCAGTACAAACCTATTGAGGAAATGTATGTTGATGAGACTATATACAAAGTTCATACCAAAAAATATTTTTCATGTTTTAAAACTAGTTGTGTGAATAAGGCCTTACAGTGTCTCCAAAGCTAAATTGTGCATTACAGGTTTCCTGCTGTCACCAAACGTCTGCCCGCAGCTGAAGTATAAAGCCCTAAACTGAGCCCTACTTGCCCTCCCCAGGTTTAATGCTGTCTCCACTAGTGCTGGGCCTCTATTGTGTAGGTAAAGTCCAGTCGACCGCACTGAAACAAATCGCTGTGTTAAGCGGGTCGTGCCCTTTTTTTATTGGCAGAACCACTATATTTAGTGGTTGGCTGCAGCACTGACAACGTGATATCACTGCTGCAGCCAAACGCACACTAAGGCGGTAATAAAGGTGCAGCACTGGACCTGGGGAGGGTGAGGATATCGCAGTTTTTGTTTGTTTTTTTATAACCAATCATAAAGGCCAGGAGTTTAGTGAAAGGGGACAACATTTATTCACGGGATAAATAAAATGTGTGAACGTTGGGAGTGGGGGCGGCTCTATCACTGTCGGAGATAGTGTTGTATTTACCTGTCACCTCCTTAGACTGAGCACATGTATGACCACTGGTCCATTCAAGAGACCCAGTTCTTGTGATCAGTGGGACCCCTATGATCTTATTCGCTTATGCAGTGTATGAGTGACGTTTTTCACAGTCCAAACAGGAACCCCTTAAAATATTTCCACTGGGGAAACTAAATACAGCGGTCACTAGGGGCTGTATACTTATCGCCCCCTACTGGTGAGCACGGGAAGCAGGTATTTTTCTGTGTATGAGCGCTCTCTGCAGCTTCATCACAGACACTAATCATCCAGATCATTTACTGTGCGGGAATATGTTATAATAGTCAGTTAATTGGGGAATGTAATTAGATGCACAAAATCTGCTGATTAATAGATTCAGAAACAAAGAAAAGGCGCAGCTCCGTGCTGTGGAATTATTTACTGGGAACATGAGAGGTTTCTGCGCTGATGTGAGTGTGACGCCACGTTTCTCGGCTGCTGAGGTTTGTCAGTAGATATTTAATAATCCTGCGAGGAGCCCATCTGTTCCCTGTTACTGATCATCCACACCTTTTTATAAATCACTCGCGTAGAAGAGAGATCCTACTCATCGTCTCCACCGCTTCCTACATCCAGTCCAGAATAGACTCCGTCCCCAGGTGAGGGCACACCGTCCTCAGCCCGTAAGGGCAGCGCCCCAAGAAAGCCGCCACACACCGTTATACACTCTCTTACATCCAAGATTGCACGTTTGGCAAGAAGTCACAGGACGGCTTTGCATGAATGTAAATAAGAGTTGTGGGGTTTGACCCCTTTGTAGAGGATTTCTTACACTTCTTAAAATGCAGCCTGTAATTTTCCCATAAGGGCTCATGTATAGGACTGTATGACAGGTCCAGAGAAGCTCCCATACATTACATGGGCTCGTATTCTATTTCAAGTATTGTGGCCTGATTCAACACATTATATTATGTAGATACTGTTCATTAGCAAGTACTATAATACGTTCCCAAAGTTCTGCCACGTGCCACTGTACAAGCTCTGTGCGCACAGCAATGGCGGAGACCATTTGTTGACCAGCAGGGTACAACCTCATTATAAGAATGTTTTTATACTGGGTGCATGAAATAAGCTTGCCACTGTTTAGACATCCAGATTTAGAAGGAGGCTGTGGACAAAAAAGCGCAAATAGGGTCTTACCCCGATATATGTGGGGTGGGGAAGGGGGAGTAAAATTCAGGAAAAAGTAACCCCCTGCAGCTCGGTCCACAGATAAAGAAGATCTGGTCTTGCCAGGTCCAAAGGCAGGTATAGAAGGAGGCTGTGGACAAAAAAGCGCAAATAGGGTCTTACCCCGATATATGTGGGGTGGGGAAGGGGGAGTAAATTCAATCATCCAGATTAAGAGAGGTGTCCACCACGCCAGACTTAAAACTTCTGTATTCAACAGTCAGCCATAAAATCCATCAAAACATAGGGTATTGTTAGGCACACGGGTGCGTCTTTGGCACACGGGTGCGTCTTTGGCACACGGGTGCGTCTTTGGCACACGGGTGCGTCTTTGGCACACGGGTGCGTCTTTGGCACACGGGTGCGTCTTTGGCACACTGGTGCATCTGCAGCACTGTTCACATTATTAAGAATTTAAAGGGAAGTGAGCATAATGTGCCTTTTCATCTTCTGCACTGTCCCTGGCTGACCACTGCGTCTGATCCTCAAAGTTGCCGATATCTTTGTACTTCTTCAAAAGAGCCTGAACGGCACATCTTGAATGCTCAGTCTGCTTTTAAAATCCTTGCCTGGGTGAGACCTTTCTGATGCAGTATAACTACCTTGTGCCTTATTGCTGAGCTCAGTATTGCCATGAGTCATGACCTGTGACATGCACCTGTCTTCCACAACCTCACCTTTTGTAGTAGAGTTTGGTTGTTCCTCATCCAGTTTTAAGCCTCCCACACGGCTGTTTCTGTATCAGTTAGGCTGGTTTCAGATCAGTGTTTTCCTGCCACACTCCAAGATCCGGCACAAGGACAGTACAGTACAATACAGTTCACTGGCAAGCTCCGTGCACATGCGGTCATGTGACCGGAGCATGTGACATTATGTGACTTGGGGCTTGCCGCACTGTCTGTGAACTGTATTGTACTGTACTGCCCTTATGCCGGATCCGGCAGTGCGGCAGAATACCGCTGATGTGTTTGTGCCCTTAATGAGGGTTTCAGCCTACATTTGAAAACCATGATTATCACCTGTTTGGTTACTCGTTCACCTGACTGAAATCCTACAAAACCCTGGCTTTGTTCAATTGTACCCAGAAGAAGTGATGCCGTTTTGAACACAAATGATGTGATTTAGAGTTCTCTAAAATCTGTGGCCAACCGGTTTGTGGCTGGTGGTACTCCGATAGGCCAGTTCATGTTAACCCCTAATGATACTTCATTTACGAACAGTTTTCATAAATGTATTAGGTCAAAAAGTCCAAATTGAGTGCGGACCATGATACCATGGGACTTGTGACCCGCGGTCAGGCCTGGAGTTGTGGTCTGTACTCGGACACTGATTTCTGGGCGATTGACTTTATCTGTTTGTGGATTTGACTGTAAAGTTTTTGTATTTTCTTTCCTTCTGTTTCTGAACAGGTGGCTTCGCCCTGGTCTTCCTTGTCCGCACCAGTAATGGCATGAGACGGGCTCTGAAGCGCATGTATGTGAATAATGAACATGACCTTCAGGTTTGCAAGAGAGAGATTCAGATCATGGTAAGGAGCCGATGTGAGATGGACGACGGTGCGATGTTAACCTTTTGATGCTACATTGAAAGGAAAGCAGAATGCAGAGCGATGCATCAGCGCACAGCGACCTTTACCGAACTTTGACGCTCCTTGTGTTTCCTAATGGCTTTAGGGAATATTGCCGGAGGACGGCATTTAGTCATCAAATATTTTGGCTTAGAAAAAGGGTATGGAGCGAATACTTCAAATTCCAGGTATCTTGTGACCGCATACTAAAGTAATGCCGTGGTCGTAGATACTCACCAATATAAACATATACAATGCTCATATTCTGTTATCTGGCGGTTACCATGTGGTCACATCATTGAGTATTCCGGTAATGTAAAGTACACATTTTTGTCAATTGAGTGTGAAAAATGCATTCGACAAACTTTTTCCTTTTCATATCCCATATCCCCTATATTGCTATCTTTTATTACTTGCTCAAACAGGAGTTCACCTTTAATAATGAACCTTACAGAAATGGAATCTCTATCCACCTGTTGGGGTATTCCTTACATCTGTTGACTTTTATTGTCTTTCGTACCCTGATTGAGGCATAAATATATGCTATGTCCACCCAGAATCCTGATAGTGGGCATGGATGCTGCATTCTTCCACGGGGAACACTGGCGTCTCCGGAAGAGGAGTGCCCCTGCATCTAGAACAGTGTCTTCTTGACCGTGGGCACGTAGCCTACAAGATATTTCAAACACACGGACTTGAACGAAAATATTTGAGTCCATTTGGGCACACACATTGAGCTTGAGGATCATTATATGCCAAAATAAAGCGGATCGGTCTCTGGATTTCACTGTACAAACTGTATACATTATTGAAGGGAATTTGTCAGCAGATTTTTGCTACCTTTTATGAAAGCAGCATGATGTGGGCAAAGAGATCCTGAATCCAACAATGTATCACTTAATTACTGACTGTAGTCGTTCTGATACAGAATGCTTTGCTTTAAACATGTAGCAGAGCAGAGAGATTTGTCCTGCCCACACCAGGCTGTCAATAGAGGGCGTACACTGGCAGTGAGGTGTCAATCACAGGAGGGGGTGTGCTGGACTGCCATGCGCCTTGACTTTGTCGTCCCAGCAATGATAAGTCCTGCAGCTTAAACAAACATAGCAAAAACACAACAGATTGGACCTTGACAAGACGGGCATCCCTGAATTCTCTGTTAACCCTTGCAGCATGCTGTCGTCAGCTTATATAGCAAAAACTTGGTGACAGAATCCCTTTAATTATATCTTAAACCTGGTGTGGCTGGTGTACATACTTTGTAAATCCAAGTCAAAATAGCTCTATTATCCTTATTAAATATCAACCCCTCACTTGTGTTTTATAAGGTCCTCTCAGTCTGGACTCATTAAATGCTCAATTTGAAGTCCGGATTATTGCTATAAATGGAGATGATCACTAAAAGGGAGAAAAGTTTATATGAGCATAGTGATATGTAATATATAACGATGGGATCCGTATCAATGAGGACTCTCACCTGGCTGAGAAGTGCTAACCCAGTCACAACTCCATGGAGTAAGAGTGGTTTATCCAAGTGCAGCCCACCAAGTAAGTGTCTCCTCCAAGAAGAGCTCCAACAGAAGACTATCACGAGGAGGATATAAAACCAGGTGATATGGTGAACCCATGGATAGACGTGTAGGTAAAAGGCCACCTTGAAATGGTTTGTGTTTTTTTTTGTTTTTTTTGGCTGTAGGCCGCCTTCATCAGTGCATAAGACCATAAGCATCATGTTCCAGATGAAACCTGTCTTCAGCCGAAACACCTTGCATTTTAAATAAAGCCTCTTTTTATTTCATGGCGTCCTCTTCTCTCTTTGGCCATCCATGGAAGCGCTATAGCAACTGTCCCCCTCTTTGTGAGTGTTAGTATCATGCATTAGCCATCAGGATGAGGATCTTCAAAGTAAGTACACCAGCTTCATCCAGTTTTAAAAGCTCTAGTCAATAACATATGCAGTTTTTATCCTGAAATCTGGTGACACGTCTAATTTCTAGATGTATCTGAGCCTACAAAAGTGATCACCTCTGCATAGGATTGAAGTAAAAATGGATCGTATAATATATCACATGATATATGACTTGGTTTTCTATGCAGCTATGTATATAAATTGCATGAAGGTGCATGCGCGTGTTCAGTTATTGTCCTGCATTTCTTGGGGTAACTTAGCTCTGACAGTGGCGCTTTAAGCTACCACTTCTGATACAATTTCTTGCAGTTATATTCCTGACTGAGCCTCCAGTTTTTGTATCCCTCACCAATCCGGCAGTTGTCGTCGTTCCCCTCACTGAGCCCTCCAGTTGTTGTCGTCGTCGTCGTCGTCCCCCTCACTGAGCCCTCCAGTTGTCGTCATTCCCCCCCCCCTCACTGAGCCCTCCAGTTGTCGTCATTCCCCCCCCCTCACTGAGCCCTCCAGTTGTCATCATTCCCCCCCCCCCCTCACTGAGCCCTCCAGTTGTCGTCATTCCCCCCCCCCCCTCACTGAGCCCTCCAGTTGTCGTCATTCCCCCCCCCACTGAGCCCTCCAGTTGTCGTCATTCCCCCCCCCCTCGCTGAGCCCTCCAGTTGTCGTCATTCCCCCCCCCCCCTCGCTGAGCCCTCCAGTTGTCGTCATTCCCCCCCCCCCCTAGCTGAGCCCTCCAGTCGTAGTTGTCTCCCTCGCTGAGCCCTCCAGTTGTAGTTGTCTCCCTCGCTGATCCTTTTTTTTTGTTTTCTTCTGTTTACAGAGGGATCTCTCGGGGCACAAGAACATTGTCGGGTACATAGACTCCAGCATTAATTCTGTGAGCAGCGGAGATGTATGGGAAGTCCTTATCCTCATGGATTACTGTCGAGGTGAGATTCACGAAATTAAATTTATGTTGTTACTACTTTCACATTGTTGAAGTACGAATCTACGAGGCATTCATTTTATTGGCTGGTTTCATAATATGGAAGAGCTAGTATGAGACGTCTGTGGGCACAGCGATGATCCATGAGATATGCTATGGCACAGGACAGCTGACGTTTGGCCACTACGGAGTACGGCTTTTTGAAGACAGTGCTCCATAACTTGAAGTGTTCCTCAAGTATCCTGGTATGGTCCTAGAGGAAGATTGTGTTATTGATAGAGGAACCATCAGTGCCTATTAGATATAAGGACGTCGATTTACACTCGCCTGGTCCTTGTCCAGTCTTATCTGCTGTGGCCAAACGTCTTCACTTTTGTTCCCGACATCCTGGATGCCTCTGTTGATCACTAGGCCCGTGACGTCATGATGTTGTGCGAGACCTTGTGAATCGAATTTCTCCTCTCCATTGCCTTTTGGATCTGCCATACAGGTCTGTAGGGACTGTGTGGCGCACTGGACGGTCTGTGCACATTACTTTTCTGTACATGACCCATAATAGCCTCATACACCCCCAGATAAGCGTTGGTCGACAGCCATCTCTACCAACCCCCAAAAAGCAGCAATGCTCATCCTGACGTGGTCATGTATTTTCTGCAAAAGAGCCACTGCCAGACTCCTCTGGCGGAGGCTCGTCTCCCAGATTACAATAGATCGGCCTCTGGAAATCCATCTGCTCCGTTCCGGCGTGCCGAATAATCTATTCCATTTTTATTTTTGTTTATGCTGTGGGCACATTATGGCAGATTTTATTCTTTGCTGCTCGTGTCCTGCAGCCGTCATTTTTTAGTTGTATGGATTTTACCATCTGGTAACAAGGTATTATATCGTTACTAATGTCACATTTAAGGGCTAGTTCAATTAAAGACTCTGTTTCCTACGTTGTATTGCACAATGGAGATTACGAGAACTTGCACCCCAATAGGTTGGATCTGGAAGGTAATAAATAATCTGCTAATTTTTCCTTTTCTTTTCAGGGGGTCAAGTGGTAAATCTAATGAACCAACGTTTACAGACTGGATTTACTGAGACCGAGGTGTTGCAGATATTTTGTGACACATGTGAAGCCGTGGCTCGTCTTCACCAGTGCAAAACGCCGATCATCCACCGGGACCTCAAGGTAATATTATACTTTCTAATGCGCCGAATACCATCACGACTTGTCTCTGCAAGAAAATATCCTTGGGCTTCGCCTTGGGAAAGGACGGAAATGCACAGTGGATCCCTAGTGTCGCTTCTGCGCGTGGTTCTTCATAGATTTACAGGAATAATGGTTGTCAAAAGAAGCTGAGATTATTTGCAGTATTCATACTCGTTACAGTAAGTGACCCTGCTCCATGAGTCGGGGAATTGAGTGCTACAAAATATGTCATCTGACCCCGAATTTCCATAAATAACATTATGTGAAATTGTATTATTTTATTTATTTATATTTCTTTTTCGCTCCTAATTGGGAGACCCAGACAATTGGGTGTATAGCTATTGCCTCCGGAGGCCACACAAAGTATTACACTTAAAAGTGTAAGGCCCCTCCCCTTCTGGCTATACACCCCCAGTGGGATCACTGGCTCACCAGTTTTGTGCTTTGTGCGAAGGAGGCAACACATCCACGCATAGCTCCACTGTTTAGTCAGCAGCAGCTGCTGACTATGTCGGATGGAAGAAAAGAGGGCCCATACAGGGCTCCCAGCATGCTCCCGTCTCACCCCACTTCATGTCGGAGGTGTTTGTTAAGGTTGAGGTACCCATTGCGGGTACGGAGGCTGGAGCCCACATGCTGCTTCCTTCCCCATCCCTTTTTACAGGGCTCTGGGTGAAGTGGGATTCTATCGGTCTCCAGGCACTGAGACCGTGCTCCATCCACAGCCCCTGGTATCTGCTGGACATGGAGCGGAGTATCTTCAGGGACATGGCCCTGCTACATGGAGGTACTCTGTGTCCCTGTGGGGACCGCGCAGACACACGGCAGCACTGCTGGGTGTGTTAGTGCGCCAGGGACAGCGGCGCTGTCCGCACTAGTGCCATCGCACACCACAGCGTTGCTGGGTGTGTTAGTGTATTGGGTGACTACTGCGCTAACCGCCGCTGCCATTTTTATTTAAGGCGCCGCTGGGATTTGTGGTGCGCCGGGGACTTCCGCGCCGGCCAGCACTGATATGCCGGCCGCGCTTATTAACTCGAGTCCCCGGCTTCTGGGCCTAGTCTCCCTTCGTTACCGCCCACAGGCCTGACAGTCAGGGTAGGGGCGTGACGCTGCATAGCACAGCAGCGCTGAGAGCTGGAGTATGTTTTGCATACTCCACCCCTCTCACTGTGTGCACTGTGAAACCGGATTCCCGCACTTCTCAGGCACGCCCACGGCTTCCTTCTCTACAAGGACGCCGGCAGCCATTAGTGTCAGTTTCTGTACGATACAGAGACAAGTGTGGAAGACCCTGGCATTCTGATAGTCACACAATCGCTGCAACAGGCGTTAAGCAGCACCTGTGGTGCTAACCCCACTAGTGCAGAAGTGCACTTATAGATATGCTTGTACTATATACATTGCACTGTTTGGTCGCACGTTGTATATACCCTCCTGGATTGTGCGGAGGAGTTATCAGCATATTCTCTGTGTAAAACAAAGGTGCAGAACCACATGTTTTTCTATGCAGCCGGTACAGCATGTACGGCTATACGGCCGGCAGGTTACATAGACCCCCATTATATCCAACTCAGCCGGAGTCTCTGCTAATGGCCAGAGGATGAGGACGGTGTCTGCAGTATTTACTGACAGATTTTCTGAGACTATGGCTATGATACTGGAAGCCTTGCAGTCCGGACATGTCTCTCACAACATGGGCACTGTTGAATCATTGATCCATGGCCCCCCTCAGTGTGAACAACTAACAGCCCCGGGAATGTCACACGCATCCCAGAGTCACGGCTCTGCACAGACGTCAGTCCCAGACAGCCTAAGCGGGCTCACTATGAGCGGCCCTCGGTTTCATCAGGGTCCTAGCGGAAGGACTCTCTGTGTAATGAGGCGGAAGTAGCGGCTCAGGATTCTGATCCTGAGACCGCTCTCAATCTGGATACACCTAATGGTGACGCCATAGTGAATAATCTTATAGCGTCCATCAATAGAATGTTGGTTATTTCTCACCCAGCTCCTCCAGTGGAGGAGTCAGCTTCACGTATTTTTCTGGACCACTCTGCCTTCAGAGAGGCAGTCCAGGAACACCACACTTATCCAGATATGCGCTTCTCCAAACGGCTTAGGATACACGTTATCCCTGCCCCCTGACGTGGTCAAGGACTGGACCCAGTGTCCCAAGCGGCATCCTCCAATCTCCAGGCTTGTAGCTAGATCCATAGTTGCAGTGGGAGATGGAGCTGACACGTACATCTGTGCCGCAGGTGGCATCCTTAACCTCTCAAATGTCTGCATTTGTTTCTTACGCGATTCAGGTTGCCCTAGACTCTGCGAACCGTACGGCAGTAGCCTCCGCTGCTCCGTGTTTTTAAGCAGAGCCTGGTCTGCTCGTTAAGTGAATGGAAGGCAGATTCTGCTTCCAAAAAAGGTTGCTTACCAGTTGCCTTTTTCTGCTGACCGACTGTTTGGTGAGCGTTTGGATGTAACCATTAAACAGTCCAGGGGTAAGGATTCATCCTTTCCTCAGCCCGGACACAACAAACCCCAACAGAGCAGGAGGCAGTCGTGGTTTCGGTCTTTTCGAGGCTCGGGCAGGTCCCATTTTTCCTCGTCCAATGTGGACTCAAAAGGATCAGAGGAGCTCAGATTCTTGGCGGGCTCAGTCACGCCCAAAAAAGAGACAGTCTGAAAACCCGCTTCCAAGGCGGCTTCCTCATGACTTGCGGCCTCCTCTCTCCGCATCCTCGGTCGGTAGCAGGCTCACCCGCCTTGGCGATATTTAGCTGACATAGGTCAATGACCGTTGGGTGTGAGACATTCTGTCTCACGGGTACAGGATAGAGCTCACTTCTCGTCCTCCAACTCGATTCTTCAGAACTTCTCCACCTCCCGGCCGAGCCGCTGCTCTTCTGCAAACAGGGTGCACTCTATAGGCAGAAAGAGTGATGACCCCCGTTCCTCTTCAGGAACAAGGTCACGGTTTTTACCCCAAATTATTTGCGGTGCCTATAAGAACGGGCCGTTCCGTCCCGTTCTGGATCTAAAACTGCTCAGCAAGCTCGTGGACACCAGGCGGTTCCGGATGGAATCCCTCCGCCATGTCATCGCCTCAATGTCCCAAGGAGATTTCCTAGCATCATTAGGCATCAAGGATGCTTATCCACACGTGCCGATTGATCCAGAGCACTAGTGTTTCTATGCTTCGTTATAGGAGACGAACACCTTCTGTTCGTAGCTGTAATACTTATTCTATGTTCTGAGGATTTCGATAGCTTAGGGCAATGACAATCAGAGACGAGTTCCGGGTACAAGATGTTTATAGTATGTAACCACGGTAGATATAGAACAAACACAACAACACAAATACACATACAATACTTTCCAGAATAGACGCGGAGGGGATTCCCGGGGCCACGCACCGGACTCCCCCAGGGAGACCACCAGAGCGAACCCCCTAGACAGGGACTGTCCGGCAATCTACCCCGGAAGGCCTAAATGCGCAGCAGCCGGGATAAGGAGCAAGCGGTAAAGTCAATGAGTGTCCGTACGGGAATGTTTGTCCAGAATGGTTACGAACCCAAAGAGAACCAGGCGGAGTGCTGACCGAAGATGGTAAACGGAATCCGGGCGCAGCCTTGAAGAGCCGGGTACAGTCCAGAGTCAATCGGTAGGTGGTTTTTTAGGGGAATCCAGAGGTAATCAGGAATAAGCAGCAACACAGCAGGAGCACACAGCAGGCAGTATACTCAGGCATTGGACTGGACTTAGAGGCGGCCTTTTAAGCAGCTGGACAGGAAGTAGGGCAACAGAACGGTAACCTCCATGTTAACCGAGGGCAAGGGCAGTCAAAGAGAACTGGAAAACCTGGAAACCTGACATTACTCCCCCCCCCAGAGACGGCCTCAGGACGGATCAGGGCCAGGTTTGTCCGGGAACCGTCGATGAAATTGAGCAATCTTCCGGGGTGCCCGAATGTTACCCACCGGTTCCCAGGAATCGTCCTCGGGGGCGTACCCCTGCCAACGTACCAGATATTGAAGCCGACGACGATGGAGCCGGGAGTCAATAATGTCCTCAACCACGAACTGCTCCTCGCCGTCGACCATCACAGGCGGAGGAGGAGGCACAACACGACCACGAAACGTATTAGGGGAGACAGGTTTGAGGAGAGACACATGAAAGACCGGGTGTACCTTTAGATGGTGCGGTAAGCGTAGCCGACAGGCCACAGGGCTCACGATCCCGGTGATCTTAAACGGACCGATGAATTTTTGTCCCAGCTTCTGCGAAGGAACACCCAATTTCAGGTTTTTGGTGGATAACCATACAGAGTCCCCTACCTTGTACATGGGTGCCGGTTTCCGGTGAGTGTCTGCCGACCTCTTGTAACGCTCCTGGGCCGTAGCCACGGTGTCCTTTAGAACCGCCAGATTTTGTCGTATTTCTGTCAACCTGTCCTCCACCGCTGGCACCGAAACCGCAACCGGTGACCTAGGCAAAATAGTCGGATGGTAACCCAGGTTAGCAAAAAAGGGCGTTACCTTAGTGGAGCTGCTCTGAGTGTTGTTGTAGGAGAACTCCGCCAACGGAAGCATCTTCAACCAATCGTCTTGGAGATGGCTGACATAACAGCGAAGGTATTGTTCCAGGGTTTGATTCGTCCGTTCGGTTTGTCCATTTGTCTGAGGATGGTATGCAGAAGACAGACAGACATCAATCTGGAGTGCCGTACAAAACCCCTTCCAGAATCTAGACGTGAACTGCACGCCCCGGTCGGAGATGATCTCGTCTGGTACCCCATGCAATCGGAATACGTTCTGGACAACCAAATCCACTGTCTCTGCGGCTGAGGGAAGACCGGTACACGGAATGAAGTGAGCAGCTTTAGTCAATCGATCCACCACCACTAAAATGGTATTATGCCCGCCTGAGACTGGCAACTCCACAATAAAATCCATGGAGATAGACCCCCAAGGGCGAGATGGCACGGGTAACGGTTGGAGGAGTCCCGTAGGAGCCACACGAGGGACCTTGCACCGGGCACAAACCACACATGAGTGGACATAGTCCTTCACGTCCTTTAAACAGGTAGGCCACCAGAAAAACCGGCTCAGAAATTCCTGCGTCTTCTGTACCCCCCTATGACCGGCCAACACGGAGTCATGAACCAACTTGAGAACCCGAAGTCTTACGGCCTCCGGGACATAAATGCGTCGTTCTCTCAACCACACACCATTCCGAAGAACAAGAGTGACATCATTCGGAGGGGCGGCAAGAAATACATCACCATCATAGGCCAGCTTGATGTCCTTCCACAAGTCCTGGTCCTGGAGTACTCCAACGAAATTGGCATCTGATAACACGGTCTGAGACGGGGTTCCAGGCACGGAGTCCACGGCATGGATTCGGGACAAGGCATCGGCTTTCCCATTACGTGAACCTGGACGGTATGTAACGACAAAATTGAATTGGTTAAGAAATAGACTCCAACGGGCTTGCCGTGGAGATAGGCACCTGGCAGACTTAAGAAATTCCAGATTACGATGATCTGTGAGTACTATCACTTGCTGCGCGGCTCCCTGTAAGTGGTGTCTCCATTCCTTGAAAGCGGCAATAATCGCCAATAATTCCTTATCCGCATTGTCGTAGTTCCTTTCCGCAGGGGACAACCTGCGGGAAAAGAAGGCACACGGATGCAGGAGACTCTTGTCCCCGGTCCTTTGAGAAAGAATGGCCCCTAATGCGTAGTCGGAAGCGTCGACCTCCACGATGAAGGGAAGTGCGGGATTCGGATGCACTAGTATGGGTGCTGAGGTAAAACATCCCTTGAGACGATGGAACGCTTCCTGAGCCTGGGCGGACCATACAAACTTCTGTCCTTTCTTAGTCAACAGAGTGATGGGACGAACAATCTCTGAAAAGTTACGGATAAAGCGTCGGTAAAAGTTGGCAAAACCGACAAAGCGTTGTACCTCTTTGATGTTTCCCGGTTCCGGCCAGTCTAGAATGGCTTGTATCTTGCTAGACTCCATGTTCAGCCCCTGAGGAGAGATGACATAACCTAAGAACTGTATTTGTGAGCAGTGGAACTCACATTTCTCCAGTTTAATGTACAGGTGGTTTTCCCTCAGCCGGGTAAGTACGGTCTTGACGTGCTCCTGGTGTTCCTGGAGAGAATCAGAAAAGATTAGAATATCATCCAGATAGATCACCATGAACTGGTCCATGATATCCCTAAAAATGTCATTAACTAGATGTTGAAATGCCGCAGGAGCGTTACAAAGTCCAAAAGGCATCACTAAATACTCAAAATGTCCGTACCGACATCGGAACGCGGTCTTCCACTCGTCTCCGGGACGTATACGAAGCAGATTATATGCCCCACGGAGGTCCAATTTGGTGAATATCTTTGCCTGTTGGACTCTCTCCAATAGCTCCGGAATCAACGGTAACGGATACCGGTTCCGGATGGTTATTTTATTCAGTTCCCGGTAGTCAATACAGGGTCTCAGAGTCCCCTCCTTCTTTTTCACAAAAAAGATGGGTGCCCCTGCGGGCGAGGTAGACGGGCGAATAAATCCCTTGGCCAGGCTTTCATCGATATACTCCTTTAGGGCTTCTAGCTCAGGTGCCGCCAACGGGTAAACATGACCAAACGGGATTTCTGCCCCTGGGAGTAAGTCTATGGGGCAATCATACGGTCTATGCGGAGGAAGCCGATCGGCCTTTCTTTTGTCGCATATGTCAGCGAAGTCACGATAAACCGGGGGTAAAACGGGTACCTGTACCGTGCCTTCTGCATGTGGTGTTACCGGAACCGGAACAGTTGGACAAATGGCCGGACCACTCTGCGGTGGGAAGGATATCTCCTTAGTTTCCCAATCGATGACCGGATTTGTAGACCGTAGCCACGGAATACCTAAAATAATCGGAAAATGTGGAGAAGAGATCATCATGAAAATAAGAGTCTCCTGCTGACCTGGTTTCATCACGCATTCTAGCGGTACTGTTTCCCGATCCACTGGTCCAGATGTTAACGGAGATCCGTCTACCGTCTCCATGGTAACCGGTGAGGATCTTTGCTGAGTCCGGATACCGTGTTTACTGGCAAAAGAAAAGTCCATGAAATTTCCCCCTGCCCCAGAGTCTATCATTGCAGAGGTAGGAATTAGCTGTCCCTCCCAACGGATCTGAATGGGGAGTGAACAATGGGTATATTTCCCTTCTGAGTCCTTCAGTGAGGTAGACCTTACAGTCAAGGGAAATACCGCATCCAAGTGTCCACTTGCCTCAGAGATGTCAGACTCTGCGTCCGTGTTGTCACACTCTGCCATGGCTGCCAATACCTTATTTGGGCGATTCGGACGTTTCGGGCAGTCGATTAAGAAATGGTCCGATTGACCGCAGTAGAAACACAAACGCTCACGGAGCCGGTGTTCACGACGTTCGTTGGTCTCTCGCCTTTGCAGAGAGTCCACTTGCATAGGAACGTCCTCGGCCTCCCGTGGCGTCCTGAAAGCAGGTTCTCTGGAAGGAAACGTATTATTATTTATACGGTTTATAGCTGCCCATTTTTCCTGTCTACGTTCCGTCAAACGGGTATCTATGCGCACACAGTGCTGGAGAAACAGGTCAAAATCCCCTGGGGATTCGGAACGTGCTAACTCGTCCTTGATGGTACCGGACAAACCCTTTCTGAAAACGGACAATAATGCATTGTTTCCCCAGTCGGTGTCTACCACTAACCTCCTGAACTCAGTGGCGTATTCAATGACAGAGCGCTTTCCTTGACGTAAGGAAAGGAGAGCAGATTCAGCGGTAGCACGGCGATTCGGATCATCAAACATCTGCGCCATTGCGTTCAGAAAGTCATCTAGGTGATTTAAACGGATGTCCCGATTCTCTATCATAGGATTAGCCCAAGCCAGTGCTCGTGAGGTTAATAACATGATGATACATAACACCTTTGACCGGTGAGAACGATAATAATCAGCATGTACATCGAAAAATAGTATACATTGGTTAATAAATCCACGGAACTGACTACGATCACCATTGAAACGGAATGGAGGTAACCTAGGCATACCGGCAGCTGGTACGGACGTAGTGGGGACGGCTTCCTGAGCCTCCACTCTGACTTGCAAATCCTGTATAGCCGGACCCAGTACCTGGTGATCATGGCCCAGCTGTGCCTCCACATCTCTAAGCTTAGTCTGCACCACCTCCATCTCCTGCTGCAGGGAGTTAATCATGGAGAACAGCTGATCTACTCGTGTCTCAGTCATTGCCCCAGCGAAATCCTCTTATGGCCTGAGTATAATGTAATACTTATTCTATGTTCTGAGGATTTCGATAGCTTAGGGCAATGACAATCAGAGACGAGTTCCGGGTACAAGATGTTTATAGTATGTAACCACGGTAGATATAGAACAAACACAACAACACAAATACACATACAATACTTTCCAGAATAGACGCGGAGGGGATTCCCGGGGCCACGCACCGGACTCCCCCAGGGAGACCACCAGAGCGAACCCCCTAGACAGGGACTGTCCGGCAATCTACCCCGGAAGGCCTAAATGCGCAGCAGCCGGGATAAGGAGCAAGCGGTAAAGTCAATGAGTGTCCGTACGGGAATGTTTGTCCAGAATGGTTACGAACCCAAAGAGAACCAGGCGGAGTGCTGACCGAAGATGGTAAACGGAATCCGGGCGCAGCCTTGAAGAGCCGGGTACAGTCCAGAGTCAATCGGTAGGTGGTTTTTTAGGGGAATCCAGAGGTAATCAGGAATAAGCAGCAACACAGCAGGAGCACACAGCAGGCAGTATACTCAGGCATTGGACTGGACTTAGAGGCGGCCTTTTAAGCAGCTGGACAGGAAGTAGGGCAACAGAACGGTAACCTCCATGTTAACCGAGGGCAAGGGCAGTCAAAGAGAACTGGAAAACCTGGAAACCTGACAGTAGCTCTACCTTCCGGCTAGCGACAGTCCCACTGGTCTTCGCCAAGGTCAGGGCAGCAGTAGTCACAGTCCTGCACTCTCAGGGTCACTCTGTGATCCCATATTTAGACGATCTACTTGTCAAGGCACTCTCTTAGGAAACATGCCGACACTGCCCGAACGTTGCGCTGGAGACTCTCTAGAGTTTTGGGTGGATCATCAACTTTTTGAAGTCAGATCCGACCCCGACCCTATCGCTAACATATCTAGGCATGGAGTTTCATACTCTCTCAGCGATAGTGAAGCTTCCGCTAGACAAACAGCATTCACTACGGGCTGCAATCTCTTCTTTAAGAACCAGTCGCACACATTGAGACGCCTCATGCACTTCCTACGTACGATGGTAGCAATGGAGGCAGTTCTTTTCGCGCAGTTTCATCTGCGTCCACTACAATGTGACATTCTCCGCCAATGGGACGGGGAGTCGACCTCCCTCAACAGAGTCGTCTTTCTTTCTCAGGCGGCCAAGGAATCTCTACGGTGGTGGCTTCTTCCCACCTCATGGTCAAAAAGAAGGTCCTTCCTATCCCCATCCTGGGCGATAGTTACGACAGACGCGAGTCTATCAGGGTGGGGAGCAGTTTTTCTCCACCACAGCGCTCAGGGTACGTGGACTCAGCAAGAGTCCACCCTTCAGATCAATGTTCTTGAACACAGAGCAGTGTATCTTGCCCTACAAACCTTCCAACAGCAGCTGGACAGCAAGCAAATCCGACTTCAGTCGGACAACTCCACAGCGGTGGCATACATCAACCACCAAGGAAGAACGCGCAACCGGCAAGCCTTCCAGGAAGTCCGGCAGGTTCTGATGTGGGTGGAAGACACGGCATCCACCATATCCACAGTTCACATCCCAGGCGTGGAAAACTAGGAAGCTGACTTCCTAAGTCACCGGGGTGTGGCCGAAAGGGTATGGTCTCTTCACCCGGACGGGTTTCGGGAGATCTGGCGTCGCTGACAGAGGCCGGACGTCGATCTAATGGCGTCACGGCACAACAACAACTGTGCCAGCTTCATGGCACGGTTTCACAATCACGAGCTCTGGCGGCAGACGCCTTAGTTCAGCATTGGTCGCAGTTCCAGCTACCTTATGTGCCACCTCTGGCATTGTTGCCCAGAGTGCTGCGCTAGATCAGGACCGACTGCGGCCGCGCCATCCTCGTCGCTACAGATTGGCCGAGGATGTTGTGGTTCCCGGTTCTGTGGTGCCTCACGGTAGGCTAACCGGGGGCACTACCAGACCAATCAGACTGGCTGTCTCAAGGGCCATTCTTCCATTTGAATTCTACGGCCCTCAACCTGATGGTGTGGCATTGAGTCCTGGAACCTAGTGTCGTCAGGATTACCTCAGGACGTGGTTGCCACCATGAGACAGGCTAGCATACCAACGTCCGCCAAGATTGACCACAGGACGTGGAAGATATTCTTATCTCGGTGCTCGGCGCAGGGTGTTTCTCCCTGGCCGGTTGCATCGTCTATGTTTCCTTCCTTCCTGCAATCTAGGTTGGAAAAAGGGTTGTCGCTCAGTTCCCTTTAGGGACAAGTCTCAGCGCTATCTGTATTTTTTCAGAAACGACTTCCTCAGGTACGCACGTTCCTACGGGGAGTTTGTCGTCTCAGCACTCCGTACAAGCGGCCGTTAGAGCCCTGGGATCTGAACAAGGTTCTAATTGCTCTCCAGATGCCGCCTTTCGAGCCTTTGAAAGAGGTCTCCCTTCCCGCTTTTCTCGGGAAGTGGCCTTCTAGTAACGGTCTCGTCTCCTAGGAGAGTTTCCGAGCTAGCAACGCTCTCATACAAATCTCCCTTCCTGGTCCTTCACCAGGACAGGGTAGTTCTGCGTCCGATTCCGGAATTTCTCCCTAAGGTGGTATCCCACTTTCATATCACTCAGGATATCACCTCACCTTCTTTGTGTCCTCGTCCAGTCCATCAATTTCAGAAGGATTTGCATCTGTTGGTTCTGGTGAGAGCACTCAGGTTCTACTTCCCGCATGGCGCTCCTGCGCCACCCGGATGCACTCTTTGTCCTTGTCGCTGGTCGGCGTAAACAGTCGCAAGCTTCTGAATCCACCCTGGCTCGGGGGATCGAGGAACCAATTCTTGAAACCTACAGTTCTACTGGGCTTCTGGTTCTCTCAAGGCTGAAGGCCCATTCTACCAGAGCCGTGGGTGCATCCTGGGCATTACGGCACCAGGCTACGGCTCAGCAGGTGTGTCAGGCACCTACCTGATTGAGTCTGCATACTTTTACCAAGCATTTTCAGGTGCATACCTACGCTTCGGCAGACGCCAGCCTAGGTAGATAAGTCCTTCAGGCGGCGATTGCCCACCTGTAGGAAAGGGCTGTTTGACGGCCCTATCACGAGGTATTCTTTTACCCACCCAGGGACTGCTTTTGGACGTCCCAATTGTCTGGGTCTCCCAATTAGGAGCGAAAAAGAAGGGAATTTTGTTTACTTACCGTAAATTCCTTTTCTTCTAGCTCCAATTGGGAGACCCAGCACCCGCCCTGTTTTCTCGGGGTTTTTCTGTTTTTTCGGGTACACATGTTGTTCATGTGGTATGGTTCAGTTCTCCGATGTTTCCTCGGATTGAATTGGTCTTTAAACCAGTTATTGGCTTTCCTCCTTCTTGCTTTGGCACTAAAACTGGTGAGCCAGTGATCCCACTGGGGGTGTATAGCCAGAAGGGGAGGGGCCTTACACTTTTAAGTGTAATACTTTGTGTGGCCTCCGGAGGCAATAGCTATACACCCAATTGTCTGGGTCTCCCAATTGGAGCTAGAAGAAAAGGAATTTACGGTAAGTAAACAAAATTCCCTTCTTTTTTGTAAAATTGCTTTCTTTATGGGTAAGTGTACGTCCTGTGAGTGTAATTTATATTATTTTTTTTTTATTCTTTTTAATAAAAAAAAAAAGGTGCAATGTGCTGTGAAAATCTGCAACATAAATTGACTTACTGCACAATTAAAATCTACAAAGTAGGTCTGTTTCGGTTTGGATCTTGCACAGTTTTTATTTTATTTATTTATTTTATTTTTGTGTGTGGATACGTTTTATTAAATTCGTATCCATTTTTCTGCTGCTGTAACATGACAATCTGCAGTCTCCCCCAGTACCAGCACAGGAGGTAGATTTGTCAGCTGCAAATTTGGCTACCTTTTGCTGTACATCTGCAAAAAAAAAAAAATGTTGCATTTGTTGCAAGCTGAATTCCATTTTTAGATTTTTTTATTTTTTTTTTCTTGCCATTTGTAAAATAATTAGACTTTTGTATGCAAATAGGCGTACACGTCCTTTGTGTCACAGATTGTGCATAATTTCCCAAATGGCGAAAATGTCAGTAGCTAAGTCCCCTTTTCTGGCAGGTGATGCTTATCTAAACTGGTATTAACCCCTTCATTAACAAGGACATACATATACCATTTTTTACGCTTTATAAAACGCACACCAAATTTGGAGAAAAAAAAGGTTCATAAAAATATAATATATATATATATATATATATATATATATATATATATATATATATATATATATATATATATATATATATATATATATATATATATATATATATATATATATATATATATATATATAGTCCGTATTTATAATTCTGTAATGTTTTACCTGGGAGGGAGGGCCGGCAGCGGAGCGGGGGTCACAGGAGGCAAGGTCTGTAGTGGAGCACGGTGATGCTGCGACTGGTACCGAGGGGGGCGCAGAGTGGTACTGTGGGTACTGCTTTGTGCCAGGGCTGTGGATGTGGCTCTGCTCTGTGCGGCGGGTGGTGCGTAACGGGCTATTCTGAAGATGTCGGCGGTGAGGGCTTCTTAAAATAATGGCAACCAGAGTCAGCACACGCACAGATTAGGGCTTGAGCCAAGAGCTCCATCTGCGCACACGCCGACTCTAGGAGCCATTATTTGAAGAAGCCCTCACCGCCGACATCTTCAGAATGGCCCGTTACTCACCGCCCAACACACAGAGCAGCGCAGTGCCAGCAGTACACCGAATAGCCTTGCCCCTACCCTCTTTGACACCTTTTCACCACCCCCCCGGTAAACTGCATTCAGATTTTAAGACTCACCCCCTCATTTTTCACCCAAATTTTTGGGAGGAAAAGTGTGTTTTTATAATCTGAAATATGCGGTACATCTTTGGCCGTGTGCTTTTTAATGCGGGCTGATGTGGCGAGCCTGCATTTTTCCCCGCACATGTCTGGTGATCTGATCAGCAAACTGGCTTCGCTCTGACCCCTAAGGAAACTAATAAAATCAATAAAAAATTTTTTAAAAAAATTGATTTCTAAAATCTATATAAACCCCTAAAAGTTCAAATCACACCCTCCCCTTTTTGCCCCATTGAAAATTAAAAAAAAAATAATAATAATAAAAACACATTTGGTATCGCCGTGTTCAGATAATGCCCGATCTATCAAATCAATTAATCTGGTTCGTAAACTGCATAGTCAGAGGAAAAAAAACAACAATTTACGTTTTGTTTTTTTTTTGGTTGCTGCAACATTACATTAAAATGCATTAACATTAACAGGTTATCAAAACCTCGCATCTATCAAAACGTTGTACAATTAAAAGCGGCAAATTAAGCGCAAGAAATAAGCGTCGCTGAGACCCAGATCCCAAAAAATGACATTATGGTTTGATGCCAGGTCAGTTTTACCATATAGTGAACTTAGGCTAGTTTCACACATCCGGCTTTTCACTGGTTTACCGGATTTGGCGGACTCCAGTACAGTGTGATACAGTACAATGGCAGCGCGGCAACCTCCGGGTCACATGCTCTGGTCACATGACAGCATGTGACCGGACCTTGTTGCGCTGCCAGTGTACTGTATCACACTGTACTGGAGTGCGCCGCATCTGGCGAAAAGCCGGATGTGTGAAACTAGCCTTAGTAAAGAAATTGTGCAATTGCACTTTTTTTTGCAATTTTCTTATTTTTCAGTACAATATGGGGAAGAATGAATGGTGGTGTTTAAACCAACAGCTCGCCCCGCAATAAACAAGCCATTATATGGCTGTATTGACAGAAAGATTAAAAAGTTATGGCTCATGGAAGAAGGGAGGAAAAAATGAAAACAGAAAATTGCCGAAGGGTTAAGAGGGGTCTTTCTATGTTTTACAGTTGTAGCTGGAGTTGAGCGAGTACCTAACTATTCGTACTCGCTATACTGATAACGAGTACTGTCTAACACTTGTGGATTCATTCCGAATAGCGTGGGCAATGCAAGTCAATGGGGAAAACTCACAATGTAAGGAGTTACCCAAATGCTGCACTATTCGTGCGATTAGCAAATAGTGCAGCATTCGGGTTACTCCTTACATTGTGAGTTTTCCCATATATATGTGTGTGCATGTATGTATAATGTATAATATATATATTATAGTGTGTGTGTGTGTGTATACGGTATATGTGTATATATATATGTATATGTATATATAATACAATTATATATAATATATGAGAGAGATTAATATATATATTAATGTATGTGGTCTGGGCTTTAAGGAGGGTGGCTGCTTTTACAAGACTCCGCATTAGGCGATTAGGGTGGCGTTTATGCTGGGGGACCCGAGCTGTCCATGTATCGCGTTGTTTGCCACCATAGACACATCCGCCACGTAAGGCCACATTTCCTGTGGGGGCCGCTGCAGGGGGACATGTTTATTTTAGCAGAAGACAATTGCTCCAATCATCTGATCATTATCCATTTGCAGAAGTTGTTGTGTACCGATACTCTAGGTAGAAGCCTTGCACCGTGTCAGTGGGTGGTTTTTGTCTCCATACGTCTTGTGTTGTACTTTCTAGTATTAGTCATTTTCTGTATAAGCCGCTTGTATTATAAGCGTTTCCTCAGCACTAGCACTTGGTATCTGTGCCGGCCGGGGTCCTCTCAGCCGGTCTTTTTCCGGTAGTCACTTCTTGCCGTCTTAATTCCCTTTTATTTACTGCTTCTAAACTTGGATAGCTGTCAACTCTGCGGGGGATTAACAGGTCCTATCTGTGGTGGATTAATACATTAATCCTTTGCTCTCTGCAAGTGCTACAGGCTTGGATCAGCTTTCTGCTGCCTGGTATGTGATACTGCCATAAATTCTGACTCTGAGGACTCCTTTCCTACTGACTCTAGATGGGCCGATTTTCCGGCCTCCCTATTTTTCGTTGACTTGATTAGATATGTGGGGAGTAAAGAGCCTTCACTAGCACTAACCGTACACCTTGATGGTGTGTTGTAGCATTCATACGACTATGTGTAAGGTGCTACAGGCCTAGTGTGTCAACATCATGTGCCTAACTCCTATAATCAGCTGGTTTCCATTCTTGGGATTCATATGAATAATGGGTGACAGCTGACTGCTCTCCATGAGCAAATATTTACTCCACTAATGCCATCATGGGTTAGGCTCATTTCTCCAAAACAGGCGTTTTCTGTTTTTTGTTTTTTCTTCCATTAGACACAATGCAAATTTTCCCCCGTAGCGACACCACCTTGTAGGGTGTAGCATTGAATATTTCCATCTGGCCTCCAAGCTTGTCCTCCTCCTATAGGCCGACCATTAGCATGAGCCAAGAGCTGCGCTGTGACGAGGGGATGGAATGTCCTTCAGGGGATCTTTTTATAATTTTAACTCCTTTTTGCCCCTAGTGATTTAGTTAGTTCACATACTTTATTTAATGGTACTGTGTGTTTCTGCACACCATGCCGTCAGCTGTACCTGGCTGTCGTACACATGTTGGATGTGCCTAATTCATAAAGAGTTCTACGCCTTAGTGATTTTAGGCGCATCTTACCAGTGCCTCCACTAAAGATGTCAGGGACTGGTGTACACTTTTTGCGAAATTTACTGATAGGTAATGTCTAGGGATCAGTGAATAGTAATCATTCGGTTTATTTTTAATAAATCCCAAAGTACTATTTTGGTATTCGTGACGATTAACTATAACAAATAATTAATGACCTTGTGGATGTGGTTGAGATTAAATTGTCACTTTGCTGACGACACCAAACTATGTTTGGAGAAAAAAGAACAAAAGAGTCTTTAAAGTGCAAAATTCATTACAAATTTATTAGGGTAAAGTGACACATGATTTTGTTTAAAATATAACAAAATTAAAAACCAAGACCAAACCAGGCAAAGTATAGCTACCGCACCATTTCATAACATGTACAACACATCACATAGTAACTGGTCAATTTGTAGGTGGGACGTTCAAGACCTATAGCTATTGCATTAAAGTATCTCTTTCACATAGTGTGATTTAAGGCAATCCATAGTCGGTCCACATGATCACAAATTTCATACCCACAAGGTGATGATATGAGGTAAGGGCGGCAATGCCATAGTAACAATGTCACCGACTGGTCTTAGGAAGCAAGGACCTCACACAAACCCAACGTACATTTTGAATGGAATCTTTTCAGATCTTCATCAGGGGACGAGGTGCTGTGGTTTTGTCCCGCCAAACGATGGGTTTAAATGGGCGCCACTGATGTCCGCAGATGCGCAGATCCACCCGGCGAGTCTCTCGGGCTGACCTGCCGTTACGTCATGTCGCGCATGCGTGGGAGCAAGAAAGCGTCCCCATGGCCCCCACGCATGTGCGCCAGCTTATAGACAGCAAGACAAAACAATCACTGATCTCGGGGAGACCAGCCAGAGAAAACACTGTCAGCAGCCAGTGAGGGCGCTCAACACGGTGAAATCCTAGGTGTATTGCCCTCTAGGAAGTATGCAAATCAAAAAGGGCCTTGGAGCCTCTGTTAGGAGTCTCGACACGGAAAATAGCCAGATATCCCTCCGGGAAGGACCTAGCCAAGGAGTGGCTCTTTTTAGGAGACTTCCATAACCACCATATTAAGTGGCCCTTTTAGTCAGTATCCAGCTCTTGACAAGTTTAAAGATATGGCAAGGAAAATACCAAGGCCATTGACTAAAAGGGCCCCTTAATATGGTGGTTATGGTGGTCTCCTAAAAAGCCATTCCTTGGCTAGGTCCTTCTCAGAGGGATATCTGGCTATTTTCAGTGTTGAGACTCCTAACAGAGGCTCCACAGACCTTTTTGATTTGCAAGCTTATAGACAGCGGTAGTCAAGTCTTCAAGACACGCCATGGGATCCACGCATGCGCACAGGATGACCAGAGCGGACACAGCGATTCAATGCATATTACAAAGAGCATCTAACCCAACAGAGGCATCCATATTAAATAAGGTAAAAAACTTGATATGACAAACGGACAGTCCATGACATTCTCCAATCAGAAGTCTTCCTTAAATTTCCTTGATATCAAAAGATTGTATAGGTGCCTAAGTAGAGCAGAAGCACAAAGAAACACAAAATAATACCCAGCGTTATAAAGGACCAAAATAGATTTAAAAATTAAAAAAACATAAAAAAAACAAGGAAGGCAGTGGTCATTCAGACATGGACTTATATCATCAATAAAGAATAAAACGAAAGTGTGTCTATGCCCTGCAAGATTATGCCAACTGGTCACTACAGGAATAGGGCATAACTAATGGACTTTTCCGTCCCTTAGGGACCAAGGTGTCTGGTGTCAGAATCCATTTCGCGTCACACTGCACCAATCGTTTTCTGAGGTCACCACCCCCTGATCCCCATATACAGTTAGGTCCAGAAATATTTGGACCGTGACACAAGTTTTGTTATTTTAGCTGTTTACAAAAACATGTTCAGAAATACAATTATATATATAATATGGGCTGAAAGTGCACACTCCCAGCTGCAATATGAGAGTTTTCACATCCAAATCGGAGAAAGGGTTTAGGAATCATAGCTCTGTAATGCATAGCCTCCTCTTTTTCAAGGGACCAAAAGTAATTGGACAAGGGACTCTAAGGGCTGCAATTAACTCTGAAGGCGTCTCCCTCGTTAACCTGTAATCAATGAAGTAGTTAAAAGGTCTGGGGTTGATTACAGGTGTGTGGTTTTGCATTTGGAAGCTGTTGCTGTGACCAGACAACATGCGGTCTAAGGAACTCTCAATTGAGGTGAAGCAGAACATCCTGAGGCTGAAAAAAAAGAAAAAATCCATCAGAGAGATAGCAGACATGCTTGGAGTAGCAAAATCAACAGTCGGGTACATTCTGAGAAAAAAGGAATTGACTGGTGAGCTTGGGAACTCAAAAAGGCCTGGGCGTCCACGGATGACAACAGTGGTGGATGATCGCCGCATACTTTGTTTGGTGAAGAAGAACCCGTTCACAACATCAACTGAAGTCCAGAACACTCTCAGTGAAGTAGGTGTATCTGTCTCTAAGTCAACAGTAAAGAGAAGACTCCATGAAAGTAAATACAAAGGGTTCACATCTAGATGCAAACCATTCATCAATTCCAAAAATAGACACGCCAGAGTTAAATTTACTGAAAAACAGCTCATGAAGCCAGCTCAGTTCTGGAAAAGTATTCTATGGACAGATGAGACCAAGATCAACCTTTACCAGAATGATGGGAAGAAAAAAGTTTGGAGAAGAAAGGGAACGGCACATGATCCAAGGCACACCACATCCTCTGTAAAACATGGTGGAGGCAACGTGATGGCATGGGCATGCATGGCTTTCATTGGCACTGGGTCACTTGTGTTTATTGATGACATAACAGCAGACAAGAATAGCCGGATGAATTCTGAAGTGTACCGGGAAATACTTTCAGCCCAGATTCAGCCAAATGCCGCAAAGTTGATCGGGCGGCGCTTCATAGTACAGATGGACAATGACCCCAAGCATACAGCCAAAGCTACCCAGGAGTTCATGAGTGCAAAAAAGTGGAACATTCTGCAATGGCCAAGTCAATCTCCAGATCTTAACCCTATTGAGCATGCATTTCACTTGCTCAAATCCAGACTTAAGACGGAAAGACCCACAAACAAGCAAGACCTGAAGGCTGCGGCTGTAAAGGCCTGGCAAAGCATTAAGAAGGAGGAAACCCAGCGTTTGGTGATGTCCATGGGTTCCAGACTTAAGGCAGTGATTGCCTCCAAAGGATTCGCAACAAAATATTGAAAATAAAAATTTTTGTTTTGGGTTTGGTTTATTTGTCCAATTACTTTTGACCTCCTAAAATGTGGAGTGTTTGTAAAGAAATGTGTACAATTCCTACAATTTCTATCAGATATTTTTGTTCAAACCTTCAAATTAAACGTTACAATCTGCACTTGAATTCTGTTGTAGAGGTTTCATTTCAAATCCAATGTGGTGGCATGCAGAGCCCAACTCGCGAAAATTGTGTCACTGTCCAAATATTTCTGGACCTAACTGTACATCTATAGCACCAATACCCCTAACTCTCAACTTGGAGGGGGGGTCACAGGAGTGGTGAGACTTAAAATGCCTGGGCAGGGTTTTCAAAAGGGTAATATCTATTACGGATCTGGTTGCTGCAATATCCCTCACATGCTCCCTGACCCTTATGTGGAGCTTGCGGGAAGTGAGGCCCACATAGATCAGGGAGCAAGTGCATGTGGCAAAGTACACCACATGTGTTGTACCACGTGATATATTGTTTGGTGTAATTCCTCTGGTCATCCGATGACTGAACAGATGTGCTGTGAAGGACATTGCTGCAAGCCAGACAATGTCCACAGGGGAAACACCCCTGTAAAGGACCCCGTGAACCAAATGGATTAACTCTCGGGGGGACATAGTGGCTTTTTACTAAATAATCCTTTCAATTTTTAGCCCTCCTAGATGTCATGAGTGGATTTTGTGTAAGGGTCTCTGCCAACGCAGGGTCTGTCAATAATGCTGACCAGGGTTTCTTTATGTCCCGCATTGTTTCCCATTCTTGATTAGAAGTTCCAACGAATCTTGCTTCCGAATAAAAAGGCTCCTGTTTTTGGGGTTATATGTAAGCAACTGTGCTCTAGGGTTTTTTTTTACTCTATGTATCCATACTGGATGCTTTTTGTTGCTTTATCCCCTAGCTTGGAAATGGCCCCAAAGATCAGCCGATTGTGCCTCAAAGCTGTTGTGGGACGAGCAGATCCGCCTCGTCCTCAAAAACTGTCCGGTTGGAATGACGCGACTAGTAGAAGGGTTGTGGGCAGGTGAGGCATGTAGCAATGCATAAACAGATGTGTCCTTACGTTACACGTCTGTTTAGACCGAAAATGGTAATTTGAATATCCAAGAAGTCGATCGTGCAATTGCTACTTTTTTTTTTTTTATAGGTCCATTTGATAAAATTCTTCAAATTCAATTGTCTCATGAACTGATCAAGCTATGTAGGACATTAAAAACTAGCCTTGATAGAACAATATTACAAAACGATCAGGATAAGATGTCAGAATGGGCAGATACTTGGCAATTGAGATTTAATATTGATAAATGTAAAGTACCGTATTTATCGGACCATAAGACGCACTTTTTTTCCTCCAAATTTGGGAGGAAAGTGTGGGGTGCGTCTTATGGTCTGAAGCTGCGGGGTAGGGAGCTGTGGGGAGTCAGCGCTATGCAGTCTGATCACAGGAGGCAGGGAGGGTCGCTGCTGCAGGATGCTGCAGAAACCACGTGTGCCCGCTGCTTAAAGTAAGTGAATATTCATTAGCTGCTCCCCGCCCACCTCTCTCTGCAGTCAGCGGGTGTGAGGAGCAGCTAATGAATACTTGTTTAATGTAAATAGCGGTCACACGTGGGAGCTCCAGACGCCGGCTTCCTGCAGCGGCTGGGGAGACTGTGTCCGCTGTGTAGGAGGCAGGAGCAGGGGGCCGCTGCAGTAATGTCTCGCCCGGAGGATGTGCAGATCACTGCAGTGTCCGGGCCAGAGCATGGCATACCTTCACAGCACAGCCACAGTCTCTGTGCTGAGGGCTCAAATTACTTTCACTTTGCTCCTGCTGCCTCTGCACTAGAAACAGTCTCCCGTAGCTGACAAGGACCTACAGTGATGTAATGCAGAGGGGTGGCCAGAACAGCACAGAACAGCACAGTGCCCGCCTCTTCATTACATCACTGCAGGTCCTCGAGCACATCAGTAAAAGTAAGGCAATAAATAATATAGTATATAAAGACATTACTGTACACCTGGATGGGGTTGGATCATATATATATTACACACACACACACACAGTATATAACTATATATGCGCACACACACACTAATTAATATATATATATATATATATATATATATATATATATATATATATATATATATATATATATATATATATATATATATATATATATATATATATATATATATATATATATATATATATATATATAATATATATATATATACACACACACACACACTATATACCTCTATATATGCACACAATATAACTATATATACACACACACACACCAGATTGGAGGATCACACATTTAATGATGGGGAACATACATATTCCACGATGGCGGCCATATATACCTGGAAGGTACCTAGAATGGGGGATATGAGGACAGAATTTGGGGATATTATTACCTCCGTAACACTGTCAGCAGTAAAATAGCAGTGTGTCATGACCACATTCTTTTACTTTCAATTTTATTTTTTTCTATTTTTTCCTCCTCTAAAACAAGGGTGCGTCTTATAGTCCGGTGCGTCTTATAGTCCGAAAAATACGGTAATGCACCTAGGATGGAGAAATCCTATAACTGCGTATACATTAAATGGAAGTAAGCTCGGGACTACAGAACAGGAGAAGGACTCTGAATATTGCTTCTCAGCTTATTTGTAATCAGAATACCAATGTCAAGCAGCAGCTACTAAAGGAAACAAGATTTTGGGGTGTATAAAAGATTAGATCTCGTGATCCCAACGTATTGTTACCCCTCTATAAATCACTTGTAAGGCCACATCTGGAATATGGGATCCAGTTTTGGGCTCCACATTTTAAAAAGGACATTCAGCAGCTACTCAGTTCAAAGGCGGGAAACTAGATGATTGCAAGGAATGAAAGGCCTCCCATATGATGAGAGGTTGAAAAAGATGGATGTGTTTAGCTTAGAAAAAAGACGTCTCAGAGGAGATCTCATTCATATGTATGGTCAATACAAAAGACTGGCACATGACTTATTCCTTCCAAAGATCAGGGGGCATACACTGCGAGTGGAAGAAAAGCGATTCCGACAGCTAAATAGGAAAGGGTTCTTTACAGTTAGAGCAGTCAGACTGTGGAATGCCCTACCACAAGAGGTAGTAATGGCAGATACTAGAACAGCTTTTAAAAAAGGGCTGGATGATTTCCTCAGTACACACAACATTGTTGGTTATAAGTGATTTAGTGACAAAATGTAGAATTGGTGGAGGAAGGTTGAACTAGATGGACTTGGGTCTTTTTTTCAACCTATGTAATGAACCAAATACTAGTTAATGGGGAGCCCATGCATTTTTCATGAAGATTTGCCAGAAAAATGTTCGGGAATATTACTTTTGGGATTCATTATGAACAATCCAAACATGAATAGTTACGATTTGCAGATCACTAGTAATATTTGTTTTTTCTTATTTTATTTTTGCCCAATTTTTGAACAAGTATAAAGTGCAGAAGATATGAACGATATCTGCTCGTCTTTACAGGTTATGCAGACAATGAGGTGTTTTTTTTTTTCTTTTCTGTATTTGTTGCCCTCACACACATTTACTCGCTATGGCAGATGTGGTTACCTGCCTATTTATAAGTGCTTATCCTTGGCAGTGAAATGCTATCCAATTGTAAAGGTGGATGACATGTCCCCAAATAGACATAAACAGATCAATAATTAAAGGTGCCTAGGGAGCCCATAAATACACTATATAAGGAATAGGAGAATGGAGCAATTTTTCTTTTTTTTTAAATTTGTAGTAGAGAAAAATATAGGTGAAATACTCGCTAAGTTATAGTACTACAATAATGCGAGATTCTTTATAACCTCACCTCCCTAGATGCGCTTAGGATAAAGGGATAGGAGATGGATAATAGGAAAAAGTGATGAGAATGGCTTTGGGGTTGTGGGTAGGGTAAAGTTTGAGTGAAGGATCTCAGGTGGGGTAAACATGAGTGGAGGCTTTGAGGTCTGAAATATGGAGGAGAGGCAAGAGAGTAGTAGAGCCTCTGAGATTGGTAAGAGATCAAGGGGAGGCTCTGGGAGGGATAGAGCTTGTCTGCATTAAATTGGCAAGAAAGGTGCCGTATGGGCTCTGGAGTGGGCAGGAGGGACGGAAGGGCCATCTTTCGGGCGGGAGGGAGGCCCGGCAGGGCCGTCTGTGGAGTGGGCGGGAGGGAGGCCCGGCAGGGCCGTCTGTGGAGTGGGCGGGAGGGAGGGACGGCAGGGCCATCTGTGGGGTGGGCGGGAGGGAGGGACGGACGGGAGGGCCGTCTGTGGGGTGGGCGGGAGGGAGGGACGGACGGGAGGGCCGTCTGTGGGGTGGGCGGGAGGGAGGGACGGACGGGAGGGCCGTCTGTGGGGTGGGCGGGAGGGAGCGACGGACGGGAGGGCCGTCTGTGGGGTGGGCGGGAGGGAGGGACGGACGGGAGGGCCGTCTGTGGGGTGGGCAGGAGGGAGGGAGGGACGGGAGGGCCGTCTGTGGGGTGGGCAGGAGGGAGGGAGGGACGGGAGGGCCGTCTGTGGGGTGGGCAGGAGGGAGGGAGGGACGGGAGGGCCGTCTGTGGGGTGCGCAGGAGGGAAGGAAGGACGGGAGGGCCGTCTGTGGAGTGGGCGGGAGGGAGGGACGGACGGGAAGGCAGTCTGTGGGGTGGGCGGGAGGGAGGGACGGGAGGGACGGGAGGGCCGTCTGTGGGGTGGGCAGGAGGGAGGGAGGGACGGGAGGGCCGTCTGTGGGGTGGGCGGGAGGGACGTCTGTGCAGTGGGAGGGAGGGAGGGACGGGAGGGCCGTCTGTGGAGTGGGCGGGAGGGACGGGAGGGCCGTCTGTGGAGTGGACGGGAGGGCAGTCTGTGGAGTGGGCGGGAGGGCAGTCTGTGGAGCGGGAGGGAGGGACGGGAGGGCAGTCTGTGAAGTGGGCGGGAGGGAGGGACGAGAGGGCCGTCTGTGGGGTGGACGGGAGGGCCGTCTGTGGGGTGGGCGGGAGGGCAGTCTGTGGAGCGGGAGGGAGGGACGGGAGGGCAGTCTGTGAAGTGGGCGGGAGGGAGGGACGGACGAGAGGGCCGTCTGTGGGGTGGACGAGAGGGCCGTCTGTGGGGTGGGCGGGAGGGCCGTCTGTGGGGTGGGCAGGAGGGAGGGAGGGACGGGAGGGCCGTCTGTGGAGCATAGAAACAAAGTACAAGTTCTTATGTGAGGATGGAGGGGAATAAAAAGAGAAGTAGATTCTTGGAGCTGAATGTAACAGTGAGGTAGTTATGATGTATGAGCTTAAAGGTATAATCTTGTAATATTTAATATTATGTGCCCTTGGTATTTTGTTTAGCCTTTTTTAATTTGTATAATCATAGTAAAATGACTCAACAGTGGTTATTAATGGAGCTTTACTTTTGTCATTAGATGCCTAATTACTTGCTCCTAAATGATTATAAATAACAATTAGTCTATTGGGGCTTTTGTCAATACGCTGGTTACAGAAAGCCCACGCTAATTGTGTCAGGTACCTGCTGAATGAGGTTATATTGTAGATCAAGACGCAGGTAAACTGCCTGTAATTATCCTGAATGGGGGCTGCATGGGGAGGGAACAGCGGGGTCACTACCAGGCATTGTAAAGCCAATGAAAAGGAATTAAAATAAAGGGAAATCAGGCAAGTCAATGACTTCTAAGTATTTTTCTAGACAAACAGTCTCTCTGGCGTTTTCATTGCCGTGAATACAAAAGTTCAGTATTAGTGTGTTTCTAGGAGTCTGCTGAAAAGGCCAAGTCTGCTATTAAGGATAGCGAAAACAACCAAGCAATACATAGAACGCGGGGAATTTTCAGCTATTAGTTGCCAGTGGTCGTCGGCTTTTTGAGATTCATAGACGTGTTTGGCACACACTCAGGTTGTGTGTGGGCTACTGACTGTGATTTCAGCTGTGTAGTTTTGGAATAAATGTGAGGAAAATGGGTGCAGCACGGAAGAAGAGCAGGGCAAGAAAATATGAAAAGGGGAAATCATGGATCAGTGGCCAGATAAAGAGCACGTAAGGCTTGTCCGACAGTGATAAGGATGGAAATGTACAAACGTGTAGCTGCAGCATGGTGAAGGAGTTTGTGCCAATAGTAATAGGGTTCCGATTCTCGAAATGAGGAAACAGTACAATGAGCAAGCGGAGGCCTCTGGAATAGGAGGCAAAGTTCTTTACCCTCTCATCAGGGGTGTACCGGTCATAGAGATCGCGACTGGGCTTGGCAGGGTTAGGGGCCCGGCAGAGAAGCAGCTGGCTTCTCTCAGTGAGAGAGGAGCTGCTTTTTCATCTTGGTAAATTACTGTGCTTGTAAAAGATTATTCCAATTTCTGTCATTTATGGGCGAGATGGGAATAACTGATTTTTAGGTTCCGGCCACCACAAGCAGGGTTACGAAAAAAGTCAAACATTGGGAGCAATGGAATTTGCTTAGCAAAGAAAGCTACCCGGTTGGAGTAATCTCCAGATTGCCGAAACAGCATAGCTTTCTGTGGTGATGTGTTTCCGAAACTCCAATTCATTTCTCGGGATGGTATGCAGATGGTATGAAGTACAGCTGTGCTCTGCTGTCTACATAACTAGTAACTGCTACTCCCGTTGCGTCCACCAAACCTTTTTCATACTGTCGTTACAGTATCAGTCTTCAGAGGAAGTGTTCACTCAACAACTTTTCATTATCTTCCTTCCACCATCATTACTACAGTTGGTCTATTCCTATTTGAGTGGATCTGTCAGCTGCTGCCATTACTTGGGTTATGAGGCGCAGTAGCTAAGCCATTGGTCTGAGATACATCCGACTCCTGTGCCTTTAGGCATTGTATGCTTTGGAGAAGCCCTACTTGGTAGAAGGACACTTAACTGGCTGAAGTCCTCATCAATCCGACGTAACTTTTATGCAGTTGTCTCAGTAATTGGCCTATTTAGACAAGCCAATGACCTGGGAACAAGTGTTTGTAGCATTCCCAATATCGACCCATATAAACAAAACTGGTTCAATGACTTTTAAGAGGGCTTAAAAATAATAATTATGGGTATCACATCACTCTGTGTCAGATTAATTAGGGCAGCATAACCTAATGACCTCGCTGATTGAATATCTCATGACAACTCCTGTGTGAGCGTCTTTCCTGGAGACCCTTTTTAATCTCCCCCATACTCTGGAACGCTCTACCTCAGCATATCAGACTCTCCTCTACCGTGGAAAGCTTCAAGAGGATCCTGAAGACCCATCTCTTCCAACAAGCCTACAACCTACAATAACCCTCAGTCCAGTACATCCCTGCACAGCCAGCTCTGTCTCCACCTATTGTACCATCACCCATTCCCTGTAGACTGTGAGCCCTCGCGGGCAGGGTCCTCTCTCCTCCTATACCAGTCTGTTTTTGTGTTATTGATGTACGTATACCCTCTTTCACTTGTAAAGCGCCATGGATTAAATAGTGCTATAATAATAAATAATAATAATCTCATCTGCTTTTCTCTGGAGTCACCTCGTTGGATGAATCCCAGACTCACTCCCTGATTTCCTGCTACTCTTGAACCTTCTTGGTCATTGTTTTTTTTTTTTTTTTCGGTAGTCCTGTCGTCGGCATTGCAGATTAATCTGCCGTAATCCACATTGTAAAACATAATCTTGTTAGGTTTTTGAATCATCCGCATTCCTATTCATTGACTAATTTCGAAGCTGCTTCTTATCATCCGCCATGGTGGTTTTACAAGGGCTCCACCAATGTAACTACTTGGTGGACACATTTTTACCTTCTTCTTGTAGTGCAGTCTGTTATAAATGTTTTCATGTCTTAATGAATAGTTAGATCTCATTTAGAGTACACATTTTTTTTTTTTCTTTTTTTGTTAAATTGTCTTAAGTGTTACTAATCGTGATGAATGAGTGCTAACCATGCTCAGGGGCTCGGTACTTGTAATGAGCAGTTGATGCTCGGATGGGCTCGACTTGTGTATAGTGTGTAAAGGGAGTCAATGGGGAATTCGAGCATTTGTCTGGGAGCTCTCGTGGAAAAATGCTTGAATTACCATTGACTTCCATTATACTCAGTACACAAGTTGAGCTCATCCGAGCGTCCACCTGAGCACGGTGGTGCTCAAAACTAGTTAAGTGTTCCGTGTGTGTGTGTGTGTGTGTGTGTGTGTGTGTGTGTGTGTGTGTGTTTGTATAAAACTGCCACTATAAAAATAAAAAAAAATCTTCCCGTCTTATTTGTAGAAATCTAAAACTTCTGGTGCTGCCAAACTTTGAAAACCTTGAGTTATGGCCACAAAAATAGAGAAAATACCGTATGCAGTATTTTACCGTTGGATTAATTTTACTGTCTAGAAGCTGAATAGATCTAATCCTTTAATACGATTCCTTCATGGATGTCAGTTGATCACACTTGTGGCAACTACTTTTCTGTTTTAAAATTGCCTTTCAATCCCTTTATTTTGCTGATATAATGCAGTGTTTTATTCTAGCTCCGTTACATTCCTACATATTTCTAGCTTCATTATGTGCTCCTGTGTAATGGGATCTCCAGTCTGACCACCAGTCCAATACTTGTTCTCCTGTGTAGACCCGAAATCAGTCTATTAGTTCATGTGTTCAACAGGATGAAATCCTCTCCTGTCAGATCTCTCCTGGCTGTTTTCATGCCCTCTCCTCATCTTGAGCCATCCGGTCCTTCAGTATGTCCTCTCATGCAATTAAAATATATAATTTTTGCCAGTAATATAACAAGTCCAATAGTTAGCTGCAGTAATAAACCTCCACTAAATCACACTGCTAATTTATATCTATGCTGTGCATAATCTCTAGTGTATTTCCATGAGATGTAGCTTTGCAACGCTTAGAGCTGATGGGAGGAAACTTATTACCAGCAGGAGGCAGGGAAAACAGGCTGAAGCTGAATCAAATAATGTACACGGAGATGGATACACTGCAACTTTACAACGCTAAGTGCTGATGGGGAGAAACTTATCACCAGCAGGAGGCAGGGATATGGGCTGGAACCTATCAAGTGTTAATCACAGAGCTAGGATACACTGCATGTAAGATGCATTTGTTCATATTCATCTTCTATACATCTGTTCTGGGCTTCTGCAGTAAATTATTCTTGGGTCAGTGTCTTGAGGCTGGTGGAAGACCACGTGCGAATGAAATATACAAGCAAGTTTTAAAGCTATATAATAATCTTTGCCAGGAAAAGCCTAAAAAGCTCTTAAGTGTTTTCATAGTAGGGACTTGTGCCCTTTCTAGGTATACTAATGTATCTATAGGAATTCTTCATCACTTCATGTCTGACAGGCAGCGTATTCTGCTTTTTCACACTTTTTTGAGTTTAGGAATTAATGCTGTGAATGACGTGGGGGACTTTTTTTTTTTGTTTTATATTATTCCAGTTCTCCATGTGAAACCAATGGGGATGAAATGCTACCTCTGTCACACATTAATATAAACATAAAAGGGCCACATAAGAAAGGTATTATTGGCAACAACTCAAGATATCAGTAAAACCGACAAATTTAAAGACTGTCTCATATTATAGCTAAGAAAGTACACCTTCCCCCGTACTGCAGTATGTGTAGATAGGATATTGAAAAATAGTTCATATTGATATGTTTATGTGGTCTCTTCTTGTGTGCTTGCAGGTGGAGAATATCCTACTACATGATCGTGGTCACTATGTGCTGTGTGACTTTGGGAGTGCAACAAATAAATGTCAGAATCCGCAAACCGAAGGTGTTTCTGCGGTGGAGGATGAGATTAAAAAGTAAGTATGGTCAAGACTGAAAGAGGAGGCTGAATGTAGCCTTGGGGCATAGTAATGGTACTATGAGAGTGAGTGCTGGAATCTAGATACTGTGAAGGGCGCAATCTCACGAATGCTGGTTTCGCGCATCCACTAACATGGACGTTGCTTCTTTGCAATACCTGGCCCGACCGACAGGTCTTCTGACCTTCATGAACTGCCTCACAGGTATATACAAGGGAGGTAGCTTTGGTAAGGAGATCAGGCCATGCGAGTGTGCGGTCTTTTGTTTCGTAGACTCATCAAACCGACCTTATTTTTTTAGTTTTAAGATGCATTTGCAGTGTTCGACGGCTTCCACCTCAGACGTATGCACAGGTCTCCATTCATCTAAACCCCTTTAATCTATCCTGTTATTGGGAAATGGGTGTATGTGATCGCTATACTATTGTACATAGCAATAAATACAAGTGGTCATTTGTTGGCAGGTTACAGCTATCATCAGAAGTCCAGTTAGCCATTTTTTATGTAAAAGTGCTGTATTTGAAGCTGGAGTCCTCAGAAAAGCCGGTCTTATTCAGCAGCTTGGATATGAGCGGGGCAGTTTCTGGGAATACAGCAGCTCTTTACTGATCTCTAACCAACTTTTCTTTGTCGCTCCATTGGGAGACCCAGACAAATGGGTGTATAGGCTATGCCTCCGGAGGCCGCACAAAGTATTACACTAAAAGTGTAAAGCCCCTCCCCTTCTGCCTATACACCCCCCGTGCTCCCACGGGCTCCTCAGTTTTTATGCTTTGTGCGAAGGAGGCAGACCTGCACACATAGCTCCATAGATTAGTCAGCAGCAGCTGCTGACTATGTCGGATGGAAGAAAAGTGGGCCCATATAGGGCCCCCAGCATGCTCCCTTCTCACCCCACTCTTGTCGGCGGTGTTGTTAAGGTTGAGGTATCCATTGCGGGTACGGAGGCTGGAGCCCACATGCTGTTTTCCTTCCCCATCCCCCTTAGGGCTCTGGGTGAAGTGGGATCCTATCGGTCTCCAGGCACTGAGACCGTGCTTCATCCACAACTCCTGAGGAGCCTGCTGGATAGGAGCCGGGTATCGTTCAGGGACATGGCCCTGCTACTTTAAGGTACTCTGTGTCCCCGTGGGGACCGCGCACAGCAACACTCCAGCATTGCTGGGTGTGCTAGTGCACCGGGGACCGCGTTTGTGCCATTATACACTGCAGCGTCGCTGAGTGTGGTTGTGTATGGGGACTACCGCGCTGACCGCCGCTGCCATTGTTTTTACTGATAATAAACTGTGGAGGAAAGAGGCGCAATAGGGTCTTACCCAAGTAACAATGGGAGAAAAAGGAGGGAGATACTACTCGCCTATAGGGGTTGTGAAAGTCACAACTCCTATAACAGCATGTATGTAGAAGGTCCAGAGTCACAGCAGCGGTCCCTCGGTTTTGGCAGATAACAGAGAGTAATAGGATGAGGGTTTCTAGGCCGCGCCAATGACTATCACATTAAACTGCTAGATTAATGTTGCTTTTTATTCCAATTACAGGTCTACGCGTTTCGGAAGGCACCCCTTCCTTCTTCAGGACCAGATGGCAAGAAAACCCCATCTGGTCTTGCCATCTGGTCCTGAAGAAGGAAGGGGTGCCTTCCGAAACGCGTAGACCTGTAATTGGAATAAAAAGCAACATTAATCTAGCAGTTTAATGTGATCGTCATTGGCGCGGCCTGGAAACCCTCATCCTATTACTCTGTTAATTGTTTTTACTGAGGCGCGGCTGGGACTGTTACTGCGCCGGGGACTCTGCGCCGGCCGCGCTTTTACGGCGGCCGCGCTTATAACTCGAGTCCCCGGCTTTTGGGCCTAGTCTCTTTCTCTTCCCGCCCCCAGCCCTGCCAGTCAGGGGAAGGGCGGGACGCTGTACAGCACGGCAGCACTGAGGGCTGGAGCATGCTTTGCATACTCCACCCCCCTCACTGTGCACAGTGAGGCACCAGCTCCCGCACTTTCTGGGTCACGCCCACGGCTCCCTCCTCTCCTCAGGACGCCGGCAGCCATTCCTGTCAGCTCCTAGGACGCTGCAGAGGGGAGACAAACGCTGGGGGACCCAGGCAGGCATTCTGGTGGCCACACAACCGCTTTAAGCGGGCGGTAAGCAGCACCTGAGGTGCTGGCCCCACTTGTGCAGAAGTGTGATTATAGTTTATATGTTTACAGGCTATACTTTACACTGTATGGTGCACAGTTGATTTCTGGCTATATACCCTGTTGTGTTGCTCAAAGGAGACAACAATATGGCGCCCACAAGAAGCAGGGGTGCCAAAACACAGGCTTACTATGCTGCCTGCGCCGCATGTACAACCTCGCTACCGGCAGGTTCCACTGACCCTCATTGTATGCACTGTTCGGCCCCTGTGGCACTTACTCAGCCGGAGCCTCTGCTAAGGGGAGCCCAGGGGGAACAACCAGCTAACACTGTCCAGGTGACAGGGACGGAGTTTGCAGTTTTCACTGACAGACTTTCTGAGACTATGGCTAAAATACTAGAAGCTTTGCAGTCCAGACCGGTATCTCAGACCATGGGCACTGTGGAATCACTGCCCCCTAGTCCCCCTCAGTTGGAACAACAATGTCTCCCCGGGGTGTTTTATAGATCCCAGGGTGAGGTCTCTGACACGGACCGCAGTCCCAGACCGCCTAAGCGAGCTCGCTTGGAAATCCCCTCGACCTCATCACATTGTTCAGGGTCTCAGAGAGATGACTCTCTGTATGATGAAGCGGAGGTAGCTTATCAGGATTCTGATCCTGAGGCCGCTCTCAACCTTGATACTCCTGATGGGGACACCATAGTGAATGATCTTATTGCGTCCATAAATAAGATGTTGGATATTTCTCCCTCAGCTCCTCCAGTAGAGGAGTCAGCTTCTCAGCAGGAGAAGTTCCGTTTCAGGTTCCCCAAGCGTACAGCGAGTATGTTTCTGGATCACTCCGACTTCAGAGAGGCAGTCCAGAAACACCGAGTTTGTCCAGATAAGCGTTTTTCCAAGCGCCTTAAGGATACACGTTATCCCTTCCCCCCTGACGTGGTCAAGGGCTGGACTCAGTGTCCCAAGGTGGATCCTCCAATCTCCAGACTGGCGGCTAGATCCATAGTTGCAGTTGAAGACGGGGCTTCACTCAAGGATGCCACTGCCAGACAGATGGAGCTCTGGTTGAAATCCATCTATGAAGCTATCGGCGCGTCTTTCGCTCCAGCATTCGCAGCAGTATGGGCACTCCAAGCTATCTCAGCGGGTCAAGCCCAAATTGACGCACTCACACGTACGTCTGCGCCGCAAGTGGCTTCCATAACCTCTCAAACGTCGGCATTTGCGTCCTACGCTATTAATGCTATCCTGGACTCTGCGAGCCGTACGGCGGTTGCAGCCGACAATTCGGTGGCATTACGCAGGGCCCTGTGGCTACGGGAATGGAAGGCAGATTCGATTGCCAAAAAGTGCTTAATCGGTTTGCCATTTTCTGGCGACCGTTTGTTTGGTGAGAGATTGGATGAAATCATAAAACAATCCAAGGGAAAGGAAACTTCCTTACCCCAGGCCAAACCAAAATTACCCCAACAGAGGAGGGGACAGTCGAGGTTTCGGTCCTTTCGGGGTACGGGCAGAGCCCAATTCTCCTCGTCCAAAAGGCCTCAGAAGGATCAGAGGAACTCCGATTCATGGCGGTCTAACTCACGCCCTAAAAAGACCGCCGGAGGTGCCGCTACCAAGGCGGCTTCCTCATGACTTTCGGCCTCCTCACATCGCATCCTCGGCCGGTGGCAGGCTCTCCCGCTTTTGCGACACCTGGCTGCCACAGGTAAAAGATCGATGGGTGAGAGACATTCTGTCTCACGGTTACAGGATAGAGTTCAGCTCTCGTCCTCCGACTCGATTCTTCAGAACATCTCCGCCTCCCGAGCGAGCCGATGCTCTTCTGCAGGCGTTGGACACTCTGAGGGTAGAAGGAGTGGTGATCCCTGTTCCTCTTCAGCAACAGGGTCACGGTTTTTACTCCAACCTGTTTGTGGTTCCAAAGAAGGACTGGTCTTTCCGTCCTGTCCTGGACCTAAAACTGCTCAACAAACACGTAAAGACCAGGCGGTTCCGGATGGAATCCCTCCGCTCCGTCATCGCCTCAATGTCCCAAGGAGATTTCCTTGCATCGATCGATATCAAAGATGCTTATCTTCACGTTCCGATTGCTCCAGAGCATCAGCGCTTCCTGCGCTTCGCCATAGGAGACGAACATCTCCAGTTCGTGGCACTGCCGTTCGGCCTGGCGACAGCCCCCCGGGTTTTCACCAAGGTCATGGCTACAGTAGTCGCGGTCCTCCACTGCCAGGGTCACTCGGTGATCCCTTACTTAGACGATCTGCTGGTCAAGGCTCCCTCCCAAGAGGCATGCCAGCACAGTCTCGACGCTACTCTGGAGACTCTCCAGAGTTTCGGGTGGATCATCAATTTTCCAAAGTCAAATCTGACACCGGCCCAATCGCTGACATATCTTGGCATGGAGTTTCATACCCTCTCAGCGATAGTGACGCTTCCGCTGAACAAGCAGCGTTCACTACAGACGGGGGTGCAATCTCTCCTTCAAGGTCAGTCACACCCCTTGAGGCGCCTTATGCACTTCCTGGGGAAGATGGTGGCAGCAATGGAGGCAGTCCCTTTCGCGCAGTTTCACCTGCGCCCTCTTCAATGGGACATCCTACGCAAATGGGACAGGAAACCGACGTCCCTCGACAGGAACGTCTCCCTCTCTCAGGCAACCAAAGCTTCACTTCGGTGGTGGCTTCTTCCCACTTCTTTATCGAAGGGGAAATCCTTCCTACCCCCATCCTGGGCGGTGGTCACGACGGACGCGAGTCTGTCAGGGTGGGGAGCAGTTTTTCTCCACCACAGGGCTCAGGGTACGTGGACTCGGCAAGAGTCCTCGCTTCAGATCAATGTTCTGGAGATAAGGGCAGTGTATCTGGCCCTAAAAGCGTTCCAGCAGTGGCTGGAAGGCAAGCAGATCCGAATTCAGTCGGACAACTCCACAGCGGTGGCATACATCAACCACCAAGGCGGGACACGCAGTCGCCAAGCCTTCCAGGAAGTCCGGCGGATTCTACTGTGTGTGGAAGCCACAGCCTCCACCATATCCGCAGTTCACATCCCGGGCGTGGAAAACTGGGAAGCAGACTTTCTCAGTCGCCAGGGCATGGACGCAGGGGAATGGTCTTTGCACCCGGACGTGTTTCAGGAGATATGTTGCCGTTGGGGCATGCCGGACGTCGACCTAATGGCGTCCCGGCACAACAACAAGGTACCGACGTTCATAGCTCGGTCTCAAGATCCCAGAGCTATGGCGGCAGACGCCTTAGTTCAGGATTGGTCGCAGTTTCAGCTCCCTTATGTGTTTCCTCCGCTGGCACTGTTGCCCAGAGTGTTACGCAAGATCAGGGCCGACTGCCGCCGCGTCATCCTCGTCGCTCCAGACTGGCCGAGGAGGTCGTGGTACCCGGATCTGTGGCATCTCACGGTCGGCCAACCGTGGGCACTACCAGACCGACCAGACTTGCTGTCTCAAGGGCCGTTTTTCCATCTGAATTCTGCGGCCCTCAACCTGACTGTGTGGCCATTGAGTCCTGGATCCTAGCGTCTTCAGGATTATCTCAAGAGGTCATTGCCACTATGAGACAGGCTAGGAAACCAACGTCCGCCATGATCTACCACAGGACGTGGAAAATTTTCCTGTCGTGGTGCTCTGCTCAGGGTTTTTCTCCCTGGCCATTTGCCTTGCCCACTTTTCTGTCCTTCCTTCAATCTGGACTGGAAAAGGGTTTGTCGCTCGGCTCCCTTAAGGGACAAGTCTCAGCGCTCTGTTTTAGCAGAAGCGCCTAGCCAGACTTCCACAGGTACGCACGTTCCTGCAGGGGGTTTGTCACATCGTCCCTCCTTACAAGCGTCCGTTAGAACCCTGGGATCTGAACAGGGTGCTGATGGTTCTTCAGAAACCACCATTCGAGCCAATGAGAGATATTTCTCTCTCACGCCTTTCGCAGAAAGTGGTTTTCCTAGTAGCAGTCACTTCACTTTGGAGAGTGTCTGAGCTAGCAGCGTTGTCGTGCAAAGCCCCTTTCATGGTGTTTCACCAGGACAAGGTGGTTCTGCGTCCGGTTCCGGAATTTCTCCCTAAGGTGGTATCCCCCTTTCATCTCAATCAGGATATCTCCTTACCCTCTTTTTGTCCTCATCCAGTTCACCAATGTGAAAAGGATTTGCACTTGTTAGATCTGGTGAGAGCACTCAGACTCTACATTTCTCGTACGGCGCCCCTGCGCCACTCTGATGCACTCTTTGTCCTTGTCGCTGGCCAGCGTAAAGGGTCACAGGCTTCCAAATCAACCCTGGCTCGGTGGATCAAGGAACCAATTCTCGAAGCTTACCGTTCTGCTGGGCTTCCGGTTCCCTCAGGGCTGAAGGCCCATTCTACCAGAGCCGTGGGTGCGTCCTGGGCTTTGAGGCACCAGGCTACGGCTCAGCAGGTGTCAGGCGGCTACCTGGTCGAGCCTGCACACTTTCACGAAGCACTATCAGGTGCATACCTATGCTTCGGCGGATGCCAGCCTAGGTAGACGAGTCCTTCAGGCGGCGGTTGCCCACCTGTAGGAAGGGGCCGTTTTACGGCTCTATTACGAGGTATTATTTTACCCACCCAGGGACTGCTTTTGGACGTCCCAATTGTCTGGGTCTCCCAATGGAGCGACAAAGAAGAAGGGAATTTTGTTTACTTACCGTAAATTCCTTTTCTTCTAGCTCCAATTGGGAGACCCAGCACCCGCCCCTGTTTTTTTGTGTACACATGTTGTTCATGTTGAATGGTTTCAGTTCTCCGATATTCCTTCGGATTGAATTTACTTTAAACCAGTTTATAATCTTTTCCTCCTTCTTGCTTTTGCACCAAAACTGAGGAGCCCGTGGGAGCACGGGGGGTGTATAGGCAGAAGGGGAGGGGCTTTACACTTTTAGTGTAATACTTTGTGCTGCCTCCGGAGGCATAGCCTATACACCCATTTGTCTGGGTCTCCCAATTGGAGCTAGAAGAAAAGGAATTTACGGTAAGTAAACAAAATTCCCTTCTTTCTGAGAGAGATGCTCATTTAGCATGCAACAATGCTGACCGAGTACATTCACACTCTGCAGATTGCAGAAAATTCTACTACTGACCCATTAATCGGAAAGGAGCTTGCAGAGAACCATACACATGCCTCCAGATGTAGAGTGAAGACTTGGTTTCAGAAATGGCTTCACTATATCTGCCAAGCGGGAACATTACTTTGAAGCCATATCAATTAATGGAGTTGTTCCCACAAGCAAAGTTGATTTTATCTTTAAACTGTGTTTATTGAATATTTTAACATCGTAAAACAGATTGGCAGGTATATAGATATAATTAAACTTTCCAAGAAATATTACATGAGAAACATTCTGTATAATAATGCGTGAATAGCAGCATATCTTTTACCATTTCAATAAATCAAAATAAGAAAACTGGAAAACATTGAATAAAAATAAAAACAAAAGAGCAAAAACACAAGGGGGATAGAGCAAGATAGAAAGTAGGTCGGGGTAAGGAATAGAAAGAGAATAAAGAAAAGAGAACGGAGGATGGGGGGGTCACCTATCCCGCTCACACTCCTTCAAATATCTCCCGGAACTCCGGGGAGTCGAGGCACATAATCCAGGGTCCCCATATTCTAACAAATTTATCAAACAACCCATCCTTTCCTGCGGTGAGGTCCTCCATCCTCTGAAGACTGGCCATCTCCCCTACTCAGTCTGCCAGGGTGGGGCACTTTGTAGAGTTCCACAATCTTGGAATGACCATCCTAGCTGCAGCTATTCAAAATCTCAACAGATCGCCCTTCTGGGACTTGGCTCTGCTTTCTGTCCTTCCGGGTTTGGTTATCTGTGGAGAGCCGTCCACCTGGTTCCCACTCATCTTACAGTACACAGAGAATATTGACTCCCAGAAAACAAAGTTGATTTTAATCAATAGATGATGTAATAATAATACGTTCTACAACTGGATGTGTTTAAAAGAAAAATGTTCCTGTGCCGAGAATTCTATTAACGTGCCTCAGCGTTGTTCATTACGACTGTCTGACCATGCAGGAACAAGATCGGTACACATCATAGCTTCTGGCCAGAGGAGGAAGAGTAGATAAAAAATGATTATAGAGATGAGATGGTATTGGCTTGCAGCTCCTGCTTTCTGTGAGGTAAAACATTTCCCTGCCTGCTTTATCACAGGAGTGAGTGTTTCTGCTGCATCTCCGGTCCCCTGAGCTAATCATAAATAAAGTCAGTGAAGTTCATATTTAACTGACTTGATTTATGATGAGCTCACAGTGCTGGAGACACAGCAAGAACACTCCTGTGATAAAGCAGGCGGGGAAATGTTTTACCTCACAGAAAGCAGCAACTGTAAGCTCATGCAGTAATGTCTATATACGGTACTCTTTTTTTACAATCTCCCCCTCACAGGAGATGTGGTATGATCAGACGATGTCCCTGTACATCCATTACACAATACATATCAGGGACACACATATATAAGATGATCTCAGCACAGGAACATTTTTTTTTTTTTCAACACATCCAATTGTGGAAATTGTTGTTCCAAGATATATTGGTTTAAAATGTACTTTTATTTCATGCTACAACTTATTTAAATTGTAACCCACTGCAGTTACCGGACCGCCATGGGCTCTGCTCTGGGAGACAATCTATGGGAGAACGGAATAATCTGGCTATATTATACAGTTGCTTTAGTGAAGAGGCTCCTATAACTAGAAAATGTTTTATTTGTGAGCCCCAATGGGGACAGTGTTGCTGATGTATGTAAAGAATTATGGAATAAATAGCGCTATATAAGTGAATAAATGTTGTTGTTGTTATTATTATTATTATTATTATTATTATTATTATTATTATTATTATTATTATTATTATATAATATTAGTGAGGGATATCACCAGCTCAAATTTGGCTGCTTTTTTTTCTTTTATAATCTGCTTTATGGTTCCTGGGATTTATGCACTTTTTATTTAGTGCTCTTAATATGCTAAATTTTTATGGCTTTTACCAAGGGGTTGGCGTTCATAGTATTCTCTGGTGGGCATATCTTTGGACTGTGTGCATAATCAACCTGTGAGCTACCAAAAAATAGAAAGATCCCTATCTCTGCAACCATATGGCACATTGAGAAAAACCAAACCCCTGAATAAGGTGGGGAGCAAAGGCCATAAAATACATGCAAAAACCTGGTAACGGGCCCTTTTTAACATGTCTCTTTATTCCAGGTATACCACACTTTCTTATCGGGCACCGGAGATGGTAAACCTTTACAGTGGCAAAGTCATCACTGCCAAGGCTGACATATGGGTACGTCTCCTCAATCACCGACTACTACAAGTTCTATGGTTATCGGTTGTCACCATGGGAAAAAATGTACATGTGGCAGTGTCTTTACGACTGAGAACTAGCTCCATGTCTCTAAATGGGAGTTACCGAAATTGAGGCAGAAGCGACCCCATTCACATCTGGTGCAAATTCTGCAGCACAAATCAGTAGTGATTTGCAAGTGCAATGGAAGTAAGAAAGGTCCTCAACCTGTTCACATGTAGAAAAAATGTGTACAGATGTCTGAGCATGGTCATTCTTAGACTGTGCGCACAGCGTTTTTTTGACGCTGCGTTTTTGGCTGCAAAAAACGCACCCGTAAAAAAAGCTTGCGTTTTTACCGCATTTCGGTGCGTTTTTGGCCGCGTTTTGCTGCGTTTTTCCAATGAGTGAAAAACGCAGTTAAACGCAGGAAAGAATTGATATGTCCATTTTTTTTTTATTTTTTTTATTCGCTCAAAAATGCAGCTAAACAAAAAAAGTTGTGTGCAAACAGCAAAAATGAGAAGTTATTGACTTTGCTGTGGAAGCAAATTCATGCAGTTTTGAGCCCAAAAACGCACCCGAAAAATTCTCAGTGCGCACATAGCCTTAGGCCATGTGCGCCCTAGAAAGTGACTTTTTCTCAAGGAAAATCCGGACCCTCTTAAAGAATCCCGCACCTGCGGTAAAAAAAAACGCACCAAAATCGCAACAAAATCCGCATGCGGTTTTGCCTCTGCTTTTACGCAGGTTGGTCCCTGCGGTTTTTTTTACCATCATCTATGGCAAAAACTGCAGGTACCTGCGGAAAAGAAGTGACATGCTCATTAAATTCCGCAGCGGAAAATCCGCTGGTATAAAAAAACGGTGTGCGCACAGCATTTTTTATACCCATAGGTTTTGCTGGGGAATGACTGCAGCAATGTTAGACACATTTTCTGCAGCAAGTCCGCGGTTAATCCGCAGCGTGCACACATAGCCTTAAGTGGATTTTCTCTGTAGATTTTACCCTATGGCTGATGAATTTGTTGAGCTCTCGTGTATTATACACTTAGCTTATTAGGTGTGGATTTTCTCTGTGGACATTCCCTAATGTCTATCAGCGGTCCAAGAGGGCACTTATTGCCTTCAGTCCACAATTGGGGTCTGTGCGCACTGGGAAATTTGATTTTCTTAAGAAAAATCCGCACCTTCTGGCAGAATTCAGCACCCGTGGCAAAAAACGCACCCAAATTTTAGCTGTGGTTTGTTGTGTTTTTGCCGCGGATTTGCCGGGTTTTTTCCGTAAGGTTGGTCCCTGCGTTTTTTTTACCATTACCTATGGCAAAAACGCAGGTAACTGCGGAAAAGAAGTGGCATGCTGCTTCTTTTCCGCTGCAGCAAAACCTGTAGGAAAAAAGCCGCAGTGTGCGCACAGCATTTTGGATTTTCCATAGATTTTGCTGGGGAAGGACTACAGGAAGGTTTTGAAGAAAAACCGCACCTTTTCTGCAGCAAAAAACGCGGCAAATCCGCGGCAAAAAACGCAGTGTGCGCCCAGGGCCGAAGTCTATTATTAGTGAGCATTAGGTCGCAGCAATGACTGGAGTCGTAGCTTCAGGTTCGCTGCAGAGTTCAAGGCTGTGGACAATCCTGTTAATTGTATGAGCTATTTTTATGCTTTCAGTCAAGTGTTATTTTATTGTCGCAATGTGATTGCCATTGATTTTAATTTTTTTTTTTGTCATTTATTTTAAGACTGTGGAGCAGATCTGCTTTCCGGACATAAATTGCCGTTCAATATAGAGAAATGGCCATATGATTCATAGCACTATTGACTTTATAATGATCTTACTTGTTAATATGCTCCAACAAATGTACTGTAAGGGTAGGATAGATCAGTTAATTGCTTATATAGCAATTCCCTGGTAATTTTAACAGAAGTTGCTCTTTTGGTACTAGTCCTTACAATGAGCAATACAAGGTAATATTGTGGTAGCCAGAAAAATTAATTGGAATACTATGTCCCAATAATGACAAAAGTATTTTAGGAGTGATACCTTTTTATAGGCTAACCAGAAAAATTATATTGGCAAGCTTTCAGAGCATCAAGGCTCCTTCAGGCTGAAGTACTAGTCCTTGTCATTACTTGCCAAATCCTTACAGACCTTGAAATCCTATATCTCTGGTTCTAAGCAGCCTAAATCCAAAAAGGGGGAATTAAGGCGCTGTACACATTAATGTCCGCCGATGTCGCCGTAGTCTCCCCACAGTCTGTGTATAGAAACCCTGATTCTTAGGAAAGATGACTTATCAGGGACGTACAATTTTGGACTTTACATTACAAGACATGTCTGATGACTGCTCGGTTACGGAGAATAAGGAGCACTTTGCACACTACGACATCGCAAGCCGATGGTAGCGATGCCGAGCGCGATAGTCCCCGCCCCCGTCGCAGCTGTGATATCATGGTGATAGCTGCCGTAGTGAACATTATCGCTACGGCAGCTTCACATGCACTCGCCTGCCCTGCGACGTCGCTCTGGCCGGCGAACCGCCTCCTTATTAAGGGGGCGGGACGGGCGGCGTCATAGCGACGTCACACGGCAGGCGGCCAATAGAAGCGGAGGGACGGAGATGAGCGGGACGTAAACATCCCGCCAACCTCCTTTTTTCCGCATAGCCGGCGTGAGCCGCAGGACGCAGGTAGATGTTCCTCGCTCCTGCGGCTTCACACAGCGATGTGTGCTGCCGCAGGAACGAGGAACATCGTAACATCGGTATTTCCCAATTCATGGCAATGCCGGACCCTACACCGATGATACAATAATGACGCTTTTGCGCTCGTTAATCGTATCAAAAAGGATTTACACACTACGATATCGACTGCGACGCCGGATGTGCGTCACTTTCGATTTGACACCACAGACATCACACCTGCGATGTCGTAGTGTGCAAAGTGCTCCTGTGCGTTCTCCCGACAGCCATCTGATGTGTATGGCGCGCTGTAGAGTGTGAGCTCCTTTGTGATCACTTACGTCTGCCCCTGTGCTCAATCTGTGTGCAGCACATTGGAATATGTAATATACTATGAGAACTAATACTAATAATGTTGTCTGACAGGCCCTGGGATGTCTGCTGTACAAGCTGTGCTTCTTCACGCTGCCCTTCGGGGAGAGTCAGGTCTCCATCTGTGATGGGAATTTTACCATTCCTGACAACTCCCGATACTCCCAGGACATGCACTGCCTCATCAGTAAGTGTGCGGGGCTTACTATTAGCAGACAAAGATGTTATTCACTGTTTTATTATTATTATTGGGCCCTGCAAAGGAAGGGAGAAGTCTGATAATCTCCCGTCAAGCTGAGAAAAGCAACACTAATTCATCTAATTGTGAAAATGAAAAATCCATTGTCCAGTGACACCGATTCATTTCGATAGGATTAACCCATTTCAGTTATATAACACTAGAAGGTGGCCCGATTCTAACGCATCGGGTAGTCTAGAATGTGTATGTTTGTTAGCAGATTGAATAATCTATATATATAATTGCCCTCCACCAGCATCAGCCTCTCTCCTTCCAGCCTCCCCCAGCATCAGCCTCCGCCAGCATCAGCCTCTCTCCTTCCAGCCTCCCCCAGCATCAGCCTCCCTCTCCCAGCCTTCCCCAGGATCAGCCTCTCTCTTCCCAGCCTCCGTCCTCCCAGCCTTCCCCAGCATCAGCTTTCCCCTCCCAGCCTCCCTCAGCATCAGCCTTCCCCAGCATCAGCCTCTCTCGTCCCAGCCTCAGCCTCTCTCCTTCCAGCCTCCCCCAGCATCAGCCTCTCTCCTTCCAGCCTCCCTCAGCATCAGCCTCCCCTTCCCAGCCTTCCCGAGGATCAGCCTCTCTCCTCCCAGCCTCCTTCCTCCCAGCCTCCCTCAGCATCAGCCTTCCCCTCCCAGTCTCCCCCAGCATCAGCCTCCCCAAGCATCAGCCTCCACCAGCATCAGCCTCTTTCCTTCCAGCCTCCCCCAGCATCAGCCTCCCCAAGCATCAGCCTCCACCAGCATCAGCCTCCCTCGTCCCAGCCTCCCCCAGCATCAGCCTCTCTCCTCCCAGCATCAGCCTCTCTCCTCCCAGCATCAGCCTCTCTCCTCCCAGCATCAGCCTCTCTCCTCCCAGCATCAGCCTCTCTCCTCCCAGCATCAGCCTCTCCTCTCTGTCCCCAGCATCAGCCTCTCTCCTCCCAGCCTTCCCCAGAATCAGCCTCTGTCCTCCCAGCCTCCCCCAGCATCAGCCTCTCTTCTTCCAGCCTCCCCCAGCATCAGCCTCTCTTCTTCCAGCCTCCCCCAGCATCAGCCACTCTCCTTGCAGCCTCCCCCAGCATCAGGCTCCCTCTCCCAGCCTTCCCCAGGATCAGCCTCTCTCCTCCCAGCCTCAGCCTCCGCCAGCATCAGCCTCTCTCCTTCCAACCTTCCCCCAGCATCAGCCTCCCTCTCCCAGCCTTCCCCAGGATCAGCCTCTCTCCTCCCAGCCTCCGTCCTCCCAGCCTTCCCCAGCATCAGCTTTCCCCTCCCAGCCTCCCTCAGCATCAGCCTTCCCCAGCATCAGCCTCTCTCCTCCCAGCCTCAGCCTCTCTCCTTCCAGCCTCTCCCAGCATCCGCCTCTCTCCTTCCAGCCTCTCCCAGCATCCGCCTCTCTCCTTCCAGCCTCCCTCAGCATCAGCCTCCGTTTCCCAGCCTTCCCCAGGATCAGCCTCTCTCCTCCCAGCCTCCTTCCTCCCAGCCTCCTTTAGCATCAGCCTTCCCCTCCCAGTCTCCCCCAGCATCAGCCTCCCCCTCCCAGCCTTCCCCAAGATCAGCCTCTCTGCTCCCAGCCTCCTCCAGCACGCCGTGCTCCTCTGCCGACACTCACACACCCGATCGCATCCACTCACACACACCCGATCGCATCCACTCACACACACCCGATCGCATCCACTCACACACACCCGATCGCATCCACTCACACACACCCGATCGCATCCACTCACACACACCCGATCGCATCCACTCACACACACCCGATCGCATCCACTCACACACACCCGATCGCATCCACTCACACACACAGACACTGACGATATCGCACATACGCGCTCATACTCACAACATCCGGAGATACCACATGCTTCTGGCCATGTGATCCTCCGGCAGGTCCTGAAAGCTCACAGCACAGTATCGCGGCCGAGAAGCAAGCGATATCCCAGGATGTTGTGAGTGTGTGAGTGTGTGAGTGTGTGAGTGTGAGTGTGTACTCACCTGTGGCTCCGTGTCAGTTGGGGGAATGCGTGCGGGGCCAGAGCGAGCGTGCATTGCGTGAGGGGGGCGGGGCCTGCAGAGAGCCGGGGCGAGAGGCCAATCCGTGTGGGGGGGCGGGGCCATGGCGAACCCAGCGGCCAATCAGCTTTGTGTCACCGTAAGGACATGTCACCGTGACACAATGTCACCGTGACACAATTTTGGAGCATGACAGACAGACAGACAGAATAAGGCAATTATATATATAGATAATTAAAATAATCTACATTTTTCCACATGAAAAAGACATAAAAAGTGCATTTTATAGGATTATTGTTGCTATTCTTTCATGGGAGGAAGTTTTTCTGTTGGCATTCTCGACGATCTTAAAAGGGGTTGTCTAGAAATCCTTCCTTCTACTGATTACCTCTTTTCCACTTGCTGGAGGTCTCCTGAAGATCGACAGTTGGGGCCGGTGGCTTTACTGAGTCATTGGCCCAAACTACCTGCTCTGCAGAGTCAGTGCAGCATCGGAGGGGCGCAGGGGGCAGAAGCAATCCGTCCAGCCTCAGTGGCACTGACAAGCTCGCACTCTTTGCCTGTGAAACCTTCCACCGCGGCAGTTTGCAGTAGCTATAGAGTTAATGTTACCTTCTGTTCTTTAGAGAGGAGTTTTGCTAAGAGGTAAATTACAGAAATGCCTTTTATATCAGAAGATTGCACTTTTACTCATTCAGTAGAATGAAACAACCCCCTTGAGACTCAAGGAGCTGCACGGATTTCTATGCAATGCCTTATTTATTGCTCTTCCTTTGGGCAAATTAAGTGATGAGTAAGGCTGCATTCACACCTCCGGTTTTTGCAATGCGGCACAATCCGGCACTTTCCAGCAAAAACGGAACCGGTTTTTTTTTTTTTTGCTGCCGGTTGCGTTTTTCCTGCATAGACTTTAATTAGTGCCGCATGGGCTCGCGTTCCGTCCGGTTTTTGCCGTATGCGGCAGATTTAGCCGATGCGGCGGCCGGATGGAGCGTTCCCTGGCACGTTTTTTGCTCCGGCAAAAAAAAACCGCTTTTTCCAATGCATCCCTATGGATGCCGGATGTGGCGCGATGCGGCAAAAAACGCATCCGGCTGACGCATGCGGTTTTTGCCACTGCGCATGCTCAGTAGCATGCTGCAAGCGGCAAAAACCGGACGGGCCGCATTTAAAAAACGTATGCAAAGGATGCAGTGTTTTCACCGCATCCGTTGCGCAGCCGGATTGAGCCGCACCGCTCAAACCGGATGTGTGAAAGCAGCCTAAGAAAACCTTACAAGAAAAGTCTGGGTGAGGCTATGTTCACACAGCGTTTTTGCAGCATTTTTTTTTTTTTTCCTGATCTTGTGGCAGGATGGCTCCTGGGAGTCATCTGCGGTTTTTGGTGCGCTTTTGTGTTTCTGCAGCGGTTTTGCAATGGTTTTTCTGCAAAGTGGGTTGTTACAATGCAAAATCATTGTCATTCTTTGCAGTGTTTTTACATGTTCATTCATTTAATAACTCTGCAAAAAAAAAGCAGGTATTCGACAAAAGTCAGAAATAAATCTGCAGGTGTTGTTGTGTGTGTGTGTGTGTTTGTGTGTGTGTGTTTGTGTTTGTGTGTGTTTTTGTTGTGGTGTGTGGTTTTTTTTTTGGTTTTTTTTCGTGTGCGTATTTTCAGAAATCTCAGATTTTGCTGGGACTGTAAAAAGCAGCGTTAGCATGGATTTGCATAAAACCAAGGAATAACGCTGCAAAAAGCAAAGTGTGAACATAGCCTAAGAGCCCCTTTGGCCAGTATAACCGTGGCCATGTTGGCTGCCTTCTTTTTCAAAAATGGTGATAAGATTCAGCCGAATCTTAAACTTACTGCACACGACTATTATTTCCACTGAGAAAAATGGTCTGATTTATGCTGATCAGACTGGGATCCATTTTTCTCGGCGGTGGAGCATAAAAGGTTTCTCCATTTTCAGTCTGTTAATTTTTTTTTATTTTTTTTCCACTCAGACTTGGGTGGCCGATTTTGGGAAGCAAATCATACATGTTATGATTTATATATTTTTATTTTTGAATTTTTTTATTTCTTTGGCGCTCCATTGGGAGACCCAGACAATTGACAATTGGGTGTATAGCTACTGCCTCCGGAGGCCACACAAAGCATTACACTTAAAAGTGTAAGGCCCCTCCCCTTCTGCCTATACACCCCCCGTGGGATCACGGGCTCCTCAGTTTTCAAGCTTTGTGCGAAGGAGGTCAGACATCCACGCATAGCTCCACTGTTTAGTCAGCAGCAGCTGCTGACTATGTCGGATGGAAGAAAAGAGGACCCATACGAGGGCCCCCAGCATGCTCCCTTCTCACCCCACTTTTGTCGGCGGTGTTTGTTAAGGTTGAGGTACCCATTGCGGGTACAGAGGCTGGAGCTCACATGCTGCATCCTTCCCCATCCCCCTTAGGGCTCTGGGTGAAGTGGGATTTACCGGTCTCCAGGCACAGAGACCGTGCTCCGTCCACAGCCCCTGGGAATCTGCTGGATATGGAGCGGAGTATCGTCAGGGACAGGGCCCTGCTACGCCAAGGTACTCTGTGTCCCCGTACAGACCGCGCGCACACTGCAGCATTGCTGGGTGTGTTAGTGCGCCGGGGACAATAGCGCTGCGCGCTTGTGCCACACTTCCACAGCTTGCTGAGGGAGTTAGTGTGTTGGGAACTGCCGCGTATGCCCCTGCTGGCAGTTTTTACTGCGGCGCGGCTGGGACTTGTGGTGCGCCGGGGACTTCCGCGCTGGCCGTGCATATTTGTCGGCCGCGTTTTTTACTAGAGTCCCCGGCTTTTGCGGCCTAGTTTCCTTTCGTTCCCGCCCCCAGGCCTGCCAGTCAGGGGAAGGGCGGGACGCTGTACAGAACGTCAGCGCCGAGGGCTGGAATCTGCTTTACATACTCCAGCCCTCACATTGAGCACAGTGGGAAGCCAGTTTCCCGCACTTAGTCTGAGGCACGCCCACGGTCCGCCCCTCTTCACAGAACGCCGGCAGCCATTCCTGTGTGCAGGCTGAGCTGGAAATGGGAGACAAGTTCTGGGAGACCCAGACACGGGATTCTGGCGACTACACACCCGCTTTTAGCGGGCGGTAAGCGGCACCTCCGGTGCTGACCCCACTAGTGACGAAGTGTTCAATTGTATTTTTATGCTTGCATGCTATACATTGCACTAAACGGTCGCTGGTGATTCTTGACTATATACCCTCCTGGATTGCTCTGTGGAGAATACAGCATGTCGTCCGCAAAAAACAGGGGTGCCAAGGCACAGGCTTTCTATGCTGCTTGCACCGCTTGTGAGGCTGTTCTACCGGCAGGTTCCACTGACCCCCATTGTGTGCAGTGTTCGGCCCCTGTGCCCCCTGCTCGGCCGGGGCCTCTGCTGGAGGTGTCCCAGAGAGATCCACCTGTGAATACTGTCCAGGTGACGGGGACAGAGTTTGCAATTTTTGCGGATAGATTATCTGTGACTATGTCTCAGATTCTAGAAACTTTGCAGTCTAGACCAGTAACTCAGACCATGGGCACTGTTGATTCATTGCTCCCTGGTCCCCCTCAGTTGGAACAGCTCCGGGCTCCGGGGGTGTCCCATGCATCCCAGGGTGATGGCTCTGACACGGACGACAGTCCCAGACAGCCTAAGCGAGCTCGCTATGAGCGGCCCTCTACATCATCTCACTGGTCAGGGTCTCAGCAGGAGGATTCTCTGTGTGATGAGCCGGAGGTAGCTGATCAGGATTCTGATCCTGAGACCGCTCTCAATTTGGATACTCCTGATGGTGACGCCATAGTGAATGATCTCATAGCGTCCATCAATAAAATGTTGGATATTTCTCCCCCAGCTCCTCCAGTGGAGGAGTCAGCTTCACAGCAGGAGAAATTCCATTTCAGGTATCCCAAGCGTAAATTAAGTACTTTTCTGGACCACTCGGATTTTAAAGAGTCAGTCCAGAAACACCACGCTTATCCAGATAAGCGTTTCTCCAAACGGCTTAAGGATACACGTTATCCCTTTCCTCCTGACGTGGTCAAGAGCTGGACCCAGTGTCCCAAGGTGGATCCCCCTATCTCCAGGCTTGCGGCTAGATCCATAGTTGCAGTGGAGGATGGGGCTGCACTTAAAGATGCCACTGACAGACAGATGGAGCTCTGGTTGAAATCCATCTATGAAGCTATCGGCGCGTCGTTTGCTCCTGCATTCGCAGCCGTATGGGCACTCCAAGCTATTTCAGCTGGTCTTACACAGATTGACACGGTCACACGTACATCTGTTCCGCAGGTGGCATCCTTAACCTCTCAAATGTCTGCATTTGCGTCTTACGCGATTAATGCGGTTCTGGACTCTACGAGCCGTACGGCAGTGGCATCCGCCAACTCCGTGGTTTTACGCAGAGCCTTGTGGTTAAGGGAATGGAAAGCAGATTCTGCTTCCAAAAAATGTTTAACCAGTTTGCCATTTTCTGGTGACCGGCTGTTTGGTGAGCGTTTGGATGAAATCATTAAACAGTCCAAGGGTAAGGATTCATCCTTACCTCAGCCCAGACAAAACAAACCCCAACAGAGGAGGGGACAGTCGGGGTTTCGGTCCTTTCGAGGCTCGGGCAGGTCCCAATTCTCCTCGTCCAAAAGGACTCAAAAGGATCAGAGGAGTTCAGATTCTTGGCGGGCTCAGTCACGCCCAAAAAAGACAGCCGGAAGACCCGCTACCAAGGCGGCTTCCTCATGACTTCCGGCCTCCTCCCTCCGCATCCTCGGTCGGTGGCAGGCTCTCCCACTTTGGCGACATTTGGCTGCCACAGGTCCAAGACCGTTGGGTGCGAGACATTCTGTCTCACGGGTACAGGATAGAGTTCAGTTCTCGTCCTCCAACTCGATTCTTCAGAACGTCTCCGCCTCCCGACCGAGCCGATGCTCTTCTGCAGGCGGTGTGCACTCTAAAGGCGGAAGGAGTGGTGATCCCTGTTCCTCTTCAAGAGCAAGGTCACGGTTTTTACTCCAATTTGTTTGTGGTACCAAAAAAGGACGGGTCTTTCCGTCCTGTTCTGGACCTAAAACTTCTCAACAACCACGTGAGAACCAGACGGTTCCGGATGGAATCCCTCCGATCCGTCATCGCCGCAATGTCTCAAGGAGATTTCCTAGCATCAATAGACATCAAGGATGCTTATCTCCACGTACCGATTGCTCCAGAGCATCAGCGTTTTCTACGCTTCGTTATAGGAGACGAACACCTTCAGTTCGTAGCCCTGCCTTTTGGTCTGGCGACAGCCCCACGGGTCTTCACCAAAGTCATGGCAGCTGTAGTTGCAGTCCTGCACTCTCAGGGACACTCCGTGATCCCTTACTTAGACGATCTGCTGGTCAAGGCGCCTTCTCAAGAGGCATGCCAACACAGCCTGAACGTGGCGCTGGAGACCCTCCAGGGTTTCGGGTGGATCATCAACTTTTCCAAGTCAAATCTAACCCCGACCCAGTCGATAACATATCTTGGCATGGAGTTTCATACTCTCTCAGCGATAGTGAAGCTTCCGCTTGTCAAACAGCGTTCACTACAGACAGGGGTGCAATCTCTCCTTCAAGGCCAGTCACACCCCTTGAGACGCCTCATGCACTTCCTAGGGAAGATGGTGGCAGCAATAGAGGCAGTCCCTTTCGCGCAGTTTCATCTGCGTCCACTACAATGGGACATTCTCTGCCAATGGGACGGGAGGTCGAAGTCCCTCGACAGCAACGTCTCGCTCTCTCAGGCGGCCAAGGATTCTCTTCGATGGTGGCTGCTTCCCACCTCATTGTCGAAAGGGAAATCCTTCCTACCCCCATCCTGGGCGGTGGTGACGACAGATGCGAGTCTGTCAGGGTGGGGAGCAGTCTTTCTCCACCACAGGGCTCAAGGTACGTGGACTCAGCAAGAGTCCACCCTTCAGATCAACGTTCTGGAGATCAGAGCAGTGTATCTTGCCCTACAAGCCTTCCAGCAGTGGCTGGAAGGCAAGCAGATCCGTATTCAGTCGGACAACTCCACAGCGGTGGCATACATCAACCACCAAGGAGGAACTCGCAGTCGGCAAGCCTTCCAGGAAGTCCGGCGGATTCTGACGTGGGTGGAAGACACGGCTTCCACCATATCCGCAGTTCACATCCCAGGCGTGGACAACTGGGAAGCAGACTTCCTCAGTCGCCAGGGTATGGACGCAGGGGAATGGTCTCTTCACCCGGACGTGTTTCAGGAGATCTGTCTCCGCTGGGGGATGCCGGACGTCGACCTCATGGCGTCTCGGCACAACAACAAGGTCCCAGTTTTCATGGCACGGTCTCACGATCACCGAGCTCTGGCGGCAGACGCCTTAGTTCAAGATTGGTCGCAGTTCCGGCTTCCTTATGTGTTTCCACCTCTGGCTCTGTTGCCCAGAGTGCTGCGCAAGATCAGGTCCGACTGCTGCCGTGCCATCCTCGTCGCTCCAGACTGGCCGAGGAGGTCGTGGTACCCGGATCTGTGGCACCTCGCGGTAGGCCAACCGTGGGCACTACCAGACCGACCAGACTTGCTGTCTCAAGGGCCGTTTTTCCATCAGAATTCTGCGGCCCTGAACCTGACTGTGTGGCCATTGAGTCCTGGATCCTAGCGGGCTCAGGATTGTCTCAAGAGGTCATTGCCACCATGAGACAGGCCAGAAAACCTACCTCCGCCAAGATATACCACAGGACGTGGAAAATATTCTTGTCTTGGTGCTCTGCGCAGGGAGTCTCTCCCTGGCCATTTGGATTGCCTACTTTTCTTTCCTTCCTGCAATCCGGGTTGGAAAAAGGTTTGTCGCTCAGCTCCCTCAAGGGGCAAGTCTCAGCGCTATCTGTATTTTTTCAGAAGCGCCTAGCACGACTTCCTCAGGTACGCACGTTCCTGCAAGGGGTCTGTCATATCGTCCCTCCTTACAAGCGGCCGTTAGAGCCCTGGGATCTGAACAGGGTTCTAATTGTTCTTCAGAAGCCGCCTTTCGAGCCTATGAGGGATGTTTCCCTTTCTCGCCTTTCACAGAAAGTAGCCTTTCTAGTAGCGGTCACGTCTCTCCGGAGAGTGTCCGAGCTAGCAGCGCTGTCATGCAAATCTCCCTTCCTGGTGATTCACCAGGACAAGGTGGTTCTGCGCCCGATTCCGGAGTTTCTCCCTAAGGTGGTATCCCCGTTTCATCTTAATCAGGATATCTCTTTGCCTTCCTTGTGCCCTCATCCAGTTCATCAATGTGAAAAGGATTTGCATTTGTTGGATCTCGTGAGAGCGCTCAGGATCTACATTTCCCGCACGGCGCCCCTGCGCCGCTCGGATGCACTCTTTGTCCTTGTCGCTGGTCAGCGCAAAGGGTCGCAAGCTTCCAAATCCACCCTGGCTCGGTGGATCAAGGAACCAATTCTTGAAGCCTACTGTTCTGCTGGGCTTCCGGTTCCCTCAGGGCTGAAGGCCCATTCTACCAGAGCCGTGGGTGCGTCCTGGGCTTTACGGCACCAGGCTACGGCTCAGCAGGTGTGCCAGGCGGCTACCTGGTCGAGTCTGCACACTTTTACCAAACACTATCAAGTGCATACCTACGCTTCGGCGGACGCCAGCCTAGGTAGACAAGTCCTTCAGGCGGCGACTGCCCACCTGTAGGGTAGGGCTGTTTTTACGGTCCTATCACGAGGGGTTATTATACCCACCCAGGGACTGCTTTTGGACGTCCCAATTGTCTGGGTCTCCCAATGGAGCGCCAAAGAAGAAGGGAATTTTGTTTACTTACCGTAAATTCCTTTTCTTCTAGCTCCAATTGGGAGACCCAGCACCCGCCCTGTTTGCTTAGGGATTTTTGTTTTTTCGGGTACACATGTTGTTCATGTTGAATGGTTTCGGTTCTCCGATGTTCCTTCGGATTGAATTTGTTCTTAAACCAGTTATTGGCTTTCCTCCTTCTTGCTTTGGCACTAAAACTGAGGAGCCCGTGATCCCACGGGGGGTGTATAGGCAGAAGGGGAGGGGCCTTACACTTTTAAGTGTAATGCTTTGTGTGGCCTCCGGAGGCAGTAGCTATACACCCAATTGTCAACTGTCTGGGTCTCCCAATTGGAGCTAGAAGAAAAGGAATTTACGGTAAGTAAACAAAATTCCCTTCTTTTTCTTTTTTTTTCTTTTAGTCTCAGGAAAAGAAATCAGACGTGCATTGAGTAACATTGGTCCAAACGTGATCCGATTTTTTTCATGAATAAGTGCTATTCGAAAATGCAGTAGTTTGCACAAGCTGTTATCCTGTTCTCTCGGATTTCTGCTATTGCAGATCCCTTTTTGATTTTCAGCTTTTTCTTGAAAAGAAAATCTTTATTTGAGTATAACACTTTGAATACGTAACTTTCGAGATTTTTAAGATTTAGCGCTCTTGAACCTTTAGAAACAACTGATTTGCTATAGAGAGAAACTACCTTTAAATAGCAAAGCGCGTGGGAATACGTACGGTAGCAATCTTCTGATAAAGTTCCTAACCCTGTCCTAGCAGTTAAAGGGTAAAAAGAAACCCAGAGTGATTGTATGGAGGTGAAACTAAAATGCAGTATATGTGTTTCTATTGCAGGCAGGGTCCATGTTGTATTACATGCAGTATATCTCGTTAGCGGTCACTGTGAATGGTAACACGTTAATGTAATATGTTTCATGACACATGTATTTGTATCTCAGGGTACATGCTTGAGCCAGATCCAGACAAGAGACCAGACATCTATCAAGTATCCTATTTTGCCTTTAAGTTAGCGAAGAGAGAATGTCCTGTACCTAATGTACAAGTAAGTGCTGAGATTGATGCTTTGTGTCTTGAGTTGTAGCCTTAGGGGGCGCAGAAGTAGCAGTCGCACCTCTGCCCTATTCCAGATATTGCATTGGGGTTTAGAGCCTTTACTTCTGCCTTTACTTGTCCCGTTTCTTCTTGAATAGTTGGGGACTAGCCAAGGGATTCCACTTGGTCCATTGGTTTTGAGCATTCGCTGTGTGTTGTAATGGAGATAGTCTTCACATTCTCCATCATAATACACTTTTTATATTTTTATAGCTTTTGAAGAATGAGGCAGTGAATTTAGTATTTGCACTCTTGTATTATTTAGGAATCCACCATCCCTGCAAAGTTGCCTGAACCAGTGAAAGCAGCAGAAGCGGCAGCTAAGAAATCCCAGCCGAAGGCCAGGTGAGTTCCATGAGAGTTGTCATCTGCGAGAATCTGTGCGTTTAGTGGCCGCACATGGTCTGATATCCTAGACAAAGACAGTTTTGAGAAAAAACATTTGTGCATGTCTACAACTCCTTACCGGTCAGGGGGTCCTTGTAGGGAGAACAGAGGCTTCTAAAGTGAGAGCTACTCTTAAGCTGACAACCATAATCTTTAAATTGCTGTTGGCCAGTAGCTATCGTGTTTCTCCGAAAATAAGACAGTCTTATATTATTTTTTACCCTGAAAAAAATGTGCTAGGCTTATTTTCGGGTGAACACAGTTGTGGGTAGGTTTTACCCCCCCACCCCTCCCTCCAAGGAGAATCCTACTTACGTGACCAGGTGTCCAGCAGGGGAGCCTGGGATGCAGTGCAGTGGAGCGTGAGGACCTGCGGTGGAATGCATGGTGGACTTGGGATGGGCCTTCATACGTTACACCATTTGTTTTGGTTTTTTTCTTCGGCGCTCCATTGGGAGACCCAGACGATTGGGTGTATAGTACTGCCTCCGGAGGCCACACAAAGCATTACACTAAAAAGTGTAAGGCCCCTCCCCTTCTGGCTATACACCCCCAGTGGGATCACTGGCTCACCAGTTTTCTGCTTTGTGCGAAGGAGGTCAGACATCCACGCATAGCTCCACTGTTTTTAGTCAGCAGCAGCTGCTGACTATGTCGGATGGAAGAAAAGTGGGCCCATATGGGGCCCCCAGCATGCTCCCTTCTCACCCCACTTTTGTCGGGTGTTTGTTAAGGTTGAGGTACCCATTGCGGGTACGGAGGCTGGAGCCCACATGCTGTTTTCCTTCCCCATCCCCCCTCAGGGCTCTGGGTGAAGTGGGATCTTACAGGTCTCCAGGCACTGAGACCGGGCTCCATCCACAGACCCAGAGAACCTGCTGGATATGGAGCTGAGTATCGTCAGGGACAGGGCCCTGCTACATTAAGGTACTCTGTGTCCCCGTACACATCGCGCACACACACACCAGCATTGCTGGGAGTGCTAGTGCGCCGGGGACAACAGCGCGGAGCGCTCGTGCTATTATTCACGGCGGCTTTGCTGTGTGAATTTATGTATTGGGAACTGCCGCGCCGGGCCGCTGCTAGGTGTTTTTACACTGTGGCGCGGCTGGGACTTGTGGTGCGCCGGGGACTCCGCGCTGGCCGTGCACATAGGACGGCCGCGCTTATTACTCGAGTCCCCGGCTTTGCGGCCTAGTTTTCGTTTCGTTCCCGCCCCCAGCCCTGCCAGTCAGGGGAGAGGCGGGACGCTGTACAGAAAGTCAGCGCCGAGGGCTGGAGTCTGCTTTGCATTCTCCAGCCCCCTTCACTGGACACAGTGGGACGCCGGTTTCCCGCTCTTGCCTGGGGCACGCCCACGGCCCGCCCCTCGTCACACGAGCTGGAGAAGGACGCCGGCAGCCATTCCTGCAGTCCGAGCTGGCAGCCAGTCACAGGACTCTGGCGACCACACACCCGCCTATAGGCGGGCGGTAAGCAGCACCTGAAGTGCTGACCCCACTAAATACCGTTGTGTCCATTTGTATTTTATGCTTACACTGCACTGTAGGTCGCTATTTTTGGCTATATGCCCTCCTAGATGGCGAGACAACAGCAGCAAAAAAGCAAGGGTGCTAAAGCACAGGCTTTCTATGCTGCTTGTATTGCATGTGCTGAAGTGTTCATTTGTACTTATGCTTGTATGCTATACATTGCACGGTACGGTCGCTATTCTTGGCTATATTCTCCTAGAATGGCTAGACTACAGCAGCAAAAAAGCAAAGGTGCCAAGGCACAGTTTTTCTAGGCTGCTTGTATTGCATGCCACCGGCAGGTTCCACTGACCCCCGTTGTGTGCAATGCTCCCCTGTAGCACTTGGTCAGCCGGGGTCTCTACTAGAGGTGGCCAAAGGAACCACCTGTGAACCCTGTCCATGGACAGGGACGGTGTTGCAGTTTCGGCTGATAGATTGTCATGGAATAGTGACTTGCAGTCAAGACAGGCCATGGGCAATCTTGATCATTGCTCCCTGGCCACCCTCATTTGGAACAAAATCAGTGCTCCGGGGGGGGTCCCAGGCATTCCAGGGTGAAGGCTCTGACACGGACGACAGTCCCAGACAGCCTAAGCGAGCTCGCTGGGAGCGGCACTCGGCCTCATCACTAGTCAGGGTCACAGCAGAGGACTCTCTGTATGATGAGGCAGACGTAGCTGATCAGGACTTTGATCCTGACACCGCTCTCAATCCGGCACCGGATGGTGACGCCATGGTGACCGATCTTATAGCGTCCAGCAATGGCATGTTGGATATCTCTCCCCCAGCTCCTTCAGTGAAGGAGTCAGCTTCCCAGCAGGAGAAATCCCATTTCAGTATCTCAAGCGTACATTGAGTACTTTTCTGGCCACGCTGACTTCAGAGAAGCAGTGCAGAATCACCACGCTTACCAGATAAGCGTTTCTCCAAATGTATTAAGGATACATGTTATCCCTTTCCCCCTGACGTGGTCAGGCGCTGGACCCAGGGTCCAAAGGTGGATCCCCCAATCTCCAGGCTTGCGGCTAGATCCATAGTTGCAGCGGAGATGGGACTTCACTTAAAGATGCCATTGACAGACAGATGGACCTCTGGTTGAAATCTGTCTATGAAGCTATCGGCGTGTCGGTTGCTCCGGCATTCGCAGCCGTATGGGCACTCTAAGCTATGTCAGCTGGTCTTGCGCAGCTGGTCTTGAGCACAGGTACATCTGTGCCGCAGGTAGCGTCCTTATCCTCGCAATGTCTGCATTGCGACTTTCCCTATTAATGCTGTCCGAGAGAGACAGTCGAGGTTTCGGTCATCCCCAGGCTCGGGCAGGTCCAAATTGTCCTAGTCCAAAAGGGCTCAAAAGGCTCAGGGGCTCAGATTCCAGGCGGGCTCAATCACGCCCAAGGAAGGCAGCCAGAGGAACCGCTTCCAAGGCGGTCTCCTCATGACTTTAAGCTCTCTCTCTCCGCATCCGCGGTTGGTGGCAGACTCTCTCGCCTTGGCGACATTTAGCTGCCACAGGTCACAGACCGGTGGGTGAGAGACATTGTGTCTCACGTGTACAGGATAGAGTTCTGTTCTCGGCCTCCGGCTCGATTCTTCAGAACTTACCCACCTACCCACCGAGCCGATGCTCTTCTGCAGGCAGAAGGAGTGGTAATTCCTGTTCCTCCTCAGGAACAAGACACGGTTTTTCCTCCAATCTGATTGTGGGGGACCTAAAACTGCTCAACAAGCAGTTGAGCATTTCCTAGCATCAATAGACACAGGATGCTTATCTCCACGTGCCGATTGCTCCAGAGCACCAACGTTTGCTACGTTTCGTTATTGAAGACGAGCATCTTCAGTTCGTAACCCTGCCCTTCGGTCTGGCGACAGCCCTACGGGTTTTCACCAAGTTCAGGGCAGCAGTGGGAGCAGTCCTGCACTCTCAGGGTCACTCGGTGATCCTTCCTTGGACGGTCGACTGGTCAAGGCACCCTCTCAAGAGGCATGCCAACACAGCCTGAGCGTAGCGCTGGAGACTCTCCAGAGTTTCGGGTGGATCATCAACTTCTCAAGGTTAAATCTGACACCGACCCAATCGCTGACATATCTGGGCATGGAGTGTCACGCTCCCTCAGCGATAGTGAAGCTTCCGCTGGACACGTTCACTACAGACGGGGGTGCAGTCTCTCCTTCACGGCCAGTCACACCCCTTAACACGACTCATGCAGAGGCAGTCACTTTCGCGCAGTTTCATCTGCGTCCACTCCAATGTGGCATTCTTTGCCAATGGGATGGGAAGTCGACGTCCCTAGAAGGAACGTCCCCCTTCTCAGACGGTCAAGGACTCTCTTCAGAGGAGTCCATCCTTCAAATCAATGTGCTGGAAATCTGGGCAGTGTATCTTGCCCTGCAAGCCTTCCAGCCGTGGCTGGAAAGCACACACATCCGAATTCGGTCGGACAACTCCACAGCGGTGGCATACATCTACCACCAAGGCGGAACACGCAGTCGGCAAGCCTCCCAGGAAGTCCGGCGGAGTCTGATGGGGGTGGAAGACAGAGCATCCACCATATCCGCAGTTCACATCCCGGGCGCAGAAAACTGGGAAGCAGACTTCCTCAGTTGCCAGGGTATGGACGCAGGGGAAGGGTATCTTCACCCGGACGGTTTTCAGGAAATCTGTCAATGCTGGGGGTTGCTGAACGTCGACCTAATAGCGTCTCGGCACAACAACAAGGTTCCGATTTTCATGGCGCGGTATCACGATCAAAGAGCTCTGGCGGCAGACGCCTTAGTTCAGGTTTGGTCGCAGTTCCAGCTACCTATGTGTTTCCCCCTCTGACACTGCTGCCCAGAGGGCTACGCAACATCAGGTCCGTTTGCCGCCGCGCCATCTTCATCGCCACAGACTGGCCGAGGAGGTCGTAGTCCCCGGATCTGTGGCATCTCACGGTCTGCCAACCGTGGGCACTACCAGCCCGGCCAGACTTACTGTCCCAAGGGCCGTTTTTTCCATCTGAATTCTACGGCCCTGAACCTGACGGTATGGCCTTTGAGTCCTGAATCCTAGCGTCTTCAGGATTATTTCAGGACGTCATTGCCACCATGAGACAGACTAGAAAACCGACGTCTGCCAAGATCTACCACAGGATGTGGAGGATATTCTTCTCTTAATGCTCTGCTCAGGGAGTGTCTCCCTGCCCATTTGCATTCCCTACTTTTCCTTCCTTCCTGCAATCTGGTTTGGAAAAAGGTTGTCACTCGGCTCCCTCAAAGGACAAGTCTCAGCGCTATCTGTATTCTTCAGAAGCGCCTAGCACCACTTCCTCAGGTACACACGTTCCTGCAGGAGGTTTGTCACATTGTCCCTCTGTACAAACGGCCGTTGGACCCATGGGATCTGAACAGGGTACTAATTGCTCTCCAGAAGCCGCCCTTCGAGCCTCTGAGAGATGTTTCACTCTCTCGACTTTCCCAGAAAGAGGCCTTTCTGGTAGCGGTCACGTCTCTTAGGAGAGTGTCCGAGCTAGCAGCGCTGTCATCCAAAAGCTTCCTTCCTGGTGTTTCACGAAGGCAAGGCAGTGCTGCGCCCGATTCCGGAGTTCTCCCTAAGGTGGTATCCCCCTTTCATCGCAATCAGGATATCTCCTTACCTTCCTTTTGCCTCATCCATTTCATCGATATGAAATGGATTTGCATTTGTTGGATCTGGTGAGAGCACTCAGAATCTACATTTCCCGCACGGCGCCTCTGCGCCGCTCGGATGCACTCTCTGTGCTTGTCGCTAATCAGCGTAAAGAGTCGCAGGCTTCCAAATCCACCCTGGCTCGATGGATCAAGGAACCAATTCTTGAAGCCTACTGTTCTGCTGGGCTTCCGGTTCCATCAGGGCTGAAAGCCCATTTTACCAGAGCCGTGGGTGCGCCCTAGGCATTACGGCACCAGGCTACGGCTCAGCAGGTGTGCCAGGCAGCTACCTGGTCGAGTCTGCACACTTTCACCAAGCATTGTCAGGTGCATACCTACGCTTAGGCGGATGCCAGCTTAGGTAGAAGAGTCCTGCAGGCGGCGGTTGCCTCCTTGTAGGGAAGGGCTGTTTTCCAGCTCTAACATGAGGTATTTCTTTACCCACCCAGGGACAGCTTTTGGACGTCCCAATTGTCTGGGTCTCCCAATGGAGCGCCGAAGAAGAAGGGAATTTTGTTACTTACCGTAAATTCCTTTTCTTCTAGCTCCTATTGGGAGACCCAGCACCCGCCCTGTTGTCCTTCGGGATTTTTGGTTGTTTTTCGGGTACACATGTTGTTCATGTTGAATGGTTTTCAGTTCTCCGATGTTACTTCGGAGTGAATTTGTTTAAACCAGTTATTGGCTTTCCTCCTTCTTGCTTTTGCTCTAAAACTGGTGAGCCAGTGATCCCACTGGGGGTGTATAGCCAGAAGGGGAGGGGCCTTACACTTTTTAGTGTAATGCTTTGTGTGGCCTCCGGAGGCAGTACTATACACCCAATCGTCTGGGTCTCCCAATAGGAGCTAGAAGAAAAGGAATTTACGGTAAGTAACAAAATTCCCTTCTTTTCACCACCTCTTACACGTGCTCTAAGTTTGGTCAAGTATGCTTGTTGTATCAGTGGGGACAGGAGAGAAGTCTAAAATCCAACATTCCCAACTTTTTCCATGTTCCAACATCTGTCGTCGGAGCACTCCATGAGCAGTAGACGTCAACAGGTTTGGCTGGCATTCCTCTTATGTTTGTCTTTCTGAATTTTAGGCTCTCTGCTTTGACTCTACAGGAGGACCCCTTTTTGTCTGTTATTTACATATTCCTCTAGTTTAACATATCAAATCAAGTTGTCCAGAAAACATATTTTGATTTCTTGGAGGTCAAAGGGGTTTTCTCTTGTTTTTATGTTCAGTATTGGTCCCTGCTTGCTGGCAGTCAGTGTGTGCCTGAAGGTTGACTGTTCAGACCAGGGGAATGGCTGTGCCACTGACCTGAGCTGTGCATTTTGATGCTACAAGTAGACATCGCTTTTCCACCGCAGCATCGGAGGAGCACAGGGAGACTGAAGGTGACCACATCCAACGATGCAACCAGATTCGGGGCAGCAGTGGCTCTAAATTAAAAAGTTTTTTGCAAGAATGTGCCCCTTGCCTAGTAACCGGCCACCTTTGCAGTCCATTGGGTGACCTATACACAAGCTGAAAATTCTAGAATTAAAAATCCCTTCATTCTTGGAGTGGAGAGGATTTTTTAATAAGAGGTAAATTGCAAAGTTGCTTATTATTTCAAGGGCTTTGCAATTTTACCCATTTAACACAAGATGGGCGCTCTATTTTATATTGACCTGAGGAAGGCCTTACAGTTGAAACGCGTTGTATTTCTACTTTTACAAATTACACTGGGGAACGCAATTTTTTAGGAGTTAGGTCAGACAACTGTTCTTAATTAATTTTTGGATGCTGAATCCAGATATGATCTCAGTTTTTCTCTATCACGTCAAGTTTTTGAACTATAGGATTTTTGTCTTCTCAAAAATATGTAAACTACTGTACCTAAAAAGTTTTTTTTTTTTTTTTTTAAATAGTACAAATATGAACAAAAAATGAAATATATAAGAAATAGGCATGACAAATGTTTTTTAACACCATCATGTTTTTTTTACAAAGGAGATATATATATATATAGATAGATAGAGATGTGTACATGTGTGTGTGTGTGTGTGTGTGTGTGTGTATATGTGAATATATATGTGTGTATGTGTGTGTGTATGTATGTACGTGTGTGTATATATATATATATATATATATATATATATATATATATATATATATATATATATATATATATATATATATATATATATATATATATATATATATATATAAGTATTTAAGGTAAAAATGTACATTTATAGCTTTTTCTGGAGTGTTTAACTTGAGGACAATCACGTTTGATGCTCCAGCAATAGTCAGCCATCATATGTACATCCCATCTACCCTGGTGACGGTATTCCATAACCTCCAAATCTTGGTGAAATTGTTCACCTTGCTCATCGCTAACAGCACCAAGATTTCTTTGTCGCTCCATTGGGAGACCCAGACAATTGGGGTGTATAGCTTCTGCCTCCGGAGGCCACACAAAGTATTACACTTTAAAAAGTGTAACCCCTCCCCTCTGCCTATACACCCTCCCGTGCATCACGGGCTCCTCAGTTTTATGCTTTGTGTGGAAGGAGGCACACATCCACTCATGCATTCTCATATTAGTTATATCGGTTGGAAGAAAAGTGGGCCCCCGGCATGTTCCCTTCTCACCCCACTACGTCGGCGGTGCTGTTAAGGTTGAGGTACCCATTGCGGGTACAAAGGCTGGAGCCTCATGCCGTTTTCCTTCACCATCCCTTAGCGGCTCTGGGAGAAGTGGGATCCTGACCGGTCATCCATTTACTGGGACCGTGCTCCCTCCGCAGCCCCTGTGGGAATCTGCTGGACAGGAGTCTATTCATCCTCAGGGACCGGGCCCTGCATCTCTAAGGTACTCTGTGTCCCCATGGGGGCTGTGCATGGAGCGCCTTCTTCCCGGACGCTGCAGCAGCTGCTGTTTTGTGAAGACCAGCGGACTTCCGCGCCGACCGCGCCTGCTTGTCGGCCGCGGTCTTAAATTTAGTCCCCGGCTTCATTGCGGCCTAGTAGCAAAACTCCCGCCCCCGGGCCTGCCTGTCAGGGGTAAGGGCGGGACTGCCGACCTGACGTCGGATTTGAGGGCCGGAGCATCCTGTATGTTTCCTCCCCCCTCACTGATCACTGTGGGGACCCCAGATTCCGGCACTTTTCTAGCGCCGCCCACGGCTCCACTCCTCCCCAGAGAGCTCCGGCAGCCATTTTTTTGGCATTCTGCCGGTGGAGGATTACCAGGAAAGAGCTCTGCAAATCTGGGAGGCCTAAGGCAGGGAATCTGGAGGACACACACTCCGCTTTTTAGCGGTCGGTAAGCCACACCGGTCACCCGGTGCTGGTCCCCTTAGGGTGCCGGAATAGATACGTATTATTTATATATATATATATATATATATATATATATACTTCTGTTCGGTCGGGCTATATACCCTTTCCCATATACCCTCAGTGATCACTCTCCTAGGAGACAACAGCATGTCGTCCACAAGGAGCAAGGGTGCTAAGGCACAGGGTTTTTTTGCGACCTGTACCTTTTGTGCGGCTATGTTACCTGCGGGTTCCACCTACCCTCACTGTGAGCAATGCTCGACCCCTGTTTTGCTTGCTCAGCTGGAGCCTCGGTCACTAGTGGGCCCCTCGGCTCAGGTAGACCCCCCTGCTCCCCCTGTCCAGGCGGCAGGGACAGAGTTTGCCGTTTTTGCTGAGAAACTCTCTGAGTCACTTTCACAATCCATGGCTCAGTCTATGGGCAAATGGTCTGCCAAGCTGCTAGAGGCTTTGCAGTCCAGACCGTTCCTTACACAGGCCCCGGGCCCTGTTGGATCGTCGCCTCCAGGCCCCCCTCGGTCCGCGCCGCAGCGCGCTCCCAGGGGGGCCCTAGGTCTCACGTGGAGGACTCCTGCCCGGACCACAGTCCCAGACCGGCTAAGCGGGCTCGCTGGGAATCTTCCCCGACTTCTTCACGCTGCTCGGGTTCCCAGCTTGAGGACTCTCTGGAGGACGAGGCGGACGTCGCAGCTCAGGGCTCTGACCCTGACGTTGCTCTCAATCTTGATACACCTGAAGGGGACGCCTAAAGGCCCCGTCACACTAAGCAACATCGCTAGCAACATCGCTGGTAACGAACAACTTTTGTGACGTTGCTAGCGATGTTGCTGTGTGTGACATCCAGCAACAACCTGGCCCCTGCTGTGAGGTCGTTGGTTGTTGCTGAATGTCCTGGGCCATTTTTTAGTTGTTGCTGTCCCGCTGTGTGTGACAGCGAGACAGCAACAACTAATGTGCAGTGAGCAGGAGCCGGCTTCTGCTGAGGCTGGTAACCAATGTAAACATCGGGTAACCAAGAAGCCCTGTCCTTGGTTACCCGATATTTACCTTTGATACCAGCCTCCTCCGCTCTCACTGTCAGTGCCGGCTCCTGCTGTGTGCACATGTAGCTGCAGCACACATCAGGTAATGAACCCGATGTGTGCTGTAACTAGGAGAGCAAGGAGCCAGCACTAAGCATTGTGCGCTGCTCCCTGCTCTGTGCACATTTAGCTGCAGCACACATCAGGTAATTAACCCGATGTGTGCTGTAACTAGGAGAGCAAGGAGCCAGCGCTAAGCATTGTGCGCTGCTCCCTGCTCTGTGCACATTTAGCTGCAGCACACATCGGGTTAATTAACCTGATGTGTGCTGTAACTAGGAGACTGGGGGCTGGTCACTGGTTGCTGGTGAGCTCACCAGCAACTCGTGTAGCCACGCTCCAGCGATCCCTGCCAGGTCAGGTTGCTGGTGGGATCGCTGGAGCGTCGCAGTGTGACAGCTCACCAGCAACCTCCTAGCAACTTACCAGCGATCCCTATCGTTGTTGGGATCGCTGGTAAGTTGCTTAGTGTGACTGGACCTTTAGTAAATGACCTTATCTCGTCCATCAACCAGGTGTTAGATCTATCTCCCCCGCCTCCACCTGTAGAGAAGTCGACTTCTCAGCAGGAGAAACACCAGTTTCGGTTCCCTAAACGTACACTGAGTGCGTTTTTCGATCACTCTAACTTCAGAGATGCTGTCCAGAAACCCAGAGCGGTTCCGGACAAGCGCTTTACTAAGCGCCTTACTGACACGCGTTACCCCTTCCCCTCTGACGTAGTTAAGGGTTGGGCTCAATGTCTCAAGGTGGATCCTCCAGTCTCTAGATTGGCGGCTAGATCTGTGGTATCGGTTGCAGATGGCTCATCGCTAAAAGATGCCACTGACAGGCAGATAGAGCTCCTGGTGAAATCCATCTATGAAGCCACGGGCGCGTCTTTTGCCCCGGCTTTTGCAGCCATGTGGGCACTCCAAGCTATCTCAGCTTGTCTGGCTGAGATTAATGCGGTCACACGTAATTCTGCTCCGCAGGTTGCGTCTTTGACTTCTCAGGCGTCAGCTTTTTCTTCCTACGCCCTGAACGCAGTCCTGGACTCTGCTAGCCGTACAGCGGTGGCATCCGCTAATTCTGTGGCAGTCCGCAGGGCCATGTGGCTGCGCGAATGGACTCGGCTTCCAAGAGGTTCTTAACCGGTTTGCCGTTTTCTGGCGACCGATTGTTTGGCGAACGATTGGATGAGATTATTAAGGAATCCAAGGGAAAGGACTCCTCCTTACCCCAGTCCAAACCGAAGAGACCTCAGCAACGGAAAATACAATCGAGGTTTCGGTCCTTTCGTCCCTCCGCCAAGTCCCAATCCTCTTCGTCCAGCAGGCCGGAGAAAGGCCAGAGGAACTCCTATGCGTGGCGGGCTAAGTCACGCCCCCAAAAAGCCACCGGAGGCAATGCCTCCAAGGCGGCCTCTTCATGACTCTCGGCATCCCCGAACCGCATCCTCGGTCGGTGGCAGGCTCTCCCGCTTTTGCGACGCCTGGTGGCCACATGTTCAAGACCGATGGGTGAGAGACATTCTGTCTCACGGTTACAGGGTAGAGTTCAGCTCTCGTCCTCCGACTCGTTTCTTCAGAACCTCTCCGCCCCCCGATCGGGCCGACGCACTTTTTCAGGCGGTGGACGCTCTGAAGACAGAAGGAGTTGTGACCCCTGTTCCTCCTCAGGAACATGGTCGCGGCTTTTACTCCAACTTGTTCGTGGTGCCAAAGAAGGACGGTTCATTCCGTCCCGTTCTGGACCTCAAACTACTCAACAGACATGTGAGGACCAGACGGTTTCGGATGGAATCTCTCCGCTCGGTCATCGCATCGATGTCACAAGGAGACTTCCTAGCATCGATCGACATCAAGGATGCTTATCTCCATGTGCCGATCGCACCCGAACATCAACGCTTCTTGCGTTTCGCCATCGGGGACGAACACCTTCAGTTCGTGGCATTGCCTTTCAGCCTAGCGACAGCCCCACGGGTGTTCACCAAGGTCATGGCATCCGTTGTGGCGGTCCTACACTCTCAGGGCCACTCGGTGATTCCCTACTTAGACGATCTCCTAGTCAGGGCACCTTCTCAGGTGGCGTGTCAAAACAGCCTTACCGTAGCTCTGGCGACTCTCCAGCAGTTCGGGTGGATCATCAACTTCCCAAAATCCAAGTTGACACCGACCCAATCACTGACTTACCTCGGGATGGAGTTTCATACACAGTCAGCGGTAGTCAAGCTACCGCTGGACAAACAGCTTTCTCTGCAGGCAGGGGTGCAATCACTTCTTCGGGGTCAGTCACACCCCTTAAGGCGCCTCATGCACTTCCTGGGGAAGATGGTGGCAGCGATGGAGGCAGTGCCCTTCGCGCAATTCCATCTGCGGCCACTCCAGTGGGACATTCTCCGCAAATGGGACAGGAGGTCGACTTCCCTCGACAGGAACGTCTCGCTTTCCCTTGCAACCAAGACGTCTCTTCAGTGGTGGCTCCTTCCCAATTCTCTATCGCAAGGAAATTCCTTCCTACCCCCAACCTGGGCTGTGGTCACCACGGACGCGAGCCTGTCAGGGTGGGGAGCGGTTTTCCTCCACCACAGGGCTCAGGGAACCTGGACTTCGGTAGAGTCATCTCTTCAGATCAATATTCTGGAGATAAGGGCAGTGTATCTAGCCCTATTTGCTTTTCATCGGTGGCTGGAGGGCAGGCAGATCCGTATCCAGTCGGACAACGCCACTGCCGTCGCATACATCAACCACCAAGGCGGCACTCGCAGTCGTCAAGCCTTCCAGGAAGTCCGACGGATTCTGCAGTGGGTGGAAGCCACAGCCTCCACCATCTCCGCAGTTCACATCCCGGGCGTAGAAAACTGGGAAGCAGATTTTCTCAATCGTCAGGGCATGGACGCGGGGGAATGGTCTCTTCACCCAGACGTGTTTCGAGAGATCTGTCGCCACTGGGGAACGCCGGACGTCGATCTTATGGCGTCACGGCACAACCACAAAGTCCCGGCATTCATGGCCCGGTCTCAAGATCACAGAGCTCTGGCGGCGGACGCATTAGTTCAGGATTGGTCGCAGTTTCGACTGCCTTATGTATTTCCTCCTCTGGCGATGCTGCCCAGAGTGTTGCGCAAGATCAGGTCCGACTGCCGTCGCGCCATTCTCGTCGCTCCAGATTGGCCGAGGCGGTCGTGGTACCCGGATCTGTGGCATCTCACGGTGGATCAACCGTGGGCGCTTCCAGACCGCCCAGACTTGCTGTCACAAGGGCCGTTTTTCCATCTGAATTCTGCGGCCCTCAACCTGACTGTGTGGCCATTGAGTCCTGGCTCCTAGCGTCTTCAGGGTTATCTCAGGATGTCATTGCCACCATGAGACAGGCCAGGAAACCAACGTCCGCCAAGATCTATTACAGGTCTTGGAGGATCTTCTTATCCTGGTGTTCTAATAATGGTTTTACTCCCTGGCCTTTTGCCTTACCCACTTTTCTTTCATTCCTTCAATCCGGAATGGACAAGGGTTTGTCACTCGGCTCTCTCAAGGGACAAGTATCGGCGCTATCCGTATTTTTTCAAAAGCGTCTGGCCAGGCTTCCGCAGGTCCGCACGTTCCTGCAGGGAGTTTGCCACATAGTCCCACCTTACAAGCGTCCGCTGGAACCCTGGGACCTTAACAGGGTGCTAACGGCTCTTCAGAAACCACCTTTCAAGCCGCTGCGGGATGTCTCTTTATCACGTCTTTCGCAGAAGGTGGCCTTTCTAGTGGCAGTTACATCACTCCGTAGAGTGTCGAAGCTGGCAGCTCTGTCCTGCAAAGCCCCCTTCCTGGTTAAGGTGGTTCTGCGTCCTGTTCCGGAATTTCTCCCTAAGGTGGTATCTCCTTTTCATCTCAATCAGGATATCTCCTTACCTTCATTTTGCCCTAATCCAATTCACCAATGTGAAAAGGATTTGCACTCATTAGATCTAGTGAGAGCACTCCGGTTCTACGTGTCTCGCACGGTGCCCCTGCGCCGTTCAGATGCGCTCTTTGTCCTTGTCGCTGGCCAGCGTAAGGGTTCGCAGGCTTCCAAGTCAACCTTGGCTCGGTGGATCAAGGAACCGATTCTTGAAGCCTACCGTTCTTCTGGGCTTCTGCTTCCTTCGGGGCTGAAAGCCCATTCTACCAGAGCCGTGGGTGCGTCCTGGGCATTGCGGCACCGTGCTACGGCTCAGCAGGTGTGTCAGGCAGCTACGTGGTCTAGTCTGCACACTTTCACGAAACACTATCAAGTGCATACCTATGCTTCGGCAGACGCCAGTCTAGGTAGGCGAGTCCTTCAGGCGGCGGTTGCCCACCTGTAAGAGGGGGTCGTTTCGGCTCTTTTTATCGAGGTATTCTTTTACCCACCCAGGGACTGCTTTTGGACGTCCCAATTGTCTGGGTCTCCTAATGGAGCGACAAAGAAGGGAATTTTGTTTACTTACCGTAAATTCCTTTTCTTCTAGCTCCTATTGGGAGACCCAGCACCCGCCCCTGTTCCCTTCGGGCTGGTTGTTCTTTTGTGTACACATGTTGTTCATGTTGAATTGTTCTTTTGGTTCATGGTTTTCAGTTCTCCGAACATCCTTCGGATTGAATTTACCTTAGACCAATTTATAAGTTTCCTCCTTCCTGCTTTTGCACAATAACTGAGGAGCCCGTGATGCACGGGAGGGTGTATAGGCAGAGGGGAGGGGTTACACTTTTAAAGTGTAATACTTTGTGTGGCCTCCGGAGGCAGAAGCTATACACCCCAATTGTCTGGGTCTCCCAATAGGAGCTAGAAGAAAAGGAATTTACGGTAAGTAAACAAAATTCCCTTCTTTCCGGAAAGTTGGCAAGATGGCAATGCAGAAAATGTAGTTTAATACTCATGTTGCAACCAAGCGCTTTGCAGCTCACCAATAGTTGAACAATTTCTTTGTAATTACTTGCACGTGTATTTCCAAGAAAGTTCTTGACGACGTCTTTGAATGATAACCAAGCATTCTTCTCAAGATCTGACATAGTCCCGGTGAAATGTTCATCTTTGAGCTGTCGAATTTGTGGACCATCAAACACACCAGCCTTGATTTTTTTCAATGGACAGTCCAGGAAGTGCCAACATGATGTACTTAAAACAGTCGCCGTCAGTTGGCAATACTTTTACAAATTGCTTCATGAGACCTAGTTTTATGTGCAGAGGTGGGAATAGTATATTCTTCCTGTCAACAAGTGGCTGATGTAGAATGTTAGGATCTTCAGGTTTAAGACCAGATCTTGGAGGCCTATTCGACTCAACCCAATGCTTTTCTCGAGCTCTGCTATCCCACATACAGAGAAAGCAGGGATACTTTGTGTACCCACGTTGCTGACCAAGAAGGAAGCAAACCATTTTAAGGTCAACACAGATGATCCAATTGTGTGTGTCATATTTCAATAACTCTCTTTACATCTCCATATTCTTCACGAAGAGAGACCGAATACCCAATAGGGACTGCACCAAATAAATTGCCATTATGTAGAAGGACACACTTAAGACTCCGCTTTGAGCTATCAATAAACAGTCGCCATTCATTTGGATTGTACATTGAAAGCCCTAATTCTTGTAGTAAACCAGGAATATTATGGCAAAACACAAAACCGCTGTCACACCGAAAGTACTGCAAAAATGTACTTTCTCTAGTACGAAAGTATGATACCTTCGCTCCTTGTTCAAGTAACTGTTTCTCATTCAGCCTTGATGCTAGTAATTCTGAAGCTTTTTTTGATAAGCCCAATTCACATGCTAAATCATTTAACTCGTGCTGATCAAATCCCTTACGAACTGAATCCTTGTGAATTTCAAATTCTGCATCATTGCTGTCACTGTGTTCGTCAACATCACTCAGAACTTCTAGAGATGGTAGCTGCTCGAAAACTGCCACTGGAATTTCAGCTGAATGAGGCATTGGTCTGATAGCTGACGGTAGATTTGGATATTCTATTTTACTTTTATTTTTCCTGTTAAATCCTGATGTTTTCACTAAACAGAAGTAACAGTCTGTGGAATGACTTTTTTGCTCTCTCCACACCATGGGGATACCAAATGCCAACTTTTCACGTGTTCCTTTGGTCCACATCCGTAAACTCTCGACACACTGCTTGCACACTATGTGAGGGGCCCATGGCTTATCTTGATCATCGAGTTTTACTTTAAAATATGCAAAATATGCTTGTTTGACAAATGCACTGATGTTTGCCCTTTGAACTGGAATGGTGAAAACACCCTAAATATAGCAGAAGGAGTCAGGGTTGTTTAGGCATTTACGACGAGAGGAAGAAGGAGCAGACATGATCTGAAACAAAGGAAATATGTACATAAGCAAATAAAGCACTGAGATGGAAAGTTACAAGCTTTGAAAACTAACAAAGAAAAAAATCATAAAAGATATATAAATTACAACTAAGCGCCCAATGTAAAGAGAAAAGCTATCACAAATCCTATTTATTCTTACTATGATACATTTTTGTGTAAAGATATTGATAATTATGACGCATTGGGAGCTGCACACACCTCTCACCACACTGTCTCAGTTGTGACTTCTCTTACAAGTTGCCACGTAGCTGTATATGAGTGAATTGTACTCAGATAACAAGTCTTATTACAGAAATCGGTGCAATTGTGCTTCTATGGCAGGTAAGTTGAGGAGGAAAAACTTGACGTGATGGAAAAAAAACTGACTACATTTTTGGAATCAGCATGCCAATTTTAGTATAAATCAGCTCAAAAACCTAACTCAACAATTTTTTTTTCAAATTGTTCCCCAGTGTTATTTAACAAACCCCTGTGGGAGTTTTCACAATTGCTGAGATGATAGTTTAATCCTCACCTGAAGACGTAGTGGTGCCAATACTGTAGATTGAAACTTTTTTTTTTTTCCACCATTTCAAGGACTTTGGAATTTTACCCATTTAACAACACTCTCTAATTGAAGACTAGAAATGGCTATATAGTGAATTTTTCCTATTCCTGTTTTGCAGGCTGACAGACCCTGTTCCAACTACTGAAACTTCCATTGCTCCTCGTCAAAGACCAAAAGCAGGTCAGACCCAACCAAACCCTGGAATGCTTCCGATTCAGCCGGCTCTGACTCCACGAAAAAGGGCTACAGTGCAGCCAGCTGCTGCCCCATCAGGTATGTGTGGCTCTAGGGTCACCCATTGATTTTTCACCAATGGGACAGTCAGCGTTCTCAATGATTAGAGAGGATTAAACCACTGCCAAAGGTTTCTGAGAAAAACAGGACCTGGCATGTTGAAATCAGTCATACTTGATCCTACTTTCACCAACATCTGCTTTTGGCTGGCAGTCGGACTATTCTTGTAGCCTCTTATTCTCCAGGTTTCATTTGTGTTTTCCTATAACAGCGGTTATCTAGCTCTCCCATAAACCTTGTTAAGGAAAATTCCAATCAGAGTTGCGGCCCCAACTGTTAAGGAGAATTCCACAGTTTAGGGAAATCTCCTTCTTCCAATGAATGTCTGCTAAATCTCAAATTGAAAGTTACTGAGTTGCCACCAAAGGAATTCAGACCATACAATTATAGCTGTTATAAACTCCTCTCAGTAAGAGCAGGTGCACACCCCTTGTGCTTTATTTGTTATACACATGCCCTTTTTATAGAGCAATAAGGGGTTAATCTCTTAGCAACATTCCTAAGTATGCAATTGGTTATATTAAAAGCATATGCAGAAAGCCTGTGATGTTTGTCCATATTAGAGATTTGATTTCCTCTTCTGCCATAGCTTGCAAAGTCCTTATCATGTAACCCACTAGCCATGGATTAGATGCAGCCAGTCATCATTATCAACATCTTCATTCTGTTTCCTTGTATTAAACATCATCGGCAGACTTCAGTGTACACATGCTTACAGTATCTTGTTACTCATATACAAAAAAAAACTTGGTTATAGAATAGCATATAAAAAATATATTGTATTCTCACAGTAGAAAAGCACATAGAAAATATATCGTATTCTCACAACCTTAGGAGAATCCCAAGCTCAGTTATATAGACTGGCTTTGATTAAACTGGAGTATTTAGGCATATGTAGTTGTCTAGCCATACCATAGTGGTCACCCTTGACCCTCAGGTACAGATGTTTATAAACTATCCTTGCTTTTATTTCCAACTATGTTACCAACATTGTTCTTCCTTGTTCCAGACTTTTGCTGCTTGTCGTACCAGTTTTCCTAATTGTAGCTTCCTATTCTCCATGTTTTTGTGTTTTCCTACAGCAGCTCCTATCCAGCCCACAGCCCCTGCTCCTGTACAGCCAACTGCAAAACCAGTTACTCAACCTCCCCAAACTCCTAAACCGGCCCAACCTTCTCAGCAACCGGCCACCCCAGTGACTACCGCTCCGCAGACCGCAGTTCCTGTGCAGCCACCTGCAACCCCAACTACCCAGCCAGCATCTCACCCGCAGCAGCAACTTTATCTCAAGCAGCAGCAACTTCTGCAGCAGCAACAGGCAGCAGCACTGTATCAGCAGCAGATGCTCCAAGCTCAGCAGGTAGGGTTTATGCTTTAGTAAAAGACCCTTGTGTACGTTCTGTAAGTTGTTTCCTACAAATACAAGTTTAAAAGCTATGTAATACAAAGGGCTCTTGATTATCTTTCTGGTATTTATGGACGTATGACAGAATATATGTCGGGAGACTATATGGCCTGCAAATATAGACTGTCTTCCCACAGACATGCAAACTGGCCTACAGCAGCAGTGTAGGAGTGATTTGGCATTTTGTTGGCACTGAGGCTACAGACAAATGTCCTCCAAGTCAATTATTAACTACATATCAAGAAAACAAGAGGAGCGGGTATGTGGCTATTATACAGATAGTCATACGGGATAAAAAGTGCGATGATATCAGTTCTGTCTAATGGTTGCCAGTAGAACGCTGCAAGGTTGGAGTTGTCATAGGTGCTCACATGCTAGAGACATTTGGAAACTAGAAGTGTGGTCTCCAGCCTTGTTTCGACATGGTTGACCAATTGTAGCCAATTATCAGTTTTTAATTTTATGACTTGCCTATTGCCTATTTATAAGCTTTAGACACTTTTTTTTTTTTTTTTTTTTTGGATAAATGTTCTTATGTGGGGGGCACTTTATTTTTATTATTTCTAATAAAACCAAATTAATGATTTTGCTTCTACAGCTTGCATGTGTTTCCATGCATTGCAAGCTGCTCTGGGCTACCAATTGGCTTTCTCTCCAGCACTGTCTTCTCATTCCCAAACCTTTTTATGTATTATAGGGGCTGCTATTTGCTGTAAGTGAGGACCTGGGTCCTGAGACCCATGGTGATCGGTCAAATCACTTCTCTTAATTGTGCTTTACTATATGAGCAATGCACACAAGGCATTGTATGGGCTTAATAGTAAGTGTGTGGATACTTATATTACTCTATAGTGAGCCAAAGGCCATACTAATGCGCTCGTAGACCAGTGTGTGCGTGCAGCTGATGCAGGAGCTTTGCATTTCAGACTGATGTTTTGACCGATCGGTAGGTGTCTTTGAAGTTGGAACACCTTTGATCACTAGCACATAGCAGCACCTGTAATTTATATAGACATTCTTGTAATGAAACTCCTTCTACTATGCATTCAGTGGAATAGAGAGAGTGTTGGAGAGTCTGGAATGATCCTAAATGACATTGAGCAGCTTGCAGTGCATTGTAATTCATGCAAGCTGCAAAAGCGGAATGGTGAAACATGTTTTAAGTTAAATTCAAATTGCAGAGTTCTTATATGTGTATATATATATGTGTATATATATGTGTATATATATGTATATATATATATATATATATATATATATATATATATATATATATATATATATATATATATATATATATATATATATATATATATGTGTGTATGTGTATGTATGTGTATGTATGTGTATGTATGTGTATGTATATGTATGTATATGTATGTATATGTATGTATATGTATGTGTATGTATGTGTATGTGTGTGTATGTGTGTGTATGTGTGTGTATGTGTGTGTATGTGTATGTATGTATGTATATGTATGTATATGTATGTATATGTATGTATATGTATGTATGTGTGTGTATGTATGTATGTGTGTGTATGTGTATGTATATGTGTATGTATATGTATATGTATGTATGTATATGTATATATAATATATTCGTGCAATTTATGTTCAAATCTCCTACCCTACATAAAATAAACACTTCTACGATATAGTTCATATGACCAAAAAAAATGATCATGTTGCTTGTGATCCACAGATGCAGGCCATGCAGCAGCAGCAGATGCTTCAAGCCTACTATATACAACAACAGCAGCAGCAGCAACAGATCCTGGCCCAGCAGGCTGCAATGCAGCAGAAAGTGGTGGCCCCAATGCAGGCTCCCACTCAGGCACAAGCCTTGCCGACAAACGTTCCAGTCCCTGCTGCTCAGGAACAGGTATATTTGCATTTTAGACTTACATTTTATACAATACTAGGGTGTATTTCATACAGACAAGACTTGACGATGACTGCTTCAATTAATAACATTCTATATTATTGTACTTATTATTTGTAGTAGATATTCTGTAACCTGCCCTTCCCAGATGAGATATTAGAGACCACCATGGTCTTCCAGGAATACCTTAAGAGCACTTTACACGCTGCGATATCTGTACCGATATCGCTAGCGTGCGTACCCGCCCCCATCGGTTGTGCGTCACGGGCAAATCGCTGCCCATGTCGCACAGCGTCGCGAACACTTGTCACACTACTTGCCTGCCTAGCGACGTCGCCGTTGCTGGCGAACCGCCTCCTTTTCTAAGGGGATGGTTCGTTCGGCGTCAAAGCGACGTCACTATGCGGCCGCCCAATAAAGCGGAGGGGCAGAGATGAGCGGGACTAACATTCCGCCCACCTCCTTCCTTCCTCATTACCGGCGGCCGCAGGTGCGATGTTGTTCCCAGTTTCTGCGGTGTCACACACAGGGATGTGTGCGGTCTCAGGAACGACAAACAACATCGCTACTGACCAGACAACGATAAATGGTAAGTGAACGACCTCTCACAGACAAACGATTTTTGTCTCTTTTGAGATCGTTTAAGGTCGCTCATTGGTCTCACATGCTGCGATGTCGCGAACGACGCCGGATGTGCGTCACAAACACCGTGACCTCCGACGATATATAGTTAGTGATGTCGCAGCGTGTAAATGGCCCTTTAGTCGACTGTTGATTTTAATTTTAACTGTTTTTTTTATATACAATAGGTCCAAGCTCCGCCAAGAGCCTCGCAAAAAGCGCAATCCGCCACAACACAGCCTGCTACAGGATCCAAACTGGGCTCCTTCACTCCACCATCATCTCCTAAGACTCAGCGTGGGGGGCACAGGAGGATCCTGAGCGATGTCACCCACAGCGCTGTATTTGGTGTTCCTGCTAGTAAATCCACACAGCTACTCCAGGCAGCAGCGGCTGAGGCAAACCTCAATAAGTCAAAGTATGTATAACTGAACACCTAACTGGCCAGTGTAAGTAATGGTAATATGTAGAGATGAGAAAAATAAATAGCAGGACCCTGTCAGTGACCACGTTGATAGTTCGTTGCTGCCGGATCGGTGCCCTACTGTTTCTGCATCCCGGTCTTCTGGAGCCCAACTAATCGGGTAAAAAGAAGTTTGCAGGGCTCTGATTTGGCAGCCGTGGACTACCTACGTGGCTGCTGGACCTACTCACCTCCATGGCCTTAGCTTCTAAAGCATTTTACCTTCTGTCTGGTTTTGGGATATGACAGGAAAAGTACTCTCCATTAAACACAGGAAGAATTTTATTTAATAGTGGATTTAATTAAATTCTACTTGTAAAGGGGTTGTCCACTACTTTAACATTGATGGCCTAAGCTTGGAATAGGTTATCAATGTCTGGTTGGCCGGTGTCACACACCCGCTGATCAGATGTTCTCTGTCCTGGCAGCAGCCGGCCGCTGGAAATGCTCAGTTCCAGAGCTGCTCCGTCTTCTGATAGTGGCCGCGGCTGGGTACTGCAGATCCACCTCCCATTATAATCAATAGGAGGCAGGTGTGCAGTACCCGGCCCCTACCACTATCCGAAGATGGAGCAGCTACGGAACTGAGCATTTCCAGATGCCTGCTGCTGCCGCCGGGATCTACAACAACTAATCGCAGGGGTGCCAGGAGTCGGACCCTTGCCGATCAGACATTGATGACCTATCTTAAGGACACGCCATGAATGTAAAAGCAGGGGACACCCATTTTAAGCCAATTTTGCATAAATCTTTTAAGGACCTTTTGTATGATTTAAAAGTTGGTGTCTACTACTTGGACAACCCTTTTAAGTGAAGCTGTGCCCCAAGTAACATAAAAATTGCATATATTCACCTCCTGGACCATTGCCGTTCCAGTGATATATGGACTGTGTCTACCAGTGTTACCATGACCTTGTCTCACAAACCCTGCAGCCGATCAGTGTCTGGAGATGGTATGAAGCGCTCATGTGACTTATTACCGTCACACAAGCACTGGCAGATGTAGCCTGGATATCGCTGCAGCGGTGCCAGTGTGGGAGGTGAAATAGCACTTTGTCACTTACAGATTGTCCAAGTATTGGTCACCCTGTAATGCCTTTGTCTTTCCATCTCCAAGATCAGCTACTACAACCCCCTCTGGATCTCCAAGGACCTCACAGCAGAATGTCCACAACCCCCCGGAGTCTTCTGGGTGGAACCCATTTGATGATGACAACTTCTCTAAACTCACCGCAGAAGAACTCCTTAATAAGGATTTTGCCAAGCTGGGAGAAAGTAAGATGTGACAATTTTTGTGAAATTACATTTGTTCTGTTCTTTAAAATGTTGTTTGTGTGTGTTTTGAGATGTGTGAATGAAAGGGCTGCGCTCCAATTGTTAGGTGGATTTGGATCAGGAGAATGTGCTGGTGATGGCCTCTTAATTTATCACAGCAACAAAAAGACAGCTGTACTCTGAAATGATACAGCATGCAAACCATGAACGGCAGAATATAGACCTGCATTACTACTTGAGGAAATATAGGAAAAATTGAGCTATTTAGCATACAAAAATGGCCATTTGTATATCTGCCCAGTAGCCATGTCAAGGCATACCTCGTTACGGGTTACCTACTCTTAGGCTATGTGCCCATACTGCGGAAAATGCGCGGATTGTGCCGCGGATTTCTCGCGGAAAAGCCGCGGATTTTCCAGAAATCTGCAGCTCAGCTACTTCCCAGCCATTTCTATGGCATTTGGGAAATGCTGTGCCCACGCTGCGGATTTTGAAAATCTGCAGCATGTCAATTGTTGCGGATTTCTCCGCAGGGTCCCATATACTTACCTACCTTGATAGAGACCCGAGTTACTTTCTCCGTCCGGTGTACAGCAGCGCGGTGGATCCAGCCAGGTACAGGAAGGAAGAGGTGGGCGGGGCCTGCACGAGCTCCGGTCATGTGACAGCCGGAGCTAGTTCAGGCCCGTCCACCTCCAGCACAGTGCACCAGACCAGACGCTGACAGTGACTCGGCCGCCGGAAAGCGAGGTGCTGCATGATGGAGGTAAGTATGAGCACCCCGATCACTGCCGCACTTGTTCTGCATTGACGATGCAATGCCGAAGCCATGGTACTGTATCCTCAATGCAGAATGTCCGCACCATATCCGCGGGACCTTCCGCTGTATATCCGCAGCATTGAAACAGAGAAAGTTCTGTTGCGCATTTCTGGGAGCACCTGCGGAATGTCCTGCGGATATAACCGCAGGACACTGTCCCCGTGGGCACGTAGCCTAACGCCTCTCTCAAGTTATGAGACAGGCAGATGAAATGAATAAACAGCCTTGACTGACACACACAGATCTATTTGATGTAAGGATAATTATTAGCTGACTGTGTCGATTTTGCTCTCCAACCGTCTCTTCTATTTTTCATGGGTTTCTTAGATAAACCTCCAGAGCAGTTGAGCAGCTCTGCGGAGGATCTTCTGTCCGGCTTCCCGGCACCCCCTGCTGTCTCTCAGGCTGATGCTTTTGGACCATCTCTGTTTTCCAGTGGAGCAGGTGAATAATCACATATTACTAAGTGTCTGTTGAAGGTTGGAAGTAATAACTTATAGTTGGCAATTTTTTCGAAGAAAACTGTGACCTGGTGACTGGTCTTGTTTAGGGCATACTTTCCCACTACTTTGCCTAACCTGCCCTCAACAAGCCAGTTACTTTTTTTTCTGTAAACCTCCACTAACCAAAACCACCCAGACATTTGCCCATAAGCATAGTCCGAAACAAATGATGCTATGGTCACAGTTCTCCAAACAAATGGGTTAGGTTTGTCTTGATCTGTTGTTTAATCCAGAAGGTCGTAGTGGTGCCTCATATACCATCTGCCAACGCCAAACTCAATGCTGTGTAATTGGTAGGATCCTATTTTAGTCGATCTTTTTTTAAACGTAAATTGATGCCGTAATAACTACATATAACACTAGTGTATGATCGTTGGGGGTACAATAGCTCAGATAAACTGGCCATGATATATGATAAAGTGCAACATCCACTATAGCTTATATAAGCAGCACCACTCCTCATCCAGATCAGTGGCTAAATAACCACATCCCTGTAAAAAAACAAAAAAAGAAAAAAAAAAAAAAAAGAGGGTAGGGGGGTTGAAGGGAATCTGTTACCAGATTTTTACCACCTAATTTTAATATCAGCATAATGTAGAAACAAAGATCCTGATTCCAGTGATGTCACTTAACGGGCTTCTTACTGTAAGATCACTGTTTTATCAGTAGGAGATTATCACTAGAGGACTAGTAAATGTGCTGCCATGTAGTCCCCCATATCCATGAGCTCTGTATAACACCACCCCCACCGCTGATTGGCAGCTTTGTGTACACTACACTGCATAGGCCGAAATCTGCCAATCAGTGGTGTGGGTGCGGTTATCATTCAGAGAACTAATAAATAGCACAGTGATTTTATTAAAATATAAAGCAATCCTGTAAGTGATACCTCCCTGGAAACAGAGTCTCTGCCCCTACATTAAGCTGTTCTCAGATGGGGTAGTAAAAACTTGGTAACTGATTCCCTTTTTAACCCCTTAATGACCCATGTTGTACTGTGTCTCCCTGGCTTTGATGCAGCTCGCACGCCAAGAGGGCATTTTTCCCTGCACATGTTGGCTGATTTAATCGGCCAACATGTACCTCTAACAGATGCCCATGGCTGTTAACCTGCTAATTGCCGCTGTCAATCCATGCGGCAAAGGGATGCACCGTTCTAACCCCTCATCAGTGCCCCCACAATGTGATTACAGGACGCCGATGAGTTTTTATGACAGCAGCAGGTCAGCTGGTGATTTCTGTGTCTCATCACAGTACTCCTATGAAAAGCAGCCTATGGTCCGCATTCATTGGAGACTGTGATGTCTTCTATACACAAAGCTGTGACAGTGAGAGAGATATGTATGTGTGCGTATATAATATAACGTATGTATGTGTATATATATATATATATATATATATATATATATATATATATATATATATATATATATATATATATAATATATATATATTTAACATATATTTTTCGATTAGAGATAAATCATATGTATGTGAGCAGACTATTGCAGGTTCTAAAGGGGACTATTAAATACAGTACAAGGTAGAAATAAAGTTTTAAAATATATTAAAATATAAAAGTTCAAATCATCCCCCCCCTTGCCACATTAAAAATTATGAAATAAAAAATACATATATTTGATATCGTTGCGTTTGTGAAAGTTTGATCTATCAAAATGTAAAATAAATTGATCTGATTGGTTAAGAGCGTAACAAGAAAAAAATCATAACACCAGTATTGCAGTTTTTCTGCTGCTGCACCAGACAAAAAATGTAATACCAGATGAACAAACCATCGTATAAACTCCAAAATAATATCAATACAAATATCAACTCTGGGTGCAAATCAAGCCCTCACACAGCTCAAGATCCTCAAAATTGAAAATGTCACGGCTTTGTTGCAACAAAAGTTTTTTGTTTTTTTTTTCACCACTGAAATAAAAAAAAACTATACATACTCGGTATGTATATAATCGCAATGACCTGGAGAATCATACTGCCAGGAAAGTTTTATGGTAAAATGAACTCTGACATGGTTTTGTGAGGGCTGGCAACAAGGACCCGACTGACGACTATCATGTCCCCTGAGGAGTCTTAGTGACGAAACGCGTCGGGACGCCGGGATGTCATCAGGGTCAGCATAGGGGTCCAGCTTGAGACCTAGTTGTGGTCCGTCCTTGTTAGGACGGAAGTCTGGGGCAGCAGTCTTTTGTTATTTTATATCTGATAGATGGTAGGGCCAGTACATGGCGGACGCATCCACTACTCAGGACCAAGAGACTGCATGTCCCTCCTCCAAAAGGGATTGGGTGAGACCATTCCTTTTATAATGCCTAAGGACTTATTACATTTTATGTATCTGTATGACTGACCATTGTCAGTCAATGGAGTGCATTGTATTTTGTTTTTTTAGGTATTATTTTGTTTGTTGTGTTTTTTCTGCCAAGTGGACCACTGTCCTTTGCTTATAGCAACATCAAATTTTCTTCATGTTTGTTTAGTTTTTTTCATGTGTTTGTTATTTCTAGTGGCCATCACTACACGTGACCCCTCTGGGCACGCACCTATGTGTGTTAACCTATGTGGTCAGGGTGTTCTTCACCTCTATTAGTGATGGCTTTCAGTACCTGACTTGTGTGTTTTGGAGTAATATTTGTTGCTCCTGCAAGTTTAGGAATAAAGGTGTATTTTTATGCTAATTTAAAATGAACTCTGGAAATGAGCTCCCCCCCCCCCCCCAAGAAAGAATGACCACAGAATTTCACTTCTTTCGCTATTTCGCACACTTGTGATGTTAAGCGGGGAAAAAATTCCATCATACGGTAAAATGAGTTGTGTCATTCAAAAGTATAAATAAACCTGCAGAAAACAGCCCTCACACGGCTAGATCCATACAAAATAGAAACGTTGAGGCTCTTGGAATACAGGGAAGAAAATAAAAGCACAAAAACAAAAAGTTGCCTGGTCCTTTAAGGGGTTAAGAGATGAGTAGTTGTATTGCTGCAGTATATAACGTGCGCCATGTCTGAATTATGGGTGGGGGTTGTATATTAATCACCCAATACTTATGGATCCATCTTTGGAGCACTGACCACAAGCTCCTGACACCCACTCCTCTGTGGTCCTCGATAAACCCTACCTCTGTGTATTTCCTCAGCTTTTCTCCTGACTTCTCACTTGTCTTTCTCTCGTCTCGTTTCTTTTCTCCGCTCTTTCTCTCTGGACCTCAGCTGTGGAGAAGCCTGTGGATGTGCAGGGTCAGGAGCCCAGTCCTCCGCTCCACAAAACTCCTGATCCCTTCTTACCTCTTCCTCTCTCTGAGACTCCAGGTAATGACAGTGAAAATTTGAAGAGACCATTTCTGACGCGTTTTACCTCATGGTGTCCATGTACATATACACACAGGGATATTACACAGACTCCAGTCAGATGTTGTCCGTGGTGGCCAGATTTTATCGGAGAGCTTCAGGGCAACGCTGCTTACTATAAGCCACGGTACTGGTGAATTTACACCTTACTGACTTAACAGGTATACCCATCAGTGGGGTCTCATGGGTACGGCCCAGGGTACCCAATAGACCGCAGAGGGAGCACTGCTATATTTCGACAGCACTGCTCCTGCCACTACTTGGAGCAGACACAACACCAATATCTGGGAGTCTAATCTCAGACGGTGAGGCTACCCGGTATAACACAATCACAAGGCTCCATGATAAATGCCCTGTGGTCTGCTTATTACTAGGGATGATCGAGTACCTCAAATATTCGGCTTCGCGAATATCCGACGAATAAGTCGCCGCTATGCGAATATTCAATGCGCAATGTAAGTCTATGGGAAGCCCGAATAGTAGTTATTCGGGTTTCCCATAGATTTACATTGCGCATCGAATATTCGCGAATAGTCGAATAGCGACGACCTATTCGGCAAATATTTGTGAAGCCGAATATTTGAGGTATTCGATCATCCCTACTTATTACCACTGACTGAAAAACGGTTTTCTTTTTCGCTCCTAATTGGGAGACCCAGACAATTGGGTGTATAGCTATTGCCTCTGGAGGCCACACAAAGTATTACACTTAAAAGTGTAAGGCCCCTCCCCTTCTGGCTATACACCCCCAGTGGGATCACTGGCTCACCAGTTTTGTGCTTTGTGCGAAGGAGGCAACACATCCACGCATAGCTCCACTGTTTAGTCAGCAGCAGCTGCTGACTATGTCGGATGGAAGAAAAGAGGGCCCATACAGGGCTCCCAGCATGCTCCCTTCTCACCCCACTTCATGTCGGAGGTGTTTGTTAAGGTTGAGGTACCCATTGCGGGTACGGAGGCTGGAGCCCACAGGCTGCTTCCTTCCCCATCCCTTTTTACAGGGCTCTGGGTGAAGTGGGATTCTATCGGTCTCCAGGCACTGAGACCGTGCTCCATCCACAGCCCCTGGTATCTGCTGGACATGGAGCGGAGTATCTTCAGGGACATGGCCCTGCTACATGGAGGTACTCTGTGTCCCCGTGGGGACCGCGCAGACACACGGCAGCACTGCTGGGTGTGTTAGTGCGCCAGGGACAGCGGCGCTGTCCGCACTAGTGCCATCGCACACCACAGCGTTGCTGGGTGTGTTAGTGTATTGGGTGACTACTGCGCTGACCGCCGCTGCCATTTTTATTTAAGGCGCCGCTGGGATTTGTGGTGCGCCGGGGACTTCCGCGCCGGCCAGCACTGATATGCCGGCCGCGCTTATTAACTCGAGTCCCCGGCTTCTGGGCCTAGTCTCCCTTCGTTACCGCCCACAGGCCTGACAGTCAGGGTAGGGGCGTGACGCTGCATAGCACAGCAGCGCTGAGAGCTGGAGTATGTTTTGCATACTCCACCCCTCTCACTGTGTGCACTGTGTAACCGGATTCCCGCACTTTCTCAGGCACGCCCACGGCTTCCTTCTCTACAAGGACGCCGGCAGCCATTAGTGTCAGTTTCTGTACGATACAGAGACAAGTGTGGAAGACCCTGGCATTCTGATAGTCACACAATCGCTGCAACAGGCGTTAAGCAGCACCTGTGGTGCTAACCCCACTAGTGCAGAAGTGCACTTATAGATATGCTTGTACTATATACATTGCACTGTTTGGTCGCACGTTGTATATACCCTCCTGGATTGTGCGGAGGAGTTATCAGCATATTCTCTGTGTAAAACAAAGGTGCAGAACCACATGTTTTTCTATGCAGCCGGTACAGCATGTACGGCTATACGGCCGGCAGGTTACATAGACCCCCATTATATCCAACTCAGCCGGAGTCTCTGCTAATGGCCAGAGGATGAGGACGGTGTCTGCAGTATTTACTGACAGATTTTCTGAGACTATGGCTATTATACTAGAAGCCTAGCAGTCCGGACATGTCTCTCACAACATGGGCACTGTTGAATCATTGATCCATGGCCCCCCTCAGTGTGAACAACTAACAGCTCCGGGAATGTCACACGCATCCCAGAGTCACGGCTCTGCACAGACGTCAGTCCCAGACAGCCTAAGCGGGCTCACTATGAGCGGCCCTCGGTTTCATCAGGGTCCTAGCAGAAGGACTCTCTGTGTAATGAGGCGGAAGTAGCGGCTCAGGATTCTGATCCTGAGACCGCTCTCAATCTGGATACACCTAATGGTGACGCCATAGTGAATAATCTTATAGCGTCCATCAATAGAATGTTATTTATTTCTCAGCCCAGCTCCTCCAGTGGAGGAGTCAGCTTCACGTATTTTTCTGGACCACTCTGCCTTCAGAGAGGCAGTCCAGGAACACCACACTTATCCAGATATGCGCTTCTCCAAACGGCTTAGGATACACGTTATCCCTGCCCCCTGACGTGGTCAAGGACTGGACCCAGTGTCCCTAGCGGCATCCTCCAATCTCCAGGCTTGTAGCTAGATCCATAGTTGCAGTGGGAGATGGAGCTGCACTTAAAGATGCCACTGACAGACAGATGGATCTCTGGTCTAAATCCATCTATGAGACTGTCGGCGCACCGTTGGCTCCAGCATTCTCACCCTTGGGGCACTCCAAGCTATTTCAGCTTGTCTTACACAGATTGACACGGTTACACGTACATCTGTGCCGCAGGTGGCATCCTTAACCTCTCAAATGTCTGCATTTGTTTCTTACGCGATTCAGGTTGCCCTAGACTCTGCGAACCGTACGGCAGTAGCCTCCGCTGCTCCGTGTTTTTAAGCAGAGCCTGGTCTGCTCGTTAAGTGAATGGAAGGCAGATTCTGCTTCCAAAAAAGGTTGCTTAACCAGTTGCCTTTTTCTGCTGACCGACTGTTTGGTGAGCGTTTGGATGTAACCATTAAACAGTCCAGGGGTAAGGATTCATCCTTTCCTCAGCCCGGACACAACAAACCCCAACAGAGCAGGAGGCAGTCGTGGTTTCGGTCTTTTCGAGGCTCGGGCAGGTCCCATTTTTCCTCGTCCAATGTGGACTCAAAAGGATCAGAGGAGCTCAGATTCTTGGCGGGCTCAGTCACGCCCAAAAAAGAGACAGTCTGAAAACCCGCTTCCAAGGCGGCTTCCTCATGACTTGCGGCCTCCTCTCTCCGCATCCTCGGTCGGTAGCAGGCTCACCCGCCTTGGCGATATTTAGCTGCCATAGGTCAATGACCGTTGGGTGTGAGACATTCTGTCTCACGGGTACAGGATAGAGCTCACTTCTCGTCCTCCAACTCGATTCTTCAGAACTTCTCCACCTCCCGGCCGAGCCGCTGCTCTTCTGCAAACAGGGTGCACTCTATAGGCAGAAAGAGTGATGACCCCCGTTCCTCTTCAGGAACAAGGTCACGGTTTTTACCCCAAATTATTTGCGGTGCCTATAAGAACGGGCCGTTCCGTCCCGTTCTGGATCTAAAACTGCTCAGCAAGCTCGTGGACACCAGGCGGTTCCGGATGGAATCCCTCCGCCATGTCATCGCCTCAATGTCCCAAGGAGATTTCCTAGCATCATTAGGCATCAAGGATGCTTATCCACACGTGCCGATTGATCCAGAGCACTAGCGTTTCTACGCTTCGTTATCGGAAACGAACACCTTCTGTTCGTAGCTCTACCTTCCGGCTAGCGACAGTCCCACTGGTCTTCGCCAAGGTCAGGGCAGCAGTAGTCACAGTCCTGCACTCTCAGGGTCACTCTGTGATCCCATATTTAGACGATCTACTTGTCAAGGCACTCTCTTAGGAAACATGCCGACACTGCCCGAACGTTGCGCTGGAGACTCTCTAGAGTTTTGGGTGGATCATCAACTTTTTGAAGTCAGATCCGACCCCGACCCTATCGCTAACATATCTAGGCATGGAGTTTCATACTCTCTCAGCGATAGTGAAGCTTCCGCTAGACAAACAGCATTCACTTCGGGCTGCAATCTCTTCTTTAAGAACCAGTCGCACACATTGAGACGCCTCATGCACTTCCTACGTAAGATGGTAGCAATGGAGGCAGTTCTTTTCGCGCAGTTTCATCTGCGTCCACTACAATGTGACATTCTCCGCCAATGGGACGGGGAGTCGACCTCCCTCAACAGAGTCGTCTTTCTTTCTCAGGCGGCCAAGGAATCTCTACGGTGGTGGCTTCTTCCCACCTCATGGTCAAAAAGAAGGTCCTTCCTATCCCCATCCTGGGCGATAGTTACGACAGACGCGAGTCTATCAGGGTGGGGAGCAGTTTTTCTCCACCACAGCGCTCAGGGTACGTGGACTCAGCAAGAGTCCACCCTTCAGATCAATGTTCTTGAACACAGAGCAGTGTATCTTGCCCTACAAACCTTCCAACAGCAGCTGGACAGCAAGCAAATCCGACTTCAGTCGGACAACTCCACAGCGGTGGCATACATCAACCACCAAGGAAGAACGCGCAACCGGCAAGCCTTCCAGGAAGTCCGGCAGGTTCTGATGTGGGTGGAAGACACGGCATCCACCATATCCACAGTTCACATCCCAGGCGTGGAAAACTAGGAAGCTGACTTCCTAAGTCGCCGGGGTGTGGCCGAAAGGGTATGGTCTCTTCACCCGGACGGGTTTCAGGAGATCTGGCGCCGCTGACAGAGGCCGGACGTCGATCTAATGGCGTCACGGCACAACAACAATGTGCCAGCTTCATGGCACGGTTTCACAATCATCGAGCTCTGGCGGCAGACGCCTTAGTTCAGCATTGGTCGCAGTTCCAGCTACCTTATGTGCCACCTCTGGCATTGTTGCCCAGAGTGCTGCGCTAGATCAGGACCGACTGCGGCCGCGCCATCCTCGTCGCTACAGATTGGCCGAGGATGTTGTGGTTCCCGGTTCTGTGGTGCCTCACGGTAGGCTAACCGGGGGCACTACCAGACCAATCAGACTGGCTGTCTCAAGGGCCATTCTTCCATTTGAATTCTACGGCCCTCAACCTGATGGTGTGGCATTGAGTCCTGGAACCTAGTGTCGTCAGGATTACCTCAGGACGTGGTTGCCACCATGAGACAGGCTAGCATACCAACGTCCGCCAAGATTGACCACAGGACGTGGAAGATATTCTTATCTCGGTGCTCGGCGCAGGGTGTTTCTCCCTGGCCGGTTGCATCGTCTATGTTTCCTTCCTTCCTGCAATCTAGGTTGGAAAAAGGGTTGTCGCTCAGTTCCCTTTAGGGACAAGTCTCAGCGCTATCTGTATTTTTTCAGAAACGACTTCCTCAGGTACGCACGTTCCTACGGGGAGTTTGTCTTCTCAGCACTCCGTACAAGCGGCCGTTAGAGCCCTGGGATCTGAACAAGGTTCTAATTGCTCTCTTGATGCCGCCTTTCGAGCCTTTGAAAGAGGTCTCCCTTCCCGCTTTTCTCGGGAAGTGGCCTTCTAGTAACGGTCTCGTCTCTTAGGAGAGTTTCCGAGCTAGCAACGCTCTCATACAAATCTCCCTTCCTGGTCCTTCACCAGGACAGGGTAGTTCTGCGTCCGATTCCGGAATTTCTCCCTAAGGTGGTATCCCACTTTCATATTAATCAGGATATCACCTCACCTTCTTTGTGTCCTCGTCCAGTCCATCAATTTCAGAAGGATTTGCATCTGTTGGTTCTGGGGAGAGCACTCAGGTTCTACTTCCCGCATGGCGCTCCTGCGCCACCCGGATGCACTCTTTGTCCTTGTCGCTGGTCGGCGTAAACAGTCGCAAGCTTCTGAATCCACCCTGGCTCGGGGGATCGAGGAACCAATTCTTGAAACCTACAGTTCTACTGGGCTTCTGGTTCTCTCAAGGCTGAAGGCCCATTCTACCAGAGCCGTGGGTGCATCCTGGGCATTACGGCACCAGGCTACGGCCCAGCAGGTGTGTCAGGCACCTACCTGATTGAGTCTGCATACTTTTACCAAGCATTTTCAGGTGCATACCTACGCTTCGGCAGACGCCAGCCTAGGTAGATAAGTCCTTCAGGCGGCGATGGCCCACCTGTAGGAAAGGGCTGTTTGACGGCCCTATCACGAGGTATTCTTTTACCCACCCAGGGACTGCTTTTGGACGTCCCAATTGTCTGGGTCTCCCAATTAGGAGCGAAAAAGAAGAAGGGAATTTTGTTTACTTACCGTAAATTCCTTTTCTTCTAGCTCCAATTGGGAGACCCAGCACCCGCCCTGTTTTCTCGGGGTTTTTCTGTTTTTTCGGGTACACATGTTGTTCATGTGGTATGGTTCAGTTCTCCGATGTTTCCTCGGATTGAATTGGTCTTTAAACCAGTTATTGGCTTTCCTCCTTCTTGCTTTGGCACTAAAACTGGTGAGCCAGTGATCCCACTGGGGGTGTATAGCCAGAAGGGGAGGGGCCTTACACTTTTAAGTGTAATACTTTGTGTGGCCTCCAGAGGCAATAGCTATACACCCAATTGTCTGGGTCTCCCAATTGGAGCTAGAAGAAAAGGAATTTACGGTAAGTAAACAAAATTCCCTTCTTTCATAGTATTATTAATGTTTATCACCCGTTTATCAAGCCATAAGGAATCACTACTTCTAGTGCCTTAGTGGGTAAAATTAAGTTTGGGTTTTTTTTTTAAAGGGAATTTGTCACTAGGTTTCTGCCACCTAATCTGAGAACAGCATAACATGGACGCAGAGATCCTGTTTCCAGCGGTGTGTCACTTACTGAGCTGCTTACTGTAGTTTTGATAAAATCACTGTTTAATCAGCAGTATAATTATCAGTAGAGGACTACTTGGTGTGCTTCCAGGTAGTCCACCAAATTCATGAGCTCTGTAGAACTGCTAGATCTGCAGCAAAGAAAACAGTGATTTTATCGATGTGTCATTAAACAGCTCAGTAAATGACACATCGCTGGAATCAGAGTCTCTGCCCCTACATTATGCTGCTCTCAGATGGGGGAGCATAAACCTGGTGACAGATTCTCTTTAACATTTCAATAAAAAAAAAGTCCCTTCCGAATTCCTCCAAAAATAAATAAAGCCCATTTTTTCATACATATTTAGTCCTGCTGTAAACCTAACAACTTGCAGGATGCAGGTATTCGTTACACCACATAGCACGTGGTATAAAAAAAAATAAAATCTTATTCTGGTTATCGCCCCCCACCAACAACTATAAAAACTATGACATTTAATGTCCAATTCCACATCCTAATACTTGGCATTATACTTTACTTATTTGTACTGTTAAAGGAGAAGTTTCATGCACCTCCTTTGCTGTTGTAATTTAATTTTCATCTTTTTTAACCTCTATTAGAAAATTCCTGTTCCTTTTTGAGAATAAGTTGATGGTCACGGATCTAGGATTTTATTCCATATAATACCCTATTTTTTATTTTATTTTTTTTAACTTATACACCATATTTTTAATTATTTTCCAGTGATTGCTTCATTATACATTTTTCTAATAAACTTCATTTTATTTATTTTTAGCTTCCTTTTTTCTTAAAGACTACACTGCAGGGCTGTTTCACTTGGTCACCACATGCTCCTTTATAAGATGCTCTCAACTGCTGCTGAACAAGATAATATACTGCACTCAGTCTGTGTACAGGACTTTCCTTCTGTCAGGATGAAGGAAGGGCGCAGAGAGGCTCAGACGGGGAGCATCCTGTACTCTGTTTGACTCTGGTGTAGAAATCATGCTTAGCAGCAGTTGAAAGCGGTTTCTAAAGGTTCATGAATTGGCAATGTGGAACAACCCTGCACTGTACTGTTGGGGAGAGACGCATGTAAAATAGGGTAAGGGCGTATAGTAGATAAATTCACAGCATTGCAAAGACGTATCAATAATTATTATTGTTAAGCCTTTGCAAAGTTACTGTTTTGAGGTTTACTAGCCATGTCTTACTAAAGTCATAATAGTCTGCATGTTGCTTGTTTCTAGCAAATTTTTATTTCTACATTGCACAGTATAAATTGCAGTATTTTATTAGCAAAATTTATAGTCGTTGTTACTTTGAGTAACATTTAGATTTATCCCAATGATTTTGATCTTGTGATACCCGCAGGTCGCAGTGCGATCACATGCACTTGAATGGTGCTGCGATGTATCAAACATCGGAGCCCCAACCCAAGCTGCCGTCAGTGGAAAGTTGGTTAGGATTCCCATACAAATAATTAGTGTGGCACATGTCGGAACCATGTTCTTGAAATAAATGGTTTCCATTGTTGGGACCCACTTTTCCTGTGGATCTACCATAAATATATGTGATGGGAATTTTCCTTTTAACGCAGTGTCTGGTTCTCAGTTTATAATGTGCAGACGTACAGATGTCACATAGCTCAATTTATCATTTGTAACGTGGAGAAAAGCAAGCACTCACCGGTAAATGGAGTTTGTAGGGCTTATTCTTCAGGCATATAGGGGAGGGATAGGGATGTGATACACACGGACGACGGCGGCCGTTTTGGATTTATCATTTGAGCAGTTTTTTGTACCATTGCATTATATTCTGTCATATATCATAGGGATATCAGTGAAACTTAATGTATTTTATAAAAGAAAGTGTTAAGTGACAGGTTTACTTTTGAAAATAATGTATGTCACTTAATTCATGCTTCCCACACCAATGGCAGCATGAATCAGAGCCTGACAGCACAATTGCAGCCAGAAATATTTTTCTCTGAAACCTAAGTATAAGGACCTTTTATACTTAGAGAATCTGGTAATAACCCAAGCCAAAGACAAGACGAGCCCGGAGCCGCTCCTGGTCTGCTCCTCTGCGTATGACTCGCACGAGTGCAACGTGAGAAAATCGCGCATTACACTCTGTTCCTTTTAAGACAATGCTGCAGCTCACATGTGAGTTTTTCCCTCAGCCCTAATTGGACTGAGGAAAAAATCGCAGCTTGCTGCGATTGTCTGTGAGTCTCGGATCACTCGCACCCATGCAAGTCTATGGGTGCGAGTGAAACATCAGACTGCACTCAGATGTCAGTGCAGTGCGATATACGCACAGGCTGAAAATGGAGGAGATGGGGAGATTAATCCCTCTCTTTTTTCCACAGTTGTGATCTGATCGCAAGATCGGATCACAGTCACATGACACTCAGATCACGCTCGCAACAGAGGCTGAGCCCAGGGTCATTAGCATATCACATCCAATGCCATACACTAATGTGACTCCACCCTCACTGCGCTGCTCCTGGTCATTGACAGATCTCTCACTATGGGAGAAACCTGTCAATCACCTGATGACTGGAAACAAGCTGTGGATAGAAGGAGCGCAATAGGGTCTTACCAGTGTAAAATATGGTGACTATTTAATAGAAAACCCCTCACCTGGAATGGTTGTGAGACTCACAACCAGTATAGAACCATATAACAGCTGCAGCCGATCCCACGTGTTAAAAACAGGAGCAAAACAAAAACCAGGAGAATTGTTGTGTACTCCGCGCTGCTGTACAAAGAAACCCTCCAAATAATAAAAGCAGTGTGGATGGTTTATTCTATGCGTTTCGAAAAGATATCCCCTCTTCTTCCTGAGGAAAATCCACCGGTGGATTTTCCTGAGGAAGAGGAGGGGATATCTCTTCGAAACGCGTAGAATAAACCATTCACACTGCTTTTATTTTTTGGAGGGTTTCTTTGTACGGCAGCGCGGAGTATACCACGATTGTCCTGGTTTTTGTTTATAATCACCTGATGAGAGACTGGAAGAAGTAGGCTGGAAACAATAGTCAGAGGTTAGACTAGTCTATCGCTGCCACCGCCTGGATCCACTAACTAACTTACATTTCTTTGTCGCTCCATTGGGAGACCCAGACAATTGGTTGTATAGCTTCTGCCTCCGGAGGCCACACAAAGTATTACACTTAAAAGTGTAAAGCCCCTCCCCTTCTGCCTATACACCCCCCGTGCATCACGGGCTCCTCAGTTTTTATGCTTTGTGCGAAGGAGGCACACATGCACGCATAGCTCCACATCTTAGTCAGCAGCAGCTGCTGACTATGTCGGATGGAAGAAAAGAGGGCCCATAACAGGGCCCCCAGCATGCTCCCTTCTCACCCCACTCTTGTCGGCGGTGTTGTTAAGGTTGAGGTACCCATTGCGGGTACAGAGGCTGGAGCCCACATGCTGTTTTCCTTCCCCATCCCTTAGGGCTCTGGGTGAAGTGGGATCCTAATCGGTCTCCAGGCACATGAGACCGTGCTCCCTCCGCAGCCCCTGGGGAATCTGCTGACAGGAGCCGAGTATCGACAGGGACAAGGCCCTGCTACTGTGAGGTACTCTGTGTCCCCGTGGGGACCGCGCATAGAGCGCTGATGCCACACACACTGCAGCACTGCTGGGTGTGTTAGTGCGCCGGGGACTTCCGCGCCGGCCGCGCTGTGAGGTACTCTGTGTCCCCGTGGGAACCGCGCATGGAGCGCTGGTGGCCATATACACTTCAGCACTGCTGGGTGTGTTTGTGCGCCGGGGACTACCGCGCCGACCGCGCTTATATGCCGGCCGCGCTTATTACTTTAGTCCCCGGCTTTTGCGGCCTAGTATCGCATATTCCCGCCCCCAGGCCTGCCAGTCAGGGGAAGGGCGGGACGCTGCACAGGACGTTAGTGCTGAGGGTTGGAGCATACTTGTATCCTCCTCCCCCCTCATACAGCACACTGGGGCTCCAGATTCCCGCACTTTCTAGGGCACGCCCACGGCCCCCTCCTCTCCACAGAACGCCGGCAGCCATTCCTGTCAGCACTTCTGACGCTGGAGAGGAGAGACAACAGGCTCTGGGAGGCCCATGCAGGGATTCTGGTGATCACACAACCGCTTTGAGCGGTCGGTAAGCAGCACCTGAGGTGCTGGCCCCACTGATTGCAGAAGTGTACATATATATATATGCTTATATGCTATACATTTACACTGTACTGTCGCACTGTTGATTTTTTGGCTATATACCCTCCTGGATGGTACTCAGAGGAGACAACAGCATGTCGTCTGCAAATAGCAAGGGTGCCAAAGCACAGGCTTACTTTGCAACCTGTACCTCATGTGCGGCTATACTACCGGCTGGTTCCACGGACCCTCATTGTGTCCAATGCTCGGCCCCTGTGGCACTTACTCAGCCGGAGCCTCTGCTACTGGTGGCCCAGGTAGAACCACCTGCTACCACTGTCCAGGTGACAGGGACGGAGTTTGCAGTGTTTGCTGACAAACTGTCTGAGACTATGGATAAATGGTCTGCTAGGATACTAGAAGCCTTACAGTCCAGACAGGTGACTCAGGCCCCGGGCACTGTTCAATCATTGACCCCAGGCCTTCCTCAATTGGAGCTGCAGAGTGCTCCTGGGATGTCCCATGGGTCCCAGGGTGAGGTCTCTGACATGGACCGCAGTCCCAGGCCGCCTAAGCGGGGGCGCTGGGAAATTCCCTCGACTTCATCACACTGTTCAGGGTCTCAGCAGGAAGACTCTCTGGATGATGAAGCGGAGGTAGCAGATCAGGATTCTGATCCTGAGACTGCGCTTAACCTGGATACACCTGAAGGTGACGCCATAGTGAATGACCTTATAGCAACCATCAATCAGGTGTTGGCTATTTCTCCACCAGCTCCTACAATTGAGGAGTCAGCTTCTCAGCAGGAGAAATTCCGTTTCAGGTCTCCCAAGCGTCCATTGAGTATGTTTCTGGATCACTCTGACTTCAGAGAGGCAGTCCAGAAACACCGAGCTTGTCCAGATAAGCGTTTTTCCAAGCGCCTTAAGGATACACGTTATCCCTTCCCCCCTGACGTTGTCAAGGGCTGGGCTCAGTGTCCTAAGGTGGATCCTCCTGTCTCCAGACTGGCGACTAGATCCATAGTTGCAGTGGAAGATGGGGCTTCACTCAAAGATGCCACTGACAGACAGATGGAGCTCTGGTTGAAATCCATCTATGAAGCTATCGGCGCGTCTTTTGCTCCAGCATTCGCAGCCGTATGGGCACTCCAAGCTATCTCAGCTTGTCATGCGCAGATTAATGCAGTCACACGTACATCTGCTCCGCAAGTGGTGTCCTTAACCTCTCAGGCGTCGGCATTTGCGTCCTACGCCATTAATGCGGTCCTGGACTCTACGAGCCGTACAGCGGTAGCATCCGCCAATTCGGTGGCAGTCCGCAGGGCCATGTGGTTACGTGAATGGAAGGCAGACTCCGCTTCCAAAAAGTTCTTAACCGGTTTGCCATTTTCTGGCGACCGCCTGTTTGGTGAACGATTGGATGAGATCATTAAACAATCCAAGGGAAAGGACTCTTCCTTACCCCAGTCCAAACCAAACAGACCTCAACCACGGAAGGTACAATCGAGGTTTCGGTCCTTTCGGCCCGCGGGAAGGTCTCAGTTCTCCTCGTCCAAAAGGCCTCAAAAGGATCAGAGGAACTCCGATGCATGGCGGTCTAAGTCACGTCCTAAAAAGACCGCCGGAGGAACCGCTCCCAAGGCGGCCTCCTCATGACTTTCGGCCTCCTCACACCGCATCCTCGGTCGGTGGCAGGCTTTCCCGCTTTTGCGACGCCTGGCTGCCACAGGTAAAAGACCGATGGGTGAGAGACATTCTATCCCACGGTTACAGGATAGAGCTCAGCTCTCGTCCGCCGACACGTTTTTTCAGAACATCCCCGCCCCCCGAGAGAGCCGATGCTCTTCTTCAGGCGGTGTGCACTCTGAAGGCGGAAGGGGTGGTGATCCCTGTGCCTCTTCAGCAACAGGGTCACGGTTTTTACTCCAACTTGTTTGTGGTACCGAAAAAGGACGGATCCTTCCGTCCTGTTCTGGACCTAAAACTGCTCAACAAACACGTAAAAACCAGGCGGTTCCGGATGGAATCGCTCCGCTCCGTCATCGCCTCAATGTCCCAAGGAGATTTCCTAGCATCAATCGACATCAAAGATGCTTATCTCCACGTACCAATTGCACCAGAGCATCAGCGCTTCCTGCGTTTCGCCATAGGAGACGAACATCTTCAGTTCGTGGCACTACCTTTCGGCCTGGCGACAGCCCCACGGGTCTTCACCAAGGTCATGGCAGCAGTGGTAGCAGTCCTACACTCTCAGGGACACTCGGTGATCCCTTACTTAGACGATCTGCTTGTCAAGGCACCCACTCAAGTGGCATGCCAACACAGCCTGAACATTGCTCTGGAGACTCTCCAGAGTTTCGGGTGGATCATCAATTTTCCAAAGTCAAATCTGACACCGGCCCAATCTCTGACATATCTTGGCATGGAGTTTCATACTCTTCCAGCGATAGTGAAGCTTCCACTGGACAAACAGCGTTCACTACAGACAGGGGTGCGATCTCTACTTCAAGGCCAGTCACACCCTCTGAGGTGCCTCATGCACTTCCTAGGGAAGATGGTAGCAGCAATGGAGGCAGTTCCTTTTGCGCAGTTTCATCTGCGTCCTCTTCAATGGGACATTCTCCGAAAATGGGACAGGAAGTCGACGTCCCTCGACAGGAAAGTCTCCCTTTCACGGGCAGCCAAGGCTTCCCTTCAGTGGTGGCTTCTCCCCACTTCTCTGTCGGGGGGGAAATCCTTCCTTCCCCCATCATGGGCTGTGGTCACGACGGACGCGAGCCTGTCAGGGTGGGGAGCGGTTTTTCTCCACCACAGGGCTCAGGGAACCTGGACTCCGACAGAGTCCTCCCTTCAGATCAATGTTCTGGAGATAAGGGCAGTGTATCTTGCCCTAAAGGCGTTCCAGCCGTGGCTGGAAGGCCAGCAAATCCGAATTCAGTCGGACAACTCCACAGCGGTGGCATACATCAACCACCAAGGGGGAACACGCAGTCGGCAAGCCTTCCAGGAAGTCCGGCGGATTCTTATGTGGGTGGAAGCCACGGCCTCCACCATATCCGCAGTTCACATCCCGGGCGTAGAAAACTGGGAAGCAGACTTTCTCAGTCGCCAGGGCATGGACGCAGGGGAATGGTCCCTTCACCCGGACGTGTTTCAGGAGATCTGTTGCCGCTGGGGGATGCCGGACGTCGACCTAATGGCGTCACGGCACAACAACAAGGTCCCAACATTCATGGCACGGTCTCAAGATCACAGAGCTCTGGCGGCAGACGCCTTAGTTCAGGATTGGTCGCAGTTTCAGCTCCTTATGGGTTTCCTCCTCTGGCACTGTTGCCCAGAGTGTTAAGCAAGATCAGGTCCGACTGTCGCCGCGCCATCCTCGTCGCGCCAGACTGGCCGAGGAGGTCGTGGTACCCAGATCTGTGGCATCTCACGGTGGGTCAACCGTGGCCACTACCAGACCGACCAGACTTGCTGTCTCAAGGGCCGTTTTTCCATCTGAATTCTGCGGCCCTCAACCTGACTGTGTGGCCATTGAGTCAAGGGATCCTAGCGTCTTCAGGGTTATCTCAAGAGGTCATTGCCACTATGAGACAGGCTAGGAAACCAACGTCCGCCAAGATCTACCACAGGACGTGGAGGATATTCCTATCTTGGTGCTCTGATCAGGGTTTTTCTCCCTGGCCATTTGCCTTGCCCACTTTTCTTTCCTTCCTTCAATCAGGATTGGAAAAAGGGTTGTCGCTCGGCTCTCTGAAGGGACTAGTCTCAGCGCTCTGTGTTTTTTCAGAAGCGCCTGGCCAGACTTCCACAGGTACGCACGTTCCTGCAGGGGGTTTGTCATAGTCCCTCCTTACAAGCGGCCGTTAGAACCCTGGGATCTGAACAGGGTACTGATGGCTCTTCAGAAACCACCTTTCGAGCCAATGAAGGATATTTCTTTTTCACGCCTTTCACAGAAAGTGGTTTTCCTAGTAGCAGTCACATCACTTCGGAGAGTGTCTGAGCTAGCAGCGCTGTCATGCAAAGCCCCTTTCCTGGTGTTTCACCAGGACAAGGTGGTTCTGCGTCCGGTTCCAGAATTTCTCCCTAAGGTGGTATCCCCTTTTCATCTCAATCAGGATATCTCCTTACCCTCTTTTTGTCCTCATCCAGTTCACCAGTGTGAAAAGGATCTGCACTTGTTAGATCTGGTGAGAGCACTCAGACTCTACATTTCTCGTACGGCGCCCCTGCGCCGTTCGGATGCACTCTTTGTCCTTGTCGCTGGCCAGCGTAAAGGGTCACAGGCTTCGAAATCAACCCTGGCTCGGTGGATCAAGGAACCAATTCTCGAAGCTTATCGATCTTCTGGGCTTCCGGTTCCCTCTGGGTTGAAAGCCCATTCTACCAGAGCCGTGGGTGCGTCCTGGGCTTTGCGGCACCAGGCTACGGCTCAGCAGGTGTGTCAGGCGGCTACCTGGTCGAGCCTGCACACTTTCACGAAACACTATCAGGTGCATACCTATGCTTCGGCGGATGCCAGCCTAGGTAGGCAAGTCCTTCAGGCGGCGGTTGCCCACCTGTAGGAAAGGGCCGTTTTACGGCTCTCTTACGAGGTATTATTTTACCCACCCAGGGACTGCTTTTGGACGTCCCAATTGTCTGGGTCTCCCAATGGAGCGACAAAGAAGAAGGGAATTTTGTTTACTTACCGTAAATTCCTTTTCTTCTAGCTCCAATTGGGAGACCCAGCACCCGCCCCTGTTCCCTTCGGGCTGTTGTTCTTTGTGTACACATGTTGTTCATGTTGAATGGTTTCAGTTCTCCGAAATTCCTTCGGATTGAATTTACTTTAAACCAATTTATAACTTTTACTCCTTCTTGCTTTTGCACCAAAACTGAGGAGCCCGTGATGCACGGGGGGTGTATAGGCAGAAGGGGAGGGGCTTTACACTTTTAAGTGTAATACTTTGTGTGGCCTCCGGAGGCAGAAGCTATACACCCAATTGTCTGGGTCTCCCAATTGGAGCTAGAAGAAAAGGAATTTACGGTAAGTAAACAAAATTCCCTTCTTTTCTCAAACTTCGGAGTGTTTTCAGAGAAAATAAAAATCTCTGGCTTGTCGTACAACCAAGCTCTGATTTGTACCGCTCTTGGTGGGAATCAGACGTAGAAGTAATTTCAATCCTTACTGTGCTTTATTACAAAGTGTGCTTATTATATAAAGTGTACCTCAACTTTTGCAGCCAGGGATGGTGTCCTGGCTAAAGTTTGGAGTTCAGCTCATTCAGTCTATTCTAGGAACCAATGAACAATGCAAATTGTGTGGGGGTGTGGGTGTGCGGGGGTTTGGGTGTGTGGGGGTGGGTGTGCGTAGGTGTGGGTGCGTGTGTGGGGGTGGGTGGGAGTGTGTGATATGATATTAGCACATCACTGCACACAGACATCCCCACACTTGCATATCTTGGCATATTATTAGTTGTTGAGGATAGTTCTACTACGCTGAATGCACTTGGACACACAAATCATCAAGATCCGCTGCTGGCAGCTCCCTTTGCAATTGTAGATGACCGATGTCCTATAGCTGTTCGATGGGAGACAAGTTCGGAGACGCTGCAGGCTATGGTGGCACGTTTAGGCCGTGCAGGCTGCTCACAGTAGTGCAAGCAATATACAGCCTGGAGTTGTCATGTTGAAAAATGGGTCCATGAGTAGTTTAGAGAAATGACCGTACCACTGGTTTCACCACTAAATCAATGTAATACTGAGCTGTTGGTGTACCTGGAATAAAGATTAAAGGGGTCCGACTACTGTACATTATGCCATCTCTCAGGAGTGGGGCCAGAGTAAAGCTGTACAAATTTTCCTTCGTGGTGTTGCAATTCATTTCAATGTTGAGGGGAATATGCGTGTGTGAGTATAAATACACTGCCTTGAAAAGGTATTCATACCCCGTGAACTTTCCACATTTTTTTTCATGATACACACTTAGCCCAATAAAATACATTTAAGTTTATCTAAAAATATAAATCTGAAAATGACGTGTATTTGTATTCAGCCCCCAATAGTTTGACACCCCTAAATAAAATCCCGAATGAGCAGTTTCCCCAGAAGTCGCCTAATTAGTAAATGAAGTCCACCTGTGTGTAATTTATTCTCCATATAACTACAGCTGTTCTGTGGAGGCCTCAGAAGTTTGTTTTAGAACACTAGGGATCAACCAGTGTAATGAAAACCAAGGACCACACCAGACTGGTCAGGGTAAATTTGTGGAGAAGTAATGGAAGGTCTCCCATATGATGCAAGGGTGAAAAAGTTAGATATGTTTAGCTTAGAAAAGCGACATCTCAGAGGAGATCTAATTTATTTTTATAAATACATGTGTGGGCAATATAAAGGACTGGCACGTGACTTATTTTTTCCAAAGACAATACTAAGGACCAGGGGGCACTCACTGCGAGTGGAAGAAAAGTGATTCCGGCAGCTGAATAGGAAAGGGTTCTTTACAGTTAGGGTATGTGCGCACGTTGCTTTTTACCTGCTTTTTACCTGCTTTTTTGCTGCTTTTTCTTCTGCGCTGTTTAATGCCAAAATGGATGTGTTCTTCTATTCAAGCAAAGTCTATGGGAATTTGGGTTTCTTGTTCACACTATGTTGTTCAAAATGCTGCCTTTTTGAGGCAGAACTTTGGTCAAAAACTCAGCCTTTCAAAGAAGCAACATGTCAATTGTTTTTGCCATTTGGGTTTTGCACTGCAATGCTGAGTTTTTGACCAAAGTTCTGCCACAAAAAGGCAGCATTTTGAACAACATAGTGTGAACAAGAAACCCAAATTCCCATAGACTTTGCTTGAATAGAAGAACACATCCATTTTAGCATTAAACAGCACAGAAGAAAAAGCAGCAAAAAAGCAGGTAAAAAGCAACGTGCGCACATACCCTTAGAGCGGTCAGACTGTGGAATGCCCTACCACAAGAGGTAGTAATGGCAGATACTATAACAGCTTTTAAAAAAGGGCTGGATGATTTCCTCAGTACACACAACATTGTTGGTTATAAATGACTTAGTGACCAAATGTAGAATCGGTGGAGGAAGGGTGAACTAGATGGACCTAGGTCTTTTTTCAACCTAAGTAACTATGTAACTATATAATAAGGGTTAAGTTGTAAAAAATAAATTAAATTAGCCCAAGCTCTGAACATCTCATGGAGCACTGGTCAATCCATTATCCAAGTTTGGCACAACTGCAAACCTACTAAGACATTGACCGTCCACCTAAACTGACATCCCAAGCAAGGAGAGCACTAATTAGACAAACAGCCAAGAGGTCCATGGTCAGTCCAGAGGAGCTCCAGAGATCCACATGTAAGATGGGAGAATCTGTCCACAGGTCAATTATTAGTCGTATACTACACAAATCTGGCATTTATGAGAAAGTGGCAAGAAAGACATTTTCTAAAGCAAGCCATAAGAAGTCCCGTTTGCAGTTTGCTAAAAGCCATGGAGTGGGCACAGGTAGCATGTGGAAGAAGGTCAGATGAGAACAAGGTAGATTTTTTTTTTTTGTTTTTTTTTGGGCTGAATGCAAAAAATGGCGGCAAACTAACACTGCACATCTTCCTGAAAGCACCATCCTCGCTGTCACACATGGTGGAGGCAGCATCATACAGTGGGGATACTTTTCTCTATCTGGGATAAGGAAGCTGGTCAGAGTTGATAGGAAGGTTATTAGAGCTAAATACAAGGTAATCCTGGAGGAAAGACTGTTATAGGCTGCAAAAGACTTGAGACTGGGGTGTAGGTTCACCTTCCAGCAGGATAACGACCCTAAACATACTGCTAGAGCTGCAATGGATGGTTTAGGTCAAATCATATTCATGTGTGGGAATGTCACGTTCCGGATTCTCAATGCAAATTAGGTCTGAACTAAAACTCAAATTGTGCTCACAGATGTCTCCATCCAATCTCACTGAGCTAGGGCTATTTTGTAAAGCGGCATGGGCCAAAAAAATCAGCCTCTAAATTTGCAAAGCTGGTAGAGACAGACCCCAAAAGACTTGCAGCAGTAATTGCAGTGGAAGGTGGTCCTACAAAGTATTGACTCAGGGGGGCTGAAAACAAATACATGTCACAATTTTCAGATTTATATTTTTAAAATATTTAGAAATCACATATTTCCTTTACAATGTCACAAATACTTAGTGTTGGTACATCACAGAAAATCCCAGTAAAATGGTGTGGGAAAAAAATGTGGAAAAGTTCATGGGGTTTGAATAATTTTTTTCAAGGCACTGCATGTGTGTGTATATAGAGAGAGGTTGTGTGCGTGTGTGTGTGTGTGTGTGTGTGTGTGTGTGTACACATATATATTACATACACACGTGTATATACTGTATATTATACTGTGGATATGTATTTTAGATGCAGTACAAATTACCTATGGATGGATCAGTCCTTAAAGACTTTAAGGGTATGTGCGCACGTTGCTTTTTACCTGCTTTTTTGCTGCTTTTTCTTCTGCGCTGTTTAATGCCAAAATGGATGTGTTCTTCTATTCAAGCAAAGTCTATGGGAATTTGGGTTTCTTGTTCACACTATGTTGTTCAAAATGCTGCCTTTTTGAGGCAGAACTTTGGTCAAAAACTCTGCTTTTCAAAGAAGCAACATGTCAATTGTTTTTGCCATTTGGGTTTTGCACTGCAAAGCTGAGTTTTTGGCCAAAGTTCTGCCACAAAAAGGCTGCATTTTGAACAACATAGTGTGAACAAGAAACCCAAATTCCCATAGACTTTGCTTGAATAGAAGAACACATCTATTTTGGCATTAAACAGCGCAGAAGAAAAAGCAGCAAAAAAGCAGGTAAAAAGCAACGTGCGCACATACCCTTAGTCTGTGTGCATGGTGCGTTTTTCCGCTGCGTTTTTCGGATGCGTTTTTGGTCTAAAATCTGCATGATTTTGCTTCCCCAGCAAAGTCTGAGTTTTCATTTTTGCTTTTCGCACAGTGCAGTTTTGTTTTAGGTGCATTTTTGTGGTGACCACAAAGATGCAACATGTCAATTATTTCTGCGTTTTTGCCACCGTTTTTCACCCATGCAATGCACTGGAAAAAATGCGGCAAAAAAGCGCAAAACCGCATGCTTTTTTATGCTTTTTTTTTTATTTACATCGGGTGCTGGAGTTTTTTTGCGTTTTTGCAGCCAAAAAAGCACAGAAATGCTGCATCTTTATGGTCACAAAAAATGCAACGTGTGCACATAGCCTAAGACATATCAATATGTGTGGACCGCACTAATGTAAACTTGACCCCATTTGCTGATTAGCAAAAAGCTTTATCAGGATAAGTCTGGATGAGTGCAGCAAGTTTAAAATGTACCTGTGTGGCTACATGCTGTCAAAAGTGAAGGTACACTTTATAGATGGCGCCAGGCACCGCCTATCTGCCATCCACTGCAGTGTTTCTGCCTGTCATGTGCATGCTATGCCCTAAGCTTCGCTGATCCCTCATGAAATGTTCTGTTTTTTATCCTTCCTCCCTCTGTTTTCTTTCTATTTTTCCCTCTTGCTTGACCCAGAGAAATTGATTGAGGGTCTGAAATCTCCGGAACCACAGCTTCTGCTTCCTCACCTTGTACAGCTGGCAGATCCTTTTGGGAGCACCTCTGAGACTATGAATGGTAAAGATTTGTGGGATGGGGCAGCACATAACTTTTTTTTTTTTTTTTTTTTTTTTTTTTTATTGATGATGTTAAAGGTGACTGAAAATTTACTGGGCTGCTTAATGTAGTTTTGATACAATCACTGGTTTATTAGCAGGAGATTATCATTAGAGGACTAGTTGCCCTGCTGTAGGTAGTCCAGCATATTCATGAGCTCTGTATAACTGCTAAATCTGCAGCAGAGAAAACATTGGTTTTATCAATGACAGCAAAGAGCTCAGTGAGTGACACATCGCTGGAATCAGGATCTATCTCTACATTATGCTGTTCTCAGATGGGGGAGAAAAAACCTGATGACAGATTCCTGTGACCTAAAAGTTCACCCTGAGATCCAAGATAAGGACATGAGAGCCATTTGTCCATATATTTCTTGTATTATTGTTGGCTCTTTTAACAGAATGGTTGCCTCAACTTTGTTTAAAATGGTATTCCCAGCTTGTGATCATTGATGGTCCGATTTCTTGGTGAACAGTGATGGCCACATTGATCATCTGGTGATGGCATATCCTAGCGATATCCCTTTAAACCAAATGTGGGCCCATTACAAGGATATGTTATCACATTATGATTGGTGGTGGGTCCAGCCTTTGGCTCCTTCAACTTAAGAGGTCAAAACACTTTGATCATACGGTGACGGCATATCCCAGCAATTTGCAATCACATTACAAGTTGGGAATACTCCTTTAAATATCACTAGTATAAGAAGTCCAACTCTGTTCCTCATCGAGTCGGAGAATGGAGTGGTCTTCGGAACCTAAAATTCAGCCCCCAACCGGTCATAAAGCAAAGGCAAACTACTGATTAGCCATCAATTAGTGAAATTAGAATACCCCTCTTAACGATGGACCACCATGGTATAAATCATGATTGACACACAAGTTGTCCATCCTCTGGTAGAAGCTGAAGAAGAGCTCCTAAATTTCAAAGGAATGACCTTTTCTCGTAAGAAACCTCTCTGCCGGCGTCCTTGTCGGCTTTGACCGCTGACTTCCATTGCCTGTATTATCACTGAGGATTTTATGTACACGCTCACAATGTGATCTCTGGAGAGAGCACATTTCCACTAAATGTCAACAATGAACTTGTGCTAAATGCCATCTATTAAATGTCCCACAGACATTTTCTGCTTTCCGCTGACATGTGGCTTTCACCTTAGGTTAGGGATGTGTTATGTAGATAACGAATCATCTCGGATGATGGTGAACACAAACCTCAGGCCATGAGTAGAAATGTGGACAAATATGGAAATCCTGAATTTGAGTATTCCAGGAGTAACGTGCATTGACGAGGATATAGTGTATGTTTATGTAGCAGCCGGACAGTTTAGTCTGAATACTGACCACCTCTATTTATTACCTATGCCCCGAACAGGTGATCAGTATCAATTTGGTGGGTGTTGACATCTGGCATCAACACCGATAGCAGGCTCAAGGCATCTAGGAAGCTTAAAAAAAATAAAATAAACAATAAGGAAAAGTTTGAATCTTCCCTTTTTCCCCAATTCCAAATTAAAGGAATAATTAAAAAAAAAAAAACAAAAAAAACCATTGTGTTCTATGAAAATGTAAAATTTAATTGACCTGTATGGTAAAGACCTTGAAGAAACTAATCTAAATCCCAGAATTGCTGCTTTACAGACACCAATCCTACCACTAAAAAAACAAAACAAAAAAAAAAACAGTAAAAAGGCCAAAGTCTTTTATATACCCCAAAATGGTATAATTAAAAATGTCAGCTTGCCACAAAACATTTAGGCCCTCACACAGGTCCCTCAAAGGAACAAATCAAAACGTTACAGATCTCACAAGGGAAGATGGCGACACAAGCAACAATGTGTTTGTTTTACAAAGTTAAGATTTTTTTTTTTTAGCCGCTAAAATAGAATTTTAATATTGTCATAATCGTACTAAAGTGCAGAAATCATTATGCCAGGTTCTTTACCAAATATTGAGCAATAATAACAAAACCCAAAAAACAAGAATTTGAAGGTTTTGAGCAGGCTTTTTGCCATTTAAAGGCAACCAGTCACCAGATTTGGGGCCCATGAGCTGCGGCCACAATCACTGGACTCTTATATACAGCATTCCAATATGCTGTATATAAGAACCCAGGCCTCTGTGTAGAACGTAAAAATCACTTTATAATACTCACCTAAACGGTCACTGCGGTGGAGTTGGGTCATATGGGCATCTCCGGTGCCGGCGTCTCCTCTTTCGGCCATCTTTGTCGTCCTTTTTCTGAATTCGGGCTGCATGACGCGTCCTACATCATCCACACTTGCCAGCATTGAGGTCCTGTGCAGGCGTACTTTAATCTGCCCTGCTCAGTATTGTAGTGCGCCTGCGCGGGACTGGCGAGTGTGTATGACATAGGACAGGCTTCAGAAGGAGGACAAAGATGGCCAAAAGAGGAGGCGCCGTCACCAGAGAACAGAGACGCTCATATGACCCAACTCCACCGCAGCAACCGTTTAGGTGAGTATTATAAAGTGATTTTTACGGTCTACACAGCGGCCTGGGCTCCTATATGCAGCATGTTAGAATGCTATATACACGAGCCCACTGCTGATGGCCGCAGCTTATAGGCCCCAAATCTACTGACAGGTTCCCTTTAACCCCAGTTGCCAATTTTTCTTTTTTGCAGTACATAATATGGTACAATGAAGGGTTTCATTCAAGGCTACATCGCGTCACCACCCCTCCCCCCACCCAAAAAGTCTTCATACGGCCTATTGATGGAAAAGTAATAAAGTTGTGACTCTTGAAAGAAAGGAGGAAGAAAAACAAAGTGCAAAAAAAAAATAAATTCTCAGCAATCTGTAAAAGTCTCAAACCCTCAACACATTCAACCATAACTGTTTACTTTTTCTTTTGTTTGATGTTGCTTAATCATAAGTAGGCAGCAATGTTTGGGGGAGAAGACCCCCGAGAGAGGCTTAGAAGTAAAATTCATATGTGTAACCTGATCACACGGAGATCTCGCACTGAGAATGCTGGTGCATACTGACACTAAAAGTGCTTGGCGAGGAGGAGAGCTGCACTGTGTCTCGATACATACAATGCCCTGCATCTGCCCCAGGTAGTAAAGAATAATTTCCTGATACCTGGCAAAGATCCAGAGCATTGCAGGTTACTGGCTGCCTGCATGATGCAGCTCTGTTATGTGCTTGATGATGAAATGATAAGACCATGCAGAGAGAAGAGCAGCAGTCCATCGGTGGCAGTGATAGATTCAGAGCAGTGTTTGTAATGACGCACAGTGCAGCTGTCCTCCTCTCCCTCCACTTGTCTGTAACAGTCCAGCTGTAAGGTCACCACCACTTCAATACTACAACATTACACAGAGAAAGCCGGTTTGGGCCTTTTCTGGGGACACGTTTCTATTTTTACTCTGTATTCTGCCTCCTGCTTATGATTGGGTAAAGTCATACAGGGGGAAAAAGTCAACGCCTTCCAGAGACGAATCTTTGCCAGTTCTGTCTTAGATTGTGAAATTTATGCTAATTTACACTATAATATCTCTGCAACGGAGATGAGAAATAAAAACTCCTGTTTTATTTGGCTAAGCAGCCACTATTCCATGACGTAGCCAGTTTAGCGCTTGCAAAAGGGGTGAAAGTCGTCTAAAATACTGTAGAAAGCCACTAAATGTGTCACTGGGACGTACAGAACCGATTGTATAAATTACCCTCCCACCTGTGACATCACTTCCTGCTCTGCCGCTATTGGCTGCAGTTATGCTTCGCAGACTTGCTGCTTCTCGCTCCTCCTGTTGACATTTTGCACATTATACTGAGAGGTCTCTGCTCCCTATTAAATCAGGAAAGTGTGCGAGGTGCAACTTCAGCCGCCGTGATGCCAGAGCTGGGGGGTAGGTGGGTTGCTTTTTTCTTTTTTTTTTTTTTTTTCTTATGGAATTCATCAGTAAATTCTCAGACTCCTAATGCAACAGTCATAAAGACTCACACAGTTGGGGTACGTGAGCTGACTGCCCCAACATTTCGGCTGCTCGCCTTGTTTTCGGAGCCATATTGTTGGAGATAACTCTTGATCTTCCAAGCTTGCGCACTATTTGCGTTGCAGTCAATAAGGAACTATAAAAATGAATTTGGTATGTAATCTAAATCTTATGTGGGCAGAATTTACCACTGCTGATCTTTACTAATAAAACTGGTCTTTTGGGATGTGTCTCATGTCTACTTTTCTCTGCTGTCCTCTCCTCCCTCCTCTGTTACATGGTGATTTCCACTCCTACTATCTCTCCCCACACAAGGCAAGGCAGAGCCTGTGGTGGAAAGCCTCATTCCTGGGCTGGAGCCTCCCATGCCTCAGCGCCTCTCTTCCCAGGCAGACTCCATTGCTTCAAATCGCACAGGTTGGTGTTGGATGTTTTCATACAATAATCTGAATTTACCATACGATGATGCTGGATGTTTTTGCCTAGGTCATTCCACTCTGGTGACTGGAACATGAGATCCTCTGTTGCTGGATCAGCATTACACAAAAGATTTCAAATAACATTTTTAAGGGCACTTACCATTTTTAAAATTATGTCCTGGCACAGACCTATTCAGATCTGTGAGGGTCTCTGTGTTAGGATATCAACCTTTACCTGGCTCTCTTACCATTACCATTGTGCCTAATGCGGGAGTCACACGATACAATCTATTGTGCGATCGTATTCGCCCCCGTCGTTTGCGTCACGGGCAAATCGCTGCCCGCGTCGCACAAAGTCGTTAAACCCCCGTCACACGTACTTTCCTGCTGATCGACGTCGCTGTAGGCGGCGAACATCCACTTACTGAAGGGAGTGGGTTGTTCGGTGTCACTGCGACGTCACACAGCCGCCGGCCAATAGAAGCGGAGGGGCGGAGATGAGCGGGACTTAAACATCCCGCCCACCTCCTTCCTTCCGCATAGCCGGCGGGAGCCACGGTACGCAGGTAAGCTGTGTTCATCGTTCCCGGGGTGTCACACGGAGCGATGTGTGCTACCCCGGGTACGATGAACAATCTGCGCAAATAAGATTAAACAATTTTTTAAAAATGAGCGACGTGTACACGATACACGATTTACAATCGATTAAGAGTCGCGCTTAGGTGTCACACGAGACGACGTCGTGAACTATGCCGGATGTGCGTCACGAAAACAGTGACCCCCGACGACCTATCACACGATAGCTCGTCTCGTGTGACGCCCGCATAAGACTAGCTGCACAACGCTGACTATTTTCTCCGAAGAGGGCCAAGAGCATATTGATCACATGTTATACTTACAACACACACAGACCCCCACGGTTTATCTGAAATGTCTCTAGGACCTGTCAAGTTTTTTTTAAATGATACATGGGCTTTAAGCTTAAAGTGTAATTCCCAACATTGGAAGGTAACATCAGTCTATAGGATTGACGCCAACTTTCTGCTTGGTGGGGTCTGAATGTTGAGATCCTCACTGATCCTTTGAAATCCTGGGTCAAAAAGACAATGAACAGAGTGGCTCACATGTTCTATGGGACTACCAAAGATACTAGGGTATCACACATCTTTTTGCAGCAGTCCCATGTAGAGTAAATGGAGCGATGACACATAACCGCAGCCACCACAATTCTGGCTGGGATTTTCAGAGCCCTCAGGATCAGTAGACATCTCAGTTTGTGGACCCCTACTGATCAGAGAATGATCTATCGATGATGTCCAATGTTGGTAATAGCACTTATACACAGAAACGGCATAATAATAAGCCTTCTATAAATGGTGCTCTACCCACGTACCATCTCAGAATCTCGCCTCATATGCGTATGACTTCTTGTGTAGTAATGTGGGGAGGAGTGACTTTTTTTTTTTTTTTAGTGAATATAATGAATTCCATAGCTTGTGTATGTCATGTAGGATTCCTGTGATTACCTGAACTGATGCCTCTAACACTCTCCGTTCCTTTTAATGCTTTCCTCTGGACCCTTCAGACTCCCTTACCGGGGAGGACTCCTTGCTTGACTATTCTATTCTGTCTAACCCTGCGGCTGACCTTCTTGATGAGTTTGCTCCAGTAACACTCTCTGCTCCAACATCAGCAGGTAATACATGGAATTGTTAGTGAACCTCCTGCGATATCACACTGTATTTTTACCTTACATATTTTATTTATATCCATTCATCTGTTTGTTCTGTGAGACATAGAAGCAAAGCTAATGCTGTCCATACTGCGTTGGGGGGAAGAAGAAATGGGCTACATAGCGGAGCGGAATAATGAACGTTCCCAATATGGAGAATTGTTAATAATCTTTGCTTCAAGGTGATCCTTGAGTTCTATGAGATTGTCCAAGGACAGGTGTCTCGGCCACTTTTGTCCACATGATACCTGTCTGTCCGTAGTGTCACCCAGTAGTGATAAGAAGTACAGTACTGACCCTAGTGAGGTCACAGTGACCTATACCCATCTCTTTGGAAGTGGCATCCCTTTGGAAGAGAGCACAGGCAGAATATTATTTAAAACACTTAAAAGGGAGCACTTTTAATGTTCCTCCCCAGATGCAGTTCCTTAAAAAATGAACAAACCACTCAGTACTTGCCTTCCCTGGGGCCACCAGTGAGTCTGATGCTGCTCCTGGTGTCTCATTGCCTGTAGCACTAATGTTGCGTAGACAGCGTGGCAGCCAATCAGGGACCACCGGTGAGTCCTGGCTCATGCTCCCAGTGTCTCATTGGCTATCGTCACGTTGACAGCCAATCTGTGAGCTTAGCGTCTCTGCAAGTGTAGATGCAACCACCCTCCCGTCATAGTCACTGAGCTCACTGACTATGGCGCTGCCGTCAGGTTAACAATTGGTGAGCTCAGTTGCTCTGATGGGGGTTGTTGCATCTACATTTGCAGAGACGCTGAGCTCACAGATTGTCTGTCATCACATTGACAACCAATGACCCACTGGGAGCATGAGCAGAGACTCACCGGTGGTCCCAGCGAGGGTCAGTGCAGAATGGCTTGCTAATTTGTGAACTATCTGCAACTGGAGTCTAACATTATTATTTCTCTGAACGATAAATGTTTTGTTCGTTTCTTTAAACATCCTCTTTACTGCCGATTTCCCTTTACACTGTTATCTTCCATATTTTAGCAGTAGTGATTCTAGGAGAGATGCTACATTTTTATACTTCATTACAAGCAAGTGATCATAGGACCAAAGGCAAAAGAAGAATTAAGTGTTATATTGGAAGATATTTATCAAACTAAATTTGGCCAAAAACCCTGTCTGTCAGACTCGCATCATATTTATGAAGTGTTTTAGATTCTTTCTATGCTTTGTCCATCGTTTGACAGCAATGGGGGCTTAGCTTAACATGCAAAATTATGTGCCAAACCATGCACCAGCAAAGTCGGGCAAATATCTTGCACAAAGTAAACCACTTAGTAAGTGGTGTAAACACAGACTAGAAGGTCTAAGGCTCTTCCAGGTCAAACATGAACCACTATAATGTATCTGATTCATTTTTAGGATTGTTTAGTCTAAATTTCCACTATTGAAAAATTGCAAGGTATTGATAAATCTCCACCAATGTGATATACCCATTGCAGGACTTGAAGGTTTGGTGCATGACGTGTACTCAAAGTAGCTATCACTTTGTAGGACCTACACTACTAAAATGAAAATATCTCCAAGGCGTACCTACGTTGCCTGACATATCATGACCAGAGTATGCCAGAAGTATTGTGCATACTTTTTCCAAATAACCTTAGCATCCTCTTATAGTCTACTCTGCTATGCGGAGTATGTTTCAGATTAAAGGCCCACAAAAATGCATCCACACCTGTCGATTGTTGGATCTATTGTGGGTCTCCTTACTTTCCCCTTACAGATGATGTTGAAGGACAGCAGCATCGGGCGATTGTAATTTTACTGCCTGATCTTTTTTGTTTCCAAAAGACACGGGCTCCTCTCCGGGGGAGACACGGGCTCCCTCTCCGGGGGAGACACGGGCTCCCTCTCCGGGGGAGACACGGGCTCCCTCTCCGGGGGAGACACGGGCTCCCTCTCCGGGGGAGACACGGGCTCCCTCTCCGGGGGAGACACGGGCTCCCTCTCCGGGGGAGACACGGGCTCCCTCTCCGGGGGAGACACGGGCTCCCTCTCCGGGGGAGACACGGGCTCCCTCTCCGGGGGAGACACGGGCTCCCTCTCCGGGGGAGACACGGGCTCCCTCTCCGGGGGAGACACGGGCTCCCTCTCCGGGGGAGACACGGGCTCCCTCTCCGGGGGAGACACGGGCTCCCTCTCCGGGGGAGACACGGGCTCCCTCTCCGGGGGAGACACGGGCTCCCTCTCCGGGGGAGACACGGGCTCCCTCTCCGGGGGAGACACGGGCTCCCTCTCCGGGGGAGACACGGGCTCCCTCTCCGGGGGAGACACGGGCTCCCTCTCCGGGGGAGACACGGGCTCCCTCTCCGGGGGAGACACGGGCTCCCTCTCCGGGGGAGACACGGGCTCCCTCTCCGGGGGAGACACGGGCTCCCTCTCCGGGGGAGACACGGGCTCCCTCTCCGGGGGAGACACGGGCTCCCTCTCCGGGGGAGACACGGGCTCCCTCTCCGGGGGAGACACGGGCTCCCTCTCCGGGGGAGACACGGGCTCCCTCTCCGGGGGAGACACGGGCTCCCTCTCCGGGGGAGACACGGGCTCCCTCTCCGGGGGAGACACGGGCTCCCTCTCCGGGGGAGACACGGGCTCCCTCTCCGGGGGAGACACGGGCTCCCTCTCCGGGGGAGACACGGGCTGTCTGGCAGCAACTTTGTTCTCTCTACTTTTGAAAAACATGTGTGAACTCTTGGCCAATTTGGAGCTCTCGTGTACGGGAACGTAAGGAGAGACTGCTCTGTGCCGAGCAAATCTTCAGCCGGCAGCCACCTTGTGTATGGTCAGCTTTACTTCGGAGTTATACATAAGGGGGGAATTTCTCATGTATAAATTTGACATGGCCAAGAAGAGGACATCCTGCTAAATATTTGCTCATTTTAGATAATTACTTTGAGACAGCATTTGCTCAGTGGATTCTAAGAGTGGAATCCGATTTATTTTTATCCTGTGCCCTACCACATCTAGCTGGCTTTAGTTTGGCTTTCACATTAAAGCATCTTTAATTATTAATCCTTTAAAATTCAGATGTAAAGGAACAAATGTACACCGGAAGATTGGCCGCCCGTTCTCTCTATCAGGTCACAATAAACATTTGACATTTCCTGGTGTTTAAGTTTCCAGAAATAGTTTTCCATAGTCTGAAGATCATTTTTTGTTCCCAAGTACGGTATTTTGCTTTGAAGTGGAAAATGTAAAACAAGCCATGTGCAGTAAGTTCTCCTCTGTCGGAAAAATCCATCCGTTTATCAAATCTAAGTATATACAGTGGATATAAAAAGTCTACACCCCTATAAAATATCAGGTTTTTGTCTGTCATGTGAAATTACAAAAAAACCCCACAAGAATATGATTTCAGAACCTTTTCCGCCCTTTGTCACCCTTTTAATCTGTAGAAATCCTTTCAGAAAAAAAATTAACTTTGAAGGGGAAGATAAAAATAACCAAACTTAAATAATGTGGTTGCAAAAGTGTGAACACCCTCATATAATTGGTTAATTCTGAACACGTTCCAATCACATTTTAATCTTGTTAAATCGTATTAAGCTCACAACTGCCATCATTTACAGTGGCCATCAAGAAATGGCTTAAAGGGAACCTGCCAGGTGCAATGTGCACCGACAACCACGAGCAGCTCTGGTGCATATTCCTAATAAGAGAACAAAGAAATCACAGCTCACCAGTCCGTGAATGGATAATAGCAGTGCCCGTAAATCCTAGACCAGTATCTAGGTGCATATAATGAAGTCGAGAAAGATGGAGAGTCCAGCACCGCTCAGTAAAGTTTAAAACATAGCTTTATTAGGAATAAAAGTTTAAAGCCGTGGAAAAAAACTTCCATTTAGCTCCATAAGGAGACCAGGTAAGTGTCTTCGTCTACGCGTTTCAGGCACAACATGCCTTTAATCATGACAACCAAAGAAATATAAAAAAAGATTAAAGTATTTCTAAAGATCCTTTATGATTTGAAAATGAGCGTAGGGACTAGTCGTAAGGGTGTTAGTTCCTGCACTCATTCCGCCCTCTTAGCATGGTAGTACACCCACAGGGGCGTGTTAGCATGCTATTCAATGCCCATTGCCCAGCGTCATCAGTGGTGACGTGCGTACCTGTGTCCGTTCCACCACCTCAGAACGCCGGGCTTAGGGTCATTGCTCATGATCAGAAGTCCTGGCACTTCCGGTCATGCGCACTAGACCTCTCTGAAGCTGGGATGCATACACCCGGCTTCATAGTGCGCATGACCGGAAATGCATTGCATTCTGAGCCATGCACACTGAAACGAAGCCCAGCATTCTGAGGCGGTGCAACGGACATAGGTATGCGTATCACTGCTGATGAGGACGCTGTGCACTGGACATTGAGTTCCATGTTGGCACGCCCCTGTGGGCAATCTAACATACAAAGAGGGCGGAATGAGCGCAGGAACTAACTCCCTTTTGTCTACTCCCTGGCCTCATTAGCATATCGTAAAGGATCTTTAGAAATACTTTTTCTAAAGATCTCTATCTATGCTACTAGATACAGGGACATTTAGGCAGGGATTAGCAATATACACCCAGAACTGCTCGTGGTTCAGGCTACATATTATTCCCTTTTAATGCTGTCAGAAACTCAAAGGAAACCTAAATAAACTTTACTTTAGCTCTGCAGTTTTAATTTTTGAATCAAAAATATTTCATTTAGCTTTTTAATAGTTGTCCAGATTATGAGCGACATTACCAGTGGAAAAAGTTCCGAAATGATTCTTATTGGTATAATTTTTGTTACATGACTAAAACCTGTCGTTTTAAACTGGGTGTGTAAAGATTTTATATCCACTGTAGCTGTATATGGGAATCTTCATGTATACATCTGTAAGAAAGATATGTGCCAGTAGTGCACTTTGGACTTCCAATGTCTTACGTAGGACACCATGGTGTGAACCATAATCCATTCTTTTAGAGAATTTTCTCAGTAACTTGAGATGTATTGAGTGAAGGACCAGGGTGAAGCCAGGGTTTTGTTCCTGCTTCCTGTATTGAGAGCTCATGTACTATATTCACTCTTCTGGGCTTTAATTTTTCCTTACTTGTTCATCCACTACATCCTGTAATATCTGCAATTGTTTTAAGTGTTTGTTTAACATTTGTCTTGTGGTCTTGTAGTTGTTTTGTGAAACTAAAGGTAGTTGGTGCAGTAGTTGATTTCATTTAGTTATATCTCTGCGTGTGTGTGTGTGTGTGTGTGTGTGTGTGTGTGTGTGTGTAACGTGTGCATGTGTGTCTGTGCGTGTGACGTAAGGTGGGGTGTCCTTCATAACAATTAAAGACGCTGCAGGAACAAAAGGTTTCTAATGGTTGCCTTCTCGGGAAACGTGGATTGGGCAAGGTGTATTGTCCATGACCGACCCATTTTGTTTCCTGGTGGTTTCCTCCTTTCATTTGAATACATTGCTGGATATGTTTGACTGAGCTGATTTTAATATAGATCTATATATAGATAGATAGAAATATAGATAGATATTAATAGCGAGATAGATCTAGATAGCGAGATACAGTGCTGGCCAAAAGTATTGGTACCCCTGCAATTCTGTCAGAGAATACTCAGTTTCTTGAAAATGATTGTAATCACAAATTCTTTGGTATTATCTTCATTTAATTTGTCTTCATTGAAAAAATTGTCAAACCCAAATTCCACACCAAACATAAAGGGAGTGGACAAAAGTATTGGCAATGTTTGAAAAATCATGTGATACTTCTCTAATTTGTGTAATTAATAGCACCTGTAACTTACCTGTGGCACCTAACAGGTGTTAGCAATAACTAAATCACACTTGCAGCCAGTTGACATGGATTAAAGTTGACTCGACCTCTGTCCTGTGTCTTTGTGTCCACCACATTGAGCATGGAGAAAAGAAAGAAGACCAAAGAACTGTCTGAGGACTTGAGAATCCAAATTGTGAGGAAGCATGAGCAATCTCAAGACTAAAAGTCCATCTCCAAAGACCGGAAAGTTCCTGTGTCTACGGTGCGCAGTGTCATCAAGAAGTGTAAAGCCCATGGCACTGTGGCTAACCTCCCTAGATGTGGAAGGAAAAGAAAAATTGACGAGAGATTTCAACGCAAGATTGTGCGGATGGTGGATAAAGAACCTCGACTAACATCCAAACAATTTCAAGCTGCCCTGCAGTCCGAGGGTACAACAGTGTCAACCAGTACTATCCGTCGGCGTCTGAATGAAAAGGGACTGTATGGTAGGATAGCCAGGAAGACCCCACTTCTTACCCCGAGACATAAAAAAGCCAGGCTGGAGTTTGCCAAAACTTACCTGAGAAAGCCTAAAACGTTTTGGAAGATTGTTCTCTGGTCAGATGAGACAAAAGTAGAGCTTTTTGGGAAAAGCCATCAACATATAGTTTACAGGAAAAAAAAAAGAGGCATTCATGGCGGAGGTTCCCTGATATTTTAGGGTTACTTTGCTGCTTCTGGCACTGGACTGCTTGACCGTGTGCATGGCATTATGAAGTCTGAAGACTACCAGCAAATTTTGCAGCATAATGTAGGGCCCAGTGTGAGAAAGCTGGGTCTTCCTCAGAGGTCATGGGTCTTCCAGCAGGACAATGACCCAAAACACACTTCAAAAAGCACTAGAAAATGGTTTGATAGAAAGCACTGGAGACTACTAAAGTGGCCAGCAATGAGTCCTGACCTGAACCCCATAGAGCACCTGTGGAGAGATCTCAAAAAGGCAGTTTGGAGAAGGCACCTTCAAATCTCAGGGACCTGGAGCAGTTTGCCAAAGAAGAATGGTCTAAAATTCCAGCAGAGCATCGTAAGAAACTCATTGATGATTACCGGAAGCGATAGTTCGCAGTTATTTTGGCTAAAGGTTGTGCAACCAAGTATTAGGCTAAGGGTGCCAATACTTTTGTCTGGCACATTTTTGGAGTTTTGTGTGAAATGATCAATAATTTGATTTTTTTTTTTTTTTTTTTTCATTGCAAGCAAGATAAATGAAGATAATAATACCAAAGAATTTGTGATTGCAATCATTTTCAAGAAGAAACTGAGTATTATCTGACAGAATTGCAGGGGTGCCAATACTTTTGGCCAGCACTACTGTAGATCTAGCTAGCGAGAGAGATCTAGATAGCAAGAGATCTAGAAAATATATATATATAATATAATATAATATATATATATATATATATATATATATATAATATAATATATATATATATATATATATATATATATATATATATATATATATATAATTTCTCAATATAATTTTTGTTCAGCGTTCTCAGTCGTTTCTCTTTAATGTGAGATTGTATCTGTTTTAATATTGCTTGTGTGACGTGCCCTTCTGTTCTCTCTACTTATATTATCATCATCATTGAAATAAATAGACCCCGATTTTATCATTTTTATTTTATTTTTTTATTGCTTTTGGACTAGTAGGTTTAGGGTTTTGCCATTTTTATGCCATGTTAGTGGAAATTTCAGTCTTCGTGGTTTTTTTTGTTTTTTTTTTTTTGCACTACAGCGGGTACTAATCAGTTCCCAGGAGCTGGTCAAGTAGCCACATGAGTAGTCTGTTGCTGCCAGACCAGTGCCCTGTGAACCCCCTCTTCCTTGTGATGGCATAGTCAGTCTTCTTTTGATTGAACGGCCTGCCATCATTGTAGCTTGATGAAAAAGGAATGTCGGCCCAGGCCAGCTAATCACAAGAAGGGTCCTGGATAGAAGAGTGTAGGGGTCAGTTCACGGGGCTCCTGTCTAACTGATACTGCAAATTAATTTGCACCAATTCAATTTTTCTCATTAATGTGAGCAGATTTTACGTCCCTGTTTACAGCTATAATTCCTCATTTAAGACTTTTGAAATTGTCGCAATTTTTCTTTTTTTTTTTTTTTCTGTCCTTCTTTCAAAGTTCAAGATGAACATGACATTTTTAAAGCTTATTGAAAGGGTCAAACAACGTTTTAGCCAAAAGAGAAAAGAAAGCGCGCAGAAAAGAACAAAAAACGTCTTTGGTTAAACACCGCGCACCATTCTTATGTATTTTTATGGCAACTCTGCCAGAGAAAGACAAAACATATTCCTTTAAACTGAACTGCAAATGATAAATCAAGAGCTTTATATACTACTCACAAAAAGTTAGGGATATTTTGCTTTTTGGTGAAATTTCAGGATGATCCAAAAATGTGCTCTAACCTTCTTTTTTTTTTTTTTTTTTTTTAGGTGATCTTAATGTGACTTTTTCTAAACTTTTGAATGTACAAGTCAAACTTCTCAAGGTTTCATTACTTTTTGCACAACTTGCTGTTCTTTACCAGGGTTCTTAATGGTAAAATTCACAACAGGTGTTTATCGCCCCCAAAAGATTTCAGTTTTCAGTTAGACTTTGTACGATGGGCTGCTAAAGGGTGCTTTACACGCTGCGACATCGCTAGCGATGTTGAGCACGATAGCACCCGCCCCCGTCGTTAGTGCGACATTTGGTGCTCGCCGCCGTAGCGAACATTATCGCTACGGCAGCGTCACACGAACATATCTTTTCAGCGACGTCATTGTGACCGCCGAACAATCCCTCACTCAAGGGGGAGGTGCGTTTGGCATCATAGCGACGTCACTGCGGCGTCACTAAGCGGCCGGCCAGTAGAAGCGGAGGGGCGGAGATGAGCGGGATGTAACATCCCGCCCACCTCCTTCCTTCCGCATTGCCGGTGGACGCAGGTAAGGAGATGTTCGTCGTTCCTGTGGTGTCACACATAGCGATGTGTGATGCCACAGGAACGACGAACAACATCGTACCTGCAGCAGCGATATTAAGGAAAGGAAAGGAGCGACGTGTCAACGATCTCCGTTTTTGAATGATTTTGCGATCGTTGATTGTCGCTCCTTGGTGTCACTCGTTGCGATGTCGCTACCGGTGCTGATCTCGACGATATATCGGTAGCGATGTTGCAGCGTGTAAAGCACCCTTAAGTCTTTGGCTTTACCCAGAAAGAAACGAGATAGGATGTTAAAACTTTACGTTTATTCCACAACCACTCTCCACTGAGGTCAACACACTTCTTACATCGGTATTCCAAGTTCTGTAAGCCTAGCAAAAAAGATTTCGGTTGTGCCTCAAACCAGGCATCCGTAGCAGCCCTGGCATTAGAAATGGTGTGAAATTTGGTACCTTTTTTGAGGTGTTTCTTCAGGTTTGGAAACAATGATTGTCAGAGGGAGCTAGATCTGGTGAATAAGGTGGGTGGTCAACCAGCTTTTCCAGTTTTGCCGTGGTTGCTTGTACAGTGTGAGTGGAGGCTTTGTTTTCCAGGAACAAGATTCCTTTGGACAGCTTGCCACACCTTTTGGCCTTCAGAGCTGCCTTCAATTGGTCCAAAAGTTCAATGTAATACCTTGCATTGATGGGGAACCCTTTTGAAGGTAGCCCACTAGTAGCACGCTCTCCTTATCCCAGAACACAGATGCCATCATCTTAGTGACTGATTTTGCACCCTGAACTACTTCGGACGAGGAGAACCACTGTGCCTCCACTCTGTTGACTGCTCCTTGTTTTCAGGGTCATACAAATAAATCCAGGTCTCATCAATAGTGATCAGTTGATCCAGGAAGTTCTTATCAGTCCGGAAACACTGACGAATGGACCGGGAATTTTTCACTCGCATGCTTCTCTAATCTGTTGTCAAATATTCGGGGACCCACTTTGCAGATAGCTTCCTCATGTCCAAATGTTCATGGATAATGACACAAACACGTTAACGGGAAATCCCCATGATGTATGCTATTACTATTGCTGAAATTCGTCGCTTTCCAGTATTAGGTTGTGCACAGCATCGATGATCTCTGGAACAACAACCACTCTGTCATCCAGGACGTTCCTTATCATTGGTGCTGAAGTGGCCCATTTTAAATTTGGCAACCTAGTTCTTAAGTGTGGAATATGATGCGCATTGATCCCCCAATGTCCGCGACATATCACCGTAAATATCCTTTGCGGACCTTCCTTGCAGAAACAAGAATTTTATCAGCTGGTTGAAACAGAGACTGGAAGAGTCTCAAAAAGGCAGAGAAGAGAAGTGGACGTCCTTTGGCCACATCCCACAGTGATCACCACTTCATTCAGAACAATGCCCTTTGGGATCATATGATGAAGGCCACACAAATCCAGGCATGTTTAAGTCAGTGTGGTCTGCACACTAGCTGACCTGCAAGAGATCTGACCCCACCACCAGGCATAGGCATCATTGTCTTGCATGGCCCAGGGAGCATCTACCCTGGAAAATGGGCCAATGGGTCTCTGTGCTGTTCATTGAAAGTTTATTCGCGCTGAGTAGAAAAAATGACCGGCAACGATGTTGGAATGTCAAGGAGAACGATAGGCATCAGCCACTGTTGTCACCAAACAAGGCTCTGCTGGTGGTTACAATATTGTCATGTGTCTGGTCAGTACAGAACTGCCCTACACTGTGTGACTGGATAAATAATGTTACTCAAGTAGTATGGGCTTGTCACAGTACCAGTCATTGTGCCTCTGCATGAACAACACAGGCCTAATTTCATCTTAATGGATGGCAGTGCTCCAGATCACCACGGTCACATCATTTGGGAATGTCTGCTGGGGACTGGGGTACCTCCAATGGAGTGGCCTGTACTTTCTCCAGACTTGAATTCCATAGTAAACCTATGGGATTAGTGGAATCACCATATAGAGGCTCGGAATACTGTACCCCAGAACCTCAATGACCTGAGGGATGCCCTTCAAGAAGCGTATGATGCCATGACTCAGCCGACAATAACTCCACTTGTGATCAGCATATAACGCCGTTGTCAAGCTGTCATTGATGCTCAATGCCACATGACAAGTTGAGACATTTTACATTTTTGGGGGGATATACCCACCACTGTTTGGCTTTTGTTTCAATAAATTGTTAGAGATGAGGTAATTGCCATTGCTTCCACTTAAATACCCTACTTTCATGATAAAATATCACCGCAGTGTTAAGTTTTTACCTTTTACCAAAATTTCACCCTAAAATCAATTAGCTCTAACTTTTTGTGAGCAGTGTATAAGGGTTGATAATGGTCCAAACTATCTTTCATCGTCTAATTTAGACATGCCGAGCGACCAAATCTCTTCAAACTTTCACCGCAAGACTTAAGCGGGCTTTACACGCTACGATTTTGCTACAGCGATCTCGTTGGGGTCACGGATTTTGTGACGCACATCCGGCCGCTGTAGCGATCTCGTAGTGTGTGACTCCTAGGAGTGATTTTGGATCGTTGCAAAAACGTCCAAAATCGCTCCTCGTTGACCTGGGGGTCCGCTCCCAATTATCGATACTATCGCTTTCTCGTTGTTGTTGTTCCTCGTTCCTGCGGCAGTGCACATCGCTGTGTGTGACCCCCGTAGGAACGAGGAACATCTACCTGCCGCCGGCCATAATGCTGAAGGAAGGAGGTGGGCGGGATGTTCGTCAAGCTCATCTCCGCCCCTCCGCTTTCATTGGGCGGCCGCTCAGTGACGTCGCTGTGACGCCGAGCGGACCGTCCCCTTAGAAAGGAGGCGGTACGCCGGTCACAGCGACGTCGCTATGCAGGTAAGTGTGTGTGACGCGGGTGTGCGATTTTGTGCGCGACGGGCAGCGATATGCCCGCTTCGCACAAACAATGGGGGCGGGTCGCATGCTAGCGATATCGGGACAAATATCGAAGCGTGTAAAGCCACCCTTATAAAGGATGCCAATATTTTTTTATATTTTTATAAATTCCAATGGAAATTGAGCCTTGAGTGTAAAAACTATTGTATGAAAAAGTTTACGGTGCATAGAAATCTAAATAAACACATTGCAAATTTTAAGATGATATCTGTAGAGCCTCTTTTTTTTTTTTTTTTCCCCAAAATTTGACCAGATTTTAAAGGGCGCTATAATAGGATATGCCATCTCTTAGACTACTGGTCCATATACCTATCCTTGTATAATATAGTAATGTAATGGTAGTAATTTTACCCCCTCATTCACATGTCTTTTGTGGGAATTTAACAAAAATTGGCCAAGAGTAATGTTGTAAAATTAAATAAACATTGCTTTTAAATATTTATTTTTTATTTCTAGCAGTCTCAAGTTTTTTTTTTTTGTTTTTTTTTTAATTTTTTTTAGCCAATTTTTGAAAAGTTCTTAGCCATTTCATAAAATGACAAATCTGTATTATTTTTGTCATTGTTATCAGCTGATTACTCCATCATTCTCCTTTTTGTACTTTCTGTTTTTGGTGGTGAAGTTTGCATAGCAAATGTAATCGTTCTCCATCTCGGCATGCGGTAATGATCAGATTGTCCTCTCTTCTGGGTGGGACATTCCTTTACTTACTGGTTATAAGAATAGGAAGATCTAAAAGTGTTGTGCTCATCCGCGGAGTTAGAATAATATAGTAATTTCCATACCCTTGTTACGTAGTGCAGCATTTTTATTAAGGTCAGTGACATAAAGGAATACAGAGACTTATAGAGGTGGATGTAGACACGTATGGCAACAATCAAATTAGCTTCCCGCAGAATATTCTGCTGTAAACCCCTTACATGTAAAGATATTTTTATTATGATTGGGATTTATTTGGCATGGAGAAATTCACAGTATCAAAATAAAAAAAAAAATTGATGAGAGAAAAAAAAGTAATCACCTTTTCATTAGTTTTTGTTACGAGGGTTAAGTTTACAAACGATTGGCTGAAAGTGTCATGTAAATGAAATGACAAATTTTGTATCTGAAGCTTTGTGTGAGATGGGAACCTGTCACCAGATTTGGCACCTAAAAGCTGCAGCCACCACCAGTGAGCCCTTATATACAGTAGTCTGGAATACTGTATATAAGAGCCGAGGCTCCTCTGTATAATGTAAAAACACTTATGGGGCGGTCCGTTCTGATGGGCGTCGCTGCACTCCGGTCCGGCGCCTGCTCTCTGCAGTGATCACGGTCTTCCTTCTACCCAGCCCAGTGTTGATGACGAGTCCTATGTCCACACAGGCAGACATTGTGCTCCTGCACATGCACACTGTGATCTGCCATGCTGAGGGCAGATCAAAGTACTGTAATGCGCAGGCGCGAGGAAAGGGTAAAGACCGCATGTGCATTACAGTACTTTGATCTGCCCTCAGCATGTCAGATCAAAATGCACCTGCGCAGGACCGCAATGCCGGCCTGTGTAGATGATGTGGAATACGTTATCCACACTGGACTTAGTAGAAGGAGGACGGCGATCGCCACAGAGAGGAGGCGCCGGACTGGAGAGCAGCGACACCCATCAGACCGGACCGCCCCCTAGGTGAGTACAAGGGTTTATATGTTATACAGAGCTGCCTGGGCTTTTATATACAGCATTCTAGAATGCTGTCTATAAGGACTTACCGGTGGTGGCCACAACTTCTATCGGGCCAATCTGGTGACCGGTTACCTTTTTAATAGGATTTAACTGTGAACAATAAGGTCTCAGCATGATTGTGTATTTCATGGTCATCCACTGACTCCATTGGCATCTTTAATTAAATTGTTGCTTGGGTAGATGTGGCAGCTGAAAGTATCTTTACATGTATGGGGTTGTCATCTGGATCTTTCTCGGTGCCATAATCCGGACCTGAGAGAGTGACATGGCGCTCATCACCACACCTCTCATTGGCCATCCCCTTGTGTTATTGTTCCCCGAGACCTTCCCCTCCCGCTTGGCTCGTGTGTAAAAATGCTAACCGGCTTCTCACTTTCGCTGTCTGAGCTTCCCGCTTCTCTCTTTCTCCTCCGCACGCTGCAGATGATACTAACCTCCTAACGGGCTTTGATATCCCGGATGATACAGAAAAAAGGGCTGATGATGAATTTGATCCTATTCCGGTACTGGTTTCCAAAAATTCCCAAGGTAAGACAGAAAAGGGAGGTGATCAGTGGGGTCGAAGACTTTTTTTTTTTTTTTTTTTTTTTTTTTTTTAATTTAAAGAAAATAATTGCTTTGCACCATTAAAGAAATAAGGTGACTTTTCTGGCATTAAGGGGTTAAAGCGAAGCATGTACATTTTCTATACCTGTCTGGCTAGGACCATAAACTACAAGTAACATTCACAAAAGACAAGGTCATTTTATAGCACAGAAGTCCATGAAGTCGTATGGCGATTCCTTGATGCGGAGGGGAGGTCGTCCAGTAGCCGCCGCACAATGGTCCCATGTTGGCTTCAGATCAATAAAGCATAGGAAAGCCAATAAAATAGAATATGTAAGCATGTTACCCAATGCTTTTTTAATATTGTATTACATGGTAATATTAGTTTATTGGTCAGATTTTAACCTTTTTTGTATTTTTTATTTGTTTTTAAAGGATTTTTCATTACAAAAGAAGTTTTCTTTGTCGCTCCTAATTGGGAGACCCAGACAATTGGGTGTATAGCTACTGCCTTCGGAGGCCACACAAAGCACTACACTTAAAAGTGTAAAGCCGCTCCCCTTCTGCCTATACACCCCCCGTGGGATCACAGGCTCCTCAGTTTTCATGCTTTGTGCGAAGGAGGTCAGACATCCACGCATAGCTCCACTGTTTAGTCAGCAGCAGCTGCTGACTATGTCGGATGGAAGAAAAGAGGGCCCATACTAGGGCCCCCAGCATGCTCCCTTCTCACCCCACTTTTGTCGGCGGTGTTTGTTAAGGTTGAGGTACCCATTGCGGGTACGGAGGCTGGAGCCCACATGCTGCTTCCTTCCCCATCCCCCTTAGGGCTCTGGGTGAAGTGGGATTTTACCGGTCTCCAGGCACTGAGACCGTGCTCCATCCACAGCCCCTGGGGATTCTGCTGGATATGGAGCTGAGTATCGTCAGGGACAGGGCCCTGCTACGTCAAGGTACTCTGTGTCCCCGTACAGACCGCGCGCAGACACACTGCAGCATTGCTGGGTGTGTTAGTGCGCCGGGGACAACAGCGCTGCGCGCTTGTGCCATTACTAGCTACAGCTCTGCTGAGTGAGTCAATGTATTGGGAACTGCCGCGCCGGCCGCTGCTGTCAGTTCACGCTGCGGCGCGGCTGGGACTTGTGGTGCGCCGGGGACTTCCGCGCTGGCCGTGCATATATGACGGCCGCGCTTATTACTCGAGTCCCCGGCTTTTGCGGCCTAGTTTCGTTTCGTTCCCGCCCCCAGGCCTGCCAGTCAGGGGAAGGGCGGGACGCTGTACAGAACGTCAGCGCCGAGGGCTGGAGTCTACTTTACATACTCCAGCCCTCACACTGGGCACAGTGGGACGCCAGTTTCCCGCACTTTGTCTGAGGCACGCCCACGGTCCGCCCCTCTTCACAGAACGCCGGCAGCCATTCCTGTGTGCAGTCTGAGCTGGAGAGGGGAGACAAGTTCTGGGAGACCCAGACACGGGATTCTGGCGACCACACACCCGCGTTTGAGCGGGCGGTAAGCGGCACCTCTGGTGCTGACCCCACTAGTGCCGAAGTGTACATTTGTATTTTTATGCTTACATGCTATACATTGCACTGTACGGTCGCTGGTGATTTTTGGCTATATACCCTCCTAGATTGCTCAGAGGAGACAACAGCATGTCATCCGCAAAAAGCAAGGGTGCCAAGGCACAGGCTTTCTATGCTGCTTGTACCGCATGTGAGGCTACTCTACCGGCAGGTTCCACTGACCCCCATTGTGTGCAGTGCTCGGCCCCTGTGGCACTTGCTCGGCCGGGGCCTCTGCTAGAGGTGACCCAGGGAGAACCACCTGTGAATACTGTCCAGGTGACGGGGACAGAGTTTGCAGTTTTTGCTGATAGATTGTCTGTGACTATGACTAAAATTCTAGAAACTTTGCAGTCTAGACCAGTAACTCAGACCATGGGCACTGTTGAATCATTGCTCCCTGGTCCCCCTCAGTTGGAACAGCTCCGGGCTCCGGGGGTTTCTCATGCATCCCAGGGTGAAGGCTCTGACACGGACGACAGTCCCAGACAGCCTAAGCGAGCTCGCTATGAGCGGCCCTCGACTTCATCACACTGGTCAGGGTCCCAGCAGGAGGACTCTCTGTATGATGAGGCGGAGGTAGCTGATCAGGATTCTGATCCTGAGACCGCTCTCAATCTGGATACTCCTGATGGTGACGCCATAGTGAATGATCTTATAGCGTCCATCAATAGAATGTTGGATATTTCTCCCCCAGCTCCTCCAGTAGAGGAGTCAGCTTCACAGCAGGAGAAATTCCATTTCAGGTATCCCAAGCGTAAATTAAGTACTTTTCTGGACCACTCTGACTTTAGAGAGGCAGTCCAGAAACACCACGCTTATCCAGATAAGCGTTTCTCCAAACTGCTTAAGGATACACGTTATCCCTTTCCCCCTGACGTGGTCAAGGGCTGGACCCAGTGTCCCAAGGTGGATCCTCCAATCTCCAGGCTTGCGGCTAGATCCATAGTTGCAGTGGAAGATGGGGCTGCACTTAAAGATGCCACTGACAGACAGATGGAGCTCTGGTTGAAATCCATCTATGAAGCTATCGGCGCGTCGTTTGCTCCAGCATTCGCAGCCGTATGGGCACTCCAAGCTATTTCAGCTGGTCTTACACAGATTGACACGGTCACACGTACATCTGTTCCGCAGGTGGCATCCTTAACCTCTCAAATGTCTGCATTTGCGTCTTACGCGATTAATGCTGTCCTGGACTCTACGAGCCGTACGGCAGTGGCGTCCGCCAACTCCGTGGTTTTACGCAGAGCCTTGTGGTTAAGGGAATGGAAGGCAGATTCTGCTTCCAAAAAGTGCTTAACCAGTTTGCCATTGTCTGGTGACCGACTGTTTGGTGAGCGTTTGGATGAAATTATTAAACAGTCCAAGGGTAAGGATTCATCCTTACCTCAGCCCAGACAAAACAAACCCCAACAGAGGAGGGGACAGTCGGGGTTTCGGTCCTTTCGAGGCTCGGGCAGGTCCCAATTCTCCTCGTCCAAAAGGACTCAAAAGGATCAGAGGAGCTCAGATTCTTGGCGGGCTCAGTCACGCCCAAAAAAGACAGCCGGAAGACCCGCTACCAAGGCGGCTTCCTCATGACTTTCGGCCTCCTCTCTCCGCATCCTCGGTCGGTGGCAGGCTCTCCCGCTTTGGCGACATTTGGCTGCCACAGGTCAAAGACCGTTGGGTGAGAGACATTCTGTCTCACGGGTACAGGATAGAGTTCAGTTCTCGTCCTCCAACTCGATTCTTCAGAACTTCTCCACCTCCCGACCGAGCCGATGCTCTTCTGCAAGCGGTGTGCACTCTAAAGGCAGAAGGAGTGGTGACCCCTGTTCCTCTTCAGGAGCAAGGTCACGGTTTTTACTCCAATTTGTTTGTGGTGCCAAAAAAGGACGGGTCTTTCCGTCCCGTTCTGGATCTAAAACTGCTCAACAAGCACGTAAAAACCAGGCGGTTCCGGATGGAATCCCTCCGCTCCGTCATCGCCTCAATGTCTCAAGGAGATTTCCTAGCATCAATAGACATCAAGGATGCTTATCTCCACGTGCCGATTGCTCCAGAGCACCAGCGTTTTCTACGCTTCGTTATAGGAGACGAACACCTTCAGTTCGTAGCTCTGCCTTTCGGGCTGGCGACAGCCCCACGGGTCTTCACCAAGGTCATGGCAGCAGTAGTAGCAGTCCTGCACTCTCAAGGTCACTCTGTGATCCCGTATTTGGACGATCTACTTGTCAAGGCACCCTCTCAAGAGGCATGCCAACACAGCCTGAACGTTGCGCTGGAGACTCTCCAGAGTTTCGGGTGGATCATCAACTTTTCAAAGTCAAATCTGACCCCGACCCAATCGCTAACATACCTTGGCATGGAGTTTCATACTCTCTCAGCGATAGTGAAGCTTCCGCTGGACAAACAGCGTTCACTACAGACAGGGGTGCAATCTCTCCTTCAAGGCCAGTCACACCCCTTGAGACGCCTCATGCACTTCCTAGGGAAGATGGTAGCAACAATGGAGGCAGTCCCTTTCGCGCAGTTTCATCTGCGTCCACTACAATGGGACATTCTCCGCCAATGGGACGGGAAGTCGACGTCCCTCGACAGAAACGTCTCCCTTTCTCAGGCGGCCAAGGAATCTCTTCGGTGGTGGCTTCTTCCCACCTCATTGTCAAAAGGAAAGTCCTTTCTACCCCCATCCTGGGCGGTGGTTACGACAGACGCGAGTCTTTCAGGGTGGGGAGAAGTTTTTCTCCACCACAGGGCTCAAGGTACGTGGACTCAGCAAGAGTCCACCCTTCAGATCAATGTTCTGGAAATCAGAGCAGTGTATCTTGCCCTACAAGCCTTCCAGCAGTGGCTGGAAGGCAAGCAGATCCGAATTCAGTCGGACAACTCCACAGCGGTGGCATACATCAACCACCAAGGAGGAACACGCAGTCGGCAAGCCTTCCGGGAAGTCCGGCGGATTCTGACGTGGGTGGAAGACATGGCATCCACCATATCCGCAGTTCACATCCCAGGCGTGGAAAACTGGGAAGCAGACTTCCTCAGTCGCCAGGGTATGGACGCAGGGGAATGGTCTCTTCACCCGGACGTGTTTCAGGAGATCTGTCGCCGCTGGGGGATGCCGGACGTCGACCTAATGGCGTCCCGGCACAACAACAAGGTCCCGGCTTTCATGGCACGGTCTCACGATCACCGAGCTCTGGCGGCGGACGCCTTAGTTCAAGATTGGTCGCAGTTCCGGCTACCTTATGTGTTCCCACCTCTGGCACTGTTGCCCAGAGTGCTGCGCAAGATCAGGTCCGACTGCCGCCGCGCCATCCTCGTCGCTCCAGACTGGCCGAGGAGGTCGTGGTACCCGGATCTGTGGCACCTCACGGTAGGCCAACCGTGGGCACTACCAGACCGACCAGACTTGTTGTCCCAAGGGCCGTTTTTCCATCGGAATTCTGCGGCCCTGAACCTGACTGTGTGGCCATTGAGTCCTGGATCCTAGCGTCTTCAGGATTATCTCAAGAGGTCATTGCCACCATGAGACAGGCTAGAAAACCATCCTCCGCCAAGATCTACCACAGGACGTGGAAGATATTCTTATCTTGGTGCTCTGCTCAGGGAGTTTCTCCCTGGCCATTTGCATTGCCTACTCTTCTTTCCTTCCTGCAATCCGGTTTGGAAAAAGGTTTGTCGCTAGGCTCCCTTAAAGGACAAGTCTCAGCGCTATCTGTATTTTTTCAGAAAAGCCTAGCACGACTTCCTCAGGTACGCACGTTCCTGCAAGGGGTTTGTCATATCGTCCCTCCTTACAAGCGGCCGTTAGAGCCCTGGGATCTGAACAGGGTTCTAATTGCTCTCCAGAAGCCGCCTTTCGAGCCTATGAGGGATGTTTCCCTTTCTCGCCTTTCACAGAAAGTGGCCTTTCTAGTAGCGGTCACGTCTCTTCGGAGAGTGTCCGAGCTAGCAGCGCTGTCATGCAAATCTCCCTTCCTGGTGTTTCACCAGGACAAGGTGGTTCTGCGCCCGATTCCGGAGTTTCTCCCTAAGGTGGTATCCCCCTTTCATCTCAATCAGGATATCGTCTTACCTTCTTTGTGTCCTCATCCAGTTCATCAATGTGAAAAGGATTTGCATTTGTTGGATCTGGTGAGAGCACTCAGAATCTACATTTCCCGCACGGCGCCTCTGCGCCGCTCGGATGCACTCTTTGTCCTTGTCGCTGGTCAGCGTAAAGGGTCGCAAGCTTCCAAATCCACCCTGGCTCGGTGGATCAAGGAACCAATTCTTGAAGCCTACCGTTCTGCTGGGATTCCGGTTCCCTCAGGGCTGAAGGCCCATTCTACCAGAGCCGTGGGTGCATCCTGGGCATTACGGCACCAGGCTACGGCTCAGCAGGTGTGCCAGGCGGCTACCTGGTCGAGTCTGCACACTTTTACCAAGCATTATCAGGTGCATACCTACGCTTCGGTGGACGCCAGCCTAGGTAGACAAGTCCTTCAGGCGGCGGTTGCCCACCTGTAGGAAAGGGCTGTTTTTACGGCCCTATCACGAGGTGTTATTTTACCCACCCAGGGACTGCTTTTGGACGTCCCAATTGTCTGGGTCTCCCAATTAGGAGCGACAAAGAAGAAGGGAATTTTGTTTACTTACCGTAAATTCCTTTTCTTCTAGCTCCAATTGGGAGACCCAGCACCCGCCCTGTTTTCTTAGGGATTTTTGTTTTTTCGGGTACACATGTTGTTCATGTTGAATGGTTTCAGTTCTCCGATGTTTCTTCGGATCGAATTGGTTTTTAAACCAGTTATTGGCTTTCCTCCTTCTTGCTCTTGCACTAAAACTGAGGAGCCCGTGATCCCACGGGGGGTGTATAGGCAGAAGGGGAGGGGCTTTACACTTTTAAGTGTAGTGCTTTGTGTGGCCTCCGGAGGCAGTAGCTATACACCCAATTGTCTGGGTCTCCCAATTGGAGCTAGAAGAAAAGGAATTTACGGTAAGTAAACAAAATTCCCTTCTTCTCTCTGGAGAACTTGTCATTTTGTGTATTATACAGACAGCCTATTGATTTGAATGGGCTCGGTGTAATACTCATTTTTTCCTATGGAGGCACTGCAGGAAAATGGACTACTTAGTGGCCAGGTTTCTTCCCAGATTACAGCTGATCACTTGGTGTCACCACAGAGTGACGCTTTGTGATCTGCTTATTGTCAAGGACCATTCTAGCAAGTATAGATTGTCTCGCGGAGGAGCCCTCTAGGAAACTGCAAGGGGTGTAGCCTAATGTTCAGCGAGTGCCTAACTGTTCGTACTCGCTATACTCATAATGAGTACTGTCTAATACTCGCGTATTCATTCCGAATAGCGTGTGCAATGCAATCAATGGGGAAAACGAGCAAAGTAACAACCTGAATTCCGTCCTATTCGTGTGAGTAGCAAATAGTACTGCATTTGGGTTACTCATTACATTGAGAGTATTCCCCATTGACTTCGGAAGGAATATGCGAGTATTAGACAGTACTCGTTATGAGTATAGCGAATACAAATAGTTAGGTACTCGCTCAACTCTAGTGTAGCCATGTCTACTAAACCATTAATATCACAACTGTTCAGTTCGAAGAGCCAAGAAATCACCCATTTTCCCGAAGAGGCCGTGATATCTCCTGAAATATCAATGCTCTTCTGATTTCCTGATTGGGCCCGGGTATGACACAATTATTGTCACAAAAGTGAAAATGACAATACGTAAACCTAGTCTTTGAAAATAACACTTGACACCTGCTATTTTTAGCTGCGGTAGTACAGCGGAATAGCTGCGGTAAACCTGCGGACTTTCATGCGATTTACCTGCGGAAGTCCCGGCCTCTATCTCCATAGTGGAGCGCCGGGATTTCCGCAGGTAAATCTGCAGGAATAATTGACATGCAGTTACGTGCGGCTGCGGGAAATCCGCAGCCACACATTCCGCAGCATGGACACAGACACTACCCATGTCCCATAGGATAACATGGAGAGTGTCTCTACATGCTAAAACCTGCGGATTTATCTGGAAAATCCAGATAAATCCGCAGGTTTTCCGCGGCAAAATCCGCAGAAGCAAGCTCCCGTGGGCACATAGCCTTACAAACTTGACAGGAAAAAAAATAAAAATCTGCAAGAAATTGGAGACCTAACACGTTAAAGAAGGGATTTCTATACCTGCCATATGGCAGCTCCATCTAACATTGCATGGCGCTAATATATGGTCAAGTATGTGAGCGATTGTTCAGTTTTTTTGGGGTTTTTGTTTTTTTCTTTTTAGCTAGATGAAGCTTTTACGAACCAAAAATAATTTTTTTTTAAAGAAGAATGGGATTAGTTTGTGGCTCAATCAAGCTATGGTCAAAAAATGAAATGCTGATTAAATCAGGTTTTTGTGAGATTTTTGGACATTCATTTATTTATTTTTTTTAATACATATCACCATTAATATTAAAAATCAGAAAGTGGTAATCTTGCAATTTTTTTTAGACTTTCTTTTGCTTCAGGAAATGCACATGTACATAGCCACAGTGGTCAGACTCCAAACTTAATTTTTGTATTGATGTGTCTAATGAGCATGTGCAGAATTCATGGGGAGAGGAGCAGGATCAGATTGGTGGATCCTGTGTTATCAGCTGTTTATAAATGTGTAACTGTCATTATTATCCTTCCTCTCATAAGACTGGCCAGTGTGAAAATGGCAAGATTACAATTTGTTTCTTACTTATAGAGAGATTATCTCCAGAACCCTATCCCAATAGGTAGTAAGAATAATTTAATAATATTCGCAAATACCTACAGTTAACCAAGAGACTATACAACATTTGTGTCTCACCTCATGTGCAGGGCATTACAGTAACTTAAAGGGGTTTTCCCCATATTTCAAAGTTATTTTTAATCAATAGATTTTAGAATAATATTTAATATAATTGGATAAGTTTTAAAATAAATGTTCCTGGGCGGAGATAATCTTATATATGTGCCCCTGCTGTGTACTGTGTAATGGCCGTGTCTGACTGTACAGGGACATGGTCAGATCACACCACTGCTCCTGGGCAGGGGAGGACACAGCAGGGGATCGTATCTGATTTCTTTTTGTGAGGTAAAGCATTTCCCTGTCTGTTTTTAAAAAATATTTTACCTCATAGAATGAATAATTCGCAATCCCAAGTTGTAATATCTGTATACTCTATTACTTCCTTCCTGGATCAAGAGCTGTGGTATGATCAAACAGTGTTTTGTGCACGGTCAGACATGGCCATTACACAGTACATAGCAGGGACACGTATATAAGATTATCTCAGCACAAAAACATTTTTTTCAAAATACATCCAATTGTATAAATGAAGACTTATTGGTTAAAATCAACTTTAAAATGAAAACCCCTTTAAGTATCCATGGTCACGACCACTAGCAACTAACGGTCACTATATGAGTGGTTGTAACCATAGATACCGAAGCTACGGCAATGCCCTACATGGGTTAAGTGACATACCTAATCAGGAGAAGTATACTAAATTTCGGATTGGCGATATTTGCTAATAATGTTATTATTATTACACCTACTACATAAGGGGATAGGATCTTGGGGGTGGGAATAACCCTTTAAGTTTGTTATATGAAAGAAAACATTGGCAAAAATTTTTTTAAATATACAGAAGCACAAAAACCTGACTTAAACAGTGATTTTTTTGATGATTGCTTCCCATTAGTGATGAATACAATGTCCTCTCATTGCTCCATGGTGAGACTGTATAATCCACCGGTAAACTCGTGCTCGCATTACCCCTATGTGCCAGAACAGATCGCATTGCTTAATTCTACCTGCATAAACCGCAATGAATTAGACGTTTTGGGGCTTCTTCACATTTAGCATTTTAACCGTATAACTATCCGTCTACTTTCTCCGGAAGCTTAAGAAGCCAAGAAATGCCTTCATAAGATGCCAGGTGTGAACAAGCCCTCTAGGCTGCCATGTATTACTGCTGTCTCTGCCCTCTCTCATTTCTGCACTCTTTCCTTCTGCTGTAGCTTTCTTTGTTTTTGTTTTTTTTCTCTGATCACATACTGAACCGCTCTCTTTCCCCCACTTTCCAGGTCCTCACGCTAATAACAGCAGTGGGAACTCTGAGTCCAGCCTACCAAACATGACCAGGTCACTTCTACTGGTGGATCAGCTCATAGACTTGTAAAGCGCACACATGCTAGCGAGCCTCCTAACCTCCCTCCCCCCACAGAGGAGTAACCCTGCATATATAGATAGATAGATATAAATATATATATGTACATCTCTTTATTTTTTATTTCGACCTTCTGTGCACATCAGTATAGTGTGGATCCGCTCTGGAGCCTCTGGCTGACTGAATACATATCCTTACCGCCTTTTATATTTTTATTTTTTTTTCTCGTCGTGTGCAAATTGCTTCCGTCTTAAGTGATAAAAAGACCTGTGTGATGGAGGACTGTGCGGGATTGGACGACTGGGTGTCGAGAGGGAGACCAAGAAAATCTGAAACTGTGGATATATTAAAATTTAATGTTTCTTGTTCAATTGTCGTTCCCCGATATCATTACTCTGTATAAGCCGATGCATATTTTTTATCTAAATTCCAAGTTCGCTTGTCATGTCGTCACCCACCTGTCTATTTTATTATCCTGAGATACTTGTATATGGGACAAAACATAACCAATTCAGGATTGATTGTATTATGGCTTATTATTCACCTTGGAGGATGGTGATGCTAGTTACCTTACCTAAACATATTCAGTGTTAGTATTTGTATCTCAGGAAGCAGAATATTAGAGTTTTTGCTTAGAGGGGTTCACCACCTACATGTATTTTTTTTTTTTTCCCCTAAAAAATCTGATTAGTAATGCAGCCTGGGATGGGGAATGCCAGGGATTGACAGCTATGAGACAGACTGCTTCCTATAAATATACATCTCAATAGCATATCCCTAACACATATTTGAGGATCGAGAAGGTACGGTAGAATGGTAACCTTGCATTTTCTTGTTTCTTAATGTATTATTAATCAGATTTTAGCAAGTGTAAATTGAAATACAGAATTTCTTTCAATTTTTGTGTTCTATCGGGGGTAACACAGCGTGGCAACAGTAGTGTTCGGAATTTAATGAAAGGTGGAGTATACCACACTAAACTGAGAACTCAGTGCGTCTGTGATGTTAATGGATCTGTGTCTCTTGCTTTGTTGCATATGTGCATTCTCTGATCACCTGTTTCCTCCAACAAATTTTCTGACGGAATAAAGAAAAGTCATATTTGGTTGCTTGTAAACTGTGAAAATGTCATACACTGATCACCTTCATTTAAAGGTATTTTAAGTTTATTTGCATTTATGACATGTCAGAGAGACATGTAACCATGGTCTGGGGTATGTCAGCTAGCCTTAAGGGATCCCTGTTCTCACCTTTAGGCCGGAGTCACACTTGCGAGTGCCTCGCATCGCATCACCCGGACACGTGCGCACACTCTCCGGGTCAGCTGCATGTATCTCTATGCAGCTGAAATGCTCTTGTCCGGAGAGTGTCTGGCTGTGCCGGGTGATGCGAAGCACTCGCAAGTGTGACTCTGGCCTTATAGTTAGACCACTCTTTGAAAACCCACCACTAATTTATTAGGAAAATTCCCTATTGATTTTACCTTTTGGTCACTAAATTAAAGACCAATTAAATCTTGACCCACCACCATTGTGATTTTTTTACATATCTAAATATTCCGAAGGGCAAATATTACAAAACTTGAGCTATCAACTCTGATGTAATGGCTATATGAAAGATCAAGAACGTAAGAGGTCCTAATCAATGTATAATATATCATATTTAAGCAGGGTATATAAATATATAGGCAGTATTGGTAATTGGAGACACGTGTGACTGATCTAATGAGTGACTTGTATGATGTATGCAATGATCAGGTGTGATTATCTGATTAGGTTTACCAAAGCTTGCTATGCAAACTGGACCTCTTCTGAAAGCTGCCGGTTTACATTGCACATGATTTGCCTAAGTTAATTTTATATGAAATGTTGAGGAGCAGGAAGCTTCAGAAATAACATCTTATGTAAATATCACGTTATGGAACGATAACACAAGGTTATAAAACATATGAACTCTTCACATTTGCAGTAGACAGGTTTGCCTTTTACCTCTGTAATGCATCATTTTGGGCAGAAACCATATATCTGGACTTGCTTCCTTTTAGATTTACGCATCTTTATTAAATTCTATGAAAATTGGATAATTGGTGCAGTCGTACCCACCTAATAATCCCAGTGGGACAGAGAAAAGTTCTCCTTGATGGTTTAACACTAGAGATGAGCGTTCCCGAGGTTCGGTGTTCATACCAAAAACAGACTTTACAAAAACAAAACAGATTTGGGGTGCTTTACGTACTCTAACCACTCGCACAAGTATCACTGTGCTCGGGTACACTCTGTGCTCGGCCCACGTGCAGTGTTTGATCGGCTCACACTGGGGTAACAGCGTGATCGGATGTAGTGTGCAACCAAAATAAAAAAAACAAAAATGGAAACACTCCAACTAACCGCCCCCGAAAGTGATCGGTCTATGGCTGGGTGCATGTGGGCAGAGACCCGAATTGCCGAATTAGTGACTTCCATTGCGGTTCAGGTCACGTCCGGGTTCCAAAGCAAACCTTAGATAATGTCCCGCTGATCCGGCCGAACCAAACTTCCATGGGTCCGCTCATCTGAATTTAACACCTTTCTCCAACATCAATTTCTATGAATCCGGAAGGCATTACCATAGTATTAGATGACATTGAGGGGCAGCTACAGTAGAAAATTGTGGTTGGGACAAAAGTACAGTATTCCTAGAATGAATTTAAACGTGTTCCCTTTTCTTTTGTGAGTCTTTTATGACTTATATTTTGGCAATAAGGAGTCATCACGTCCAGTTTAATCAAAGATGAGGTCATAGAAATGAAGTCCTAGTTTTTACAAGTTAATCCAGATGAAGGTGGAAAATGCTTTTAAAGTGTTGGCTAGTCTGTCTTACATGAAGAAAAAATTTGCTTTCAGACCAAATATGATGGATAAACTTGATCAAAAATGTAGGGTGCTTCCCTGTGGCTAGAAAATAGTTACTGCAGGACTCTGGTTTTCCCATCTTACTCTTGGCACGTGAGGACTCCATTTGGTAATGGTGTACCTTACCAAGAGAGTGGTACACAGTTTATCAATAATTCTGTTTCCCTCCTAATTCCTTCAGTCACCTGTTCCTCTGCTTTCTTTCTTCTCACCACCGTATGCCCCAGTAGGAAGTTTGGTTTGGGACCAAGAGCAGCCTTTTGATGTGCTGTACATGCCTTCAATAGGCCATAAGGTGTTATACTAAAAACAGCACAAGATGAGCCTCTTTCCTTTAGCATTTAATGTATTGGAAGACTCTCAACCCGTCGTAGACCTACTTCCTAAGTGGCGCTCCATTCTTCTATGATCGAAATGTATTGTCCGGAAGTCAATGGAGTAAACCTCTCTTGGTGACAAATTTCCATTTAAAGCATTTGCTTCAAGATGTGAAATACCCATTTTCCTATGAATAGGTGGTAAACTTCCTCAGGGTCCAACTCCCTCCAATCCTGAGAACAAGGCTCTGAAGATCTCTATCTGAATGGAGCAGAAGTTGAGCATTCGCACCTAGTACCAGATATAGCAAAACTCCGTACTGGTCTCCCATTGACAATAAGTGGGGTTTAGGTGATCATGCTTGACCTCTGCCCAATTCAGACAACACATTTGGAGAACCTTTTCAGCATCGGTTAGATCCTCAGCCCTCTAGAAGATATCCCCCACAGCTTGAGTTTAGCAAGGTATAACTTCATGTCTTGGGACAAACCCTTTTAAACTTTCAAAAATAAAGGAAGAAAGTCCAAATTGGAATCTAAATATATCTAATTATTGTAGAGCAGATGTCGATTAATAAATGTGGATAACAAAGTCATTCTGATACCAAACATCGGAGACATTTAATTTATGAACATTGCAGAATTTCCCAGAACAATATATCAGTCTGTGGGATCCACCATCTCTTAGATTTTACCGGTGACCTGGACCTCATTACTCTGCATGGGGGGATACCTGTGTGGGCCGATATTTTGTTATTTCTGTTATTTAAGAAAAAGTATTTAAAGCTGTATCTGTGAGTATGTGTGCGTGTGCGTGTCCTGCAAGATCAGTGTAACCTTTCTTTGTGCAGATGTCCGTGCGAGTTTCCTATATATCTGTATACTGTACACACGATGTACAGCTTGTTGGGTGGTCTATCTTTGTATGTCTCTGGGAAGCTCTCCATGCAATGTACTGGATTTTGCTGTCTGTACATAGAATTAATTATAAGCCTTCTAAGTCTGTGGGGATCTCCTCTGTATGACAAATTTCTACCTGTGTCCAATACACCCATCTTACTTTTATTTTTCTGTATTGTATGGAAAGAAAAAAAAGTTTTCTCAACCCGAGAGCATTTATCATTATTGTAGGCAAACTAAAAAATAAAATTCCTTTAGTGAAGTGGTTGTTAGAATTTTGCCATGTGTATATATAAATATATAAATATATTTTAGTTCATGCTCCTCCTCGTCTATCAGTTCAGATTCCCCTCCAGGTCTCTAAATTTTTCAAAAAAGTAAAAGAAAAAAAAGTTTAAACTAGAGCTGGAAATAAAAGCAAAAATCTGTCATTTACAACCTGCACATTTCCTGATTGTATAGTAGATTCCAATCTATTTCTGTGAATTAAAGTATTTTAAAGAATGGCAATGGCCTCTGACTGGTGTGGTTTTAATCAATGAGGTTTGTGTCATGTCTTTCTCTTTTTAAATAATGGCTAATTCTTTATATCTAAGGTATGTGAACAAATGCAGATGGAGATATAGATATAGATAGATATATATATAGATAGATGGATAGATATATTTATAGATGTATGTGTCTAATATATAAAGCTGTGTGTGTGTCCGAAAGAGACAGATGGGGAGACAGACCGGGGAAAGGGACATGGACAAACGGGGAAAGAGACAGACAGAGAGAGACTGTTACTGTCCCGGGCGACGTCCGGGTACTACAGCTAGTATATATCCCAAAAACCCTGTTTGATTGGAGCACACCAGTGCACTCCATTCCATTAGGGACTGATAGAGATTACAGAGTCCCTAAATTTGGCAGCTCCATAGTAAATGAATGAAGCACATTTATGCTCTACTTCCATTCAATTCAGATGCGGTTTTGCTTAGCCCTGTCCTCAGAATCCATGGGAACCCCACCGGTGAGACCCGCCTACCCACCCCCAATAGTTAAACCCCCTTTTTAAAGGAGGTTTTAACTATTGGTTTCTATAAGTTCTAGCTTTTATCAGCCCTCACCCGTTCTTCTGCAATACCCTCACAAGCCACACAACTATGGCTACTCCTTTTAGGCTACATTCACACTTCCGTCCTTTTACATCAGTTGCAATCCGTCGCCTTGAGGAAATACGGTATCCTGCAGTATATTTTGCATGAAACCGGTTTCCCCATGGACTTTTATTACCGACTGATTGTGACTGATGGCCTTGCGTTGCATCCGTTCCGTGACTGATTCGTCATGGAGTGACTGATTGTCAGGCGGGAGCAACGCACAATGTAACTTTTTTTTGTGTGCGGCGGATCGTTTTTTTTTACTGTGATCATGCCCACAGTAAAATCCATGATCGACTGTAAATTCAGTTCCAGCGTCCAGAACAATCAGCTGATCGTCCGGCTTTTGTGAACGATCGCCTGATCAGCCGACTTTTCTGGACGATCAGCTGATACGCTGTCAAACGGTAAAAAAAAAAACAAGCAACGGATCTGTTTTTTTTTTTTGTTTTTTGTTTTTTTTGCAGCATCAGTCACATCAGTTGTGCCACTATCTGCAAAGCATCCGTTCCATCAGTCAAGGGTGCTTTACACGCTGCGACATTGCTAGCGATCTCATTAGCGATGTGACACGCTAAATCGCAGATGCGATCTGCCGAGATCGCACATAGGTCGTTTTTGTATCGCCGGTCACATGTGCGATCTCGATAGATCGTATTTGCGATCTGGCGTGTCACATTGCTAACGAGATCGCTAGCGATGTCGCAGCGTGTAAAGCACCCTTCACACAACTGATTTGTGACTGATGCAAAAAAATGGAAATGTGAATGTAGCCTAAAAGACACTGTTGGACCTAATAGAGCTAATATTTATCACCAACCAATAGATCAGATAATGAATCACTCCTGCAATAATTGTATTCCCTAAACCTTTTCTAAAAAGGTCTGTAATGTAGTGTATTGCTGGGAAATGAGGTATTCAAGAGTCACAATATACTTCACAGATTATCTCGCACCCAGGCTCAAACTATAAAAAGAGCCTATGGAAATAATCTATGAAAGCCTGGAGGATCATGGAACAGAATCCAAACACTCCACAATTTCTTCCATTTATCTGAATGCCCAGAACTCACCACAGATAGCTCTTCCATTCGACAAATACTAGCCATCTCAGAGTACCATTCAGACATAGTTGGAACCTCAGTTGAAGTGAGATCACAAAGTGCCACCGTTGAGGCCCAGTCACACACGACTTACCAGCGATCCCGAAAACGATGCGACCTGATAGGGATCGCTGGGAGGTCGCTGGTGAGATGTCACACAGTCAGATCTTACCAGCGATGCAGGAACGATACAGGTCGCAGTAGCAACCTGTATAACGATCTCTGCAGTCACTGTGACCCTGTCACAGTGTCAAAGACAGCGATGTGTCCTGCCCAGCAGGACATGGCCTTTGATGAAAATGGCCTGAACCATTCTGCAACGACCGGTGACCTCACAGCAGGGGCCTGATCACTGGTAGGTGTCACACATAACAAGATCGCTAACTGGATCCTTACTGCGTCACAGAAACCGTGACTCAGCAGCGATCTCGCTAGCGATCTCGTTATGTGTGACGGTACCTTTAGACAAAACAAAGAATAACTTTCTTTTGATGGCTTAGAAAAAGAGGCTTCTGATGACGGTTTACAACCCTGTTCCCAGTGATCAGATAGTATGCAAAAATATCCTCTCCGAGAAAGGTTTGATCTTGCTTCATTTCCACTAACTATGGTCATAGTGCCTTGTTCCTTCTCACCATGCCAGCAAGTGTCCGAGACAAAAGAAAAGATGACCTTTAATGTTGAAGGGTATTGGTACCATCTCAAAAGAATTGTGTAACTAACTTTTTTTTTTTTCCCTGAGCACTGCAATCTGAGTGGGAGATTGCTACTCCCAGTTCCTGTTCCCATGCCCTTTGAAATACAGTGCCTTGCGAAAGTATTCGGCCCCCCTTGAATTTTTCAACCTTCTCCTACATTTCAGGCTTCAAACATAAAGATAAAAATGTTAATGTTATGGTGAAGAATCAACAAGTGGGATGCAATTGTAAAGTTAAACAAAATTTATTGCTTATTTTAAACTTTTTTAAAAAATAAATGAAAATTGGGGCGCACAATATTATTAGTCCCCTTTTAAGTTAATACTTTGTAGCACCACCTTCTGCTGCGATTACAGCTGCAAGTCGCTTGGGGTATGTCTCTATCAGTTTTGCACATCGAGAGACTGAAATTCTTGCCCATTCTTCCTTTGCAAACAGCTTGAGCTGAGTGAGGTTGGATGGAGAGCGTTTGTGAACAGCAGTTTTCAGCTCTTTCCACAGATTCTCGATTGGATTCAGGTCTGGCTCCATCCATCTTCCCATCAATTTTAACCATCTTACCTGTCCCTGCTGAAGCAAAGCAGGCCCAAACCATGATGCTGCCACCACCATGTTTGACAGTGGGGATGGTGTGTTCAGGGTGATGAGCTGTGTTGCTTTTACGCCAAACATATCGTTTGGCATTGTGCCCAAATAGTTCAATTTTGGTTTCATCTGACCAGAGCACCTTCTGCCACATGTTTGGTGTGTCTCCCAGGTGGCTTGTGGCAAACTTTAAATGATACTTAATATGGATATCTTAGAGAAGTGGCTTTCTTCTTGCCACTCTTCCATAAAGGCCAGATTTGTGCAGTGTACAACTGATTGTTGTCCTAAGGACAGACTCTCCCACGTCAGCTGTAGATCTCTGCAGTTCATCCAGAGTGATCATGGACCTGTTTGGCTGCATCTCTGATCAGTCTTCTCCTTGTTTGGATGGACGGCCCGGTCTTGGTAGATTTGCAGTAGTAGAATACTTTTTCCATTTCAATATGATCGATTGCACAGTGCTCCTTGGGATGTTTAAGGTTTTGGAAATCTTTTAGTAACCAAATCCAGCTTTAAACTTCTCCACAACAGTATCACGGACCTGCCTGTTGTGTTCCTTGGTCTTCATGATGCTATCTGCTCTTTAAACAGAACATTGAGACTATCACAGAGCAGGTGTATTTATACAGAGACTAGATTACACACAGGGGGCTTATATTTATCATCATCAGTCATTTAGGACAACATTGGATCATTCAGAGATCCTCAATGAACTTCTGGAGTGAGTTTGCTGCACTGAAAGTAAAGGGGCAGAATAATATTGTACGCCCCACTTTCCAGTTATTTATTTATTTTTTTTAAAAAAAGTTTTTAAAATAAGCAATACATTTCGTTCAACTTTACAATTGTTTCCCACTTGTTCTTGATTCTTCACCAGAACATTAAACTTTTTGTCTTTTATATTTGAAGCCTGAAATGTGGGAAAAGGTTGAAAAATTCAAGGGGGCTGAAATACTTTCGCAAGGCACTGTATCAACTTTTCCAAGCCACCCCCTCTGACCAGACAGTTATCGTATATAGCAGAGAGATTGCATGACCAGGTGGGAAATCCTAGCAGGAACAAATTTTCAAAAACGGTGGATGTGGACTGGAATGTGGAATCTGCTCACTGTGAGGATATGAAGGAATGCCATTGGAAATATTCCAACCATTTAAAGTTTCTGAGAAGGAAACAGATTTTGAACAGAGATAAACAAGGGATCTACCGGTGCGCTCCTAAGAAATAATGTTATACTCGCAGGTGAGGCAGAAGACGTGTGAGAACTGATTGGCATAGGGTTATTTGTCCTCTTCGCTAGAATTGACCGTAAATTAACAGCAAACTACAGAGCAAGAAAGATAATGGAAGCAGTCCAGGGACAGGAGCAGCGGATCATGCGACCTCACTTCTCCATGGCCAAGCCATGCCCGCCAGTGTGAATTGTTAGTGGTAAGGGCGCACCCTCATAATCTTGTGCCTCCGCAAATACATCCCCAGCTCGCGTGAGGGATAGTTTCTGCTCAGGCCCGCGATAGTGTCCTATAACTGCGCATGCGCGAGACTTTGGCATCAGTGTGGAGGATGACAGGGCCATCGTCATCAATGCAAATCAAGACCGGGGACGGCGTACAGTGGCAGGAGGGGGATGCTAAGGAGAACTAAAGCCTGCCCATAAGGCCCACTGAAATAATTTACATACGAAAAGGTAATATTTTATAAAGTTTTTTTGGAGGTCTGAAAAGGGGGCCAGCATCAAGGCACACCTTCATAGAATGCAGCCCAGGAGCTGCAGAAGGTGGTATTTTTAGTTGCATAGAGAAAAATCTGGTGAGAGGTTCCCTTTAAGAGCAATCTGTCAGCAGGATTTCATCCCCCAAACTATTGCTGAAGTGCTTTTGGCAGGTGCAAACACTTTCCAAGACAGTGATATTGGCTCTGTTCCCTGCCCAGCTCCGCTTTCTCCTGGATCCTTTATTGTGAGACATATTAATCTCACTGCATAGGTCAATACGATAATATCCATATTATGTCCTTTTTTTTTTTATTTTTTAGTATCTACCCATGTTATAAAGTTACTATCAAATTGACTAGTGAACAGTGTTAAAGAAGAGCACAAATTTCCAGATTTGTTTCACACAGAGTAAAATTAACCCCTTAGTTCTGCAGCACATGATTAGCAGAAAATAGAAGACCTCAAACAGCAGAACTTTATTTTTTAATTTTTTTTTTATTCTGTTTCTCCCCATGAAGTTAAGAAAAGATTGGTAAGAATCAATATGTATCGCAAAATGCTGTCACTGAGAAACACAACTCATCCTGAAAAAATTCAAGCACTACCACAGCTAGGACAAAGGAAAAATAAAAATATTACGGCTCTTGAGATAATGAAAAAAAAAATAAATAAAAATGATACTTTGTCCTACAGTCCAAATAAAGTAATTAAAGGGAACCTGTCGGGTGCAATATGTATGCAGAAGAACCGTTCTGGGTGCTTCTTACTGATCCCTGCCTAACCGTCCCTGTATACACTAGCATAGATAAAGAGATCTATAGAAAACGTATTTCTAAAGATCTTGTATTGTATGCTAATGAGCACAGGGAGTAGTCCCCTGGGCATTAGTTCCCCTGGCTAGTCGGCCCCATTAGCATGCTAGTATGTCACTGTGGGTGTGCTATCTTGCTAATGAATACGCAGCGTCACAGAATGATCTCACCTCTCCGCCGCCAGACACTGGATTTCGGTTCAGGGCGTATGACCCCGGAGTTTTGATCATGCGCACTATGAAGCTGGGTGTACGTGTCCTGGCTTCAAACTGAAGTACTGTGCATGACCCAAAATTCAGGGTAATGTGCACTGAATCGAAATCCAGAGTCGGGCGGTGATCGCCGGAGAGGTGAGATCATCCTGTGACGCTGCGCATTGATTAGCATGATAGCACGACCACAGTGGCGTACTAATAGGGCTGACTGGCAAGGGGAACTATCGCCCAGGGGACTAGTCCCTGCGCTCATAGCAAACGACAAAAAGATCTTTACAAATACGTTTTCTAAAGATCTCTTTATCTATGCTACTGTATACAGGGACGGTTAGGCAGGGAGTAGCGATATGTATCCAGAACTGCTCCTGGCTCTGGGTGCATATTGGACCTGACGGGGTCCCTTTAAGGAGTTAATTTTGCAATTAGATAACAGATAGGAAAAAACAAAAGCTCAAATGTGTACATAGGCTTTGGCATAAAACGTAACTTTTGTTCATCGATAATTTCAGTTAGTGAAAAGGTTCTCTACTCTGTGAAATGCCATCAGCAGCATGAATCTGCCTCCTGGTCTGCAGCGGGCCACCAGGTCTGGCTTTTGGCCTACAGACGTTTGTCTAGGACTCTAGGTTATACAAGTTTTCAGCCTCCAAATATAAAAAATGGACATGAAGAAAGAATCGTGAAAATGGAATTTAAGAACTTGTCCTTGCTCATTAATCTTTCATTTACATAAAACTCGAAAGCATCTGCGTTAAATGTGACCCCCCCCCCTAAAGTTCAGATGTAATTCATGAGCTTATTTAGTTAAGATCCATAATATTACAGAAGTTGTATAACATAGGAATTATAGCAATTAAGTATATGACAATGTAAGTCATTAATTGGAATCTGTCAGCAGGTTTTTGGTATGTAATCTGAGATTCACGTGATATAGGGGCACAGACCCTGATTCACTTGCTGATCTTCATGCCGTTATTTTGGTGCAATCATTTATTTCTCAGGTCTAGCAGTACTTTAGAATGCTGAGCTGTGTATAACCCGGCACACAGCACGTAATGGCAGCTTACTGTGTATAGGTAGAAAGCTGCTAATCAGTGATGGAGGTGGGGTTACACAGAGCAGTTGGCTATGAGGTACAAAACATCTAGACCTATAGTGATGATCTCCTGCTGATAAAGTACTGATTTTTATTGAAACAGCACACAGCCTAGTAAGGGACACATCACTGGAATCAGGGTCTCAGCCCCTACATCATGCTGATCCCCGTTTACATAGCAAAAACCTGCTGAGAGATTACCTTTAACTACAAAATACATTAATGTAAATTTTTCCAGGGTGATATTAGGACATCTTTGGGTAAAGGTGAGTTTACATTGATAAATATCGCTAGACAAAGCTGAGATTTTGCTTTGCAATACGCTTCCACCTGGTGTGTAGTTTCCTGAGGATTTCAAGCCATTTCTCTTCTCTCCTCTCATCTTTTCATACTTATTTCTTACAATCTCTTCCTAAATATTACCTGCAATTCATGTCTTCAAGGTAAGCTCTGTTATGTAGGTGTCATAGTGGTTCCTGTGTAATCCACATGAACTCCTGCAAACATATAAAATGTCTTATGATTTGGACTTTAAAAGCTTCTGGAAATTCCATACTGTATCATATACAGTGAAACCACCCAAAAATTCTGTAAAAAGTAGTCTTCTGCAGGGAAAGTCTTCTCAAAGAAGACAGAATATACATAGGATTTAAGGAATTAGAGTATCTTTTTATATTGGGGTCTGAAGTAGATCGGAGGCAGTATTCCCACAGTTTGGTTTTTTGTTTGTTTTTTTTTGGCGGGGGGGGGGGGGGATTCACTGTGTATCATGTATAAAGTCTGGTTCTTCCGGAAGCGATATCATCAGCACTTTGCAGTAGATGAAACTTGCCCTTATCAGTGCCATGTTTCTTGGCCTACATCTCAATGTATTCCATTATGTGAGGTTTTTTTTTTTGTTTTTTGCTGTGCCTTTGCAGTTTGGTTATCCCCTCTGCCCCTTCTGAGGAGGAACCCAAACTTGTCCATTAATAGCAGTGTCATTTTTGTCACCGTGCCATCTTGATCTTGTTAGACCGCAAATTATGTGAGTTATGGATGTTCCTTGTCCCAATTTTACAAGTATTGATATCAAGCATTAGTAATTCTGAACCTTTGTCTCCATTTACAGGTGTACTAGAAGCTCCTCAGCCCTTCCAAATGGGAAATGATGGGATGTTTAAAGGTTCTAATACGGCATCATGCCTCTTATCTTCTGAACTAGAATTAAAACTTGACAGTCCATCCAAAGGTCCATCTAGTTGTAGTTCCTTTCACAGCAGTGAAGGAGAAGGCACTGACCATGAGCCAGACCTATTGGATTGCAGCGGTTCCAGACCTCTCTTAATGGAGTCAGATGAAGAGGAAGGTTGTAAGAAAGGCAAGGATGGTGCATTTCCCAATTCTGAGGAGCCCATTTTCATCCAGAGCACCCCTATCTACACTCCTTCTGAAAGAATGGCCCAGACGCCTGCAGGAGGCTTCGGTACAGATATAGATGTCTTTGCCACAGCGCCATTCAGGAATTCAATCACTTCAAAAGATGATTCTGATATATTTACCAATGCACCATTCTTGGCGAAGTCTTCTACTTCTTTGAACCAGTTGGAGGAACCTGATGTGTTCCTCCGAGCGCCTTTTACAAGAAAGATTAGTGTTGAAGACCCCACTTCTCCTCATTTTGTAAAAGAAGCGATGGCCGTGGGAAATTCCACATTCCGAAATACTGACTTGAAGGTGGGCGGCAGTTCCTTGAAGACCTCATACACTACTGGAAACCTGTATGCACATTCCAGCAGAAGCAGTGAGTTAGCAGAAGCCGCTCTGTATCTAAATGCATCCAAGGAGGCACACAGTGCTGAAAACCATAGTATCCCTGGCCATGAGGCATCTCAAGAGACTGTGTTTGGGACTGTGGTAACCAAGCCATTCCGTCCCCAGTCCTTGTCTAAGTATTCCCGACACTACAGCCCTCAGGAAGGGCCGGCTGTCGATGCACAACCCATTGCTGCTTACAAAGTAGTGTCTCCATCTGCAAAAGCCTCAGTAGCCGGATCTGTTCCCATCACCCCAGTGACTTATAGAACTTCAGAGATTGCAAGTGCAGATCCCTTTGGCTTGGCTCCATTCCCTGCCAAGGCTGGAAGACAAAACCCATAGAGTACAGATGACGCTTCTACCTTAGATCCTATCTCTCCTCCTTTTTGCAGTGCATTTCCTATTAATGTATTAATCCTTTCTCTGCCATACACAGCTCTGATACCTTTTTTTTTTTTTTGTTTTTTTTTTTTATTTTCTTCTTCAAAAAAGGGATTTCTTCATTAAAGTGCACCTGTCACCACTCACTGCAGAGTCAGCCATTACATGGACTGATTTTGCTTAAAGGGTTTATCCAGTTTTTGCTATTGATGCAATAGATCTGACAAAGCCACATTGCCAACCAAGCACAGCCAGACTAAAATTAGTGTTGTGCATGTTGGAGCAGTGTAAATTATGAAAAAAATGAGGCATTATTGGAGTTGCAAATATTGGACCCCCACTGATGTATTATTGATGGCCTATCCTATGCATCAGCACATTAAATGGATTGTACAGGATTATAAAACATGGCACTACGCCTGTGCACAGGTTGTCCGCTATTGCAGTTTAGCTCTTTTTGGAGTGAATTAGTCTCATTCAGATGTCTGTAATGCTGATATATTTTAACAAATTATGGCCTCAAGTCTCCCGGCCTGATTGTGGGTCTCTTGACCCAAACTAACCACCTCATTGATCCCTATGGTACTGTTAGTAGGGGTCATAAAACCCGGAATTGTGGTTTCAATATGGAAAGGAATTGTTTTGTTTTTTTTCTTTTTGCCGTAAGTAGCCATGTTTTACTAATCCTGTACAGTCCCTTTTAAAGAGGACACACCACCAGAATTTTCCTATATAGACTAAAGCCAGTGCTATACTGGCGCTATCATGCGGATTCTATACATGCCTTTAGTTGTGAGATCAGATGTATACTTTATGAAATATAGGCAAGTAAAGGTTCTGAAATGTACTGTTTGATAGAAGTTGCAGAATATCTTAATAGGTGGGTCGTATTTTCCTAGTTATTCCCTCGCCTGCCTGCCTGTCCTTCCTTTCCCTTCCCCTGTCTCTGTTATTACAGCGGGAGGAAGGACAGGCAGACGGGCGGGAATAACTAGCAAAATATGACCCACCTATTAGATATTCCGTTGCACCCATCATCAAATAACATTGAATTTCACAAACTTTACTTGCCTGTATTTGAAAAACTATACATTTGATCTAGCAACTAAATGTATGTATAGAATCAGCATGATAGTGCCAGTATAGCACTGGCTTTAGTTTCTATATGAAAATCCTAGTCGTTGATCCTCTTTAAAGGCGTTCATCTGGAGTTAGATGTGTAAGACAAAGTCAACTCTCTGTGGCCTCCATATTGAGATTAAACCCCGTCACACATAGCGATATCGCTGAAACGTCACAGGTTTTGTGACGTATTAGTGACCTCGCCAGCGATGTCGCTGTGTGTGACACGTAACAGCGAGCGGGCCCCTGCATGCGAGGTCGCTGATCGTTACAAAAACGATCAGGACCTTTTTTTGCTCGTTGGTCTCCTGCTGTGCAGCACGCATCGGCGTGTTTGATTGCGGGAGACCAACGAGCACCGACTCTGTGTAAGCAGCGTACGCTGGTAAGCAGGGTAAATATCGGGTAACTAAGCAAAGCGCTTTGCTTAGTAACCCGATGTGTACCCTAGCTACGTATACAGGGAGCTAGCACAGGCAGCCTGTAAGGGGTGTACACTGGTAACCAGGGTAAATATATTGGGTAACCAAGCAAAGCGCTTTGCTTAGTTACCCGATATTTACCCTGGTTACAAAGCGCAGCATCGTTACGAGTCGCTGGTGAGATCTGCCTGATTGACAGCTCACCAGCGACCATGTAGCGACGCACCAAGGATCCCTGCCAGGTCGGATCGCTGGTGGGATTGTTGGTGCGTCGCTACATGTGACTGGACCCTTAGGTCATGTGCCCACGGGAGCTTTTTGCTGTGTAGTTTGCCGCGGAAAACCTGCAGATTTTTCTGGATTTTCCAGATAAATCCGCAGGTTCTAGCATGTACAGGCACTCCTCATGTTACCCTATGGGACATGGGGAGTGTCTGTGTCCACGCTGCGGAAAGTGCGGCTGCGGAATCTCCTGCGGAGATCCCTCAGCCGTACCTAACTGCATGTCAATTATTCATGCGGATTTACTTGCGGAGATCCCGGCCCTCCGCTATGGAGATAGAGGCCGGGACGTCTGCAGGTAAATCGCGTGAAAGTCCGCATGTTTCCCGCAGCTATTCCGCTGGAAACTCGCAGGTAAAAATAGCTGCGGATGCCGGCGGGAAGCTGCGGGAAACATGTGGCCGTACCTGCGAATATATCCGCAGGTACGAGCGCCCGTGGGCACATGGCCTAAGTCTATTCAATACAGAGATGTGTAGAGAGAGGTTTATATCACCTGACTCAAATCTTCACTGATTAGCGGTTGTTTAGTAGCCTGTACACAGACAGCCTATATGCACATTGAATGATCTGTGATAGATCGCTCAGTACATATAGGCTGCTGCTGTTCTCAGCAGCACGAGTCCTTTTTACACAAACTTCTGTGCTGTAGAGAGCGATTATCTTTTGTGCAGTACATAAGATTTTCACCTGACGAGTGAGTGTTTTTTTTTCCCATTCAAGTGATTGGCAACCTGTGCAGACTGAAAGGTTATAATAATACCAGCACTCCTACCATTGCCTTGTAGTACAAATAGATTCCCTTTAAGGTTCATCACCAGGTTTTTGCCTCCTAATCTGAGAGCATTATAACGTAGGGGCAGATATTCCAGCGATGTCACCTACTGGGCTGCTTAGTGTGGCTTTGATAAGATCACTGTTTAATCAGCAGATTATCATTACAGGACTACTTGGCGTGCTGCAGGTAGTCCAGCATATTCATGAGCTCTGTATAACTGCTAGATGTGCAGCAGAGAAAACATTGATTTTATCAAAATGACAGCAAACAGCTCAGTAAGTGACACATCACTGGAATCAGGGTCTCAGTCTCTACATTATGCTGCGCTCAGATGGGGGAGCAAAAACCTGGTGACAGATTCCCTTTAAGTCTATGGGATCTCAGTTCCTGTATTGCATTAGAACATTTCCCTTTTTTTTTTTTTTTGCTATCATTTCGAAATGCAGAATCTCTCCAAATTCATCAGGAACCTCTGCAAGTCACAATAATGTCACTACATAAGATTTGTGAACTATCTGCACCTCCGCCATGTCCTCCTACATGTGTAGGTGAAGATTTGCTTTACCCCTCGCTTCTTGGATTTACCCCTTATGAAAGCAGCATTATGTTATTGTAAGTCATCTCAATCATAGATTCATGTGTTAGTGATATGTTGATTTTTCCTTATGTGTCGGTGTTTGTCTTTAGTCGTAGATTTTGAGGTGCCTTATTTATGGAGATGACTGATTTCCATCTGATAAATGGGGTGTGGTGCTCTTCCAGCATTTCCCTAAGGATCATTGCTCCACCAGCCCTAGAAATATAGAAGTAATCCCTCATCTCAGCCTTAGGTTTTATTAACTTTAATTGTATTATTCCCCCCCCCCCCACATTAAAAGCAGTTGGAAAAAATATCTTGTAGATTTATCCACCAAATTCTCTGGTCGCATTATTCAACTCTCGGGCCTTGTGAGTGCAGAGAGAAGGCGGAGAACATCCCACCATGACCAATTGACCTCTTGTGTCTCAAATACAAGCTGGGATGTGATAAATGTAGACCACCTCTCCATGTTTTGTCATTATACACCAGATGTAATAAGGGTAGCACCTTTGTGTATGAACACTGTGTTCACCTGCTTTGCTTTGATGGTGGATAAACCGCTTCTGAATCCTACCTTCATGAAAAGGGCTCGTATGCATTAGATAGCGGTTGCTTCGCCAACCTCCATCTTTTCCATCCTCTCATAAGTATGCTCGGCTGAGCTGAGCGTGCATGAGTTTTCAATCGGAAAAATGGAGCAAACCGCTACCAGATAAATGTGATAGGAACTTATTGCTCCGTGAAAGAAAATGATTGGGATGACGTTCAACATGCCTGATCCTTCTTTTCCCCGAGATACTTCTTTAGTGAAAAGTCAAGACCCCCCTTACACAGTAGAAGATTGGCTGGTTTGGCGCAAACTTTAATCTTGAAATATTCAAGGGACTTTAGATCTCCAGCCCTAATGACTATCATCTCACCATCAAGGGTTCCTTTCTTTTGGCGTTTCATGCTTATGGGCGGATCTTCCCTTTTTGAGGAAACCCATTTTGTAGGTCGAATGACTATCATTTATTTCCCCCCTACACAATGTGAATCATTTGTAAGGGCAACACTAGATACCAAGTGGGTTACTGCACTGGAATCATATTATGTAACTTTCACTTTGATTTGCTAAAAAGAGAATATCCAGCTTTTCTCATCATGACTCTTGTTAATTCCATCATTTTGTGGTGATCAATTTGTTTAATCTTTATAGCGGCTTAAGATGTGTCTGATACAGACCCTGAAATGCTCCGCATAAAAAAAAAAGTTAAATGATAACATTTTCCACCATTGGAGGAAGCCTGCTGTGTACAATTCTATTATTTACCTCTGTGTATGCAGTGTGCTGCTGAGCTCCCTCTAGTGGTGGCTTGAGGCAAACTTTTGTTTTGTGGGTTTTTTTGTTAAAAAAACAAAACAAAACACAAAGCCTTCCCATTTTTAGTTTTTTTTTTTTTTTTTATATTTAGATCAGTGTATATGTTGCTGTACTGTGAGAGTAATAATATAATCACCTATACCCTCTTTTCTGTAAATCAGTGCCGTTGCGCTCCTGTTCTCATTGATGTTACCTCTCTTCAGACTGTATGGCTTTATACGTGAGCTAGAATTTTCTTTTACAATGTAAGTCTATAAAGCTTCTTTTTGAGGCTCCATAGAATTACATTGTAAAATCCACTTAGACCGCAATGTGACCCATAGAGTCTGAAGAGCGGTGACGTCACTGAAAAAAGGAGCAGAATGGCACTGGATCATGGAGAAAGCGGTGGTGAGTATACTAATATAAACACTATAATACATGCACATATTTATAGAAAAAAAACTTCATGGGAGGGCATCTTTAAATACATAACTTACAGTGGATCTGGAGCGCTGTATAAAAACAATGGAAAGCTGTAATGACATTTTATGAAAAATTGTCATGGATTTTTGGTTCTTTTTAAAAACTATGGAGGTTGGACATTCCAATTGCAATGAATATCGGGTCACAAGAAATTGTGTTTTAATCAAAGACTTTAAAGTCATTCCAGCGTTGTCACAAACTACGCACGTTTTATTCAGTGCCTAATTATAGGTGCATCTGTGCTTTTGGCCTGGGCCTTTAAAATACTTGTGACAGCTACAAAATGACAACTTATATTAGGTAAGGTACCACGTAGGGAATTGAGGAGCTGTCAAATTGTTTTGGGCGCTGCCAGTATGGTCATAAGGTGCCTATACACTTTAGATACCAAACTAAAGCTTGTTTAGCAAACCTGTAGGAGCAAAGGATCAGGCATATTGAAAGCCATTATGCCCAATCCTCATTTTACCTGCTGTCTGAGGAAAGTCTGGTTCTCCCCATAAGCTGGTTGACCAATCTGGTTGAACTGGCATTTACCTAATGTTTATGGGCATCCTCCCGGGATCAGTGATTTGAGTAATCCGCCTCAAACCCAGAAGCAGGTAATCCTCTGGACGTTTATATTTCAAGTTATAGCAGTTAATGGCATGTTGCTCTCTAGGTCACCAATTAATGGATTAATGGCTGAACACTTTCCCTCCAACCCCCCCCCCCACCCACGCCGTCAGCTAGTGAGCAGTGCCTCAAATTTAATAACTTGGAGTACCTAATACCACCAATAATTGGCCACATTTACTTAGCTGAACATACATTGAACCCATCTATTTATGATCTTCCAATTTTATTTTTTTTTTTTTTTCCTAAAATGTGAGAAGTGGACTGTCAGCACATAATGACTGATCAAACCAAGCACTGATGCCCCATGCACCTTTGACGTGGCCGCCTACTTGCTTTCCTTCCATCTTTCTCTGTCTCCTATAAGGTTGGAGCGGTCAGAGAAGGTTGAGGTGGTATAGAAAGATGGAGAACAAGTAAATGGGATATGCACTGTACAATTGGGCCGTGCGAAGGGTGCATCAAGCATCTGTGCATGGTTTTTTAAATCATTGTGTGCTGACTGTCTCCTTTTTAAAGAAACGTGACAATCAGCCATTCCTGGGTCATATGGTTTATCATTTTTCTCTTTTTTTTTTTTCCATATTTACTTTTCACTTCTGCTACATACCTCATAGAAACAAAGACCATTTGCCATTAGAACAGAGCCCTTTAAGTTGGGATATAGGCCTTTTGGCTACACTTGAACCCAAAAAAAGAGGCTAAATTCATGAATTCTATCCTGTTGGACAGTTTTCAAAATGCAAAAATGTAGATCTTGTTTCATGATGTAGGAAAAATGTGTGACATTATGGTTCGTGATGAGCGCGCGCTACCATGCCCGAGTGTTCAGTACTTGTTAACAGCAGTTGTATGCTCGGATGGGCACGACTCCAAGTATAATAGACGTCGATGTGGGACCTCAAACATTTTTTTAGGGAAATCTTCCAGAATAATGCTTGAGTCCTCCATTGACTTCCATTATATTTAGGTGCTTGAGTTGTGCCCATCCGAGTGTCCATTGCTCTTAACGAATACTGAACACCCAAGCATGGTAGTGCACGCTCATGCTACTTTTCTGAAAACATAATTAGTGATATTTCTTCAGGAAAAAAATAATTTGGAGTAAAATGATAGTCTTGATTTTTTAACGTGTTTTGAGAAGAATAACGGTGCTCATCCCACTGATCAGTAGATATATGTGCTGAATTCTCATCCGGCTAGATCCGTCACATTACAGGTTCTCCATTCGCTGTCTGTAGGTCACAACGTACGTTCGGATCACAACAGTGTGAAAAAAAGAGGACCCATGCCACCAACGAGTATCACCAAGAAAAACCAGTGTTCCCAGCATGGACCAATCTATATTGTGACCAGACGTATGGCCTGTAATTTGATCAGCTTGTACTGTACATTCAGGTGTAGGTATTTATTAGGCACTGGCAGAACGCCCTGACACATACCCATGGTGTACTCAATGCTTTTGTGACGTGGTGCCCATGGCAAGTGGCTGCACAACATGGAGCCAGAAGATGCATCTGTTTTGGTGTACCAACGTAAAGTGCTGCTCCCCTGTATTTAAGGGGCAAAACAGAATAAACATCTGACTAGACATTTCTGCCTCCTTGTTTTTCTTTACTCGGTTACCTTGTATATAGTGGGCTTCTTTAAAGGGATTTCCTGGTGATTAAACGGTGTTGTCTCCAGATGCACCTTTTTAAGAATGCTCTGAAGCAGGGGGGCAGTGAGCTCCTGAAGACTGATAGTTCTGAGCAGGGGCATGATCGCTCTACTAGTCCAAACTGTGCTCCCTCTATAAGGCCCCCTTCACATGTCTGTGAAAAACATTTTTGTTTTGCATGGCCATGTTGCATATGGCCCATCCATGTGCCATGATTGTGGCACACGTGTGCAGTCCCCGTGCTATCTGTGTGACATCCAGATAGCGCACGGATCGCATGAACGTCTATACTGACTTGTTCATGGTGCTGCTGCTTCTGGGTCCGTGGTGCAGTGAATATTCATGAGCATAATGAGCGGGACCCAAAAGCAAGTAACAGCAGCATCGAAGAGAGCAGTGCTGGATACAAGGGAGTATAGAAATTAATTTTATTTCAAAGAAATGTTTTCTCCGGTACGGGTCACCACTGTGTGGTCTGTGTGACATCAGTGCTGCCGGAGAAAGATGGACTTGTCTCCATGCAGGATACATGGACATGCTTATGGCCACACAGTCCTTGTGAAACCACTTGTGTGCACAGACCCATTAACCCCTTAACGACCCATGACGTACTGGGTACATCATGGATCGTGTGCCGGTAAGCCCCGCCCCCTGCCGCCGGCAGGCGGCGGCGATCCGCGCACATAGCTGTTATCAACAGCTGACGTGTGCCTGCTAGCCGCGGGTGGAATCTCTTCCACCCGCGGCCATTAACCCCTTACATTTCGCTGCCAAAATCTTGGCAGCGATATGTATATGGGCGCCGCCATGAGTCACTTACCCCGCCCCCGCCGGAAGTCACGTGACATGATCACGTGACTTTCGGCGGTTGCCATGGTAGCACAGGGTCATGTGATGACGCCTGTAGCTAACATGACTCACTTCCTCTCAATGCCGGAATGCAGCCGGCATTGAAAGTAAAGCAGCAAATCTGCAGTTCTCAGCTCTGTAGCTGAGATCTGCAGATAGTGCAAAGGGATCAGATTGCTGATCGCTATAGCCCCCTAGGGGGACTAGTAAAATAACAAAAAAAAGTAAAAAAATTTTTAAAAAATTAAAAAAAATAAAAAAAACCTAAAAGTTCAAATCACCCCCTTTCACCCCATTGAAAATTAAAGGGTTAAAAAATGAAAAATACACACATTTGGTATCGCCATGTTCAGAAATGCCCGATCTATCAAAATATAAAATCAATGAATCTGATCAGTAAACTGCGTAGCGGCAAAAAAATTCCAAACGCCAAAATTACGTTTTTTGGTCGCCGCAAATTTTGCGCAAAATGCAATAACAGGCGATCAAAACGTAGCATCTGCGCAAAAATGGTACCGTTAAAACGTCAGGTCAAGACGCAAAAAATAAGCCATCATTGAGCCTCAGATCCTGAAAAATGAGAACGCTACGGGTTTTAGAAAATGGCGCAAAACGTGCGCCACGTTTTTTGGACAAGCTTGTGAATTTTTTTTAACCCCTTAGATACAAGTAAACCTATACATGTTTGGTGTCTACAAACTCGCACCGACCTGAGGCATCACATAGATACCTCAGTTTTACCATATAGTGAACACAGTGAATAAAATATCCCAAAAACTATTGTACGATCACTTTTTTTGCAATTTTTCCGCACTTGGAATTTTTTTGCCGTTTTCCAGTACACTATATGGTAAAACTTATGGTTTCATTTAAAAGTACAACTCGTCCCGCAAAAAACAAGCCCTTACATGGCAAGATTGACGGAAAAATTACGGCTCTCGGAAGAAGGGGAGCAAAAAACAAAAACGCAAAAACAAAGTGCCCGGGGGCTGAAGGGGTTAATATGCATATGTCCGTGTCTTTGGTACATATGAAAACGGACATCATACTTACCGGAATCACTGACGTGTGAAGGGGGCCTTACTGTAAGTAGGGGCAGTTTTGCCTCTGTGCAGCATGGGAGAAGCGAAGGGTGCTGCGGTTGGTTGGTTGGATCCCACAATCTGACAAGCTTCAGAGCAGTACAAACAAACCAGTCAGGCTGGGACCACATGGTGGTGAGATACCTAGTCTGTGAACTGTACACTAAAAAAAATTATATCCCTCAGTTTTGGACGATCAAGAGGATATTTAATGAGCTTGAGATAACCCCTTTAATATTTATGGCCTATCATTAAAATATCATCACTATTAGATAGTTAGGAGTCCAACATATGGCACCCTTCGCTACCAAACTTACAGATCTGCGGTGTTCAGTACATTGCTTGCATCTGGCCAGTGCCGAGTCGGCTGTTTGGTGGGTGTCGGACCCCTCCGCTTTCATATTAATAACCTATTCTGGGGGTAGGCCATTAGTTCTAGTCGTGGACAGCCAACTCAATATCTGATTAACTACTGTCACTTATTCTGATCATGATTTGAAGGTGTTGAGTCCTTGGCCATGCAATTGAATGGGAGAAAAATTGCCGTCTCATTCATGGGCACTACACACTCGCAGAAGAAGGTTTAAAACATCGATTTGAAAAATGAAAATCACTTCTATCCTGAAATATCTTGAAGTTATTGGCACCAAGCCTCGGGCTACATGCATTTGATGTCATTATCAGGAAGGTATGCCTCGTAACCTGCCAAAAAAGTGCTAAATGAAACGTTACAAGAAATTAACATATGGACTGCAATGTACATAGCGACTTGCTGTTCATATATTTAAGCAAAGTGGATGTGATTTCATGAAAACTGTTCTGCGCAACTAAGGACCCTGCTGAATTGTGCGGTTTTGGTGCATTTTTCCTCAACTGCAAGGAAGGGCAATCTGCATTCCCGAGGGGCCACATGAGACCGTGACTTGTGTGTATAGCCGAACCAACAGGCTCAAATTACTTCTGCTCGATATTAATGTTATAATTAATTTTATAATATTGATTGTAAGTATTACTTAATATTGAGCAGAATTAAGTATGCTGTCACCCCCCCCCCCCATATAGTGTATAATTGTATATACAGTGTAGCCCCCAAACAGTCCCCATATATAGTGTGAGCCACCACACAGTCCCCTATACAGAATGAGCTCTCACATGGCCCCCCTCTATACATTACGAGCCCTCACATTGAACTCTATACACAGTATGAAAACCCCATATACCTGCTCTATATACAGTATGCACCCCTACATAGCCTCTCTATATAAGGGGGCTCCTACTGTATATAGAGGCTGTGGGGCTCACACTGTATATAGTGTGAGCCCCACATAGCCTCTATATACAGTATGAGCCCCCATATAGCTCCTTATATACAGCATGAACCAACACAGCCTCTCTACATACAGTATAAGCTCCCACATAACGCTCAATATACAGTAGCCTTCAAATGTCCTCCCTATATACAGTATGAGCTCCAACATAGCCTCCTCTATACAGCATAAGCCCTCACCTATCCCCTTATATGCAGCATGAGCCCCCAGATAGCCCTTTATATACAGGCACATATCCCATACCCATTTACAGTTGTGCTCAAAAGTTTACATGCCCCTGCAGATTTTTTGCTTTCTTGGCCTTTTTTCATAGAATATAAATGATAACCCAAAATCTTTTTTTCTACTCATGGTTAGTGGTTGGGTGAAGCTATTGTAAAACTGTGTTTCTTTGTCGCTCCTTATTGGGAGACCCAGACAATTGGGTGTATAGCTTATGCCTCCGGAGGCCACACAAAGTATTACACTAAAAGTGTAAAGCGCCTCCCCTTCAGCCTATACACCCCCCGTACTGCTACGGGCTCATCAGTTTTTATGCTTTGTGCGAAGGAGGTCAGACATGCACGCATAGCTCCACAGCTTAGTCAGCAGCAGCTGCTGACTATGTCGGATGGAAGAAAAGAGGGCCCATAACAGGGCCCCCAGCATGCTCCCTTCTCACCCCACTCTTGTCGGCGGTGTTGTTAAGGTTGAGGTATCCATTGCGGGTACGGAGGCTGGAGCCCACATGCTGCTTTCCTTCCCCATCCCTCAATTAGGGCTCTGGGTGAAGTGGGATCTTTTCGGTCTCCAGGCACAGGAGACCGTGCTCCATCCACAGCTCCTGAGGACCATGCTGGATAGGAGCCGAGTATCGTTCAGGGACATGGCCCTGCTACTTTGAGGTACTCTGTCCCCGTGGGGACCGCGCACAGCAACACTCCAGCATTGCTGGGTGTGCTAGTGCACCGGGGACAGCAGCGCTGACTGCGTTTGTGCCATTACACACTTCAGCGTCGCTGAGTGTGTTCGTGTAGGGGGACTGCCGCGCTGACCGCTGCTGCCATGGTTATCACTACGGCGCGGCTGGGACTGTTAGTGCGCCGGGGACTTCCGCGCCGACCGCGCTTATACGGCGGCCGCGCTTATAACTCGAGTCCCCGGCTTTTGCGGCCTAGTCTCATTTTCTTCCCGCCCCCAGCCCTGCCAGTCAGGGGAAGGGCGGGACGCTGTACAGGACGGCAGCACTGAGGGCTGGAGCATGCTTTGCATACTCTACCCCCCTCACTCTGCACAGTGGGGCACCAGTTCCCGCACTTTTCTGGGTCACGCCCACGGCTCCCTCCTCTCCTCAGGACGCCGGCAGCCATTCCTCTCAGCTCTGCTAACGCTGGAGAGGAGAGACAAGCTCAGGGAGTCCCAGGCAGGATTTCTGGTGCCCACACAACCGCTTTGCGAAGGCGGTAAGCAGCACCTGTGGTGCTAGCCCCACTAGTGCAGAAGTGTACTTATAGATTACATGATTATAGACTATACTTTACACTGTATGGTGCACTGTTGATTTTTGTCTATATACCCTCCTGTATTGCTCAGAGGAGACAACAGCATGTCGTCCACAAATAGCAAGGGTGCCAAAGCACAGACTTACTATGCTGCCTGTGCAGCATGTACGGCTATACTGCCGGCAGGTTCCACTGACCCTCATTGTGTGCAATGCTCGGCCCCTGTGGCACTTTCTCAGCCGGAGCCTCTGCTAAGGGCGGCCCAGGGAGAACCACCTGTTAACACTGTCCAGGTGACAGGGACGGAGTTTGCAGTTTTTACTGAAAGACTTTCTGAGACTATGGCTAAGATATTAGAAGCCTTGCAGTCCAGGCCGGCATCTCAAGCCAGGGGCACTGTGGAATCATTGCCCCCTGGTCCCCCTCAGTTGGAACAGCAATGTCCTCCCGGGGTGTCTCATGGATCCCAGGGTGAGGTCTCTGACACGGACCGCAGCCCCAGACCGATTTAAGCGAGCTCGCTATGATATCCCCTCGACATCATCACAATGTTCAGGGTCTCAGCGAGAGGACTCTCTGTATGATGAAGCGGAGGTAGCTGATCAGGATTCTGATCCTGAAGCCGCTCTCAACCTTGATACTCCTGATGGGGACGCCATAGTGAATGATCTTATTGCGTCCATCAATGAAATGTTGGATATTTCCCCCTCAGCTCCTCCAGTGGAGGAGTCAGCTTCTCAGCAGGAGAAATTCCGTTTCAGGTTTCCCAAGCGTACAAAGAGTATGTTTCTGGACCACTCTGACTTCAGAGAGGCAGTCCAGAAACACCGAGCTTGTCCAGATAAGCGTTTTTCCAAGCGCCTTAAGGATACACGTTACCCTTTCCCCCCTGACGTGGTCAAGGGCTGGACTCAGTGTCCCAAGGTGGATCCTCAAATCTCCAGACTTGCGGCTAGATCCATAGTTGCAGTGGAAGATGGAGCTTCACTCAAGGATGCCACTGACAGACAGATGGAGCTCTGGTTGAAATCCATCTATGAAGCTATCGGCGCGTCTTTTGCTCCAGCATTCGCAGCCGTATGGGCACTCCAAGCTATCTCAGCTGGTCAGGCGCAAATTGACGCACTCACACGTACGTCTGCGCCGCAGGTGGCGTCTATAACCTCTCAAACATCGGCATTTGCGTCCTACGCTAATAATGCTGTCCTGGACTCTGCGAGCCGTACGGCGGTTGCAGCCGACAATTCGGTGGCAATACGCAGGGCCTTGTGGCTGCGGGAATGGAAGGCAGATTCGGCTTCCAAAAAGTGCTTAACTGGATTGCCATTTTCTGGCGACCGTTTGTTTGGTGAGAGATTGGATGAAATCATCAAACAATCCAAGGGAAAGGAAACATCCTTACCCCAGGCCAAACCAAAAACACCCCAACAGAGGAGGGGACAGTCGAGGTTTCGGTCCTTTCGGGGTGCGGGCAGGTCCCAATTCTCCTCGTCCAAAAGGCCTCAGAAGGATCAGAGGAACTCCGACGCATGGCGGTCTAAATCACGCCCTAAAAAGACCGCCGGAGGTGCCGCTACTAAGGTGGCTTCCTCATGACTTACGGCCTCCTCACACCGCATCCTCGGTCGGTGGCAGGCTCTCCCGCTTTTGCGACACCTGGCTGCCACAAGTAAAAGACCGTTGGGTGAGAGACATTTTGTCTCACGGTTACAGGATAGAGTTCAGCTCTCGTCCTCCGTCTCGATTCTTCAGAACATCTCCGCCTCCCGAGCGAGCCGAGGCTCTTCTGCAGGCGGTGGGCATTCTGAAGGCAGAAGGAGTGGTGGTCCCGGTTCCTCTTCAGCAACAGGGCCACGGTTTCTACTCCAACCTGTTTGTGGTTCCAAAGAAGGACGGGTCCTTCCGTCCTGTTTTGGACCTAAAACTGCTCAACAAACACGTAAGGACCAGGCGGTTCCGGATGGAATCCCTCCGCTCCGTCATCGCCTCAATGTCCCAAGGAGATTTCCTAGCATCGATCGATATCAAGGATGCTTATCTCCACGTACCAATTGCTCCAGAGCATCAGCGCTTCTTGCGCTTCGCCATAGGAGACGAACACCTTCAGTTCGCGGCACTGCCGTTCGGCCTGGCGACAGCCCCAAGGGTTTTCACCAAGGTCATGGCTACAGTAGTTGCGGTCTTCCACTCTCAGGGTCACTCAGTGATACCTTACTTAGACGATCTGCTGGTCAAGGCACCCTCTCAAGAGGCATGCCAACACAGCCTCAACGTTACTCTGGAGATTCTCCAGAGTTTCGGGTGGATCATCAATTTTCCAAAGTCAAATCTGACACCGGTCCAATCGCTGACATATCTTGGCATGGAGTTTCATACTCTTCCAGCAATAGTGAAGCTTCCGCTGGACAAACAGCGTTCACTACAGACAGGGGTGCAATCTCTCCTTCAAGGTCTGTCACACCCCTTGAGGCGCCTCATGCACTTCCTGGGGAAGATGGTGGCAGCAATGGAAGCAGTCCCTTTCGCACAGTTTCACCTGCGTCCACTTCAATGGGACATCCTACGCAAGTGGGACAGGATGCCGACGTCCCTAGACAGGAACGTTTCCCTCTCTCAGGCAACCAAAGCTTCCCTTCGGTGGTGGCTTCTTCCCACTTCATTATCGAAGGGGAAATCCTTCCTACCCCCATCCTGGGCGGTGGTCACGACGGACGCGAGTCTGTCAGGGTGGGGAGCAGTTTTTCTCCACCACAGGGCTCAGGGTACGTGGACTCAGCAAGAGTCCTCACTTCAGATCAGTGTTCTGGAGATCAGGGCAGTGTATCTTGTCCTAAAAGCGTTCCAGCAGTGGCTGGAAGGCAAGCAGATCCGAATTCAGTCGGACAACTCCACAGCGGTGGCTTACATCAACCACCAAGGTGGGACACGCAGTCGGCAAGCCTTCCAGGAAGTCCGGCGGATTCTGCTGTGGGTGGAAGCCACAGCATCCACCATATCCGCAGTTCACATCCCGGGCGTAGAAAACTGGGAAGCAGACTTTCTCAGTCGCCAGGGCATGGACGCAGGGGAATGGTCCCTTCACCCGGACGTGTTTCAGGAGATCTGTTGCCGCTGGGGGATGCCGGACGTCGACCTAATGGCGTCACGGCACAACAACAAGGTCCCAACATTCATGGCTCGATCTCAAGATCACAGAGCTCTGGCGGCAGACGCCTTGGTTCAGGATTGGTCGCAGTTTCGGCTTCCTTATGTGTTTCCTCCTCTGGCACTGTTGCCCAGAGTGTTACGCAAGATCAGGGCCGACTGCCGCCGCGTCATCCTCGTCGCTCCAGACTGGCCGAGGAGGTTGTGGTACCCGGATCTGTGGCATCTCACGGTCGGCCAACCGTGGGCACTGGCAGACCGACCAGATTTGCTGTCTCAAGGGCCGTTTTTCCATCTGAATTCTGCGGCCCTCAACCTGACTGTGTGGCCATTGAGTCCTGGATCCTAGCGTCTTCAGGATTATCTCAAGAGGTCATTGCCACTATGAGACAGGCTAGGAAACCTACGTCCGCCAAGATCTACATTTCTCGAACGGCGCCCCTGCGCCGCTCGGATGCACTCTTTGTCCTTGTCGCTGGTCAGCGTAAAGGGACACAAGCTTCCAAGTCAACCCTGGCTCGGTGGATCAAGGAACCAATTCTCGAAGCTTACCGTTCCTCGGGGCTTCCGGTTCCCTCAGGACTGAAGGCCCATTCTACCAGGGCCGTGGGAGCGTCCTGGGCCTTGCGACACCAGGCTACGGCTCAGCAGGTGTGTCAGGCAGCTACCTGGTCGAGCCTGCACACTTTCAAGAAGCACTATCAGGTGCATACCTATGCTTCGGCAGATACCAGCCTAGGTAGGCGAGTCCTTCAGGCAGCAGTTGCCCACCTGTAGGACGGAGCCGTTACGGCTCTATTATGAGGTATTATTTACCCACCCAGGGACTGCTTTTGGACGTCCCAATTGTCTGGGTCTCCCAATAAGGAGCGACAAAGAAGAAGGGAATTTTGTTTACTTACCGTAAATTCCTTTTCTTCTAGCTCCAATTGGGAGACCCAGCACCCGCCCCTGTTTTTGTATAACACATGTTGTTCATGTTAAATGGTTTCAGTTCTCCGATATTCCTTCGGATTGAATTTACTTTAAACCAGTTTATAATTTTTTCCTCCTTCGGGCTTTTGCACCAAAACTGATGAGCCCGTAGCAGTACGGGGGGTGTATAGGCTGAAGGGGAGGGGCTTTACACTTTTAGTGTAATACTTTGTGTGGCCTCCGGAGGCATAAGCTATACACCCAATTGTCTGGGTCTCCCAATTGGAGCTAGAAGAAAAGGAATTTACGGTAAGTAAACAAAATTCCCTTCTTTCTCTATTTAAATCATAATGACAGCCAAAAACATCCAAATGATCCTGATCAAAAGTTCACAGACCCTGGTGATTTTGGCCTGATAACATGCACAGACGTTAACACAAATGGATTTGAATTGCTAATAAAGGAAACAGCCTCACCTGTGACCTGTTTGCTTTTAATCAGAGTGTGTGTGCGCATAAAAGCTGAGTGAGTTTCTGGGATCCAGAAAGACTCTTGCATCTTACATCCATCCACTGACGTTTCTGGATTGAGTTATGGGGAAAGCAAAAGAATTAACAGATCTATGGAAAAAGATAGTTGGGCTGTATAAAACAGGAAAGGGATACAAAAACAACTCCAAGGAATTGATAATGCCAGTCAGCAGTGTTCAAACTGTGACCAACAAATGGAAAATCAGGGTCTCTGTAAAAACCAAACCACGATCAGGTAGACCAAGAAAAATTTTGGCCACAACTGCCAGAAACATTGTTCGGGATGCAAAGAAAAGCCCACAAATAACATCAGCTGAAATACAGGACTCACTGAAAACAAGCGGTGTGGCTATTTCAAGATGCACAATAAGGAGGCACTTGAAGAAAAATGGGTGGCATGGTCGAGTCACCAGAAGAAAGACATTACTGCACAAATGCCACAATATATCTCACGTACAATACTCCAAACCGCATAGCAACAAGCCTCCAAAACTTCTGGAACAAGGTAATTTAGAATGATGAGACCAAAATCTAACCGTTTGGCCACAACCATAAACGTTACATTTGGCGAGGTGTCAACAAGGCCTGTGATGAAAGGAACACCTTTCCTACTGTCAAGTGCGGAGGTGAATCGCTGATGATGTGCAGGTGTGTACGCTACAAAGGCACAGAAAACTTGATCAAAGTTGAAGGAAAGATGAATGCAGCACATTATCAGCAAATATTGAAGGCAATTTGCACTCCTCAGCCTGGAAGCTACGCATGGGACGTACTTGGAAGTTCCTTGAAAAATTAGCACCAGGCACTCCAATTTGTGTGAAAAAATTAATAAATTTTATTATAGCTTCAAACAGTTCAACGTTTTGGTCGATGTTTGGACCTTCTTCCAGAACTGACAGATAAAGCAAAGACAATTTAATTTAGAGGGGTAGAATATATATTCTTCATAATGATCAAATACAATGTATAACAGAAAAGGGAGAGGGAAGGGCGGAGGGGTTAGAGGAAATGGAAGAATGTGGGAGGGTTAAGGGAGGTGAGATCCGAGAGAGAGAAATGAGTGAAAACGATATATTCGAAAAAAATCTTAATGAAAAACTATTGTTATGAAAAAACAAGATATAAGTGATCAAAATGAATTTTGTAAGAACTACTCAAGAGTAAATGTAAAGAGACAAAGAACTGGAAATAAGTGAATGACCATGTTAGATAGGCAGGAAAATTATGTCATGGATATGTAGAAGTGACAAAAGGATAAAGGTTGCTGCTCATCCTGTCTTACGGTTATTGGGAGTTAAACAAGAGATGTTCAGATGTCAATGAGAAACCAGGTAAGATCGTAGTATCTAGAGTAAAATATTAATAATCATGAATCCAGGATGATATGGGGTAGAGGATCACAGAATGAAAGAACAGCGAGTGATAGCTGTCCAGTGTGTAGATGTACTGATGGATAACCAGTTATGTCATATGAACACACGAAAAACAACTTAGGGCCGTTTCATACATCCGGCATTTCACCGGATTCGGCACACTCCAGTACAGTGTTAAAGGCCCTGTCACACACAGAGATAAATCTGTGGCAGATCTGTGGTTGCAGTGAAATTGTGGACAATCAGTGCCAGGTTTGTGGCTGTGTACAAATGGAACAATATGTCCATGATTTCACTGCAACCACAGATCTGCCAAAGACTTATCTCTGTGTGCGACGGGGCCTTAATACTGTACAATGGCATCGCGGCAAGCTCCGGTCACATGACAGCATGTGACCAGAGGTGCCACGATGCCAGTGTACTGTATGACACTGTACTGGAGTGTGCCGGATCCGGCAATCCGGCGCAATGCCGGTTGTGTGAAACAGCCCTTACCCTGTTATGGGAATAATTCGAATGTAAGTTCACATAAAGTGACCTCTATGCAGATTACTGGCCAGCAATGGTGAAAATTGCTCTATGGAGGAGGGAACATATATTCCATCAGGTAAGACATAAACTAAAGAGTAAAGATCAGTAATCATAAATCCCGTATAACTAGGGGTAAAGGGTCACAGAAATAAAAAAAAAACAGTCCAATGGCTGTCAAATGTATTTGATATACTGATGGGTAACCAGCTATAATGTCATATGAAAATACGCAAAATAACTGAAATGATGGGCCAGGGGCGCCTCTGACCTTGTAGTCGTGGCCCTTGAGGACTGGCTTACCCCTGGCTCCACCATTACTGGAAAATCGGGCTCTTCTCTTGTGGGGCAGTGTGTGACGGCGCCTTCGCCGGATGGTGCACAAACAGTCTTCAGGCAAAAGCTGGTTATAATAAAAGATGACATTTATTTGCACAATACAATCCGGTCAGCAGAATCCGGCAACTTTCTGTGGAGCTGGGGACAACCTGCCCAAACGCGCCCTCTGGTGGGGATATGCCCTGGATACTCCGCTTCTCCGGGCTCCCACTCCTAGGTCAAGCACACACCGGACCCACACCAGCGGATTCAGACCTTGAGGTTACGTTCCCCTCCGTTACTCCGGCGTCCCCTGATGTTCTGCTCACACACACTGCCACCAATGTTCACACACTGCTGTCCCGGATCCCACAACACTCCACACACACAGACCTTCCCTAGACATCCAGACGACTCCTCCTTCCCCGGTGGCAACAGCCGTCCCACCCGGCCACTAGGGGGTGCCATAACACTAGACATCAATATCAACAAACATTTTTATTAACAACATTTCCGGTCCTTTAGTAGGGGTTATGAGCACCCACTACATAACCCTTACCCTGTTATGGGAATAGTTTGGGTAAAAGTTCACCTAGAGCGACCTGTAAGCAGGTTATTGGTCAGCAATGGTGGAAATTGCTCTATGAAGGAGGGAACACATATTCCATGAACAACAAAATGAACTATTATGTCATACTATAGAAAGGTATAACTGGGTTTAAGCTAACCAATAGCTGTTTCTACAAAATTTATGTGGAATCCACCGCTATTAGATGCAAATGTAGGTAGCTGGCTATCTGTACTGTATAAACAGATAAAATAATACATGTTGACTATAGATGAGAAGGCAAAAGGATTGTTGTGGGTACATGTATTAAGGCTTAACTTACCCAGAAAAGGAAGAAAAGAAAGATGCAGTAGCCAGCGCTTGTTGTAATGGTATGGTGACCTGGCTGCTGTCACTATGAGTAAAGGTAATCATAGTGAGACAGAAAAAAGGGGGAAAACGCCATAGACACATGTACAAAACTTAACTTACCCAGGCGGGCAAGAAAGAAAACATGCAGTATCCGCCACTTGTTAAAGTGGTATAGTGGCTTGGCTGCCATCACTATAAGCAAAATTAACTATGGTAAGGTGAAACAAAAGCACTGTAATTGTTGTGAGGACAGACAGTGACTTATCCAAACTTGGACATTGTACTTGGACGTTCCAACATGACAATGATCCAAAACACAAGGCCAAGTCGACCTGTCCTTGGCTACAGCCGAACAAAGTGAAGGTTCTGGAGTGGCCATCTCAGTCTCCTGACCTCAATATCATTGAGCCACTCTGGGGTGAACTCAAGTGCGCAGTTCATGCAAGAAAGCCCAGGTATTTACAGGAACTGGAGGCTTTTTGCCAAGAAGAATGGGCAGCTATACCATCTGAGAAAATAAAGAGCCTCATCCACAACTACCAGAAAATACTTCAAGCTGTCATTGATGTTAGAGGGGGCAATACACTGTATTAAGAACTGGGGTATGTAAACTTTTGTTTAGGGTCATTTGGATGTTTTTGGTTGTCATTATGATTTAAAAAGAGAAAACACAGTTTGACAATAAATGGCTTCACCCAACCACTAACCATGAGTGGGAAAAAAAGACTACGTTATCATTTATATTCTCTGAAAAAATGCCAAGAAAGTAAAACATCTGCCAAGGTATGTAAACTTTTGAGCACAACTGTATATGTAATTTTATATATATATATATATTATATATATATATATATATATATATATATAATATAATATACACAAAAAATACAACACACTACATACTTTCTTTCTGTCCTCCACTCTCCCTGGCGCTCTGCTTCAGTCTCCGGGGCACTGACTCCTGCACAGAAGAGGACAATGAAAACAGAGGAAAAAGGAGTACGCTGTGCAAATACTTTTATTATCAAACAAGGGGGAAAGGGTTCTGGTGAATACACATATAAAAGGATTAGGTGTTTAGAAACATACAGCAAAAGGAAAAGACTAGGTATTGGCATGCAATGCACAATTTACACATAGTTTAAATCATATGGATATATAAAGAGTACAGTCATATTACAAATAAATACATGCAGGCAAATATTATGAGAAGGCAGTAAGGATATTATATTAAAGTGGCCAGTGCACATGAATCAAATGTAGCGCCCCTGAACCACTCAAGGCACTACTAGGTACTGCATCCTCACCGGGATGCAGGGCCTACCCCCAGGGACCTGGAACACCAGTGTCAGTGACATCCACACACACCAAAAATCTCAGTTTCCACTACACACCTGGGGTAATTGGCTAGTCAGACACCAAAAGGGATGGCCACCTAGAAGGCGGAGCAAAAAAAAAAAGTCGCAGTTGCATTTTTAAGTACAGTACCAAAGCTTTTTTGTACTATGAAAAAAAAAAAATCCCACATCAAATGAGTGAAAAAAAACCCCGCAATAGTCAGGAAGATTGTTATTGTGTAATGTGGTGCGGATATCTGGAGAAAACGATACTGAATTTTCAAGTCAGAGTCAATGACTTGAAGCTGTACTATAAATAAGAAGTATTACAAAATACTGCCTCAAATCTGCACCAAAAATACAGGAAATAAGGGGGAAGGAATGCAATAACCAGAGAAGATTGACATTGCGTAGTTTGGTGCAGAAAATGGGCAGATAAAAAGCAGTAGAAGAAAAAGGTATTTACTCTACGTGTAAACACAATCTTACAAAGGCTTAGCAAAATGGCAAATGAAAAAACTACAGCTCATCTCATAAAAAAAGCAAGAAAAATTCTGGCTGCTACAACTATGAGTGAATGAACCAAAATACATCCACAGGCTCCCAATGTCCCGGATGTAGCGGGGCAGTCCTGGATTTGGGTCTATGCCCTACTGGTGTCTGGTGAATGTCCCTCACTGCCACCGCCCATCTCCTGCCAAGGTGGAGAGAAATGGCAAATGGGTGTGGTCAGGGGTGTGGCCTTTGGAAGGCCTCCTTCACATGTCCATGTTTCCAGTGAGTGAGGGATCCATTTTTTTTTCCACAGCTACCAGACATGGCCATTATAAACCTATGGGGCTGCTCACATGTCCATGCTTTTCTGGTGTGACACCCCAGGAGTGCTGATCCTGTTTGGGGACGCCGCAGCGCAGGGAATCTTCTGTCCACAGGTAAGTCGGGTTTACTTCAATGGGAATCGTGATGCCACTCTCGGTATTGCGGTCAGTGGGTGACCGCCACTGCAGTTTAGGGAGTGCCTGGGGCTGATGGTAGGTGCAGTTAGATGTTGTGGCCTCCCGAGAGTGAGGCTGGCCCCAGGGCCCGGTGTAAGTGTGTAGTACCACAGGTCACAGAAGAACTCACACACAAGCAGCAAAGTCTTTCAGGGTTTTTACTCACTTTCAGATGGCAGCTGTGAGTCAACCCGGGCGATGCTATGATGAACCAGGAGGAACCAGATATCCCTTCGGCTGATGTAGGGATGACTGCTGACTCGCCTTCCTAGCCCTTCTTGTTTTGAGGTGACTCCTACTTGTAGTATTTCGGGGATCACCCAGGGAAGTCGCTTCTGCCATTCTCCCCTTTCTGCCCCGTTTGCGGGCAGCGTGGACCGAGGTACGATGGCTCCTGCTCAATCCTCCTTATGGGCCCTCTCGTTGCTGCTGTAGCTTCGGACTCTGTGTGGCTGGTGAGGCACATAAAGTGCTCTCACCAGCAGGTTTGGCAGGCCAACTGAATGAGCACCTGCTCTGAGGACCTGTTTCTCCGTGCGGGCTTGGACTACCGGCGGTCCCCTTACTTAGCCACCTCTTGCTTCTGCCTAGGTGGATTTCAGGCGGCCCCGCTAGGTAGCCTTTCTCCCCCGTCAGCAGCCACTGACAGGTGCAGTGTCTGGCAGGGCCCTGCTCCTCTGCCCTGCCCTCCAGACGCGGCTCCACACCTCCTGCTCCTTCTGCTGCCTCTGGACACTCCTCGTCTCCAGTACCTCCACCCACCACTAGCTGGGATGCGAGGGCTATACCCCCTCCCTGGGTCCACCCAGGGGTCCCCTCTAAGCTGTGTGTGTCCTGGTGTCTGTGTAGTTCACACCCTAGTCAGCCTCTGGGATTACCTGTGTTGTACTGCCCCCACGGCGTGGGTGCAGTACTCAGTGGTGCCTGACCAGGTCAGGGGCACCACATTCCCCCTTAGTTACCAACAGCACGTCCTCGGGCTGCAAAGTCAAAACTTTTAAAATGCAAAAACATGTAAAAACATTTAAAACATCATAAAACATACCATGTACCATACATCACCACCCTCCACTCACAAGTCCATTAACCCACCCAAAACCCTCTGATCTTCTTCTAGGGATGGTGGTTAAAGGGTAAGCCTCCCTTGTCAAGCAGCGCCTTCGGCCACTTCTGGCAGGACTGTAGAGGCGGCATTCACAGTCAGAGTCACTTCTTGTGGTGGAGAGCCAGGCCCCAAAAAGAGGCATGCTCTCTGGTCACAGACGAGCCAGGCCCCATAAACAGGTGTGCTCTGGTCTAGGATAGCAGGCTCCATTACAGGCGTGCTTCCTGGTGGTGCAGAGCCAGGCCCCATAAACAGGCGTGCTCTGGTTGGTACCTCTTGAGGTAACTATCAACACTGCGAGAGTTTGTGGCTAGAGCCAGTTCATAGCCTATGGTCCTTATTTTCAAAGTGCACAAACCAGGTGCAAAAGCAGACTTAAATTCTCACATCAGTTCATGTGGGCACTTTCTTTTGAACTTTTTCTTTAACGTTGCAGAACTGATAACTTTAACTTTGCTGTACTCTTCTTTGTCTTGTTCTTGTTGTGGGGATTTGGTGGGAGCAGCAGGGCTGTAGCTGGGATTCCTAGGGCATGGCACTACGTCCAGTGCATACCATCCTCGTTTACCTTGATGTCTGGTAAACTCGACCAGGTCTCCCGTGTGTAGATCACGGCCAGGGTGTCATCTAGGCAGATGGGATCTGACATCTCGTCGACTCACGAAAATGCCCTCCTTTATGCCAGGTGCCACTATAAAGCCATAGCCGGTCTTCAGGCTGAATTCCTCAACCACTCCGTGGTAGAGAGGACCTCTAACCTGGTACGTGGCTTTTTTGAGGGATTGTTTTTCCTCCAAATCTCGGGCTGTCACTTCCTCCTTCTGCCGGTCCGGGAAGTGCTGCACAGGGGGTGGTCTTGCTCTTGCGTGGCGCTGGACTCTGCTGCCTGGCCTCCTCTTCTCTGCCACCTCGCTGTCTGCAGGCTCCCACGTCACGTGCAGGCTGGGCATGTAGACTCTTAACTCTTCCTCTGCGGGGGGTGTTGCAACCTCTTCCCAGCGGGAGTAAGGTAACATCTCGGCCTCCGGGCCTCCCTCACTTTCAAAGGGTGCGGCGTCCTCCCCCGGCTGCTCAGGGATCGGCATCTCAGCCTCCAGGCCTCTCCTCCTCCCCCTTAGTGCTCTTGAGCCCTCCTCTGGTGGGTCCGGCAGCAGCGCTGGGGGCAGGCGTTCATCAGAAGGCCAGGGTTGTGGGCTCTTCCTAGCCCTGGCAGTTGCTGGGACTGCTCAGGGTCCGGGTAGCCGCCTGGGGACTAAGTACGTGTCCACCAGGTCTTTGGGGTAGCGGGCACTCAGCTCCTCTTTGAGCCTCAGGAATACTGGGTTTTCTCCCGGCGGGGACGCAGGACATGGTTCCTTGGGCGGTGGCTGGGGCGCGGTGGCTGCCTCTGCTATGCCGGCTGGGGTAGACGGTGTTGCGGCCTGGTCTGGTCTGGCCAGACGGGACGCTACTGCGGCCTGGTCTGGTCTGGCCGGGCGTGGCGTTGCACCATGGGTCGCAGCGGGGATCATAGCAGACATCGCCTCCAGGATTGCAGCAGGGATCATCGCGGGCGTCGCCTCCGGGACCGCAGCAGGGATCTCAGTCGGGGTCTTCGCGGGCGTGGCAGCATGGCGCAGCGTGGGCATCACAGCGGCCTCTGGGAACAGCGCCGGCGGGGTCAGCGTACTTGTACTCGAGCGGGCAGGGGCAACATGGTACTCACCCTATGCATCAGCATAGGGGTCTGGGTGGTCACTTCTCTGCTTGGTACTTGCTTCGCGGTCCACCTTTCATAGGCCCGAACTGCTGCAGCCATCTCCCGGAGCTCTGTGCATCCCTCCATCACCTGCTGCATTACTCTCGCCTGCAGACGGTCGCAGAACTGGGCGAGCTCCCAGTCCCACCAGGCAGCGGAGCCTGGCTCTGGGTCACTGCGTGCGGACGCCATTTTCCCTACGTCGTCGCTGCTCACCCTATCTTCTCTGCCTCTGCTGAGTTTCGTTTCTCCTTGCCGCCTACTCACTTCCCGCCATCTCGGGACAGATCCCCCCTCATCTCTCTCGAGGTCAGAGCGCTGCAGGGGTTCTCTGGGTAGCCACACCTCTTTGTGGGCGGTTACTCCTTCTTGCGTGGGCTGCTGTTGTTTCTTGGCGCGCTTTCCATGGTGGCAATATGGCGGCGCTTCAAATTTTTCATGCAGACCGCCATGGTCACCTGTCTTAACAGGTCTAGTCCTTATCTTGTTCGTGATGCCAGAAAGCTGTGACGCCTCAGGAGCGCTGATCCTGTTCGGGGACGCCGCAGTGCAGGGAATCTTCTGGCCACAGGTAGGTCGGGTTGACTTCAATGGGAATCGTGACGCCACTCTCGGTATTGCGGTCAGAGGGTGACCGCCACTGCAGTTTAGGGAGCGCCTGGGGCTGATAGTAGGTGCAGTTAGATGTTGTGGCCTCCCGAGAGTGAGGCTGGCCCCTGGGCCCGGTGTAAGTGTGTAGCACCACAGGTCGCAGAAGAACTCACACACAAGCAGCAAAGTCTTTCAGGGTTTTTACTCACTTTTAGATGGCAGCTGTGAGTCAACCCGGGCGATGCTATGATGAACCAGGAGGAACTAGATATCCCTTCGGCTGATGTAGGGGTGACTGCTGACTCGCCTTCCTAGCCCTTCTTGTTTTGAGGTGACTCCTACTTGTAGTATTTCGGGGATCACCCAGGGAAGTCGCTTCTGCCGTTCTCCCCTTTCTGGCCCGTTTGCGGGCAGCATGGACCAAGGTAAGATGGCTCCTGGCTCAATCCTCCTTATGGGCCCCCTCGTTGCTGCTGTAGCTGCGGACTCTGTGTGGTTGGTGAGGCACATAAAGTGCCCTCCTCAGCAGGTTTGGCAGGCCAACTGAATGGGCCCCTGCTCTGGGGACCTGTTTTCCCGTGCGGGCTTGGACTACCGGCGGTCCTCTTACTCAGCCACCTCTTGCTTCTGCCTAGGTGGATTTCAGGCGGCCCCGCTAGGTAGCCTTTCTCCCCCGTCAGCAGCCACTGACAGGTGCAGTGTCTGGCAGGGCCCTGCTCCTCTGCCCTGCCCTCCAGACGCGGCTCCACACCTCCTGCTCCTTCAGCTGCCTCTGCACACTCCTCGTCTCCAGGCCCACCACCCACCACTAGCTGGGATGCGAGGGCTACGCCCCCTCCCTGGGTCCGCCCAGGGGTCCCCTCTAAGCTGTGTGTGTGTGTGTCCTGGTTCTAAGTGTCTGTGTAGTTCACACCCTAGTTAGCCTCTGTGATTACCTGTGTTGTACTGCCCCCAGGCGTGGGTGCAGTACTCAGTGGTGCCTGACCAGGTGAGGGGCGCCACACTGGCAGCACTGATAACAAGGGCTGATACAAGTCTATGGGTCCATATAAATACGGACAGCACATGGATGACATCAGTGTACAATCTGTGCGCTGTACGTGTTTAACATCCCACAGTATAGAAGAGCTTTGTCATTTACATAGTTATTGACACATCTTTGAAAAACACTGATGACTGATGGTAAAAAACGGACACATGGATGTCAGACTGATGAGACACTGATGACATCGGGAACATTTTTTTATGTACTTGTTTAAACACGGTTGTGTTATTGAGGCCTAAACGGGACATGCCACAACCATACGGAATCCTTGGACCAACCAGTTGTCCCGTGTGGCACATAAACAACTTGTGGGTGATGGTGCAGATAACGCTCCACATAACGATGAGGGAGTTTCAAAATACTCGGATTCGCGATACTCAAAACGAATAGTGTGTGCAATGTAAGTCAATGGGGAAAACTCGCAAAGTAACAACCCGAATGCTGCACTATTTGCTTCTCGCACTAATAGTACGGCACATACGTGAGTATTAGACAATACTCATTAAGAGTATCGCGAATCCTAGTATTGCGAAACTCACTCATCATTAGCTCCACGGCTATCGTGATTGGTTTAGTTTTGGCTGCATGTGACCGGACGCCATGTGTGGTACCAGCTTGATTCTGGTAGCAAGAAGCCCAGACTTAGAAGTGTGTGTATACATACCTCCCAACCGTCCCGGATCTAGCGGGACAGTCCCGATTTTAAACTTTAGTCCCGTCTCACGCCCGGGAAGCTCTCTGTCCCACAGTGCAGTGAGACGCAGCTGCCACGCCCCCGCACTCTGTCGACCACGCCCCCTCCGGATGCCTGCCACACTCTCTGGATGCCTTCTTTGGCATCTATACTGCTGCCAACGCCCCTTTGCGGTCGTCCACGCCCCCTCTCTATGCTGGACACACACACTCCTGGATGCTCTCCCTGTCCCCTCTTGCTGCTCTCGAAGCTGGCCACGCCCCCTCTGCCTGCCCCATCTACCCAGGATGCTGCTCACATGTGACCGACTCATCTGCACAGCGGCTGCTTCAAAACAGTCAGATCTGCAACTGAGGTAAGTGCACCAGCAGCAGGGAGAGTGCAGAGTGCCTGCAGGAGGGAGAGAGCAGTGTGCTTGCAGGAGGGAGAGAGCAGTGTGCGTGCAGGAGGGAGAGAGCAGTGTGCGTGCAGGAGGGAGAGAGCAGTGTGCGTGCAGGAGGGAGAGAGCAGTGTGCGTGCAGGAGGGAGAGAGCAGAGTGCCTGCAGGAGGGAGAGTGCAGAGTGCCTGCAGCAGGGAGAGAGCAGAGTGCCTGCAGCAGGGAGAGAGCAGAGTGCCTGCAGCAGGGAGAGAGCAGAGTGCCTGCAGCAGGGAGAGAGCAGTGTGCTTGCAGGAAGGAGAGAGCAGTGTGCTTGCAGGAGGGAGAGAGCAGTGTGCGTGCAGGAGGGAGAGAGCAGTGTGCTTGCAGGAGGGAGAGAGCAGAGTGCCTGCAGGAGGGAGAGAGCAGAGTGCCTGCAGCAGGGAGAGAGCAGTGTGCTTGCAGCAGGGAGAGAGCAGTTTGCTTGCAGCAGGGAGAGAGGAGGGAGAGAGCAGTGTGCCTGCAGCAGGGAGAGAGCAGTGTGCCTGCAGGAGGGAGAGTGCAGAGTGCCTGCAGGAGGGAGAGAGCAGTATGCTTGCAGCAGGGAGAGAGCAGTGTGCTTGCAGCAGGGAGAGAGGAGGGAGAGAGCAGTGTGCCTGCAGGAGGGAGAGTGCAGTGTGCCTGCAGGAGGGAGAGTGCAGTGTGCCTGCAGGAGGGAGAGAGCAGTGTGCTTGCAGCAGGGAGAGTGCAGAGTGCCTGCAGGAGGGAGAGTGCAGAGTGCCTGCAGGAGGGAGAGAGCAGTGTGCTTGCAGGAGGGAAGAGCAGTGTGCTTGCAGGAGGGAAGAGCAGTGTGCTTGCAGAGGGGAGAGCAGTGTGCTTGCAGGAGGGGAGAGCAGTGTGCTTGCAGGAGGGAGAGAGCAGAGTGCCTGCAGGAGGGAGAGAGCAGAGTGCCTGCAGGAGGGAGAGAGCAGTGTGCTTGCAGCAGGGAGAGAGCAGTTTGCTTGCAGTAGGGAGAGAGGAGGGAGAGAGCAGTGTGCCTGCAGCAGGGAGAGAGCAGTGTGCCTGCAGGAGGGAGAGTGCAGAGTGCCTGCAGGAGGGAGAGAGCAGTATGCTTGCAGCAGGGAGAGAGCAGTGTGCTTGCAGCAGGGAGAGAGGAGGGAGAGAGCAGTGTGCCTGCAGGAGGGAGAGTGCAGTGTGCCTGCAGGAGGGAGAGTGCAGAGTGCCTGCAGGAGGGAGAGTGCAGAGTGCCTGCAGGAGGGAGAGTGCAGAGTGCCTGCAGGAGGGAGAGTGCAGAGTGCCTGCAGGAGGGAGAGTGCAGAGTGCCTGCAGGAGGGAGAGTGCAGTGTGCTTGCAGGAGGGAAGAGCAGTGTGCTTGCAGGAGGGAAGAGCAGTGTGCTTGCAGGAGGGAAGAGCAGTGTGCTTGCAGGAGGGAAGAGCAGTGTGCTTGCAGGAGGGGAGAGCAGTGTGCTTGCAGGAGGGGAGAGCAGTGTGCTTGCAGGATGGGAGAGCAGTGTGCTTTCAGGAGGGGAGAGCAGGGGAGAGTCCAGGACTTGTCTTCTCAGGTCCCCCCTGTGCCTGCAATATTAAAAGCAGACAAACAGGGGACTCGGAGAAAGCAGCCAGAGGAGCTCTCAGGCTCTGGTGCTGCAATGCTGCCAGCCTGTGCCCTCAGCGCCCCGCCAGTCTGTGCCCTCAGTGCCCCCCCCCAGTGCTGCCAACCTGTGCCCTCAGCGCCCCACCAGCCTGTGCCCTCAGTGTCCTCCACAGTGCTGCCAGCATGTTCCCTCAGTGCCCCCCGCAGTGCTGCCAGGTTATACCTTAAGCACCCTCCAGTGCTGCCAGCTTGGGCCCTCAGCGTCTTCCACCGCTGCCAGCCTGTGCGCTAAGCATCCCTAGGGCCAGTATGTATGCCCCACAGGCCACCACTATCTAGGCTCCACAGGCCCCAGTAATGTGTATGTATAGGAAATCATTGCAATGCAGACAATTCGTTCCACAACTTGTTAAATGTCCCATCCTGGTCCCCTGTTGTGCCATTCCACACATGCACAAACTCACACAAACACACACACAAGCACACACATATATGCTCACCTTAACTTCCGTTCCACCGCCGGCCTGCTGGGACTTGCTGTTCGCTAGCATGGGCTGTGTATCGGGTGCCATGACGACGAGGGAGGAACTTCCGCACCCAGAGAGCTGACGTCAAAGGCAGGAGCCTCTGTTTGGTCAGCGCGCTGCGTTTGAGTAGCGTCTGACAGCGGAAGTTCCTGCTTCGTCGCCGATGGTTACCGATACACAGCGTGGAGCGGCGAACTACAGGACCCAGGAGGCCGGTGATGGAACGGAAGGTACACATATTATATGCTCACCTTACCTTCTGTTCCATTGCCGGCCTCCTGGGTCTTGTTGTTCGCCGCGAGGATTCCTTCCTTGTCGCGATGCATCGGCGAACTACAACTATGTGCGCACGTTGCGTTTTTTCCCCGCGTTAACGCTGCGTTTTGAACTGCAGCATTTCAGTGCCAAATCGCATGTGTTCTGCTTCCCCAGCAAAGTCTATGAGAAGTCCGAAAATTCAATACGCACTCTGCATTTGTAAACGCAGCGTTTTGGATGCCAAAAATCGCTGCGGAAAAAAAAGCAGCATGTCACTTCTTTTGTGCGTTGTAGCTGCGTTCTCCTCATTGAAAAATCAATGATATGGGTCAAAACGCAACCAAAATGCACTTGGACTGTATTTTTGTTGCGTTCCGCATGCTTTTTTGACAAACAAAACGCAGGTCTTTTCAGTCTCTCTCTGTCAATGTCGGTCGGTTGGTCTCTTTTTCTGTCAGTTGGTCTCTCTGTCTATCTGTCTCTCTCTCTCTGTCTCTCTGTCCGTCGGTCAGTCTCTCCCCCTCTCTCATACTCACCTATCACGGGCGAGGCGCTGCACGGCTGCCACACTGCTCTGGGGGCTTTTCCTCTTTTGAAAATGCCGGCCGCTCATTATTCCATCTCATATTCCCTGCTTTCCCCGCCCACCGGCGCCTAAGATTGGTTGCAGTTAGACGCACCCCCACACTAAGTGACAGCTGTGTCACTGCAACCAATCACAGCCACCGGTGGGCGGGTCTATATCATGCAGTAAAATAAATAAATCTTAAAAAAAACTGTCCCCCCCCCCAATTTTGATACCAGCCAGGGTAAAGCCACACGGCTGAAGGCTGGTATTCTCAGGATGGGGAGCTCCACGTTATGGGGAGCCCCCCAGCCTAACAATATCAGCCAGCAGCCGCCCGGAATTGCCGCATCCATTAGATTAGACAGTCCTGGAACTCTACCCGGCTCATCCCGAATTGCCATGGTGTGGTGGCAATCGGGGTAATAAGGCATTAATGGCAGCCCAGAGCTGCCACTAAGTCCTAGGTTAATCATGGCAGGCGGCTCCCCGAGATATCTACCATGATTAACCTGTAAGTTAAAGAAAATAAACACATACACGCAAAAATCCTTTATTTGGAATAAAAGACAAAAAAAACCCTCTTTCACCATTTTATTAAATCCCCAAATACCCCTCCAGGTCCGACGTAATCCATATGAGGTCCCGCGACGCATCCAGCCCTGCTACATGAAGCGGACAGGAGCGGCCACAGACCATGATTGCTCTCTTTCAGCTCCACGCAGCAACTGAAGTGAGCCGCACGATCAGCGATGACATCACTCAGCTTACCCGCGGCCACTGCTGGATCCTCCGTGACAGCAAGTCGCCCGAGTGACTGAAGTGAGCTGCGCCATCAGCGATGACATCACAGGTGAGTTGCGGTCTAAGGTGGAGGACTCCAGGTGGCCGCGGGTAACCTGAGTGACGGCACCGCTGATGGCGCTGCTCACTATAGTCACTCAGGGGATTTGCGGTCACCGGTGCGTCCTTCAAGGGTGACCGCTAACCAGGACGCGATACACAGACAGAGCCGCGGGATGACAATGAAGTCGGGTGAAGTTCATCTGAGTTCATTCTCATCTCGCAACTCTGTCTGTGTCTGCTGTCAGCGGGCATGTAGCAGAGCTGAATTGACTGGGGAACGCACTGTCAAAAATGCATCCAAAACGCAGGAGTTTTGGGTGCATTTTTTTTTTTTTTACAAATGCAGTGTTTACATTTGTCCAGTCTGCCAGAGGGTGTGTTCTTTTCCGCACTGCACAGAACACAACGAGCGCACATACCAAGCTGAGGTCACACTGGCATATCAGATGTGATGCGATATGCTAATGACCCTCGGCTCCTGCTGTGCTGTGAGCGTGAGCCATTACACTGTAATCTGATACTGCAATCGGATCACAGCTGAGGAGGAGAGGGAGGGATTAAGGATCTCAGGCGTTCAGTTGGGATGAGCCCTGGGCCATGCGGTCTTTCTAAAGGCGGCCGGATCAGCGGACGAGAGCACCCACTGACCCCCGTGTCTCCACAGGAGAGCACCCACTGACCCCCGTGTCTCCACAGGAGAGCACCCACTGACCCCCGTGTCTCCACAGGAGAGCACCCACTGACCCCCGTGTCTTCACAGGAGAGCACCCACTGACCCCCGTGTCTCCACAATTGGAACAATCAGAACAGTAAGTCGCCCGTATTCACTAATTCCTCCCATTAACCAAAAGCACAGTATTATTACAGATATTTTATCTAATAGAGCGGATCTGTCATGAAGTCTGCAGTTTTGTACATGGGGCAGATTTTAAGGGGACAGATCTGCCTTAAAACAGAATTTTGTGGTTTAAAATATTCTAGTTTAAAAGTAACACGGCCAAGTTTGCATTTATATTTTAATTTACTACTTAGAAATAAATCTATGTACTGTATTTTTCGTTTTATGAGGCGCACCGGATTATAAGACGCACCCCAAATTTAGAGCTAAAAAAAAGGTAAAAAAAAAAAAATGGGGTCCGTCTTATAATCCGGTGTTCTCTTACCGGAGGGGGCCAGCAGTGGTGGTGAAGCGGGGTCACAGGAGGCAGAGGTTGTGCTGGCAGCCGCGGGGGGTTAGTAGCATCAGCCGCAGCGGGTCCGTGGTGACAGCGGCGTCCGTGGTGGGAGCCGCGGTGGCTCCGTGGCAGCAGGTGACAGGTGGAGCAAGTGTCTCAGTGTGTCCGTGGTCCCACTTCAAATGATGGCGCCTGGAGCGACGCATGCAGATGGATCGCTCATCCAAGAGATCCATCTGCGCACGTGCTGACTCCCGGCGCCATCATTTGAAACTGGGACCACGGACACACTGGGATACCTGCCGCACAGCCGCTCGGCACGCACAGAGAGGCAGCCCACACGCACGTACAGAGATGCAGCCGGCACCTACGGGCACCCGGCTGCCCGGACGCACATCCGCCTGCCCGCACGTACACAAAGGCAGCCGGCACCAACGGGCACCCGGCTGCCTGCACGCAGCCACAGGCACCCGGCCACCAGAACACACCCGGTCGCCGCACAAACAGCACCCCGGTAAGCTGTATTCTTAAGATGCACCCCTCATTTTCCTCCCAAATTTTTAGGAGGAAAAGTGCGTTTTATAATCCGAAAAATACGGTATATTTTTTTAATTATTGTTTCTAAAACAATGATTGTCATTGCTGACTGGGTGTGGTAAGAGGCGTGGCCATGGGCGTGGCCTAAAAAATTGCGCAAACTTTGTCCCTCTTTCCGTTCTTTAAAAGTTGGGAGGTATGGTGTATATAATATACACATATACCAGAATGGCTACTGTGCGTAGGGCCACCTTAGTGCATGGGCCAGGGCAGCACTTTCTTGGGGTCCCTGCTACTCTGTGTATGTTAAAGTGTAACTAAAATTTCAAACAACTTTACACTAAAAGTATGTCCACCATGATATATATGTACAGCCCCCCTACTCTCACAGCAATGCATGGTCACCATGGACACTGGGGGTCACTGGTATGATTGTTATGGAGGCTATTGCTCAGCTGTATTCCTGCTCTGTGTGGACATCCCATAGAGGCCCCATTATAAATAAACACAGGTATCGCCTTTTCTATCAGTGGTGTGCAGCCACAACTCCCTTCACGCCTGCTCCCATGAGGTCTGTGCCACTGCCAGGAGCTGTACTTTCACACCGGCCTCCACTCAGGCATTGCCCGGGACAGCTCTACGCTGCGGCTTGCCGGGGTCCTGAAGGAGCACAACAAAGATGGCGGCGCCCACAGGCAGGTGGTTGTGTTGCGCAGCGCAGTTGGGAGGCCGGTAGGTGATCTTTTGCAGAGCTCATGTAATAGATGCGTACATGTGCCCGTCGGGCTGTGTATTATGCAGCAGTCATCCTGCGCAGGCGTCCTGTGCCGCAGATGGCGTCTCGTTGGTTTACTTCTGCAGTGTGACCTCTGTAGGTTGTCACCCAGCTTTCCCTGACTACTGAATGTCGCATATTAGGTCCTCAGCAGCCCTTGTATAAATAGAGGGGGTCATTTCCCCTAGAAGTGAAAGCAAAAAAACCACTTTAGCACATTTAAAGGGAACCTGCCAGCTGTCATTCTTCCTGTGGCTCAGGCTGCTGTCTGGTTCCTTTTTAAAGGGCTCTTCCACTTTTGAGGAACTTTCAAATTATAGGGCAAAGTGACTGATACGTAGGACAGGGCATCAGTATATAAGCAGAGGGCGCCTCTTGTTAATACGTGCACTGACTTTACTTCGCACCATCCGTCCGCTGTTCAGCAATCCCCCGACAACATTTATCACATCCAAGTCTGGGAGAATTGGACCGGTTTCCTCTCCTGTCATCCTTCTTGCCTTTTATTTAGAATTTATTTTTGTTCTCTGAACCAAAAAGACTTTATGATCTGTTATTATCCATTGGATTTCAACAAATCAGAGAAAAGTGTGGAGGGCACTGCGTTTACTACAATGCAGAGACCGTGCAAGCGCTGCAAGAGTTAAACTAGAAAAAAAACAAACGTAAAGTGCTGTATACTGCATCAGTCTCTAAATAAACCTCAATAGTGTATGTAGATAAGTAATGGCTGCATACAATCTGCATACATGGACAACAAAGCCGGATCACCTAAAGATCTGAAGAAGTGCATAGCTTTATTAAGTCAAAGAATTATGTGCTGACATCTAATATGTAAAGCTGTGTGTGTGTGTCTCCGCTAAAGGAAACCGCACCGCCGCATTTGCAATCTCAAAGTTTTGCACAGACACTTCATGTGGTCCAGGGAACGTCAGAGACTATGTTTTGACTGGAAAATGTAACCCCGCGCTTTACAGTTACTCTCCAAAAATCCTTGCTCCATTAAAGTCAATGGAGCTGGAAGCTACAGGTCATTAATAGGAGCCGTGATTGGTTGCTATAGGAACAAAAGACATTCATACGGTAGTATAAAAAGCTTATGTGTGAGGTAATATGATGTCGGTGGGGAGACAGAGAGATACAGAGACAGACAGACAGGCACAGACCGTAAGAGGCATACAGGGAAAGAGACAGACAGAGAGAGAGGCAGACAGGGAAAGAGACAGACAGAGAGAGAGGCAGACAGGGAAAGAGACAGACAGAGAGAGAGGCAGACAGGCACAGACAGACAGGGAAAGAGACAGACAGGGAAAGAGACAGACCAGGGAAAGAGAGACAAATGGGGAAAGAGACAGAGAGACAAAGACAGACCAGGGAAAAAGACAGACACAGAGATAGAAAGAGACTGATAGAGACAGACAGAGAGAGACACAGAGATATAGACACAGACAGACAGGGAAAGAGGCAGAGAGACTGGGAGAGAGATAGAGACAGTTACTATCCCGGGCAACGCTGGGTAGTACGGCTAGTACAATATAAAAACATTTTAAAAGGTTCAGCCACTAAAGTAGTGATAGAACCATAATGTAACCCATACCTCCAAAACAATCATATTATAACATCCTGGCAAGCATGATAATACACTAATGCAATAACATGGATGTAGATCTGCATATAGTATACATGGTTTAGTTACCTGATCAGATTACTTAGAACAACCATCCTAGAAATAAAGAAGGGCTATAAAGCATGAGAGGGTAATAGACAATGCAGCCTCACGCATTACTCCACCATTTGTGGCTTCCTCAGGGAAAGCTGCTCAAGCACCGAACAACAAGAGATTTAAACATAGAGCGACAGGTGATCAGAATAAAGGAAGGATTACCTATTTTATTGATGCCATATGTGTGCGTGATGTGCAAAATCTACCGCTATGGGAGTCCCAGGAGCACCTGCTAAGCGGCAGAATAAGTCTATGCTTTCCACTATGGAATGCATCAGCCGGGGAGACAAATGTGCACATAACAATAAGCAGGTTAGAACCACAGTGGAACGCACACATCAATAAAGATGATCAATCCAAGGGGAATTGTACTAATATAAATATCTGCACACATAATGGCTTATCAACAGGACAAGTGTATACTTCAGGTGTGATATAATGTATCATCCCGATCTGTTCAAGTTAGCAGTGTTTAATTTCACCTATTTAATTTAGCACAAATAGTTTTTGGATTTTTATCCAATATTGCAAAGAGCAGATTTTTGCTTATCACATTGCAGCTTGTGAAATAGACAGTAGTGCCAGTGTGGTTATACAGTGCCTTGCGAAAGTATTCAGCCCCCTTGAATTTTTCAACCTTTTCCCACATTTCAGGCTTCAAACATAAAGATACAAATGTTAATGTTATGGTGAAGAATCAACAACAAGTGGGACACAATTGTGAAGGTGAACGATATTTATTGCTTATTTTAAACTTTTATAAGAAACAATAAACTGAAAATTGGGGCGTGCAATATTATTCATCCCCTTTAAGTTAATACTTTGTAGCGCCACCTTTTTCTGCGATTACAGCTGCAAGTCACTTGGGGTATGTCTCTATCAGTTTTGCACATCGAGAGACTGAAATTCTTGCCCATTCTTCCTTTGCAAACAGCTGGAGCTGAGTGAGGTTGGATGGAGGGGTTTGTGAACAGCAGTTTTCAGCTCTTTCCACAGATTCTCGATTGGATTCAGGTCTGGACTGTGACTTGGCCATTCTAACACCTGGATATGTTTATTTGTGAACCATTCCATTGTAGATTTTGCTTTATGTTTTGGTCATTGTCTTGTTGGAAGACAAATCTCCGTCCTAGTCTCAGGTCTTTTGCAGACTCCAACAGGTTTTTTTCAAGAATGGTCCTATCTTTGGCTCCATACATCTTCCCATCAAATGTAACCATCTTCCCTGTCCCTGCTGAAGTAAAGCAGGCCCAAGCCATGATGCTGCCCCCACCATGTTTGACAGTGTGGATGGTGTGTTCAGAGTGATGAGCTGTGTTGCTTTTACGCCAAACATATCATTTAGCATTGTGCCCAAATAGTTCGATTTTGGTTTCATCTGACCAGAGCACCTTCTTCCACATGTTTGGTGTCTCCCAGGTGGCTTGTCGCAAACTTTAAACAACATTTTTTATGGATATCTTTGAGAAATGGCTTTCTCTTTGCCACTCTTTCATAAAGGCCAGATTTGTGCAGTGTACGACTGATTGTTGTCCCATGGACAGACTCTCCCACCTCAGCTGTAGATCTCTGCAGGTCATCCAGAGTGACCATGGGCCTCTTGGCTGTATCTCTGATCAGTCTTCTCCTTGTTTGAGATGAATGTTTGGATGGACGGCCTGGTCTTGGTAGATTTGCAGTGGTATGATACTCCTTCCATTTCAATATGATCGCTTGCACAGTGCTCCTTGGGATGTTTAAAGTTGTGGAAATCTTTTTGTAACCAAATCCGGCTTGAAACTTCTCCACAACAGTATCACGGACCTGCCTGTTGTGTTCCTTGGTCTTCATGATGCTCTCTGTGCATTTAAACAGAACACTGAGACTATCACAGAGCAGGTGCATTTATACGGAGACTTCATTACACACAGGTGGCTTATATTTATCATCAGTCATTTAAGACAACATTGGAGCATTCAGTGATCCTCAATGAACTTCTGGAGTGAGTTTCCTGCACTGAAAGTAAAGGGGATAAATAATATTGCACGCCCCAATTTTCAGTTTATTCTTTTTTACAAAAGTTTGAAATAAGCAATAAATTTCGTTCACCTTCACAATTGTGTCCCACTTGTTGTTGATTCTTCACCATAACATTAAAATGTTTATCTTTATGTTTGAAGCCTGAAATGTGGGAAAAGGTTGAAAAATTCAAAGGGGCTAAATACTTTCGCAATGCACTGTATATAGTTTTTATGTAACGAAAGCCTTTGCTGTAATGCACTTAGAGTAGCGTTCCAACTGTTCTTACTTTGAGAGCCACATTTGATTGCGAGATGGTCACAAGCCACATCCAGACATCCAGATTTGCTCTTCTATTTAGGGCGGTTCCTAAAAGTCCCCATCTTGAGACCTTCTCTTTATAACTGATTGCTAGACCCGGTACTAACGCACCAAGTTGGCAAAAGCCACGAGTCGCAGGTTGTGGACCCCTGAAGTGTAGATCTACTTTCACAAGAAAACCATTCCAGTACAGGGCTCTGCAGTATAATCATTTTTCTAAATCACTATATTACACATTTATGTTAACTGTGTGCAACACTGCAGACTATGTTAGCGCTGTATACACATAAGGAGTCTGGGGCAACACAATGGCTCAGTGGTTAGCACTGCAGACTATGTTAGCGCTGTATACACATAAGGAGTCTGTGGCGGCACGGTGGCTCAGTGGTTAGCACTGCAGTCTATGTTGGCGCTGTATACACATAAGGAGTCTGTGGCGGCACGGTGGCTCAGTGGTTAGCACTGCAGACTGTCTTAGCGCTGTATACGCATAAGGAGTCTGGGGCGGCACGGTGGCTCAGTGGTTAGCACTGCAGACTGTGTTAGCGCTGTATACGCATAAGGAGTCTGTGGCGGCACGGTGGCTCAGTGGTTAGCACTGCAGACTGTGTTAGCGCTGTATACACATAAGGAGTCTGGGGCGGCACAGTGGCTCAGTGGTTAGCACTGCAGACTGTTAGCGCAGTATACACATAAGGAGTCTGAGGCGGCACGGTGGCTCAGTGGTTAGCACTGCAGACTATGTTAGCGCTGTATACACATAAGGAGTCTGGGGCGGCACGGTGGCTCAGTGGTTAGCACTGCAGACTATGTTAGCACTGTATACACATAAGGAGTCTGGGGCGGCACGGTGGCTCAGTGGTTAGCACTGCAGACTATGTTAGCGCTGTATACACATAAGGAGTCTGGGGCGGCACAGTGGCTCAGTGGTTAGCACTGCAGTCTTGCAGAGCTGGGGACCTGGGTTAATTCCCACCAAGGAAAACATCTGCAAGGAGTTTGTATGTTCCTCCGGTTTCCTCCCACACTCCAGAGGCAGACTGATAGGAAATGTAGATTGTGAGCCCCAATGGGGACAGTGATGCCAAAGTGCTGTGGAATTAATGGAATTAATGGCGCTATATAAGTGAATAAATATTATTATATTCTCAGAGTAGACATTGGTGGTATATTGTGGTATCTGGCCGTAATGTCTTCTTGTCCGGGGTCTGACTACTGTGATGGAACTAACTAGAGGTAGACAGCGTCTTGTCGGTTCATCTATCCTCTGCACCATATGACTGGTTGAGTGAACCAGAGAAAATGCTGGTGTCTCTGGCGCCACAGTGTACTCATCTGCTACCTATGATGCCATGGGGCCTTCCAGTCTTCGGTGCTGTATGATTTTGCCGCCATACTGCACCCCACCCATCCTACATGCAGAGGGTCACCCTCTTGTAAAGTGCTGATCATTACAAGGCCAACATAAGAGGAAATAGAGTAGAGTAAATTTAGGTTCTGTAATAGATGCCAAGGTCAGACAAAGGGAACAGTTCCTTCTTCACAATGAAATGACAATCTATGAAGCTTTATATGTATAAATGTCCAACCTCAGCTGCTATTTTTTGTTTCTGCCCCTTTAAATGACCTCATAGTGTAAGTTACCTTTTATACCTCTAGCCTTTCTTTTCTATTCTTAATATATACGTTTGACCTAGAACCTGCTATTCTCCTATTTCAGGCTTTATCGTCATACGAGGACTTCACTTTATTCCACCGCCGCCCCAGCGCTTTATCCATTTGCTGCAAGGAAACCTCAGCTATCATTCAAGGTTCTTCAGAATCCAGGTATTATCTACAGGCCGGGTGTGTGCTTCACCAGCTCACCTAGATATCTGGCCTAATCGTCCACACATACACACACACACACACACACACACACACACACACACACACACACACACACACACATACACATATACATATACATATACATACATACACACACACACACACACACACACACACACACATTATATAATGGTCATAGAAGCCCATAGATATCACCAGGCTCAGCCGATCATCCAGTGTGTATGGGGGTCTCCCAACTCTTCCCTGACAGGTGAGGTCAGTGGGAAAAGGGATCCAGTTTGAGTTTCGATGCTTTTGTTTGGTGCAGAGATGGACCTTTCTCATAGAGATCTCTGGAGCTTGGATGACATGATGGATTCTGCCTGATGTCTGTTCCCGCATCAGGTGCTGTGATTCCAGACTCGGGGACCGTCTTATACTAGTCAGTAGTGGTAGTGCTGCTTGGAAATTTAAAGGGAGCCTGTCACTCTATATTCTTGCTGCCCAAACTATGAGCAATATATATATATACATAGGGAGAGGCCTGTCAGTCCTGTGGAGTGAGGTGGAGAGAACCCTGCCAGGGACAGCGCCGGACTAGTCATAGCCCTCCATATACTCCATTGAGCAGCATGGTGGCTCAGTGGTTAGCACGGCAGTCTTGCAGCACTTGGGTCCTGGGTTCAAATTCCACCAAGAACACCATCTGCAAGGACATTGTTTTCCCCGTGTTTGGGTATCCTCCACATTCCAAAGACATACTGATGGGGAATTTAGATTTTGAGCCCCAATGGGGACAGTGTTGATCACATCCGTAAAGTATTGTGGAATTAAAAGGAATTTGTCACCAGGTTTTTGCTCCCCCATCTGAGAGCAGCATAATGTAGAGACAGAGACCCTGATTCCAGCAATGTGTCACTTACTGAGCTGTTTGCTGTCATTTTGATTAAAATCAATGTTTTCTCTTTTGCAGATCAGTTATACAGAGCTCATGAATATGCTGGACTACCTGGCAGCATGCCAAGTAGTCCTCTAATGATAAATCACTGTTTAATCATCACTAGATTATCAAAGCTACACAAGCTCAGTAAGTGACACATCGCTGGAATCAGGGTCTCTGCCCCTACATTACGCTGCTCTCAGATTAGGTGGCAAAACCCTGGTGACAGATTCCCTTTTTAATGGTGGTATGTAAGTGAGTAGAATACTCCCAGTCAGGTCCTTAGACTATATTATATAGTATGGAAATATACCTGTATTTAGATCAAGGAAAAAGATGGCACTACCAAATCAGCCCGGCTCAGCCAAAGCGCATACTGGGAAAATTTCCAATGAAGAAGGGAAAGAAGTATACAAAAGCTTTCGGATCGCGGTATAAAAGCCTATATTTGAGATAACCGTAATGGGCAAAAAATGACACAAAAAAATATTTAAATAGCCTATCTGCTCTAGGTACAAACATGAGGTGCCCTGTAATAACACTATAACCGGTCCTCATCTGCCTAACCCGGATATCCAGAAAAGGAACCAAATATTTAGACAGATGAGGATTGGTTGCAGTGTTATTACAGGCGCGCCTTGTGTTTGTACCTATAGCACAGGGGTGGGGAACCTCCGGCCCGCGGGCCGTATACGGCCCGTGACGACTTTTTATGCGGCCCCCGGGCACATTCCCGGGGACCATTGTGCTTTGGTGGCAGCCGCGCTTTTCCCGGCTCCCGGCCCTTTAAATCTCACAGCCTTATGCCCTGTGGGTTGATGCTAGAATGTACGGGCTCTCTCCAGATCCTGACTTCCAGGACCTGACTGCAGCCCATACATTCTAGGCTTATCCCCGGCCTGTGTGCTCTGGTGGGCGGGTAAGCAGCACGCTGCGATAAAGTCACACAGAAGAGCTGCAGCAGGTCTACCAGCCTCCCGGACCTGCTGTGTGTGTGTGTGACTCTCCCTCCCCCTCACTGCGAGTACTCAACCCATCGCTGCCCCCCCCCCCCCCCCCCGCTCAGTGCTGTGTACCCCCTCGTACTGTGTGTACCCCCCAATGCTGTATGTACCCCCCAATGCTGTGTGTACCCCCTCGTGCTGTGTACCCCCTCGTGCTGTATGTACCCCCCCAGTGCTGTGTGTACCCCCTAGTGCAGTGTGTACCCCCTAGTGCAGTGTGTACCCCCTAGTGCAGTGTGTACCCCCTAGTGCAGTGTGTACCCCCTAGTGCAGTGTGTACCCCCTAGTGCAGTGTGTACCCCCTAGTGCAGTGAGTACCCCCTAGTACAGTGAGTACCCCTTAATGCTGTGTACCCCTTAATGCTGTGTGTACCCCTTAATGCTGTGTGTACCCCCTAGTGCTGTGTACCCCCTAGTGCTGTGTACCCCCTAGTGCTGTGTACCCCCTAGTGCTGTGTACCCCCTAGTGCTGTGTACCCCCTCATGCTGTGTACCTCCTAGTACAGTGTGTACCCCCCAGTGCTGTATGTACCCCCCAATGCTGTGTGTACCTCCTCGTGCTGTGTACCCCCTAGTGCAGTGTGTACCCCCTAGTGCAGTGTGTACCCCCTAGTGCAGTGTGTACCCCCTAGTGCAGTGAGTACCCCCTAGTACAGTGAGTACCCCTTAATGCTGTGTGTACCCCCTCGTGCTGTGTGTACCCCCTCGTGCTGTGTGTACCCCCTCGTGCTGTGTGTACCCCCTCGTGCTGTGTACCCCTTCATGCTGTGTACCTCCTAGTACAGTGTGTACCCCCCAGGTGCTGTGTGTACCCCCAGGTGCTGTGTGTACCCCCTAATGCTGTGTACACCCCAGTGCTGTGTACCCCCTCAGCGTGGTGTAACCCCTCACTGCTGTCCGTGCCCCCCTAGTGCTGTCTGTACCCCCTGGGTGATGTCTATGCCCCCCCACCAGTGCTGTCCGCACCACCTAATGCTGTCCATGCTGCCACCAGTGCTGTCCATGCCACGGTGAGTGCTGCCTGTGCCCCCTTATGCTGTCCATGCTCCCCAGTGCTGTGTGCCACCCCTCAGTGCTCTTAACTCGCTACTGCTGTCTGTACCCTCCCACTGCTTTCTATGCTCCCCAGTTCGTGCTCTCCTGTTGATGTCTATGTTCCCCCAGACCTGTCTGTCTCCCTAGTGCTGCCACCCAGTGCAGTGCGTGCTGCCACCCAGTGCAGTGCGTGCTGCCACCCAGTGCTGTGCGTGTCCCCAGTCATGTCTGTGCCACCGCCAGGGCTGTCCATGCCCCCTACTGATGTATATGCCCCAGCCCCTCCTGTGATGTATATGCCCCAGCCCCTCCTGTGATGTATATGCCCCAGCCCCTCCTGTGATGTATATGCCTCAGCCCCTCCTGTGATGTATATGCCCCAGCCCCTCCTGTGATGTATATGCCCCAGCCCCTCCTGTGATGTATATGCCCCAGGCCCTCCTGTGATGTATATGCCCCAGGCCCTCCTGTGATGTATATGCCCCAGCCCCTCCTGTGATGTATATGCCCCAGCCCCTCCTGTGATGTGTACTCCCAGTGTCTCCTGTAATTTATGCGCCCTGGCCCCTCCTGTGATGTGTATGCCCCCAGCATCTCCAGACAGAGACAAACCTGGAAAAGCAGCTGTGAGAAACAAGATGATCAATATCACCGAACATCACAATCGCACCAAAGAGAAGCAGCTCCGGCCACCACAGTAGGGGTGAGTTAATTAATCGTTTGACCAAATATAGCAGGGTTATTTTTCAGGTTGATAATGTTGTGCGGCCCCCAAAGGTTAGTAGGAAATTCCAAATGGCCCCCGGCAGTAAAAAGGTTCCCCACCCCTGCTATAGCAGATAGGCTTTTTAAATGAGTTTTAATTTTTGTGTAATTTTTTTTTTTTGCCCATTTATTATTTCAAATCTAGGCTTTTACATGGCGATCCCAAAGCTTTTGCTTACTTAGATTCTATAAAGAGAAATATCTGCCCACAATCGTGCCGCCAGGCTCTGATTTGCACTCGCGGTGGTTTAGGCAGGATGAATCGGGAGACGAGTTCCCTGTTATATAGAGGTTTGTAGGTGTACAATGTTGATGTTGTATCACGTCACATTGATTGGAGTTGGACTTTTGTACCCCTTATTCTTCAGCTGACTTTAAGATTTGATGTCAGAATGACTGTCTAATCTTTTTTGCAAATTTTCCCAACTGATGTTAAGATGCGCATTTGATCGGGAGTATCTGGTGGGATGTTTTGGCTTATTACAAGCAGTTTTTCAAGTATTGTGCACCAATGTAAAATCCACATATACCCTGTTTCCCCGAAAATAAGACCTACTCCAAAAATAGGCCCTATTACAATTTTTTTAGGGCTTTTTGGAGTATGCTTAACATTTAAGCCCTACTGCAAGAATAAGCCTAAAGGCCGCTTTACACGCTATGACATCGCTAAAGCGATCTCGTTGGGGTCACGGAATTCGGGACGAACATCCGGCCGCATTAGCGATGTCGTTGCGTGTGACACCTATGAGCTATTTTGAATCGTCGCAAAAATGTTCAAAATCGCTCATCAACTGCTATAGAACACAGAGGGACCTGACAGCAATACAGATTTGTATGTGAGAGCCCATTCGCTTGCTAACTCTAATTGGGGTCTAGTAAGTGCAATTCTTTTAGGCGGTGTTTGCTTTATTTTGGGGGTAAACTTAGCAGTACATAGAGAATAATAAATTTCTTCATCGTTCCTTATGGGAGACTCAGACCATGGGTGTATAGCTACTGCCTCCGGAGGACACACAAAGTACTACACTCAAAACGTGTAGCTCCTCCCTCCGGGCTATATACACCCCCTGGATGACAATCTAACCAGTTCAATGCTTTGTGTTTCAGGAGGTCACACACACACATGCATTCTCTGAATCTCAGCCCGCACAGTTGTAGCGGTGGCCGATGGCACCTCTCTTAAGGATCCCACTGACTGCCAGGTTGACCTTCTGGCCAAGTCTGTATATGAGGCGGCAGGAGCCTCCTTCTCCCCGTCTTTTGCGGCAGTGTGGGCTCTTAAGGCAGTCTCTGCCTCTCTGGCGGAGATACATTCTCTCACCAGGGACTCTATGCCTGAGATGGAGGCCTTAACTTCTCAAGCTTCGGCTTTTGCTTCCTACGCCATGTCTGCCATTCTGGAGGCGTCTCACCGCACGGCGGTGGCCTCCGCTAACTCTCTTGCGATCCGCAGGATCTTGTGGCTTCGAGAGTGGAAAGCAGACGCTTCTTCTAAGAAGTATCTTGCGGGTCTCCCTTTTGCTGGGTCCCGGCTGTTTGGTGAACAACTGGATGAAATAATTAAGGAAGCTACTGGCGGGAAGAGTACTTCCTTGCCACAAGCTAAAGCCAAGAGACCTGTCCAGGGCAGGATCCAATCGAGGTTTCGTTCCTTTCGTGCCTCTAACTGGTCATCCTCTAAGCCCTCAGCCTCGTCCACTACTGCAGCCAAGGATCGTAAGCCCATCTGGCGCGCGAAGCCGCGTCCTCAGAAGTCCGGAGGAGCCGCTGCCACTAAGGCAGCCCCCTCTTGACTATCTGGCTGCGCCAGCAACGTCCTTGGTCGGTGGCAGGCTCTCCCACTTTGGCGACGTGTGGTTTCAACACGTCTCCGATCAGTGGGTGCGGGATATCATCTCCCACGGCTACAGGATAGAATTTTCTTCCAGCCCGCCAAACAGATTTTTTCTGTCCACCCCTCCCTGCTCCAAAGCCGCCGCCTTCTCCAGGCCGTGGCATCCCTGCAGGCCAACGGTGTTATTGTTCCGGTTCCCGCTCGGGAACGGTTCAGAGGTTTCTACTCAAACCTCTTTCTAGTCCCCAAGAAGGACGGTTCCTTCCGGCCCATCCTGGATCTCAAGCTTCTGAACAAGCATGTTCAGGTGCGGCGTTTTCGCATGGAATCTCTGAGATCGGTCATTGCATCAATGACCCAAGGAGATTTTCTAGCATCCATCGACATCAGAGATGCCTATCTGCACGTGCCTATCGCGGTTTCACACCAGCGTTGGCTCCGCTTTGCAATCGGAGAGGAACATTTCCAATTCGTGGCTCTCCCCTTCGGGTTAGCCACGGCCCCTCGTGTTTTCACCAAGGTTATGGCAGCAGTGGTTGCGGTCCTGCATCTTCAGGGGTTGGCAGTAATCCCCTACCTGGACGACCTTCTAGTCAAGGCCTCATCCAGGACAGACTGCCAGCGGAGTGTCTCGCTCACTCTCGCCACGCTTGTTCAGTTCGGGTGGCTTGTCAACCTGCCTAAGTCCACTCTGACCCCGACCCAGGGACTTCTGTACCTAGGGATGCAATTCGAGACTCTGCCGGCACTTGTGAAGTTGCCCTTAGTCAAACAGCAGTCCCTTCAGCTAGCGGTGCGCTCTCTGCTGAGGCACCGCCGTCATTCCATCAGGCACCTCATGCAGGTGCTGGGTCAGATGGTGGCGTCCATGGAAGCGGTTCCCTTTGCACAGTTCCATCTGCGTCCCCTGCAGCTGGACATTCTCCGCTGTTGGGACAAGCGGACCTCTTCCTTGCACAAGCTAGTGGCTCTGTCGCCACAGACCAGGAGCTCTCTTCAGTGGTGGCTTCGGCCCCTCTCTCTGTCACAGGGACGCTCCTTCCTGACTCCGTCCTGGGTGATCCTCACCACGGATGCCAGCCTCTCCGGTTGGGGAGCAGTTTTTTCTCCATCACCGAGCACAGGGCACTTGGACTCCGTCCGAATCAGCCCTCTCGATCAATGTGCTGGAAATCAGAGCTGTTTTTCTAGCTCTCCTAGCCTTGCACCACCTGTTGGCGGGCAGGCACATTCGAGTCCAGTCGGACAACGCGACGGCGGTTGCCTACATCAATCACCAGGGCGGAACTCGCAGCCGCCTGGCGATGTTGGAGGTTCCTCGAATCCTCCAGTGGACGGAGGACTCCAAGTCCACCATATCAGCAGTCCACATGCCAGGCGTAGAAAACTGGGAGGCCGATTATCTCAGCCGACAAACCGTGGACAGCGGCGAGTGGGCCCTGCACCCGGCAGTGTTCAGGTCAATCTGCCGCAAGTGGGGTACTCCGGAAGTGGATCTAATGGCATCCCGGCACAACAACAAGGTCCCGGTTTACGTGGCTCGCTCCCACGATCCTCAGACCTTCGCAGCGGACGCGCTGGTCCAGGATTGGTCCCAGTTCCGTCTGGCCTAAATGTTTCCCCCTCTAGCTCTCTTGCCCAGGGTTCTGCGCAAGATCAGAATGGAGGGCCGTCGGGTCATAATCATAGCTCCGGACTGGCCCAGGCGAGCTTGGTACCCAGACCTGCTCCGCCTGTCCGTGGAGGTGCCGTGGCATCTCCCGGACCGCCCAGACCTTCTCTCTCAAGGTCCGTTTTTCCGCCAGAATTCTGCGGCTCTCAGATTGACGGCGTGGCTCTTGAGTCCTGGATCCTGACGGCTTCAGGCATTCCCTCTGGGGTCATCTCCACTATGACTCAGGCTCGAAAGTCTTCTTCGGCCAAGATTTATCACAGGACTTGGAGGATCTTCCTGTCCTGGTGTCGCTCTTCCGACCATGCTCCTTGGCCGTTCTCCTTGCCGACCATCCTGTCTTTTCTACAGTCTGATCTACAGCTAGGTCTGTCCCTCAATTTCCTCAAGGGACAGGTGTCGGCTCTGTCGGTATTATTCCAGCGGCGTATCGCCCGACTGGCTCAGGTGCGCACCTTCATGCAGGGCGCAGCTCACATCATTCCTCCTTACCGGCGGCCTTTGGATCCCTGGGACCTTAATTTGGTCCTCACGGCCTTATAGAAACCCCCCTTTGAGCCTCTTAGGGAGGTTCCCTTGTTTAGACTTTCACAGAAAGTTGTTTTTCTAGTAGCCATAACTTCTCTCAGGAGAGTTTCTGATTTGGCTGCGCTCTCTTCGGAATTCCCCTTTCTTGGTGTTTCACCAAGACAAGGTGGTTCTTCGTCCGACTCCGGACTTTCTCCCTAAGGTGGTGTCTTCTTTCCACCTTAACCAGGACATTTCATTGCCCTCTTTTTGTCCGGCCCCTGTGCATCGCTTTGAGAAGGCGTTGCACTCCTTGGATTTGGTGCGGGCGCTCCGAATCTATGTGTCACGCACCGCCGTTTTTAGGCGGTGCACCTCACTTTTTTGTGCTAACCGTGGGTCAGCGCAAGGGTCTCTCTGCTTCTAAACCGACCCTAGCTCGTTGGATTAGGTCGGCTATTGCCGATGCCTACCAGTGTTCTCAGGTGCCCCCTCCGCCAGGGATTAAGGCGCACTCGACCAGAGCTGTCGGTGCCTCCTGGGCTTTCAGGCACCAGGCTACGGCTCAGCAGGTTTGTCAGGCTGCCACTTGGTCCAGTCTGCACACTTTTTCGAAGCACTACCAAGTGCATGCTCATGCTTCGGCAGATGCGAGTTTGGGCAGACGCATCCTTCAGGCGGCTGTCGCCCATTTGTGAAGTTAGGTTTTGCCTACTTCTCAGTTTGGTTTATTTCCCACCCATGGACTGCTTTGGAACGTCCCATGGTCTGGGTCTCCCATAAGGAACGATGAAGAAAAAGAGAATTTTGTTTACTTACCGTAAATTCTTTTTCTTATAGTTCCGACATGGGAGACCCAGCACCCTCCCTGTTGCCTGTTGGCAGTTTTTGTTCCGTGTGTTTTCACCGGCTGTTGTTGTAGACAGAGTTCCGGTTTTTCCGAGTTTTACTCTATCTCTACTTATGGGTGGATGTCCTCCTTCAGCTTTTGCACTGAACTGGTTAGATTGTCATCCAGGGGGTGTATATAGCCCGGAGGGAGGAGCTACACGTTTTGAGTGTAGTACTTTGTGTGTCCTCCGGAGGCAGTAGCTATACACCCATGGTCTGGGTCTCCCATGTCGGAACTATAAGAAAAAGAATTTACGGTAAGTAAACAAAATTCTCTTTATAACAGTTAATTTAAACCTTTGTAAATATGGTATGTTCCCACCAGTATAGGACTGGACCATGAGAGTAACGGATCAGATTAGAAAATGTGCATCTGACCAATAATAGGAGTAACACAAAATGTTGATGTTCCAAAATGTGATGACCTGACTAGATTTGAATAAATGTTAGTTGTTTTTTTTTTTTTTTAATTCAACAACAAATGTGGATTGTTATTCATGAGAAAATATAAGACCTCTTCTGAAAATAAGCCCTAGAGTGTCTTTCAGAGCATAAAATAATATAAGACCTGGTCTTATTTCTTTGTCGCTCCATTGGGAGACCCAGACAATTGGGTGTATAGGTACTGCCTCCGGAGGCCACACAAAGTATTACACTTTAAAAAGTGTAACCCCTCCCCTCTGCCTATACACCCTCCCGTGCATCACGGGCCCATCAGTTTTTTGCTTTGTGTTGAAGGAGGCACACATGCACACAATGTTCCACATTTTAGTCAGCAGCAGCTGCTGACTATTTCGGATGGAAGAAAAGAGGGCCCCTAAGGGCCCCCGGCATGCTCCCTTCTCACCCCACTGAGTCGGCGGTGTTGTTAAGGTTGAGGTACCCATTGCGGGTACAGAGGCTGGAGCCCACATGCCGTTTTCCTTCCCCATCCCTTAGGGGCTCTGGGTGAAGTGGGATCCTAACCGGTCATCCAGGCACTGGGACCGGGCTCCCTCCGCAGCCCCTGGTGGTATCTGCCGGACAGGAGTCTAAGTATCGTCAGGGACAAGGCCCTGCAACTACAGGTACTCTGTGTCCCCTTTGGGACGGTGCATGGAGCACCTGGGCCTCAGACACTGCAGCGCCTGCAGTATTGTTTTTTTGTCCGGGACTACCGCGCCGACCGTGCCTGCTGGCCGGCCGCGGTTTCTACTTTAGTCCCCGGCTTTTGCGGCCTAGTACATTAAACGCCCGCCCACGGGCCTGCCAGTCAGGGGCTAGGGCGGGACGGTCGGTCTGACGCCGACAGTGAGGGCTGGAGCACACATTGCTGTTCTCCTCCCCCCTCACTAATCCCTATGGGGCACCAGTTCCCGCACTTTTGTGAGTTACGCCCACGGCTCCCTCCTCCCCTGTGAACGCCGACAGCCATGTTCTAACACATCCTGCCGGTGGAGGATTTCTGGCTGCAGCTCTGGGAGACCCGAGGCAGGGAATCTGGTGGCCACACACCGCTGGAGCGGTTGGTAAGCCACACCGGTTACCGGTGCTGGTACCCCTAGGGTGCTGAACTGTATATAGATACATTATATTTGTATACTTTTTCCGGTTCAGCTATACTGTTCACTTGTGGCTATATACCCTCAGTGATCACGCTCCTGGGAGACAACAGCATGTCGTTCACAAGGAGCAAGGGGGCCAAGGCACAGGGTTATTTTGCTACCTGTACCTCTTGTGCGGCTATGTTACCTGCAGGTTCCACCTACCCTCACTGTGAGCAATGCTCGGCCCCTGTGTCACTCGCTCAGCCGGAGCCTGAGGCACTAGGGGGTCCCTCGGCCCAGGTAGAACCGCCGGCCCCCCCTGTCCAGATGGCAGGGACAGAGTTTGCTGTTTTAGCCGACAAACTCTCTGAGTCGCTTTCTCATTCCATGACTCAGTCTATGGATAAATGGTCTGCTAAGTTTCTAGAGGTTTTGCAGTCCAGACCGGCCCTTACACAGGCCCCGGGCACTGCGGGATCTCCCCCAGGCACCTCTCTGTCTGCGACTAAGCGTGTCCCCGGTGTGGCCTCTAGTTATTACGTGCAGGACTCCGGCACGGACCGCAGTCCCAGACCAGCTAAGCGGGCTCGCTTAGAATCTTCTCCGGCTTCATCACGCAGTTCGGGGTCTCAGCTTGAGGATTCTCTAGAGGAGGAGGCGGAGGTCGCAGCTCAGGACTCTGACCCTGATGTTGCTCTCAATCTGGATACACCTGAAGGGGACGCCATAGTAAATGACCTTATAGCGTCCATCAACCAGGTGCTAGATCTGTCTCCCCCAGCTCCGCCTACAGAGGATTCGGCTTCTCAACAGGACAAACACCAGTTTAGGTTTCCTAAACGTACCCGGAGTGCTTTCTTCGATCACTCTAACTTTAGAGATGCTGTCCAGAAGCACAGGGCTTTCCCGGACAAGCGATTTACTAAACGCCTTAATGACACACGTTACCCCTTCCCCGCTGACGTGGTTAAGGGTTGGGCTCAGTGTCCCAAGGTGGATCCCCCAGTCTCTAGACTGGCGGCTAGATCCGTAGTAGCAGTGGCTGACGATGCATCGCTCAAGGATGCCACGGACAGGCAGATAGCGCTCCTACTGAAATCCATCTATGAAGCCATAGGCGCGTCTTTTGCCCCAGCCTTTGCAGCTGTGTGGGCACTCCAGGCTATCTCAGCTTGTCTGTCTGAGATTAATGCGGTCACCCGTACCGCTGCGCCACAAGTAACATCTTTGACTTCTCAGGCGTCAGTATTTGCATCCTACGCCATGAATGCTGTCCTGGACTCGGCTAGCCGTACAGGGGTAGCATCCGCCAATTCTGTGGCAGTCCGCAGAGCCATGTGGCTACGCGAATGGAAGGCAGACTCTGCTTCCAAAAAGTTCTTGACCGGTTTGCCCTTTTCTGGCGACCGACTGTTTGGCGAGCGATTGGATGAAATTATTAAGCAATCCAAGGGAAAGGACTCGTCCTTACCCCAACCCAAACCAAACAGACCTCAGCAACGGAAAGTTCAAGCGAGGTTTCGGTCCTTTCGGCCCTCAGCCAGATCCCAACCCTCCTCGTCCAACAGGCCACAGAAGAGCCAGAGGAACTCTTCTGCATGGCGGTCTAAGTCACGTCCTCCAAAGACCACCGGAGGCACCGTCTCCAAGGCGGCCTCCTCATAACTTGCGGCCGCCCCAAACCGCATCCTCGGTCGGTGGCAGGCTCTCCCGCTTTTGCGACGCCTGGTGGCCACATGTCCAAGACCGATGGGTGAGAGACATTCTGTCTCACGGTTACAGGATAGCGTTCAGCTCTCGTCCTCCGACTCGTTTTTTCAGAACATCTCCGCCTCCCGAGCGGACCGTTGCGCTTTTTCAGGCGGTGGACACTCTGAAAACAGAAGGAGTGGTGATCCCCGTTCCCCTTCAGGAACGCGGTCGCGGTTTTTACTCCAATCTGTTCGTGGTGCCAAAGAAGGACGGCTCATTCCATCCCGTTTTGGACCTCAAATTGCTCAACAGACATGTGACAACCAGGCGGTTTCGCATGGAATCCCTCCGATCTGTCATCGCTTCGATGTCCCAAGGAGACTTCCTAGCTTCAATCGACATCAAAGATGCCTATCTCCATGTGCCGATCGCTCAAGAGCATCAACGCTTCCTGCGTTTCGCCATCGGGGACGAACACCTTCAGTTTGTGGCACTGCCTTTCGGCCTGGCGACAGCCCCACGGGTCTTCACCAAGGTCATGGCATCCGTCGTAGCGATCCTACACTCTCAGGGCCACTCGGTGATCCCTTACCTAGACGATCTCCTGGTCAAGGCACCCTCACGGGTGGCTTGTCAACACAGTCTGACCGTTGCTCTGGAGACTCTCCAGAGGTTCGGGTGGATCATCAATTTTCCAAAGTCAAAATCGTCTTTGACCCAGTCACTGACGTACCTCGAGATGGAGTTTCATACTCTCTCAGCCATGGTCAAGCTGCCGCTGGACAAACAGCGGTCGCTGCAGACAGGGGTGCAATCCCTTCTTCGAGCCCAGTCGCACCCCTTGAGGCGCCTCATGCACTTCCTGGGGAAGATGGTGGCAGCAATGGAGGCAGTTCCATTTGCGCAATTTCATCTGCGTCCTCTCCAATGGGACATTCTCCGCAAATGGGACAAGAGGCCGACGTCCTTAGACAGGAACGTCTCTCTGTCTCTGGAAGCCAAGACCTCGCTTCAGTGGTGGCTTCTCCCCACTTCTCTGTCGAAAGGAAAATCCTTTCTGCCCCCATCCTGGGCTGTGGTCACGACGGACGCGAGCCTGTCAGGATGGGGAGCGTTTTTTCTCCACCACAAGGCTCAGGGAACCTGGACTCCGACAGATTCCTCCCTTCAGATCAATGTTCTGGAGATAAGGGCAGTGTATCTAGCCCTAAAAGCGTTCCATCGGTGGCTCGAGGGCAGGCAGATCCGCATACAGTCGGACAACGCCACGGCGGTTGCGTACATCAACCACCAGGGCGGCACTCGCAGTCGTCAAGCCTTCCAAGAAGTCCGGCGGATTCTGCTGTGGGCGGAGGCCACAGCCTCCACCATCTCCGCGGTTCACATTCCGGGCGTAGAAAACTGGGAAGCAGACTTCCTCAGTCGCCAGGGCATGGACGCGGGGGAATGGTCTCTCCACCCGGACGTGTTTCAAGAGATCTGTTGCCGCTGGGGAACGCCGGACGTCGATCTCATGGCGTCTCGGCACAACAACAAGGTCCCGGCATTCATGGCACGGTCTCAGGACCAAAGAGCTCTGGCGGCGGACGCCTTAGTTCAGGATTGGTCGCAGTTTCAACTGCCTTATGTATTCCCTCCTCTGGCAATGCTGCCCAGAGTGTTGCGCAAGATCAGGTCCGACTGCCGCCGCGCCATCCTCGTCGCTCCAGATTGGCCGAGGCGGTCGTGGTACCCGGATCTGTGGCATCTCACGGTGGGGCAACCGTGGGCGCTCCCAAACCGACCAGACTTGCTATCTCAAGGGCCATTTTTCCATCTGAATTCTGCGGCCCTCAACCTGACTGTGTGGCCATTGAGTCCTGGCTCTTAGCGTCCTCAGGGTTGTCTCAAGATGTCATTGCCACTATGAGACAGGCCAGGAAACCAACGTCAGCCAAGATCTATCGCAGAACTTGGAGGATCTTCTTAGCCTGGTGCTCTGAGAGGGGGTTCATCCCCTGGCCGTTTGCCTTACCCAGGTTTCTTTCCTTCCTTCAATCGGGATTGGACAAGGGTTTGTCTCTCGGCTCTCTCAAAGGTCAAGTCTCGGCGCTTTCCGTGTTTTTTCAAAAGCGTCTAGCCAGGCTTCCGCAGGTCCGCACGTTCCTGCAGGGAGTTTGCCACATAGTCCCACCTTACAAGCGTCCGCTGGAACCCTGGGATCTCAACATGGTTCTACGGGCTCTTCAAAAACCACCTTTTGAGCCGCTGCGGGATGTCTCTCTATCGCGTCTTTCGCAGAAGGTGGCATTTCTTGTGGCGGTTACTTCACTCTGTAGAGTGTCAGAGCTTGCAGCGCTGTCTTGCAAAGGCCCTTTCCTGGTATTTCACCAGGATAAGGTGGTTCTGCGTCCGGTCCCGGATTTTCTCCCTAAGGTGGTGTCCACTTTTCATATCAATCAGGATATCTCCTTACCTTCATTTTGCCCTCATCCAATTCACCAATGTGAAAAGGATTTGCATTTGTTAGATCTAGTGAGAGCACTCCGGATCTACGTGTCTCGCACGGCGCCACTGCGCCGCTCTGATGCGCTCTTTGTCCTTGTCGCTGGCCAGCGTAAGGGGTCGCAGGCTTCTAAGTCAACCTTGGCTCGGTGGATCAAGGAACCGATTTTTGAAGCCTACCGTTCTTCTGGGCTTCCGATTCCTTCAGGGCTGAAAGCCCATTCTACCAGAGCCGTGGGTGCGTCCTGGGCATTGCGGCACCAGGCTACGGCTCAGCAGGTGTGTCAGGCGGCTACCTGGTCGAGTCTGCACACTTTCACGAAACACTATCAGGTGCATGCCTATGCTTCGGCAGATGCCAGCCTAGGTAGGCGAGTCCTTCAGGCGGCGGTTGCCCACCTGTAAGAGGGGGCCGTTATTTCGGCTCTTTTTAGCGAGGTATTCTTTTACCCACCCAGGGACTGCTTTTGGACGTCCCAATTGTCTGGGTCTCCCAATGGAGCGACAAAGAAGAAGGGAATTTTGTTTACTTACCGTAAATTCCTTTTCTTCTAGCTCCTATTGGGAGACCCAGCACCCGCCCCTGTTCTCTTCGGGCTGTTTGTTCTTTTGTGTACACATGTTGTTCATGTTGAATTGTTCTTTTGGTTCATGGTTTCAGTTCTCCGAACATCCTTCGGATTGAATTTACCTTAGACCAATTTATAAGTTTCCTCCTTCCTGCTTTGGCACCAAAACTGATGGGCCCGTGATGCACGGGAGGGTGTATAGGCAGAGGGGAGGGGTTACACTTTTTAAAGTGTAATACTTTGTGTGGCCTCCGGAGGCAGTAGCTATACACCCAATTGTCTGGGTCTCCCAATAGGAGCTAGAAGAAAAGGAATTTACGGTACGTAAACAAAATTCCCTTCTTTCGGGGAAAAACGGTGTGTGTGTATGTATGTGTATGTGTGTGTGTGTGTATATATATATATATATATATATATATATATCTATCTCTATCCTGTAATACAAAAAAAAACCACACCAAACAATGTTTTATATACAGTATGTATTGAAACCACCTAACCTGTGTTGATCAAGCCCTTTACATTCCCCCATGACTGACAGTCGTCAGCAATATCCTCCTATTCCCAGGTTAGTTTCTGTCCATTTTTCGCAGTACTGACCGCAGATGTTCATGTTGTAGTGAGCCACCATTGAATGCCATGTTCATAGATTTCCTCTTCCTTCCCGTAGCACGATGTATGTTCATCCAAACACAGGATACGCCAAATCCCAACAGCGTCAAGTTCATCCCAGGAAGAGCAGTTTTGGAAGCGAGGACCATGGATTTCCCAAACCGCGCTGCTGCATTCTGCTCCCCTTTAGCCAGGTAATGGACATTAGGAAGAACTCGGCCTATGGGGCACACTTGGAAAGGCAAAAGGTAGACGTGTATCTTTGTATCTATCAATTAAACCCCATGAGAGTTACAGAAAATGCAAAACCCATCTTCATTAAGTTGCCGGTTGTGTCAGATTTTCTTTGATGTAAATCTCCATTTATATTTTTTTTATTATTATTATTTTTTTGCTGTCATGCTGTTTTTAAGTCTAAAGTTTTGTCCTGACCATCTCTTTATAGTTTCCCAAACTCAGTTTATCTGATACAGCGCTCCGAATCCCCAGCATAATTACAATATCACAGGGTGGTTCCCTGTAGCCACCACTAGAGGGAGCATGGGAACATCGGCAGTCGGATTGTGACTGCCCCGCAACCGGAACACAATGTGCCATCACTGACAACACAGCGGATGATGGTGGATGTGGTCGCACCACAGATTTACAATTCTGGAGATTGTGGTGCTGCAGGAATTTGTGGCTCACCGTGGCCACATTCATTAATGATATAGCCGCAGAATTGCGATCTTATGTTGCGTGGCCACAAGTTGCTTTGTAGCTCTCGCCTAAGTGTCATAACACTGAGTATAATTTATACCATTTGAAAGCGTCAATCTCAGGAAATTAATAGACAGAAAAGGCTCACTCAATCCTTTCCTTCCCAACCCCCTCCCCCAACTTATGTTCCCCTCTGTTCCTGACGTCTTCCAGGAGTGATGCCCTGTGGGACACTGTAGTCATGAAAAAGAATCTTGTGAGTATATGAAAATCCATTTGCATAAATGGTGCTTTCTTGTGTCGGTGGCCTGTCACGGGTGTGAATATCACCAATGTGAATGTTTCCGTCATCTGGAGTGGATAAGCCTTGCACACATCAGGTAGCTGTGTTTGCTGAACAATTGTCTGACTGACGGCGATCTCTCCTGACTCCCCCATTCACAAGAACTCTTGGCCGAGTGCTGCCACGTTCCCTATGAGAGAGCCGCTGCCAGCCTCTTCTGGCAGTGTCTTATATACCCACTAAACAAAAGAATTGGCCAATGAACTTCCAATGGCTGAATCCTTCTCTTATAGCCGATCCCACTGAAGTTGACACATTCTGCAGACTTGTACTTAAAGGGTTTGTCCACTGCTTTTACATTGATGGCTTATCCTTAAAGGGAACCTGTCAGGTCAAAAAAGCGTTTTGACCTACAAGCAGCAGCCTGTGTGAGCTATTAACCCCTTCCTACCCATCCCTGGGTTGTTATATTGTGTAATATGAAAGTAATAAAATAACATTTTTATTACTTTCATAGTCCCTATGTAAATGAGAAGGGTCTCTAGTCCCCTGGGTGTGTCATCGCCCTGTGGGCGTCTACATGCTTTCCATGGTATCACTCCCCTGAGGGCGTGATTCCATGGATTTACATCAGCGACGTGACCGTTGCTACTTTAGAATCTCGCGTGCGCGCTTACCATTCTCACCGCCTCATCCTGGTGCTTGCTTCTGACGCGCACTGAGCATGCTCAGAAGACTCCTGCTGTTTCGGCCATGTGCAGTGTGCGTCAGAAGCAGAGAAGCAAGCACCAGGATGAGGCTGCGGCAAGAATGGTAAGCGCGCGCACGCGAGATTCTAAAGTAGCGACGGTCACGTCGCTGATGTAAATCCATAGTATCACGCCCACAGGGAGATGAGACGCCCATGGGGCTAGAGACATATGCTATTTACATAGCTCGTTAATTAGGAATTGTACTTATCCTATCAGGTGGACACGCTGCCAGCATATATATACTGACAACGTGTCTGCACTACTCAAATTCAATCAAAAAAAGGAGAAAATGCAAGTATACCTGTGGTGGTGATCCCTATTCTTTGGGTATGTGTACATAGGTGTTTCTATGGTTCGGGTTATCCTGTTTTACTACCTTAACTACTCTAGTTTTAGGAAATGCTTCTTAACCCCTTAGGGGTACTTTGCACGCTGCGACATCGCAAGCCGATGCTGCGATGCCAAGCGCGATAGTCCCCGTCGCAGCTGCGATATCTTGTGATAGCTGCCGTAGTGAATATTATCGCTACGGCAGCTTCACACGCACTTACCTGCCGTGCGACGACGCTCTGGCCGGCGAACCGCCTCCTTATTAAGGGGGTGGGTCACACGGCAGGCGGCCAATAGGAGCGGAGGGGTGGAGATGAGCGGGATGTAAACATCCCGCCCACCTCCTTCCTTCCGCATTGCAGCTGGGACGCAGGTAGATGTTCCTCGCTCCTGCGGCTTCATACACAGCGATGTGTGCTGCCTGCTGGCGCGAGGAACAACATCATACCGTCGCGTCAGCGTAATTATGGAATTCTCCGACGCTACACCGATGATACCATTACGACGCTTTTGCGCTCGTTAATCGTATCACCTAGGATTTACACAGTACGATATCGATTGTGATGCAGGATGTGCGACACTTTCGACATGACCCCACCGACATCGCACCTGCGATGTCGTAGTGTGCAAAGTACCCCTTACAGTGTACCACTTTATCTGTGATGCCAGTATGGTTATGTGCACTTGCACCTTATTTATTATAATAATATTGTGACCTATCTAGGTTTCCCCTGTTATATGTGGTACACCTTGGGTTAGGGTAGGCTAACACTTACACCTGCGTAATATACCAGGGTCCCGATTTGCATTGCATTCCCATATCCATTCTGTGTTTACCTATGACTTGGGTCATACTCCCCCTTGTCTTGCATGGCTGATGACAGCAACCTTATTGAACCATGCAATGGAGTCTGAGTCCTGTCATTATGTTTCCTATATTACACCATATTTACCTGTCTTATTCGGAATAAAACCATCTCTCCCACGGCTATTTGAGATTGATAGGAAACTTTGGTATCACTAATAGATTCTACACTGTGTACCCCCCTTGATGTATTGATATTTCGGTAGTATTTTAAGTATTATTTTGTGCTGTCTGCTGTCTTTTTGTGTGTGATCTCTATTAATAAAGTTCTTGTATTTGCAATTATACTCGCATTTTCTCCTTTTTTTTTTTTATTTACATAGGACATATTAAAGTAATAAAACGTATTTTATTACTTTCATATTACACAATATAACAACACAGGGATGGGTAGGAAGGGGTGAGCAGCTCACACAGGCTGCTGCTTGGAGGTCAGAACGCTTTTTTGACCTGACAGGTTCCCTTTAAGATAATTCATCAATGTCTGATTGGCTGGGGTCCGACACTCAGCGCCCCCGCCGATCAGCTGTTGTCAGTGCCGGTGGTGGCAGCAGGCAGCTAGAAATACTCAGTTCCCGAGGTGCCTCGTCTTCTGATGGCTGCCTTGTACTGCACATCTGCATCCTATTGATTTGAATGGGAGGCGGATATGCAGGCCGCAGCTCCTATCAGAAGACGGAGCATGAGTGTGGAGTGAGACTCGCAGACTGGTGCTGCAGCTCCAGCTTAGTACAGAGTTGGATTCACAGTCACCCAGCTCAGTGCTGCTGTAGATTATATTCCATGCTGCTGTATATAATCTCATTCATGCTGCTCCTGCTTCTGGACATGTGATACATAGAGAAAGAATCCCTCTGTGTATAGGAGCGATCACAACAGCTGGTTTTCCCCAACTAGGTTGTGCACATATGAAAATTAGAGTCCAGAGAGGGGGAAACTAGTGAAACGTGCAGAATACAAGATATTCAATCACCAGAAATAGTGTTATTCCTCATATGCACACAGGATAGCTTATTCTGAAATGACAGGAACTCTTTAAAGGGAATCTGTCAGCAGGTTTTTGCCACCTAGTCTAAAAGCAGCATTATGTAGCAGCAGATCCTGATTCTAGCAATGCCAATTACTGGGCTGCTTGCTGTTGTTTTGATAATCTCCTGTCGATAAAACATTGATTTTATCATTAGCCAGAGCTAGTGAATCTGCTGCCAGGGGGTCCAACTATGCCCGCACGACTGATTTGCAGCTTTCTGCCTATGCACAGTGTACACAGAAAGCTGCCTATCAGTGACGTGGGTGAGGTTATATATAGTTCAGCATTCGGACAACAGAGAAAACAATGATTTTATTGTAACTGCAGCTCAGTCAGTGACCTCTCTCCCACATTCTTATACTGCTCTCAGGTCAGGTAGCAGCAACTTGGTGACAGATTCCCTTTAAGTCTATGCAGGGGATTTGGAGGTCTGTATCAGAAGAACAAAGCTCAGACCACCATAAATGAGTAGTCACATGTAACTAGAACTATTTTATTAGGCATTACCAGTGTTTTATATTGTAATGTGTATTGTTTATTATTTGCAGGCATCTCTTTAGAGTTGAAGGAGTTAAAAGTGTTTTCCTCGGGCCTGATTTTATTACAGTTACAAAGGTAACATCAATGATAAGTATGGGGGGGACGGGGCAGCGGGTGGGGGGCACAAGGGACGTATGCAATGATCTCCGTAATAACAATGGCCTCATTACTAGGAAAGTGAAGAGCTAGACTGGAACTTGATCAAGCCTGATGTCTACGCCACCATCATGGACTTCTTTTCTTCAGGCCTACCTGTAATAACAGAGGACGCTCCTCGTAGTGAGACGGGTAGGGGCGGTTATTCATCCATTAGAAGTTAAAATGTAATAGCATGAATTTAATATTATGTATTTGCACAATGCCTCATTTTTTTTGCATATCAGCCCCTTTTGGCCATATTGTGCTAGGCAAATGACAAGACGAAGACGTTAGGCTTAAAAGGGAACCTGTCACCAGGTTTTCCCCATATAATCTAATATTATAATCTTTAAGCCCTCTTGCACAGCAATCGAGCACCATTTGTATAAGCCCCCAGCTCCCCCACCTTATATCATGCTTCCACTCTATGAGCCAATCACCACGGCGCAGTCCGATGGGTAGTGCCGAAGTATGCCGCATAGCCTGACAGGTGAAACACAGAGCTGTGAAGCTGGCTGTATTCCAGGACTTTGCTCTGTTTTCAGTAGGGTTGAGCGTTCCTGCGCAGATCTGTGCTTCAACTCCACAGGCTTGAGATTTGTAGCACTGGGTGGACGATGTAGGAGATCAAAGCAGGAAGTCCAACTATTGTGGGGAGAGAAGGGGCTCCTAGCCTGGGCAGTGCTGGTGTATGCTGCATAGCCTGACAGTTGTAACACAGAGCTGTGAAGCTGGCTCGTCTGTATTACAGGACTTTGCTCAGCCTTCAGCATGGTGAAGCGTTCCTGCACAGATCTGTGCTTCAACTCCACAGGCTTGAGATTTGTAGCAGGGTGGATGATGTAGGAGATCAAAGCAAGAAGGCCAACTATTGGGGGGAGAATAGGGGCACCCGGCACAGACAGTGGTGCTCCCGACTGCGGTGATTAGCATATGGCATGTGAGTATTATGCACCTTATTTTCTCTGTTCTGTGGGGGAGCTGGGGGCTTCTACCCATGTTGCTGGATTGTGGCTGTGTAAGAGGATTTAAAGCTGTTGCACTTATTTTATAGAAGTGAAAATTTGGTAACTGGTTCCCTTTTTAACATCTTCATGAAATCAAGCCGTATGGAACAGTGCACGTTGGAAGCGGGTGTATGGATCAGGCTCATAGGGGAGCTCTCCCCATACTCTGCAGGTAATCGCTGTGTATTAGGGGCACTTTGCACACTACAACATTGCAGGTGCGATGTCGGTGGGGTCAAATCGAAAGTGAAGCACATCCGGCGTCGCAGTTGATATCATAGTGTGTAAAGCCTTTTTGATACGATTAACGAGCGCAAAATCGTCGTAATCGTATCATCGGTGTAGGGTCCAACATTTCCATGAATTGGGAATGACCGATGTTACGATGTTGTTCCTCGCTCCTGCGGCAGCACACATCGCTGTGTGTGAAGCCACAGGAGCGAGGAACATCTACCTGCGTCCTGCGGCTCACGCCAGCTATGCGGAAGGAGGTGGGCGGGATGTTTACGTCCCGCTCATCTCCGCCCCTCCGCTTCTATTGGCCGTCTGCTGTGTGACGTCGCTATGACGCCGCACAACCCGCCCCCTTAATAAGGAGGCGGGTCGCCGGCCAGAGCGACGTCAGAGGGCAGGTGAGTGCATGTGAAGCTGGCATAGCGATAATGTTCACTACGGCAGCTATCACCATGATATCGCATGTGCGACGGGGGCGGGGACTATCGCGCTCGACATCGCAAGCATCGGCTTGCGATGCCGTAGTGTGCAAAGTGCCCCTTACAGCCAGGACCTGCCGCTAACAATTGCGGGCAGAGATCCCTGTTGGTCTGTTAGTTCCCGCTGCGAAACTGACTGCGGCATTTAACACTGACCGCTTGCTAAATGGACATCTTTGGTACTGCTGTAATTGCTCTAATATTGTGAAGTCGTTTTCTTTACCACAAAATGTACACTGTGAACAGAATTCCCCCCAAAAAACATGGCAGAAGTGTGTTTGTATATATAATATATATATATATATTAATATACTGCTCAAAAAAATATAGGGAACACCAATATATATATATATATATATATATATATAATATATACTGGCTTGCATGGGGCTTGAAGGAGGTCGTTGAATGACCTCAATTGTGCAGTGTAAACGTGCACAAAATGAGAGGCAGGTCACCTGCAGAATAACTCACAAGCCCAGCTCCGTGCTGTCATTTATTTCCTTGTACGAGCAGTTAGTAAAGAATGCCAAGAATCCTTGATTAACTTTAACTTTTATTATATTTCTGCCAAAGCAACTTCCGAAGATGACGACGAGGTTGTGTCGATGATCAAAGAACTTCTAGATACCAGAATCAGGTAACTTGAACAATGGCTTTTATATTGGTTTAGTCTATTGTAGAAGCACCATATTTTTGGGGGACTACAAGACGCACCCTACCATAAGATCCACCTAGGTTTTAGAGGCTGAAAATGTGAAAAAATGTAAGCAAAAAATGTTGTCATAATGCACTTTTATGGACGGCTTTTTTGCTGAAACACTTACCGTATTTTTCAGACCATAAGACGCACTTTTTTTCCCCCAAATGTTGGGGGAAAGTGGGGGGTGCGTCTTATGGTCTCAATGTGGCTGCGGGGAATGTGGGTGCTGCGGTGGAGCGGGTCATCGGGGGGACGAGCAGGCTGTAGCAGCCTGCCGTGACCACGTGGACCCGCTCATTTAATATGCATGCCCATCCCCCGCCCATCATCCTTCAGCGCTGAAGCAGGCACTGACAGGTGGGCGGGATGATGGACGGGGGATAAACAGCCGGCTCGCATGATCACCCCTGGCAATTACGGCCTGGAGTGATCATGTGCGGCTGTATTCACTGCACCCCGTGCATCATCCTCAGCGCGGGGAGCAGTGAATCAGTGTACAGTACTCACCGTTCCCCTGCAGCATCGCTCGTCCTCCCGTCTCTGTCAGCGGCAGCGCCGCTGATTGGAGCCGCCCCATTACCCTGCTGGATCGCGATCATCTCCTGTGTTTGTGCCGGCGGCTGAGTGGAGACTAGCGGCGCGCACAGTGATGACGTCATCGCTGTGCGCACGTGTCCACACGCAGCCGCCGGGACACTGGCACAGACACAGGAGATGATCGCGATCCAGCAGGGTAATGGGGACGGCTCCAATCAGCGCTGCCGCTGACACAGACGGGAGGACGAGCGATGCTGCAGGGAGTGAGGTAAAGTGAGGTGAGTATGAACGTTTATTTTTTTTTATGTGCCACAGGATGCGGCCATACACCAGGATGAGGGCATATTATGAGCCGGATGGTGGCATATTATGAGCCGGATGGTGGCATATTATGAGCCGGATGGGGGCATATTATGAGCCGGATGGGGGCATATTATGAGCCGGATGGGGGCATATTATGAGCCGGATGGGGGCATATTTTGAGCCGGATGGGGGCATATTATGAGCCGGATGGGGGCATATTATGAGCCGGATGGGGGCATATTATGAGCCGGATGGGGGCATATGCCATGATGGGTTATATAGCAGGATGCGGCCACATGCCAGTATATAGCAGGATGCGGCCACATGCCAGTATATAGCAGGATGCGGACATATGGCAGGATTACGGTATATAGCAGGATGAGGGACATATACTGTATATACCAGGCAGGGAGGATCATTACCAGGATGCGGCACCTTAGTAGAGAATTTGGGGACATTACCCCCATAACAGTGTCAGCAGCAGATCCTCGCCCCATATCAGTGTGTCATGACCACATTTTTTGCTTAAAATTTTATTTTCCTATTTTCCTCCTCTAAAACCAGGGTGCGTCTTATAGTCTGAAAAATACGGTATGTGGGTAGTGTCCCCCAATTCTGTACTAATGTTCTCCATTTTGGGCCCCTTCCAGGTATATATATGATCCCCATTCTAGTGTATTTATGCTGAATCATGGGCCCTTCCTGGTATATATGCCTCCTGCTATGTCGCACGCATAAAACATGTTTTAAATGTTTCTCTTCCTCTTCCATCCGCTCTCCAAGTGTGCGGCGTCCTCTTCTGGTGCCGGCAACTGACTTTGGCATGTGTGCGACATTCAGCACATTAGTTCACTGCCATGTGCCCTCAGGAGCTTTGCAGATGTCCGCTACCAGGTAATCCAAAATTAATATTCACTGCTCCCCATGCCCATAATCCCGGGCACGGGGAGCAATGAGAATATTATTCATTTTCTTAAATAGCAGACACAAGTAATTGACCCAGTCGCTGCAGTAAGCTGGAAGTTGGGGCATTCAGTGTGTCCGCTACTAAAGAAAATGAATATTTACTGCTCCCCACACCTGGGATTATTGGCATGGGGAGCAGTGAATATTCATTTTCTTTAATAGCGGACAGGAGTCAGCTTGATTTGAGTTCAGGAGGTGCCCCCTCACCCCTCTCCCTAGTGGCTGGGACCTCTGTTGTATCGTGACCCCTGTGTTCCCGGAGTGTGGTAACATCCTTTAGGGGTTTACCAGGTACTAGGAAAACCCAGCAAGTCGCATGCGTGACAGTAACCTGAAGTGACTACTTTTGACCCAAAGATCGCTGACTGCCCCAAGCATGCCTCGTGAAAGAGGAGGAGGTGACCCCCATCCACCTGTAGGAAATCCCTGGGACTGTGAACCTGGATGGTCCGTCGGGCTCTTCTCCATTGGCAGTATCTATTTCAAGGTTTGCTAATCAAGATTCAGTCAGACAAAGCCATGGCCGTGGCTTATATTAACCATCCAAGGTTTTATGTTCCCCAATGAAGACTTACAAGAAACAGATTTTATGGTGAGCACCAAAAATCTAGTTTTTCGTCTTAAGGACACAAAAACAATTGAGTGTGGAGAGGGGTGCAAGCGGGGATCACAGTAAGCAGTGGCAATAACTCACTGACACCACTCACTTGTGTGCCTGCACCTCTGCTGTCAATGTGCTGAATCCTTGCGGCCAGAGGACGGCACCAGGCATTCAGCAATGTCCATTTTTAGGGGCTTTTGTCAAACTGTGCCCATATCGGGGAGGCAAATGGTAGCATAGGCGGGTGCCTACTCTGACTACCCCATGTCCTGTACCTGGTAAACTGGCCGCCAATCATTTGTTTGTTTGGTAAAAGATTACCAATCGGCAGCCGTATCGTGCCGTCGGCCTGTCTGTGTAAATTAATCTTTATTTCTATAAACTACCATGGACTATATTGAGAGATGAAAATTGCTGATTACTTTTGCTGGGTGAAAGGAGCCGTCAGCCACCAGCACTGGACTGTGGATAAAGCTATGGTGAACCCATGCTTGGGAAGAGCTTCCACAAACCCAAAGCACTTCAGCCTCATTTACATATTCATTCAAATGCAGCATTGTCTTTAAGGCTATGTGCGCACGTTACGTACAGTCACTGCAGAAATTTCTGCAACGATCTGAAGAGCACACGTGCGCTTCAAATCGCTGCAGAAAATGTCCGTAGTGGAAAAAAAACCCCCGATTCCATGCACTCTGACTGCAGCTCCTGCCATAGACAGAGCGGGGGCTGCCGGCAAAGCGCACGGAAGAAGTGACATGTCACTTCTTAGAACGTGCTCCCCGGGCAGCAGCCGAAGCGCTGCGCTCTAAGACGCCACGTGCGCACGGCCCCTGCACAATCTCCATAGATTATGCAGAGGACGCAGGATGCATGCAGTTACGCTGCGCTACAAACCGCAGCGTAACTGCATGTAATTATGCAACGTGCGCACATAGCCTAACATTGGGATAGAATGTACTTGTTTATGCAAGAGAGTACATTTACATATAAATACTTTGGTGGGTGAAATCCTGCTGACAGATTCACTTTAAAGCTTACATGTCATTTTAGGTGACTTTTCAGAAAAGGTTGTCATTTGTGTGTACAAGGTGGCCATACAATAACCTAAGGTGTTTGGAGCCATGTGCAGACTGACCCAGTGTAGAGAATTGGCTGAGAATTGGTATACTCTCCCCCCCCCCCCCCCCGGGGGAAAAAGTGGCGCTGTACAGTGAGCGAGCGGCCCAAAAACTGTGTGCTGATAATTGGAGATGTCACAATTGTTTCACAGACTAGCATAACTGTTCAATATGGCCGCCATCATGCATGGTGATCACGTTCATCCTATGCAAAACATGCTCGACACTTGTAACATGTCTGGTGGGTTGCTGCACACTTCCAAAATGATGCGGTCTTTGAGGTCAGCCAGGGTGTCAATATTTCCCCTATAAACATGCTCTTTCAAGTGTCCCCACAACCAGAAATCACAAGGATTGAGATCGGGTGAACGCGATGGTCATGCGTTAGAGAAGGAGCAGCTCAAAATCCTTTCATCGGGAAAATGTGCACGCAGAATGTTCTTCACATGATTTGCGATGTGAGGCGGTGCTCCATCATGCATGAAGGTGGTTGTCTGAAGACATTGCCGCTGTTGGAGTTGCGAAATGACCACTGTTTCCAGCATTGTCTGGTATCCCGCTCCTGTCATAGAACAGGAAGTAACCGCAGTTGGCCTCATTTCTTCGTAAAAGAACCATCCGAGGATGAATGATGAGGTGACGCCACACCAAACGGTTACCTTTGGCGGATGCAGCGGAACCTCCTCAACCGCATGTGGATTTTCGGTAGCCCATATGTGACAGTTTTGTGTTTTCACCATTCCATTCAGGTAAAAATGCGCTTCGTCTCACCACAGAACACTCCATGGCCAATTGCCGTCCACTTCCACTCTCGCCAGAAACATGAATGCAAATGTCATGCGGGTATCATTGTCACGAGGAAGAAGTTGTTGATAATGACTAATTTTGTACAGGTATGCCTGCAGGACCTTTCGGAGAACCTTCCACACTGTGCTGTACGGGAGTCCCAATTGCCTGGAAACACCGCGTGCACTGCTGTTCCCGGCAGGGTTGTTCGTGCCCTGTTCCACGACGGCAGTGGCAATGTCCTCCACAACCTCTCTGCTTACCGGTCGTCACCCGCTCCCTGGCTGAACAGTCAGTAACCCTGTTACCTCAAAACGTGTCATCATCTGTCTCAGTGAATTGACAGCCATTGGACCACTATGTGTGTGAAGGTCTTTCAAATGACGAAAGGCTTTCAGTGCAGCTGTAGCATTCCTGGCATTCTCATATAACAACCGAACTAACCGCGCATGATCCAGCAAAGAGGCAGGCATCCTGCAGACTGAGTTGCAAGGTGCTCTCCCGGTACAGCGCCACTTTTTCACCTGGTGGGGAATTTTGTTTTGGTATAATTTGTTTGGTTTTTTTTGTTTGTTTTTTTTAAGGATTCCTTCAGCTTCCCCATGCCTTGAATAGCATACATACCAATTTTCAGCCAATTCTGTCTACTGGGACAGTCTGCACATGGCTCCAAACACCTTAGGTTATTATATGGCCATCTTGTACTTGAGGAATAACACTTTTTTTGGTAATTATACGACTGGAATCCTGTGTTTTCATCAGTTTCTCGTCGATAGGCTCTATCACTCATTTTCATTCCTCTCTGAGCTAGTAGGTGGAGATTAACTACCATGATGTCTCCATACACAGCACACACAGACATTCATTTGTAGCACAAAGAAAGTAACAAGGAAGACCTCATGCAGCATTACTGAGCTATGTGGCTGTAATCCACCACCAAAGTGAAATACATTTCCTGGAAGCTGCTGCTCCATCTGCGCATATCTTTTTGTCTATCACGCCTCCTCTCTGTTCCTTTTCTTTAGACAAAAAGAAGACACACACCACACCTTACAATTATACTTGACTTGAGGAGTTCCCCCCCCCCCCCCCCCGAGCTCTGGAAGCAGGGCAAGAAGTGGCTCATAAGTGGAGAAAGTAGCAAATGTATTACAAAGGGTTTTGTTTTGTTTTTTTATATACATTTTTATTTATATCTTTTACTATTCACTCACTCTGTTGATGCATGCAAACCCTTTATAAAAGTGACCTTTTTAATAACAGTGGCTCTGCGGATAAAGAAGAGGGAGCCAATTTTCAATATTGGTGTGGGTCCTAACCATTGGCCTACCTCCAATAAATCTATAGCATCCATTAGGAGCATTGGGCTCAGTTATGGTGAGTCTGGATTCTCTTATGAATGGAAGTCTCAGTGAACATAGCCTTAAGCCCCTGTCACATTTAACGACTTACCAGCGATCCCGAAAACGATGTGACCTGATGAGGATCACTGGTAAGTCACTGGTGAGATGTCACACAGTCAGATCTTACCAACGACGCAGTAACGATCAGCGACCTGTATAAGGATCTCGGCGGGCGTTGGGACTGTGTTAGGAGGTCGTTGGTAGGCGTCAAACACAGTGATGCGTCCTGCCCAGCAGGACATCGCCTTTGAAGAAAATGGTCCGGACCATTCAGCAACGACTAGCAATCTCACAGCAGAGGCCTGATCGCTGGTAGGTGTCACACATAACGAGATCGCTGCTGCGAAAACGGTGACGCAGCAACAATGTCGTTAGCGATCTTGTTAGCGATCTCGTTGTGTGTGACGGGGCCTTTACTGAATCTACAATGGACAATAGGCATACTAGTGTGTCCGTGGAGAAAAAAATCCTATGGTGTGCGTACACAGGCAGATATCAGGCCACTAAGCGAGCACTGATTGACTATGTATGTAGTTCGGTGCTAATATCATCATTCAGTCCCCGTACAGCAGCATTTCCCAAACTCCAGTCTCCACAGCCCCCAACAGATCATACAGTCAGGATTTCCTTAATATTACACAGATGAGGGAATTATTAGGCATCAGACATTGCCACAGGCTCTCTCTCCTGTGCAATACTATAGAAATCCTGAAAGCATGATCTTTTAGGGAGGGGGCAGTGAGGACTTGAGTTTTGGAAACACTACTGGGCAGAATTATGTTATTGGCATCACATGTCCTCTGTACGAGGGGTGGTGTGCTACCAATAACTTTTTTTTTTTTTTTTTTTATTCGCCAGCATAAATGATCCAAAGACCCAATGAAGAAACGTCTTATTTGCTTGTCCGGTACATGCTTGTAAAGAGGATAATAGGGAACAAGCACTCCTACACTCACAGATTATCTACTTGTCTAAATGCACAAAAAAGTGTGTGTGTGTGTATGTATGTGTGTATATATATATATATATATATATATATAATATATATATATACACACAAACATATTAGCTCTAGTACCTGGGTGGTACCTGGTATAGTAACTGTGTGTGTCTCTCTGTGTCTGTCTCTCTCTCTGTGTCTGTCTCTCTCTCTATCTCGGTCTGTCTTTCTGTCTCTCTCTCTGTGTCTGTCAGTCTGTTTCCCCGGCTGTCTTGTTCCCAGTCTGTCTCATTCTAGGTCTGTCTCTTTCCCCGTCTCTCTCTCTTTTCTTGTCTGTCTGTCTTTTCCTGTCTCTTTCCCTGTTTTTGTCTTTTCTTTTTCGCTCCTAATTGGGAGACCCAGACAATTGGGTGTATAGCTATTGCCTCCGGAGGCCACACAAAGTATTACACTTAAAAGTGTAAGGCCCCTCCCCTTCTGGCTATACACCCCCAGTGGGATCACTGGCTCACCAGTTTTGTGCTTTGTGCGAAGGAGGCAACACATCCACGCATAGCTCCACTGTTTAGTCAGCAGCAGCTGCTGACTATGTCGGATGGAAGAAAAGAGGGCCCATACAGGGCTCCCAGCATGCTCCCTTCTCACCCCACTTCATGTCGGAGGTGTTTGTTAAGGTTGAGGTACCCATTGCGGGTACGGAGGCTGGAGCCCACATGCTGCTTCCTTCCCCATCCCTTTTTACAGGGCTCTGGGTGAAGTGGGATTCTATCGGTCTCCAGGCACTGAGACCGTGCTCCATCCACAGCCCCTGGTATCTGCTGGACATGGAGCGGAGTATCTTCAGGGACATGGCCCTGCTACATGGAGGTACTCTGTGTCCCTGTGGGGACCGCGCAGACACACGGCAGCACTGCTGGGTGTGTTAGTGCGCCAGGGACAGCGGCGCTGTCCGCACTAGTGCCATCGCACACCACAGCGTTGCTGGGTGTGTTAGTGTATTGGGTGACTACTGCGCTAACCGCCGCTGCCATTGTTATTTAAGGCGCCGCTGGGATTTGTGGTGCGCCGGGGACTTCCGCGCCGGCCAGCACTGATATGCCGGCCGCGCTTATTAACTCGAGTCCCCGGCTTCTGGGCCTAGTCTCCCTTCGTTACCGCCCACAGGCCTGACAGTCAGGGTAGGGGCGTGACGCTGCATAGCACAGCAGCGCTGAGAGCTGGAGTATGTTTTGCATACTCCACCCCTCTCACTGTGTGCACTGTGAAACCGGATTCCCGCACTTTCTCAGGCACGCCCACGGCTTCCTTCTCTACAAGGACGCCGGCAGCCATTAGTGTCAGTTTCTGTACGATACAGAGACAAGTGTGGAAGACCCTGGCATTCTGTTAGTCACACAATCGCTGCAACAGGCGTTAAGCAGCACCTGTGGTGCTAACCCCACTAGTGCAGAAGTGCACTTATAGATATGCTTGTACTATATACATTGCACTGTTTGGTCGCACGTTGTATATACCCTCCTGGATTGTGCGGAGGAGTTATCAGCATATTCTCTGTGTAAAACAAAGGTGCAGAACCACATGTTTTTCTATGCAGCCGGTACAGCATGTACGGCTATACGGCCGGCAGGTTACATAGACCCCCATTATATCCAACTCAGCCGGAGTCTCTGCTAATGGCCAGAGGATGAGGACGGTGTCTGCAGTATTTACTGACAGATTTTCTGAGACTATGGCTATGATACTAGAAGCCTAGCAGTCCGGACATGTCTCTCACAACATGGGCACTGTTGAATCATTGATCCATGGCCCCCCTCAGTGTGAACAACTAACAGCTCCGGGAATGTCACACGCATCCCAGAGTCATGGCTCTGCACAGACGTCAGTCCCAGACAGCCTAAGCGGGCTCACTATGAGCGGCCCTCGGTTTCATCAGGGTCCTAGCAGAAGGACTCTCTGTGTAATGAGGCGGAAGTAGCGGCCCAGGATTCTGATCCTGAGACCGCTCTCAATCTGGATACACCTAATGGTGACGCCATAGTGAATAATCTTATAGCGTCCATCAATAGAATGTTGGTTATTTCTCACCCAGCTCCTCCAGTGGAGGAGTCAGCTTCACGTATTTTTCTGGACCACTCTGCCTTCAGAGAGGCAGTCCAGGAACACCACACTTATCCAGATATGCGCTTCTCCAAACGGCTTAGGATACACGTTATCCCTGCCCCCTGACGTGGTCAAGGACTGGACCCAGTGTCCCAAGCGGCATCCTCCAATCTCCAGGCTTGTAGCTAGATCCATAGTTGCAGTGGGAGATGGAGCTGCACTTAAAGATGCCACTGACAGACAGATGGATCTCTGGTCTAAATCCATCTATGAGACTGTCGGCGCACCGTTGGCTCCAGCATTCTCACCCTTGGGGCACTCCAAGCTATTTCAGCTTGTCTTACACAGATTGACACGGTTACACGTACATCTGTGCCGCAGGTGGCATCCTTAACCTCTCAAATGTCTGCATTTGTTTCTTACGCGATTCAGGTTGCCCTAGACTCTGCGAACCGTACGGCAGTAGCCTCCGCTGCTCCGTGTTTTTAAGCAGAGCCTGGTCTGCTCGTTAAGTGAATGGAAGGCAGATTCTGCTTCCAAAAAAGGTTGCTTAACCAGTTGCCTTTTTCTGCTGACCGACTGTTTGGTGAGCGTTTGGATGTAACCATTAAACAGTCCAGGGGTAAGGATTCATCCTTTCCTCAGCCCGGACACAACAAACCCCAACAGAGCAGGAGGCAGTCGTGGTTTCGGTCTTTTCGAGGCTCGGGCAGGTCCCATTTTTCCTCGTCCAATGTGGACTCAAAAGGATCAGAGGAGCTCAGATTCTTGGCGGGCTCAGTCACGCCCAAAAAAGAGACAGTCTGAAAACCCGCTTCCAAGGCGGCTTCCTCATGACTTGCGGCCTCCTCTCTCCGCATCCTCGGTCGGTAGCAGGCTCACCCGCCTTGGCGATATTTAGCTGCCATAGGTCAATGACCGTTGGGTGTGAGACATTCTGTCTCACGGGTACAGGATAGAGCTCACTTCTCGTCCTCCAACTCGATTCTTCAGAACTTCTCCACCTCCCGGCCGAGCCGCTGCTCTTCTGCAAACAGGGTGCACTCTATAGGCAGAAAGAGTGATGACCCCCGTTCCTCTTCAGGAACAAGGTCACGGTTTTTACCCCAAATTATTTGCGGTGCCTATAAGAACGGGCCGTTCCGTCCCGTTCTGGATCTAAAACTGCTCAGCAAGCTCGTGGACACCAGGCGGTTCCGGATGGAATCCCTCCGCCATGTCATCGCCTCAATGTCCCAAGGAGATTTCCTAGCATCATTAGGCATCAAGGATGCTTATCCACACGTGCCGATTGATCCAGAGCACTAGCGTTTCTACGCTTCGTTATAGGAGACGAACACCTTCTGTTCGTAGCTCTACCTTCCGGCTAGCGACAGTCCCACTGGTCTTCGCCAAGGTCAGGGCAGCAGTAGTCACAGTCCTGCACTCTCAGGGTCACTCTGTGATCCCATATTTAGACGATCTACTTGTCAAGGCACTCTCTTAGGAAACATGCCGACACTGCCCGAACGTTGCGCTGGAGACTCTCTAGAGTTTTGGGTGGATCATCAACTTTTTGAAGTCAGATCCGACCCCGACCCTATCGCTAACATATCTAGGCATGGAGTTTCATACTCTCTCAGCGATAGTGAAGCTTCCGCTAGACAAACAGCATTCACTACGGGCTGCAATCTCTTCTTTAAGAACCAGTCGCACACATTGAGACGCCTCATGCACTTCCTGCGTAAGATGGTAGCAATGGAGGCAGTTCTTTTCGCGCAGTTTCATCTGCGTCCACTACAATGTGACATTCTCCGCCAATGGGACGGGGAGTCGACCTCCCTCAACAGAGTCGTCTTTCTTTCTCAGGCGGCCAAGGAATCTCTACGGTGGTGGCTTCTTCCCACCTCATGGTCAAAAAGAAGGTCCTTCCTATCCCCATCCTGGGCGATAGTTACGACAGACGCGAGTCTATCAGGGTGGGGAGCAGTTTTTCTCCACCACAGCGCTCACGGTACGTGGACTCAGCAAGAGTCCACCCTTCAGATCAATGTTCTTGAACACAGAGCAGTGTATCTTGCCCTACAAACCTTCCAACAGCAGCTGGACAGCAAGCAAATCCGACTTCAGTCGGACAACTCCACAGCGGTGGCATACATCAACCACCAAGGAAGAACGCGCAACCGGCAAGCCTTCCAGGAAGTCCGGCAGGTTCTGATGTGGGTGGAAGACACGGCATCCACCATATCCACAGTTCACATCCCAGGCGTGGAAAACTAGGAAGCTGACTTCCTAAGTCGCCGGGGTGTGGCCGAAAGGGTATGGTCTCTTCACCCGGACGGGTTTCGGGAGATCTGGCGCCGCTGACAGAGGCCGGACGTCGATCTAATGGCGTCACGGCACAACAACAATGTGCCAGCTTCATGGCACGGTTTCACAATCATCGAGCTCTGGCGGCAGACGCCTTAGTTCAGCATTGGTCGCAGTTCCAGCTACCTTATGTGCCACCTCTGGCATTGTTGCCCAGAGTGCTGCGCTAGATCAGGACCGACTGCGGCCGCGCCATCCTCGTCGCTACAGATTGGCCGAGGATGTTGTGGTTCCCGGTTCTGTGGTGCCTCACGGTAGGCTAACCGGGGGCACTACCAGACCAATCAGACTGGCTGTCTCAAGGGCCATTCTTCCATTTGAATTCTACGGCCCTCAACCTGATGGTGTGGCATTGAGTCCTGGAACCTAGTGTCGTCAGGATTACCTCAGGACGTGGTTGCCACCATGAGACAGGCTAGCATACCAACGTCCGCCAAGATTGACCACAGGACGTGGAAGATATTCTTATCTCGGTGCTCGGCGCAGGGTGTTTCTCCCTGGCCGGTTGCATCGTCTATGTTTCCTTCCTTCCTGCAATCTAGGTTGGAAAAAGGGTTGTCGCTCAGTTCCCTTTAGGGACAAGTCTCAGCGCTATCTGTATTTTTTCAGAAACGACTTCCTCAGGTACGCACGTTCCTACGGGGAGTTTGTCGTCTCAGCACTCCGTACAAGCGGCCGTTAGAGCCCTGGGATCTGAACAAGGTTCTAATTGCTCTCCAGATGCCGCCTTTCGAGCCTTTGAAAGAGGTCTCCCTTCCCGCTTTTCTCGGGAAGTGGCCTTCTAGTAACGGTCTCGTCTCTTAGGAGAGTTTCCGAGCTAGCAACGCTCTCATACAAATCTCCCTTCCTGGTCCTTCACCAGGACAGGGTAGTTCTGCGTCCGATTCCGGAATTTCTCCCTAAGGTGGTATCCCACTTTCATATCAATCAGGATATCACCTCACCTTCTTTGTGTCCTCGTCCAGTCCATCAATTTCAGAACGATTTGCATCTGTTGGTTCTGGTGAGAGCACTCAGGTTCTACTTCCCGCATGGCGCTCCTGCGCCACCCGGATGCACTCTTTGTCCTTGTCGCTGGTCGGCGTAAACAGTCGCAAGCTTCTGAATCCACCCTGGCTCGGGGGATCGAGGAACCAATTCTTGAAACCTACAGTTCTACTGGGCTTCTGGTTCTCTCAAGGCTGAAGGCCCATTCTACCAGAGCCGTGGGTGCATCCTGGGCATTACGGCACCAGGCTACGGCTCAGCAGGTGTGTCAGGCACCTACCTGATTGAGTCTGCATACTTTTACCAAGCATTTTCAGGTGCATACCTACGCTTCGGCAGACGCCAGCCTAGGTAGATAAGTCCTTCAGGCGGCGATTGCCCACCTGTAGGAAAGGGCTGTTTGACGGCCCTATCACGAGGTATTCTTTTACCCACCCAGGGACTGCTTTTGGACGTCCCAATTGTCTGGGTCTCCCAATTAGGAGCGAAAAAGAAGAAGGGAATTTTGTTTACTTACCGTAAATTCCTTTTCTTCTAGCTCCAATTGGGAGACCCAGCACCCGCCCTGTTTTCTCTGGGTTTTTCTGTTTTTTTCGGGTACACATGTTGTTCATGTGGTATGGTTCAGTTCTCCGATGTTTCCTCGGATTGAATTGGTCTTTAAACCAGTTATTGGCTTTCCTCCTTCTTGCTTTGGCACTAAAACTGGTGAGCCAGTGATCCCACTGGGGGTGTATAGCCAGAAGGGGAGGGGCCTTACACTTTTAAGTGTAATACTTTGTGTGGCCTCCGGAGGCAATAGCTATACACCCAATTGTCTGGGTCTCCCAATTGGAGCTAGAAGAAAAGGAATTTACGGTAAGTAAACAAAATTCCCTTCTTTCCCTGTCTGTCTCTTTCCCGGTCTGTCTCTCTTTCCTGGTCTGTGCCTGTCTGCCTGTGTCTGTCTGCCTCTGTCTGTCTCTTTGATTATCTCTCTCTCTCTTTCCCTGTCTGCCTCTTACTCTGTCTGTGCCTATGTCTGTCTCTGTCTCTCGCTATCCGTCTCCCCACCGACATCTTATTACTTCACACATAAGCTTGTTATACTATGAATGTCCTTTGTTCTTATAGCAACCAATCACAGCCGCTATTAATAACCTTTAGCTCGCAGCTCTATTGACTATAATGAAGGCAGGTTTTTTGGAGAGTAACTGTAAAGCGCAGGGTTACATTTTGCCATCAAAACATAGTCTATGATGTTCCCTGAGTCACATGGGGTGTCTGTGCAAAATTTCGTGATTGTGACGGTGCGGATTCCTTTAGCGGACATATACACACACACACACACACACACACCATATCATACATACATACATACATACATACATACATACATACATACATACATACATATATATACATGTACATACATACACATTATATATATATATAATATATATATATGTATATACATATACTAGAAGGTGGCCCGATTCTAACGCATCGGGTATTCTAGAATTTGTGTAGTTAATGTATGTTTTTTGTTATATATATCTATGTTGTTGTGTCTAGTTGCCAGTGTTTGTGTAGGGCACTGTAAATGTTCTGGGTGTTGTCTGGGTGGGGGTGTGTGTGAGAGCGGTGTTGTATGTGTGTTGCGTTGTGTGTGTTGCGTTGTTTGTGGAGTGCTGTGTGTCTACAGCGTTCGGTGTGTGTGGTGCTGTGTGTGTTGCGCGGTTTGTGTGGGTGTGGAGTGCGTGTGTGTGTGTTTTGGGGAGGTATGTTTTGTGCACTGTGTGTGTGTTGCGCGGTATGTGCGTATATTTGTGTATGCCGCGGTGTTTGTGTGTTGGGTGCTGTGTGTGTGCGGCGTTGTGGGTGTCTGTGTAGGGCGGTGTTTGTGGTTCCCAGTGTGTGTGTGGTGTGTTGTGCGGTGCGCGTGTGGTGCTGTGTGTGTGTGTGTGTGTGTTATGGGGGGAGGTGTGCACCCCATCGTACTCCATCCCCCATGCTGCGCACCCCCCATCGTGCTCCATCCCCCATGCCGCGCACTCCCCATCGTGCTCCATCCCCCATGCTGCGCACCCCCCATCGTGCTCCATCTCCCATGCTGCGCACCCCCCATCGTGCTTCATCCCCCATGCTGCGCACCCCCCATCGTGCTCCATCCCCCATGCTGCGCACTCCCCATCGTGCTCCACAGTCACACATCAGACAGTATACACGCAGACATCTGATCGCATACACCCACACCCCACTTCTCCCTGTGCCCTCCAGTGGGCGGTCCCAGCAGCTGTGCTGCACGCCGTGCTCCTCTGCCGACACTCACAGATCCGATCGCATACACGCACACACCCGATCGCATACACGCACACACCCGATCGCATACACGCACACACGCACACACACACTGACGATATCGCACATACGCACTCACAACATCCGGAGATACCACATGCTTCTGGCCATGTGATCCTCCGGCAGGTCCTGGAAGGTCACTGCACGCACAGTATCGCCGTCGAGAATTAAGCGATATCACTGGATGTTGTTGTGTGTGGATGCGATCTGATGTGTGTGTGAGAGTGAGTGTGTGTGTGTGTGTTCCGCCGCTGCAGGACCTTGATGCGCTCACCTGCACCCGGTCGGCGTCTGGTGAGTATGACTGCGGGGTCTTCTTTCTTCTGTCTTCTCTCTTCTGGGGGTGCGTGCGGAGGTCCGGGGTGAGTGGCTAATCCATGTGGGGAGTGGAGCCAGGCCGAGGCGAGCGGCCAATCCGTGGGGGGGCGGAGCCAGGCCGAGCCCAGAGCGGCTAATCCATGCAGGGGGCGGGGCCAGGCCGAGGCAAGCGGCCAATCCGTGGGGGGGGGCCAGGCCGAGCCCAGCGGCCAATCCGACAGTTGTCACTTTTATTACACTTACGGTGACACTGTCACGTGACATAATTTTGGAGCAAGACAGACAGACAGAATAGGGCAATTATATATATATATATATATATATATATATATATATATATATATATATATATATATATATATATATATATATATATATATATATATATACATATATAATATTGTAGATATATGAAACCCTTGAAGTGTGAATGTAACGTCCCCTATGCACAAAGAACCACGAACAGTTCTGGGTGAATATTGCTAATCCCTGCCTAACTATCCCAGCATATACCAACATATGTAAACGGATTTCTAAAAATCCTGTATGATATGCTAATGAGCTCAGAGACTAGTCGCAAGGGCGTTAGTTCCTGCGCTCATCCTGCCCTCTTAGCATGCCCCTGTGGGCGTCCTAACATGCTGAGGGGGCGGAATGAGTGCAGGAACTAACACCCTTGCGACTAGTCCCTGAGCTCATTAGCATATCATAAAGGATTTTTAGAAAAACATAGAGATCTTTATAAAAAGTGAGTTGGTATATGCTGGGACAGTTAGGCAGGGATTAGCAGTATGCACCCAGAGCTGCTCATGGTTCGGGCTGCAGATTGCCGCTGACAGGTTCACTTTAAAGCAAAGTATTGGGAAAACTGGAGTAAAAAATTGTATGAGAATGACTGCCAAGTAAGTGTGCCATGAAAGGTTCACGGTTCTGTGGTTGCACAGACTGTTGTGTCCCGGTGAGAATTAGAGCTTCTACTTTTCTAGCAGAACCGATACTTCCTATTGCGTCACATATGTGCAGTGTTTAGTTTAGATCCTATTCCGGACCCCCCGCCCTGGCACATTGTGGTTTCAGTATCCTGTGATGTTATAGACTTGGTTAATCCTCGCATGGAATTTATGACGCTGCACCCTGAGGGCGCGGATCCAGTATAATGGCTGGGGAGGTGTCGTTCAGGTCAGGTTCATGACTCCGTAATGAGAGAGCTGTCCCAGGAGTGGCAGGACGGGTTCATCAATGATGAGTCTACCGAGATTAAAAATAAAATCTCTGCTGCACCTCATTACATGTAATTGTGTTCACCCTGCGCTATATCGGGCAGCGTGCCATGCTGTACAATCACTCGCCAATTAAGCAATCTGGAATGTGAAAGGAAAAGCTGAAGCCGGGCTCAGACATACTGTTTCACTGTCCATAATGCCTGGATTGAATATATTTGGACCTGAATTTATAATCCCGTAGCCAAAGACCCGCAGTCACTCTGGGCATTGTGGTCTGTGTAAGGGCTGAAAAACGCCCATCTGAACCTAGCCCGAGGGTTCATAAGATGGGCCGTGGACTGGTTGATCAGTGCTGCATCACTGATTGAATGATCACTGAAGGGAATCTGTCATCAGGTTTTTTCTACCTAATCTGAGAGCAGCGTAATGTAGAGACAGAGACCCTGATTCCAGCGATGTCACTTACTAGTTTCTTACTGTAGATTTTATAAAATCTCTTTTGTATCAGATGGAGATTACCACTAAAGGACTAGTAAACCTGCTACCATTTAGTCAAACCCCATCCCCCACCAATGATTAGCAGCTTTCTGCATTTGCCTTGTGTTAACAGAAAGCTGCCAATCAGTGGTGTGGGCACAGTTATACAAAGCTCCGCATTGAGAGAACTGGTAGATCTGCAGCAGCCAATAAAGGTAGTGATATAAAGCTAGAAATCAGAGTCTCTGCCCCTACATCATGCTCAGACGGGGTAGCAAAAACCTGCTGACAGATTCTTTTTAATGCTATTAAGCTGTGACCTGTAACATCTGGATATAACAGGGCGAGGTGCTGTCAACAATGCTTTTTATGCCAACATAAATGATCCACCCAGCATACAATTTGTGTTGTGCATGTTTACATTGGCCGACTATCAGGAACTCTCCTTCTTACCTATGCTCGTACATAGATTCTCAGCCTGTCATAATCCACCTAAAGGCAACAGTCCTGATAAAAATGTATCTGCCAGACATCTTTAGCATCAGCTTATCTCCACAGAGAACAAAGGGATCACTGTCCACAATCAGATCCTTAAAGAGCCTGTCCACTACTTTGACATCGATGGTCTACCCTTAGGATAGGTCATCAATGTCTGATCGGCCGGGGTCCAACACCCTGCTTTCCCGCCAATCAGCTGTTCACAGTCCCGATGGCGACAGCAGGCAGCCGGAAATGCTCAGTTCCAGAGCTGCTCCGTTTTCTGATAGTGGCAGTGGCCGGGTACTGCATATCTGCCTCCCATTGATTAAAATGGGAGGCGGATGTACAGTACCCAGCTGCAGCCGCTATCAGAAGATGGAGCAGCGCCGGAACCAAGCATTTCCAGCTGCCGCCACCGGGACCAAGAACATCTGATCGGCGGGGGAGCAGAGTGTTGGACCCTGGCGGATCAGACCATGGTGACCTATCTTAAGGATAGACCATCGATGTCAAAGTAGTGGACAACCCCTTTAGCTCCCCGACAAGCATCTGTCCAGGGGCTTCCTTATAGATTAGACAGTCATCCGAACAAGTCAGTGTCAGTGGGTTTGGCCGACATTAGTTTGTGTATTATTGGGTGATGGGACTTTACTGTGTACAGAGCAGTCTGGACTGATAGTTGACAGCCAAACAATCAGTCAGTCTGCAGCTATGTCATCCATATGGGGAGCTTTACAAGGGAACTCGTCTTAATAGATTAAGACCATTTTATGGTTCTTGCCCAAAAGGTAAATCACTTAATTTTACCTAATTCTCCCTAGTGGACATGGATAAATACCCATTGGGCTGATTTCTGCCCCCCGTCCTGGAAGTTCCAGTCCCACTGTGGTTCTGTGGCTGAAAACCAGTCCATGATCATTCCACACTCTCCATTTTGTAATGACCCTTCATTAATAATGTCCCATAAGTAATCCAACAAAGTGCTTCAAACACATGAACCAATTCAGAATCTGTGCTGTAGATTTAATCACAGAGAACACAACAGATGACAAAGAATAAATCTGTAATAACATAGAATTTTTTGTAAATAATTTAAAAAAAAATATTGGGACAAGCTCCGAAAGAGGAACAATGTAGACGCCTGGATTACAGCAGTGTGCACACTGGATATAAGACATTGATGAGCAGAAATGGGAGCTTTAATGATAACCCATGGATTGAGTCTTTATAGGTAGATGGCAGGTGCGTACTATATGATTAGGGCATGGTAATTGATACATGTGATATTTTCACCCACATGCTCTCTTTATGGATCTGTAGGGTGCCTGTTGTTGTTCCCTGCACGGATTAGACTTCTCAGGAATTTGTGATGATCGTATTATGTTTATTACATATGGAATCCTGATCATTTGTCCCAATCTCTCCATCTCCACAGACCAACGGTTCAAGAAGATGGTGGTGACGTCCTGTACCGAGGCTTCCAGGATGGTATTGTTCAGCTGAAGCTCCAGGGCTCCTGCACCAGCTGCCCAAGCTCCATTATCACCCTGAAGAGCGGCATCCAGAATATGCTGCAGTTCTACATCCCAGAGGTGGAGGGCGTAGAGCAGGTACCCCAACTATTCATGCTTCTGTGATCATATGGGGGGATACTGCCCATGATGGAGTATATGTAGGAACCAGTGCTGCCAATGTCAGGGAGGTTCTCAGCAGATTATTCTATTAGATTCTGCTTTCTGAAAATGTTTCATGAGGGGGGGGGAGAAATTTACAGTCGATTGTTCTATTGGTAATGAGTGTCTGATCACTGGAGGTCCCACTTGCCACGAAAACAGAGGTTCCTTTTCTCCTGTTCAAAAGGCACACAAGTAGTGCATTAGAAATAGCCATAGAGTGCTCCGTTATCTTCATCAGTCTCATGATCGCATGGAGCGGCACTGACCGCTGTAGAGTCGGAGGACAAAGGCACTGACCGCTGTAGAGTCGGAGGACAAAGGCACTGACCGCTGTAGAGTCGGAGGACAAAGGCACTGACCGCTGTAGAGTCGGAGAACAAAGGCACCGACCGCTGTAGAGTCGGAGAACAAAGGCACCGACCGCTGTAGAGTCGGAGAACAAAGGCACCGACCGCTGTAGAGTCGGAGAACAAAGGCACCGACCGCTGTAGAGTCGGAGAACAAAGGCACCGACCGCTGTAGAGTCGGAGAACAAAGGCACCGACCGCTGTAGAGTCGGAGAACAAAGGCACCGACCGCTGTAGAGTCGGAGAACAAAGGCACCGACCGCTGTAGAGTCGGAGAACAAAGGCACCGACCGCTGTAGAGTCGGAGAACAAAGGCACCGACCGCTGTAGAGTCGGAGAACAAAGGCACCGACCGCTGTAGAGTCGGAGAACAAAGGCACCGACCGCTGTAGAGTCGGAGAACAAAGGCACCGGCCGCTGTAGAGTCTGAGGACAGAGGCACCGGCCGCTGTAGAGTCTGAGGACAGAGGCACCGGCCGCTGTAGAGTCTGAGGACAGAGGCACTGGCCGCTGTAGAGTCTGAGGACAGAGGCACTGGCCGCTGTAGAGTCTGAGGACAGAGGCACTGGCCGCTGTAGAGTCTGAGGACAGAGGCACTGGCCGCTGTAGAGTCTGAGGACAGAGGCACTGGCCGCTGTAGAGTCTGAGGACAGAGGCACTGGCCGCTGTAGAGTCTGAGGACAGAGGCACTGGCCGCTGTAGAGTCTGAGGACAGAGGCACTGGCCGCTGTAGAGTCTGAGGACAGAGGCACTGGCCGCTGTAGAGTCTGAGGACAGAGGCACTGGCCGCTGTAGAGTCTGAGGACAGAGGCACTGGCCGCTGTAGAGTCTGAGGACAGAGGCACTGGCCGCTGTAGAGTCTGAGGACAGAGGCACTGGCCGCTGTAGAGTCTGAGGACAGAGGCACTGGCCGCTGTAGAGTCTGAGGACAGAGGCACTGGCCGCTGTAGAGTCTGAGGACAGAGGCACTGGCCGCTGTAGAGTCTGAGGACAGAGGCACTGGCCGCTGTAGAGTCTGAGGACAAAGGCACTGGCCGCTGTAGAGTCGGAGGACAAAGGCACTGGCCGCTGTAGAGTCGGAGGACAAAGGGCCTCCTGTTCGGTGAAGGCTCCAGTGGTGGGATTCCCAGCTCTGACACTTATCAGCAACTCTGTGGAGACGTAATAGATTTTCATTTTTTTGGACAACCCTCTAAAGAGGTCGTCCCCTTTCAGAAAATCACGGACCCTGGGCGCAGTTTCAAAAAGAGACCACACCTTTACTTGCTCTCCTCGGTTGCAGCGCTGAGTCTATGCTGCTGCTCCAAATATTAGTGATTGATAGCAACGCTGATGTATTTTCAGTCCAGCCAATTGGTGAGCTCAGCAGCTATGAGCAGGGGCGTGGCATTTACACCATCAGAGCAACTGAGCTCAGTGATTGGCTGCTGTGCTATCAACATGACATCAGCACTGGTGGAGACTTGGCGCTGGACCCAGGAACGTGAATAAAGTATCGATTGTTTTTTTTTTTTGTTTAAACAAATCACCCCGGGTAAGAGGATTTCTAAAAGGGAACAAGATCATCTGATGAGAAAAGCATTGTTATGATGGATTATGATGCTGGTGTGAACATGTCCTCTGTAGGGATGATACACTGATCCTTCACCCGAGCACGTCACCCAATAGATCATAGTTAAATGCTGTGAAACGCTGTGGCCACGTAACATTGCTCAGGAAGACGCATCACCTGCCACAGCAGGAAAAATGCATAATGAGGAAATATATAGTGTAGATATGGAGAAACTCCTGTGTCCCCGCCTGGTAATATCCATCTCCACCATCCATGGCTGACACCAAAATAATGAATCCAAGTGGCGGCCACATAAGGCTGCTTTCACACATCCGGTTTTTGCTGAGCGGCACAATACTGCGCTTTGCAGAAAAAACGCAACCTTTTTTTTGCCTCTGGGTGCGTTTTTCTGCATAGACTTGCATTAGCGCCGTATTGTGTCGCATGACCTTGCGTTGCGTCCGTTTTTTGCCAGTTGCAGCATATTTAGCCCATGCGGCGGCCGGATGGAACGTTGCCTGGCACGTTTTTTTGGGCAATGAAAAAACCGCATATTACAATGCAAACCTATGGACACCGGATGCGGCGTCCTGTGGCAAAAACCACATACGGCCGCCGGATGCGTTTTTTTGCACTGCGCATGCTCAGTATCAAGCTGCATCTGTCAAAAACCGGACGGGCCGCATTGAAAAACTTATGCAACGGATCCGTTTTTTCGCTGCATCCGTTGCATAGGTTTTTGAGCTGGATTGAGCCTCACTGCAAAAACCGGATGTGTGAAAGCAGCCTTAGGTGTAAAAGTGGATGATAATTACCGAAACTGGGCAGCTGGTTGTCACGCTGATTCTGTAACTTCCTTTCATTTCTATGAATGTAACCCCACCTCCTCTTATGGCCGACACGTCATGACCGGCTGAGATTGGAATGACCCCCTAGTTATCCCTCCTTCGTGCTAATTTGATTGAATCGATCCTTTTCTTATCTCCCATGATTTTTCATGATCTGTAAATGCGCGTTAAAGGGTTACTCACCCCCACACACCCTCCCATCATTTGATCAGGTCTCACTTGCTGATCGCTGGGGTTCTCACCGCTGTTGCCCCAAGTGATCCTGGGATCGGTGCTTTAGAATCGGGATAACAGGACTCTGCAGAACCGTCTTAAATGGAACAAAGGTGCGCGTGCTCGGCCTCTGCTTCATTGTCTATAGGACTGCTGAGGGGGAATTTTTGGGAATACCCCTTTAATCTTTGTATCGCAGATCACACAGTGGCCTCTAGGTGTCAGCGTTGCAGCTTGCCGGATCAGTCTGCAAGCCCTGTTTATTGTGAACAATACAGATCTGTAATTCTGTTTATTAATCCCATGAACTCTAATAAAAAGAATGAGTAATCCTCTAATATAATAATCTCCAGCAGATCAGCTGGTAACTCGTTCTCCCAGGTGATCCGTATATGACAGCTCTATAAATCACCATTGATTTCACTTGTGCAGCGTTATACACAGACACATTCTTTCATGTCAGGTCCCAATAAATCTCACCATGTTACATGCACCTTTGAAATCTCTCCTGGGGCGGTCACATTTTGCGCTTGTTCTTCATTGTGTCTATTATCATACACCAGACCAAATCTGCTGAATATTAGCCTGATTTTATAAATAGAATATTCGCTGTCATTTGTGTGAAAATTAATGAAATGGGCTCATAAGTTACTATAAATTTGGCACATTTGAGTAAGTGTAAAAATATTTATTTTAGCTGTACCTTAAAATTGTGGGCGACACACTCTGCGATAACAATGTCCACTTTTTCCACCTAATATGGGGGATTTATTATGACTAGTATTCTTTACTTCAGTCTTTAATATATAGATATATATAATTTTTTTTTTTTTTTAGCACAAAGGGCAGATTAAATTGTTTTGCACAGTTTGCAATTTTGCATTTTGGGGGCTCAATTTACTCCAAAAAGTAGTACAAACAAATGTGAGAAAACTATAGTGTGCGGTCTGCCTGCACGCACCAACACTATAGCATGTGGTCTGCCTGCATGCACCGACACTATAGCATGTGGTCTGCCTGCACGCACCGACACTATAGCATGTCGTCTGCCTGCACGCACCGACACTATAGCGTGCGGTCTGCCTGTGCGCACTGACGCTATAGTGTGTGGTTTGCCTGCGTGCCCCGACACTATATAGCGTGCGGTCTGCCTGCGCGCACCAACACTATATAGCGTGCGGTCTGCCTGCGCGCACGAACACTATATAGCGTGCGGCTTACCCACTGCTAAAACCTCGTTCAGTGACTGCTCTTGGATTATTCTTCGATATCAATAAGCCTGGCTGCTCTTAATGAGGATTACAGTATCACGTATGTCTCCTTTTCAGTGAACCACTACACACACTATCATACATGTATCACCAGGTTCTTTAAAAAAATGAACTTCTTTTTTTAGGTGACCGATGACGATGATGAAGTTAGACAAGAACCCACTACTTCTTGAACTTCCTGATGATGGAGACCATTGTGCCACCACTGATACACCGTCGTCTTACTCCCATCATGGGCCTCTAATATACACGGCCTTTCAAGTTGCCAATCAAAGCTAAGGAGTTTTTTTTGCACAGTGCAGTTTAGAAAATGATTGCTGGGCTTTGGTTGGCTGTGATGGGAAGCCACAACGCTTATGTGAAACCCATAGTGCTGATGACTGTGTGTTTTGTGGGGACAGCTGACTAGGTATTTTAGAGAAGCGCACATTTATATTCATCATGCACCCCTGTTACTGTTCTGCTGAATTATTTATCAGTTAAAGTGTAAAATAAAATCCGTTGTTGACATCACCTTACCTGTTGTCACAGACTCAGGTCTATCTCGTCATTACTACCATATACTGTATAAAGGACATGTTGCGCTACTGATGCACAATTGGTGATTTGATGCTCAGGAGGGGGGTGGGGGGGGGGGCGCGGGGCAGAAGTGGTAACACATTTGGACTCCCCTCTGGATATTCAGGGTGACAGTCTGGAGCGGCAGCTCTCCTGTGGTTTTGCAGTTGTGAATCTCGAATAATTATAATTGGTGCCTCAATAGGTAGGTCTGTCTACTAGTGTTCAGTTGTTTGTTTTTTCCAAGCATGCTCCTAATAAATTACACAAATTTGAAATACAGACATTAAAATTATTGCCAGATATCCAGAGGATATGCTATACAGAGTCTAGGATCCTCAACTATTGGGGAAATAAAAGTTGGATGATTACTGAACGTCAGTTTCCAGCGGCCGCATTATCTGTACACTTCAACACAAAGAAGTGGCCAAGCAGTCTGTTCTATTAATGTATAGGGACTACTTATAGACGTAAGCAGGCCTTGAAGACATTAATGGAGACCAAATTGTGTCGAAGTGCCAGCCTTCCCCTAGTGGGTGAGAGTCACAGATAAGATCTATACCTATTAAGCATTTCTACAGCCCCTGGCAAAAAAAAATAGTATTATCATGACTCTAAGGCTACATGCGCACGCTGCGTTTTTTGCTGCATTTTTGGCTGTAGTTTTGTTGTCAGAACTTTTTGACATTCGACTTCCCAGTAAAGTCTATGAGAAGTCAGATTTGCTGTGCACACATTGCAGTTTGTCAGCGCTTTAACCCCTTCAGCCCCGGGGCACTTTCCATTTTTGCGTTTTTGTTTTTTGCTCCCCTTCTTCCGAGAGCCGTAACTTTTTTATTTTTCCGTCAATCTTGCCATATGAGGGCTTGTTTTTTGCGGGACAAGTTGTACTTTTAAATGAAACCATAAGTTTTACCATATGGTGTACTGGAAAGCAGCAAAAAAATTCCAAGTGTGGAAAAATTGCAAAAAACGTGTGATGACACAATAGTTTTTGGGATGTTTTATTCACGGTGTTCACTATATGGTAAAACTGATGTGTGGGTATGATACCTGAGGTCGGTGCGAGTTTGTAGACACCAAACATGTATAGGTTTACTTATATCTAAGGGGTTAAAAAAAATTCACAAGTTTGTCCAATAAAAGTGGCGCACGTTTTGCGCCATTTTCCGAAACACGTAGCGTTCTTATTTTTTGGGATCTATGGCTCAGTGACTGCTTATTTTTTGCGTCTCGAGCTGATGTTTCTAATGGTAGCATTTTTGCGCAGATGCTACGTTTTGATCGCCTGTTATTGCATTTTGCGTAAAACTTGCGGCGACCAAAAAACGTAATTTTGCCGTTTGGAATTTTTTTGCCACTACGCCGTTTACCAATCAGATTAATTGATTTTATATTTTGATAGATCGGGCATTTCTGAATGCGGCGATACCAAATATGTGTATATTTATTTATTTTTTAACCCTTTAATTTTCAATGGGGAGAAAGGGGGGTGATTTGAACTTTTAGGTTTTTTGTTTTTTTTTTTTTTAATTTTTTAAAACTTTTTTTTTTTTACTTTTTTTTATTTTATTTTACTAGTCCCCCTAGGGGGCTATAGCGATCAGCAATCCGATTGCTGATCGCTATCTGCTGATCACAGCTATACCGCTGTAAACAGCAGAAATAGTCACTTTCTTTCTTCCTCTGCTCCGTGCCGAGGAAGAATGAAAGTGAAACTTCATAGCACCAGGCGTCATCACATGACCCTGTGCTACGATGGCAACCACCGAACGTCACGTGATCACTCACGTGACGTCCGGAGGGGGCGGCGGTAAGTAAAAAAGATGGCCGCGCGCATATAGATCTCGCTGCCAGACTTTGGCAGCGAGATCTAAGGGGTTAATGTTCCGGGTGGAATGCGATTCCACTCGGAACATGTAGGCACACATGTCAGCTGTTGAAAACAGTTGATGTGTGCCGATCCACGCCGCCTGCCCGCGGCAGGGGGCGGGGCTTACCGAGACACGATCCATGACGGAAAGATCCGTCCATGGTCGTGAAGGGGTTAATTGTCAAAAGTTTGTGACAAAAAAAAACGCAGCATGTTCAGTCTTCCTGTTTTTTTGTCAACATTTGTCACAAAAACGCAGCAAAAACGAATGTTGTGAAAAACGCACCAAAAACACACCGAAAACGTAGCAAAAACGCACCTACAATTAGAAACATTTTTTGTGACATTTCCAGGCTCTCTCTGACAACGTGCAGTTTTGGCTGCAGTTTGTGAACGAACACAAAAAGATGCAGTGTGCGCATGTAGCCTAATGCTGTGCTCACATGTTGAGGCTGCAATGTGTTTTATTTCTAATTTCTTTTTTTTTTTCCCGTTTTGCGATTGCCTGCAACTACTGAAAAAAACTGGGTTTGCATCCTTTATATATATATATATATATATATATATATATATATATATATATATATATATATATATATATATATATATATATATATATATATATATATATATACTAGAAGGTGGCCCGATTCTAACGCATCGGGTATTCTAGAATTTATTGTGTAGTTAATGTATGTTTTTTGATATACACACAGTTAGGTCCAGAAATATTTGGACAGTGACACAAGTTTTGTTATTTTAGCTGTTTACAAAAACATGTTCGTTCAGAAATACAATTATATATATAATATGGGCTGAAAGTGCACACTCCCAGCTGCAATATGAGAGTTTTCACATCCAAATCGGAGAAAGGGTTTAGGAATCATAGCTCTGTAATGCATAGCCTCCTCTTTTTAAAGGGACCAAAAGTAATTGGACAAGGGACTCTGAGGGCTGCAATTAACTCTGAAGGCGTCTCCCTCGTTAACCTGTAATCAATGAAGTAGTTAAAAGGTCTGGGGTTGATTACAGATGTGTGGTTTTGCATTTGGAAGCTGTTGCTGTGACCAGACAACATGCGGTCTAAGGAACTCTCAATTGAGGTGAAGTAGAACATCCTGAGGCTGAAAAAAAAGAAAAAATCCATCAGAGAGATAGCAGACATGCTTGGAGTAGCAAAATCAACAGTCGGGTACATTCTGAGAAAAAAGGAATTGACTGGTGAGCTTGGGAACTCAAAAAGGCCTGGGCGTCCACGGATGACAACAGTGGTGGATGATCGCCGCATACTTTCTTTGGTGAAGAAGAACCCGTTCACAACATCAACTGAAGTCCAGAACACTCTCAGTGAAGTAGGTGTATCTGTCTCTAAGTCAACAGTAAAGAGAAGACTCCATGAAAGTAAATACAAAGGGTTCACATCTAGATGCAAACCATTCATCAATTCCAAAAATAGACAGGCCAGAGTTAAATTTGCTGAAAAACAGCTCATGAAGCCAGCTCAGTTCTGGAAAAGTATTCTATGGACAGATGAGACAAAGATCAACCTGTACCAGAATGATGGGAAGAAAAAAGTTTGGAGAAGAAAGGGAACGGCACATGATCCAAGGCACACCACATCCTCTGTAAAACATGGTGGAGGCAACGTGATGGCATGGGCATGCATGGCTTTCAATGGCACTGGGTCACTTGTGTTTATTGATGACATAACAGCAGACAAGAGTAGCCGGATGAATTCTGAAGTGTACCGGGATATACTTTCAGCCCAGATTCAGCCAAATGCCGCAAAGTTGATCGGACGGCGCTTCATAGGACAGATGGACAATGACCCAAAGCTACCCAGGAGTTCATGAGTGCAAAAAAGTGGAACTTTCTGCAATGGCCAAGTCAATCACCAGATCTTAACCCAATTGAGCATGCATTTCACTTGCTCAAATCCAGACTTAAGACGGAAAGACCCACAAACAAGCAAGACCTGAAGGCTGCGGCTGTAAAGGCCTGGCAAAGCATTAAGAAGGAGGAAACCCAGCGTTTGGTGATGTCCATGGGTTCCAGACTTAAGGCAGTGATTGCCTCCAAAGGATTCGCAACAAAATATTGAAAATAAATTTGGTTTATTTGTCCAATTACTTTTGACCTCCTAAAATGTGGAGTGTTTGTAAAGAAATGTGCACAATTCCTACAATTTCTATCAGATATTTTTGTTCAAACCTTCAAATTAAACGTTACAATCTGCACTTGAATTCTGTTGTAGAGGTTTCATTTCAAATCCAATGTGGTGGCATGCAGAGCCCAAGTCGCGAAAATTGTGTCACTGTCCAAATATTTCTGGACCTAACTGTGTATGTATATATATGTATGTGTATGTGTGTGTGTATATATGTATATGTATATATATATATATATATATATATATATATATATATATATATATATATATATATATATATATATATATATATATATATATATATATATATATATATATATATATATATATATATAATATATCTGTCCATAGAATACTTTTCCAGAACTGAGCTGGCCTCATGAGGTGTTTTTCAGCAAATTTAACTCTGGCCTGTCTATTTTTGGAATTGATGAATGGTTTGCATCTAGATGTGAACCCTTTGTATTTACTTTCATGGAGTCTTCTCTTTACTGTTGACTTAGAGACAGATACACCTACCTCACTGAGAGTGTTCTGGACTTCATTTGATGTTGTGAACGGGTTCTTCTTCACCAAAGAAAGTATGCGGCGATCATCCACCACTGTTGTCATCCGTGGACGCCCAGGCCTTTTTGAGTTCCCAAGCTCACCAGTCAATTCCTTTTTTCTCAGAATGTACCCGACTGTTGATTTTGCTACTCCAAGCATGTCTGCTATCTCTCTGATGGATTTTTTCTTTTTTATCAGCCTCAGGATGTTCTTCTTCACCTCAATTGAGAGTTCCTTAGACCGCATGTTGTCGGGTCACAGCAACAGCTTCCAAATGCAAAACCACACACCTGTAATCAACCCCAGACCTTTTAACTACTTCATTGATTACAGGTTAACGAGGGAGACGCCTTCAGAGTTAATTGCAGCCCTTAGAGTCCCTTGTCCAATTACTTTTGGTCCCTTTAAAAAGAGGAGGCTATGCATTACAGAGCTATGATTCCTAAACCCTTTCTCCGATTTGGATGTGAAAACTCTCATATTGCAGCTGCGAGTGTGCACTTTCAGCCCATATTATATATATAATTGTATTTCTGAACATGTTTTTGTAAACAGCTAAAATAACAAAACTTGTGTCACTGTCCAAATATTTCTGGATCTAACTGTGTGTGTGTATATATATATATATATATATATATATATATATATATATATAATATATATAGATGTTGTTGTGTGTAGTTGTCAAGTGTTTGTGTAGGGTGCTGTAAATGTTCTGGGTGTTGTCTGGGTGTGGGGGGGTGAGAGCGGTGTTGTTTGTGTGTTTCGTTGTGTGTGTTGCGTTGTTTGTGGAGCGCTGTGTCTGCAGTGTTGTCTGTGTGTGGTGCTGTGTGTGTTGCGCAGTTTATGTGGGTGTGGGTGTGGGGTGCGTGTATGTGTTTTGGGGGGAGGTATATTTTGTGCAATGTGTGTGTGTTGCGCGGTATGTGCGTATATTTGTGTGTGCCGCGGTGTTTGTGTGTTGTGTGTGTGCGGCGTTGTCTGTGGGTGTCTGTGTAGGGGGGTGTTTGTGGTTCCCAGTGTGTGTGGTGTGTTGTGCGGTGCGTATGTGGCTGTGTGTGTGTGTGTTTTGGAGGGAGGTGTGCACCCCCCATCGTGCTCCATCCCCCATGCTGCACACCCCCATCGTGCTCCATCCCCCATGCTGCGCACCCCCATCGTGCTCCATCCCCCATGCTGCGCACCCCCCATCGTGTTTCATCCCCCCCCATTCTGGGCACCCCCCATCGTGTTTCAACCTCCCATTCTGGGCATCCCCCATGCTGCACCCCCCATCGTGCTCCATCCCCCATAGTGCGAACCCCCCATCGTGTTTCATCCCCCCATTCTGGGCACCCGCCATCATGGTCCACCCCCCATGCTGCACCCCCCATCGTGCTCCATCCCCCATGCTGCACACCCCCCATCGTGTTTCAACCTCCCATTCTGGGCACCCCCCATCGTGCTCCATCCCCCATGCTGCACCCCCATCGTGCTCCATCCTCCATAGTGCGAACCCCTATCGTGTTTCATCCCCCCATTCTGGGCACCGCCCATCATGGTCCACCCCCCATGCTGCATCCCCCATGCTTCACCCCCCATCGTGCTCCATCCCCCATGCTGCAAACCCCTCAGAGAGGAGTATAATAGGAGGAGTATAATGGGAGGAGTTGTCCTGGGGGGAGGTGTACAGGTGCCCAATATGTGTGGGGGGCGTGGCCTAGCAGGCTAGTGGGGGCGTGGCCTAGCGGCATACTGCGGGGGTGTGGCCTAGCGCCATAGAGTGAGGGGCGTGGCATAGTGTCAGGGGGCGTGGCCTAGCAACAGTGTGAGGGGGCGTGGCCTAGCAACAGTGTGAGGGGGCGTGGCCTAGCGATATAGTATGAGGGGGCGTGGCCTAGCGGCATCGTGCGGGGCGTGGCCTAGCGGCAAAGTGTGAGGGGGCGTGGCCTAGCGGTATAGTGTGAGGGGGCGTGGCCTAGCGGCACAGTGTGAGGGGGCATGGCCTAGCGGCATAGTGTGAGGGGGCGTGGCCTAGCGACATATAGTGAGGTGGCGTGCCCTAGCGGTACCGCGTGAGGGGCGTAGCCTAGCAACACCGCGTGAGGGGGCGTGGCCTAGCGGTATAGTGTGAGGGGCGTGACCTAGCGGCACAGTGAGGGGCGTGGCCTAGCGAGTGTGAGGGGTGTGGCCTAGTGGCACCACGTGAGGGCGTGGCCTAGTGGCACCACGTGAGGGGCGTGGCCTAGCGGCACCTCGTGAGGGGCGTGGCCTAGCGGCATAGTGCGGAGGCGTGGCCTAGCGGCATAGTGTGAGGGGCGTGGCCTAATGGCATAGTGTGAGGGCGTGGCCTAGCGGTACAGTGTGAGGGGGCGTGGCCTAGCGCCATAGTATGAGGGGGCGTGGCCTAGCTGCATCGTGCGGGGCGTGGCCTAGCGGCATAGTGTGAGGGGCGTGGCCTAGCGGCACAGCGTGCAGGGCGTGGCCTGGCCAAACGGCCAATCAGTGTGGCGGAGCCAGGCCGAGCCCAGAGGCCAATCCTTGTGGTGGGGCGGGGCCAGGCCGAGCCCAGCGGCCAATCCGACGGTTGTTACTGTAAGGACACAATTGTCACTGTAAGGACACAATTTTGGAGCAAGACCGACAGACAGACAGAATAAGGCAATTATATATATAGATATATATATATATAATATATATATACACTATGGCACCTTCCCCTTTAGGGAGGTGCCTGAGCAACTTTAATACCTAGTCATTTCTACCAGCTTCCACCGCAAGTCCTCAATGCATTCCACCACAGGTCCGCACTGCGACCCAGGTTCCCCTGTCGGCCGGAACCAATAGGGATCACTGTGTGTGTGATCTGATGTGTGTGTGTGTGTGTGTGAATGCTGACTGGAAGTGGGATCACCGAGAATCACATGAGAACCTGGGAGCGACGTAGATGTCCAAAGTCTGGTAAATATGATTCTCCTATAGGGGTAAACTTGTGCCTAACCCTTGTTTCCCTGAGAGTAATACCTAGCACATTTTTTTGGGCACAAATAATATAAGACAGTATCTTATTTTCGGAGAAATATGGTATGTACCTAGCCCTGCTTCCAATCTGGACTGCAAGAATTAGTTTTGATTCTGCAACTAATTTTCAAGCTCCCATATAAGCCTATAGAGGAAAAATGTTCCAAAAACTGGACCGTTAAAAATGCAGTAATTAATGACAAAAAAAACCCACAGTAGAAGCCGTGCTCTATTTACGCTATATAAAAACAAAAAAGTGAGCCGGAGTATGAGATGGTATACATGGAACTTGTGAGACTATGTTCACACTGGCCATGAGACAAAGAGAAACCAAGGAAAAAAATGTGAAAAACATACCCTACTGTAACTAAATAAAAGCATAGTGCATATAAACATAGGGTACTTAGTAAACACTGTTTTTGATCAAAAAAAGCATAAAGCTATCCCACCACCGCCAAGGTGTACCCAGTTGGGATAGTACCTACACTCTCTAATATTAAAACCTTACCATGGGTCTAAAATAGGCCTCAATGTGGCTAAGGGCTGAGAGCGACCGGGTCCCAACAGGACACACACAGTCAGGGGGATTCACAGAATGAAATGTCCAGCTCGCTGAGAAGGGGGCCACTCCCTGTTCGTACCGAATACAAAAAAAAAAAAATGTTTGTATTCGGTACGAAATCTTTTTGCAACTAAATCTGGCTTTAAACTTCGCCACAACAGTATCACAGACCTGCCTGTTGTGTTCCTTGGTCTTCATGATGCTCTCTGTGCTTTAAACAGAACACTGAAACTTTCGCAGAACAGGTGCATTTATACGGAGACTTGATTACACACAGGAGGATTATATTTATCATCATCAGTCATTTAGGACAACATTGAATCATTCAGAGATCCTCAATGAACTTCTAGAGTGAGTTTGCTGCACTGAAAATAAAGGGGCTGAATAATATTGCACACCCCAATTTTCAGTTTTCATTTTTTACAAAAATTTAAAATAAAAATAAATATTGTTAACCTTCACAATTGTGTCCCACTTGTTGATTCTTCACCATAACATTAAATTTTTTATCTTTATGTTTGTAGCCTGAAATGTGGGAAAAGATTGAAAAATTCAAGGGGGCCAAATACTTTCACTGCACTGTATATAATGCTAAGCATGAAGAGCAGCTCGTTTGTGGCAGTGATGTGTCAGGACACGTTAAAGGTCTGCACAAAGCTTGTATGACAGCACGAGTCCCTGCGGTTCTGGACGCTGAGCTCTAGGCACTCTATGTTCCTCTGTATACCGCCCTTGTACAGTTCTGTATAGCAAAGATGTCTTACCCTAGAGGCAATGCATCTAGTTGAGAAAAAGCTAATGAAAAATGCCACAGTGTCTTCTTTTCTGTTGCATTTTATATGAATCCCACTGTAGCCTCTGTATAACCTGTATGAAATTTTAGGCATATGGGCTTACAGTAAGGGCCTTAGACTTCTATGATGGTCATATAACAGATCTATACAGCTTGTACAGAGAGAGAGATTGATATATAATACATGCGTTCTCACCGTAGGAAATGAGGCTCTGCCATGCACCGCAGTCAGTGGAGAGGTGGCTCCGCGTGCATGACTTACCCCCTTTCAATTTTTTTCTTCATGTAAACTATATTTTCATCTGCATCCAGTGTCCTCTGGGGAGGGAAGGGGCAACTATTGAGCATTGTTATGTCTTTGCTGTGTGTGGATCCTCAGGTTTGGGTATTTTCTTTGCCTTACGGATTCTCCAATATTGTCCATTGTAGACATTCAGCACTAGGTCTGAAGGCCCCGTCACACACAACGAAATCGCAAACAAGATTGTTGCTGAGTCACAGTTTCTTTGACATAGCAAAGATCTTGCCAGCGATCTTGTTATGTGTGACACCTACCAGCGATCAGGCCCCTGCTGTGAGATCGCTAGTCATTGCCGAATGGTCAGAACCATTTTTTTCAAAGGCGATGTCCTGCTGGGCAGGACTCATGGCTGAGTTTGACGCCTACCAACGACCTCCTAACAGGGTCCCAAAGCCCGCCGAGATCGTTATACAGGTCGCTCATTGTTACTGCGTCGTTGGTAAGGTCTGACTGTGTGACATCTCACCAGCGACCTCCTAGCGACTTATCAGCGATCCTTATCAGGTCGTATCGTTGTCGGGATCGCTTGTAGAGCTGGGTTCACACTAAGCGACAGCGACAACGACGTCGCTGTTAAGTCACCATTTTCTGTGACGTAACAGCGACCTTGTAAGTCGCTGTTATGATCACTGCTTAGCTGTCAAACACAGCAGAAGCAGCGATCATAACGTCGCTGTGCTACATGTGCAGAGAGCAGGGAGCCGCACTTAGCGCTGGCTCCTTGCTCTCCTAGGTACAGTACACATCGGGTTAATTAACCCAATGTGTACTGCAGCTACATGTCACAGTGCAGAGAGCAGGGAGCCGCGCACACTGCTTAGCGCTGGCTCCTTGCTCTCCTTGCTACAGTACACATCGGGTTAATTACCCGATGTGTACTGCAGCCACATGTGCACAGAGCAGGAGCCGGCACTGGCAGCAAGGGCGGAGGCTGGTAACGAAGGTAAATATCGGGTAACCAGGGAAAGGCCTTCCCTTGGTTACCCGATGTTTACGCTGGTTACAGCTTACCGCAGCTGCCAGACGCCGGCTCCTGCTCCCTGCTCGCTTCATTTCGTCGCTCTCTCGCTGTCACACACAGCGATCTGTGCGTCACAGCGGGAGAGTGACGACCAAAAAATGAAGCTGGACATTCAGCAACGACCGGCGACCTCACAGCAGGGGCCAGGTCGTTGTCGCTGGCGCTGTGTGTGACACCAGCTTAAGTCGTTGTGTGTGACTGGGCCTTAATTTACAATGACCTTGATAAGATTAATGTTGCTGAGTCAGTGATCCGCAAGTTGACTCAGGATAATCAAAAGTTGGACGATTGTTGCTCCCAGTTCAGACGTTGGTTAGTGGACACCACATGGAATGGTCTAGCTCTCTGCAGTCAGTTTTGTCAGGGACTTCTAGTAAGATCAGAGAATGATAGATTATAATCCCTCCCCGTGTTTACTGGAGGAGGCAATGTCACTGGCTATTCATTTAGATAGACATTTTGGGGATAAGGCCACATTTAAGGGTGTGTCAGTTACTCTTTCCCTCATTAAGGGACAGGAACAAACCTATGCAAATTGGTGCCTGCCGAGAATCCAAGGAGGGAACTGAACTGGGAAGCCCTGCTAACTTTTGCTTGTACTGTGGTCATTCTGGTCATGTTATAACTCAGTGTTACAAGCAAAAGAACTAATATCTTAAAGGAAAAAACAAAAGGAATTTTAAGGTTTAAATACACAGGTTCTAAGGGGTACTTTGCACACTACGACATCGCAGCTGCGATGTCGGTGGGGTCAAATCGAAAGTGACGCACATCCGGCGTCGCTGACGATATCGTAGTGTGTAAATCGTTTTTGATGCTATTAACGAGCGCAAAAGCGTCGAAATCGTATCATCGTTGTAGCGTCGGTCATTTCCATAATTTCGGAAGGATGTTACGATGTTGTTCCTCGTTCCTGCGGCAGCACACATCGCTGTGTATGAAGCTGCAGGAGCGAGGAACATCTCCTACCTGCGTCCTACGGCTCACGCCGGCAATGCGGAAGGAAGGAGATGGGCGGGATGTTTACATCCCGCTCATCTCCGCCCCTCCGCTTCTATTGGCCGGCTGCCGTGTGATACCGCACGACTCACCCCCTTAGGAAGGAGGCGGTTCGCCGGCCAGAGCGACGTCGCAGGGCAGGTAAGTCCGTGTGAAGCTGCCGTAGCGATAATATTTGCTACGGAAGTTATCACAAGATATCGCAGCTGCGATGGGGGCGGGGACTATCGCGCTCGGCATCGCAAGCATCGGCCTGCGATGTCGTAGTGTGCAAAGTACGCCTTAGAGTCTCAAATTATCTCTCATGCATGCATCTGGGTTTTGTTTTTCTACGTGTGTCTTTTGAATACAAAATCTGGGTTTATTATCACCTCTGCATTTGTAGATTCAGGTAGAAATCGAAGGTATCTTCAGCTCACCTGCTACCCGGGCTGCTGGTCCTTGCGGGTGCCTGGGATCCACCGGTAAGTCCCAACCGGTTAAAGGTAATAAAAAGAAGAGGAAAAAGATCCGGCACAACCTCCTCTGAATAAAACATCCAAACTTTTATTAGCAAATATTAAAAAGATTCTATCCGTGAGAACAAAAGGAGGGTATTAACCCATGGAAACTTTACGCGTTTCGGACTTCCACATTAAAAGAAAAAAGAGTCCTTAGTCATAAGTGAACCATGTATACCACACGGCTACTAAAATAGACTGTCTCACTAGGCGGACCCAGAGGAAAAGCTGGTTATCACTAATTGCAAACAACTGGCAATGGGTGTTGACCATCATACATAATTACAAATAGTAAGTCAGCTAGGCAACATGCGGTTAAAAACCAAAATTGAAATTGAATACATGCCTATCAAATTAAGTATAAACAAACATATACATATATAATATCGGAAAAATTACTCCGACCAACCATATTAATGAAATCACATATATATATATATATATATATATAAATAAATGAACAAATGCACGTATGAGCAAACGATCAGATATAGAAAACAGCTTATATATGAGCATGTAAACAAATGGGCAAAAAACCCCATGAAAATGCATGTATGTGTCAAGAGGAAAATCCCCGATTGTAAGTACATGAATTCCAAAAAGTGTTCATGGACCATATAAAAAAAAATATATATATATATATATATATATATATATATATATATATATATATATATATTCATCCCCAAAAAAGAGAATTTTCGGCCCAATAGAATTCTTAAATCCAAATATAAATGCATTTTCATCCATGTGACCTGCTCACCTAGAAAAAATCATTCCACTGTCACAAGATTACTTATTTCAAACAAAATAAATACCAGCATTATAACCACATTATGGCAAACATATACTCATGCACTCCTTAAATAGAAGAGAAACTCCCCAACCAGATATGAGATAGCAGACAACACACCGAATGTCATCAGCAGGTAAAAAAAACATAAAATACCAGAGTCAAAAAATATACCGCAGATCCGAGCGATAATTAAAACCGCCAGGGTATCTTGAATCCAACCGCAGGATCCACTTGGCCTCGGCCAGGAAAAGAGCCTGAAACCAATCACCCCCACGGGGGGGTCTAGGCACAGACTCCACACCCGTGATTATCAGGGATGAAAAGTCTGCTGAATGACATTCGATGTAATGTCTGGTAAGACCAGACAATGAACGCTTCCTAACCAATGCTACATAATTTAAGGAGGTACTATCTAGGGCTGCTGACGGGATTCGGACATGTTCAGAGATCCTAGCCCTCAAAGCTCTTGAAGTGCAACCTACATAATTTTTGACGCATAATGTGCATGTGGCTACATAAACTACATGTGTCGAAGCACAATTAATAAAAGATCGAATGTTGAAAGAATCCCCACTATTGCTCAAAAAGGATTTGTTATTGCGCATGAAGCGACAAAGACCGCAACGATTAGATCCACATTTGTATGAGCCGGTGACATTCAACCAGGTTTTATTAGTTTTCTTGGAGGAAAACAGACTAGGAGCTACTAAATTACCAATGGTACAGGCTTTTCTGGCCACAATATTAATTCCCGGATGGAGGATCGTATTCAAGGTAGCATCCTGACACAAGAGGACAAAACGGTGGATAATTCGTTTTATCTGGAAAAAGTCGGTACTGAACGGGGTAGAAAAAGTAACCCGGTTTCTGGTGGTGGTCATTATTGAGCGATCCTTCAATAGATCAGATCTATTCCTGCTAGCTGCAATGGAAGTTGCTCTGTTAAGGACACGATTGGAATAACCCCTCTCACTCAGTCTATGCTTAATACGGGCGGCCTCATTATTATAAGACCCCTCCAATGAACATGACCGTTTCGCCCGCAAGAATTCCCCCACGGGTAAATTAAGCAAAGTGTGAGGCATATGGCAGCTGTCAGCATGAAGGGAGGTATTCCCACAAATAGGCTTTCTATACAGGGAAGAATGAATAACCCCAGATAATGGATCGCCAGACAGAAAGATGTCCAAAAAGGGGGCCGATTCCATGTGCAAGTTCATAATAAATCTCAAATTGAGAGAATTACCATTAAAATAAACATTAAGAGCCTCCATGGCCTGCTGGGGGGAATTGTGACCATCTACCCTAATATGTAGGGTAGATGGTCTCAATTCCCCCCATGCTGACAGCTGCCATATGCCTCACACTTTGCTTAATTTACCCGTGGGGGAATTCTTGCGGGCGAAACGGTCATGTTCATTGGAGGGGTCTTATAATAATGAGGCCGCCCGTATTAAGCATAGACTGAGTGAGAGGGGTTATTCCAATCGTGTCCTTAACAGAGCAACTTCCATTGCAGCTAGCAGGAATAGATCTGATCTATTGAAGGATCGCTCAATAATGACCACCACCAGAAACCGGGTTACTTTTTCTACCCCATTCAGTACCGACTTTTTCCAGATAAAACGAATTATCCAGCGTTTTGTTCCCCTCTTGTGTCAGGATGCTACCTTGAATACGATCCTCCATCCGGGGATTAATATTGTGGCCAGAAAAGCCTGTACCATTGGTAATTTAATAGCTCCTAGTCTGTTTTCCTCCAAGAAAACTAATAAAACCTGGTTGAATGTCACCGGCTCATACAAATGTGGATCTAATCGTTGCGGTCTTTGTCGCTTCATGCGCAATAACAAATCCTTTTTGAGCAATAGTGGGGATTCTTTCAACATTCGATCTTTTATTAATTGTGCTTCGACACATGTAGTTTATGTAGTGTGAGGTAGCAGCGTTGCTTGGGCAAAAACGTGAGGCAGTGAGGCAGCAGCGTGTTCACACCAACAGTCTATTTATTGTTGCAGCATAAATAGATCCAATTTCCCACTGTCAAAGTCTCTTCCGGATCACAGCCGGTGCATATAGACAAATTCTTTGCATCAAAAATCTTGTTACCTTAGGACCCCGTTAACCGCAGGGATCTGTGTAAGGTTCCTTCTAGGCTCACACTCTTGGCCTGTGTTCACTCCACACAGAGCCAGCCCAGCTCACACAGCATGTGTTAGCTTCACCAAGCCTGGCTCTCAACTGAGACACACCCTGCTGTGCTCTGCATGATTTTAAACGAAAATGCCGGACATGAGGATTGCTACAAAACCTGGACTGGGAGGAGGGATCTGTCTCCCTGTTACCCTTTGTGCTATACTCCCAGTAATAGCTATAGCAAACTCAGAGGGTTTCCAGACACATTCTGGGGGACACATAGCGGTCTTCAAATATTACCCCTGTCACTGCCTCACATATCCCCCCCCCTCAGTTCAAACGGGCGGGGATGAACTTTTGCCAACATACAGGGACCTCTGGACAGGGCATCCGCATTGCCCTGCAACCTACCAGCCCGGTGTTCCACAGAAAAGTGAAAGTTCTGTAAGGAGAGAAACCACCTGGTGACTCTAGCATTTCTCTCCTTAGCATTCCTCATCCAGACCAAAGGGGAGTGGTCTGTCACCAGGCGAAAGTGTCGCCCCAGCAGGTAGTAGCGTAGGGATTCCAGAGCCCATTTTATGGTCAGGCACTCCTTCTCCACTATGCTATAGTTCTTCTCTGCCGGGGTGAGTTTTCTACTCAAATAGGTGACCGGGTGCTCTTCTCCTTCTACCTCCTGGGACAGAACTGCACCCAGACCCACCTCGGAGGCATCTGCCTGTACTATAAACTCCTTTTGAAAGTCAGGGTTGACAAGGACAGGCTGACCACATAGGACAACCTTTAGCGCCTGAAAGGCTTCCTCTGCTTGTGTATTCCAGTGGACCATAACCGACTTCTTCCCCTTTAAGAGATCGGTCAAAGGCGCCGACCTTCCAGCAAAATTGGGTATGAATCGTCGGTAATACCCCATTATACCCAGAAAGGCTCTTACCTGTTTTGTGGTAAGGGGACGAGGCCAGTTTTGAATGGCTTCGATTTTGTTTACTTGTGGCTTGATAACCCCTTGGCCTATCACATACCCCAAGTAACGGGCTTCTTTGAGACCCATAGCACATTTGCTTGGATTCGCCGTCAGACCAGCAGCTCTGAGCGAATCCACTACCGCTTGTACCTGAGATAAGTGGGTGCTCCAGTCACTGCTATAGATGATGATGTCATCCAAATATGCGGAGGCATATGGTTGATGGGGTTCTAACACTATGTCCATTAATCTCTGAAACGTGGCCGGAGCCCCATGTAAGCCAAATGGCAAGACGACATAGTGATAGAGCCCCCCTGGCGTGACAAAAGCGGTCTTTTCTTTTGCCGCCTCTGTCAGCGGCACCTGCCAGTAACCTTTAGTGAGATCGAGAGTCGTGAAGTACTGGGCCCGTCCCAGTCTCTCTATCAGCTCGTCGACCCTGGGCATGGGATACATATCAAATTTCGAAACCTCATTTAACTTTCGGAAGTCATTACAGAATCTTAAAGAACCGTCTGGTTTCGGGATCAGCACAATGGGACTGGCCCATTCGCTCGTGGATTTTTCAATAACCCCTAGTTGGAGCATCTTTTTTACCTCCTCCGCAATGGCTTGCCTACGAGCCTCTGGTACCCGGTATGGCCTCAGGCGTACCCTTACTTGAGGCTCGGTGACAATATCATGGTGGATTACGGTTGTTCGGCCGGGTAGGCTTGAGAACACATCCGTATTCTGCTGCACTAACCTCAGAGACTCCTGTCTCTGCTGTTTTGAGAGAGAATCCCCTATCCTCACTCCCAATTCATCATCAGGGGACTCCTCCTTTGTTGTTGTCAAGGCTCCTGAAAAGGTTAGGTCCAACGTTACGTCAGCCACCATACATTCCGTCTTTCCACGCCTTCAGCAGGTTTACATGGTAGATTTGCTCTGGTTTTCTTCTACCTGGCTGATACACCTTATAGTTTACTTCCCCCACTTTCTCCCGGATCTCATAGGGACCTTGCCATTTGGCTAAGAACTTACTTTCTGCAGTAGGTATTAGGACTAAGACACGATCTCCCGGTTTAAAAGACCTGATGGAGGCCTTTCTATTATACTGAGTACTTTGGGCTGCCTGAGCATCCAGCAAATGCTCTTTAACAATGGGCATTATTGCCGTGATACGATCCTGCATACCCATAACGTATTCCACTGTGCTTTTGTGAGGGGTGGGCTCCTGTTCCCAAGTTTCCTTAACTATATCCAGCAGTCCCCGCGGATGTCTGCCATACAGTAACTCAAATGGCGAGAACCCGGTGGAAGATTGTGGGACCTCGCGGATAGCGAACATTAAATAGGGCAATAACATGTCCCAATCTTTCCCCTCTTTGGAGACCACCTTTTTCAACATAGCCTTCAGAGTTTTATTAAAACGTTCCACTAGACCATCAGTCTGGGGATGGTACACTGACGTGCGTAGCTGCTTGATCTGGAGGAGTTTGCACAGTTCCTTTGTAATTTTAGACATAAAGGGAGTGCCCTGATCGGTCAGGATTTCTTTGGGTAACCCCACGCGACAGAACATAGCAAACAACTCCCGAGCAATAAGCCTCGCCGAGGTGTGACGTAGTGGAATGGCCTCCGGATAACGTGTCGCGTAATCCATCACTACCAGGATGTGCTGGTGACCACGGGCTGATTTTACAATGGGTCCGATCAGATCAATAGCAATCTGCTCAAAAGGCACCTCTATAATGGGTAAAGGTATCAGAGGACTACGGAAACGGTGCGTTGGTGCGGTCAACTGACAAACTGGGCAGGACTCACAGAACCTCTTAATTTCTGCGCCGACCCCTGGCCAGTAAAACCGCTGAAACATGCGTTCCCGCGTTTTCTATTCACCTAGGTGCCCACTCATTAGGTGGTTATGAGCCAATTCCAAGGTCTGACGGCGGTACGGCTGAGGGACCACCAACTGTTCCACTATTTCCCCCCGGATTGTATCAACCCGATAGAGCAACTCTCGCTTTAGAGCCATGTAGGGAGTTTCCAGCCTGGCACCAGGCCGCTGGGGTACCCCATCAATTACCTGTACATTTCCACGTCCAGGAGCCAATGTGGGGTCCCGGAGCTGTGCTGTTGCGAAATTATCTGGAGACACGTTCAACTCCGGGATTGCCTAGGGTGGCTCAACCTCTCCTGCCATTACCTCTAGGGGGAACCTGGCAGGGTTACACTCTGTCCCTATACTGGTGACCCCTACGGCAGGTATCCCTGAGTCGGGATCGTCCGGCTCAGGGCCTGGTTCAATCATACACCTCGGAGGGCTAGGTCGCCTCCCACATAATGTCCAGAACAGGGGCAAGTCTCTTCCCAAAATAACAGCATATGGAAGTCTTTTTATCACCCCCACTTCATGTTGAACCTCTCCACACGAGGTAGCAATGGTGACCCTTTCCATAGGGTATTCACGTAGGTCGCCATGAATACAAAGTACCCCTACTTTATGTCCCGTAGGGTTTTCCCCGGAGACCAAGGAGGCATGTACAAGAGTCACTACACTTCCTGAGTCCAACAAAGCCTCTGCTGTATAGCCATTAACACGTACTTTGCAGAGATGGGGCTCCTCCCCCATAGTAACAGTGCTTACGGTACAAACAGTATGGGCATACATTGATACCCGGCGAGCGTACCGGCAGTCCATGGGTTCTGATGTGAGTGGGCACTGTGCCATCACATGCCCGAGCTGATGGCACCGCCAGCACATAACAGCAGAGGTGTCCCTGTTTCGGGTGTCTGACTTTGGGGAACCGGGACTCCGGCTGACCTTAGTCTGGGGTTTGCTCTCTGCCAGGGCTGAAGACGGGGCAGCACCCGAGGAGGGACGGGAGTCTTTTACCAACTGTGAAGGGGGCGTATCCCTACGGAGTGCCCGCCGTGAGTCCCGGACCAACTCCTGGGTAGCTGTGTGGCGTTCCACCAAATTCACTAGCTGGTCTAGGGTACCGGGGTCCCCCTGTCCCACCCACCGTTGAATGGGGGCTGGCAAAGTCCGCACAAACCGTTCAATCACCACCCGCTCAATCATCTGTCCGGGGTTCAAGGTCTCCGGCTGCAGCCATTTTTTTACAAGGTCCAGTAAGACATGGGCCTGTGAGCGTGCAGGTTTTCCCTCCTCAAAGGACCACTGATTCACTCGTTGGGCCCGGAGATAAGTGTTAACCCCCATTCGTGCAAGGATCTCACCTTTCAGTGTGCTATAGTCCTTGGCATCCTCCGTGCTGAGATCCAGGTAGGCTTTTTGGGGTTCACCTACCAAGAACGGGGCCACGACATCAGTCCAACGGTCGATAGACAATTTCTCTCGCTCAGCGGTCCTCTCAAACACGGAGAGAAAGGCTTCTGGGTCATCCTCTGCACTCATCTTCGTAAGTGCTGCCCTTACTCTGTCCTGGGCCGCAGGAAGGACTGGATGACCTGGAGTTACCGCTGGGAGCGCTTCTCGCAGAGCAGAAAGCTGCTTAGTCAACAAGCTGTTTGTCTCCTGTTGCTGAACTAACGCCCGCTGGAGCTGGACATTGGTTTGTTGCTGCTGAGCATTAGCCTGTTGCTGCTGAGCATTAGCCTGTTGCTGTTGTGCACTGGTTTGTGCAAAAGCCTGCTGTAGTTGAGCAGTAGACTGGGCCAGCTGCTTTACAAGATCCTCCATAGTGGCTGCTGAGTTAAACTGTAACTTTGCAGGCTTGATCATAAACATGTGAAAACTGGGTTGTTGCCCCTAGCAACCAGGCTGCAACGCCTGTAAGCTTCGTGGACCCGCCGATCCACCGCAAACAGTCAGTAAAAAATGTTTTTTTTTTTGTTTTTTTTTCCCGGGTAAGTACCTCTTAGGCCATTGCCCTTAGCAACCAGGCTGCCATGCCCGCATTCTCCACCATAATGTGAGGTAGCAGCGTTGCTTGGGCAAAAACGTGAGGCAGTCAGGCAGCAGCGTGTTCACACCAACAGTCTATTTATTGTTGCAGCATAAATAGATCCAATTTCCCACTGTCAAAGTCTCTTCCGGATCACAGCCGGTGCATATAGACAAATTCTTTGCATCAAAAAGTCTTGTTACCTTAGGACCCCGTTAACCGCAGGGATCTGTGTAAGGTTCTCCTAGGCTCACACTCTTGGCCTGTGTTCACTCCACACAGAGCCAGCCCAGCTCACACAGCATGTGTTAGCTTCACCAAGCCTGGCTCTCAACTGAGACACACCCTGCTGTGCTCTGCATGATTTAAACGAAAATGCCGGACATGAGGATTGCTACAAAACCTGGACTGGGAGGAGGGATCTGTCTCCCTGTTACCCTTTGTGCTATACTCCCAGTAATAGCTATAGCAAACTCAGAGGGTTTCCAGACACATTCTGGGGGACACATAGCGGTCTTCAAATATTACCCCTGTCACTGCCTCACAGTAGCCACATGCACATTATGCGTCAAAAATTATGTAGGTTGCACTTCAAGAGCTTTGAGGGCTAGGATCTCTGAACATGTCAGAATCCCGTCAGCAGCCCTAGATAGTACCTCCTTAAATTATGTAGCATTGGTTAGGAAGCGTTCACTGTCTGGTCTTACCAGACATTACATCGAATGTCATTCAGCAGACTTTTCATCCCTGATAATCACGGGTGTGGAGTCTGTGCCTAGACCCCCCCGTGGGGGTGATTGGTTTCAGGCTCTTTTCCTGGCCGAGGCCAAGTGGATCCTGCGGTTGGATTCAAGATACCCTGGCGGTTTTAATTATCGCTCGGATCTGCGGTATATTTTTTGACTCTGGTATTTTATGTTTTTTTTACCTGCTGATGACATTCGGTGTGTTGTCTGCTATCTCATATCTGGTTGGGGAGTTTCTCTTCTATTTAAGGAGTGCATGAGTATATGTTTGCCATAATGTGGTTATAATGCTGGTATTTATTTTGTTTGAAATAAGTAATCTTGTGACAGTGGAATGATTTTTTCTAGGTGAGCAGGTCACATGGATGAAAATGCATGTATATTTGGATTTAAGAATTCTATTGGGCCGAAAATTCTCTTTTTTGGGGATGAATATATATATATATATATTTTTTATATGGTCCATGAACACTTTTTGGAATTCATGTACTTACAATCGGGGATTTTCCTCTTGACACATACATGCTTTTTCATGGGGTTTTTTGCCCATTTGTTTACATGCTCATATATAAGCTGTTTTCTATATCTGATCGTTTGCTCATACGTGCATTTGTTCATTTATTTATATACAGTTAGGTCCAGAAATATTTGGACAGTGACACAATTTTCGCGAGTTGGGCTCTGCATGCCACCACATTGGATTTGAAATGAAACCTCTACAACAGAATTCAAGTGCAGATTGTAACATTTAATTTGAAGGTTTGAACAAAAATATCTGATAGAAATTGTAGGAATTGTACACATTTCTTTACAAACACTCCACATTTTAGGAGGTCAAAAGTAATTGGACAAATAAACCAAACCCAAACAAAATATTTTTATTTTCAATATTTTGTTGCGAATCCTTTGGAGGCAATCACTGCCTTAAGTCTGGAACCCATGGACATCACCAAACGCTGGGTTTCCTCCTTCTTAATGCTTTGCCAGGCCTTTACAGCCGCAGCCTTCAGGTCTTGCTTGTTTGTGGGTATTTCCGTCTTAAGTCTGGATTTGAGCAAGTGAAATGCATGCTCAATTGGGTTAAGATCTGGTGATTGACTTGGCCATTGCAGAATGTTCCACTTTTTTGCACTCATGAACTCCTGGGTAGCTTTGGCTGTATGCTTGGGGTCATTGTCTATCTGTACTATGAAGCGCCGTCCGATCAACTTTGCGGCATTTGGCTGATCTGGGCTGAAAGTATATCCCTGTACACTTCAGAATTCATCCGGCTACTCTTGTCTGCTGTTATGTCATCAATAAACACAAGTGACCCAGTGCCATTGAAAGCCATGCATGCCCATGCCATCACGTTGCCTCCACCATGTTTTACAGAGGATGTGGTGTGTCTTGGATCATGTGCCGTTCCCTTTCTTCTCCAAAGTTTTTTCTTCCCATCATTCTGGTACAGGTCGATCTTTGTCTCATCTGTCCATAGAATACTTTTCCAGAACTGAGCTGGCTTCATGAGGTGTTTTTCAGCAAATTTAACTCTGGCCTGTCTATTTTTGGAATTGATGAATGGTTTGCATCTAGATGTGAACCCTTTGTATTTACTTTCATGGAGTCTTCTCTTTACTGTTGACTTAGAGACAGATACACCTACTTCACTGAGAGTGTTCTGGACTTCAGTTGATGTTGTGAACGGGTTCTTCTTCACCAAAGAAAGTATGCGGCGATCATCCACCACTGTTGTCATCCGTGGACGCCCAAGCCTTTTTGAGTTCCCAAGCTCACCAGTCAATTCCTTTTTTCTCAGAATGTACCCGACTGTTGATTTTGCTACTCCAAGCATGTCTGCTATCTCTCTGATGGATTATTTCTTTTTTTTCAGCCTCAGGATGTTCTGCTTCACCTCAATTGAGAGTTCCTTAGACCGCATGTTGTCTGGTCACAGCAACAGCTTCCAAATGCAAAACCACACACCTGTAATCAACCCCAGACCTTTTAACTACTTCATTGATTACAGGTTAACGAGGGAGACGCCTTCAGAGTTAATTGCAGCCCTTAGAGTCCCTTGTCCAATTACTTTTGGTCCCTTTAAAAAGAGGAGGCTATGCATTACAGAGCTATGATTCCTAAACCCTTTCTCTGATTTGGATGTGAAAACTCTCATATTGCAGCTGGGAGTGTGCACTTTCAGCCCATATTATATATATAATTGTATTTCTGAACATGTTTTTGTAAACAGCTAAAATAACAAAACTTGTGTCACTGTCCAAATATTTCTGGACCTAACTGTATATATGTGATTTCATTAATATGGTTGGTCGGAGTAATTTTTCCGATATTATATATGTATATGTTTGTTTATACTTAATTTGATAGGCATGTATTCAATTTCAATTTTGGTTTTTAACCGCATGTTGCCTAGCTGACTTACTATTTGTAATTATGTATGATGGTCAACACCCATTGCCAGTTGTTTGCAATTAGTGATAACCAGCTTTTCCTCTGGGTCCGCCTAGTGAGACAGTCTATTTTAGTAGCCGTGTGGTATACATGGTTCACTTATGACTAAGGACTCTTTTTTCTTTTAATGTGGAAGTCCGAAACGCGTAAAGTTTCCATGGGTTAATACCCTCCTTTTGTTCTCACGGATGGAATCTTTTTAATATTTGCTAATAAAGTTTGGATGTTTTATTCAGAGGAGGTTGTGGCGGATCTTTTTCCTCTTCTTTGTAGATTCAGGCTCCACCTTAGATCTCATTGACAGTGATTTTGCTATTGAATGTGGGCACAGTATTTCTACTCTCTAAAATCCTATTCAGGTGTAAGTTATTGATAATTCTCCCCTTGCTCAAAGTCATGTTTCTTTTAAGGTCAAGAATGGGGGCATGAAGGTGGGAGAGTTACACACAGAATCCATTTTTCTTGTGGTCCTTCCTTCTTTACCTGCTAAACTGGTGTTGGGTATGCCCTTGTTGGTTAAACACAATCCTACCATCAATCCTCCCCCAGATAAAATCTTGGGGGAAATTTTGTTCCTACAGGTGCTTATCCATGTCCTTGGCATTTGTGAGATCTCATCTTCCTGGATATATTCAGGATTTTGAGGATGTGTTTCTGAGACCCGCAACACACATCCGTTTAATTTGTATGTGTGCGGTACGTATTTGCACAAACCGGAGACCCATGTTATTCAATGGTAGATGGCACACACACGTAAAATCACACGGAACGTGTGTCCGTGTGGTAAGTACGTGTGTGCGCTTTTCTACACGGACGACATGTCCGTTTTTGGCCGGCAGCACGCAGGCACGGACCCGCTTTAGTCTATGGGTCCGTGCCTGCACGGACCGCACACGGAATATGTCCGTGTTCAGCACGTATCGTCCGTGTCCGTTTTTAATCACAAAATCTGAAACACTTGTTACCAATCTATCAGGTCAATTGAAGGCAAACAACAACACCAGGATCTCATGATGAATGATTAACAACGTTAATTGGGTAAGAATACGGGCCTTTAAAAACGGACAGCACACGGACTGCACACGTACGTATTTTATGTCAATACGGACATTCCATACGCACACACAGCTCGCATAAGCCATCACACGGATGCCATACGTACCGGAGAAACGCCCCTAAAAAACGGAACACGGACCCGAAAAACGGACCATAAGACACGTACGTTATTTTTGCGGAAGTGTGTTTAAGGCCTGAGGCTGAGTGTGAAGTTCTCTGTCCGCATTGGTCATATGATTGCACGATCAATTCCATACCAGGTGGTAAAATGCCTGTGTCTGGTGTTTAATTTCTCTTCCAGAAAGAGATGCCTTGAAAGAAGTATATCCAAAACAGTCTGGTCCATGGGTATATACGACCATCCACCTCTCCAGTAGCCATGGAGTTTTTCTTTGTTAAGAAAAAAGATGGACGTTTGCATCCATGCTTGGATTTTAGAGAGATTTAGGCCCTGTGTGCACTTGCCGTTTTTTGCCGCAGATTTCCTGCGGTTTTGCTGCATGTTTCGCTGCATGTTATGTTCATAACATCTCTGCAGTGATTCACCAGCAAAATCTATGGGAAAAAAAAATGCTGTGCGCACTATGCGGATTTTGACAGCTGCATGTTTTGCTGCGGGATTCCAGCAGCAAAAACAATTGCATGTCACTTCTTTTCCGCACGTCGCTGCGGGATTTCACTCCATTGACTGCCATGTAATCGTGAAATCCCGCAGGGAATAACGCAGGCAGCAAATTCTGTGCAGTTCATTGCGTTTTCCTGCGTTATTCCCTCCGGTATTTCGCGGTTTACCTGCGGTAATGTTCATCGCTGCCCTGCGGTTTGCAAGGAAGTGATGTCATTATGACAGGAAGAGGAGGCGGAGCAGAGTAAACACACACACACACACACAGACATCACAGACACACACACAGACATAGAATACACACCGAGACATAGCACACACACATTGCACTCACACACAGACATATACAGTCAGGGCCAGAAATATTTGGACAGTGACACAAGTTTTGTTATTTTAGCTGTTTACAAAAACATGTTCAGAAATACAATTATATATATAATATGGGCTGAAAGTGCACACTCCCAGCTGCAATATGAGAGTTTTCACATCCAAATCGGAGAAAGGGTTTAGGAATCATAGCTCTGTAATGCATAGCCTCCTCTTTTTCAAGGGACCAAAAGTAATTGGACAAGGGACTCTAAGGGCTGCAATTTACTCTGAAGGCGTCTCCCTCGTTAACCTGTAATCAATGAAGTAGTTAAAAGGTCTGGGGTTGATTACAGGTGTGTGGTTTTGCATTTGGAAGCTGTTGCTGTGACCAGACAACATGCGGTCTAAGGAACTCTCAATTGAGGTGAAGCAGAACATCCTGAGGCTGAAAAAAAAGAAAAAATCCATCAGAGAGATAGCAGACATGCTTGGAGTAGCAAAATCAACAGTCGGGTACATTCTAAGAAAAAAGGAATTGACTGGTGAGCTTGGGAACTCAAAAAGGCCTGGGCGTCCACGAATAACAACAGTGGTGGATGATCGCCGCATACTTTCTTTGGTGAAGAAGAACCCGTTCACAACATCAACTGAAGTCCAGAACACTCTCAGTGAAGTAGGTGTATCTGTCTCTAAGTCAACAGTAAAGAGAAGACTCCATGAAAGTAAATACAAAGGGTTCACATCTAGATGCAAACCATTCATCAATTCCAAAAATAGACAGGCCAGAGTTAAATTTGCTGAAAAACACCTCATGAAGCCAGCTCAGTTCTGGAAAAGTATTCTATGGACAAATGAGACAAAGATCAACCTGTACCAGAATGATGGGAAGAAAAAAGTTTGGAGAAGAAAGGGAACGGCACATGATCCAAGGCACACCACATCCTCTGTAAAACATGGTGGAGGCAACGTGATGGCATGGGCATGCATGGCTTTCAATGGCACTGGGTCACTTGTGTTTATTGATGACATAACAGCAGACAAGAGTAGCCGGATGAATTCTGAAGTGTACAGGGATATACTTTCAGCCCAGATTCAGCCAAATGCCGCAGAGTTGATCGGACGGCGCTTCACAGTACAGATGGACAATGACCCCAAGCATACAGCCAAAGCTACCCAGGAGTTCATGAGTGCAAAAAAGTGGAACATTCTGCAATGGCCAAGTCAATCACCAGATCTTAACCCAATTGAGCATGCATTTCACTTGCTCAAATCCAGACTTAAGACGGAAAGACCCACAAACAAGCAAGACCTGAAGGCTGCGGCTGTAAAGGCCTGCCAAAGCATTAAGAAGGAGGAAACCCAGCGTTTGGTGATGTCCATGGGTTCCAGACTTAAGGCAGTGATTGCCTCCAAAGGATTCGCAACAAAATATTGAAAATAAAAATATTTTGTTTGGGTTTGGTTTATTTGTCCAATTACTTATGACCTCCTAAAATGTGGAGTGTTTGTAAAGAAATGTGTACAATTCCTAAAATTTCTATCACATATTTTTGTTGAAACCTTCAAATTAAACGTTACAATCTGCACTTGAATTCTGTTGTAGAGGTTTCATTTCAAATCCAATGTGGTGGCATGCAGAGCCCAACTCGCGAAAATTGTGTCACTGTCCAAATATTTCTGGACCTAACTGTAGAATACACATACAAATCAAACGGACATATAAGAAAAAAAACACCTGGGCTCCGCCGTATTTTTACCGTCCAGCCGAGATAAGCACACAGCGGCGGCCCGGTATTCTCAGGCTGGGGAGGGCGAGGGCCAGGGTTACTGTCCCCCCCCCTCCCACAGCCGAGAATATCAGCCCGCAGCTGCCCCGAGACTGTCGCATCCATTATGCGGCAGTCCCGGAGTGTCCTGACTCTTCCAGATGCCGTGATGCGGTGGTGATCAGGGTAATAAAAGGAGTTAATGGCAGTGGATCGCCGCCACTAAGTCCAGGCTTGATCATGGCAGCGTCTATGAGACAGCTGACATGATCAACCCGTAAGTAAAGTGAAAAAAACACACACCGAAAAATCCTTTATTTTAAATAAAACACAAAAAAGCCCCTGGTTCACCCCTTTATTAAACCCCCCCCTCCCCGAAACACACCGCTCCGGCGTAATCCACGTCCTCTGATGCTTGCATCCAGCCGCGACTGACACACAGCGCTGAATGCAGCCTCGTAACGAGACAGCAGAGGTAACCACAGGGCATTTCCCACGGCCAGTAATGTGAACAACACATTACCGCTCGGGAGAAATGCAGCATGTGCTCACAGGGACTCTATCTATCTATCCCTCTATCTGTCCTTCTATCTATTCTTCTATCTGTCTATTTATCTATTTATCTGTCTGCTATCTATCTCAGAAGGAAATTACTTTTTTTTTTCTTTTTTTTTCAATGTGCTTTATTGCATTGAATGCATTAAAGCACATGTACCAACCCGCATGCGGCAAAACCGCGGCAATACCGCGAACAATACCGCTGTAAAACCGCAGCAAACCGCATGCGGTTTTCGGGTGCGGTTTGCCGCAGTTTTTTACCGCGGGTGCGGTAATCTTTCAGACCCTGCTGAATTTTCTTAAGAACATTCCGTTATCCAGTACGCACAGGACCTAATAAGATCATTGTTTGCAATCTATATCCTTTACCTCTAATGTCTGCTTTACACGCTTCAATAAATCTTTCAATCCGTCGTCGGGGTCAAGTTGTAAGTGACGCACATCCTGCATCGTTCGTGACGTGTTTGCGTGTGACACCTACGTGCAATCAAGATTGAACGAACATACGGTGATCGCATACACGTCGTTTATTCCTCATACATTGGACGTTTTGTTGTATGAACCTAGTCAATTGAAACGTGTGACATCCCTCATACGATTTTGATGTCTGAGGCTATGTGCGCAGGTGTGCGCTCTGCACCGCAGCTTAAAAAAGGTCTGCTTCAGAGCGCAGCTGAAAAGCTGCGTTCTGAAGCACCTCACAATGTCTGTCATTCACTAATCTCTGTCAGTCCGTCACTATCTCTGTCCCTCTCTCTCTGTCCATGTCAGTCTATCCCCCTCTCTCATATACTCACCGATCCCCGATCCCCGGCTCTGCACGGCATTCACACTGCTCCGGCGGCTTTTACTGTTTTGAAAAAGCCGGCCGCCCATTAAACAATCTCGTATTCCCTGCTTTCTCCGCCCACCGGCGCCTATGATTGGTTACAGTGAGACACGCCCCCACGCTGAGTGACAGGTGTCACACTGCACCCAATCACAGCAGCCGGTGGGCGTGTCTATACTGTGCAGTGAAATAAATAATTAAATAATTAAAAAAAATGGCGTGCGGTCCCCCCAATTTTAAAACCAGCCAGATAAAGCCATACGGCTGAAGGCTGGTATTCTCAGGATGGGGAGCTCCACGTTATGGGGAGCCCCCCAGCCTAACAATATCAGCCAACAGCCGCCCAGAATTGCCGCATACATTAGATGCGACAGTTCTGGGACTGTACCCGGCTCTTCCCGATTTGCCCTGGTGCGTTGGCAAATCGGGGTAATAAGGAGTTATTGGCAGCCCATAGCTGCCAATAAGTCCTAGATTAATCATGTCAGGCGTCTATGAGACACCCTCCATGATTAATCTGTAAATTACAGTAAATAAACACACACGCCCGAAAAAATCCTTTATTAGAAATAAAAAACACAAACATATACCCTGGTTAACCACTTTAATCAGCCCCAAAAAGCCCTCCATGTCCGGCGTACTCCAGGATGGTCCAGCGTCGCTTCCAGCGCTGCTGCATGGAGGTGACCGGAGCTGCAGAATACACCGCCGCTGCTCCGGTCACCTCCACACAGCAACTGAAGACAGCCGCGCGATCAGCTGAGCTGTCACTGAGGTTACCCGCTGTCACTGGATCCAGCGGTGGCCGCGGGTAACCTCAGTGACAGCTCAGCTGATCGCGCAACTCACCTCAGTTGCTGCGTGGAGGTGAGAGTAGCGGCGGTGAGTAGCGCGATCAGCTGAGCTGTCACTGAGGTTACCCGCGGCCACCGCTGCATCCACCGCTGGATCCAGTGACAGCGGGTAACCTCAGTGACAGCTCAGCTGATCGCGCGGCTGTCTTCATTAGCTGTGTGGAGGTGACCGGAGCGGCGGTGTCTTCTGCAGCTCCGGTCACCTCCATGCAGCAGCGCTGGATGCGACGCTGGACCATCCTGGAGTACGCCGGACATGGAGGGCTTTTTGGGGCTGATTAAAGTGGTTAACCAGGTGTTTTTTATTTCTAATAAAGGATTTTTTCGGGTGTGTGTGTTTATTTACTGTAATTTACAGATTAATCATGGAGGGTGTCTCATAGACGCCTGACATGATTAATCTAGGACTTATTGGCAGCTATGGGCTGCCAATAACTCCTTATTACCCCGATTTGCCAATGCACCAGGGCAAATCGGGAAGAGCCGGGTACAGTCCCAGAACTGTCGCATCTAATGTATGCGGCAATTCTGGGCGGCTGCTGACTGATATTGTTAGGCTGGGGGCTCCCCATAACGTGGAGCTCCCCATCCTGAGAATACCAGCCTTCAGCCGTATGGCTTTATCTGGCTGGTTTTAAAATTGGGGGGGACCGCACGCCGTTTGTTTTAATTATTTAATTATTTATTTCAGTGCACAGTATAGACACGCCCACCGGCTGCTGTGATTGGGTGCAGTGTGACACCTGTCACTCAGCGTGGGGGCGTGTCTCACTGTAACCAATCATAGGCGCCGGTGGGCGGGGAAAGCAGGGAATACGAGATTGTTTAATGGGCGGCCGGCTTTTTCAAAACAGTAAAAGCCGCCGGAGCAGTGTGAACGCCGTGCAGCGCCGGGGATCGGGGATCGGTGAGTATGAGAGAGGGCTGCTCAATTCAGTTACTCAGGAGTTTAGCGGTCACCGGTGAATCCTTCACAGGTGACCGCTAATCAGGACGCGACACAGACAGAGCCGCAGCATGACAATGAAGTCGGGTGAGGTTCACCCGAGTTCATTCTGACAGTGCGGCTCTGTCTGTGTCTGCTGTCATCTGCCATTCAGCTCTGCTACATGGCTGTCTGTGGCTGCTGTCAGCGGCCATGTAGCAGAGCTGAATGGCAGATGACATAGTAAAAACGCATCCCTACACATTACACACGGTTGGCAAGTCAATAAATAAAAAAAAATAAAAAAAAAAGGGTGCCCAATGCATACGTTACAGAACACATGATCTAAAGGATCGCACAAAAAATTGATCAATTTAACATAGACTACTAACGCACGTGTGACAGCAAATGAACGACCTACGTGCAATCTCATTCAATCGCATATGCGACCTGGGCGTGTCACATCGCATACGAGATCGCACACCTAATTGTAAGGTGTAAAGCTGGCTTTATATCTGACCTATTTAATCAACTAGCTGGAGCCAAATGGTTTCCCAAACTTCATCTTCGGGGCATATAACCTCATACAGATTCGGCAAGGTAATGACTGGAAAACCGCATTCAATACACCCGAGGGACACTTTGAAAATTTGGTGATGCTATTCTGTTTGACTAATGCACCAGCAGTTTTTCAGAACTTCATTAATTATATTTTTTTGCCCTCTGATAGGTAGGTAGATTTGTTGTGATTTATTTTGTTTGCATATTGATTTAGGCTCTGTGCGCACTAGACCAATTTACCCGCGGATTTACCCGCGGATTTGCCGCGGAAATTTCTTGAGAAATGTCTGCAATCTTTGTGCAGACATTTCCCAGCAAATCCTATGTGAAAAAAAAATAGCTGTGCGCACACTGCGGATTTTTCTCAAGAAATTTCCTTGAGAAGAATTTCTTGAGAAAAGTTCTTGAGAAAATGAGCATGTCAATTCTTTTCCGCAGGTACCCTGCGGATTTCGGCAGTAAAGCCTGCAAAATCCGCAGGGAACAACCTGCGGGAAAATCGCGGCTAATCCGCGGCAAATCCGCATGCGGATTTGGTGCGGATTTTTTTCCGGAGGTCCGGAAATCTTCCACTCCCAGAAGTTTCTCAAGAAATTTTCTTGAGAAACTTCACATTTCTAGTGCGCACAAAGCCTTACTCTTGTTCTCGTGAGGTGCATCATGAGCATGTTAAACAGGCTCTTCAGATTCTTTGTGACTATCATTTATTTGCCAAACTGGAGAAATGTCAATTTGAGGCTCAACAGGTACATTTTTAGGGTTATTTGGTTTCTTCATCGGGGTTTCAGATGGACCCAGTAAAGGTACAGGTCATCCTGGATTGGGTACATACCACTAACCTTACAACTTTGTAGATATTCTTAGGTTTCGCTAATTGCTATTGTAAGTTCATCAAGAATTTCTAAGTTATTGTAAAGCCTTTTAGTGATCTGAATTTACATAAATAATAACCAGCAGCTTCCACAAATGTGAACAGGCGCCAACTGAAAAAAACAATATAACTACAAAAGCATATTCAGTGTCACTCAATAATATAAGGGTACATTGGCATTGCATTACTGCTATAAGGATATTGGACAAAAATACATAGCTAATGTGAAAAATGAGTAAAAAGACACTCATGCAGCCCCAAACCATGACACTGCCTCCACCATACTTGACTGTAAGCAAAAGACACGTCACGGGGGCGCCAATGTCGGCGGAGAATGACGCAGTTCCTGCTGGAGAGCGTTAATCCCGCTGTCAGAGATTGACAGTGGGATTTATCTAGTTAAAAGGCTTGCGGCTGTCTTTGATCCCCCCCCCCCCCCCGCGCGCATCTGTTTTGCTGATCAGATCAGCCGAAATGTGTGGGGAAACATGGGGGCTTGAAGGGACACACACGATCTATGATGTACCACTATGTAATAGGTTGTGAAGGGGGTTAATAGCTGTATGTTGAGTTATTTAGAGGGCACTAAATTTACACTGTTATACAAGTCGTACACGGCCTACTTTACATTGTATCAAAGTGTCATATCTTCAGTGTTGTCCCATGAAAAGTTATAATAAAATATTTCCAGAGATATACTGGGTGTACTCACTTTTGTGACATACTGTATGTACAATATTTATTCTAACTTATCTTGTTAACATGTATTTTAGCATTTCCAGTATACAGCATCAGCAAGAACACTATAGGTCATCCTTATCATATCCTGTCTAGACGTCCTCCTCCATGAGCTGCTTATTTCACTGGTGTATCCCAACCTTTCTCAGCTCCCACACTCCCCTCTCCCAACATTGCAGCAGCTTGTGGTTTTTTCATGAAATTAAATCATTGAAGAAAAAAAACTAGTGTTTCATAATAAGCCCCCAAAAGTGGCATTTATATGATCTATAACATTGCTTCTATCTGGGAATTTTCATTGTGAACAGTTAGTACTCTGAAAATGGATATAGGTGGCACATCATAATGTCATGGGGTCCGTGTCTCCGCATATTGGACATGCCGGAACATCAATTTAGTGCTTTCTTCCTTTTTTTGAGGAAAATCCCTATATTTTTGACACTTGGCATCACAATATGTTTGATCCTGAACACATTTCCTAATTTCGTCTCGCTGTTTGTTACCATCATTGCGTATAAACGTCTAGTCCTAACCATGAGTCAGTCTGGACTCCGTGTGCTGGTAAATTTTGTTATTCAAGCCTGCGCTCAGTAAGGGCTGGGTCTTCTGCGCCTCTTTCCAGTCTGCATTCGTCACTCCAACAAACATACTTTTCTTCTTTGGCTGTGAACATTCTCCTGAGAGAAAATGAGTAAAGGGAGGGTGTTTGTGGACAGTCACATCTTGACAATGTAACCTGATTGAGAGTCTACTACGCAAACACTTGTACAGATATGATCATGTAACCTATTCTCTACAACAATACCCCCAGACGGCTGGGAGGACTCGTCTCCGACACCTCTAAACTATGATTAATGACTTTTGCGTTATCTGATTCTAATTGTATAACTACAACTGACTGTATATATACTGTAGGTCTACGCTCCACAATTTACAGATCATTTGTAAAGGAATGCTAAGGCTACGTTCACACATCAGTTTTTTGGCATCAGGCACAATCCGGCGTGTGCCTGATGCAACGGATCCGGCGCAGAATATGCAAAAACGGATGTGCCTGATCCTTTTTTTGGATGGATCCGGTATACTTGATCCGTCAAATAAACGGATCAGGCGCATCCATTTTTTGCATCCGTTTCGTCCGTTTTTTTGCTGGATCCGTTTTTTTCAATAAATTGGAGCATGCTCAGTTTAAAAAAACGGATCCGGTGGCCGCATCCGTTTTTTGCCGCATTGCGGCGGATCCGGCATCCATAGGCTTCCATTGTAAATCACGCCGTATCGTGCCGGATCCGGTGGGATACGTTTTTTTTTTTTCAGAGACAAAAAACGTTCAATGAGACGTTCCATCCGGCCGCCGTATTGAGTAATTATGCCGGATTTGTCAAAAGCCGAATGCAACGCAAGGCCATCAGGCACAATCCGGCGCTAATACAATTCAATGGGGATAAAAGAGATCCGGCGCCAGATCAGTTTTATCCGTTTTTTCCCGGATTGTGCCCGATGGAAAAAAAACTGATGTGTGAACGTAGCCTAAGTGAAAGCTGTCTGCTTAGAATAACTTTCCTTTTTGAAAATGATTGACAATCTTGCAAATATTTTCTATACCTTTTTTGTCATCGGGTTAAACAATAAACCATACGTAGTTAGGATTTAATTACTTTTTTCTAAATCTATTGGAGCCCCTCTGGTACTATGGCACCAAGGTGGCTGCCTGTTGTGCCTATCCCAAGTCCTTTTAACATATGCATATCAAATTGCCCCAGAATCCAAAAGCTTTGTGTATTCTCTCTTATCTGGACGAGTGCCCAACAATATAAGAGATCTACAACAATTGGAAAGATTGGATTGTTGCAATCTCATTTAGGCTCTTGTCCATTTATCTTTTCCGTTTGTTTGTTCCCTTTATAACAGAAAAATGGAATTAGAATCCTGAGCAGTCCTGTGCCAAACAGAAGAGCCCCCAATTGATTTCCACTTTGTGCAGAATTTTTAGGCAATGAGTATTTTGACCATATCGCAGATTTTCCAGCCCCAAGCTGCTCAATGCTTATTGGATAAAGCAGATCAGGTGTTGTGTATTTGTGTAATTAGGATGGTGAGATCTAAAGGTACCGTCACACATAACGAGATCACTAGCGAGATCACTGCTGAGTCACTGATTCTGTGACACAGTAGCGATCTCGTTATGTGTGACACCTACCAGTGATCAGGTGCCGGTCGTTGCCGAATGGTCCAGGCCATTTTCTTCAAAGGCGATGTCCTGCTGGGCAGGTCACATCGCTGTGTTTGACGCTGTGTGACAGGGTCACAGTGACTGCCGAGATCGTTATACAGGTCACTACTGCGACCTGTATTGTTCCTGCATCGTTGGTAAGGTGTGACTGTGTGACATCTCACCAGCGACCTTCCAGCGACTTACCAGTGATCCCTATCAGGTCGCATCGTTTTCGGGATTGTTGGTAAGTCGCTGTGTGTGACTGGGCCTTAAGGCTACATAACACTATCAGAATTATTTGGCAGCTTGTTTTCCTCAAGCAAAATGGGCCAAAAAAAAGATTAACTGACTCTGAAAAGTCAAAATGTGTTAAATCATGATTAGTGATGGGCGAACCCGGACTGTAAGGGTATGTGCCCACTATCAGGACTCTCTGCATCAGGGATGCAGCAGGACCTGACCCTCGGGGCCATGCGTGTCCTCTGCAGGAGACCGCAGCTGCTTGTACCCATGATCAGGGTTCCGTGCGCTGTGGTCTCTCTCTTGTGTTCTCCCTACGGAGGATGCATGCGAATCCACAGCAAACAATTGACATGCTGCGGTCTGGAAAGACGCACCGCAGATCAGTGTTTGCTGCGGAAAAACAAGCACAGTGGGCACGGGATTTCTAGAAATCCCATCCACTGTGCTTGTATTGTACGACGCTGCAATTTGGACGCAGCGAAAACACACTACATCCAAAATGCTGCAACCACGATCGTGTGCACGCAGCCTAAGGCTAAGGCCACACAAGCATTTAGCATCCGATGCGAATGGATCAGATGTGTTATGTAATGACCTCTAACTCCCGCTCTGCTGCGAGTGTAAACCGAGTGTCATTATACTGTGATGCGATCCTACAGCTGCGGAGGAGAGGGATGGACTAATCTCCCTATTTTCTCCATTATCAGCTGATACATTTATCGCACAGCACTCCGGTGTCATCCAAGTGCAGTGCAATGTTTCTCTCGCACCCATAGACTTGTATGGGTGTGAGTGAAAACAGATCGAATTCCACTCGCAGCATGCTGCGATTTGCTTTCTCGGTCCGATTAGGGCTGTGAAAAAAATCGCAGATGGGAACAGCCCCATAGAGAAACCTTGGTGTGAGTGGAATGCAATTTTTTTTTCTTTTTTTTTAATTGCACTCCCCTCGGTTTGTTTTACTCAGTGTGTCCTAGCCCTAAAAGTCTGTATCTGCACTGGATACCTAGTACCCATGCACCGACCCCAGGCCCGGAGTTCTCAAGGGAAGTATTGGTAACTATCCGGATCTGGCCACCCGGGTAATTAAAAACAAATAAATAAAAAAATAAATATATATATAATATGGGAAAAAGAAAAAATCGGGATTGTATAAGGGGATAATGTCAGCTCCCATCTCCCACTAAGCCCTACATTAGTAATGAGAGGCGTCTATGAGACCCCCCCCCCCCGATTATTAATCTGTAAATGAGAAGTAAACACAAACACCAAAAAAATCCTTTATTTGAAATAAAATACAAAAACCCCACCCTCTTTCACCCCTTTATTAAGACCCAAAACACCCAGGTGCGACATAATCCACACGAGGTCTCACAATGGTTCTGGCTCTGCTACATCCTGTAATCGCACCGTGCAGGCACATTAGAAAACATGACTGCACACTGTGGCTTCAGGCAGAGACTGACTGTGCCACTGCTTTGAGTGGTGACATTACTCATTTAATCTGTGGTCACAGCTGGAGGTTCCCAGGGTATCCCACCTGTGACCGCAGGTAAATTGACCTCAGGGGACCTCATTTGCCAAGAGATGCAGATTTGGTGCTGAAGGTTATATGCCTCCATGGAGTGCCCAGAATTAGAGATGAGCGAACCTGAGGTTCGGTTTTCGAACTGAACACCAACTTTAAAAACCAGAGTACGGGTTCAGTGTTTGAATGCTTTACCTGCGAACTTAACTCGCACAAGCAACGCTGTGCTCAGGTTCGCTTTGTGCTCAGCACTAAACGACAAACCAGCCCCGGATAAACCCCAGCTGGATAAAGAAGTGAACATGCACATTTTTTTTTTTTAATCAATTATAAACATCCTTTTATTAAACCCTTTATTACATATGTATAAAATTATTTAAAACCGGAAAAGAGCCACGTAGGGGGGACACAATAGAATCCAGGTATAATTTAATTCAACAGATTCTAGGATCACAGATAAAAACTTTTTTTTTTTCTTTTTTGATTAATAATTAACCATAACCTTGGATACTATATAGATATAAATAAGATATTTAAAGACCAGAAAAGGTGCCTTGTGCAATAAATATAGTCACAAAAAAAAAAAAAAAAAAAAAAAATGTCTACACCTAAACACAAAATGACTCGAAGATGATCACTAAATGTACAGAGTGCCTGACATACACTATATAGAGCGCATAGTGCAAAAAGATGTATTGTTATCAATAATTCATTAAATATTCACACTTTAATATAAAATATATAAAGTGCTTAATGAATATTATATAAAGCGCATAGTGCAATAAGTCTGATTTTATCATATATAACTAGTTATTTAACACTCACACTAATGCACAAAAAGATAATAGTATAAATCACTAAAGTGCAAGAGTAATATCTATAATGAATATATGTAGTGTAGATCATGTAACATTTAAAGCGTATAATACAAATAAGATCTTAGTGAGTCTAACATGACTAATATATGTCACACTTCATCATAAAACAGTACGGCCCCCGAGGAAGGGTACGAAATGTGCGTGTCGGGACACGTCGGGGCACCGGGTGGTGAACTTGTGCACAACACCATTAGTAAGGGATATAGTGTGTTAAAGTTACAAACCACTTTATATTAACAACCACCAGTGTATATGAGGAACTATATATATATGTAGTGTTATAAAGCAACCACTATCAAGAGCACATGATGCATTATAGGTCAAGACTGATCACTGACTCTCAATTAGGCCGGGGCCACACGGGGGACTAATGTGATTGTCGCATGACACTCGGCTCACGCTGGCAGCACAGCGGGAGCCGAGTGTCATGCGAGTGTCACTGTGACTGAGGTCCGATCATGCGATCGGACCTCAGCTGCGGGTGGCGGGCCGACTCTGAGGAGGGGAGGGACGGCACTGAGGAGTGGCAGGCCAGCGCTGCGGAGGGGAGGGATTTATCTCCCTCTCTCCTCCGTTGCCGGCTATTGCCTTTCTTGCCCTGCACTCCCGATACACCGGTGTACTGCGAGTGCAGTGCGATTTTTCTCTCGCCCCATAGACTTGAATGGGTGCCAGAGAAAACAGGATCGCATTACAGTTGCAGCATGCTGCGATTGTCTTTGTCGGTCCAATTAGGGCTGAGAAAATAATCGCTCATGGGTGCTGGGACATAGGCTAATATTGGTCCGAGTGGAATACGATGTTTTATCGCATTAAACTCGCTCCGATTTTCATGCCGTGTGTCTTAGGCCTTATAGACATTGCTGATTATAAACATAATTTGGCAAGGCACAATATCTGGATATCAAACATATACACCTATCATTAATAAGTTATCCACAGTATCGGTATTTCAAAAAGTTGTCCAGCAGGATAAAACACACTTAGTATAGCCCAATTCCCAGTGACCCAATTAAGGCCATGTGCGCACGTTACGTCGTGTCTATGCTGAAAAATCTGCAGCGATTTGGCAGTGCATGTGCGCTTCAAATCTGTGCAAAAACACTGTGTAATGGATGCAGTGTGTCTGCAGAATAGATACCGATTTCATGCGCTCTAGATGCTGGATCTCCCATAGACAGAGTGGGAGCAGCATCCAAAGCACACCAAATAAGTGACATGTTGCTTTTTTGAGCGCAGCGATTTGGATCAAAATTTCAGCAATCAAATCGCTGCGCTCTCAAACGCAATGTGCGGATGGATTATACACAATCTTCATAGATTGTGCTGTGGACGTTGCAGTGCAATATGCAGCGTAAATGCATGAAATTACGCAACGTGTGCACATAGCCTAAAGGCCCATTACACGCAGCGACGTATCTAACGATATATCGCCGGGGTCACGGATTCCGTGATGCACATCCGGCATCGCTAGCGACGTCGTTGCGTGTGACACCAACGAGCGGTCGTTAACGATGGAAAATACTCACCATATCGTCCATCGTTGACACGTTCATTTTCAAAAAATCGTTGATTGTTGAGGACGCAGATTGTTCAGCACACATCGCTATGTGTGACACCTCGGGAACGACGAACTACAGCTTACCTGCGTCCGCCGTAAATGAGGAAGGAAGGAGGTGGCAGGATGTTACGGCTGCTCATCTGCGCCCCTCCGCTTCTATTGGGTGGCCGCTTACTGATGCCGCTCTGCCGCTACACGAACCGCCCCCTTAGAAAGGAGGCGGTTCGACGGCCACAGCGACCTCGCTAGGCAGGTAAGTCCGTGTGATGGCTCTTAACGATATTGTGCGCCACGAACAGTGATTTGCCCGTGACGCACAAACGATGGGGACGGGTGCTTTCACCAGAGATATCGCTGCGTGTAAAGCCCCCTTAAGGGTATTAGGTTTTACTGGATCACACTATTACCCTAAACTGCCGGTAATTACCTTAGATGTTATAGTGATTCCTGCTGGAGTATCTGGTTGCGTGTCCCGGCAGTTTAGGGTAATAGTGTGATCAACACCCGATTGCCATTATGACTGTCTAATGGTGTTGTAAATTAGAAATATAAAGCACTGAATTGTTTGCAATAGTGTGAATGTTTAATATTCATGTTTTTTGAAACAAATCATTCTGCTATAGGTATTTAGCAAGACACTACTTATACCATGTATAACTTCTAGTGTGATTTTTATAAGAATAAGACAAAGTAGGACAGAAAATAGTACCATGTTACTCACAAATCAGGACTACGCCTCAAACAGAATTTAGTAACAAAGAGAAAGCATGGGATCAAAGTAGTCCGAGCCATATAATAGACTCATACATAAATAAATCACATAAAACCTCATTGCAAAAAATAGAAAAGATTTTATTATAAGAATTCATTACAGCAAGAGGAAAAATACAAAGTGTAAGATCTAATAAATATAATTCAGGTGTACATAGAAAATTCCCTAAAAATACTCAACGGAGAGATGGGTGAAGTGAGTAAGATGTTCTATTATTAGATAGGCAAAAAAAATAAATTGTACGGTGAATAGGATATCAAAATAGATCTTATAGACCGCTATGTAGCAAAATATGTCCTTAATAGACACAAGATCCACTAAAAAAGTGGAGTTAAACAGTCATATAAAACACTACGATATAATCTAAATATGTCTGAATTTGTTATATCACGCTAAATACCAAAATGACAATACCCCAAATAGATAGATACCCTAAGCCAACCTGATCATAAGCCCATCAATGTGAAGATTTCAGGGAATAAAATTCCCCATATTAATAAGCAATACATCTAGCCTTCAAACTCACCCATCACAAGTTCACCACCCGGTGTCACGTGCCCCGACGCGCACGTTTCGTACCCTTCCTCGGGGGCCGTACTGTTTTATGAGGAAGTGTGACATATATTAGTCATGTTAGACTCACTAGGATCTTCTTTGTATTATACGTTTTAAATGTTATATGATCTACACTACATATATTCATTATAGATAGTGCTCGTGCACTTTAGTGATTTATACTATTATCTTTTTGTGCATTAGTGTGAGTGTTAAATAACTAGTTATATATGATAAAATCAGACTTATTGCACTATGCGCTTTATATAATATTCATTAAGCACACTTTATATATTTTATATTAAAGTGTGACTATTTAATGAATTATTGATAACAATACATCTTTTTGCACTATGCGCTCTATATAGTGTATGTCAGGCACTCTGTACATTTAGTGATCATCTTCGAGTCATTTTGTGTTTAGGTGTAGACATTTTTTTTTTATTTTTTTTGTGACTATATTTATTGCACAAGGCACCTTTTCTGGTCTTTAAATATCTTTTTTATATCTATATAGTATCCAAGGTTATGGTTAATTATCAATGAAAAAAGGAAACAAATTTTTTCATCTGTGATCCTAGAATGTGTTCAGTAGGGTGACCGCAAAAAATCGATGTCGGAATTTTGTCCGTCTGGACCCCACAAAACGATTCCCCTTTCCAGATATTGAGATAGCCAAAATTTGAGCTCGATCAAACGACGTTAACACGTCGCTCGTCGCTCAAAGTTTGAAAAAAATCCAAATTTTTGGCCAAAAAGCTGACATATGGAGCCATAACTCCAGAACGGTAAATAATAAAAACACACTTAATATCTCAAAAGAAAGCTAATGTTGTTCTTCAAAATTTATATTTTATACATAATTGTTGTTATTTTAAGTCAAACTGAGTTACAACAGCTTTTAGCCCCAAGAACGTGACCTGGTACCACTAGGAGCATACTTCGTATATTTTGTTATTAAGTGATACATTTTGGGTTTTTTTTTGGTATATTTTTGAGTTTAAAGTAGAAATATAACAAAAAAACAAGTAATACTGATAAGTCTAATGACATTTTTTATTTTAAAATATAAAAATGAGGTATATAATACATACAAAACAGACACAGAAAAGATACAGACGTAGTACATACATGAGTTGATAATTTTACATAGTTACCTAATCTATTCTAGAGCTTTTGTTAAAGTAGTTTTTGAAACGTCAGAATATAATGCTCGGCATTTGCTTACAACTTGCGGGACATATTGCTTTTGTTCTTCATCTTTTGTCAGAAGGTTGTTAAAGTCGGTTATTAATTTAACACCACGCTCAGCCATATCATTAACTACTTTTAATGTTTTGACAATTTTCAATCCTTCTTGGAAGTCATTATTTTGAGGTCAAGTGTTTGGATTTTGTCTTAGGAAATCTGTTTTTATATTAAATCGGTCAAAGAATGTAAATGTTTCTTTGGTAAGTAAATTTACCAATCCTCCATCATCAACTACTTCTTTTAATTTTTCTTTCCTAACTTTTGGATTTACAACCCTAGCGTGCTCTGATGGTTCATCTGTGCTACTGAGCAATTTATTAGCCATTAACAACTTTTCATCGTCTGTAATGGTGGGATCAAAAAACGATAATCCCACCAACTCTGCACTCAAATACCACAAATGATTCGAAAATTTGGTCAGGGCTATTTCTGCAATGTCGTTGTCACATTCTTTATAGTCTAACAGACTATGCAAAATACCTAAATCTTGCTTTGGCGCAAGATGAGCTTTTGGAGCATTGAACCAAGCTTTACAATAAATTTTAACTAGGAAAACAGAAATGGCACGCACAGAATTTTCTTCTTCTTTAGACATCTTAAATTGACGACGAAAAATGAACATTTTTAAGCAGTAAATAGCCTTTGCCATCCACCTAGCGTGATGAATGGCTCCTGGAGTTCTAAAACCCACAACATTGCCGTCTAGTGATCCAACAAATACGAGAACCAACTGCAACAGCTCCTTGTAGTCATCTCTGGGGTGGCTCTCAGTTAATTTGGTCTCGAATTCAGCGATAACATTTGCAATTACTTCTGGAGTTAGCTGCTTTTGTATTAGATTGTCACTGATACCTGTGTCGTATTTTCCTTTGTCTATCTTGGGCCACGCAGTGAGGAATCTTTTGAAAATGTCTGGATGGGGTCCAGTGGTTGATCCCATTTTTGTGTCGAATACGCCTCTTAACACAATTTCCAAGATATGGTGACGGCAAGCTAGGTGTAGCAATTCTCTTCCTAACATTTGCTCCAATAGGACGCATGCTCCTTTGAGTCTTCCCGTGTTCGATGCTGCAGTGTCGAAGCACATCGCCTTGACGGTGTTGGGAAGACCCCATTCCTGTAGGCATTCATATACGGCTATGGCTTGCTTCTCTCCAGAGCTGCTTGCTGTTACAGGAACTCCCAGCAGCTGTTCCTTTTCGCCATATGAAATAGCAATAGCTATTCGCTCACATTGCTCATGTTTTAAAACACCCGGTAAAAGTTTACCGTCCCAATGGACAACCACGGGCTCTTTTTCAGGAATGTTTACTTTATCTAAAATTTTTTTAGTATATTGTTCTCTGAACATTTGCCTTCTAGAATGTAATAAAGTTTTCGAGACTTTGTACTCAAGAGGGTCAAGGTTTAGTGCTTCTAGAGTAGCTATTAAAATTCTCGTGGCATTTCTGTCGGATACCTTACATCAGGGGTCTCAAACTCAGCTGGGTGTATGGGCCGCACACAGAAAAAAAATAATTTGAGGGGCCGCATTCTTTTCAGGACAAAGTGACATTGGTAGTGGTACCATATATATATACAGTTAGGTCCAGAAATATTTGGACAGTGACACAATTTTCGCGAGTTGGGCTCTGCATGCCACCACATTGGATTTGAAATGAAACCTCTACAACAGAATTCAAGTGCAGATTGTAACGTTTAATTTGAAGGTTTGAACAAAAATATCTGATAGAAATTGTAGGAATTGTACACATTTCTTTACAAACACTCCACATTTTAGGAGGTCAAAAGTAATTGGACAAATAAACCAAACCCAAACAAAATATTTTTATTTTCAATATTTTGTTGCGAATCCTTTGGAGGCAATCACTGCCTTAAGTCTGGAACCCATGGACATCACCAAACGCTGGGTTTCCTCCTTCTTAATGCTTTGCCAGGCCTTTACAGCCGCAGCCTTCAGGTCTTGCTTGTTTGTGGGTCTTTCCGTCTTAAGTCTGGATTTGAGCAAGTGAAATGCATGCTCAATTGGGTTAAGATCTGGTGATTGACTTGGCCATTGCAGAATGTTCCACTTTTTTGCACTCATGAACTCATGGGTAGCTTTGGCTGTATGATTGGGGTCATTGTCCATCTGTACTATGAAGCGCCGTCCGATCAACTTTGCGGCATTTGGCTGAATCTGGGCTGAAAGTATATCCCGGTACACTTCAGAATTCATCCGGCTACTCTTGTCTGCTGTTATGTCATCAATAAACACTAGTGACCCAGTGCCATTGAAAGCCATGCATGCCCATGCCATCACGTTGCCTCCACCATGTTTTACAGAGGATGTGGTGTGCCTTGGATCATGTGCCGTTCCCTTTCTTCTCCAAACTTTTTTCTTCCCATCATTCTGGTACAGGTTGATCTTGGTCTCATCTGTCCATAGAATACTTTTCCAGAACTGAGCTGGATTCATGAGGTGTTTTTCAGCAAATTTAACTCTGGCCTGCCTATTTTTGGAATTGATGAATGGTTTGCATCTAGATGTGAACCCTTTGTATTTACTTTCATGGAGTCTTCTCTTTACTGTTGACTTAGAGACAGATACACCTACTTCACTGAGAGTGTTCTGGACTTCAGTTGATGTTGTGAACGGGTTCTTCTTCACCAAAGAAAGTATGCGGCGATCATCCACCACTGTTGTCATCCATGGACGCCCAGGCCTTTTTGAGTTCCCAAGCTCACCAGTCAATTCCTTTTTTCTCAGAATGTACCCGACTGTTGATTTTGCTACTCCAAGCATGTCTGCTATCTCTCTGATGGATTTTTTCTTTTTTTCAGCCTCAGGATGTTCTGCTTCACCTCAATTGAGAGTTCCTTAGACCGCATGTTGTCTGGTCACAGCAACAGCTTCCAAATGCAAAACCACACACCTGTAATCAACCCCAGACCTTTTAACTACTTCATTGATTACAGGTTAATGAGGGAGACGCCTTCAGAGTTAATTGCAGCCCTTAGAGTCTCTTGTCCAATTACTTTTGGTCCCTTGAAAAAAGGAGGCTATGCATTACAGAGCTATGATTCCTAAACCCTTTCTCCGATTTGAATGTGAAAACTCTCATATTGCAGCTGGGAGTGTGCACTTTCAGCCCATATTATATATATAATTGTATTTCTGAACATGTTTTTGTAAACAGCTAAAATAACAAAACTTGTGTCACTGTCCAAATATTTCTGGACCTAACTGTATATATATATATATATATATATATATATATATTGTGAGGTAAATCCGGAGATATGACGATAAATCATGATATTCAAGTATGTCAGGAAGCCCTCTCCTGGTGTCACCCCCCCCCCTTTCCTTCACACAACTGGTTTAGCAACAAACTCCATGGCCATGTCCTGTGATATGGAAATTAGGTGGCTTTAGGACAAAGGACACAGGATGACTCCCTGCCGTCACCCTGTAACAAGAGTTGTATCTCATTAGCAAGGCTATGGAACTAGCAGACAGAACGACTCCAGTAAAAAATGGTTCATATCTCGCAAGCCATATTTCCGATAAATATGGCAACCATAAAAATGGTGTCTCCGCATGCAGACGATGCCGGCACACCCTTTTTATGGGAGCAGGACATTGGGAAATGCCCCAGGCGTGATATCAGCCAATGGGGAACTGGCAGACAGGTCATGAGTCCCCTCGTTCTGTAGCTAAATTCATAACTGTCACAATGAGAGCATTGGCGTCCGCCTACGACGCTCCCAGGCAAAGTTATGGCCAATATCCCCTTTGCTGGATAATTCTGATCCATGCAGGGGGAGTGGCAGTGCTTCCCTGTGAGGTCACTAAGGTAGGAGGGGACCTGGATCTGCCCAGGTTGATAACCCTACTTCGGCCATTTTCCAGTGTTCTTCTGCTCGGGGGCCTGGTTGGGAAAGACCTGTGAGGGAGTTCCTGGAAACCTGGTCTACAGCGCCCCCCTGTGGCCAGACGCAACAAGGTAACTGCTGGAACTGTGTATGCCTGTTTGTAACCCATGCTTTGATTGTAACTGTACTCTGACATATGTATATTCTGTAGATTCCCTATTGTATATATTGTAGTTTCTAGTGTGCTTTAGGCTGATTAAATTATATAATTAATCTTGGGCTGTTCTGTTATCTCGATCTTGAATCCCACGTCTGTGTGTTCGGCTAATAGTTACCGTAAATCGGTTGGTGGCAGCGAATTGTGCCAAGGATTATTGTGGGGAGGCCAGTGAGATTCGGGGAGATTTTATATATTCCGCCCGCGGAGGTCGGGGGAATATATACCCTACTCTCACCGGGGACCCTTCAATAATCGGCATAAGTAGTATAGCGGCCTCCTTGCTTATTGTCGGGCAATTCCATAATTGGCCTGACTATAAGAGGGGCGCTAGAGAGCGCGTCTCGTGCTCTGTCTGTCGGTCGGGAGGTATAAAGGAGGGGTGACCCCCCACTTGTTACCCCCCGATTGTGACGTACTGGTAGCCAGCGCGGGGGATTTCTGAGTGACCCCCCCGGTGGTTTGTGACATATTGGTGGCATAGCGGTGGGATCGAGATAATAGTGTGTGTGAGTGTGAGACCCATACTCCCAGACACTAAAGACTGCCTGCAGCAGCTGTGGCTGCTGGGGTCTTCAGACTAGCTCAACACTAGAGTGTCAGAGTGCAGATACTGTAAGGTGTGTGGAGGCATCAGGTGTCAGTTCTGTGTCAGTGACCAAAAGTCTGCAAGAATGGCTGATGGCACCAGGAGCAGAGCTATGCAACTGGCCAATGCTAAGGCAGGAGCCGAAGAGAGGGAGGACGGTGCTGTGGACAGCAATGAGGAGGTTGCCCACGAGTCCTCCAGGAGCTCGACGCCAGAAGACCGTTCTGCCGAGGACATTGCGCAACCTGGCACTGCTGGACAAGATGAGGAGGAGCTCACCCAAGGTTCCTCAACGAGCCAGATGCCAGCCCTCCGCTCTGAAAGGGACAGTGAATCGCCTAGCTCTGCAGCGTGCCGCAGTTCACCACGTGCCATTCCACCGAGCCTGGGAGGCTCGGATAGCCTTCTTCAAATGGCTATGGCCCTTCTCCAGGCTGGAGACCAGAAGGGCTACAAGGAACTCCTGGCAGAGCGCAGGGCAGAGCGGCACGCAGAGCGTGAGGCTGCGGAGCGAGAGCGGCAGGCAGCGCGTGAAGAGCGAGAGCGACAGGCAGACCGTGACTACCAGCTGCAGCTAGCTCAGCTCCGGCCCTCATCAGCCACATGTGACCTTCGAGACACCAAACTTCCAAAGGTCCGTGTTGAGGACTTCCCAGTGCTGGAGAAGGATGGAGACTTGGACTCTTTCTTGACTGCTTTTGAACGGACTTGCTTGCAGCACCATCTGGACAAGGACCAGTGGGCCAAATACCTGACCCCCCGTTTAAGGGGTAAGGCCCTGGATGTCCTTGGGGACTTGCCTGCTGAGGCAGATCAGGGCTACGACACCATCAAGCGGGCCCTGATCCAACAGTACAACCTCACTCCAGAGTCCTACCGCAAGAAGTTCCGGAGCCTACAGAAGGGACCAAAGGACTCCTGGGCTGACCACCGGCGGGCACTTGCCCGAGCTGCCGACCACTGGACCCAAGGCCTGCAGCTTTCCACCGGACCAGAGATCCTGGACTTGTTCATCACGGAGCAACTCTTGTGGAACTGCCCTGAGGATCTCCGCCAGTTCATCCGAGACCAGAAGCCAAAGGGGTCCACGGCTACAGCTGCCCTTGCCGATGACTACACCAACAACCGGGCCCCTGAGGCCAGGAGAGCGGCCACCAGCAGCACCTGGAGAGGGGGTAAGATGAATTCTGCGACTGCCCCACCTGCCCCTAGACTGCAGGGGGTGTCCCCCTCAACTCCCCTCTCCAGGCCCGTGGCAGAGCCAAGACGGTGCCACCAGTGCAACCTACCTGGACACTTCAAGGCCATGTGCCCTCAGCGTCCCAAGGCCCCGGCTCCGTCCCCGTCCCAAGGGCCGCCCAAGGTGTATTGTGTGGGTGGGGGTGGTGGTAGGTCCCTGGACAGCTTCCAACCTGTCACCGTCGGCCGGTCTGTGACCATAGGACTGCGAGACAGCGCCTCGGAGGTGACTCTGGTGCGGCCTGAGATGGTGTCCCCCCAAGACTTGATCCCTGGAAAAACCCTCGCTGTCTCCGGGATTGGAGGCACTGACCCGGCGCTGCCTGTTGCTGACATTTATGTGGACTGGGGCGCAGGGCGAGGGGTGAGGGAGGTGGGGGTAACTGATCGGATCCCTGCAAACGTGCTACTTGGGACAGATTTGGGGCAGATAACCTCCCAGTTTGGGCCCCAACCAAGGGCTGAACCTTCAGCCCGTACTGACATGACTCCTAACAATGTTAATGTGTTATCTATGAATGATGTAAGGGAGGAGGGAGTGAACTCTGATATTTCTGCTTGCATAGACACCATAGACACACACTCAGCTGCAGCTGTGACAGGGGAGGGGGTCAGAGAAAGGTGTGACAATGCCTCTACAAGTAACCAGCCTGTGAGCTGGGATCTGTTGCCCTCTGCAGGGATAAGCAGAGAGCAGGGTGCTGCAGGGGGAGGACCAGTGTGTGGGGTGGGGGCTACCACAGCAAATGTGGGGTCCCCAGAGATTTCACAGCGGGGTTCTGTTGCTGCAGGAGGGGAACAGGCAGGTGAGATTGGGGCCGGTCCAGGAGCGGAAGTGCTCCCAGGTAAGATCTCGGTGCATGGTTCCCCCACAACCGGGGTGTCAGGAAGCCAGGTAGGTCTGCCTGAACCGGCGACTTGGTCAGGAACGGAGGAGGAGCAGGCACGACCCACGGTCGCAGCGGCTGTGGCCGCTGTCACCCGCAGTGGGAGTGCTGGAAGCCAAGGGGCCTCCCGGAGGTCCGATAGCTCTTCCCCTTCTGACCAAGTGGCAGCCGAGTCAGGTGGAGGCCAGGACACAGGTCCCGGGGTACTGACCGAAGATGTGACAGTCTCGTCGATTCTGGCCACATCTAGTCAGGGGTTTCAGGCAGCGTTAGAAGCTGACGACAGCCTGAAAGCTCTTAAGGAGCAGGCGGCCCAGCCTCCCTCGGACTCGGACCCGGAGCGAGTGGTCTGGGACCAAGGACGGCTGTACCGGGCCACGGTCCAGCAGGGTTCACCGGAGGCGTGGCCCAGGGACCGACAGTTGGTGGTACCCTATCCGTTCCGGACGGAGTTGTTGCGGATCGCACATGAGATTCCGATGGCCGGACACCTAGGGATCGCTAAGACCAAGGCCAGGTTAAACCAGCATTTCTACTGGCCAAAAATGGGGGCCGATGTGGCTGCCTACTGCCGTTCGTGTGAAACCTGTCAGAGAGTGGGGAAGGCGGGGCCACACCCCAAAGCCCCACTAGTATCTCTGCCAATCATCGATGAGCCTTTCAGGAGGGTGGCTGTGGATCTGGTCGGCCCGCTGGCCATCCCCAGCAGCTCCGGGAAACGCTTCATACTGACGGTAGTGGACTATGCCACCCGGTACCCAGAAGCAGTGGCCTTGTCGTCCATTCGGGCTGACAAGGTGGCCACCGCATTGCTGGAGATTTTCTCCCGAGTGGGTTTTCCCCAGGAAATGCTCACTGACCGGGGGACCCAATTCATGTCCCAGCTGATGGAGGCCCTCTGTAAGCAAGTCCAGGTGCGACATCTGGTGGCCAGCCCGTACCATCCACAGACTAATGGCCTGTGCGAGCGGTTCAATGGCACCTTAAAGCAGATGCTTAAGATGTTGGTCGACTCCCATGGGCGTGACTGGGAGCGGTATCTCCCACACCTGTTATTTGCTTACCGGGAGGTTCCACAGGCCTCAACAGGATTCTCACCGTTTGAGCTCCTGTACGGGCGACGTGTGCGGGGCCCCCTGGCTCTGGTGAAAGAGGCTTGGGAAGGGGATTTGGCCACCCCTGGAGTGTCGGTTATCGAGTATGTCATGCGCTTCCGGGACAAAATGCAGGCCTTGACGCAACTGGTACACGACAATATGGCTCAAGCCCAGGCCGATCAGAAGCGTTGGTACGACCAGAACGCTTGTGAGAGGACCTACCAAGTGGGTCAAAAGGTGTGGGTACTGGTCCCCGTACCACAGGACAAGCTTCAGGCAGCCTGGGAAGGCCCATACCTCGTGTACCAGCAGCTCAACCCTGTAACGTACCTGGTCACCCTGGACCCTGCCCGTGGAAGGCGGAAGCCCTTCCATGTGAACATGATGAAGGCACATCATGAGCGGGAGGCATGTGCGCTCCCCGTGTGCAACCTGCCCGAGGAGGGAGAAGCGGAAACCCTCTTGGATATGCTAGCCCAGGTTAGGGCAGGCGGATCCATTGAGGATGTGGAGGTTGGCCACCAGCTCTTGGAGGACCAACGGTCCCAGCTGTGGGCCACCCTCCTCCCCTTCCGGGGGTTGTTTACCAACCAGCCTGGAAGGACTGACTTGGCTGTCCATCACGTGGACACTGGGGATCATCCCCCGATCCGGCGTTCAGCATATCGGGTTTCCCTGGAGGTGCAGCAACACATGCGCCAGGAGATTGACGAGATGCTGAAGCTGGGGGTGATCCAGGCATCCAACAGCGCTTGGGCCTCGCCTGTAGTCCTCGTCCCTAAGAAGGACCGAACCACTCGGTTCTGCGTGGACTACAGGGGGCTCAATGCGGTCACGGTCGCCGATGCGTACCCAATGCCACGCATCGATGACCTGCTCGATCAGTTGGCCGGGGCTCAGTACCTGACCATCATGGATCTGAGCCGGGGATATTGGCAGATCCCCCTGACTCGCAAGGCCAGGGAACGCTCTGCCTTTATTACCCCATTTGGACTGTACGAGTCCACGGTGATGCCATTCGGGATGAGGAATGCCCCTGCCACTTTCCAGCGGATGGTCAACACCCTGCTCAAGGGACTTGAAGGGTACGCGGCCGCGTACCTGGATGACATTGCCGTCTTCAGTCCCACCTGGGAGGACCACCTAGAGCATCTAGCACAGGTGCTCAGGCGGATCCACCGGGCAGGTTTGACCATCAAGCCGGGAAAGTGTCAGCTGGCCATGAGCGAGGTCCAGTACCTCGGTCACCGGGTAGGTGGGAGAACACTGAAGCCCGAGCCTGAGAAAGTGGAGGCCATCGCATCCTGGCCTACCCCCAGGACCAAGAAGCAGGTGATGTCCTTCTTGGGGACCGCTGGGTACTATAGGAGGTTTGTTCCATGCTATAGTAGCCTGGCAAAGCCCTTGACGGACCTCACCAAGAAGAAGCTGCCCTCTGCAGTCGATTGGACAATGGACTGCGAGACAGCCTTCCGGGCCCTAAAGGACGCCCTGTCCAGCCCGCCCGTGCTACAGGCAGCCGACTTCACGCGGCCGTTTGTAGTACAGACCGACGCCAGTGACTTCGGCCTCGGTGCGGTGCTCAGCCAGGTGGACTCTGCGAGCCAAGAGCACCCAGTCTTGTACCTGAGCAGGAAGCTGTTACCAAGGGAAGTTGCCTATTCCACGATGGAGAAGGAGTGCCTGGCCATAGTGTGGGCCCTGCAGCGTCTGCAACCCTATCTATACGGGCGCCACTTCATCGTGGAGACGGACCACAATCCCCTCAGCTGGTTGCACACCGTCTCTGGGACGAATGGGCGATTGTTGCGATGGAGCCTTGCGCTCCAGCAATACAACTTCACCATTCGCCACAAAAGGGGCCGTGACCACGGTAACGCAGACGGGCTGTCCCGACAAGGAGAGGTCGCGGACGGGCGCACGGGGGAACACCGGAGTGTGCTGCCCCCTAGCGCCCTCAAAAGGGGGGAGGTGTGAGGTAAATCCGGAGATATGACGATAAATCATGATATTCAAGTATGTCAGGAAGCCCTCTCCTGGTGTCACCCCCCCCCCCCTTTCCTTCACACAACTGGTTTAGCAACAAACTCCATGGCCATGTCCTGTGATATGGAAATTAGGTGGCTTTAGGACAAAGGACACAGGATGACTCCCTGCCGTCACCCTGTAACAAGAGTTGTATCTCATTAGCAAGGCTATGGAACTAGCAGACAGAACGACTCCAGTAAAAAATGGTTCATATCTCGCAAGCCATATTTCCGATAAATATGGCAACCATAAAAATGGTGTCTCCGCATGCAGACGATGCCGGCACACCCTTTTTATGGGAGCAGGACATTGGGAAATGCCCCAGGCGTGATATCAGCCAATGGGGAACTGGCAGACAGGTCATGAGTCCCCTCGTTCTGTAGCTAAATTCATAACTGTCACAATGAGAGCATTGGCGTCCGCCTACGACGCTCCCAGGCAAAGTTATGGCCAATATCCCCTTTGCTGGATAATTCTGATCCATGCAGGGGGAGTGGCAGTGCTTCCCTGTGAGGTCACTAAGGTAGGAGGGGACCTGGATCTGCCCAGGTTGATAACCCTACTTCGGCCATTTTCCAGTGTTCTTCTGCTCGGGGGCCTGGTTGGGAAAGACCTGTGAGGGAGTTCCTGGAAACCTGGTCTACAGCGCCCCCCTGTGGCCAGACGCAACAAGGTAACTGCTGGAACTGTGTATGCCTGTTTGTAACCCATGCTTTGATTGTAACTGTACTCTGACATATGTATATTCTGTAGATTCCCTATTGTATATATTGTAGTTTCTAGTGTGCTTTAGGCTGATTAAATTATATAATTAATCTTGGGCTGTTCTGTTATCTCGATCTTGAATCCCACGTCTGTGTGTTCGGCTAATAGTTACCGTAAATCGGTTGGTGGCAGCGAATTGTGCCAAGGATTATTGTGGGGAGGCCAGTGAGATTCGGGGAGATTTTATATATTCCGCCCGCGGAGGTCGGGGGAATATATACCCTACTCTCACCGGGGACCCTTCAATAATCGGCATAAGTAGTATAGCGGCCTCCTTGCTTATTGTCGGGCAATTCCATAATTGGCCTGACTATAAGAGGGGCGCTAGAGAGCGCGTCTCGTGCTCTGTCTGTCGGTCGGGAGGTATAAAGGAGGGGTGACCCCCCACTTGTTACCCCCCGATTGTGACGTACTGGTAGCCAGCGCGGGGGATTTCTGAGTGACCCCCCCGGTGGTTTGTGACATATATATATATAAAACGTACACATTTTTTTTGTAAGTAATAGAGTTTTATTTACAATAAGCACTGCATAGTAATTTTGGCCAACATCTTGTAGTAATGTGCCCCATCCTGTTCCCCATTCTGTAAAAATGTGCGCATCCTTGCCCCCTTGTAGCAATGTGCCCCATGCAGGTCCCCTTCTTATAATAATGTGCCCCCATGCAGGTCCCCTTCTTGTGGTAATGTGCCCCATATGCAGGTCCCCTTCCTATAGTAATGTGCTTCATGCAGGTCCCTTTCTTGTATTAATGTGCCCCATGCATGTCTTCTTGTAGTAATCACACACACACACACACACACAAACCCTGTGCAGCCTCAGCTAACACACACACACACACACACACACACACCCTGTGCAGCCTCAGCTAACACACACACACACACACACACAAACCCTGTGCAGCCTCAGCTAACACACACACACACACACACACACACACCCTGTGCAGCCTCAGCTAACACACACACACACACCCACACCCTGTGCAGCCTCAGCTAACACACACACACACACACACACACACACCCTGTGCAGCCTCAGCTAACACACACACACACCCTGTACAGCCTCAGCCAGCAGCAGAAACACACACACACACACACCCTGTGCAGCCTCAGCTGACACACACACACACAAACCCTGTGCAGCCTCAGCTAACACACACACACACACACACACACCCTGTGCAGCCTCAGCCAGCAGCAGAAACACACACACACACACACCCTGTGCAGCCTCAGCTGACACACACACACACACACACACACACACACCCTGTGCAGGCTTAGCCAGCGGCAGAAACACACAAAAACATTCTGCTCACCTATCCTCCGTCGGCTCAGCAGCACGCAGGCATGTGGACCCGATAATGATCACAGCTCCTGCCTGTCACTGCTGAACTGTCTGCCGGCGCGTGCAGAGCACTCAGAGCAGTTCTCACTGCACAACAGGTTTTCCTGCAGAAATGCAGTTTCTTAAAAGTGTGAGCTAGGACACAACTGTTTTGTCCCCTTGAAGACCTAAGAGAACGATAGTCACAACAACTACTGAACCAAGAGGACTTGTAGCTCCATCTCTGTTTTTGTCACGAGCCTCAGCTAACACACACACACACACACAAACCCTGTGCAGCCTCAGCTAACACACACACACACACACACCCTGTGCAGCCTCAGCCAGCAGCAGAAACACACACACACACACACACACACACACCCTGTGCAGCCTCAGCGGACACACACACACACACACCCTGTGCAGCCTCAGCCAGCAGCAGAAACACACACACACACACACACACACCCTGTGCAGGCTCAGCCAGCGGCAGAAACACACACACACCCTGTGCAGCCTCAGCGGACACACACACACACACCCTGTGCAGCCTCAGCCAGCAGCAGAAACACACACACACACACACCCTGTGCAGCCTCACCTGACACACACACACACAAACCCTGTGCAGCCTCAGCTAACACACACACACACACACCCTGTGCAGCCTCAGCCAGCAGCAGAACACACACACACACCCTGTGCAGCCTCAGCGGACACACACACACACACACACACACCTGTGCAGCCTCAGCCAGCAGCAGAAACACACACACACACACACACACACACCCTGTGCAGCCTCAGCTGACACACACACACACACACACACAAACCCTGTGCAGCCTCAGCTAACACACACACACCCACACACACACACACACCCTGTGCAGCCTCAGCCAGCAGCAGAAACACACACACACACACCCTGTGCAGCCTCAGCTGACACACACACACACACACACACCCTGTGCAGCCTCAGCGGACACACACACACACACACACCCTGTGCAGCCTCAGCCAGCAGCAGAAACACACACACACACCCTGTGCAGCCTCACCTGACACACACACACACAAACCCTGTGCAGCCTCAGCTAACATACACACACACACACACACACACACACACACCCTGTGCAGCCTCAGCCAGCAGCAGAACACACACACACACCCTGTGCAGCCTCAGCGGACACACACACACACACACACACACACCCTGTGCAGCCTCAGCCAGCAGCAGAAACACACACACACACACACACACACACACACCCTGTGCAGCCTCAGCTGACACACACACACACACACAAACCCTGTGCAGCCTCAGCTAACACACACACACACACACACACACACCCTGTGCAGCCTCAGCCAGCAGCAGAAACACACACACACACACCCTGTGCAGCCTCAGCTGACACACACACACACACACCCTGTGCAGGCTTAGCCAGCGGCAGAAACACACAAAAACATTCTGCTCACCTATCCTCCGTCGGCTCAGCAGCACGCAGGCATGTGGACCCGATAATGATCACAGCTCCTGCCTGTCACTGCTGAACTTTCTGCCGGCACGTGCAGAGCACTCAGAGCAGTTCTCACTGTACAACAGCCACTGGCCAATCACAGGTAAGCATCTGAGGTCATATGGAGCAGGTGCTTGCCTCTGATTGGCAGGCGGCTGTTATTGTGTTCTGCAGCGAGAACTTACTGTGCCCGGCAAAGGCAAAACTGTAAACTGAAATAGATAGCTGGAGGCTGCGGCCTCTTGCACCGGTCGCCATCTTTACCGGGTCCACGGGCCAGCGGGCCGCAAGAAGCCACCTGAAGGGCCGCATGCGGCCCGCGGGCCGCGTGTTTGAGACCCCTGCCTTACAGTGATCTAACACAATGGATAATTTCATGTTTAAAATCTCTTTAACGCCCCTTGCAAATGAAGCTTTTATCCTCTTGCTCTCAGATGATCCTGGATCTTCTGCAGCTTCTTCAGGGATGTCCATTTCCTCCAAGCTCTCAAGTTCCTGATAGATGCTGTCCTCTTCAGTATCTTCTTCTTCTTTTCCTTCTTCGAGCTTGTCTTCATCATCCGTCTCTAAGAAGCAACAAACGACAGAGAAAAAAAAAAAGACTATAAAAACTTGTCGTTTTAGCAGAATAGTAATAATACATAGGTAAAACTAACATACTAAATTACCTACTTCTAATTATCAATAGGTATTATTTTAAGAATATAAACTCAATCAAAAAGATGCCAAATTATGCTCTCATGTACAATTTTCTTTCAATTATAATGAAACTATTTACTTATTTGTTTATCTACTTTTTAGAATAATAATAATAAAATAAACTCACCAATATCAAAAGTTTCTTCTTGGATTTGTTGGTTCATTTTTGCAAGTTCCTTTTGCGCCTTGATTTCTTCAGCTCGAGACAACTTGAGATCCACTCCAGCCATGGAACCTGGGCGGCCCTTCTGCCTCTGTTTCACGAGAAACGCCATATCTTCTTCCGATTTCATCCGAGCCAAGGCATCTTGTTGAGCAATATCAAAGAGATCATTCAACTTTTCAACAAACTGTTTAAATTTGTTCTTGGTCGTTTCCGATGTTTTCTTCCGGTCTTTTTGAAGACTTCTCCACTTGGCGTGAAGTTTTCCCAGCTTAGTAATTGCATCTTGCTCATGTTTAGTCGGGATTCGAGCTTTCCCCCAAAAAATGAACACTTCTCGTATGGTCAGTTTTGCTGATTCTCTTACAGTTAATTTCACAGTACGTAAATTATAAAATAAAGCACATAAGACTTGACGATTTGAGGGTAGTTTACAACCGGTGATCTAGTGAATGGGATAGCCCACAAGAAATATTTTATCCTTGTTCCGGCTTTGTACACCTGATGTGAATGCCATTTTAGTGTCCAATAGGTAAATAACAGTTAACTAGAAAAACGAAACAAAATATATTACAAACTTTAATTTCAATAAAATATTTTCAAATATCTTTTAAAATAATACTATAATAGCTATAAAAACAATAACACACACACTTGGAAAATTTAAAAAAAAACGTTAAAATATCTTCACTGGATAATTGTTCGATCTAACCAGCTCAAAGGCACTTTAGAAACTAAACTGAATAAATAAAAGGTTGGTTGTACGATGAAGTAAAATCACCATCCCTAAAATAGAAATTATATGCACCCTGTGTGTAACATATACATTTTGAAGAACAACATTAGCTTTCTTTTGAGATATTAAGCGTGTTTTTATTATTTACCGTTCTGGAGTTATGGCTCCATATGTCAGCTTTTTGGCCAAAAATTTGGATTTTTTTCAAACTTTCAGCAACGAGCGGCACGGGTTAACGTCGTTTGATCGAGCTCAAATTTTGGCTATCTCAATATCTGGAAAGGAGAATCGTTTTGTGGGGTCCAGACAAACAAGATTCCGACATCCCCCCCCCCCCCATGAGATCCGGTCACCCTACTGTTCAGTTAAATTATACCTGGAAACGATTGTGTCCCCCCTAGGTGGCTCTCTTCCTGTTTTAAATGATTTTGTATATATGTAATAAAGCGTTTAATAAAAGGATGTTTATAATTGATTAAAAAGAATGTGCATGTTCAGTTCTTTATCCAGCTGGGGTTTATCCAGGGCTGGTTTGTTGTTTAGTATTGGGAAATAAAGTGGGTGCTTTTCATAGGACAAAAAGGTGATTAATACGCTCGGTGCTCCGTCCTGTGAGAGCCACTTGCAGTGTTTGATCGGCTCACACTGGGGCTAATAACAGCCTGATTAGATGTAGTGTGCAACCCGAAAAAGATTGGAAAATGCCCGCCTACCCTCCCCCGGAAGTGATCTATTTATGGCTGGCTGTATGTAGGCGGAGAATCAAACTACCGAATTAGTGTTTCCGAGGGCAAGGTTCGGACACGTGTAGGTTCGGTTTGTTTGCTACCAGCGAACCAAATCTCCAAAGGTTCGCTCATCTTTACCCATTACAAAGTGTTCAGTACTCAGAAACATGGCCAAGGTGAGGAAGGCTGAAACCTGACTCCAACTGAACATGATACAGGATCTGTATTATATACTGTATACCCTAGTCCATAAACTGTCAGGAATGTAAAGGTATACAGCGCTGTAAACAGATCTATTAACTTTGCATTATAATTGGTTGTAATGAAATGAACAGCAATGATCTGTGCAGGGTGGTGGAAGTCATTTATAGATATACGTGGCCACTTGATACACCCTGATCCACTATTATTAGAAACACCATCTCATGTGTTATGAATGGACAGGGCGGAGGAGGCAGTATGAGTGAGAAACACAAACAAAAAGAAACTTCATTGGGACAAGCAAAAGTTTGTTTTAAATGGCTTTTTATTAAAGCATTCCTCCAGGTTTACATAAACTGGAGTCACGGGTGTAGCTGTGAGGACCAGAGTGGCAACGAGGGAGCAGCCGGCCTGGCAACGAGATTTAGTTACAGTGCTAGGGCAATAAACTAAACTTTTTTCCGGGAAAGAAAAACCTAGCTAAAGAGAAGTTAGGTCTCCTGTATACTGCCAACAGTTTCAGTATGTGTATGGAAGGATCAAAAGAGAGAATTTATCTCATAACTGTTGACTGCTAGTTGACTGAAGTATGGTTTACTTAGTTTTGGGTGTACATATCAGGGCACAATAAAACATCTGGTCCTCACAAAGGTCTTTAAAATTTGGGAAATACAATGTGAGATGAACATATGACAAATTACAGTGTCTTGATATATTTACCAAAAATTAGGCCAAAATGCAGAAACAAATGTGTAAGGGTACTTTCACACTTGCGTTGTTTGGCAGCCGTTGCAATCCGCCACTTTGATAAACAGCGCAATCCGTTAACGGATGTGCGCTGTTTCCCATTGACTTGTATTGATGACGCATTGCAACGGATGGCCTTGCATTGTATCCGCTGGCCGACGTTGCGTTGCATCCGCCAGGCGGAAAGAACGCAGCATGTAGCATTTTTCTGCGCTTAACAGAGTGTCAAAAAAATGCAATGTGCTGGATTCCGTCGGTGTCCGTCATTTTTATAATGGAAGCCTATGGAGGTGGAATCCGTCATTTGACGGATTCCTGTGACGGATCCGTCTTTACACAACTCCGCATGCTCAGTTAAGTAAATTGCTGAGAAAAAAGCTACAACGGATTCCGTTGTTTTGCAGGTTCCTTCGCATCAGTTGTGCCACTATATGCAACGCATCCGTTACATCCATCACACAACGCAATGCGACGGATGCCGCACAACGCAAGTGTGAAACTAGCCTTAACCCCTTAACGACCGCGGGCCGTAAAATTACGTCCTAAATGACATAATCTTACTGCCCGCGGTCCTCCGGCGGCAGCATGCCGCGATCGGCACACATCTCAGCTGATTTTCACAGCTGAGATGTGTGCCTGCTAGGCACGAGCAGAATCGTTATCTGCTCGTGCCGATTAACCCCTTATAATGGCGCTGTCAATACATGACAGCGCCATTATAAGCGCAATCGCGGTAAAGTTTTACTTACCGCCGAAACCGGAAGTCACGTGACGCGATCACGTGACTCCCGATAGTTGTCATGGTAGTACAGGGTCATGTGATGACTCCTGTACTACACATGAATTGGTTTCACTTTCGCTGTGCCCGGGGCACAGCAAAAGAGAAAGACAGCGTATCTGCTGTTTACAGCCTTCCAGCTGTGATCAGCAGATACTGCAGAGCGATCGGAATGCTGATCGCAATAGCCCCCTAGGGGGACTAGTAAAATAAAAAAAAAAAGTAAAAAAATAAGTTTTAAAAAATTAAAAAAAAACAAAAAAACCTAAAAGTTCAAATCACCCCCCATTCGCCCCATTAAAAATTAAAGGGTTAAAAAAATAAAAAATATACACACATTTGGTATCGCCGCGTTCAGAAACGCCCGATCTATCAAAATATAAAATCAATTAATCTGATCAGTAAACGGCGTAGCGGCAAAAAAATTCCAAACGCCAAAACGACGTTTTTTTGTCGCCACAACTTTTGCGCAAAATGCAATAAGAGGCGATCAAAACGTAGCATCTGCGCAAAAATGGTACCGTTAAAAACGTCAGCTCGAGACGCAAAAAATAAGCCGTCATTGAGCCTAAGATCCCGAAAAATGAGAACGCTACGGGTCACGGAATATGGCGTAAAACGTGCGCCACTTTTTTCGGACAAACTTCCGATTTTTTTTTAACCCCTTATATAAAAGTAAACCTATACATGTTTGGTGTCTACGAACTCGCACTGACCTGAGGCATCACACCCACACATCAGTTTTACCATATAGTGAACACAGTGAATAAAATATCTCAAAAACCATAGTGCTATCGCACTTTTTTTGCAATTTTTCAGCATTTGGAATTTTTTTGCCATTTTCTAGTACACAATATGGTAAAACTGATGGTTTCATTTAAAAGTACAGCTCGTTCCGCAAAAAATGAGCCCTCACATGACCATATTGACTGAAAAATAAAAAAGTTACGTCTCTCAGAAAAAGAATGGCGAAAAAAAAAACGGAAAGCGAAAAATCGGCCGGTCGTGAAAGGGTTAAACTGCTTCAATAAGAAGTTAATAAAGTAATTACCAGCCAGTTGCTCCTACTCAAATGTCTTTGAGTAATTGTTCAATTATTGTATAAAAGCAGACGTTTTGGAAGTTTGCTGGTCTCAAACATTGAGGCATGAGTTAACATGATGTCAGGATGAAAGACATCAGCAATGACCTTAGTGAAACAATTGTGGCTGCTCATCAGTCTGGGAAAATTTCTAAGCATTGTTATTTCTATAGCGCCAATATATACTGATGCGCAAAAGGTAACACTGTTTTGAACTTTTGACATTCCGGCTCCATATCTAACCATCCACTACAGCTTTGAACGTGAGACTGACTGCCTTTATTTTATAGACAATCATCTTGGCTATCTCATACATAAATTTGACTTGCAACCATTTAGCATATAATTAGTTATGCAGATTCTTGTCACGTCACTCCATTACTGTGTTAATTCTAAAAATATGAATTTTAATTTTTATTATTTTGTTAGTATTTTGTAAGTCCACATTTCGCTATCAACATTGCTTGAATCCTTGTGGGTATGTTCTCTATCAAATTCAAGTATAAAGGGTGCTTTGCACGCTGCGACATCGCTAGCGATTGCTAGCGATGTCGAGCGTGATAGCACCCACCCCCGTCGTTCGTGCGACATTTGGTGCTCGCTGCCGTAGCGAACATTATCGCTACGGCAGCGTCACACGCACATACCTTACCAGCGACGTCGCTGTGACCGCCAAACAATCCCTCTGTGTTCGGCGTTATAGCGACGTCACTGCGGCGTCACTAAGCAGCCGACCAATAAAAGCGGAGGGGCGGAGATGAGCGGGACGTAACATGCCGCCCACCTCCTTCCTTCCGCATTGCCGGTGGACGCAGGTAAGGAGATGTTCGTCGTTCCTGCGGTGTCACACATAGCGATGTGTGCTGCCGCAGGAACGACGAACAACATCGTACCTGTGGCAGCAGCGATATTATGAAAAGGAGCAATGTGTCAACGATCACCATTTTTGAACGATTTTGCGATCATTGATCTTCGCTCCTTGGTGTCACACGCCGCGATGTCGCTACCGGTGCCGGTTGTGCTTCACTAACGACGTGACCCCGCCAATATATCGGTAGCGATGTCGCAGCGTGTAAAGCACCCTATACTCTACTGAATTCTGATTCCAGATCTCTTCTACACGTTCCCAATGTCAATGTATACTGGTGGACTCACTTGGGTATGTGTACAGCTTTTTCTTCAACTCAATTCACAATTGTTCGATTGGGTTGAGGTCTGGGGACTGTGGGGGCTAATCTATCACCTCTACTTCAGTGTCATTAAACCAATCTCGACGTATGCTTCAGGTCGTTATACTTTTCATACAATTAGTACTCAAGTGTAACTCATCTTATAGAATACGCAAGTATTGCACAGGATTGAGGCCACCATTGATCCTTGTCAGGTATCCAATGCATTTGGCTGTGAAACCCCATATCATCAGCCTTCCTCCATTGAACTTGATGGTTCCTTCCATTTCTCGATCTGTTAGCACCTTTTTCCCTTGTCTCTTCCAGACCCATTTGCACCCATCAAAGCCTAGTCTATTGACTTTCGTCTCATAGCTCAAAATCACCCATTTCCAATCTTCTACTGTCCACTTTTCATAGTATTTTGCAAATTCAAGTCAACGGTGCTTGCAAGGACATTTTTGATCTCAATATTATGAAGCAAACGAGCCGCCTCCACTGCCGTGTTTGTGGAGCCAGAACTAATAGACCTTGTGATGAGACAAATTTATTTACTCTGATATTTTGCTGGAAGGCCACCTATTGCCTTTTGAATGGATGAGCGGACTTGATTTCATATGCTTCCAACTTTCACGGCACTCACATCATGCAGTTTGGCAATTTTGTTGGTTCAGAGATGGCTATCGATAAGTTGGATGATGCTATGACTCTTTTCTTCTTCATGGCTGTAGATTGATTTTAACCAGTGACCTTTCACTTTGAAATCAACCTAATAACACACTGAGCTATGAGGGAATGTGAGAACAAGTTGTAATTTGAAGTATACAGGAAGAAAAAGATTTTTCCACTACCAGGAGCAAAATGGTAACAATGCAGTAACATGACAAGAATCTGCATAACTAATCATATGCTAAATAGTTGCAAGTCAAATTTATGTATGATATAGTCGAGATGATTGTCTATAAAATGAAGGTAGTCTCACACTCAAACTGTAAGATTGGTGAAATATGAAGCCTGATAGTCAAAGGTCCAAAACATTGTTACCCTTTTGCTTGTTAGTGTATTGGGCAGCACTTTACTATTCAGTGGATGCTTTTATAGACAATAAAGAAATTACAGAGTAATACAGAATTCAATAGATATTAAAACAGAGTGAGGACCCTGCTCGTAAGCTTATAATCTATGAAAAGAGATATAAGGCCATTTCCAAACAATTTTGTGTCCATCTTTCTGCAGTGGGAAAGTGGATGTCCTAGCAAAGTCAAACAGTGAATGGCTTACAAAACTTGTAAAAAAAAAACCAAGACCTTTAGTTCAAACTATAAAGGCCCCAGTCAACATGTTAAATGTTTACAATATAATTTAAAAAAAAAAAAACAAAAACGATGACGTGATGTCAAAAAGCACAAATAAAAGCAACGTGGGCATTAGGCCTTGTGGGCGTTTTTTCCAGCGTTTTTCTTGCTTTTTTTAATCAATAAAAAGCAAAAAAAAAAATCATCCCAGCCTATGAAAATCATGTTTTGCTGTGCCCACATTGCTTCTTTTTCGGTTGCTTTTTTTTGTTGCTGAAAAAAGAAGCAGCATGTCAATTGTTTTAGCTTTTTTTCCTGTTTTTTTTTTCCCAATTGACTTCAATGGAGTCAATGAAAAACGAAGGAATAAACGCATGTGTAATAATGCCCATGTTGCTTTTTTGTGTTCCTTTTTACGTCACTGGGGTTTCCTGCAATAGAGATGAGTTATCTTAGCATCAATGATTGGAAACAATCGTATGATCTGTGGCCGGATCGGGATCGGACATCCAATCATTTACCGCAAAAGATCTTGCCAAGGATCGGTAAATGATCGGATGGCAAAAACCATCTTCTCCCTGCTCATCATAGCTATGTCAAGTATGGCATGGCTGTGATTGGCCACTGTAAAAAAAAAAAAAAAAAAAAAAGGAGGTAAAAGGGTTAAAGCAGTACATACTTACTGAGTCCCCGCAGCGTTACTTCGGAGTTCGACAATTTTCTCTAATAAATATTCACTGCTTTCCCTGGCCACCGGCGTATCTGATTGGCTGCAGTAAGACCCCATCCCCAGACAGCGCTGTTGATTGGTATGAATCACAGGCGCTGTCTCCGGGTTTGTGGTATAAAATAAATAAAACAATTGGCATAGGGTCCCCCCCCTGTATTGATACATGCACAGATAAAGCCGCCTACAGGCTGCAGCCCCCAGCCATGCGCTTATCTTGGCTGTATATCAAAATAAGAGGAACCGCATGCGGCTTTTATTTAAATAATTTTTTACAATTTTAAAAAACAGCATGCAGTCCCCCCTAATTTTGATACCCAGGCATGATAAAGCCCGGCAACTGTGGATGGTATTTTCAGTCTGGGGAGTCCCATGGTTATTGGGACCCCCTGGCTAAGAATAGCAACCTGCAGCCACCCAGGATTGTCGCATCCATTAGATGTGACAAGCTCGGTGCTTTACCCGGCTCTTCCTGATTGTCCTCAAAAGAAGCAGAGGTCCATAGCATGTCATGAATAAGACCCTCTGGTCGAAACGCGCAGGATAACCCACACGCTTTTCACTTTGTGTTTCTGTGCTCCCCGTACAATCTGTAAGATTTTATTTTGCTATTTGCAACCAATAAATTCAAGTTTTAATTTATCTACTTCTCCCTGAGGCTGGACTTCTGCTTCTTTTGATTCTACCCACCGCCCGGTCTATGACACCCCCATCACTAATCTGTAAGTGAAAGTAAATAAACATAAACACCGGAAAAATTCTTTATTTCAAATAAAAGAAAAAGAAACACCCTCTTTCACTACTTTATTAACCCCAAAACACCCCTGAAGGTCTGACGTAATCCACACATGGTCCCACAACGATTCCAGCTCTGCTACATCTGAAATTACAGCGTGATCATGGAACATGATCAAACGCTGTAAGTGCAGGCAGAGAGTGAGCTACGATCAGCGTCACAAGGTGAATCGCGTTCATGCCAGCGGATCACCAGGGTTTCCTGCAGATCTACTGGCTTGAACTCAATTCATCCAGTGATGTCACCGGGGTTCCCTGTACCTACGCCACGCAGTCTTTACTGCGGAACCTTGCTGGAGGAAACTCCAGTGATGTAGATGCCCTTGTCTGTGAGGTGATCCGTACTTCAGTAGCCTTGGGTCATCATGGTGATGACCCAGGGTTACTATGGCAGTGATCGGGCTCCGTGATCGCATTCCAGGGACCCGATCGCCAGGGAGAGGTAAAAGATCCCTCTCCCTGCCTTCTGACTGCTGCGATCGCACTGATCGCAGCATTCAGGTGGTTAAATTGCCGAGAGCGGCAATTTAACATCAGCCAGAGACCTGGCGACGAGTGCAGGGGTACAGCGCCTGAACCTCCGCGATTGCCATGATAAAAAAAACACAAAAAAAGCATGTGGAAAAGCATGAAAAAAATACAAAAACGCATAAAAACAAGCACTTTTTTCCTGCTTTTTCCTGCCAAGACATGCTTTTTTGTGCTGAAAAAAAAGCACCGTGGGCACATAGCCTTACACATGCGTTTTTTCCTGCGTTTTTCACTGACTCTATTGATGTCAAATGGGGGAAAAGGCAGGAAAAACCGCTAAAACAATTGACATGTTGTTTCTTTTTTCAGCAACAAAAAAAAAGCAACCTAAAAAGAAGAAACGTGGGCACAGCAAGTCACGATTCTCATAGACTTTGCTGGAATGATTTTTCCTTGCTTTTTATTGATTAAAAAAAAAGCAAGGAAAAATTCTAGAAAAAACGCCCTGTGGGCATAAGGCCTAATAGAAACATGGGCACCACTGCTGTATTTATCACCCACTCCTGGTTTTGATTTACAATCACTGAGGTAAAAAGCTCAAATACTGAACAATTACACGTGACCTTACAGATACTGAGGTAAACACTCACCAAATACTGAAAGATTGAATGTGGCCTGTAATACTGAGGTAAAAACTCACCTAATACTGAAATATTGCACGTGGCCTGTAATACTGAGGTAAAAACTCACCAAATACTGAACGATTGAACGTGGCCTGTAATACTGAGGTAAAAACACACCAAATACTGACCGATTGCATGTGGCCTGTAATATTGAGGTAAAAACTCACCAAATACTGAACTATTGCATGTGGCCTGTAGTACTGAGGTAAAAACTCACCAAATACTGAAATATTGCATGTGGCCTGTAATACTGAGGTAAAAACACACCAAATACTGAACGATTGCACGTGGCCTGTAGTACTGAGGTAAAAACACACCAAATACTGAACGATTGAACGTGGCCTGTAATACTGAGGTAAAAACACACCAAATACTGAACGATTGCACGTGGCCTGTAGTACTGAGGTAAAAACGCATCAAATACTGAATGATTGCACGTGGCCTGTAGTACTGAGGTAAAAACTCACCAAATACTGAACTATTGCATGTGGCCTGTAGTACTGAGGTAAAAACTCACCAAATACTGAAAGATTGCACGTGGCCTGTAGTACTGAGGTAAAAACTCACCAAATACTGAACGATTGCATGTGGCCTGTAGTACTGAGGTAAAAACTCACCAAATACTGAACGATTGCATGTGGCCTGTAGTACTGAGGTAAAAACTCACCAAATACTGAACGATTGCATGTGGCCTGTAGTACTGAGGTAAAAACTCACCAAATACTGAAAGATTGCACGTGGCCTGTAATACTGAGGTAAAAACTCACCAAATACTGAAAGATTGCACGTGGCCTGTAATATTGAGGTAAAAACTCACCAAATACTGAACGATTGCATGTGGCCTGTAGTACTGAGGTAAAAACTCACCAAATACTGAACGATTGCATGTGGCCTGTAATACTGAGGGAAAAAATCACGAAATACTGAAAGATTGCACGTGGCCTGTAATATTGAGGTAAAAAAAACTCACCAAATACTGAACGATTGCATGTGGCCTATAGCACTGAGGTAAAAACTCACCAAATACTGAACAATTACACGTGACCTTACAGATACTGAGGTAAACACTCACCAAATACTGAAAGATTGAACGTGGCCTGTAATACTGAGGTAAAAACTCACCAAATACTGAACGATTGCACGTGGCCTGTAATACTGAGGTAAAAACTCACCAAATACTGAACGATTGCACGTGGCCTGTAGCACTGAGGTAAAAACTCACCAAATACTGAACGATTGCATGTGGCCTGTAGTACTGAGGTAAAAGCTCACCACATACTGAATGTATGCACGTAGCCTGTAGCACTGGGACAAGAAATTTTCCCAAACTGTAAAATCCCTTTATTTGAGCAATGTCTACAGAAGTAGAGGCTAAAGAACCCCATGCTTATTTGTTAACAAAAGCTGATAAGAGGGAACAACCCCCTAATGTGTATTGGGTCTTATCGATGCTCCAAAAAGTCAACAAGGGAAAGGAGGAATGTTAAATTTCAATGTCTTATCCTCTTGTTCTTCTGGTAGAAGTACATTTTGGGTCTATATCTGGTATTTCCTGTACAATAATCTGTAATCTACAATATCTTTACAACTTCTTGTTAAAAGCATTTTAGTGTAAATAATGTCCCTATACAAATATATCTCTGTCTCCTGCTGATAAGAAACGTTTTCTAGTTCATATTCATTCCCAGAGTTCACTGCGAACTCCCAACCGGTATTTGAACCACGACTTAGTGCCTACCAGACACCATTTTATAGATAGGTACATAACTCTGGGAATACACTGCACTGATCCGGAGAGGAGATTAGTAATTAGTATACTAATATGTCCTAGTCACCATTCTATAAAATATTATAAGAAGTGATTGATTAACCTATTACGCTCTTAAAATTCTCCAAAATTAAACCTTAAACCTGGCGACATTTTTTTTAAGACCTTTTATCACTACTGACATGATTGAAACTTGAGCCAGCAAGAAACCCTGTGAGATTTCAGCCCTGAAGCATGTTGAATAGTGAATGCAGCTCTGGGCTATATTCCTACGTTCCCAGAGTGAGAATTTTGGTAATTTTTTTGATGTTACAGATATTCTACACCCATTATGTAACTTAGGTTATGTTTTCTCATTGCATTTTTGAGTTTTATTTTTTTACGTGTTTTTTTATTATGGTTTGAAGCTGCTCTTTTTGTCTCTTGTTGGTATGTCATGTTTTAACCCCTTGGTGACAGAGCCAATTGTGACCTCAATGATCAGTCTAAATTTTAGAAATCTGACCAGTGTTCCCTAATGAGATTATAACTCTGGAACACTTCAACGGATACTTCTGTTTCCACTAATTCTGGAGAATTATACAGTGCCTTGCGAAAGTATTCAGCCCCCTTGAATTTTTCAACCTTTTTCCCACATTTCAGACTTCAAACATAAAGATAAAAAATTTAATTTTATGGTGAAGAATCAAGAACAAGTGGGACACAATTGTGAAGTTGAATGAAATTTATTGCTTATTTTAAACTTTTATAAAAAACAATAAACTGAAAATTGGGGCGTGCAATATTATTCAGCCCCTTTAAGTTAATATTTTGTAGCGCCACCTTTTTCTGCGATTACAGCTGCAAGTCACTTGGGGTATGTGTCTATCAGTTTTGCACATCGAGAGACTGAAATTATTGCCCATTCTTCCTTTGCAAACAGCTGGAGCTGAGTGATGTTGGATGGAGAGCATTTGTGAACAGCAGTTTTCAGCTCTTTCCACAGATTCTCGATTGGATTCAGGTCTGGACTTTGACTTGGCCATTCTGACACCTGAATACGTTTATTCGTGAACCATTCCATTGTAGATTTTGTTTAATGTTTTGGATCATTGTCTTGCTGGAAGACAAATCTCCATCCCAGTCTCAGGTCTTTTGCAGACTCCAACAGGTTTTCTTCACGAATGGTCCTGTATTTGGCTCCATCCATCTTCCCATCAATTTTAACCATCTTCCCTGTCCCTGCTGAAGCAAAGCAGGCCCAAACCATGATGCTGCCATCACCATGTTTGACAGTGGGGATGGTGTGTTCAGGGTGATGAGCTGTGTTGCTTTTACGCCAAACATATCATTTGGCATTGTGCCCAAAAAGTTCAATTTTGGTTTCAACTGACCAGAGCACCTTCTTCCACATGTTTGGTGTGTCTCCCAGGTGGCTTGTGGCAAACTTTAAATGACACTTAATATGGATATCTTTCAGAAATGGCTTTCTTCTTGCCACTCTTCCATAAAGGTCAGATTTGTGCAGTGTACAACTGATTGTTGTCCTATGGACAGACTCTCCCACGTCAGCTGTAGATCTCTGCAGTTTATCCAGAGTGATCATGGACCTGTTGGCTGCATCTCTGATCAGTCTTCTCCTTGTTTGACATGAAATTTTTGAGGGACAGCTGGGTCTTGGTAGATTTGCAGTGGTATGATACTCCTTCCATTTCAATATGATCGCTTGCACAGTGCTTCTTGGGATGTTTAAAGTTTTGGAAATCTTTTTGTAACCAAATCCGGCTTTAAACTTCTCCACAACAGGATTAGGCTATGTGCGCACAGTGCGTTTTTCGCGGCGTTTTTGCGCGTTTTTCTGGTGCGTTTTTGGCCTCAAAACTGCATGACTTTGCTTCCCCAGCAAAGTCTATGAGTTTTCATTTTCGCTGTCCGCACACAACTGTTTTTTTAAGCTGCGTTTTTGAGCTTGAAAAAAAAAAATGGACATGTCAATTCTTTCCTGCGTTTTTCTGTTTTCCACCCATGCAATGCATTGGAAAAACGCAGCAAAACGCACAGATGAAAAACGCAGCAAAACGCAGCCAAAAACGCACCAAATTGCGGTAAAAACGCATACTTTTTTATGCGTTTTTTCGACGCAGGGGCGTTTTTGTGCGTTTTTAGCGGCCAAAAACGCACAAACGCAGCGTCAAAAAAACGCAGCATGCACACATAGCCTTACGAACCTACCTGTTGTGTTCCTTGGTCTTCATGATGCTATCTGGGCTTTAAACAGAACACTGCGACTATCAGATAGCAGGTGTATTTATACAGAGACTAGATTACACACAGGTGGCTTATATTTATCATCATCAGTCATTTAGGACAACATTGGTTGAAAAATTCAAGTATGTCCTCCTCCCGGTATATATGTCCCATCCTTGGGGCCTCCTGGTATATATTTATATATATATATATATATATATATATATATATAACATTAAGCAGTGGACCAGCTGACCTCAGAGCTTCGCTTTAGTAGTACCTGGTCTGGCTTGGTTGCACGGAACAGGACTGGGAACACGTCCAGCAATAGGAGTAATCTTATGGGTAGTTCCAGGGCAGGTAGGAAGACTTCAGGTGGTAGGGCTAAAATTTAATTTTATTGAGCAAGTTTAAAAAATTCCAGAGCTCAATTGGTAAAGTGCAGGATACATGCCGATCAGACTATGCGTTTCGGCGGTATAAGGAAGCCTCCTTCTTCACGGTCTCAAGCTGGAGTTGAAGTATGTGAATGCTCTTAAATAACCTGCTCTTAAATAACCTGATCTTCTCTAAGCAGTCTTCACTAAGCAGTGAGCCGTGATGCATTTCAGCACACTCCCGTGCATCTAGGTCAGGGATGGGAAACCTTTTTTCTGCTGGGGGCCATTTGGAAATTTCTACTAACCTTCGGGGACCGCAAAAAATTATTAGCTTGAAAATTACCCTAATATATTTGGTTAATTAATTCATTAACCCTTACTGTGGTGGCTGGAGCTGTCACCTCTGCTGTGGAGGATAAGTTTATCCGAGTCACCAGCCTCAGAAATCGCAGGTTAACAGCAGCTCAGATTAGAGACCAGGTCAATGCCACACAGAGTTCTAGCAGCAGACACATCTTTAGACAACTGTTAAGAGGAGACTTTGTGCAGCAGGCAGGCCTTCATGGTAAAATAGCTGTGAGGAAACCACTGCTAAGGATAGGCAACAAGCAGAAGAGACTTGTTTGGGCTAAAGAACACAAGGAATGGACATTAGACCAGTGGATATCTGTACTTTGGTCTGATGAGTCCAAATTTGAGATCCTTGGATCCAACCACCGTGTCTTTGTGCGACGCAGAAAAGGTGAACGGATAGACTCTACATGCCTGGTTCCCACCATGAAGCATGGAGGAGGAGGTCTGATGGTGTGGGGGTGCTTTGCTGGTCACACTGTTGGGGATTTATTCAAAGGCATACTGAACTAGCATGGCTACCACAGCATTTTGCAGCGGCATGCTATTCCATCCGGTTTGCATTTAGTTGGACCATAATTTATTTTTCAACAGGACAATGACCCCAAACACACCTCCAGGCTGTGTAAGGGCTGTTTGACTAAGAAGGACAGTGATGGGGTGCTACGCCAGATGACCTGGCCTCCACAGTCTCCAGACCTGAACCCAATCAAGATGGGTTGTGGTGAGTTGGACCGCAGAGTGAGGGCAAAAGGGCCAACAAGTGCTAAGCATCTCTGGGAACTCCTTCAAGACTGTTTGAACACCATTTCCGGTGACTACCTCTTGAAGCTCATTAAGAGAATGGCAAGAGTGTGCAAAGCAGTAATCGAAGCAAAAGGTAGCTACTTTGAAGAACCTAGAATATAAGACATATTTTCAGTTGTTTCACACTTTTTTGTTAAGTATTTCATTCCACATGTGTTAATTCATAGTTTTGATGCCTTCAATGTGAATCTACAATTTTCAGTGTCATGAAAATAAAGAAAACTCTTTGAATGAAAAGTTTGTCCAAACTTTTGGTCTGCACTGTACATCATGTAGGAGACACTGAAGGCACATACATCACAGGAGGGCTGGGGTCATATATATAGTATATATATATATATATATATATATATATAAAATCACAGGAGGGGCTGGGGGCATATATATGTATATGTATATGTATATGTATATATATATATATATATATATATATATATATATATATATATATATATATCACTGGAGGGGCTGGGGGCATATATGTACACATCACAAGAGGGGCTGGGGACATGTATATCTATATATATATATATACATCAAAGGAGGGGCTGGAGGTATATATATGAATCACAGGGGATCCTGGAGGCATATATATGCATCACGTGAGGGGCTGTGGACATATACACACATCACAGGAGGGGCTGGGGACATATGCATACATCACAGCAGGAGGGGCTGGGGACATGTATATACATCACAGGAGGGGATGGGGACATATACACACATCACGGGAGGGGCTGGGGACATATACACACATCACAGCAGGAGGGGAATGGGACATGTATATACATCACAGGAGAGGCTGGAGCTCGAACAGTACTGCTCGGCATGGACAGCACTAGCGGTTAGCGGTGGTTCGAACAACACTAGAGGGGCACATGAACAGGACAGCACTGGGTGGTGTGGCACACAGCACTGGAGGGAGGGTGGCACATAGCACTGGGAGGGTGGCACACTGCACTGGGAGGCAGGCACACAAAACTTGGAGGCATACACAGCAGCAGGAGGCATACACAGCAGTGGTAGGCAAGTACAGTAGGGAGGCAGGAGGCTCACAGCACTGGGAGGTAGGAGGCTCACAGCACCGGAAGGCAGGAGGCTCACAGCAGAGAGGCAGGAGGTTCACAGCAGAGAGGCAGGAGACTCACAGCAGAGAGGCAGGAGGCTCACAGCAGGGTGGCATGCACAGTAGGGAGGCGGGAGGCTCACAGCTGGGAGGCGGGAGGCTCACAGCAGGGAGACAGGAGGCTCACAGCAGCAGGAGGCTGGTACAGCAGGGAGGCAAGGAAGCTCACAGCAGCAGGAGGCAGACACAGAAGGAGGCAGGAGGCCCACAGCAGCGGGAGACAGGTACAGCAGGGAAGCCGGAGGCTCACAGCACTGGGAGGAAGGAGGCTAACAGCATCGGGAGGCAGACAAAGCAGGGAGGCAGGAGACTCATAGCAGAGAGGAATGCACATCAGGGAGGCAAGAGGCTAGCAGTGGGAGACAGGCGGCTCACAGCAGTAGGAGGCAGGAGGCTCACAGCAGGGAGGCATGCACAGCATAGAGGCAGGAGGCTCACAGCATTGGGAGGCAGGAGGTACACAGCAGAGAGGTTAAGATGCTCACAGCTGGGAGGCTTGCACAGCAGGAGGCGGCAGGTACAGCAGGAAGGCAGGAGGCTCACAGCAGGCAGGCATGCACAGCAAGGAGGCTCACAGCAGGGAGGCAGAAAGCTCACAGAAGCGGGAGACAAGGTACAGCAGGGAGGCTTGCACAGCAGGGAGGCATACACAGCAGGGAGGCAGGAGACTCACAGCAGCAGGAGACAAGGTACAGTAGGGAGGCTTGCACAGCAGGGAGGCTTGCACAACAGGTGGGCTTGCACAACAGGGAGGCTTGCACAACAGGGAGGCTTGCACAACAGGGAGGCAGGAGACTCACAGCAGGGGGAAGCATTCACAGCAGGGAGGCATGTAGCTCACAGCAGGTAGGAGGCTCACAGCAGGGAGGCAAGAGTCACACAGCACGTACAGCTGGGAGGGCAGTAAACCTGCCGCTCCTCTTCTTCTGTGGGATGGGAACGCAGCACATCGCATGCTTACCCCGCCCACAAGTACGTACCAACACGCTGGCACAGGCCACACTTTGTGATTTAAAGGGCCGGCAGCCGACAACCACAGTTGCCGCCCAAGTACTGAGCTCCCCGGGAATGTGCCCATGGGCCGCATAAAAAGTAATCTTGCTGAAGCAAGACAGGGGCTGGGGTTGGCAGGCCTGCGGTCGGCGGTTGGCTCCGGGCAGGGATCAGTGACCCCCCCGGGGCTGGGATAAGTGGGCGGGCCACTCCACCCCCCCGGTGATCGTCTTCAACTCACAGCGCTTACCTGTCCCCGCTAGCTGCTGCGTCCTCGCCACTGCTACTTGCAGGAGTGTAATGAGGTCTCAAAGTGATGACCTCACCACTCTTCTGCACGGCCCAGCGATGACGCGCCAACACCCTGCTCTGCTCCACTGACCTTGCCTTTACTCCAGCACATGGCTAATTTTCATGCTCCATCCCCTCACATGCAAATTAGTGATGTCTGGTAGTGAAGCGACACTGCGGGGCCCCTCTGCTGCTGCTGTGACTGGGTCCTGGTGAAGAGAAGGGGCCCATCCTGCCTGGGGCTTAATAAAGCTAAGTAATTACCCCGGGCCTGGCCGGGCCCCCTCTTTTCACCGGGCCCGGTACACCAGTCACGGTAGTAATGCCCTGATGGGGGCCCTGACTGCACTCTCCCCACTACAATCATGCCACACATGTGGCTACTTACCGCAGTTTAGGCACAGAGGAGCTTAGAAAGAGTGGGGCATTAAGATTTGGGAGCGTAGAAGTCACTGGATTTTATTTGAGGAGTGGGAGCCATATCACTTTTCCAGAGTCTTTGCTATACCAGTAACGTGGAACACCCCCCTATATTTCTGGTGACAGATGATGGACCTCAGTGGGTGCCGGTTTTCTGGGGGTAAGTTAGGGGTTTTATTGATAACATTTTGGGGTACCGAACATATTTTGATTGCTTTCAGTATATGGCTGGGAGCACATACTTTGTTCTATGCTGAGCAGTTACGCCAGGGTTTCCATGTAAATCCCCCTATTTTTTGTGCAATGAGTTGGAGATTTTTTTGGGCATCATTTTGTAGGAACATAAAATGTATTGTTTTTATTCAGATTTTTCAGATGATGAATGATCAAAAACTAGCAATTTACTTATTGTTTTTTTTTTGTTTTTTTTTTTGCATGGTTCACTGTGGTAAAAGACTAATTTATTCTTCGGGTTAGTGCGGTTACAGCTAGGGCTGTGGAGACAGATTCAGAGTCATGGAGTCTAAGTTGGTGTCCATTTTGGTGGAGTCAGAGTTGGTATAAAATGAACCGACTCTGACGATATATAATAAATTGGGTACAGTAGCTCAATGCTGTCTGTGTTAAATATTTTTCATAAGCATTTGGGAAAGTTATGAAAATGTGCTATAAATGTTTATTCTATTCCTGATCAAAAAATCTAGGCTTTTAGCTGAGATGAATCTGTGCTGTACATGATAAGTAGTGAAGCTCCTCCTCTACAGATAAGGGTAAAAACACACTGGGAAGGAAGGAACGCCTGCACTCATCTCAGAACTGTTAGAACAGGTTCTTGCTATTGTAACTGTCAGTGCTTCAAACATAAGTACAATGAAATTTATGAATGAAAATAATGTAGGTGAGCAGCAGCTGGAAGAAAACATCAAATTGAGTATGTTTAAGATGGAGCCACAGTCTTGTTCCTGTAACTAAGGAACAAACAGATATTACTACAGAAGAACAGCAAAATGATACTTTAGAATTAATGATCTTGTTGAAGCTGCTTCACCTCTCTCTCCTATTTATCACATGCACTCTGTTGTGCACACACAGCAGTCGGCAATTAGGCCTCTTAACACTAGAAGTCCCAGGAATTTCGAGCTTCATAGGGTTTCAATGGTAGAAATGTTAAATGACCCCTCTCTGGGACTTCTAGTGTTAAACACTTTCGTGAAAAACCACGCACGTTTTTCACGGACGTGTCAGAGGTGCGTTTTGTCCTCCGTGAGCCGTGTTTATGGCCTACGTGTGTGTTATCCGTGAACACACACGGAGAACGGGAACTTTCTGCTCACCTGTCCCTGGCGTCGCTCTCCGTGGTGCTGATCTGCGGTCTCCGGTCATGCTGACTCCCGGCTGCTGCAGCTTCCGGCCGCAGTGAAGTGAATATTCAATGAGCATAATGAGCGGCGGTCGGAAGCAAGTGACAGCAGCGGCAGAGACAGGAGGGCTGGAGAAGGTGAGTAAAGTTTTTTTTTTATTTTCTCAAACACGTGTGTTTTCTCCGGCGCGTGTCACGCGGAACACTTCCGTGTGGTCCGTTTGTGTTCTGTGTGACACCCGTGATGCTGGAGAAAAACGGACATGTTAACATGTGGAGCACACGGACACACGTATGCTCCACACGTACACATGGTCCATGGCAGAACATGCACGTGAGCGCAGACCCATTGATTTTAATGGGTCTACGTATGCCCATGTCTCTGGTACGTGAGGAAAATGACCAAACACGTACCGGAGACAAGGACGTGTGAAAGAGGCCTAAGAGATTGTCTGTAAGAGGGACATGCTGGAACTCTGAGTGGCAAAGTGAGGAAATTGGTTATTGCTGCGAGAACCCCTAAAATTGATTCCATCTTGAAGAGACGTGCTAGAAAAGGGGCAATTGTCGATCACGCTACTCGGTGGGACAGCACTTCTTTAATGATTGAGCTATTGCTTGAGCTAAAACCCTTTCTTGTAGACATGGGGAGCTCTCAGGTAACCCTAAATGAAGGTCAATGGACACAGGTGGCTTAGTTAAAGGAATTGCTTCTTCACCCATTACAGTGACTAAAAAATTAAAAGCTAAGGATTTAACTCCAGGCATTTTCTTGAAGGAGAGGAAGAACGTGCTGTTTTGCCAGTCCCAAAGAGGAGGTTTAATCTCAGATGGCACTGCTGCATCAATGAAATGGAGAGACACTGATGTTAGAAAATAAATTATTCTAGCAGCTGTGTATGTTGGACCCAAGTCATCGTATATTACTGAATGATCAACAGCTTGCTAAAGGAAAAGACCCTCTGACTGAGGTAGCAGTTAGGATGAGTGGCCTACAGGACTGCCAGGCGCAAGAGGACTTGTGTCATCCAGGGCTACTGCTGCCACATCTTCAGCCTCATCAGATAAGAGGTTTAATTTTCATAAGTATTTGGACGACCTGGAGCAGTAAAGAGTTACCGCAGGGAAAAATATTCCACTCCCATAGCAAACACATTGACCAGATTTCAGCAACATTTTTCACTTGCTCTCAAACAAGTAGATGAGTTCAACTGTTCATCAAAACTGACTGTGCATGAGGCAATTCCTTTATACCCTGAGATTGTTAGAAATGTTGCCCATGTGGTCAACGCTTTGTCACCAACCTAAGTTAGTGTAGAGAGGTTGTTCTTCAGCCTTAAAATAACTAGGTCAGAATTGAGGTCATCTATAAAGGAGGATCTGATGCAGGCCATACTATTTCTCAGAACAAATTCATAGACTGCACAAATGTTATTCAGTACGTTTTTGTTGAAAACTGTCTTTTTCCACTTACTGCAAACTTTATTGCATATTTAGGCTGTATTCACACACTACATCCTTTTACTGCGTTTTTAGTGTATTTTTGAGGTCACAAAGATGCACCAAAATGCATGCATTTCCTTCTCCCAGCAAAGTCTATGAGATTTCTATTTTGCTGTCTACACTGTCCATCTTTTTTTGGCTGCATTTTGGCTGCGTTTTTGAAAATACAGCCAAGATGCAGCATGTCAATTATTTCTGCGTTTTTGGCAGTATTTTTGAGCCCTTCCAGTCAATAGATGTGACTTAAAAAACACTTTGGACAAAATGTGGTAAAAACGAGTCAAAAACGAATGCTTTTTTGATGCATTTTTGCCACAGGAGCGATTTTTTTTGGGGGGGGAGCCGAGAACGTTGCATCTTTGTGGTAAAGAAAAGATGCAGTGTGAAAATAGCCATATAATTTATTAAAGTTTTTTTTATGTTCTAAAGTTGTATTCCAATAAATATATTTTATGTTCTATCTAAACAGCTTGATTAATTGATTAAATGCCTGATGTTTCCATTTTACTACAGTAAATTTATCACTTAAACATAGAGTTGAGTGCGGTTCGCGGTTCTCCAGTTCGCGGTTCGAGTGATTTGGGGGCTGTTCCAGATCGAACTAGAACTCGAGCTTTTTTGCTAAAATTCGATAGTTCTAGATACGTTCGAGAACGGTTCTAGCAGCAAAAAGCAGGGCTTTTTACAGCTACAGTGTGCAGGAGCCATCGCTGGCAGCCTGCCACAAGCTGGTAACCAAGATAAACATCGGGTATCCAAGCAAAGCGCTTTGGTTAGTAACCCGATGTTTATCCTAGTTACATGCAGGAAGCCCACACTTCCCCGCTCAGCTCGCTCCGCCCCCTCCTACCCGCGGCATGTACACACGTACACACACACATACACACACACACACACTCTGCACACATGGTCCCGCTTGGCTTACCTGCGGTGATGAAGTCCCGACCTCAGCGCTGTCACTGTCCTCCATGGCCGCCGCTTGTCACATCACCTTCTCTCGCTTCCGACCCGAGACTGACTAGCGGTGACGTCACGGGCCTCTCGCGATACTTGGCTGTGAAGGCGGCAGTCATTGAACTCAGTGACAGGTGCTGTCAGTGTGCAGGAGATCAGTGCAGGTAATGTACCTCGCTGACAGCAGCACTTGTCATGCCCTGCAGTGACCTGGGCTGACCCATTGATGTTAGCTCAGGTCACTGCATTGCTCTCCCAGCCAATGGGGAACATCCTGCTCTTCATTGACTGGGACAGTGTGGATCGTCATGGCAACCCCTTGGATTACACCAGACCTGGATTTGTTTTTCTTTCTAATAAATTGGTTAAAGAGGGAATGTATTGGGGAGTGTTTTTTCAAATAAAAATGTGTTTGTCGTCTATTTTTTTTTATTACTGACTGGGTTGGTGATGTCGGGTATCTGATAGACGCCTGACCTCACCAACCCCAGGGCTTGATGCCAGGTGACATTACACATCTGGTATTAACCCCATATATTACCCCGTTTGCCACCGCACCAGGGCGCGGGATGAGCTGGGGCGAAGCACCAGGATTGGCACATCTAATGGATGCGCCACTTCTGGGGCAGCTGCGGCCTGCTATTTTTAGGCTGGGGAGAGTCCAATAACCATGGACCTCCCTAGTCTGAGAATATCAGACCCCAGCTGTTTGCTTTACCTTGGCTGGTGATCCAATTTTGGGGGGACTTCTACGTGTTTTTTTTTTTAATTATTTATTTAATTTAAAATAACAGCGTGGGGTGCCCTCAGTTTTGGATTACCAGCCAAGGTGAGGTTGCCAGCTGTGGTCTGCAGGCTGCAGCTGTCTGCTTTACCCTAGCTGGCTACAAAACTAGGGGGAACCCTACGTCATATTTTTTTTTCATTTTTTTGGCTAAATACAAAGCTAAGCACCCCTTAGTGCCACATGAAAGGCACCAAAGGGTGCAAAATTACAAAATGCAGGAGAGTGGGACATTATGTGTCTTTCTGCCATTATAATGACAGAAAAGACTGATATGAAGTGCACAAGCACAAGAAAATCACCAGAGCGCTCTACGCTGTGAAAAGCAGTAGAAAATGGCACTGGAGTGAACATGTGACCGCCTCATGTAGGATGAAGCTATGGATCTTGGGTAAATTTATGCATTTACCCATCTTCAGTTTTTTTGCAGTACACAAAAAAAACGGAAGGCACACGGATGACAAACAGATGACATACGTCTACGGAACGGAAACGGATGCCACACGGATGCACCCGTGAAAAAAACGGACTGTTTTTTGTAGACCGCAAAAATGGATCGGTCGTGTTAATGTAGCCTTATTCTGATCTGCCGTTTATAAACAGCAGGCAGAAATAAGTGAATAGTGCCCCCTAGCGTCAGAAAATCTCCGGGGTTTCAGGGCTAGCTGAGACCCTGGAGATCATGATTCAGGACGGTTTTTCCGGTCCCCGCTCACGTGATCACAGGTATACACCGTACACCGATGATCACGTTACAGTAAATGACAGCGCCGGTAAAAAATTATTTATCTCCCATCTGGCATGAACAAACACTTCTTCTCCACTTCTTCTACACTTTTTCTCCATTTTTTCTCCAATTTTTCTCCACTTTTTCTCCACTTTTTCTCCACTTTTTCTCCACTTTTTCTCCACTTTTTCTCCACTTTTTCTCCACTTTTTCTCCACTTCTTCTCCACTTCTTCTCCACTTCTTCTCCACTTCTTCTCCACTTCTCCACTTCTCCACTTTTTCTCCATTTTTTCTCCATTTTTTCTCCACTTTTTCTCCATTTTTTCTCCATTTTTTCTCCACTTTTTCTCCACTTTTTCTCCATTTTTTTCTCCACTTTTTCTCCACTTTTTCTCCACTTTTTCTCCACTTTTTCTCCACTTTTTCTCCACTTTTTCTCCACTTCTTCTCCACTTCTTCTCCACTTCTTCTTCACTTTTTCTCCACCTTTTCTCCACTTTTTCTCCACTTTTTCTCCACTTTTTCTCCATTTTTTCTCCATTTTTTCTCCACTTTTTCTCCACTTTTTCTCCATTTTTTCTCCACTTTTTCTCCACTTTTTCTCCATTTTTTCTCCACTTTTTCTCCACTTTTTCTCCACTTTTTCTCCACTTTTTCTCCACTTTTTCTCCACTTCTTCTCCACTTCTTCTCCACTTCTTCTTCACTTTTTCTCCACCTTTTCTCCATTTTTTCTCCACTTTTTCTCCACTTTTTCTCCATTTTTTCTCCATTTTTTCTCCACTTTTCTCCACTTTTTCTCCATTTTTTTCTCCACTTTTTCTCCACTTTTTCTCCACTTTTTCTCCACTTTTTCTCCACTTTTTCTCCACTTCTTCTCTACTTCTTCTCCACTTCTTCTTCACTTTTTCTCCACCTTTTCTCCACTTTTTCTCCATTTTTTCTCCACTTTTTCTACATTTTTTCTCCACTTTTTCTCCACTTTTTCTCCATTTTTTCTCCACTTTTTCTTCATTTTTTCTCCACTTTTTCTCCACTTTTTCTCCACTTTTTCTCCATTTTTTCTCCATTTTTTCTCCACTTTTTCTACATTTTTTCTCCACTTTTTCTCCACTTTTTCTCCATTTTTTCTCCACTTTTCTCCACTTTTTCTCCACTTCTTCTCCACTTCTTCTCCACTTCTCCACTTTTTCTCCACCTTTTCTCCACTTTTTCTCCACTTTTTCTCCACTTTTTCTCCATTTTTTCTCCACTTTTTCTCCACTTTTTCTCCACTTTTTCTCCATTTCTTTCTCCACTTTTTCTCCACTTTTTCTCCACTTTTTCTCCACTTCTTCCCCCCTTTTTCTCCACTTTTTCTCCACTTTTTCTCCATTTTTTCTCCATTTTTTCTCCACTTTTTCTTGGTTCTTTTTCTATGGTCGGTCTACCCATTAGCTCTGCCATGCATAGTGTAGCTCTACACCTACTGCACATGTTACTTTATGATTGACATCTCTTTCGTACCAGAGCTGTCTAAGCTTACTCTGACCCCATATTTGTCATTACTATATTGTCCTTGTACTGTATTATGACATTTGTATCATGTGTTTCATTTCTTGCTGTGTTGCAATTTTTTTGCTGCATCCCAATTGTACCTCTACATTGTTCGAGTTTATGTTATTGTTCTCTCACTCTTATGTGATACTGATTATTGTCATTTTTCATGATTACATGCAGATAAGTCCAATCTGACGAAGGCTCAGGCCTAAACGTCATTTGTAACTTGTTTTGAACAAAAGATTCATTGCACCCACACTCCTCACATGAAGGGTCCGCACTCCTAGAAAATGGGGGATACGTTCCCTGAGTGTCTCCCCCCCATATTCTAGACGGTCCAGAGTCGTCGTGGGACCCCTTTATTTTTTTTCTTACAATAAATTGGTGAAAGAGGAAATGTTTTGGGGACTGTTTTTTCAAATAAATTTCTTTTGTCGATTTTTTTTTTTTGTTAGTACTGACAGTTTATGATGTTGGGTATCTAATAGACATCATGACATCACAAACTGCTGGGCTTGATCTCAGGTGACTTTACAGCTAGTATCAACCCGATTTATTACCCCGTTTGCCACTGCACCAGGGCACGGGATGAGCTGGGGTGAAGCGCCAGGATTGGCGCATCTAGTGGATGCGCCACGTCTGGGGTGCCTGCGGCCTGCTATTTTTAGGCTGTGAAGGCCCAATAACTATGGACCTTCCCACCCTGAGAATACCAGACCACAGCTGTCCGCTTTACCTTGGCTGGTGATCCAATTTGGGGGGGACCCTACTTTTATTGTGTAATTATTAATATTTATAAAATAATTATAAAAAAGAGCCTGAGGGGACCTCCACATTGGATCCCCAACCACGGTAAAGCTGCCAGCTGTGGTTTTCAGGCTACAGCCGTCTGCTTTACCCTATCTGGCTATCAAAAATGGGGGGACCCAACGTCATTTTTTTTTTAAACTATTTTTTAAATAGAAAAAATTAATGGGCTTCCCTGTATTTTGATTGCCAACCAAGGTAACGGCAGGCAGATGGGGGTGGCAACCCATAGCTGTCTGCTTTATCTGCGCTGAGAATCAAAAATACCGCGGAGCGCTACGTCATTTTTTTAAAGATTTATTTTTACAGCACTGTGATGTCCAGCAATCAAAATACAGGGAAGCCCATTTTGTTTTTAGTTATTTAAATAAATAATTAAAAAAAATATATATGGGCTCCCGCTGCATTTTTTGTATTGCTAGCTAAGGGTAATCCAAGCAGCTACTGGCTGCTAACCCCCACTGCTTGGTGTTACCTTCACTGGCAATGGAAAATCCAGGGAAGCATTTTTTTTTTTTTGCCAAAAAACTACAAAAAAAGGACGTGAGCTTCGCCATATTTTTGTATGCTAGCCAGGTATAGCAGGCAGGTGCTGGAAGAGTTGGATACAGCGCCAGAAGATGGCGCTTCTATGAAAATGCCATTTTCTGAGGCGGCTGCCGTCTGCAATTCGCAGCAGTGGGGCCCAGAAAGCTCAGGCCAACCTGTGCTGCGGATTCCAATCCCCAGCTGCCTAGTTGTACCTGGCTGGACACAAAAATGGGGCGAAGCCTACGTCATTTGTTTTCTAATTATTTCATGAAATTCATGAACTAATAAAAAAAGGGCTTCCCTTTATTTTTGGTTCCCAGCCGGGTACAAATAGGCAACTGGGGGTTGGGGGCAGCCGTACCTGCCTGCTGTACCAGGCTAGCATACAAAAATATGGCAAAGCCCACATAATTTTTTCAGGGGGCAAAAAATTTCTGCATACAGTCCTGGATGGAGTATGCTGAGCCTTGTAGTTCTGCAGCTGCTGTCTGTCTGTATGGAGAAGAGCAGACAGCAGCTGCAGAACTACAAGGCTCAGCATACTCCATCCAGGACTGTATGCAGAAGTTTTTTGCCCACCAAAAAAATGACGTGGGCTTCGCCATATTTTTGTATGCTAGCCAGGTACAGCAGGCAGCCACGGGCTGCCTCCAACCCCCAGTTGCCTATTTGTACCCGGCTGGGAACCAAAAATATAGGGAAGCCCGTTTTTTTTAATTATTTCACTTATTTCATGAAATAATTAAAAAACATATGACGTGGGCTTCGCCCCATTTTTGTGTCCAGCCAGGTACAACTAGGCAGCTGGGGATTGGAATCCGCAGCACAGGTTAGCCCGAGGTTTCTGGGCGCCTCTGCTGCGAATTTCAGTCCACAGCCGTCCCAGAAAATGGCGCTCTCATAAAAGCGCCATCATCTGGCGCTGTATCCAACTCTTCCAACAGCCCTGGAGCCGGGTGGCTTGTTGGGTAATCATGAGTTAATACTGGCTTTGTTTTACTAGCCAGTATTAAGCCAGAGATTCTTAATGTCAGGCACGTTTGACCCGGCCATTAAGAATCTCCAATAAAGGGTTAAAAAAAAGACACCACACAGAGAAAAAATACTTTAATAGAAATAAATACACAGACACATTAGAGACTCCATCTTTATTACCCCCTGTCAGCCCTCCACGATCCATGGTCTTCTGTCTTTCTCGTTCAACAAATGCAGCTCTGCTCCATCACTGCTGCATGGGGGAAGACGCTGCTTCCCGTGGAGCATTCACTCTGTGAAAGCTGCACGAGAAGCAGCGTGCAGCCTTCACTCCGTGAGTGATCAGTGCTGCTAGCGGTAACAGCGGTAACGCTGACAGACGCGTTACCATAGCAACGGTGCTCCCAGAGCCGCGGTTAGCGGTGACGTAACCGCTAACTGCGTTGCTATGGCAACGGTGATCTCCGTTAATGACCGGCTGTGTCAGCCGGTCCCTAACGGAACGGGGAGTCGACCGTGTGCTAGAGCATGTCGCCGGTACACGGCGATACACAAATGTGCACCGTGTACCGGAGAGATGCACTCGCAGGTCCTACATGACGCGTCATAGTCATGTGACCAGTCTGTAGCCAATGAGATAATAGCCACGTGACTGGTCACATGGCTATTTTGACGTCACGATAGGTCCTGCATCTCTGCTGGCAGTGCCGGTCACCGGGAGGATTCAGTGATCATCGGATGGAATAGCGGCAGGAGACAGAATGTAGGAGGGATCGCGGGGACCGGTAAGTGTTATGGCAATGTTTATTAACTGTATGTGTACATTTATAATGCATTTTTATGTGTTTGTGATTGCCTCCCATTATAGCCTATTGGTTCGAGTTCGGTTCATCGAACGTTCGATGAACCGAACTCAAACGGGAGCTCCGTTCGGCGAACCGACCTCGAGCCGAACCGCGACCGGTTCACTCATCTCTACTTAAACATGAACCATGTATGAGGGATTCGGAGTCGTGGAGTAGTAGTTTGAGTTGAAGTCAGGGAAATTGAGGAGTCAGAAGTTTGGCTTACCGATTCCACAGCCCTGGTTACAGCGATACCAGATTTATATTTATATCGCTTTTTTTTATTCTTTGATACTTTTAGACACTAAAAACAATATTATACAAAAATTAGTTTGTTTTTACATTTTCATGTTCTGAGAGCTGTAACCTTTTTATTTTGTCTCCGAATGAGCCATATTAGGGCTTGTTTTTTTGTGGGACTGTTTGGCATTTTCACTTCTAACATTTTTAACATATAACTTTTTGATCAATTTTTATTCACTTTTTTATGTGTAAGTATAATGACCAAATGCAATTTTTGGAATGTTTTTATTATTATTTTTTACAGTATTTGCTATAAGAAATAAGTAACGTGATATTTTTACAGATTGGATCGCTTTGGACTCGGCAATACCAATTATACAGTGCCTACAAGTAGTATTCAACCCCCTGCAGATTTAGCAGGTTTGATAAGATGCAAATAAGTTAGAGCCTGCAAACTTCAAACAAGAGCAGGATTTATTAACAGATGCATAAATCTTACAAACCAACAAGTTATGTTGCTCAGTTAAATTTTAATAAATTTTAAACATAAAAGTGTGGGTCAATTATTATTCAACCCCCTAGGTTTAATATTTTGTGGAATAACCCTTGTTTGCAATTACAGCTAATAATCATCTTTTATAAGACCTGATCAGGCCGTCACAGGTCTCTGGAGTTATCTTGGCCCACTCCTCCATGCAGATCTTCTCCAAGTTATCTAGGTTCTTTGGGTGTCTCATGTGGACTTTAATCTTGAGCTCCTTCCACAAGTTTTCAATTGGGTTAAGGTCAGGAGACTGACTAGGCCACTGCAACACCTTGATTTTTTCCCTCTTGAACCAGGCCTTGGTTTTCTTGGCTGTGTGCTTTGGGTCGTTGTCTTGTTGGAAGATGAAATGACGACCCATCTTAAGATCCTTGATCGAGGAGCGGAGGTTCTTGGCCAAAATCTCCAGGTAGGCCGTGCTATCCATCTTCCCATGGATGCGGACCAGATGGCCAGGCCCCTTGGCTGAGAAACAGCCCCACAGCATGATGCTGCCACCACCATGCTTGACTGTAGGGATGGTATTCTTGGGGTCGTATGCAGTGCCATCCAGTCTCCAAACGTCACGTGTGTGGTTGGCACCAAAGATCTCGATCTTGGTCTCATCAGACCAGAGAACCTTGAACCAGTCTGTCTCAGAGTCCTCCAAGTGATCATGAGCAAACTCTAGACGAGCCTCGACATGACGCTTTGAAAGTAAAGGTACCTTGCGGGCTCATCTGGAACGGAGACCATTGCGGTGGAGTACGTTACTTATGGTATTGACTGAAACCAATGTCCCCACTGCCATGAGATCTTCCCGGAGCTCCTTCCTTGTTGTCCTTGGGTTAGCCTTGACTCTTCGGACAAGCCTGGCCTCGGCACGGGTGGAAACTTTCAAAGGCTGTCCAGGCCGTGGAAGGCTAACAGTAGTTCCATAAGCCTTCCACTTCCGGATGATGCTCCCAACAGTGGAGAAAGGTAGGCCCAACTCCTTGGAAAGGGTTTTGTACCCCTTGCCAGCCTTGTGACCCTCCACGATCTTGTCTCTGATGGCCTTGGAATGCTCCTTTGTCTTTCCCATGTTGACCAAGTATGAGTGCTGTTTACAAGTTTGGGGAGGGTCTTAATTAGTCAGAAAAGGCTGGAAAAAGAGATAATTAATCCAAACATGTGAAGCTCATTGTTCTTTGTGCCTGAAATACTTCTTAATACTTTAGGGGAACCAAACAGAATTCTGGTGGTTTGAGGGGTTGAATAATAAATGACCCTCTGAATAAACTTTTCACCATTTAAAAAAAAAAAAAAGAGAAATAACATTCTTTTTTCCTGCAGTGCATTTCACACTTCCAGGCTGATCTACAGTCCAAATGTCACAATGCCAAGTTGATTCCGAATGTGTAAACCTGCTAAATCTGCAGGGGGTTGAATACTACTTGTAGGCACTGTGTGTACGTTTCTTTGTTTGTTTTAACACAAAAAAGCTGTGTTTTGAGTGGTGAAATGGGGTTTTTATACTTGTGTACAGCAGCAGATGAGATCTGACAGTGTTTCACTGACTGTTTGATAGGAAATTGGAAGTTGACCCAGCATTACCCAGGTGGGACCCAATCTCTGTGAGTGACTGGGCTGTGGGCAGTTTCACCGCACATCACAGCCCAGCATCACTCGTGCTTGCGGCGCTCTGCGATGAAGGAGAGAGAGCGACATGATGGGCTGTGACGAGGATGAAACTCTGCCCACAGCCCAGTCACTCAAATAGACTGGGCCCCACCTTGGTGATATCCAGTCAACTTCAAATTCCATAAGTTAACGTAACATCACCGGACATCAGAGGTCACGGCAGCCCAGGTCACGTGATGGGGGATAAGCGGACAGCTATAGCGCCACTCACATGCAGAATGAACAACGGAAGGTATTTAGATAATGCCTTCTGCCACAGCTTTACACCGATGTGGCCACTATGCTTTGTAGTGGACCATCCCTTTAAACTGTATGGTTTAAGCTTATACCACCTATTATTTGGCACATTGTGCTGCTGTTAAGGTTGTTGGGATACAAGTGATCCCTCGATCTGACCGTTGTTCCGAATTAAAAATATAGTGCGTGCACGGCGAAAGAATAATAATTAATTGGAATCAATTATAACTCTTCCTCTCATGACCAAGGCTGAGGCAAAACTGAAATCTTTATTCTTGGACAATTAGACCACGAAGTAAAAGGGGTGTAAACAAAAGTTTTAGTCCAATCAAGTATCGTAGGTAAGGGCTTCATGACGTAGAGAGATCTACACATCCTCCTTGGATTGGTCAGTCCAGGCTCCAGGAATTTCCTTTGTCCATCTGTCTTGGGTGCAAAACAGGAAATAGCAGCCATCTTTACAATTACATGTGCTGGTATATACTGTGTCTAAGGAAAATACACTGAATATGCAATATACATATATACATGTTAGTAAGAAACAAAAGCATTCACAAATATGTGTGTTAGTTCACATCTACTGAACTATATAACTGAGTCTATGAAATGGCTGAATTAAGTATTTTTGGATACTCAATTCTTTATCCTCAACACTGCATTGTGCATTATCTTTAGAAGAAGCTTTCTTCTGGTACAACAGCTATGCAGATAAATTTAATGCAGTGTGCAGCATATGGTCTAAGCACTGACAGGCTCACACCCCACCCCACCGTTGTAACGTCTGCAGCAATGCTGGCAGCACTTATATTACTATTGTGAAAAGACAACCTCTGGATATGACATTAAGCATGTGCACTCAGCTTCTTTGGTCAACTGTGGCAAGGCCTGTTGTGAGTGGAGTCTGTGTTGTTAAACCGCTGTATGGTCTTGGCCACCGTGTTGCAGTTCAGTTTTAGGCTGTTGGCAATCTTCTTATAGCCTAGGCCATCTTTATGTAATGCAATTATTCTTTTTTTCAGATCCTCAGAGAATTCTTTCCCATGAGGAGCCATGCTATACTTCCAGTGACCAGTATGAGAGAGTGTGTGAGCGATAATACCAAATGTAACACACCTGCTCCCCATTGTCACATGACATCGGGAAAGGAAAATGGCTAATTGGGCACAATTTGTCCATTTTCACATAGGAATGTACTCACTTTTGTTGCCAGCGGTTTTGACATTAATGGCTGTGTGTATTATATAGAGGTCACCAAATTTTACACTGTAAGGCCTCTTTCACATGCCCGTGAAAATCACGCACGTGTTTCACGGATGTGTCAAAGATGCGTATTGCCCTCGGTGAGCTGTGTTTCATGGCACACGTGTGTTCTCCATGTGTTATCCGTGATAACACACGGAGAACGGGAACTTTCTGCTCACCTGTCTCTGGCTTCGCTGTCCGTGGTGCTGATCTTCGGTCTCCGGTCCTGCCGACTCCCCAGTGCTGAAGCTTCCGGCCACAGTGAAGTGAATATTAAATGAGCATAATGAGCGGCGGTCGGCAGCAAGTGACAGCAGCGGCAGAGACAGGAGGGCAGGAGAAGGTGAGTATTGTTTTTTTTTTTTAATAGACACATGTCTTTTCTCCGGTGCGTATCACACGGAACACATCCATGTGGTCCGTGTGTGTTCCGTGTGACACCTGTGATGCCGGGGAAAAACGGACATGTCGGCGTGTGGAGCACACGGGCACACGTAAGTACGCAACGGACACACGTTCCGTGCAAAAATACTTACGTACGCCCGAAACTATAGGAAAACATATGTCAACGTGTGCCTGTGTCTCCGGTACGTGAGAAAACTGTCCATACACGTACCGGAGGCACGGACGTGTGAAAGAGGCCTTATACAAGCTGCACACTGATTACGTTACATTGTATCAAAGTGTCATATCTTCAGCGTTTTTCCCATGAAAAGATAAAATATTTACAAAAATGTGATAGGTGTACTCACTTTAGAGATCTACTGTAATTCATAGAGATCTTGCACCCGCTGCCTTAGGGATTAGATACTTCCTATGTTCTGCAGACGGGAGGGACAGTTAGTCATCTGCTGCAATGATAACACTAATACCAAATTATTGGCCTAATCACAATAGTGCTAACTCTAGAAACCAGAAAAACCAATGAAATAACCAGAGTAAATAGCAAGAATAAAATCAAATAATTTTATTGAGAACATTATTTTTAAAAAAATTTTTAAAAAACATTATATGAATATATAGAACAATACAGGGGATGTCTGCCAAAAAACAACCAATCCAATCACTGCTTCACTTTGCGTATGTGTGTAACACAGATGAACCACTGATATTCACTTATAAATGTGCAAAAAAAGGGGAATTAAATAACATGCTCCACGCAAGAAAATCTCCCATGATGTATTGCACTATCCCAGAGAAGATTATTGCACAGCCCTAGGAAACATGAACAACAGTGGTTTAAATAACCTCAGAATGACAATAGATAAATTAATATTGCACTCTCCCATCAATACAGCAAAAATTCACAAACCAGTGCATATTATAGAGCTTATTTCAGATGTAACTTCCTTATGGACAGAAATTATAAGGATTATAGTTCACATGCCCACATAAACAAAGATAAGAATGCCCAAAAGGGATATATAAATAAGAGGGTAGTGATGACACAATTCATAAAGAAATAATCCTGCCCAAAGAAAAAGAAGTACTAAGTAGAAAAATACATAGAAAAAATACCAGCCAAAGATAAATGCAGAAGGGAGAGCAGGATACACAAGCAGTCAATATAGAACAGATGCCTGACTGCCATATGTCATACTGGAAGCGGATGGAAAGGACAAATACCCTGACGGCCGTTTCGCCTAGGGCTTCTTCGTGAGGTAGTCTGACTACTATCCAAATAAAATGTCAAATCTGAATGTGTAGACGTTCCCCACCAAAATCTCTGCTGAGCACACACATGACTAATGCAACACCGATGAAGAAATGTATGTCTAAAGTAAGGGTACCAAATACATTGAATGTCTGCTGGCCGGCTCTGCCGTATGTAGGAGCACTCATTTTCCCGAGTGGCTTTGTGCTCTTTAAAGTAAACCTGTCAGGTGCAATATGCACCCAGAACCACGAGCAGTTCTGGGTGCATATTGCTAATCCCTGCCTAACTGTCCCTCTGTCTAGTAGCATAGATAGAGATCTTTAAAATGAGTATTTCTAAAGATCCTTCATTATATGCTAATGAAGCCAGGGACTTGTCGCAAGGGCGTTAATTCCCTTGGCTAGTCAGTCCCCTTAGTATGGTAGCACGCCCACAGGGGATGCCCTGTGAGCATGCTAACATTCTAATGAATGCACAGCGTCAGAAGCATGGTCGTTCTCACCTCAGCTGCCACTGCTGGATTTCGGCTCAGTGCGCATGATCAGAACGTTCCCGGACTTCCAGTTACGCACACTACACCAGTTTGAAGTTGGGACACGTACACCCGGTTTCACAGTACGCATGACCGGAAGTCTGGGACTTCTGATCATGCACACTGAGCCATAATCCAGTGTCGGGGGCAGTGGGAACAAAGAGCGGTGAGATTGACCATACCTCTGAAGCTGCACATTCATTAGCATGCCCATAGGGGTTTACTTATATGCTAAGGGGGCCGACTAGCCAAGGGAACTAACATCCTTCTGACTAGTCGCTGGACTCATTAGCATATGATAAAAGATTTTTAGAAATACTTTTTCTAAAGATCTCTTTATCTATGCTACTATATTCAGGTACAGTTAGGGAGGGATTAGCCATATGCAACCAGAACCGCTCCTGGTTCTGGGTACATACAGGACCTGACAAGTTCCCTTTAAGAGACACGTTACTAAACAAGGCTGGCGGTGGCGTATTTCCGGGGGACAATACGATTGTCAGTTCAAAATCCAATATCAGACATGCCGGATCAATATTTCTCCCCGACAATGAATTGTCTAGGGCTTCAATGCACATCAGTCTGTCAGCCGAACCCCTCAATATAAGTGGGTTCATCCAACATCTAATGTGTATGGAGGGTTCAGGTGCCCCTTCTCTGCCCTCTATATTTTTCTAGTTTCGAAGGAACCTGAGAGAGTTTGGTTACTAGGGATGTGCTGCCTATTGTTAGGCTGTATATCCATAGCAACCAGTCTGAAATGGGTTACGGAAGTGTGGCGCCCTGGACAAGCCAGGGGCCACAGAGAACAACACCAACACACCCCACACTCCCGGTCAGGCACACCAAAGTCAGACGAAAACCCTTGTTGCCCTCCTCCAGGGGCTGATGTCCACACCAGGGGGTGGGCCAGGCGGTTGGCCCCGCCTACCGAGGAGTTCACAGTCCTGGAGGCGGGAAAAGCAGACAGATCAGTTTGAGAGTTGAGTGAGGGAAGTGAAAGTGGAAGGAGGGAAGTAACAGTTGAGCAGACAGAAAGTGGTCCGGGTGTGTGACCCGGACGGATCAGCAAGGTTGGCAGACGGTGGTGACCGTCTGCAGGAGTGGCCTATTGGAGCTAGCCGTAAGGACCGTGGACGGGCGGTGGCCCGGCGGTACCGGACCGGTACGCAAAGAGAAGCCAGCACCATCCGGCATGGGCTTACGGATCCCGGCAAGGATAGGAGTCGCTGTGAATTTGCCAAATCCGTTAGCGAAGGGAACCTCCTGGGTTTCCCAGCAGCCAAGTCCCGTCAGAAGGCAACCGTCCAACCGAGAGAGGGAAACACAGTCACCGCCAAGGCTAAAGTTCCCAGGGCCAGAGCCTGCGGACAAAAGGGGCTCCTTCAGCACATATCCAAGCTGGGGAGCGGGTTACCGGTGGGAACCCATTGGAACCGTTTACAGTACATAGGTGCAGGGAAAGGCAGTCATCACCAACCTGCCGGGAGAAACAACACCGCAGCCGTCTGTGGGACCCGTCCATCCAGCCGTGTGTTTTACCGAGAACTGCGTCCTCATCATTGGCTGAGTGAGTACCACCGTGCCGTGCGGCACAGAGCACTGCCCCTGTGACCCTACACCTCACCAGGCCCCGTAACCCGCCTGCCATCCATCCCTACTCCATCACCGGGCCCCGGAACAACCAACCCCCCTAGCCACGGAGGGGAGAACTAACACCCAGGCTGCTCCCTGTCATCGCTCCCGGGATCCCCGTCCAGAGCAGCAGTGGTGTCACCAATCTCACCACAACCGTGGGTGGCGTCACGGACAATCTCAAATCCCCTTGCTTGGTTGCAAGTTGGGGGTGCAGCCCTCCTAGTACTGAGACTGAACAGCTGATTGCGTCTCACTTTGCTGTGTATTTTATCTGGGACACAGCTAACCACTTGCCACCATCCATATTGGAGTTCTGACATGACACAAGTCAGGTATTGATAATGTTTTTAACTTCAGTAGGTTAGGGACTGTCTCAGATGGGTACACCGTGACGAGGTGAGACAGCTTTTTACCTTTTTGCAAAAATGTATACACTAAGTACCCTGTTATTAAGCACTTGCAATTTATTTATTTATATTCAGGGTATTTTTCATACAATTTTTCTCCTTGGTTTTTTCTAGTCTTAAGGCTGCAATTCACATGCTTAATGTTGCATGTTTACTGAACATTGTTTCAGCTCAGGTTTTTGTGTTTTTTGTATGTTTTCTTGCTTGGTTGCAAGTTGGGGGTGCAGCCCTCCTAGTACTGAGACTGAACAGCTGATTGCGTCTCACTTTGCTGTGTATTTTATCTGGGACACAGCTAACCACTTGCCACCATCCATATTGGAGTTCTGACATGACACAAGTCAGGTATTGATAATGTTTTTAACTTCAGTAGGTTAGGGACTGTCTCAGATGGGTACACCGTGACGAGGTGAGACAGCTTTTTACCTTTTTGCAAAAATGTATACACTAAGTACCCTGTTATTAAGCACTTGCAATTTATTTATTTATATTCAGGGTATTTTTCATACAATTTTTCTCCTTGGTTTTTTCTAGTCTTAAGGCTGCAATTCACATGCTTAATGTTGCATGTTTACTGAACATTGTTTCAGCTCAGGTTTTTGTGTTTTTTGTATGTTTTCTTGCTTGGTTGCAAGTTGGGGGTGCAGCCCTCCTAGTACTGAGACTGAACAGCTGATTGCGTCTCACTTTGCTGTGTATTTTATCTGGGACACAGCTAACCACTTGCCACCATCCATATTGGAGTTCTGACATGACACAAGTCAGGTATTGATAATGTTTTTAACTTCAGTAGGTTAGGGACTGTCTCAGATGGGTACACCGTGACGAGGTGAGACAGCTTTTTACCTTTTTGCAAAAATGTATACACTAAGTACCCTGTTATTAAGCACTTGCAATTTATTTATTTATATTCAGGGTATTTTTCATACAATTTTTCTCCTTGTTTTTTTCTAGTCTTAAGGCTGCAATTCACATGCTTAATGTTGCATGTTTACTGAACATTGTTTCAGCTCAGGTTTTTGTGTTTTTTGTATGTTTTCTTGCTTGGTTGCAAGTTGGGGGTGCAGCCCTCCTAGTACTGAGACTGAACAGCTGATTGCGTCTCACTTTGCTGTGTATTTTATCTGGGACACAGCTAACCACTTGCCACCATCCATATTGGAGTTCTGACATGACACAAGTCAGGTATTGATAATGTTTTTAACTTCAGTAGGTTAGGGACTGTCTCAGATGGGTACACCGTGACGAGGTGAGACAGCTTTTTACCTTTTTGCAAAAATGTATACACTAAGTACCCTGTTATTAAGCACTTGCAATTTATTTATTTATATTCAGGGTATTTTTCATACAATTTTTCTCCTTGGTTTTTTCTAGTCTTAAGGCTGCAATTCACATGCTTAATGTTGCATGTTTACTGAACATTGTTTCAGCTCAGGTTTTTGTGTTTTTTACAGTACATAGGTGCAGGGAAAGGCAGTCATCACCAACCTGCCGGGAGAAACAACACCGCAGCCGTCTGTGGGACCCGTCCATCCAGCCGTGTGTTTTACCGAGAACTGTGTCCTCATCATTGGCTGAGTGAGTACCACCGTGCCGTGCGGCACAGAGCACTGCCCCTGTGACCCTACACCTCACCAGGCCCCGTAACCCGCCTGCCATCCATCCCTACTCCATCACCGGGCCCCGGAACAACCAACCCCCCTAGCCACGGAGGGGAGAACTAACACCCAGGCTGCTCCCTGTCATCGCTCCCGGGATCCCCGTCCAGAGCAGCAGTGGTGTCACCAATCTCACCACAACCGTGGGTGGCGTCACGGACAATCTCAAATCCCCACAATCAAATCCCCTTTTCATTCACGGGCGAGGAGCGCCGCTCGAGTCCCCGGGATCCGGCCCACCGCTGGAGCCACCACCGAGCAGCGGTAGCAGCAGCAGCCGGACCCGAGCAGTGGGGGAGCGCAGCGTCTCCTCCTCCGCCCGCGACAACTTGGCGTCACGAACAGGATACTACCGTTCTACCAACTGGTGGAAGTGCGCCTTGTGTAACCGCCGGAGGTGTCCGGCCGAAAAATTTGTGAAGCCGCCATCTTGGGTGCGAAGAATTCCCGCTCGAGCATCTCCTCGAGTAGTGGAGGCGCGAAGGCCAAAACCCCGCCCCTGTAGAGGAGGAGCCAAAAAGAGACTAAGGGGGACTGATGGCGTCTGGCCGTATGTAGCCCGCGGCTATAAAAGCAGGGACGCCAGGACCCTGCGGCCATCTTGTTCCTGGAAGAGGCCGCCAGAAAGATGTACATGCCGTCCCGTAGCACCGTAGCCCCCGCGCCTGGAACCGCGGCATGGGTGGAGATCCGGACCGCGCAGCTCCAACAACGGCTGCAGGTCAAGATGCAGCTCCTCTTGGAGGAGTGGGAGGCCGACGTGGCGGAGGTTATAGCGACCATACGGCGACGCGAAGAGGAGGGAGCTTCGGAAGGGAGGGTGAGTGACCCACGCCCCGGTACCCCTAGTGGGTCGGTCATCGCGGCTGCGGGACCCGGTCTGAACCCGCTCGCCCTGCTACCTCCCTCGTTACCCGTATCGGTTGCCGTGACCCCACCACTAGGCCCGCTACCCCCACAACCGGTAGCGGTACTCTGCATGTCCGCCCAGGCGGATCGACCTGTAACCGGAGCCCGTGACCGACCGGAAGTGCTACCTTGGAAGGTGCAGAAGCCTGAGCCAGAGGCATCCCCCGAGAAACTCCCCGAGCCGGAGCCGACAGACCGCTCCGTGCTGAAGGCCCAGCGGAGGAAGGCCCCTGTGCCCATCCCCCACACCTCGGCTGAGGTTGCGCCGGGTTGCCGCTGCAAAGCAGCACCCCAGGTAAAGTCACCGCGGGACCTTCCACCCAGATCACCAGTGGTGGGCAGTGTCCAGAAGGTCTCGCGGGGCCCGACCCGTGCGCCGGAGCTCGCAGCAGCACCGTACTGGGATAGGGAGCCAACGCCGCTGGGCCCGGAGATTGCCAAGAGGGAGAGGAAGAAGGCGGAGATGGTGGCCCGTACGATCCGGGAAAAGGAGAGTCTGAGGCAAGCGACCTTCCGTGTCCGGGGCCCCCTGTATGAAGGGCAGGTGAGGCGGTTTGATGTCCACCGGGGCTATGGTTTCATCTACGAACCGGGCCTGGAGGCCGAGGTCTTTATAGCCCGGCAGGATGTTAATGCCCACCTACCAGAGGAGCATCCAGGCCGCAACCTCATGCCCGGAGACCTGGTACAGTACACCCGTCACTGCGGGGAGAGGGGGTGGTTTGCGCTAGATGCAAAGTTGAGGGGCAGCCAAGAGGCCCGTGTGCGCACCACGCCCCCTCCCCCAACCGATGCCGAGGAATCCGAATAATGGCAGCGGAGTCCCGTTGCAGTTGTTCCCCGTTGGGACCACCAGAGTGCTGTTTACAGTTTAAAAGAATGAAAAGAATGATTAACCGAAGATTCACCTGATTTGCTGCTTGATTAGAACCAGTCGTTGCCGGCAACTGGTCCCCGTTGGGACCCCTTTACCAAAAGCGTAGGAACTACTACGAACAGGCCCAAGAACTAGCAGGGCAACCACAAACTTGTGGCATGTAAATAAAATGTGTTTTATGGCTTTACCGTAACCGCCTTCGGAGAGGCTGATTTGGAGGATGGGCCTGGAGGGAAGTGATGGCCCAGGCCCGCCACTACCACAACCGGTGGCGATCCTCCGGGGTTTCAGGGGTTCCCCATGGACGTGGGTCCCCTGAAAAGGACAGAACCCGCTCGGGCAACTTGTGCTGGACTGGGGTCAAGGGGTGCTGCCTGTTTCCTTAGGGGCAGCATCAGGGACAGGTTGCTTGGGTGGGAGAGCGCGGAAGCCGTAACCGTTTGCAACATTTAAGTAAGAGTACCTCCCGATGTGGGAAGATGGTATTTTAATTGTAATCTCTGTTTTACCGTTTTATCTTTCCAGTTTGTGAAAATAAAACCGGTGATGGACGGGCAGCCCGCGGACGGTCTGCATTTTACTAAAGGGGAATGTGGTGCCCTGGACAAGCCAAGGGCCACAGAGAACAACACCAACACACCCCACACTCCCGGTCAGGCACACCAAAGTCAGACAAAAACCCTTGTTGCCCTCCTCCAGGGCCTGATGTCCACACCAGGGGGTGGGCCAGATGGTTGGCCCCGCCCACCGAGGAGTTCACAGTCCTGGAGGCGGGAAAAGCAGACAGATCAGTTTGAGAGTTGAGTGAGGGAAGTGAAAGTGGAAGGAGGGAAGTAGCAGTTGAGCAGACAGAAAGTGGTCCGGGTGTGTGGCCCGGACGGATCAGCAAGGTTGGCAGACGGTGGTGACCGTCTGCAGGAGTGGCCTATTGGAGCTAGCCGTAAGGACCGTGGACGGGCGGTGGCCCGGTGGTACCGGACCGGTACGCAAAGAGAAGCCAGCACCATCTGGCAGGGGCTTACGGACCCCGGCAAGGCTAGGAGTCGCCGTGAATTTGCCAAATCCGTTAGCGAAGGGAACCTCCTGGGTTTCCCAGCAGCCAAGTCCCGTCAGAAGGCAACCGTCCAACCGAGCGAGGGAAACACAGTCACCGCCAAGGCTAAAGTTCCCAGGGCCAGAGCCTGCGGGCAAAAGGGGCTCCTTCAGCACATATCCAAGCTGGGGAGCGGTTTACCGGTGGGAACCCATTGGAACTGTTTACAGTACATAGGTGCAGGGAAAGGCAGTCATCACCAACCTGCCGGGAGAAACAACACCGCAGCCGTCTGTGGGACCCGTCCATCCAGCCGTGTGTTTTACCGAGAACTGTGTCCTCATCATTGGCTGAGTGAGTACCACCGTGCCGTGCGGCACAGCGCTGCCCCCGCGACCCTGCACCTCACCAGGCCCCGTAACCCGCCTGCCATCCATCCCTACTCCTTCACCGGGCCCCGGGACAACCAACCCCCCTACCCACGGAGGGGAGAACTAACACCCAGGCTGCTCCCTGTCATCGCTTCCAGGATCCCCGTCCAGAGCAGTGGTGGTGTCACCAATCTCACCACAATCGTGGGTGGCGTCACGGACAATCTCAAATCCCCACAATCAAATCCCCTTTTCACTCACGGGCGAGGAGCGCCGCTCGAGTCCCCGGGATCCGGCCCACCGCTCGAGCCACCACCGAGCAGCAGCAGCCGGACCCGAGCAGTGGGAGAGCGCAGCGTCCCCTCCTCCGCCCACGACAGAAGTGCTCAGTTTTTGCTTTATGTTGGCAGCAGAGATGAGTCAAAGTTGCCAGTAATCACAACACCGACCACGTTATTACTTGGAATTGTCCCTTAGTGACCGGGCCTAATTTCTCATATCTGATGTGTGTCATTATGTGGCAATAACTGCAATGTGTCAACATTAGTGATGAGCGAGCATGCTTGTAACTACTCGGTACTCGCACGAGTATCGCTGTACTCGGGCTGCTCGGCAGGGACCGAGTAATCTCGCGATACTCGTGCTGTACTCGTGGTCTTCATCCCTGCATGTTGGCGCTCTTTTGAGAGCCAGCCCTCATGCAGGGATTGGCTGGCAGACCACTGCAATGCCACAGCCCTGTTAGTTGTGGAATTGCAGTGATTGGCCGGCCTGCACAGCGTGACCGAGCCTTTATACCGGCCGGCGCGCTGTGCTCTGCTCACAGCTATCCAGACAGTGAGTGCAGGGAGAGTGTCGCTGATTCAGGGAAAGCTTTGCGGCCCTTTATAGTTAGTTCCGGAGCAGGGCTGCAAACAGTGTGACCAGAAGTCCTTCTCAGGACTATTCTAGTTGTATACAGGCAGGCAGGGTATAGCCAGGTCGGAGTACAGTAGCAGAGTCCTTCTCAGGACTATTGTTGCTATATACAGGCAGGGTATAGCCAGGTCGGAATACAGGCTAGTGACCAGAAGAGTCCTTGTCAGGACTATTGTAGCAGTATACAGGCAGGCAGGCAGGCAGGGTATATAGCCATTCCTAGTGGTGACCGTATACCAGCCTTCATCATATCTGGGGCTGGTGTACACAGTCTAAAACAGTCCAGATAGTGTCAGACTTCTCAGTAATTGTCGCTCCTAAAAACCAGTTAGGTTCTTATTGCGTCCGTGCTTGCATTTAAAAACAGCACGTGTGTGTCTGTCGGTGGCAGCGTACAGGTGCACGTTTTGCACAAACTATTATATAACGCACAAGTCTAGTGTATAATACACGTCAGTCAGCAGTGTCTGATAGTGTCAGACTTCTCAGTAATTGTCGCTCCTAAAAACCAGTTAGGTTCTTATTGCGTCCGTGCTTGCATTTAAAAACCGCACGTGTGTGTCTGTCGGTGGCAGCGTACAGGTGCACGTTTTGCACAAACTATTATATAACGCACAAGTCTAGTGTATAATACACGTCAGTCAGCAGTGTCTGATAGTGTCAGACTTCTCAGTAATTGTTGCTCCTAAAAACCAGTTAGGTTCTTATTGCGTCCGTGCTTGCATTTAAAAACAGCACGTGTGTGTCTGTCGGTGGCAGCGTACAGGTGCACGTTTTGCACAAACTATTATATAACGCACAAGTCTAGTGTATAATACACGTCAGTCAGCAGTGTCTGATAGTGTCAGACTTCTCAGTAATTGTCGCTCCTAAAAACCAGTTAGGTTCTTATTGCGTCCGTGCTTGCATTTAAAAACCGCACGTGTGTGCCTGTTGGTGGCAGCGTACAGGTGCACTTGTGTGCGTTTTTCACAAACTATTATATAACGCACAAGTCTAGTGTATAATACACGTCAGTCAGCAGTGTCTGATAGTGTCAGACTTCTCAGTAATTGTCGCTCCTAAAAACCAGTTAGGTTCTTATTGCGTCCGTGCTTGCATTTAAAAACAGCACGTGTGTGTCTGTCGGTGGCAGCGTACAGGTGCACGTTTTGCACAAACTATTATATAACGCACAAGTCTACTGTATAATACACGTCAGTCAGCAGTGTCTGATAGTGTCAGACTTCTCAGTAATTGTCGCTCCTAAAAACCAGTTAGGTTCTTATTGCGTCCGTGCTTGCATTTAAAAACAGCACGTGTGTGTCTGTCGGTGGCAGCGTACAGGTGCACGTTTTGCACAAACTATTATATAACGCACAAGTCTAGTGTATAATACACGTCAGTCAGCAGTGTCTGATAGTGTCAGACTTCTCAGTAATTGTCGCTCCTAAAAACCAGTTAGGTTCTTATTGTGTCCGTGCTTGCATTTAAAAACAGCATGTGTGTGGCAGTCGTTGGCAGCGTCAGGCTCCATATTGTCCCTGGATAGAGACGTGCATGATGGCCTGTAAACATGAAGTGCCCATTGTAAGGAAGTGGGTCTATTGTAGTATAGCCCTTAGGCAGGGCAGCCAAAAATTTGGAGGCTCCACATTGTCCCTGGATAGAGATGTGCATGAGGGCCTCAAAACATTGTTCCCATTGCAAAGGAGCGGGTCTCCTGTCGTTGTAATGCCCATTCAGAAAGAATGGGCGAAAAAATTTACCACTGGGGGTATACCTGAAACAACGGCTTAACTATTGTAACGGTCACCATGATGGCGCATGAGGAGAAGCAGGAGCAGTCCAGCGATTAGCCAAAGTCCAGAAGTGTGTTACCATGGGTGAGTGGAGGTACATGGCAAATTCCCGTTACAAACTTTAAATTCCGCTGTCATTTGCTGGTGGTGTGTGGTGAAGTCTGGCCAAATCCAACCCTTGTTCATCTTGATCAGAGTCAGCCTGTCAGCATTTACAGTTGACAGGCGGGTGCATTTATCTGTAATGATTCCACCTGCGGCACTAAAAACACGCTCTGACAAAACGCTAGCGGCAGGGCAGGCCAGGACTTCCAAGGCGTAGAGAGCCAATTCATGCCACGTGTCCAGCTTGGATACACATTAATTGTAAGGCACAGAGGAATGTCGGAGTACAGTTGTTTGATCTGCAAGGTACTCCTTGAGCATCTGGCCAAACTTAGGATTTCTTGTGGCACTACCCCTCACCTCAGGGGCTGTGGTATGTGAGGGGCTGAGAAAACTGTCCCACATCTTAAAGACTGTTCCCCTACCTCTGGCGGATTGGACTTGTGCCCCTCTCGGCTGTACGCCTTGGTTGTCCACTGATTCCTGACCTATGCCGCTAGCGTTTTGTGAGGGGAATGCTTTGCCTACTTCCGTGACTATGGCCTTCTGGAACTGCTGCATTTTGCCTGACCTCTCCGCCTCGGGAATAAGAGACATAAAGTTCTCCTTTTAGCGTGGGTCTAACAGTGTTACCAACCAGTAATGATTGTCGGCCAAGATGTTCTTAACGCGAGGGTCACGAGACAGGCAGCTTACCATAAAGTCAGCCATGTGTGCCAGACTCTTAACAGCCATCACTTCAGTATCCTGACCAACACGATGACTGAACATGCTGTCCTCCTCCTCCTCATCATCTACCCTGTCCTCTGGCCAGCCACGCTGAACCGAGGATATGACTGCATGTCATATCCTCAATTTGGCCAGAGAGTTGCTCCATGTCTTCATCCTCCTCCTCGTCATAGTCCTCCACTGCACGTTGTGATGAGACGAGGCTGGGCTGTGTGTTATCACCCACACCCACTACTGTTTGTTGCTCAAACTCATCGCGCTCCGCCTGAAATGCATCATGGTTGTTTTTTGAGCAGAGACCATTTTAGAAGGCAGAGAAGCGGTATGGTGACGCTAATAATGTCGTCATCGCCGCTCACCATCTTGGTGGAGTCCTCAAAGTTTTGGCGGATGGTGCATAGGTCGGACATCCATCTCCACTCCTCAGGTGTTATGTGTGGAGTTTGACCCATTTCCCGACGGCTTAGGTGATGCAGGTACTCAACAACTGCCCTCTTCTGCTCACATATCCTGACCAACTTGTGCAGAGTTGAATTCCAACGCGTGGGGACATCACACACCAGTCTGTGTGCCGGAAGATGCAAACGGCGTCTTAAGCCGGCAAGGCCGGCTGAAGCAGTAGGTGACTTTCGAAAATGTGCAGACAGGCGGCGAACTTTTACCAGCAGATCAGACAGCTCTGAGTATGACTTTAGAAACCGCTGAACCACGAGGTTGAGCACATGGGCCACGCATGGAACATGTGTCAGCTGGCCTCGCCTCAAAGCCGCCACCAGGTTCCGGCCATTGTCACACACGACCTTTCCTGGCTTTAGGTTCAGAGTTGTGAGCCAGTGATCTGCCTGCTGTTTCAGAGCTGTCCACACCTCTTCTGCATTGTGGGGTTTGTCACCTATGCAGATTAGCTTCAGCACTGCCTGTTGCCGCTTCGCCGAGGCAGTGCTGCAGTGCTTCTGTGTCGCCCTGGACAAGCCAGGGGCCACAGAGCACAACACTTAAACACCCCACACTCCCTGCAGGCATATCATAGTCAAAACACAAAATCCTTGTTGCCTTCCCCAGGGGCTGTTGTCCACACCAGGGTGTGGAGCCAGGCGGTTGGTCTCCACCCACCGAGGAGGAGGGAAAACACAGGCAGTGAGAGTTAAGCTAAGGAAGTGGAAGGAGGAAAGTAGTAGAGAGGAGAAAAGTGACAGCAAAGAGCCTGAAGTTGGTCCGGGTGTGTGGCCCGGACAGGACAGCAAGGTTGGCAGGATGTGGTGACCGTCTGCAGTGGAGGCCGATTGGAGTCTGCCGTAAGGACCGTGGACGGGTGGTGACCCGGCTGTACCGGACCGGTATACAAAGAGAAGCCAGCACCATTGGCAGAGGACTTTCGGATCCCGGCAAGGCTTGGTGTCGCCGTGAATTTGCCAAATCCGTTAGTGAAGGGGACCTCAGGGTTTCCAAACAGCCAAGTCCAGATAGAAGGCAACCGTCCAACCGTGAAGGGGAGACACCGCCACCGCGAAGGGCAACCGTCTCCCAGGGCCAGCGCCTGTGGGCAAAAGGGGCTCCTCCGGCCCATATCCAGGTCGGGGAGCGGGTTACCGTTGGGAAACCATCACTACCAACACTTAACTTAGGTGCAGGGAGAGACAGTCATCACTAACCTGCAGGGAGGAACAACCGCAGCCGTCCGAGGGACCCGTCCATCCAGCCACTTGTTTTACCGTGAACTGTGTCATCATCATTGGGCTGAGTGAGTACCTCCGTGCCGTGCGGCACAGCGCTGCCCCTGCGACCCTGCACCTCATCAGGCCGCGCAACCCGCCTGTCATCCATCTCTACCCCATCACCAGGCCCCGGGACAACCAACCCCCCTACCCACGGAGGGGAGAAATAACAACAAAGCTGCTCCCTGTCACAGGCTTCCGGGATCCCCGTCCAGAGCAGCGGTGGTGTCCACACAATCACCACAACCGTGGGTGGCGTCACGGACAATATCCCCAAAACCCAAACCACCCCTTTTCACTCACGGGCGAGTAGCGCCGCTCGAGTCCCCGGGATCCGGCCATCGCTCGAGCCAACGAGCAGCAGCAGCCGTAGAGCAGCGTCAGCCGGACCCGAGCAGTGGGAGAGCGCACCGTCCCCTCCTCCGCCCGCGACACTTCCAGCTTGGGACTGGTGTGGAGGGTAAAGTGGATCAGGATGCGCAGGAGGAGGAGGAGGCTGAGGAGCATAACATTCCGGAGCTGTAGAGTGTGTGTGAAACCCTGACTGAGGTAGGGCCTGCAAAACTTGGTGTGTGAAGGACGTGTTCCGTCCCTCGCTCAGACTGGGTCCCAGCTTGCACAATATTAACCCAGTGTGACGTCAACGAGATGTAGCGGCCTTGCCCACATGCACTTGTCCACGTGTCTGTGGTTAGGTGGACTTTGGCTGAAACAGCGTTGTTCAGGGCACGTGTGATGTTTTGTGACACGTGGTTATGCAATGCGGGGACGGCACACCGGGAGAAATAGTGGCGGCTGTGGACCGAGTAACGTGGGACAGCTGCCACGATCAGGTCGTGGAATGCTTCTGTCTCAACCAGCCTAAAAGGCAACATTTCCAGCGCAAGCAGTCGCGAAAAGTTAGCATTTAGAAGTGTGGCATGTGGGGCGTTGGCAGTGTATTTGCACCTGCGTTCAAAGGTTTGCTGAATGGATAACTGAACGCTGCGCTGGGACAAGGACGTGCTTGATGATGGTGTTATTTCTGCGTGGGTAACTGCAGGTGCATGGCCGGAGGAGGCTTGTTCGCAGGCAGCATGGACAGGGGATTGGCTCGCATGCACAACCAGCGAAGACGTAGCAGTGACATCAGCAAGCACTGCTCCTCGACTCTGTTGTACTTCCCACAAAGTCGGGTGCTTGGCTGACATGTGCCTGATCATGCTGGTGGTGGTCAGGCTGCTAGTTTTGGTACCCCTGCTGATGCTGGCATGGCAGGTGTTGCAAATGGCCTTTTTAGAATCATCTGGAGCCAACTTAAAAAACTGCCAGTGTCAGAGTTCCGGGTTTTCCAGTTTTCTTTTGAAAGAGCTTGCCCTTTGTTAACATGGAGTTTTCTGTTCTGTTGCCATACTTCCTGTCCATCTGTTTAAAAGCCGCCCCTAAAGCTTAGTCCAGTGACTGAGTATACTGCTTCCTGTGTGCTCCTGCCCTGCTGCTTTTGGTTCCTGATTGTTATTCGGATCCTCTTGGAAAACAACCGACACCGACTCTGGACTTCATCTGGTATCATCTAGCTGTGCCCGGACTCCGTTTGCCGTCTTTGGTCGGCACTTCTGCCCGGTTCCTTCCGTTTAATACCACTCTGGACTCACATCACGTACGGACATTTTTGGACTTACCTATTGCCCTTTTGTGTCCCGGCTGCTGCGCATTTAGGGCTTCTGGGGTGATTGCCAGACAGTCCCTGTATAGGGGTTCGCTCTTGGTGGTCTCCCTGGGGGAGTCCGGTGCGCGGTCCCGGGAATTCCCTTTCGCTCCGTCCCTGGAAGGTATTTCCTGTATTTATGTTCTACTGTGTTTTTGTTCCGTTTATGTACATATTTGCTGGTTGCATATTATAAACGTCTTGCACCAAGAACTCGTCTCTGGTTGTCATTGCCCTAACGCAATCGAAATCCTCAATACATACAATAGTATTACAGCCAGACTCGGGAAGACCTAACATTTGTACAGGCACCTTGTGTCGTGTTGTTCCGGGGAACAGTTGCCTGACGTCTGCCTGGGGCCACCACTCTGCTTCTTACTGCCTGTTGGGATGCTACGCCTCCCTCCCCCTGTGCACTGCTGTCCTCGCTCTGCATATCCTCCTGCCAGGTTGGGTCAGTTACTGGATCATCCACCACGTCGTCTTCCTCTTCCGCACCCTGCTCCTCCTCCTGACTTCCTGACAATTGTGTCTCATCATCGTCCACCCCTTGTTGAGACACGTTGCCAACTTCGTGAGAACGTGGCTGCTCAAATATTTGGGCATCTGTACATACAATCTCGTCATGGCCCACTTCAACAGGAGCTGGCGAGAGGCCAGAATTTGTGAATGGAAACGTGAACGAACAGCTCTTCCGAGTGTCCAAGTGTGGGATCAGTAATGTCCGTGGACGTGTACTCGGCCTGGTGGTAGGAAGGAGGATCAGGTTCTGAAATGTGCGGTGCAGTATCACGGCTACTGACACTTGACCGTGTGGAAGACAGAGTGTTTGTGGTGGTGCCAATCTGACTGGAAGCATTATCCGCTATCCAACTAACAACCTGTTGACACTGGTCTTGGTTCAAGAGCGGTGTACTGCTGCGGTCCCCAAGAATTTGGGACAGGACGTGCGAGCGACTAGATGTGGCCCTTTGTTGTGGCGAAATTAGAGCTTGCACACAACCTCGGTCTCTGCCTGCACCACCATCACGTCCACTTCCTTGTTCGTTGACAACGCCCTTGCGCATTTTGCAATGCTGTGCTGATGTGTATTCACTAGACTTGTGCGTTATATCCAAGTTTTTGCAAAACTCACACAAATGCAGCGGAAAGCTGCCACCAACAGGCACACACGTGCGGTTTTTAAATGCAAGCACGGAGGCACTAAGAACCTAACAGGTCTCTATCCAGGGACAACGTGGAGCCTCCCAATTTTTGGCTGCCCTGCCTAAGGGCTATACTACAATAGACCCACTTCCTTCCAATGGGCACTTCAGGTTTACAGGCCCTCATGCACGTCTCTATCCAGGGACAACGTGGAGCCTCCCAATTTTTGGCTGCCCTGCCTAAGGGCTATACTACAATAGACCCACTTCCTTCCAATGGGCACTTCAGGTTTACAGGCCCTCATGCACGTCTCTATCCAGGGACAACGTGGAGCCTCCCAATTTTTGGCTGCCCTGCCTAAGGGCTATAATACAATAGACCCACTTCCTTCCAATGGGCACTTCAGGTTTACAGGCCCTCATGCACGTCTCTATCCAGGGACAACGTGGAGCCTCCCAATTTTTGGCTGCCCTGCCTAAGGGCTATACTACAATAGACCCACTTCCTTCCAATGGGCACTTCAGGTTTACAGGCCCTCATGCACGTCTCTATCCAGGGACAATGTGGAGCCTCCCAATTTTTGGCTGCCCTGCCTAAGGGCTATACTATAATACACCCACTTCCTGACAATGGGCACTTCAGGTTTACAGGCCCTCATGCACGTCTCTATCCAGGGACAACGTGGAGCCTCCCAATTTTTGGCTGCCCTGCCTAAGGGCTATACTACAATAGACCCACTTCCTTCCAATGGGCACTTCAGGTTTACAGGCCCTCATGCACGTCTCTATCCAGGGACAACGTGGAGCCTCCCAATTTTTGGCTGCCCTGCCTAAGGGCTATACTACAATAGACCCACTTCCTTCCAATGGGCACTTCAGGTTTACAGGCCCTCATGCACGTCTGTATGCAGGGGCATTGATGAACCTCACAATTTTGGACTGCCCTGGCAAAGGAAAATACTACAAAGACTCACTTCCTCAAAATGGGCACATTAGACTCAAGAGGCCTTCATGTACGTCTCTTCTCAGGGACATCGGAGTGCCACACAATGTTTTCACGTAAAATCTTTCATGTATTAATCTCAAAAAGTAACATACACCAGCTCTATCTCACTATTGGGTATGTGCCCTTAACATTTCCGCCATGAAAAATCATTTTGGGGTCATTTTGGAAGGTTTTCTGGTGAGTCCGTAAAAATGGCGTAAAACGCGGACAAAATTGTTCACAGCTGTGACTTTTCAGTGACAAATGCTTCAAGGGGTCTTCCCCATGCTGTTGCCATGTCATTTGAGCACTCTTCTGAGACTTTTGTGACATTTTTAGGGTTTCTCCATGCTGCCGGGGGGTCATTTCACAAAAATACTCGGGTCTCCCATAGGATAACATTGGGCTCGTTGCTCGGCCCGAGTACACGAGTATCTTGGGAGGCTCGGCCCGAGCTTCGAGCACCCGAGCTTTTTAGTACTCGCTCATCACTAGTCAACATATCCCAGTGAAGTCGAGATTTTTTTTCCGTGACATTAATTTATATGATAATGGTAAAATTAGGTTGATATGTTTTTGCATCTATTTATAAAAATATCAGAAATTTGACAAAGATCTCTAAAAATGATATTTAAATGATTATCCCTTTAATCCATATAGTCACCGCACACAAATCATTATTAAACAACATCCATCGCATGTCTGTCTTACATCAGCACCAGCTGGAAAAAGTTCTGTTATCTTGTCAGGATGATAGAAGCTTAAAATTGTAGCAATAATTGTTAATTTTTCAATGAAATTTACAAAATTTATTTTTTAAGGACTTTGTCCTGGGAATGAACACTAGACAGTGTATGGAGCTGTAGTGTTCCAGCGCTGTACACTGAGACCATTTGGCCACCATGGCATCTGGAAACAGCTGTTCAGTAGGAGGTGTTGGGGGCCGACATTGATGACCCCCTTCTAAGGAGAGATCTACGCTTTGAAAAAAGCTATGTTTGTGTCCAGCAGAGAAAAGGAGCACAGTGCTGTCTTCCGATGTGTGAATATGCTTTTCAAAAATATTTGATTACTGTTAATGATAACTAAACACTTAATAAAAAATAATGTTTCTAAAATATATTTTTCACAGGTTGCAAAATGAGAGCTATGGAGCATGTGTCCCGGACGTGTTCCGCCCCAGAAACGGTTGGACCGCTCGGATCCAGATGTCACTACTCAGGGCTCGAGGGTCTCCCGGGCGCTTGGGTCACGCTGAAACATTATTTACAGGGGATTTAGGTAGTTCGTGATGCCACCCGTGGTGTGCAGTAATAGGGAGTAGCGCCGCTACCGTTGGGAGTACCCGGGGTGAAGGAGTGGGGCAGCCAGATGACGTTATCCTCCACGGGTAGGGGAAGGCCCTGGGACTCTGGATGGTGGTTTGGGGTGCAGGGGGGAGGGCAGGCTCGCTGGTTGCAGGGGTTAATCAGGTACTCACTCAGAAGAAAAGCAGACGCTGACAATGTAGTAAACCAAGTCTCTGGCTGCCGCTGCCCTCTTGGGGAGCTTGTCCGGGTCCCGTCCCCTGCAGCACTGCCTGGTGGTCCGTGGCCTGCCTCCAGGCACAGTGTTTTTAGAGTGTCCTTGGTGGCCTGTCAGCTTGGAGCTTTCCAGGCCCCGCTCCCTCCTAAGAGAAGCAAAGGAGCTTGCTCTCAGAAGCTCACGTTTGGGATTTCAGTAGGCTGCTTTGCTTGGAAAGCCCTATCCCCCTCATTGCGCTAGTGCCCCCGATCTCTGAGCTTCGTGGGAACAGTCCATAAAGGCCCTGTCCTTCGCAGGTTAATTGCTGAGTTACTTGAAGCTTCTCCCCAACCTAGGGTCTATGTACCCTGACGTGGCTTCGGTCCCAGCCCAGCTATTGAACTGCAGATGCTGGCTATTCTCCAAGACTAGCCAAGCACCCAGTCCCAATCTCCCGCGACCGGGTCTCCGACTCCTCCGGGTCCAGACCACCGTCTGCGATCTAGTCTGCTTCCCCTTGGGAGCTCCAACTCCCAGCTTCCTTGAGCTCCTCACAGCTCGAGGGCTACCACTCAACTTCCTCTCACTTTTCTCTCCTGGAGCCGACTCACTTGTCACCTCCCAGCTCCCTGCCTGACCCCTAGGTGGGCGGCCCTATTCCAGCTCAGCAGCCCACTGATGTGCCTGACAGGGTGTGGTGCGAGGTGTCACTAGGATTTGTAGATGCTGGTGGAGGCAGTACTGCAAGATGGGGACCCAAAACCATGGGGGTTGAGTCCTGTACTGAGAGATAAAGGACGTGCAGTACCCTGTGACGACCTGACTAGTCCAGGGGCGTCACAGATGAGTATCAAATCTACTGTTTTGTTGTTTTCCCATCTAAGCGTTTGTTACTATCTATTTAAGTTACAGTGTAGAAATTATAAAAGTCTGTTCACACTGGAAGATTATTGTGGACGAGTGATCTTAAGAACACATTTCACAGTAAGCTGCTGATGACGATATGAACGAAAAAACGCTCTTTTAGGGTGAAATGATCTCTTGTGTTGCAAGTCGATCTGTATAACAAGAAAAAGACCTTTTATTATACACTCCTCTGGGCCGTCCGGTCAGATAGGCGTCTCTGATCTTGATCTGGTGGCTCCTCTCTCTTGCGATTGCCATCCTCCCTCTCAGCTCCGTGTGGATGACGCGTCCTACATCATCTGCACCGCATCCTCCATTGTGCTCCTGAGCTGCTCACTTCTCTTTGCCCTGCTAAAGGCAGAGCAAAGTACTGTATTGTGCAGGTGAGGGAAAAGGTCAAAGAACACCCGCGCATGTGCACTACAATACTTTGCTCTACCCCCAGCAGGGCAAATAGAAGTGCTGGTCCTCGGGAGTGCAATGGAGGACGCGGTGCGGATGACATAGGACGTGTCATCCACACGAAGCAGGGAAGGAGGATGGCGATCATAAGATCATAGGAGGTGCCGAATCAAGATCAGCGACGCCCATTGGACCAGACTGCCCCGCAGATGATATAATAAAGGGTCTTTTTTGTTATATCCAGATCGGCTTGGGGATTTATATTCAGTATTCTAGAATACTGTATATAAGGACTTGCTGGTGGTGGCCGCAGCTTATATGGGGAAATCTAGTGACAAGTTCCCTTTAACTCCTAATACTATTTACGCCTTGATATTTTAGAGAATTGTGTTTTTCCTAGGTAGAGGCATACATAAAGAGGCAGCACCATACAAAATATTAAAATGCTTGTTAAAAATGCATTTCTTCTAGAAATAGGGTTCCTATAGAGGCTCTTGCTATCCAATAGCAAAGGAGATGGGATCAACCTGACTGTATAAACCAACTATAGGCACTCGGTGCATCAGGGCGGGGCTAAATATTTCAGTGCACCTTCCCACCTACATGCTTCCCCGCTATCTCCACCCTCCCCTTTTCTTTAATTGACAGTTCTGGCTTTATAGAGCAAGAGAAGGGCAGAGAAAGATGGAAAATAAGCTGGGAAGGTGTACTTAAATATTAAGCTATACCAAGGGTGGACTGAGTGACTGTACTTGGTTTAAACAGTCATTCTGTGCTAACAGACTCCCTCTAAGGCCCCCTTGTATCTGGTACGTCTGAGGTCCGTTTTCATATGTACCGGAGACACGGACAAACGTACATGCATTAAAATCAATGGGTCTGTGCACACGTGCGTGTTTTGCCACAGACTGTGTGTCCATGTGGAGCATACGTGTGCCCGTGTGCTCCACATGTAGACATGTCCGTTTTTCTCCGGCAGCAAGGATGTCACACGGACCGCACGGACCACATACTGATGTTATCCATGTGACATCAGAGTTACACGTACCGGAGAAAACCACGTTTCTGTACAATATTAAATTAAATTCTATACTGACCTTCTCCAGCATTGCTGTCCCTGTCGCTGCATTCACTTGCTTCTGACCCCCACTCCTTATGCTCATTGCATATGCACTGCACCGAGGACCGGAAGCAGCAGCGCCGGACAGAGCAGCTCCATGGACAGGGGAGTATAGAAATTCATGCTGTCCGTGTGCTATGTGGATAACACACGGATAGCACACTGAACACACACGAACACACGCGCACACATACACACCTACACCACGGACCATGCAAAACATGTGTTTTGCCTGGTCGTGTGAAAGAGGCCTAAATGACAAACAGTTGCATTATTTGAGCTGCATATCGACAATACATGTACAATACTCCCTTGGCCTATTACGCTTTACTCTAAGGACCATTTCTTACGTCTGACATTCACAGCTTGAGCACAGCCTGTGATTGCCAGACCGGCTGCGATGTTCCTGACCCAAACTTAACAGCTTCATATACGACTATGAAGCTGTTGAATTCGGGCCGATCAGAACATCGCGGTCTATTTTTGGACTATTAACATTAAAAGTGTGAACTCAGTCAAACTGAACTTATATGTCATAGTTATTGGGTGTTTTTGCACTCTTACTTTATTCAAGACCTGGTAATTTACTACTTGAAAAAAAAAAGTTGCTTAGGACATTCTCGCAGATGGTGCTTTTTTTTTTTTTTATATCTGGCATTAATTATGTTTCTTGGTGTATTTCACAATTTAGAAGGTCTGAGCTGTCCATGATGTCAGTGAAGGTGGTGCGAACATAATGTACGTATCTCTGCGAGTTCCAGTCACCCCCTAAGTAATTGGAATCATTACTCCGCTGGCTGCATCGGGCTGGACCTCATTCCCGGTGTTTCTTAAATGACCTCATGTTTCCTGTAACTCTATATGCATTTAACCCCGAGTGTATTTCTTTGGGATCTTCTGCAAACTGCTTTGTGTATTGCGCTGTACTCTTATAAGTGAAAACATACGTGCATACATGATCGGTGGCCCCAAGGCTGCGGGAGAGATGAGGAGTATGTGCTTCATATGGTGGCTGTCATATGGTATCAACTTTGTTTTTCATACACTTTCACTTTTTTCTCTGCACGCATTAATGGAAAGATTTCAACAGTGATGATTAACACGTTAAAAAAAAAGAAAAGACTCTTTGAATGTCTGTTCCTCTTATGTAATAGTGATGATATTTTGGTTGCTTGGTCAACAGTGATTAAAGGGGTGGTCTACCACAAACTGATTTAACCATTAAATGTCTATTTAATATAATAATCTACGTGTTTTTCTAATATACTTTAATTAAAAATTCTCTATTGTTCCCTCTCTACTGTAACTAACTGCTTCATTCATTTATTTATTTTTTTCCCCAACTTCCTGTTTGATGACATTTTGTTTGAAAATTCCCAGTGCATGCTGGGAAAATGAAATGAGATGTCATCAGGGAGCAAAGGCTGCGGTGAAATGAAGTGTCATCAGCGACGTTCGTTTCAGGGGCTGGGCTAGTCCAAGCCCTACTGAGAACGTGTCGGTTGTCAATTACGACGTGTGCTCAGTTGCATTTTGTCACAGTGCAATATTGATTTTAATGCACATTGACAGTGCACTCCCTTGTCGGCTCTAATGAGAAGAGATGCGCTCGCAAGAGAGCATACTGTCAGTAAGGAGATATTTTATGTTTTACTTTTATACTTTTATGGTACTCTATAAAAAATATACAGTTGAAACCAGAAGTTTACATCCACTATCTAAAAAGACACATCTGCATCTTTTTCTCACTATTTCACATGAAATCAGAATAAATCTTTCCCGTTTTAGGGCAATTAGGAACCAAAATTATTTTTATTTACCAAATCCCAGAATAATGAGAGAGAGAATGTTTAAGTCATTTTTATTACTTTCTGCAAAGTCAAAACTTTACATACATTTCATTAGTATTTGGTACCATTGCCCTTAAACTGTATGACTTGAGTAAAATCTTTTGGATATCCTTCACAAGCTTCTCACAATAGTTGGTAGGAATTTGGGCCCATTCCTCCTGACAGAACAGGTGTAACTGAGCCATGTTTGTAGGTCGCCTAGCTCGCATCGGCCTTTTCAGCTTGGCCCATTACATTTTCAATAGGATTGAGATCAAGGCTTTGTGATGGCCGCTCCAAAACATTGACTTTGTTATCTTTAAGTCACTTTGTAACTAATTTGTCGATATGCTTTAGGTCATTGTCCATTTGTAAGACCCATATATTATGTTGCTTCAGTATTGCCACATAATCTTCTTTCCTCATGATGCCATCTATTTTGTGAAATGCACCAGAACCTCCTGCAGCAAAACAACCCTATAACATGATGCTGCCACCGCCCATGTTTCACAGTTGGGATGGTGATCTTAGGCTTCAAAGATCTTCTCTATTTAAATTTTAGTTTTGAAAAGAAAAAATTCACCAGAAAAATCCATTAGCCAACACGGGTCAAATGGCAAATGCACTTGCAGGATGCAACCGGCCCCCTATGATAAGGGTGGGGATAACACAGGTGTAGAAAACCGATGCGACAACCACTCAGAGCCTACCATTTCATGGAGGGAGTGGTTGCTGGTATTAAACATGCACACTGATGAGGTTTACCTAGGGCGCATGTTCATATCTGGTACACAGAACCCATCTTCTTACTGAGCAGTATGATGGCTGGACATTCCCATCTTCTTTATACTTGCATATCATTGTTTGTACAGATGAACGAGGCACCTTCAGGTATCTGGAAATTGCCTCCAAGGATCAACCAGACTTGTGCAAGTCCACAATTCTCTTCCTGAGATCTTGGCTGAAATCTTGACTTTTCCATGATGCTACACAAAGAAGCCGTGTGTTTCAGGTGTACATTAAAATACATCCACAGGTGTGTCTCTAATTAACTCAGATGTTGCCAATAAACGTATCAGAAATTTCCAAAGACATGACATCATCATATGGGCTGTCCCATATTGTTTAAAGGCATAGTACTCTAAAGGGGCTTTACAAGCTACGATATCGGTAATGTTTTATCGTCAGGGTCACGTCGTTAGTGACGCACATCCGGCATCATTAAAGGTATCGCAGCGTGTAACACTTACCAGCGACCTTAAACGTCCTCCAAAGTGGTGAAAATCGTTCACCATGAAGAGGTCGTCCTAAAACCAAAAATTGTTAATGGTTATTTATAGATGTTGTTCCTCGTTCCTGCGGCAGCACACGTCGCTGTGTGTGACACCGCAGGAGCGAGGAACCTCACTTTACCTGCGTCCCGCTCGCAATGAGGAAGAAAGGAGGTGGGCGGGATGTTCGTCCCGCTCAGCTCCGCCCCTCCACTTTGATTGGCCGGCCGCTTAGTGACGTCGCTGTGACGTCGCCGTGACGCCGAACGCACCTCCCCCTAGAGGGAGGGATTGTTTGGCAGTCACAGCGACGCTGCCGACCAGTTAAGTGCGTGTGACGCTGCCGTAGCGATAATGTTCGCTGCGGCAGCAATCACACGATATCGCATGCACGACGGGGGCGGGTGCTTTTGCGTACAATATCGCTAACAATTGCTAGAAATATCGTAGCGTGTAAAGCCCGCTTTAGTGTATGTAAACTTTTGACTTTGAAGAAAGTAACAAAAATGCCTTAAAACATTCTCTGTCTCTCATTATTCTGGCATCTGGTAAATATAGATAATATTGGTAATCAAATTGACTTTGAACGGGAAAGGTTTACTCTGATTTCATATCAGATAGTGAGTAAAACATGTATATGTGTCTTTTTAGACAATGCATGTAAACTTCTGGTTTCAACTGTATATATATGAATATTTTTAAAATTGACCAGTGTTGTATCTGTGCATTTGGGTTATCTATTTGGTAGTGATTAAAAACTTTGTTTGCCACTACTATTTACATTACATTGTTTTAGCGACCAGGTGTTAGAGAGCTGTTGTGTAAAACTTTCATGAGTTTATGATTTACATGTGTGGCATATGTGGGAAAACTTTGTCCAGTTGTTTGGTCATAAATTTATATTTGATTTTGTGTTTAGTTTTTTGGCAAATATCTCAAACGCTTTTGTATTACATATTTTGTTGAGTAGGTCTTGATGAGCTGAAACCTGGCGTAACTTTCCAAAGTCCTTGATGTACCTAAATTGCAATTGTGGGGCACATTAGTGCAGTTATTTAGCTATACATTAATATTAGCGTTTGTGTTCCTTTTTATTTATACATTTCTTGAGAACGCCAGTCTACAACCTTCTGAAGTGTGTCATTTACCTATATGTCAAATTTAGGGCAGAATACTGCAGTCATTTTAGCTGGAGAGATGGGCGGCTCTGGCTATCCACATACCTCCACCCATGGGTGTGTCTCATGTTTCTAAAATGGTGTCTGTTTGTTTGACACATGATCAGTATCTGGGGGCTGCTATTCCTTTTGGAAGTAATCCCTGTCAGAGGAGGATTAGCTTGTCCTGATCAGGAACGGATGCCATATCTTGTTTGTGTTGCTTTAAAGACACAAGAGGGCCTATGTTATTTTGTTGTTGAGCCGGTGAATGTGTAGCACCCACGGGGCAAGGGTTAAATTACTCGTTGCCGGGCCTTGTGATGTCGGGTCTGGGGATGTCACGGGGTGGCCCTTTCGCCTGGTTTTGGGGCCCTGAGGTGTACAATAAAGGAGGGGGTGGTGATAGATGATGGTGGAGGTTGATTTCGTGACACCACCTATGGAATGAGGCCAGGGAATAGCCGCCGCTGCTGTCGCTGTCCTCCGGGGCGAATGGTAGTAGCAGCTGAGGTGTTTCTGTAGTACCTCTAAAGCCATCAGGGAGCTACAAGGTACTGCATCCTCATCAGGATTCAGGGCCTACCCCCTAGGGACCCAGAAGACCAGTGCCGGTAACAACAAGCACTCCAGATAATTCCCTGTTTTTCCCCAACATCCCCCATAGAATGGTACAAGGCTAGGGTTGGACCAATGGATGGCCGCTTAGAGGTGAAGCCAACCCAGTCCACTAGACAACCAGGTGGGAGGGGAAGACAGTGGACAGTCACAGTCGAGCAGTGACAGTGAACGTGAGCAGACGCACTGACAGGAGGGAACTGTGACCTGAGGGCCCAGGCGGTTAGTTGCCGGTGGAGTATGGTGGAGTACTCCCGGAACTACGCACCAACGGGGTACAGGACCCTAGGTCAGGCAAAAGCTCCAGGCAGACCTGATAACACCTGCACAGTGAGGAGACCATCAAGGACCTCACTGACCTTGAAGTTCGTGACTCAGTAGCAAAGGGAGAACCGGGGACAGGACCAGAGACTCCAACCCCACAGAGTTCACGCTACCATCATACGGACTGCTGAAGAAGACAACCAGGAGGGGACACCCAGCTGCTCTACGCCACGCGGACCCACCAACCAAAAGACAGGTGCAGGGGAGGAAGCCACCAGGTTGCTAAACCGGCACTGGGACTAAGGGGACCTGAAGGTGAAACCAGTCGGCCTCTGGTGACCAGTTACCACCAGAAAGTGAGAAAAGAACCAGTTGCACTGAAATTCTCTTGTGTGGCCTACCTTCTTCCGACACTCGTCACATCACCTACCCTCTGGGACCCGGCATTGCTTGCGGAGGGCCTAACATCCAGGCTGACATTAACATCAGCCCCAGTAGTGAACAATGTGCAGCGGCGGCTCCATCTACTTAACTGCAACACCCAAGTGGCATCACGTGTGAACATTATCCTAATCCCCTGTAAATATCACCATTTTCCAAAAGCACCCAGGTCACAGGACCGGGAAACGGCCACCAAAGTGACATTCCCCAGTTATACACTGCCTGGGACCGAGTACCCCATAACCCTGGGCGACACATTTCTGCTCCCCACAGGTGGAGCGGGCCCCGGGGAGGATGATGAGGGGAGTAGTAATGGCAGGCGTCAAAGCACGGGGCGGTGGCGCCGGGAATGACAGGCAAACACAGTCTCTGCGGCTTCCAGGTGTTTTACTCACAGTTCTTTAAGTAACCCAGTTGCCGCTTCCGAAGCACTGACCACCGCCATGATGGGCCCCAGCCGATCCTGAGCAATTTGAGGTCACCACCGGTGTTCCCACTGTGAGTCCTTTCTGGTCGGGGTCCCCCCAATCCTGGTGTATGTGGAATGTGAAACGGGTCACGGGTGTTTCCTGCACTCACCGCAGACCCTGGAATCCCGTGTAGCTGTAGAGAACCCGAGCTGAGCTGGATGCTCCAAGCCACGGGTCCTATAGCGCTCCCAGATGTATGAATAGAAAAAGATTGGACCGAGTTCCCAGGTGCGTCTCACCCCAAGTTGTGCCCGGGGCTAACTGGCTATGCGTGAAGATGCTCTTTCCCTTTTCCCCAAGTGGTGCCCGCCCCCCAGGTGGCTGTCCCAGTGACCGGGAAAGTCCCATGCTTCCTGATGGCCACCCACCTATCCACCCCAGGCCATCCCCCCAGTGGAAAGGCACCTGACTGTTTGTAGTGTGTGAATGTGAGAGACACCAGCGATTAACCTCTCCTTACCTGGGAGGAGTACTACATCTTAATGGAGATGCAGTACCCTGTGGCGACTCAAGCCTCAGGGGCACCACATATGCGTAAGAAATAAACTTGCTGGGCTATTAACCGCTTCACGACCGCCGACTGTAAATATACGTCGGCGCTTGCTGGGCTCTGTACAGCTCTGCCATATTTTTACAGTCGGCAGTCAGGAGGGGATCGCGACCTCTTAAGCACTGCCATCACCAGGTTTCCAGTGCAGAAAGGTAGTTCTGCCCAGAGATATCACCAGGACCTGATTGGATGAGGTCCTGGTGATGTTAACCCTTTGCGATCGTCACATAGATGGTTCAGAGGACAGAGAGTGCTTCTTTTGCCTTTCCTGGATCTCCTATGCCATGATCACAGAGAACCTGAGGGTTGACATGGCAGCTGGAGGTCATATGATGACCTCTGCGTCTGCCATGCACAGTGGCCTGTCATCCTCACCCTGCAGCAGGGTCTGACAAGCGATCTGCAGCCTGACACTGAGAGTATAATGCAATGCTATGCTGCTGTTGCATGGCAATGCATTATACCAGAGATCAAACAAAGAAAAGTGAAAGTGCCATATAGGGACCAGGTAAAATAGGTAATAAAAGCAAAAAAAACCCTGCAAAATGTAAAAAAAAAAAAAAATCACAAAAAAATTATACCCCAAAATACATTTATTTACAGTGGGGGAAAAAAGTATTTAGTCAGCCACCAATTGTGCAAGTTCTCCCACTTAAAAAGATGAGAGTGGCCTGTAATTGACATCATAGGTAGACCACAACTATGAGAGACAAAATGAGAAAACAAATTCAGAAAATCACCTTGTCTGATTTTTTTTTTTGCAAATTTTGGTGGAAAATAAGTATTTAGTAATCTAAAAACATACAAGATTTCTGGCTCTCACAGACCTGTAACTTCTTCTTTAAGAGATTCCTCTGTCCTCCACTCATTACCTGTAGTAATGGCACCTGTTTGAACAGTATAAAAGACACCTGTCCACAATTTCAAACAGTCATACTCCAAACTCCGCTATGGTGAAGACCAAAGAGCTGTCGAAGGACACCAGAAACAAAATTGTAGCCCTGCACCAGGCTGGGAAGACTGAATCTGCAATAGGCAAGGAGCTTGGTGTGATGAAATTAACAGTGGGAACAATAATAAGAAAATGGAAGACATACAAGACCACCGATAATCTCTCTCGATCTGGGGCTCCATGCAAGATCTCAACCCATGGGGTCAAAATGATAGTGAATAGTGAGCAAAATTCCCAGAACCACGCGGGGGGACTTAGTGAATGACCTGCATAAAGCAACATAACAAAGGCTACCATCAGTAATACACTATGCCGCCAGGGACTCAGATCCTGCAGTGCCAGACGTGTTCCCCTACTTAAGCCAGTATATGTTCGGGCCCATCTGAAGTTTGCCAGAGAGCTTTTGGATTATCCAGAAGTGCACTGGGAGAATGTCATATGGTCTGATGAAATCAAAGTAGAACTGTTTCGTAGAAACACAACTCGTTGTATTTGGAGGAGACACAATGCTGAATTGCACCATACCTACTGTGAAGCATGGGTGTGGCAATATCATTTTTTGGGCTTGTTTCTCAGCAAAAGCACCAGGACGACTGATCCGTGTACATGATAGAATGAATGGGGCTATGTATGGTGAGATTTTGAGTGCAAACTGCCTTCCACCAGCAAGTGCATTGAAGGTGAAGTGTGGCTGGGTCTTTCAGCATGATAATGATCCCAAGCACACCACCAGTGCAATGAAAGAATGGCTTCTTAAGAAGCATATAAAGGTCCTGGAGTGGCCTAGCCAGTCTTCAGATCTCAACCCTATTGAAAACCTTTGAAGGGATTCGAAAGTCCGTGTTGCCCAGTGACAGGCAAAAAAACATCACTGCTCTAGAGGAGATCTCCATGGAAGAATGGGCCAGCATACCACCAACAGTGTGTACCAACCTTATGAAGACTTACAGAAAACGTTAGACCTCTGTTATTGCCAACAAAGGATATATAACAAAATATTGAGTTGAACTTTTGTCATTGACCAAATACTTATTTTCACCATAATTTCCAAAAAAAATCTTGTCAAATCAGACAAGGTGATTTCCTGGATTTGTTTTCTCATTTTGTCTCTTATAGTTGTGGTCTCTCTATGATGTCAATTACAGGCCTTTCTCATCTTTTTAAGTGGAAGAACTTTCACAATGTGTGGCTGACTAAATACTTTTTTCCCCCAATGTATATAAACAAAAAAAATAAACAAAAAAGTGTACATATTTGGTATCACCGCATCGGGCCCAACCTCATCTATAAAACAGTCAATATTTATCCCCTACAATGAACAGTTTAAAAAAAATGCATCAAAAAATGCTTTTTCATCATCCTGTAGAAAAAAGTGGAATAAAACGCAATCAAAAAGTTAAATATAAACAAAAATGTTATTACTGAAATCTACATCTTATCTCGCAAAAAACAAGATGCCACACAGCTCCATCAGTGGAAAAATAAAAAAGTTACAGCTCTGAAAATATAGCAATGCCACCCAAAATTCTTTTTACTAAAAAAAGTGTGTTTTTCTGTGTAAAAGTGGCAAAATATAAAAAAAATTATATACAATGTGGTATTGCGGTAACCATACTGACCTGAAGAATAAACCTGTGTTGTTACTTTTACCAAACAGTGAAAGGCATAAAAAAAAAAAAATCGCTAAAAATAATTTCTGCTGTTTTATGTTCATTCTTCCTACCAAAAATAAGAATAAAGAAAAAATCCAAAAATGTTATGTGCCCGAAAATGGTACCAATAAAAATGTCAACTCATCCTGCAAAAAACAAGACCTCACAGGGATGGATCTCAAAACGCGACATGGTGTCTGCTATCGATTCAAGACAATTATGCGCTCTGAAATTCAGATGGCGCTCTTTCCAGTCCAAGTCCTTCCATGCATCCAAACAATTGATTTCCACCACATATGAGGTATCAGCGTACTGAGGAGAAATTGGACAATATATTTTATGGTGTATTTTTTCCTGATAGCCTTATGGAAAAAAAGCTATCGGGTTAAAGTAACAATTTTGCAGTAAAAATGTATTTTTTCATTTTCACGGCTTAATGGTCTAAAATTTTGTGACGCTCCCAGGAATTCAAGGTGCTCACCAAACATCTAGATATATTATTTGAGGTGTCTAGTTTTCAAAATGGGGTCATTTATGGGGGACCTCCACTGTTTAGGCACATCAGGGGCTCTCCAAACACGACATGACTTCTGCTAATGATTCCGACTAATTTTGCTTTAAAAAATTGAAATGGCGCTCCTTCCCTTCTGAGGCCTGCCGTGCGACTAAACAGTAACTTTGGAAATGTAACTATTTTGTGTGACATAACTCTCTGGATTAAGGGTATAAGAATTAAAAGTTTGAAAATTGCAAACTTTTCAAAATTTTTGCCAAATTTCTATTTTCACAAATAAACACAAAAGATATCATCTTAATTCTACCCCTATCTTTAAGTACAATATGTCTATAAAAAACAACTCAGAATCACAGGGATCCATTGAAGCGTTCCAGAGTTATAACCTGTCAAAGTGACACTGGTCAGAAATGAAGAAATTGGCCTGGTCACGGAGGCAAAAACAGACTCTGGTGCAAAAAGGTTAAAGTCAAAGTGTTTCTGTTTGCTACTATGAGAAGCAAGCTCAAGTCAGAAGCCCCATGTTACATTTAAGGGGACCTTTAACAACTTGTAGAGTAATGTAATATTTTGTTCTAATGCACAGCAAATGGTGTAAAAATGTCAAAATTGAATAATTTCTGTGTTCTGTCAAGAATTCATATCTATTAAAAGTATGCGTCTGAAAATGGTGGCTGAAAAAAATCTATCAGTTATGCTGTGAAAAACAATGCCAGAAATAGCAATGTAGCAAAAAAATAAAAGTAAAGCTGTCATAATGTAGTAAGGCCTTAAAGGGGTTGTTCATGATCAAGAATAAAGTCTACAATCGCTCTATGTGACAGTAGACTTCTGAAAAGTGACAGCGAGTGGTGTGCGCGCTATCATGATTCCCCAGTATTTACAGCACAAGTAAGCGATTAAATAAATGACTGAATGTATGTGATTTGGATACAAGAGGTCTCATGTTGACTAGTCTCGTCCAGCTTCGATCAATAAAAGTAGATTGAAAGAAGCTGAAGCCAACTAGTTGGCACAGGACCTTATTTATACAACTTGCATACAAGCAGTCATGAGCCAGATCGCAAGTACTGGAAATACAAATCTCACAACGAAAATACTGGGGAGTCATGAAAGTGCAGAGAGTGTGTCATGCTAGGTATGGGAAAGTACCATGAGTACGGCGACAGGGAAGGGAAACCTTGTGTATAGGCAAGGGGGAGATGGTGACCCCTGACCAAACCTTCTGCAGGCCCATGGCTCCCCTAATCACCTTAGATAGGTTCCGCATCTATGCGCCGAGCAGGATACCTGGCCCTGGTTGACTCTGAACTGGGCCCTGGCTAAGGAATGGATGGGATGAGCACTTAGTCAACCCCTCTAAGCTCTAAAGAAAACACAGAGAGCACAAACAGGGGGAAGTGAACAAATAACTTATCTCCATGTAGACTCAGGGAGAAGAATAGCAACAAACAACGTTTCTTAGATGATTAGAATCCAAGGTCTATATAGGAATATAACTCTATCACCATCAAATACCAAGGGGAAATGTGGGTATTTAAGGACACAAGGTGAAGTGATGATGATTAGCAGCTAAAAGGTAAGGATGTCTGCAGGGTCCTAAAAGGAAAGGGATTAACCCCAAGCAGAGGAGATACATAGGATACCATTTACACCATAGGACGAAGAACAGAATGTCAGATGCAGTTTGTGTAGCCAAATGCTGCCACCTTCTACAGCTGGACACCGCAAGCTGTCTGTCAACCGTGACACACCCATGACAGAGTGACTGCAGAATTTTCTCCCAAATCTGGACAAACCCTTTAAGGTAAAATTTGAACAGATCCCTAAGGGGCTAGTTGAATATTTTTTTTTTCTTATGAATATAATTATTTCTAAAAGACTAAACCAGATTAGGATATTTTGTTACTGTTTATAGTTGTAGAACTCAAGATTTTTACAGGATTCGTGTTACACAGCTGATATTTTCTGTAACACCATTGTGTTCTGTGAAGCTAAAAAAGAGGTTAGAGAAAGGTTTTCATCTTTTTTACAATGATTTCCAAATGGGCCATCTAATTACACTAGGGAGTGCACCCATCAGGCAGGATGTGACAAGTGATGCCCTCATCTTATACATACACATTATCTCACTATGCGGCAGGTCACTCGTCTACAATTCCACTGAGGATTATCCTATTGGTTACACAATTTCTAAACTTCTGGGTGGACTGTAGTTTGAGTTAATTAACTTTCACTCTCAACCTTTACTTTGGCAGGAAGCCCAGATGATTCCACTCTAATATTCAGTCATAGATGTCCTTCAAATTTAGACATAATAACCAGTGGCGTAACTAGAGTCCGATGGGCCCTGGTACAAAAATTGGACCTGCCAACCCCACCCCCCTATGTTGGTCAGATGTGTGGGCCCTTGTAGCATTCTAAATCCTATTAGGACATACAGTATATCACAAGAGTGAGTACACCCCTCACATTTTTGTAAATGTTTAATTATATCTTTTCATGGAACAACACCGAAGATAAGACACTGTGATGCAATGTACAGTAGTCCGTGTACAGAGAACACCACTATTAAATCTACTCTCATAAAAATCGTTTTATTACATTTCATAAATGTTAAAACAGAACAAATGTATTGTTCTTTTCATTAAGCATATTTAAGATCACATAAAACATGAACATAAAGTGCAGGTGTCAGACAAACAGTACCCTCGCCCGAGGAAAGCCTCAGACAATTTTTCTGAAAGAAGATAACGTGAGAGCGTAGGTAAGTCACTGTCAGGGTAATGCTGATAGATATAGACTGTGACTCTCTCCCTTGGTTATGGTTAGATATCTTCACTAGTCAGTGAGCCTATATTTCTGCTGGAGGTGTATGTCAGCCTCACCGTCCTAGCTACCCTCTGCGGGGGCAACCACCACCAAATATAAGTGATTTAGAGTGAAGTACATACAAATAGAACCATAGACAAAAAAGACACAATGCGTTAGATGTCCAGGGTTCTTCCGTTTGATAGGATTTCCCTATTTAAGAAGTACTGGATAAGTTAGGTTAGAGCTCAGAGATCCACTTAGCTTGTGGACCCCCCAGCTCTCCCGACGCGTTTCACCCCCCCTAACGCAGTACAGGGGATCATCAGGGGATATGGAATCACTCCTTGGAAAGAAGGACACCTGAAACAGATGATGAACAAATATAAATATACATGGTTTTTAGAGACTGCATTCTTTGAGGTTAGAGCACTTGGAGTAACTTACAAGGTAGTTGATCCTTGTAGTTAGGTGCTTGTATCCCTTTTTAAAGATAATTGTTATAGTTAGATGACTATATCGTGTCCGGATAGTATTTACGGCTTTCCTTTAGTTAGTTCCTACATATTAAAAAGACATGAGTTTACAGTGTATAAAAGATTGTGCAGTATAACTCATAGTACTTATATGGTTAGAGAGTATCTCATCGGCACAAACTATGTGTCTGGTACCTGGAGTAACTGCAATTGCATATTCACAGGTTGTGAGCTGGTCTGATGTAGACAGGGTGTTCGTGTCCACTCTTATTATTCAGGTCAAAAAATATATGTGTCCGGGTCGTGTTGAGGTCCTACATAAATATAGCAGGCTTAGAAATATAATATAACCCACCTCCTAGGCTCATACTTTCATAAGGGCACATTAGTGGGTGATGTTACCTGTTGATGGCCAGAATAAGTGTTTACTATTCTAGAGGGTTAAAGGAGAAACAGCTCCTCAGGATATGCCTGACCGCTGGTGTTACCTGCAAGAGAAAATATAGTAGTGTGCTCATTGACCTCATCAGGGTTCTGAGCTTCCATAGCCAATGCATCTAGGGTAATAAAGTGGTTTACCTGTGAGGAATTAAAAAATCGTATATGGAGAGGAAACCAGGTGAGGGGACCCTTGCTGTCTGACTTCAGGGTGTATAGAGTAGTTTAGTTATAGATGTATCCAGATATATCTCTTTCTCCTGTAAGAACAATTCGCATACCACTTAATCAGGCTAGCTTCATAATGAAGCATACAGGCATTAAATTCAGTTACTGACCATATAAAGTCAAACATTAGGAATAAGAAAGTGTGTTCTACCTGTAGGGAGGCAAAAGAAGGGCAAGCAGAGGCTTATCATGGGACTGTAGGGATATACAGATTCCAGGTATGTGTTTCCTGTAAAGAATAAACAAACATGTAACGGTGTACTGTTTTCATCTACCATATTCTCTACCTGTTCAAAATCCATAGACTGTGCTAATGGGGCTTAGGGCAGATTCTGTTGTCATTGTTCACACAAAATGGGATGGTGAACAGACCATATGTACCGATTTGCAAAAGAAAAATGATGACCCCAGAGACTGGTGATGCCCGGTGTCCCCTAATGAAGTATCCGCCTGCATTGGGGTCACAGCAAATATGAGATGGATATACACACTTTATACACCTTGTATGTAAAGAATCCCAGGCTAAGTCATTATGCAATTATGTACTGATCCTGACACACACAAGCAAATCTGGGGTCTGTCAAATAATGATCACTGGGCATATCTCACTATTCGATGCGGTTATATCTAATAGCCAGCAGGGTGGAAAATGCAGCACCCAGTTGTGTTAAATATATATGTATAGACAGTAATAGTGTTATTAGGAGACATAAGTCAGAGCACTTACCTAACTGTGAGCTCAACCAGCAAGGACTGTTAGTTCCGAGTGGCTACCACTCTAAGTACGCTGGGAGCCCACGGTCTGAGGGATACCAAAGGAGCCGCCACGTCCGCTAGTCCCTTTCCTATCCGAACCACTAGTGCCAGTGAGTCTGTGGAGGGTTTTAACCGCTATACCAAAGCGGAAGTAGATGTCCCGGCCGCAGACCGGATGTGTCCCGTTGGCCGGATGTGACGTATCGATGTATGTCACATGCATGCATCACATATCATGTGACCTCCAAGGGGGGACGGCAGCTCTGGGTGTGTCTAATCACCTGTTCCATTGTACTCTGGAGCGCATATGCGTTCCATGTGGAGGCGGAGTTACTAAGACATGGGGGCGGACATAGTGATCATGGAACGCAAGCTTGCGTTCCAAGGTAGTGCTGCATAACCATTGTGAAAGGGCATTATTGTGCGATGCACTTCTGTCAAACACATGATACATTACAGGGCGCAACCATATCCCAGGTAATGGGTGCTATGTTAGAGGCAAGTCTGTGCCGTACCTGCGTACTCCCATTAAAAAAGGAAAGTGCATAGAGCAGATGTTTGTTTATTGCATAAGTTCTGCACAGGTCAGCAGCCACACAAGCTCATGAGTAAACGATAATTGGCCAGTGCTAGTACATATATTAGGGTAGTAATGGGAAGTTACTCTTATTATGGAGGTCCAGGGCACCTCTGGGCAAACTTGGGTCTCCTAACGGGGGGGGAGGGGGGTCCACTAGGGGACAAATTGAATAATGATGGAGGGAAAGCTGATAGTACAGTAGTCCGTGTACAGCTTGTGTAACAGTGTAAATTTGGTGCCCTCTAAATAACTCATCACACAGTCATTAATGTCAAAACTGCTGGCAACAAAAGTGAGAACACCCCTACATGAACATGGACAAATTGCGCCCAAGTAGCCATTTTCCCTAAGTAACTCATCACACAGCTAATAATATACTGTATGAGTTGCCCCGCATTTAGTAATGTCCCTCATCCTGGTATTATATATGTCCCCCTCCTGATATAAATAAATATATATATTTGGCTCATCCTAGTATATACAGTATGTTCCTCATCCTGAACCCATTCTGGTATATATGTCCTCCACCCTAGTCCCATACTTGTATGTATGTATGTATGTATGTATGTTTCTCATCCTGGTATAAATTTTCCTCATCCCAGGCCCATTCTGGTATATATGTTCCCAGCCTGGTATATATGTCCTCCATCTTGGGCACATCTTGGTATACACTACAGTTCAAAAGTTTAGGGTCACTTAGATATTTCCTTATTTTTGAAAGAAAAGCACATTTTTTTTTCAATGAAGCTAACATTAAATTAAACAGAAATACACTCCACACAATGTTAATGTGGTAAATGACTATTCTAGCTACAAACTTATGGTTTTTAATGCAATATCTACATAGGTATATAGATGCCCATTTCCAACAACCACCACACCAGTGTTCTAATGGTACATTGCGTTTGCTAACTGTGTTAGAAGGTTAATGGATGTTTAGAAATCCCTTGAAAACCCTTGTGCAAGTATATTAGCGGAGCTGAAAACAGTTTTGCTGATTAGAGAAGCTATAAAACTGACCTTTCTTTGAGCTAGTTGAGAATATGGAGCATTACATTTGTTAGTTCCATTAAACTCTCAAAATGGCCAGAAAAAAAAGAGAACTTTCATGTGAAACTTGACAGTCTATTCTTGTTCTTAGAAATGAAGGATATTCCATGCAAGAAATTGCCAAGAAACTGAAGATTTCCTACAACTGTGTGTACTACTCCCTTCAGAGGAGAGCACAAACGGGATCTAACCAGAGTAGAAAGAGAAGTGGGAGGCAACAACTAAGCAACAAGATAAGTACATTAGAATCTCTAGTTTGAGAAATTGACGCCTCACAGGTCCTCAACTGGCAGCTTCATTAAATAGTACCCATAAAGCGCCAGTGCCAACGTCTACAGTGAAGAGGAAACTACGGGATGCTGGCCTTTAGGGCAGAGTGGCAAAGAAAAAGCCATATCTGAGACTGGCTAATAAAAGGAAAATATTAACATGGGTAAAAGAACATAGACATTGGACAGAGGAAGATTGGAAAAAAGTGTTATGGACAGACAAATCAAAGTTTGAGGTGTTTGGATCACACAGAAGAACATTTGTGAGATGCAGAACAACTGAAAAGATGCTGGAAGAGTGCCTGACGCCATCTGTCAAGCATGGTGGAGGTAATGTGATGGTCTGGGGTTGCTTTGGTGCTGGTAAAGTGGGAGATTTGTACAAGGTAAAGGGGATTTTGAAAAAGGAAGGCTATCTCTCCATTTTGCAACGCCATGCCATACACTGTGGACAGCGCTTGATTGGAGCCAATTTCATCCTACAACAGGACAATGACCCAAAGCACACCTCCAAATTATGTATGAACTATTTAAGGAAGAAGCAGGCAGCTGGTATTCTATCTGTAATGGAGTGACCAGCCCAGTCACCAGATCTCAACCCTATTGAGCTCTTGTGGGAGCAACTTGACCGTATGGTACACAAAAAGTGCCCATCAAGCCAATCCAACTTGTGGGGGGGCTTCTGGAAGCATGGGGTGAAATATCTCCAGATTACCTCCGCAAATTAACAGCTAGAATGCCAAAGGTCTGCAAAGCTGGAATTGCTGCAAAGGAGCATTCTGTGCCGAAAGCAAAGTTTGAAGGAGAACATCATTATTTCAAGTAAAAAGCATTATTTCTAACCTCGTCAATGTCTGGACTATATTTTCTATTTATTATGCAACTCATTTGATAAATAAAAGTATGGTTTTTCATGGAAAAGACAATTGTCTGGGTGACCCCAAATTTTTGAACTGTAGGAACTGTAGTGTATATGTTGCCCCTCCTGGGTCCCTTCCTGGTATATATGTTGCCCATCCTGAGCACATCCTGGTATATATGTCCCCCATCCTGCTATATATGTCTCCTATCTTGGGTATATATGTTTCCCATCCTGGGCTCATCCTGGTATATACACTGTGTGCAGAATTATTAGGCAAATGAGTATTTTGATCACATGATAATTTTTATACATGTTGTCCTACTCCAAGCTGTATAGGCTTGAGAGCCAACTACCAATTAAGTAAATCAGGTGATGTCCATCTCTGTAATGAGGAGGGGTGCGGTGTAATGACATCAACACCCTATATAAGGTGTGCTTAATTATTAGGCATCTTCCTTTCCTTTGGCAAAATGGGTCAGAAGAGATATTTGACGGGCTCTGAAAAGTCCAAAATGTTGAGATGTCTTGCAGAGGGATGCAGCAGTCTTGAAATTTCCAAACTTTTGAAGCGTGATCACCGAACAATCAAGCGTTTCATGGCAAATAGCCAACAGGGTTGCAAGAAGCGTGTTGGGCAAAAAAGGCGCAAAATAACTGCCAATGAATTGAGGAAAATGAAGCGTGAAGCTGCCAAGATGCCATTTGCCATCAGTTTGGCCATATTTCAGAGCTGCAATGTTACTGGAGTATCAAAATGCCATACTCAGGGACATGGCCAAGGTAAGGAAGGCTGACAAATGACCACCTTTGAACAAGAAACATAAGATAAAACGTCAAGACTGGCCCAAGAAATATATTAAGACTGATTATTCAAAGGTTTTATGGACTGATGAAATCAAAGTGACTCTTGACGGGCCTGATGGATGGGTCAGAGGCTGGATCAGTAAAGGGCAGAGAGCTCCACTCCGACTCAGACGCTAGAAAGGTGGAGGTGGGGTACTGGTATGGGCTGGTATCATCAAAGATGAACTTGTGGGACCTTTTCATGTTGAGGATGGAGTGAAGCTCAACTCCAAGACCTACTGCCAGTTTCTGGAAGACAACTTCTTCAAGCAGTGGTACAGGAAGAAGTCGGTATCGTTCAAGAAAAACATGATTTTCATGCAGGACAATGCTCCATCACATTCATCCAACTACTCCACAGCGTGGCTGGCCAGTAAAGGTCTAAAAGATGAAAAAATAATGATATGGCCCGCTTGTTCACCTGATCTGAACCCCATAGAGAACATGTGGTCCCTCATAAAATGTAAGATCTACAGGAAGGGAAAACAGTACACCTCTCGGAACAGTGTCTGGAGGCTGTGGTGGCTGCTGCACGCAATGTTGATCATAAACAGATCAAGCAACTGACAGAATCTATGGATGGTAGGCTGTTGAGTATCATCATAAATAAAGGTGGCTATATTGGTCCCTAATTTTTTGTGGTTTTGTTTTTGCATGATGAAATAAGAAATCTTGAAACTTGCGTTTAGACTCATAATTCCTCTACTTTCAGGAAGAGTTTATAACAAGGATCTACTGATCATAATAGGTGACTGACTCTGCTCCCACTCTGTTCACAATGATCTTTGTATGGGCGAATTAGACACTTTAATGCAAAAGATAGTCAGAGTCTGACTATTGTAGCTATGTATATGTGTTGTTTCCTGAAACAACAGTAAGGCGGGCTTTACACGCTGCGACATCGCTAGCAATTGCTAGTGATGTCGAGCGCGATAGCACCCGCCCCCGTCATACATGCGATATGTGGTGATTGCTGCCGTAGCGAACATTATCGCTACGGCAGCTTCACACGCACATACCTAGTCGGCGACGTCGCTGTGACCGCCGAACAATCCCTCCTTCAAGGGGGAGGTGTTCAGCGTCACAGCGACGTCACCGAGACGTCACTAAGCAGCCGTCCAATAGAAGCGGAGGGGCGAAGATCAGCAGGATGTAACATCCCGCCCACCTTCTTCCTTCCGCATTGCTGGCGGGATGCAGTTAAGGAGATGTTTGTCGTTCCTGCGGCTTCACACACAGGGATGTCTGGTGCTGCAGGAACAACAAACAACATCGTACCGGCAACAGTAGCGATATTATGAAAAGGAGCGGTGTGTCACCGATCAACGATTTTTGACGTTTTTGCGATCGGTGACTGTCGCTCCTAGGGTTTACACGCTGCGATGTCGGTAACGGCGCCGGATGTGCGTCACTAACGACGTGACCCCGACGATATATCGTTACCGATGTCGCAACGTGTAAAGCCCACCTAAGTTAAGATCTGCATACATCTTAGATGGCTAAATGATGGGTCAGCCAATTGTTTGGCTGGCTGATATCTCGGCCATCTCTCCCATGCAAAGGATCACTCACTCTGTCACGAGCTCCTGAGTTCTCTATGAGAGAGCCACTGTCAGACATCTCTGGTGACAACTTTTCTCAGGAAGAACAAAAAAATTGGCAGTCCAAAATAAAAAATAACCATGCCAGAACCATAACCCCCAACCCTCATCTGTCTATCTCCCTCATACATAGTAGACTGTTGGCTGAACCTATCTGTTAGGCTCACTTGATAAGGTTGATTATCCAACCCTAAGGTCTGAGTGGGCACATAGATCACAGGCGTCGGTGCAGCAGGCAGGTGAAGCACGCAAGAAACAGGTAGCAGAGATGCTGAAAGCTGCACGTGTAGCGCCCCACGGGGCCTAAGGGGTTACTCGACACCGGATCAGTGGTTTTATGGGGTTCTGCTGTGACTCGCCTGACCCAGCTCCGTGGCCCCGTCGGCTACATGTAAATGACAAACAAACAGATGCAAGGTGTAGAGGGGGATGGAAGGAGGGCGAAGGGTCCCTGGGAAGCGTGTCACCGGTTGCAGCGATAACTGGGGTCTCGGCCTCCTCCGCTGACGACCCTTCCTGCGACTTTTCCTCTTCCAGGGGCGGTGTTGGATGGGGATGCTTTGCAGCGCCACCCGTGGTGTGTGGCCAGGAATTAACCAGTGCTGCGAGATGTTGCTCTCCTCCGGGGATGATGTTAACGCAGCACAGATAGTCCGACTCCCCACAGGTGGAGCGAGCCACAAGGGGGATGAGGACGATGGGGACGGCTGATGGTGCCGAAACGCAGGGCAGCCGAGCTGGCAATGACAACGACGACACAGGGGGCTGCGGTTCAAAGTTCCATTTACTCACAGTTCTTAAGGTGCCCCAAAGGTGCCGCTCTCCACTGCCATGGATGGACGCCAGCCGGTCCTGGGTGAATCAGAGGCAATCACCGGTGTCTGTGGAAATGTGTGAGACCTTCCTCATTGCGCTGATACACTGACACATGGTTCCCTGTAGCCTGAAGCAATTTGGGGACCCTGCTGTCAGTGTTAAGTGTCCTGTCCCATATGCAGGTGACGCGGGACCTCACCATGGGGTCCGACAGTAGCCCTGACCCCGGATCCTATATGTCACTGTGCTCCGGGAAAGTGGGTAGTGGATGATGGGACATGAAATCCCCATCCCCTGCAGATTTGTTGGAGTCCTGCACCCCGACTGTGCTAGCACTGTGGGAACGGTTAGGCTCGACCTCAGCTACCATCTCCTCTTGTCCCAACATCTCCCCCGCTTCCTCTGTCTCTCGCCCTCTTTCAGTCTCATTCCTGCAGACCCAGTGGGGTGTTGTGGCCCCTGGGCCTGGGACTATCTCCACCTATTTCCCGTCCCAGGGCCAGCCTGTTAAACGCTGCTCCCTCAAGGCTGTCTGCTCTCGTCTGGGCTGTATTGTGACTAAAAGTGAAACTGTTTGTCTTTCTACTCACTGAGAGCAGCCAACACCTCAGGAATGCCTCAGCAGTGCTGGGGGAATTACCCGTTGCTATTGCACCCACCTGAAGTCTGGCTTCCTGTGTGTGGTGACTCAGGTTAGATGTTTGTGTAAAGTGGCATAAACCAGTGATTAACCTCTTGTCACCCAGGAGAGAATTACAACTTAAAAGAGATGCAATACTCTGTGGCGACTGAAGCCTCAGAGGCACCACATAGGCAGGCAGGAGATGTCCTTGAGACTGCAGAGAAGTAAAAGAGGTACTGGAACCTGAAGTTAGACAAGAAATGTCCTCGGATCATGCAGGGCCATCTGTAAAGCCCAGCGTTGGGCTACACAGAGTTTAGTGGACCGGGGTGAGGGAAGCAAACCCCAAATTCGGCACAGGTATGTAACATCCTTGATATTGGTGGGATTGGCCAATGTTAGGGCCGATACTAGCGATGCCGAGCACGATAGTACCCGCCCCCGTCGCACATGCGATATCTTGTGATAGCTGCCGTAGCGAACATTCTCTCTACGGCAGCTTCACACGCACTTACCTGCCCTGCGACGTCACTCTGGCCGGTGACCCGCCTCCTTCCTAAGCGGGCGGGTCATGTAGCGTCACAGCGACGTCACACGGCAGGCGGCCAATAGAAGCAGAGGTGCGGAGATGAGCGGGTTGCGAACATCCCGCCCACTTTCTTCCTTCCGCATAGCAGGTGGAGGCAGGTAGGAGATGTTCCTCGCTCCTGCGGCTTCACACACAGCGATGTGTGCTACCGCAGGAACGAGGAACAACATCGTATCTCCTATTGGTGCGACATTATGGAAATGTCCAACACTGCACAGATCCCCGATTTTCAACGCTCTTGCGATCGTTTATCGGTGCATCTAGGCTTTACACGTTGCGACGTCATTACTGGCGCCGGATGTGCGTCACTTTCGATTTGACCTCGACGATATCGCAGTAGCGATGTCGCAACGTGCAAAGTACCCCTTAGTCTAATGTATAAGGGTGGCTTTAGAGTCTAAAAACACACTACAGGCCAGTATGAAGAGAGCAAGATTTCTATTTTTAATACCGATTGTAATATATAAAATAAATATACTCTTAACACAAGAACCTGACTTAATAAGTCATTTTCTGATCATAACTTCTTTTTAAGTTTCTCACCAAAGAAGTGATTCTCCTAAGAAGGGCAGGGCTTTGCAAACATTTTCTAACCAATATGATGCCCAATCCACAGATCAGGGGTAATACCAAAATTAAAACTATCACTACAGTTACATTTTATTTTTCTCATATATAATACAAAAATAACTACAAATTTAGTCAATTATATTGCTCAACAAGACAGTGCTGCAGCCACATAAAGGACTGGAATTGATCACTACTAGAAAAGATGCCTCCTCAGCTGGGGGGATGCCTCACTTGTAGGATATAATTGGTTTGGTACTTTAAAGATTCTGAGGAATTTTCCATTCCTTGACCCTTAACCCCTGCAAGGAGGATTTCCAGGTTGCGGAGCCCAGAATAGTCAACAGAAACACTGTTGTGAAAAACTTGTAGCAAAGTTAAGAACATAGCCGGGAGTCATCTATGGGTTTAACAGTCAAGATGCAATAAGCTTCAGTCTGAGATAAAACAATTGTCAAGACAGAAGCAAGGAATTGATACAAAAAGAGAAACTACCAGAATCATGCAACAGATCCAAAGGAAGAAACAGGAGCATAATCCAAGAAAAAGACCAAGGACACATTCAGGGTCAAACTCAAGGCTCAGGATTCAGGAACGATTATTCAAGCAAGGGATGTACCTCAACCACTTATCCATGGAGAAAAGGCCAAGGTCACTTGCAATAGACTTTTTGTATGACGATAGAAGACAAGACCAGTTTCCATGCCGAACAGACGCTTCAACAACTTGAAACAGAAGAGCCATTATCACATAAGCTGATCCATGATTTGCAAGACAGCAGGGCTGTAGTACAAGTCAAGGCATATAGGTGCATGACAACTCAATGTGGATGCCTGACAGAACTGCGGTAGAAAGTTTGGCCCCAGCACAAAACACCTTCCCATACTTACGTAGTGATGAGTGAGCATGCTCACTACTGCTTGATACTCGATCGAGCATTAGGTTGCTCTGGTACGCTCATTACTCGACCGAATATTGCGAGTGCGTGCATGCCCTGCTCAAGTCCCTGCCCCATATGTTCTGTGGCTGTGACAGCCAATCAACTTGCAGGTATGGCCTGCCATACACGGTAATGTAATATTACTGTAATTGGCCGGCCACATCGCGTCATCAGGTTTTAAATGAAACATTGCGGTTCGAAGCTTGGCACACTGTCTTTTATTAGGGACAGCTTAGATTAGAGCAGGGTTTGTACATTTGCAACCTTTAGTGCCTTTCACGTGGCACTAAAGGGTGTTTTTAGCCTTGTTTAGCCGTATAAATAAAGAATTAAAAAAAATGATGTGGGGTCCCCACTATTTTTGAAAAACAGCAAATGTAAAGCAGACAGCTGCGGGCTGATATTATCATCCTAGGAAGGTCCGTGGTTAGTGGGACCTTCACATCCTAAAAATCCCAGTCTGCATCGGCTTCAGAAGTGGTGCATATCATCAGATGTGCCAATGCTGGCGTTTCGCCTTGGCTCTTCCCAATTTCCCTGCTGTGGTGGTAATCAGGGTAATGGTTTTAGGGGTTGTTGTCAGCTGTGTGGTATCAGCTGACATTAAGCCCTGGTGTTAGCAATAGAGAGGTGTCTACCAGATACCCCTATTACTAACCCAATAAGTAAAAAGAGCAAAAAACACACACAAATATTTCATTTTAAATACCACTCCCCAACTCTTGCCACAGTTAACCAATTTATAAAAAAGAACAGCCATGCAATTCTAACTTAATCCATCAAATCCAACGTAATCCACAAATGGGAGTTTGAAAGACATAAAAACAGAAAGGTAAAGAAATAAAAACAGGAGACTGTCCCTCCTTCACCAATTTATTATTGTTAGTAAAAAAAAAATGACACCGCTCCGACATAGTCCAGCGCTTTCGCCGGGTCACACAGAGGGCAGCATGAGACATGGAATGTGTGATCAGTGATGACGTCACTGAGTTACTGATGTCACTGCTCATCAAACATTCTGGGTATTACGCTGCCCTCTATGTGACCCAGCGAGAGTGGAGATAAGCGGTAATGTTACTGACGTCATCTCTGTCATTAAGTGTTGCATAGCTCAACCTGGCTGGGAGTGATCCACAAAGAGTTGTTCTCAGAACGAGGCTCCAAGGTTGTACTACAGAATCGGTGGATGTCGTGGGAACGCCATGGACTATGCTGGAGCTGCTGGAATTTTTTTTAATAATAAATTAGTGAACGAGGGACAGCCGCTTACTTTTATTTATTTTCTCTCTCTTTTTATGTCTTTCAGGTTTCCATCTGTTGACTACATCGGATTTGGTGGACTACTTTGGATCTTCATAGGTTTTTTTTTTAATAAATTGGTGAACCAGGGCAAGAGTTGGAGGGGGCTTTTTTAAAAATATATTTGTGTGTATATGTCTTATTTTCTTTTAACTTACTGGGTAAGTAATGGGGTGTCCCCATTACTAAAACTAGGGCTTGATGCCAGCCTGACATCAACTCCAGAAACCATTACCCTGATTTCCACTGCATCAGGGCAATCGGGAAGAGCTGAGGCAAAGCACCCACCAGAATTGGCATATCTTATGTAATGCTCCACTTCTGGGGCAGTTGCGAACTGGGAATTTTATTCTGTGAAAGGCCCAATAACCATGGACCTACCCAACCTAATAATATCAGCCCAAATCTGTCTTCTTTACCTTGGCTGGTAACTGCCGCTCTATGCTGCTGCCACCACTGACTTCAGGGACCCTGTCCCGCTTCCCCTAGCATAGAGGCACTTCTTCCCCTCCCTCACCTGTCTCTCAAACCCCTTGGGTACTGCAAAGTTCTCACAAAAATTGACGCCTCCTCTAAGATACGGTCTTTTGATGTCCAAGTCTTCAATTTTCCCCAACTCTATTATACGCAAACCCTTGACAAAGGCCAAGTCTGGCCGAAATGTTGGCTTTGATTTAAAATCTGGTTGAGGTGTAATTTTCCTTTTACAGATATTCTATAAATAAAACACGTTTTGCATCATTACAGACTCGTGTCCTATTGAGTGCTAGGGATTTGTTTATTAATATTGTAATTTTTTTGCCTTTAAGCACCCCTTTGTCTGCAGTTGAGCCTGGCCTTATCCCTTTATTCTATAGGTTGTTTAATGACCTGTCTAATGTCTTGGTCATCAATAACAGATCACAGGGGGATGGGGTAGGGCCTGACATCTGGAACCCCAACCGATTAGTTGTTTTTTTGTTGTTTAGTGGAGGGGTAGGGAGTCCAACCTTCCCTCCTGTAGGTAGGTAATCAAATACTTATGTCCAGGCAACCTCTTTAAGCATGGCATGCTCATTTGTATGGTCTCCTGAGACAGATATGTAACCGTAGCCTGCAAGGTGCCTTAGCACCTTAGCAACCTTTAGCTGTCCCATACCCTTCCTTACACTTCAGCACCTATGATTTTAGGATTTACATAACTTGTTGAACATGGAAAAGAAGCTAAAAAAATAAAGCCTCCTTGTACTTTATATAATTGTGAAAAACACATTTTGAAAGTAAAATAAAGAGTCATAAAATTTCCCTTGGACCAACGAGTTATGAATGAACCACATGACAACCAATGTTACAAGATGCTAATTGCTTGGTGGACATTTCCACACATTTTGGAATCTTAGTCACTTTACCATAAATAATTCCACCAACATTTTTATTAGATTCACTGTATTGTGGTTAACCCCATCTGCCCACAGAATTGTAACCTTGTTCAATTTCTTTGCTAATGGCTTCCTGCCCAATCTGCACATGTCCCAATAGCAGAGACCTCTAGATGCCTCTAGTTTAGCTTGTGGATCGGAATGTTGATTCTCATTCTTGAATTTCAGTTTCTGAGCCATGATGGTAATTTTTTAGATTATCAGTGGCTTATTTATTACTCTTTCTGAGGTTTGTTTCTCACTGAATCTGCTCGGGGGTGCATCATAATTAGTTCTTCCTCTGCTATTTTAAAACAAGTTTGAGCTCTTCCTGCTGCCAAGATTATGTGTATTACCGTTGACTTAAGACCCCTTTACACACTGAGACTTTCTAGCGATCCCACCAGCGATCCCAACCTAGCCGGGATCGCTACAAAGTCTCTGGTGAGCTGTCAAACAGGCAAACCTGGCCAACGACGCAACAGCGATCCGGACCTGCAGAACGACCTAGCTAGTCATTGGGGACGTTGTAAAGCAGCTTTTTGAAAGGTAAGTCGCTAACGAAGTCGCTGGAAAGTCCCCTTTACACACTGAGACTTTGCTTCACAGCGGGAAACAAAGGACTAAAGAATGGTCCTGAACGATTTGTAGCGATCAGCAACTTCACAGCAGGGGCCAGGTCGCTGATGCGTTTCACACACTGCAATGTCACTGGGGAGGTCGCTATTACGTCACAAAACCGGTGACGTTACAACGATGTCGTTTGCGATGTTGCAGTGTGTAAAGCCACCTTTACATTCATGAAGTATTAGGGTATGTGCAAACAATGAATATTTTTCACAGATTTTTCTGCAAAAAACAGTGTTGGCAGGAAAAACACACAATTTTCACAATTTTTTTTATAAAATTATACCATTGTCATCAGTATTTGGAGTCAGTGTACAGTCTGGGTGTCCGTTTTTACCATCAGTGTATCATCTGTGTATTGTCCATGTGTCTTTTTTTACCATCATTATATTATCAATGTTTTTCTTGTATGGATAAATAAAGAAATTACAAAACTTCTCCTATCCATGGCAATGTTAGATATGGACAGTACAGATGGCACACGGATGCCAGCTGTGACGCTAGTCACTACTGGACAAGTCATGAGGCAGGATAGTCAAACGCTCATGGGTCAGATACCAGGAGAGCACATCAAGATTATGGTGATAAACAGAGGAGAAGTCAGGTCATGGTCTGGAGTCAGAATACCTGGAGTGTAGCGGATCAGAACAAAGGACAAGGTCGGATAGTCAATTGTTCCAGGGTGAGATACCAGGAGAGTACATCAAGATTAAGGTGATAGACAGAGTAGTCAGGTCTGGAGTGAGAATACCTGTATGGTAGCGGATCAGAACAAAGAACAAGGTAAAAAGATGGTCAAAGAAAGTTAAAGGTCAGGCAGCAAAGGATCAATTCCCAGAGCACAGATATAAGAAGCCAACTAGCACAACTGTGGGGCTAATCACACACCACTTGACATTTGAGACTTGCATTAAGAAAAGATATTTTTGGACTCCTCCCGAAACAAGACGAAGTTATTGTAGGTCTATCTTTGGGGGAGGTGCTTAACATGCTACGATATCGCTAACGATATATCGTCGGGGTCACGTCGTTAGTGACGCACATCCGGCGCCGTTAGCGACATCACAGCGGGTGACACCAAGGAGCGATGATCAATGATCGCAAAAAAGTAAAAAATTGTTGATTGTTGACACGTCGCTCCTTTTCATAATACCGTTGGTGGTGCATGCCGCTGGTTGTTCGTCGTTCCTGCGGCTTCACACATCGCTATGTGTGACATCGCAGGAACGACGAACATCTCCTTACCTGCATCCACCGGCAATGAGGAAGGAAGGAGATGGGCAGGATATTCCGCCCGCTCATCTCCGCCCCTCCACTTCTATTGGACGGTTGCCGTGTGACGTCGCTGTGACGCCGCACAAACCACCCCCCTTAGAAAGGAGGCGGTTCGCCGGCCACAGCGACGTCGCAGGGAAGGTAAGTCCGTGTGACGGGTGTAAGCGATGTTGTGCACCACGGGCAGCGATTTTCCCGTGACGCACAACCGACGGGAGCGGGTACGCTCGCTAGCGATATCGATATCGCAGCGTGTAAAGTGCCCTTAAGACTGGCAGTGATCGGGGAAAAACTGCTCAGCTAAAAAGCTGAACAATAACAGGTAACAGGGAACACCTGCAAAAACCCAGCATCTCACAGAATGAGAATGGACAACTGATCTGTTGCTCAAAACACTGACAGCTCTTCACACACCCAGTTCCAGGTTGTACGACTGTTCCTTTCTCTCACCAAACTGACAGCCCAGCACACCCTAAACACAGAGCGGAGAACTCGTGATACTCGTGAAAAAAAACGTCATGACTCCATGAGTCTTGGATAGATACTCGGTCCATGAAAATACACATATGTGAATAGCACCATAGGTTATAATACGTAGATGCTGTATCTTTGGAAAGAAATGAATGTAACACAGATGTCTGTATGAGATCTTAGCAGAATATCTGTGTGTGCAGAACTATTGTCCAACTAAATGAAAGATGTAAATTTTCACATCTTGTTTATTTTATCTGTTAAAGTGAGAATAATAATCAAACTACTCAAAATATACAAAAATAAATTTCTGACATTTAAAAAGAATATATCAGTAACCAATATAGCCCCCTTCTTAATTCATACAGAGTTTTGCTCAAAACTCGCTGAGTGTCATGGCGGCACCGGACGCTGTTCACACTACAGACTTTGACACTCCACACTATGGTTTCTCTGGTGTTTCTGAGTTAGATTCTCAGTTCACTGGCCCATTCAGAATCACTGCTGTCATTAATCTGCTGGCTTTCCACCTGGGGAACAATATATCTAACGAGATGTCGTCGGGGTCACGTCGTAAGTGACGCACATCCGGCATCGTTAGTGATATCGTAGCGTGTGACAGCTATGAACGAGCAGAAATACTCACCTTCTCGTTCATCGCTGACACATCGCTCATTTTCTAAAAATCAAACGTCCTGTTGTTCATTGTTCCCGAAGCAGCACACATCGCTCAGTGTGACACCCCGGGAACAATGAACTGCAGCTTACCTGCGGCCGCCGACAATGAGGAAGGAAGGAGGTGGGCGGGATGTTTACGTCCCGCTCATCTCCGCCTCTCCGCTTCTATTGGCCGGCTGCTGTGTGACGTCGCTGTGACGACGAACGTCTCTCCCCCTTCAGGAAGTGGATTTTCGACGCCCACAGCAAGGTCGTTTGAAAGGTAAGTACGTGTGATGGGGGGTTACAACATTGTGCGACACGGGCAAGAAATTGCTTGTGCCGCACAAACCATGGGGGCGGGTGCGATCGCACAATTAATTGTAACGTGTAAAGCAGGCTTTAGTTGATGGGTCTTTGGAATTTCAGGTATCGAAAATAATAGATTCTCATATTGTTCATTGTTTTTTTTACAGTACTTGGTTCACTGGCAGGGTTCTGAGGAAAGGACTTGGGTACCAGCCTCTGATATCCATGTGGAGCATTTTATTAGAGCATTTCATCGCCATCATCTGCAGAAACCTGGTACTGAAGGTCTCGAGGGTTACTGTCACACGGATTTTTGCCCAAAACGTGCTGAGGGTCATGGCGGCATCAGATGCTGTTCACACTACAGATTTTGACATTCCACAGTTGGTGTGCGCTCATTAATGGTCAGGCTAGCAAAAGGTAACCTCTGCTAGCCTGCTGGTTACCTCTGGGAACACTATCATCTCAAATCTATCATATTTTCTCCCCACCCTTTTAAGATGGTGCAATCTGTCTTCCCACGCCAACTATAGTTTATTGCTGTGTTGGTCTGTGTGATTTTGTGTCCCAGTCCTGCTGGTGATTATATTGTGTGGTGCTTGGAGTTGTTGTAAAATTCTCTTGCCATCTTGCTGTTTCCTCCCAGCTCTTATTTTTGTCCTTACCTCTTATTATTTTATACCTTTGTGTGAGCATGCTGTGAGTTACAGTTTTGGTTTCCCCTGTTTGTCTATCTCTGTTGGTTTTATCACACTCTTGATCAGGCCCTCCCGTGGGTTAGGGGGAAGGGGTAGAAGATCAGGGCTGGTCAGGAGCAGGGTCAGATAGGCGGCTCAGACATCTTCACCTTCAGAGGTAACTCTGAGATAAGGGATATCTAGGGTTCCACTAGTCTAAAGGCTACTTTACACACTGCGATATCGGTCCCGATATCGCTAGTGTGGGTACCCGCCCCCATCTGTTGCGCGACACGGGCATATCGCTGTCCGTGCCGCACAACATCGCCCAGAGCCGTCACACATACTTACCTGTCCGGCGACGTCGCTGTGACGGGCGAACCGCCTCCTTTCTAAGGGGGCGGTCCATGCGGCGTCACAGCGACGTCACTGAAACGTCACTGAACCGCCGCCCAATCGCAGCGGAGGGGCGGAGATGAGCGGGACGTAACATCCCGCCCACCTCCTTCCTTCCGCATAGCGGCCGGGAGGCAGGTAGGGAGAGCTTCCTCGTTCCTGCGGCGTCACACGCAGCGATGTGTGCTGCCGCAGGAACGACGAACAACCTCGTTACTGCTGAAGTAACGATAATTGGGAATGGACCCCCGTGTCGCCGATTAGCGATTTTTCACTGTTTTGCAACGATGCAAAATCGCTAATCGATGTCACACGCAACGGCATCGCTAATGCGGCCGGATGTGCGTCACGAATTCCGTGACCCCAACGACTCCGCATTAGCGATGTCGTAGCGTGTAAAGCCCGCTTTAGGGTGGTGTCACACACAGTGACGACGACAACGACGTCGCTGCTATGTCACCATTTTCTGTGATGTTAAAGCGACGTCCCGTCGCAGTCACTGTGTGTGTGACATCCAGCAACGACCTGGCCCCTGCTGTGAGGTCGCCGGTCGTTGCTGAATGTCCAGCTTCATTTTTTGGTCGTCGCTCTCCCGCTGTGACACACACATCGCTGTGTGTGACAGCGACAGAGCGACAAAATGAAGCGAGCAGGGATCAGGAGCCAGCGTCTGGCAGCTGCGGTAAGCTGTAACCAGGATAAACATCGGGTAACCAAGGGAAGACCTTTCCCTTGTTAACCGATATTTACCTTCGTTACCAGCGGCCGCCGCTCTCGCTGCCAGTGCCGGCTCCTGCTCTCTGCACATGTAGCTGCAGTACACATCGCGTAATTAACCCGATGTGTACTGTAGCTAGGGGTGCAAGGAGCCAACGCTAAGCAGTGTGCGCGGCTCCCTGCTCTCTGCACATGTAGCACAGCGACGCGTGTCGTTATGATCGCTGCTGCGTCTGCTGTGTTTGACAGCTTAGCAGCGATCATAACAGCGACTTACAAGGTCACTGTTGCGTCACATAAAATAGTGGATGTAACAGCGACGTCGTTGTCGCTGTCGCTATGTGTGAACCCAGCATAAGGGGCAGTCTAGGAATCCTGTCCCCTGCTCTCCCTGATCATCGTGACATTAGCAATAGCAGTCGTAAGCATTCCATCTAGGGAGTTTGGGAGTTTCGTAATGTGTTGATGTGACGCCCTGGGCAAGCCAGGGGTCACAGGTCACAACACCACACGCACCCCACATTCCCTGCAGGTACACCGAGGTCAAAACTAAAATCCTTGTTGCCTTCCTCCAGGGGCTGGTGTCCACACCAGGGGGTGGGCCAGGCAGTTGGCTCCGCCCACCGAGGAGTTCACAGCCCTGGAGGCGGGAAAACAAGAGAGATTAGCTTGAGAGTTGAAAGTGTGAGGAGTAAACAGTGAAGTGGAAGGAGGAAATGTAGAGAAAGTGAAGAAAGTGACAGCAAGAAGCCTGAAGTTGGTCCGGGTGTGTGCCCCGGACTGAGACAGCAAGGTTGGCAGACGGCGGTGACCGTCTGCAGGAGAGGCTGCTCGGAGGTTGCCGAAAGGACCGTGGAGGGGTGGTGACCAGGCGGTACCGGAGCGGTATACAAAGAACAGTCAGCACCAGGGCAGGGGCCTTTCGGATCCCGGCAAGGCTAGGAGTCGCCATAATTTGCCAAATCCGTCAGTGAAGGGGACGACTGTCTCCCAACAACCAAGTCCCGTTTGAAGGCAACAGTCCAACCATTAAGGGGAGACACCGCCACCGCCAAGGCACCAGTTTCCCAGGGCTAGCGCCTGCGGGCAAGAGAAGGGCTCCTCCGGCTCATATCCAAGCTGGGGAGCGGGTTACCGGTGGGAACCCATCGCTACCAACTGACTACACATAGGTGCAGGGAAGAGACCGTCACCGTCAACTGCAGGGAACATCAGCACCGTGGCCGTCCGAGGGACCCGTCCAACCAGCCGTTTGTTTACCGAGAACTGTGTCGTGTTTACTGGCTGAGTAAGTACCTCCGTGCCGTGCGACACAGCGCTGCCCCTGCACCTCCACAGGCCCCATAACCCGCCTGTCCAACATCCCAACCCCCATCACTGGGCCCCGGGACCACCAATCCCCTACCCACGGAGGGGCAATTCAACAACTGGCTGCTCCATACCACCACTCCCGGGATCCCCAGCCAGAGCAGCGGTGGTGTCCACACAATCACCACAACCGTGGGTGGCGTCACGGACAATAAACAATCCCCACAACCAAACCCCTTTCACTCACGGGCGAGAAGCGCCGCTAGAGTCCCCGGGATCCGACCCATCGCTCGAGCCACCGAGCAGCAGCAGGCCGCGGCAGCAGCGGCAGCCGGCCCCGAGCAGTGGGAGAGCGCGGCGTCCCCTCCTCCGCCCGCGACATTGACAATGAACATTTTGGGCAGCACCAACCACAGCATCCCAGACACTGTTCAGAGAGGTGATTGTTTTCCTTAACCTTAAAACTCCTGTTTAACCCCTTCACAACCATGGACGGATATATCCGTCATGGAGCGTGTCCCGTTAAGCCCCGCCCCCTGCCTCGGGCAGGCGGCGGCGGTCGGCACACATATCAGCTGTTTTCAACAGCTGACATGTGTGCCTGCTAGCCGCGGGTGGAATTGCTTCCACCCGCGGCCATTAACCCCTTAAATCTTGCTGCCAAAGTCTAGCAGCAAGATCTAAATGCGCGCGGCCATGTTTTTTACTTACCGCCGCCCCCACCGGAAGTGACGTGCGTTATCACGTGACTATCGGTGGTTGCCATCGTAGCACAGGGTCATGTGATGACGCCTGCAGCTATGATGTTTCACTTTCGTTTTCCCTCGGCCGAGAGCAGAGGGAAAAACAAAGTGACTGAATCTGCTGTTTACAGCTGTATAGCTATGATCAGCAGATAGATAATAGCGATCGGATTGCTGATCGCTATAGCCCCCTAGGGGGACTAGTAAAATAAAAAAAAAGTAAAAAAACAAAGTTTTAAAAAATAAAAAAAACCCTAAAAGTTCAAATCACCCCCCTTTCCCCCCATTGAAAATTAAAGGGCTAAAAAATAAAAAATATACACATATTTGGTATCGCCGCATTCAGAAATGCCCGATCTATCAAAATATAAAATCAATTAATCTGATTGGTAAACGGCGTAGTGGCAAAAAAATTCCAAACGCCAAAATTACATTTTTTGGTCGCCGCCAGTTTTACGCAAAATGCAATAACAGGCGATCAAAACGTAGCATCTGTGTAAAAATGGTACCATTATAAATGTCAGCTCGAGACGCAAAAAATAAGCCATCACTGAGCCATAGATCCCAAAAAATAAGAACGCTACGGGTTTCGGAAAATGACGCAAAACGTGCGCTACTTTTATTGGACAAACTTGTGAATTTTTTTTACCCCTTAGATACAAGTAAACCTATACATGTTTGGTGTCTAAAAACTCGCACCGACCTCAGGCATCATACCCACACATCAGTTTTACCATATAGTGAACACCGTGAATAAAACATCCCAAAAACTATTGTGCCATCACACTTTTTTTTGCAATTTTTCCGCATTTGGAATTTTTTTGCTGTTTTCCAGTATACCATATGGTAAAAATTATAGTTTCATTTAAAAGTACAACTTGTCCCGCAAAAAACAAGCCCTCATATGACAAGATTGACAGAAAAATAAAAAAGTTACGGCTCTCGGAAGAAGGGGAGCAAAAAACAAAAACGCAAAAACGGAAAGTGCCCCGGGGCTGAAGGGGTTAAGAAGAGCCCACAAGTTCTCAAAAGGTCTTTAAAATGTCAGTAGAGCCTCAGAGTTGTACATGGGAGAGAAGAGAAGAATGGAGCTGAAGTGAAGAGAGTACACAGAATATTTAACCCTTTCAGTCCCCAACCTGTTTTCACCTTCCTGACCAGGCCATTTTTTTCACTTCTGACCAGTGTCACTTTATGAGGTTATAACTGTGAAACACTTTGACAAATCCCAGTGATTCTGAGACTGTTTTTTGAGCCATATTGTATTTCATGGTAGTAGTAAATTTGGGATGATATTTTTTGCCTTTAATTTGTGACAATATGGGAAATTTGGCAAAAATGTTACAAATTATTTGGCAAAAATACTTTGCATTTTTCTGTCGTTAAACCACAGAGTTATGTCATACAAAATAGTTGATAAATATCATTTCCCATTTGTCTACTTTACATCTGAGCAATTTTAGAAACATAACTTTTTGTTTAGTTAGAAGGGTTAGAAGGGTTCAAAGTTTATCAGCAATTTCTCATTTTTCCAACAAAATTAACAAAACCATTTTTTTAGGGACCACATCACATTTGAAGTAACTTTAAGAAGTCTAGGTGACAGAAAATACCCAAAAGTGACCCCATTCTAAAAACTGCACCCCTCACACTGCTCAAAACCACATCCAAGAAGTTTATTAACCCTTTAGGTGCTTAACAGGAACTAAAGAATTGTGGAAGGAAAAAAATGAAAATGTTACTGTATCCCACAAATTTCTTACTTTAGCCCCAAATTTTGCATTTTCACAAGTGTAACAAGATGAAATGAACTATACGATTTGTTATGAAATTTCTCCTGAGTACACCAGTACCTCGTATGTTGTCAAAAACTACTTTTGAGGCACAAACGGAAGGAGCATCATATTTGAGTACAGATTTTGATGGAATGGTTTGCAGGTGCCATGTCACATTGGCCGAGCCAATGTGGCGCCCTGGACTAGCCAGGTCGTCACAGATAACATACATACACCCCCACCCCCACTAGACAGCAACATTAGCCAAACACAAAACCCTTGTTGCCTCCCTCCAGGGTCTGATGTCCACACCAGGTGGGGCAGAGCCAAGCGGTTGGCCCCACCCACCGAGGAGGCGGGAAAAGTGACAGATTTGTCCTGGAGGTTGAAGTGAGAGGAGTAAAGTGGAGAGTGTCTGGGTTTGTGGCCCAGGCACTGACAACAAGGTTGGCAGACGGTGGTGGCCGTCTGCAGGAGTGGTGGATCGACGCGGAACCGTAGGACCGGGGTCGGGCGGTGGCCCGCCGGTACCGACCGGGGAGCGAAGTGAAGCCAGCACACACAGGCAGCGCCATCGGACCCCGACAAGGCTTGGAGTCGCCGTCAACAGTCAAATCCGAGTGTGACAGGAACCCCAGGGGTTTCCTAACAACCAAAGACCCGTTAGAAGGCAACCGTCCGCACCGTGAGGGTATACAGCTACCGCCAAAGGCTAGAGACCCAAGGGCCAGCGCCTGCGGGCAAACGGGCTCCTCCGGCATCCATATACCGGGGATCGGACTACCGTTGGGGACCCATCGTAGTCAAGACAGTACACAAAGGTGCAGGGAAAGACAGCCGCCATCACCTGTCCGGGGAAAGACACTGCAGCCGGCTGCGGGACCCGTCCATCCAGCCGTTTGGTTTACCGGAGACTTTGTGCATTTCTTGCTCAGTGAGTACACCCAAGCCATCCGGCACCGCGCTGCGCTGTCCCTGCAACCCTGCACCTCACCTACCCTGCCTCCCCGTTACACCACCGGGCCCCGGGACCACCAACCCCTACCTACGGAGGGGGAAAACAGCATCCTAGCTGCTCCCTACCATCGCTCCTGGGATCCCCGTCACCAGCAGCGGTGGTGCCCATCTTCAACACGACCCATGGGTGGCGTCATGGACTAAATCCCCAAAACAAACCAACCCCCTTTTCACTCATGGGTGAGGAGCGCCGCTCGAGTCCCCGGATCCGGCCCACTGCTCGAGCAGCAGCAGCCGCAGCAGCGCTGGACCCGAGCGTTAGCGAGTGCAGCGCCCTGCCGCCCGCGACACCAGAACAGCAGAAACCCCCCACATGTGACCCTATTTTAGAAACTAGACCGCTCAAGAAATTGATCTAGATGTTTGGTGAGACCCTTGAACCCCCAGGTGCTTCACAGAATTTTATAACGTTGAGCTGTGCAAATTAAAAAATACATCTTCACTTGAGATGGTTACCTTTACCTAAACACATTTTAAAATGACATAACCTTTCTGCTACAACATAGCTCTTGAATTTGTCAAAGTTAATACTTACTTCCATAGTAACAAGAATTATTTTTGTCTGCTAGAAATATTCAAGGCCATCTATTTATCAATACCTCCTTAATATAAAAAATCTAGACACCCCTGTTAAAATGACACATTTTTCTCATTTAAAAAAAATCATACCATTTATTCCAGAATTATTCCAGCACTTTTTCCACCTGTATGACACTGTATTGTAATTCTTTATTAATAGGCCTCCCCTTCACTAGACTTTCCCCTTTCCAGTCCATCCTTAAGGCCTAAAACACATTTCCGCATAAAAAACGTACGTGTGACACGTTCCGTTTTTCGGGTCTGTGTTCCGTTTTTTATTGGCGTTTCTCCGGTACGTATGACATGCATGTGATGGCATATGCTTGCCGTGTGTATGCGTGGAATGTCCGTATTGGCATAAAATACGTACGTGTGCTGTCCGTGTGACTTCCGTTTTTTCAGATCCGCATTCATAACCAAATTACGTTGTTAATCCTTCATCATGAGATCCTGGTGTTGTTAATTGGACCAATTTAATTGGTCCCTCATCGGTGTATAAGGGTTAAAAACATTTCAAATCATTGTTTTCTGGCTCTTCCACTCATTATACAGACACCAAAATGCCTCTCTCCAATGAAGCAACCATATATTTGCTATGGTTGATATCTAGGAGATTTGGTGTTAGGCGACATATGCTTGATTATGAACCACCTGTTGAAAAACGGATGAGGATCCACCCCCTTGTCAAGCTAAGGAAAACGCATGGACATTTTAACATTCTTTATGGTGAAATGCGCAAATTTACGCCAAAATTTAAAGCATACTGCCATATAACCATAATGTCCTTTGACAACATCCTTGGCCTTGTGCATCACCAATTGAAACATCAGGACATTTGACAATTTGACAATTGACCTGATAGATTGGAAACAAGTGTTGCTGATATTTGGATTAAAAACGCACATGGACGATACGTGCTGAACACGGACATGCTACGTGTGCCGTCCGTGCAGGCATGGACCCATTGACTTTAGCGGGTCCGTGCCTGCGTGTTGACAGCTAAAAACGGACATGTCGACCGTGTGGAAAAACGCACACACGTACTTACCACATGGACACACGTTCCGTGTGATTTTACGTGTGTGTGCCATCTACCATAAGGTAACATTGGTCAACGCGTCTCCGTGTCTCCGGTACGTGCAAAAACGTACCAAACACGTACCGGAGGCACGGATGTGTGTTGCAGGCCTAATGTAGCAGCCAGTGTCACCTATCTGGCTAATCGTTACTCGGATGCTTCTGCTCTGTACCAGTCATTGCACTGGTTGCCTATACAATATAGGATCCAATTTAAAGATCTTGTTCTCACTCACAAAGCACTCCACAGTGCGGGACCCACCTACATCTCCACCCTCCTCTCTGTCTATCACCCGACACGGTCTCTACGCACCGCAAGTGACTTTCGACTATTATCCACACTAATCCAAACCTCCCACTCCCGACTCCAAGACTTCTTTCGAGCTGCACTAATTCTCTGGAATGCTCTACCCCAAGAAATTAGGACTAACCCCAACCTACATAGTTTTAGACACTCCATAAAAACACATCTTTTTAGGGTGGATTATCATGTTCCCTAATTGAAGTAATTTTATATACAACCCATCCACTCTTTCTCTGAACATAATTCTCCATCAAACTCCACCGCACCCAAAGCACTACATAGATTGGCTGGTGACCGGCTCAAGCAGCCTTTGTCTATCCCTCATTTCTTCAAGATAGCTGGACCTTCGTTGTAAATAGGTACCTGTACCTTATCACCACCCCACCTCATTGTAGTTTGTAAGCTCTTCCGAGCAAGGTTTTATTATTTTTGCTTTAAGTATTGTATTTTTTATAACTGTTCCTTATGTTTGTTTGTATATGAATCTCTGAATTGTAAAGCTCTGCAGAATATGTTGGCACTATAGAAATAAAGATTATTATTATTATTTTTATTATTATTATTAATGTCACATATATTCTGGAGAAATACTTAAAAAAAACAACTGCAATCATTTTGAGAGGGAAAAAGCCCTAAAATAATGTGGTTGCATAATTGTGAACACCCTCTTATAATTGGGGATGTGGCTACGTAGAGAATTTGATGATAACATTTAAACTCATGCTCTATAGTAGTCAGTACACAGCTGCCATCATTTACAGTGATTCTGATTAACCTCAATATTTAGCTGTACTAGGAGAATTATTCTGATATTTTTCTAGCTGTATTTTACAGTAAAATGGTTCGTAAAAAGCTTACAACACAGCAAAGGGATCTAATTGATGAAAGTTATCTGGCAGGAGAAAGGTACACATTTTTTTCATGGCATTACATATACCATGGAACACTGTGATGACATCATTGAGACGTGGATTACATTTGGAACAATAGTGACATTACCCAGAACTGAACGTTCCTTAAAACTGAAGAAAAGACAAGAAAATTGTGCCAACATGCTACTTAAAGGCCTATAGCAACATTAAAGGAGCTGCAGGAATTTCTGGCAAATACTGCTTGTATACTGCATGTGACAATTTACTGTGTTCTTCATATGTCTGGTTTGTGGTATATAGTGGCAAGACGGAAGCCTTTTCTTACAACAGAAAACGTCCAAGCTGGCTATGTTTTACCAAAAACATACATAAAATCTGCTAAAGTCATGGGGGAAAATACACAGGCTTGAAAAGTATTCATACCTTGTGAACTTTTGCACAATTTTTAAGTTACACAAACAAACTTAAATGCATTTTATTGGGATTTTCTGTGATATACCAATACTAATTAGCAAGTATTTGTGAAGTGTAAAGCAAATTATACATGGTTTTCTAAATATTTTAAAAATATAAATCTGAAGATTATGTTGTGCATTTGTATTCAACCCCCCTGAGTCAATACTTTATAGAACCACTTTACATTGCATTTACTGATTCAAGTCTTTTGGGTTCTGTCTCTATCGGTTTTGTACATCTAAAGGCTGATATTTTTGCCCATTCTTCATTGCACAATATCTCTAACTTAAGGCCCCGTTACACACGTCGATTTATCGTGCGTTCGTGTCAGGACCGGGAGGACGGATGGGCCCAGGAGGTGGATCCACTGGACCGAGTATCCCACCGGGGGGCAGGGTACACGGCAGCCGGAGCACTGGCGTGGCAGGGACAGGTATAACCAGGTCAGCAGAGTCACAGAGTTCTTCAGGACGGTAAGGAAACCGGCACAGGTACCAGGGAGCAAAGACAAGAAGTCTACAGGACACGGCACCAGGGGGCCTGAGCACCTAGCTCAAAAGACAAAGCTTCCAGACACGTTGATCAGGCAACGCCCCTATGGAAGGGCCAGTCTTATATATCCAGCACAGCCGTATGTCACATCCTGCTTCAGGTGTGCTGGGTCCATAAAACCAGGAGAGTGGGCGCGGCCTGGTCCTATACAGAGGCCTGAGGCTAATACTCAAAGTCAGACTCATGAGACCAGGAGCAGGACACAGGAGAGCACGAGCGGGAGCGGCAGCCATGACCGGTGGACATGTGGAGTGGATCAGTGGGTAAGGAGCAGTGCAATGACGGTGAGGCCGGATCAGTGGGTACGGAGCGGTGGTGCGATGCAGGTGCGACTGGATCAGTGGGTACAGAGCGGTGGTGCAATGCAGGTACGACTGGATCAGTGGGTATGGAGCGGTGGTGCGATGCAGGAACCGGCTCAGTGGGTAAGGAGGGCTGCTGGGACACCGGGAGCGTGACAGTACCCCCCCCTTGAAGCCCCCCTCCCCGCGGCCGGGACATCAGTTGGCGCTCTGGGGCAATCTCTCGCTGGAGTCCCTCGTGCCATGATACCTGCCTACAGCCTGTTCCTCGGTCCCTGTCACCTGACCCTATCATGGCACAAGAACAGGGGAATATGACGCAGTCCTGCGGTGTACCACAGCTCCTGGCACTTGTGCCTGTGGTGCCACCAGAACCGGAAGTGACGACGCTCTCCAGCGTCGTTCCACCGTCCCTGACGATTGAGACTCTGATGCCAACGGCTGCCGGGGATGAGTCCCTGTCCTGTGTCCGGTCCGAGACGCCCGGGCCGGTTGTCCACGCTGCCAGTCCTGTTTCTGACGGTCCTCCTCTTCCCGTTGCCCCCGTTGCCACTGCTGGGAGATCGGCTAAGCGCCGTGCAGCTAAGAAGGCGGTACGGGGTCAGCGGTCCTTCCCCGCCTTTGCGTTGGGTCCCGATCCGGTGTCTCGATCCGGGGTGCCCCTGGGGTTCTGTGCTCGGAGGGGGGGGCTTAGAGGGGGGGTACTGTCACGCTCCCCGTGTCCCAGCGCCACTCCTTACCCACTGATCCAATCCATGTGTCCACCAGTCATGGCTGCCGCTCCCGCTCCTGCTCCCCTGAGTCCTGCTCCTGGTCTCAGGAGTCTGACTTTGAGTATTGGCCTGATCAAACTGTCAGGACCGGGAGGACGGATGGGCCCAGGAGGTGGATCCACTGGACCGAGTATCCCACCGGGGGGCAGGGTACACGGCAGCCGGAGCACTGGCGTGGCAGGGACAGGTATAACCAGGTCAGCAGAGTCACAGAGTTCTTCAGGACGGTAAGGAAACCGGCACAGGTACCAGGGAGCAAAGACAAGAAGTCTACAGGACACGGCACCAGGGGGCCTGAGCACCTAGCTCAAAAGACAAAGCTTCCAGACACGTTGATCAGGCAACGCCCCTATGGAAGGGCCAGTCTTATATATCCAGCACAGCCGTATGTCACATCCTGCTTCAGGTGTGCTGGGTCCATAAAACCAGGAGAGTGGGCGCGGCCTGGTCCTATACAGAGGCCTGAGGCTAATACTCAAAGTCAGACTCATGAGACCAGGAGCAGGACACAGGAGAGCACGAGCGGGAGCGGCAGCCATGACCGGTGGACATGTGGAGTGGATCAGTGGGTAAGGAGCAGTGCAATGACGGTGAGGCCGGATCAGTGGGTACGGAGCGGTGGTGCGATGCAGGTGCGACTGGATCAGTGGGTACAGAGCGGTGGTGCAATGCAGGTACGACTGGATCAGTGGGTATGGAGCGGTGGTGCGATGCAGGAACCGGCTCAGTGGGTAAGGAGGGCTGCTGGGACACCGGGAGCGTGACAGTTCGCATGTGCGATCGCCCCTGCCCCCATCGTTTGTGCGTTACGGGCAATTTGTTGCCCGTGTCGCACAAAGTCTGTAAGCCCCGTCACACGTACTTACCTCCCGAACTACCTCGCGTGGGCGGCGAACATTCTCTTCCTGAAGGGGGAGGGACGTTCGTCGTCACAGCAATCTCACACAGCGCCCGCCCAATAGAAGCGGAGGGGCGAGATAAGAGGGACGTAACATCCCGCCCACCTCCTTCCTTTCTCATTGCCGGCGGCCACAGGTAAGCTGCAGTTCATCGTTCCAAGAGTGTCACACGGAGCGATGTGCGCTGCCTCGGGAACAATGAACAACCGGCGCGCAGAAGAACGATCGATTTTTTGAAAATGAGCGACGTGTCAACGAGAAACGATACAGTGAGTATTTTTGCTCGTTCACAGTCGCTCGTAGCGGTCACACGCTACGATATGTCAAACGATGCAGGATGTGCATCACTAACGACGTGACCCCGACGACATATCGTTAGATATATTGTAGCGTGTAACGGAGGCCTTTAGTGAAATTGGATGGAGACGTCTGTAAGCAGCAATTTTCAAGTTTTGGGCCATTCACACACATGAATATGCTTTGACCAAAATTGTTCCATTGTAGCTCTGCCAGTATGATTAGGGTCTTTATCCTACTGGAGGTTGCACCTATACTCCAGTCTCCTGTCTTTTGAAGCCTCTAACAAGTTTTCCTCCAGAATTGCCCTGTAGTTAGCTCCATCCATCTTCCCGTCAAATTTGTCCAGTTTCCGTGTCCCTTCTGAAGAAAGGCCTCCCCACAGTATGATGTCACCACAATGTTTGACGGTGGGGATGGTGTTTTCAGTGTGATGATCAGTGTTAGGGCGGCTTTGCACGTTGCGACATTGCACGTGTGATGTCGATGGGGTCAAATCGAAAGTGACGCACATCCGGCGTCGCAGTCGATATCGCAACGTGTAAAACCTTTTTGATACGATGAACGAGCGCAAAAGCGTCGTTATCGTATCATCGCTGCAGCCTCTGACATTTCCATAATGCCGATGGTGCGACAGGTACGATGTTGTTCCTCGCTCCTGCGGCAGCACACATCGCTGTGTGTGAAGCCGCAGGAGCGAGGAACATCACCTCACCTGCCTCCCGGCTGCAATGAGAAGGATGGAGGTGGGCGAAATGTTTACATCCTGCTCATCTCCGCCCCTCCGCTTCAATTGGCCGCCTGCCGTGTGACGTCGCTGTGACGCCGCACGACCCGCCCCCCTAAGGAAGGAGGCGGGTCGCCGGCCAGAGGGACGTCGCACGGCAGGTATGTGCATGTGAAGCTGCCGTAGCGATAATAATCGCTACGGCAGCTTTCACTAGATATCGTATGTGCGACGGGGGCGGAACTATCGCTGCAGCATCGGTAACACATTGTTATCGATGTCGCAACGTGCAAAGCCCGCCTTAGTTTTCTACACCACCGTGCAGAGCTGCCGCCCGACCACCGTGCGGAGCTGCCGCCCGACCACCGTGCGGAGCTGCCGCCCGACCACCGTGCGGAGCTGCCGCCCAATCTACACCCCACCTACTGTCTCCTCCCCATAATCCTATAGAATGTAAGCCTGCAAGGGTAGGGCCCTCTTCCCTCTGTACTAGTCTGTCTAGTGTAACTTGTATATGTATTCTGTATGTAACTCCCTTCTCATGTACAGCACCATGGAATCAATGGTGCTCTATAAATAAATAAAAATAATAATAATAATACAGTAAGAGAAAAATCCGGCACTCACAAAAGATTGCGTAAAAATGATTAATTTTTATTTTTTAGCTCAAATGTGTGAACAACAAAGAAAAAAAAAATTTAATATTAAAAAAATAATATAGAATATAGAAAAATTAGAAAACTTAAATATAAAATGTATTATTGAGAACCAAAAAGTTATAGCTAGAAAAAATCTATACTAAAGATGTAAATAAAAATAAGTACCCGGTCCCTTTGAATGCGCTGCAATACTGCCATTCATTACCAGCCAATGAAGTAATATCCGGTTACCAATTCCGGATATGACGACAGACGCCGGGACATTTAAAAACTCCATGCTTGAGCACATACACTAGCGCTTTCCACTGGCGACGTGCTCGCATTTCCTATCAGCACAGATTGCGGTGTGTGTCTCTTGTGTCTCAATTTGCTGGTAAGATGTCATTACTTTCTATGCATTTATATATATTCTTTTTTCTTTCCAGACTTATATGCTGTGGCTGGAATCGTGACCTATCAATCACTTATCTATATTACATGATTTTTTTTGTCTTTAGATTGTTTCTTGTTCTTTTGGAATATAATATGTAGTATTATCATATAAAATGTATATCCTATGGGCTTTAAAGATAGATTTTCTCCCTTTACGTTGTTCTATCCATTTTATTTATTATAATATGATGTGATTTAATTCTATAATCTGGACAGTATTAATGTTTATGTATTACACATAATATAGTGTGGTTTTTTTCTCTCTTTCTGTCTTCTATGTATAGTGTGACTCTGATGAAGGTCTCAAACAACCGAAACGTCATTGTTTAAAACTAGGATTGAAAAAATTATAAAAAAATGTTTTTCTTTGTTGTTCACACATTTGAGCTAAAAATTTAAAATCAATCATTTTCACGCAATCTTTTGTGAGTGCCGGATTTTTCTCTTACTGTATATCCAGGCACCACCATTTAAACAGAGTGCCATACTTTTTTTGTTATTTTATTTAGTGTTAAGCCTGCTTTACACGTTGCAATATCGCATACGATATCGTATGCGATTTGCAACGCCCCCATCGTATGTGCGGCACGTTCAATTTGTTGAACGTGCCGCACAAACGATTAACCCCCGTCACACGTACTTACCCGTCCATACGACCTCGCTTTGGGCGGCGAACGTCCACTTCCTGGAGTGGGAGGGACGTTCGGCGTCACAGCGACGGCACGCGGCAGCCGGCCAATAGATGCGGAGGGGCGGAGCTGAGCGGGACGTAAACATCCAGCCCACCTCTTTCCTTCCGCATTGGTGGCTGGAGCCGCAGGACGCAGGTAAGATCTGTTCAATGTTCCCGGGGTGTCACACACTGCGATGTGTGCTGCCTTGGGAACATTGCACAATCGCACATTCAATTCATGAGGAGTGAACGATGTGTATGCGATGAACGGATTTTTGTTCAATCACATTTGCACGTAACTGTCACACACTGCAATGTACCTTACAATGCCGGATGTGCGTCACTTACGACGTGACCCCGCCGACACATCGTAAGATATATTGCAGTGTCTAAAGCGGGCTTTAGTTTTCTGACACATTTTTTAATGTAGCCCAAAAATTTTACTTTGATCTCATCTGGGTGCCTTCTTCCACTTGACATGTGGGGGATTCAGCCAGCATGTGGGAGAAGGTGCTCTGCTCAGAAATTACCTTTGAGTTGTGACTTACTCTATATCTAGTGGAATTAAAGTTACAATAAACAGGTATTTCTTTATTTTTTTCGTAAACCAGAATTGACCACATCTATAAGCATTTAAATTGACTGGAGCTAGAGATGGAGTTTAAGATTCCCTTGTCTGGTCACGTAGTTATCCTTCAAAATATATATGGTGTCTATGTGAGTCATTCTTGAGCCATCTCTGGTTTATCATTATGCACTATCTAACCCTTGAGATCATAGCTGTACTTTCTGCCGATAAAGTGATGATCAGTGGTTGACTCATTAAAATTGCAATATTAATCCAATACTCTCTAGTGTAATCTGACTGGATTTTGGTTTTGGAACCCAAATTCAAATTTGCATAATCTCCATGATACATTTATTTTAAAAGCCCCCCCTACAAAATAGATAAAAGTCAATAGTAACCTATGATTTTCTTGAGCTCAGCCAATGGTCCAATTTCTTTCAAGGGCCTCTCAAAAGATGACATGTGAGGAGGAGTGGATCCTGCCATTGCAATTTCAATCCCCAATCCTTCAGTTTGGCAGGTAGATAAGCCGCCTCCAGTGCAGGTGACTCAGGCAGATACTGTATATAGCTGTAGGATCGACAATTTTATACTCGACAGCTATCAAATGTGTATGGCCAGCATAAAGGGGTTGTCCACTAGTTGGACAACCTCTTCTCAATCACCATGTTTGTACCTGTTAAAATATCAACGCTTATACTCAACTTTGTTGCTGGCGCCATTCCAGTGGTGTGGGCACTCGCTCTTCCAGGGCTCATGTGACGTTGTTACTGGATGGGAGCCCTGTGCCCAGTCAGCACTGGTTTCGCTGTCTCCGCCTCAAGAGTAAGTGACTGACCAGCTGCAGCCACGACTCTCTCTTGATGTTGAATTTTCCCGAACACAGGGGGAGTGAAGCCAGTGCTGATTGGGAGCAGGGCTTGTGTGGCGCCCCTGAGGCTCTTGTCACCACAGGGTACTGCACCTCAATTAATGTGCGGAATCCATCTCAGGTAAGGGGGCATTAATCACCGGTGTTCCACATTCACACAATACATACAGCTCAGGAGCCTTCTCACAGGGTCACAGGGTAGGATGGCTCAGGATAGGCAGGGGGGTGGCCATCACAATACATGGGACTTCCTCGGTCACTGAAGCCAGCCACCTGGGGGGCGGGGTCCACTTAGTGTAGATATAGGCGCAACACACTCTCATCGGGCAGCACACATTGCTACGTGTGACACCCCAGGAATGACGAACAACACCGTACCTGCGTCCTCCGGCAACGAGGTGGGCGTGACTTTCATTCGGCTGCTCTCCGCCCCTCCGCTTCTATTGGACGCCTGCCGTGTGACGTCGCTGTGACGCCGCACAAACCTCCCCCTTAGAAAAGAGGCAGTTTGCCACCCACAGCGACGTCGTTAGGCAGGTGAGTTTGTGTGATGGGTACTAGCGATATTGTGCGCTACGGGCAGCGATTTGTCCGTGACGCACAAACGGCGGGGGCGGGTGCTTTAACGAGCGACATCGCTAGTGATGTTGCTGCGTGTAAAGCCCCCTTTAGTTACACTTACCAACTTACATCATCATCTGTATTCAATCTAGATCCCATTTGGAAGAAAAAAAGAAAATATTTTATTTTTTTTTCTATTAATTATATGGGGTTTATGTTAACAGAGAGAAGCCTGTTATATTAGAGCACCAATTATCTGTTGGAATATAGCTGTATGGGAAGGAGGGGAGATATTTTTGTACCCTATAGGGACAAAATTATGTATATGGGCCTGTTGTGCGTTTTTTAAGTGTTTTTAAAATATGTTTTTTCTTGTTCTAATTGTAATAAAGACTGTTTTTGTACTTTGATATAGGTGTATCCCTCCTTTTTGCACACCACTTCTTTTCCTCTGTATTTGAGTTCAGAATTGATATATATACAGTTAGGTCCAGAAATATTTGGACAGTGACACAATTTTCGCGAGTTGGGCTCTGCATGCCACCACATTGGATTTGAAATGAAACCTCTACAACAGAGTTCAAGTGCAGATTGTAACGTTTAATTTGAAGGTTTGAACAAAAATATCTGATAGAAATTGTAGGATTTGTACACATTTCTTTACAAACACTCCACATTTTAGGAGGTCAAAAGTAATTGGACAAATAAACCAAACCCAAACAAAATATTTTTATTTTCAATATTTTGTTGCGAATCCTTTGGAGGCAATCACTGCCTTAAGTCTGGAACCCATGGACATCACCAAACGCTGGGTTTCCTCCTTCTTAATGCTTTGCCAGGCCTTTACAGCCGCAGCCTTCAGGTCTTGCTTGTTTGTGGGTCTTTCCGTCTTAAGTCTGGATTTGAGCAAGTGAAATGCATGCTCAAGATCTGGTGATTGACTTGGCCATTGCAGAATGTTCCACTTTTTTGCACTCATGAACTCCTGGGTAGCTTTGGCTGTATGCTTGGGGTCATTGTCCATCTGTACTATGAAGCGCCGTCCGATCAACTTTGCGGCATTTGGCTGAATCTGGGCTGAAAGTATATCCCGGTACACTTCAGAATTCATCCGGCTACTCTTGTCTGCTGTTATGTCATCAATAAACACAAGTGACCCAGTGCCATTGAAAGCCATGCATGCCCATGCCATCACGTTGCCTCCACCATGTTTTACAGAGGATGTGGTGTGCCTTGGATCATGTGCCGTTCCCTTTCTTCTCCAAACTTTTTTCTTCCCATCATTCTGGTACAGGTTGATCTTTGTCTCATCTGTCCATAGAATACTTTTCCAGAACTGAGCTGGCTTCATGAGGTGTTTTTCAGCAAATTTAACTCTGGCCTGTCTATTTTTGGAATTGATGAATGGTTTGCATCTAGATGTGAACCCTTTGTATTTACTTTCATGGAGTCTTCTCTTTACTGTTGACTTAGAGACAGATACACCTACTTCACTGAGAGTGTTCTGGACTTCAGTTGATGTTGTGAACGGGTTCTTCTTCACCAAAGAAAGTATGCGGCGATCATCCACCACTGTTGTCATCCGTGGACGCCCAGGCCTTTTTGAGTTCCCAAGCTCACCAGTCAATTCCTTTTTTCTCAGAATGTACCCGACTGTTGATTTTGCTACTCCAAGCATGTCTGCTATCTCTCTGATGGATTTTTTCTTTTTTTTCAGCCTCAGGATGTTCTGCTTCACCTCAATTGAGAGTTCCTTAGACCGCATGTTGTCTGGTCACAGCAACAGCTTCCAAATGCAAAACCAGACACCTGTAATCAACCCCAGACCTTTTAACTACTTCATTGATTGCAGGTTAATGAGGGAGACGCCTTCAGAGTTAATTGAAGCCCTTAGAGTTCCTTGTCCAATTACTTTTGGTCCCTTGAAAAAGAGGAGGCTATGCATTACAGAGCTATGATTCCTAAACCCTTTCTCCGATTTGGATGTGAAAACGCTCATATTGCAGCTGGGAGTGTGCACTTTCAGCCCATATTATATATATAATTGTATTTCTGAACATGTTTTTGTAAACAGCTAAAATAACAAAACTTGTGTCACTGTCCAAATATTTCTGGACCTAACTGTATGTTTGTATATTGGCCACATAGTATGTTTGTGCATCAGTGCATTAATTTAATACTAAAGATGTATGGTCCCTATTTTTTTCTTTTTTTATTCTTCTATATCAGAGGCCCCCAACATTTCTGACTTTGAGAGCCACATTCAGCTCTGAGAGAAGGTCGCGAGCCACATCCAGTTCCTGCCCTCCTTACAGTAGTGACACCCAGAGCTGTCCTTACCCGTATGACACCCAAAACTTTTCCAAAGAAATCACATTGAGTTAGTAAACCAAGATCCAGGGGTTCCTACTTTGCCCCATTCAGGAATCTCCTCTTCTGTGGAGGGCTACTCAGAAAAGTTACTATCTGGAGACCCCCTATTCATAGCTGCTATTGCACCATGCTAGAATACAGCTGTGAGCCATATTTCACAGACCCACAAGCCACATGTGGCTCCTGAGCTACAGGTTGCAGACCCCTATTTTAAATGAACACTTGTTCACACAATAACAGCCTATGTGCATTGAACAATCTTCTACAGATCCAGATCGTTCACATCTGAAGTGAGATCGGCCTGGGTATAATGACTAGCTATCAACAAACAAGTATCCAAACATTAATATTTGGCTGTGCAATACTATCAGGAAATCCTGAAAACATGAACTCTTGGAGGCTGTAAGGACTGGAGATGGGAACCAAACATGTAAACCAGGGGTGGGGAACCTCCGGCCCGTGGGCCGTATGCGGCCTGCGATGACCCTTTCTGCGGCCCCCGGGAATCTGCCGGCAAGACATGGCGGCTGACCCTTTAAATCCCCATTTGCGCTGCGAGGACGCGCATTCAGCGTTCACTACTGAACACTAGTCAGTGCCAGTGTGCTCAGGACTTACTTTGGGGCAGAGTTAGCGCTGGTCCCACAGAAGAAGATCGGCAGGTGTTTCAGGGCTTCCAGCTCTGTGTGCCCGCTCCCCCTGTGCCTGCTCCCACTGTGACATGTGTCAGCTCCGACTGTGCTGTGTGCCCGCTTCCCCTGTGCGCACTCCCACTGTGCTGTGTGCCCGCTCCCAATGTGCTCGCTCCCACTGTGCTATGTGCCCGCTACAAATGTGCTATGTGCCCGCTTCCCAGGTGCCATCTGTCCACTCTCCCTGTGTTCGTTCCACCAGGGTTGTGTGCCTCCCCACCAGGGCTATGTGCTTCTCTCCCCCAGGGCTGTGTTCCCCCCCAGGGTTGTGTCCCCCCCTCCCCTAGGGCTGTATGCCCCCACCAGGGCTGTGTGCTCCCCCTCCCCAAGGACTGTGTGCCCCCCTTCCCCAGGGCTGTGTACCCACCTCCCCCAGGGCTGTGTGACTACTCCCCCATTGCTGTGTACCAACTTCATTGCTGTGTACCACCCCAAGTGCTATGCCCCCCAGTGATGTCCATGCTGCCTCATGCTGTCTGTGCCCCCTAGCAATGTCTGTGCTCCGCAAGTGTTGTCCATTTCCCCCAGTGCCCCCTCATACTGTCCGTGCCCCCTTTGTGATGTGCATGACCCCCAATGATATTCGTTCCCCCCAGTGCTGTCCGTGCCCCACAGTGTTGTCTGTGCCCCACAATGCTGTCTGTGCTACCCCCATTGCTGTCTGTGCACTGCCCACTGCTGTCTGTGCCCCCACAGTGCTCTCTGTGCCCCCTGCAGTGCTCTCTGTGCCCCCCGCAGTGCTGTCTGTGCCCCCCGCAGTGCTGTATGTGCCCCCCGCAGTCTTGTCTTTCCCCTGCAGTGCTGTCTGTGCCCCCCAGTGCTTTCTGTGCTCCTCCAGTGATGTATGTGCCCCCAAATGCTGTCTGTGCTCCAAAGCCATTTCTATGCCTCCCAGTGATGTATATGCCCTCAGCCCCTCCAGTGATGTATATGCTCCCAGCCCCTTGTTTGATGTATATGCTCCCAGCCCCTCCTGTGATGTATATGCCCCAGCATCTCCTATGATGTATATGCCCCCAGTGTCTCCTGTGATGTACAGTATATGCCCCCAGCATCTCCTGTAATATATAAGCATATAAGCCCCCAGCATCTCCTGTGATATATACATCACAGTTGACGCTGGGGGCATATGCATCATATGAGGGGTTGGGGCATATACATCACATGAGGGGCTGGGGCATACACATTACTGGAGGGCTGGGGCATATACATCACGTTGGAGATGCTGGGGCCATATACATAACATGAGGGGATGGGGCAAATATATCACATTGGGGACGCTGGGGGCATACACATCACAGGAGAGGCTGGGGCTTATATATCACTGAATGGGCTGGGGCATATACATCACAGGAGGGGCTGGGTCATACAAATCACAGAAGGGGCTGGGGCATATACATCACAGGAAGAGCTGGGGCATCACCTGCAATATACAGTATATACAGCAGTCCCAGCATCTCCTATGTGATGTATATACAGCAGTCCCTGCGTCTCCTATCTGATGTATATATGTCACACTCCCCGGGTCCCGACGCCGCTCCTCACTCACCGGTCCGGCCCCCGATCCTTCTGTCCACCGTTACTCGGTTCACTCTTCCTCCTCTGCACCCCCTGTGCTTCCTGTCCTCCGCTCCCGGCGTTCCCCTGCGACCCAGGACACACCGTTGGGTCCTCCTGTATCCTCTGCACCGCTTCCTGCTCTGGTCTCCGGCACACGGGCCTCGCGTATGCGCGTTAGGGCGCGCGGTCACTGACCTCTTCTTAAAGGGCCAGCGTCCCAGAAACAAGGATATTGCCATTACAGGTACAGGATATATTAGACCTTCCTTTCCATGTGGGCGGTGCCTGTTCAACGTGTTACTTTAGCTAGGTGTTCAGGTCCCCTCGTACCTTGTCTCCTGTTAACCCTGTCTCTTTCGCAGAGCCAGTCCTGCCACCTTAACCCGGTCCTAATTACAGATTGCCCAGGAACTCTTCCGGTGACTGTCGTGTTGTGAATGTCAGTTATGCTTTTGCTGCTGTGAAGCTCCCTCTTGTGGCCAGGAATGGTTTGGACAGAGACCAGGTGTGTTGAGCAATGGGCGTTTCCATTGCTAATTCTCTGCTTATTTAAACCCTGGTCTGCTAGCAGGCTTTGCCGGATGTCAGTTGTTCTTTGTTCACCAGCTTGCTTCATCCTGCTCCAGACCACGTCTACCCCAGATAAGTGCTTTGCTCTTTATTTGTTGTTTGGGTCTTTTTGCTCTTATCTTAGGTTGTCAGTTTATTTGCATGCAGGGATCTTCCCTCTCAGTTGCTTAGCTGGGAAGCTCCCTGTAGCTATGTTTGGAGTATTGCTCCTATTAGTCCATGTGTTGCTTCTTGAATTTGTAATGGTTCCTGCTTTCTGTTCATTGGTTTGACAAGAGCGCCTGGTATAGGACGGAGTTAAGATCTAGTGATCTGAGGGCCTTTTTGTACTATCAGGTTTTTGGATTTTGCAGGGTTTTTCTCTGGCCACCATCAGTCCCTTTTCTATCCTGTCCTATTTAGTCAGTAGGGCCTCACCTTTTGCTAATCCTATCATCTGTGTATTGTGTTTTCCTATATCACCGCAGTCTTTGAATGTGGGCATTTGAAGAGTGGAGACATTGGTTGGAGGGAGCTAGACATCAAGTTGTGGTGCTTACGGACCACAAGAATCTTACCTATCTGGAATTTGCCAATAGGTTGAATCCTCGGCAGGCCAGGTAGGCTTTGTTTTTTACCCGGTTTAATTTTGTGGTCTCTTTTTTGCCAGGCACCAAAAATGTTAAGGCTGATGCCCTTTCCAGGAGTTTCTGTGCTGACTTTTTGGAGGTTGTCGAGCCGTCTACTATCCTGAATGATGGTGTAGTTCTCTCGGCCATTTCGCCTGATCTGCGGTTGACACTGGCGGAATTTCAGGGGGATAAATCTGAGAGATGTCCTACGGGGAAACTGTTTGTCCCGGACCAATGGAGAGACCAAGTTGTCTCTGAGGTTTATTGCTCTGTTTTGGCGGGTCATCCTGGCATTTTTGGTACTCGGGATCTGGTGAGCCGCTCTTTTTGGTGGCCTTCCCTGTCCCGGGATGTCCGTAGTTTTGTGCAGTCGTGTGGAGTTTGTTCTAGGTCCAAGCCCTGTTGTTCACGTTCTAGTGGGTTATTATTGCCTTTGCTGGTACCTAAGAGACCTTGGACGCACATCTCTATAGATTTTATTTCAGAGCTTCCCGTCTCTCAGAAAATAACTGTGATTTTTGTGATCTGTGATAGATTCTCCAAGATGGTCCACTTGGTTCCCCTATCTAAGTTGCCGTCTTCATTATAGTTGATGCCTTTGTTTTTCCAACATGTTGTTCAATTGCATGGTATTCCTGAAAACATTGTTTCTGACAGAGGGGTGCAGTTTGTATCCAGTTTTTAGAGGATTTTTTGTTCCAAATTGGGTGTTTAGCTGTCTTTCTCCTCGGCGTTTCATCCTCAGACCAACGGTCAGACTGAAAGGGCTAACTAGACCCTGGAGACCTATTTACGGTGTTTTGTTTCTGCGGATCAGGATGACTGGGTTTCGTTTTTGCCTTTGGCTGAATTTGCCCTTAACAATAGAGCTAGCTCTACCACATTGGTGTCCCCCTTTTTCTGCAATTTTGGGTATCACCCCAGGTTCCTCTCGGGGCAGCTTGAGGCGTCTGACTGTCCAGGGGTGGATATGGTGGTAAACAGAATGCAGCAGATTTGGGGGCAGTTAGTGGATAAATTGTTTCAATCCCAAGAATCTGCCCAGAAATTTGCCAACCGGCGTCTGACTGTTGGTCCCCGGTTTAAAGTGGGGGACATGGTGTAATTGTCGTCTAAAAATATTCCTATGAGAGTTCCATCTCCTAAATTTAAGCCCAGATTTATTGGACCTCATAAGATTTCGGAGATTATCAACCCTGTATCTTTTCGTTTGACTCTGCCTGTGTCATTTAAGATTCACAATGTCTTCCATAAGTCCTTGTTGAAGAGGCATGTGGAGCCAACAGTTCCTGCAGCAGCGCCTCCTGACTCTGTTTTGGTACAAGGGGATCTGGAGTATGAGGTTGAAAAAATTCTGGATTCCCGTCGCAGTAGGCGGCAGCTTCAGTACCTTGTAAAATGGAAGGGTTATGGGCAGGAGGATAACTCTTGGGTTGTGGCTTCTGATATTCATGTGGACAGGTTGGTTCGCTCCTTCCATCATGCTCATCCTTGGTGACCCCTCCTCAAAGGGGGGGTACTGTTGTGAATGTCAGTTATGCTTTTGCTGCGGTGAAGCTCCCTCTTGTGGCCAGGAATGGTTTGGACAGAGACCAGGTATGTTGAGCAATGGGCGTTTCCATTGCTAACTCTCTGCTTATTTAAACCCTGGTCTGCTAGCAGGCTTTGCCGGATGTCAGTTGTTCTTTGTTCACCAGCCTGCTTCATCCTGCTCCAGACCACATCTACACCCAGATAAGTGCTTTGCTCTTTATTTGTTGTTTGGGTCTTTTTGCTCTTATCTGAGGTTGTCAGTTTATTTGCATGCAGGGATCTTCCCTCTCAGTTGCTTAGCTGAGAAGCTCCCTGTAGCTATGTTTGGAGTATTACTCCTATTAGTCCATGTGTTGCTTCTTGAATTTGTAATGGTTCCTGCTTTCTGTTCATTGGTTTGACAAGAGCGCCTGGTATAGGACGGAGTTCAGATCTAGTAATCTGAGGGCCTTTTTGTACTATCAGGTTTTTGGATTTTTGCAGGGTTTTTCTCTGGCCACCATCAGTCCCTTTTCTATCCTGTCCTATTTAGTCAGTAGGGCCTCACCTTTTGCTAATCCTATTATCTATCTGTGTATTGTGTTTTCCTATATCACAGCAGTCTTTGAATGTGAGGGGCTTGCTATTCTTTATCTATTTTCTGAAGCAGAGAGTTATTTATCTTTCCTTCCTTTAGGACAGCTAGTTCTCCGGCTGGGTTCGTGGTGCACTGGATGTTAGTTCACCACTCGGCTACTTCTAGTGTTGATGGTTAGTAAGGGGATGGCGGCAAGATTAGTTGCCAATGCTCTTGTCACCTTTTACCAATGATTTATGGTGGTCTTCCATGGTTCCGGATCATAACACTGTCGGCTGTGAATCCCAACATCTTCCTTCAGCCGGAACCCGTCTCCGATCCCCGACCTCACCTGGGGATCTCAGCCTTCACGTCCAGCAGGATCCAGATCCCGCCTGATGCTCCTACCCAGCACCAGAACCTGATTTCCGTCATCGGCACTGCCTCCAGGAACTCTGTGGCCCCACAGACATCTTTCTACCAGTCTCCTGAAGGACACTGATCCTGCATCACTAGTTCCCCAGCTACCGTGCATCTAGGCCCTCTGGTGGGGTGATCAGGATAGTCCCTGTACAGGGGTTAGCTCCGGGTTGCCTCACTGAGGGAGTCCGGTGCACGGCCCAGAGGATCCACCACCAGGACATAACAGATTGAACAGGCCATGGATGCCACCGAAGCACTAGCGTCCCAGCTGGCCGGATTACAGCAGGAACTGGTAAGACAACGCAAGACCCAATCTCGCATGCTGGCATTCATGTCTTCAGTGGACACCCGCCTGAATACCCTTCAAGAAACAGCCACGTCCCTGTCGACTCAGACCACGACCGTGGCTCCCATGGGGGTTTCCTCTGAGACCTCTAAACTTCGCCTGGCCTCTCCTCCCCGGTATGCCGGAGATCCCAAGACCTGCAGGGGATTTTTGAACCAATGCTCGCTACACTTCAAGCTGCTCCCGCACCTCTTTGCCTCTGACCAAGGAAAGGTAGCCTTTGTAATGTCCCATCTAGAGGGCGAAGCACTGGCCTGGATGAATCCCTTGTGGGAAAATGAAGATCATGTGACCACCAACATCTGGGACTTCCTGGAGGCCTTTCGTACCACCTTTGATGAACCCGGACGCGCCTCCACGTCCGCCTTATCGCTTCTCAGGTTACGCCAAGGGACTTTGACGGTGGGACAGTACGCTATCTGGTTCCGTACCCTGGCATCTGAGCTAGGGTGGAACAATGAGGCATTGATAGCAGCCTTCTGGGAAGGTCTTTCCGGTCGCATCAATGACGAGTTGGCCGGTTGCGATGTCCCTCCTACCTTGGATGCCCTAGTCGCTGGATTGATCTCCGTTTCCAGGAACGATCCAAAGAAGTATCCCGTGAGAGACGTCCGACACGGCACTCCCCCACTCTGCTGAAGTCCACCGCTCCTCAGTCAGCGCCAACTGGCACCTCTACTCACAAACCTATGCAAATAGACCGACTGAGACAATCCGAGCAACGCCGAGCAGAATGGTTCGCCAAGGGCCTGTGTTTCTACTGCGGAGACGGTACACACCTGCTGCGTTCCTGTTCCGAGAAGCCGGGAAACTCCAAACCCTAGGGTTGGTAGGAGAGGCCACCCTAGGTACCGGAAAACTCTCAGACCCAGTTACATGGACTGTCCAAGTGACGACGGAGGAGACCCTGTTGATGGCAGAGGCTTATCTCGATTCAGGGGCAGCAGGCAACTTCATCAACCAGGCTAGGGTGGACAAGTACCAGGTACCTGTTATCCCGCTTGCGAAACCTCTTGTGATTGCCTCTGTGGATGGGAAACCCCTATCTGACTCCGTGTTGTATATCACCAAGCCCATGGAACTCCGTATCGGTGCTCTGCATACCGAGAAGATCGCTCTCTATGTTCTCCCGCGCATGTCTCACTCGCTTCTGCTGGGCTTACCCTGGTTACGGATACATGAACCCGATGGGGCCCAACTTGTCATGAGAACTGTCTGCAGTCCGTACAGCCACGTCATCAGCCTCCGGCCCTGGAGTCCCTACTAGGACTGCCTTCCACCTATTGGTCCTTTGTGGACGTTTTTGATAAAAAGGAGTCAGAGATATTGCCACCACATCGACCCTACGACTGTGCTATCGACTTGCTGCCTGGAACCACTCCCCCTCGGGGACGGATATACCCCTTGTCCCCTGCTGAGACCCGACCCATGTCAGACTACATCACAGAGAACCTGGCAAGGGGATTTATTCGGAGATCCTCGTCTCCTGCTGGAGCAGGCTTCTTTTTCGTCAAGAAGAAAGAAGGCGACTTACGCCCCTGCATCGATTACCGGGGCTTGAACCAGATCACCGTAAAGAACAAGTATCCCCTGCCTCTGATCCCAGAGCTGTTCGATTGGCTCTGAGGGGCTCGTAAATTCACCAAGCTAAATCTCCGCGGAGCCTACAACCTGGTTCGTATTCGCTCAGGGGATGAATGGAAGACTGCATTTAACACCCATGACGGGCACTATGAATATTGTGTGATGCCCTTCGGTCTTTGTAACGCTCCGGCTGTCTTCCAAGAACTGGTGAATGACGTGTTCAGGGATCTCCTCTATGTCTGTGTGGTTGTATATCTGGATGATATACTGGTCTATTCCCCGGACTTGCCGAGCCACAGAGAAAACGTGCAACTCGTACTACAAAGGCTTAGGGAGAATCGTCTATACGCCAAGTATGAGAAGTGTGTGTTTGAACGGTCGTCTCTTCCCTTTCTGGGCTACGTGATCTCCGACACAGGCCTGCAGATGGATCCCGAGAAGGTTTCTTCCATCCTCAACTGGCCTCCTCCTTCCGGACTGAAAGCCATTCAACGCTTCCTCGGCTTTGCCAACTATTACCACCAGTTCATCCCACACTTCTCTGCTCTGACAGCACCTCTCTCCGCCTTGACCAAGAAGGGGGCTAACCCGAAAGACTGGTCACCAGAGACCGACGCCGCGTTCTGTTCCCTGAAGCAGGCGTTTGCCTCCTCCCCTGTCCTCTACCGACCGGAGTTGAACAGACAATTTACCTTGGAAGTGGATGCCTCCTCCTCAGGGGCCGGGGCCGTGCTTATGCAGAAGTCATCCACCGGGAAGATGGTCACCTGCGGCTTCTCCTCCAAAATCTTTTCGGCACCTGAACGCAACTACACCATTGGCTATCGAGAGCTTCTGGCTGTTAAACTGGCCTTGGAGGAGTGGCGTTACCTCTTGGAGGGTGCGGTATACCCGATTATCATTTACACCGACCATAAGAACTTGGAATATTTGCGATCTGCTCAAAGACTGAATCCGCGTCAAGCTCGTTGGTCCCTGTTCTTTGCCCGGTTTGACTTTCAGCTCCACTTTCGGCCCACGGATAAAAACGTGCGGGCGGATGCCTTGTCTCGGTCCTTTGTGCCGGTGGAACAGGAGGAAGAGGCGATCCAATCCATCATCTGTCCCAGTAAGGTCATTCCGGTGACTCCCGTCACTCTGGCGCAGATACCCCCTGGGAAGTCCTATGTCATGGAGACTGACAGACTTAAAGTCCTTCAGTGGGGGCATTCTTCAAAAATAGCCGGACATGCCGGTCAGAAGAAAACATGGAGTACGATTGTCCGTCACTATTGGTGGCCGTCCCTCCGCAAGGATGTTGTCTCCTTTGTCTCAGCCTGTCCATCCTGTGCCCGGAACAAGACGCCCAAGCACCTGCCCTATGGTCGTCTTCTGCCTCTGCCGATTCCCTCCGTTCCATGGCAACACATTGCCATGGACTTTATCACGGACTTGCCCTTGTCCTCCGGACATATGGTCATCTGGGTGGTGGTGGATTGTTTCTCAAAAATGTCTCATTTCATCCTTATGCCCTCTGCCCAGGAGCTCGCTGACGCCTTCATACAGCATATCTTCCGGCTGCACGGCTTTCCCGCACATATCGTGTCCGACAGGGGAACTCAGTTCACCTCGTGCTTCTGGAGGGCTCTCTGCAAACATCTGGGAGTGTCTCTGGACTTTTCCTCGGCCTACCATCCCCAGTCAAATGGCCAAGTGGAATGGGTCAACCAGATCCTGACTTCCTTCCTGCGACACTACATCTATGTTCATCATGACGACTGGTCCATGCTCCTCCCTTGGGCTGAGTTCTCTCATAACCACCACGTCAGCAAGTCCACCTCCAGCTCTCCCTTCCAAGTCGTCTACGGTCTCCGGCCTTCCGTTCCATTGCCGGTCTCTTCGGCTTCCGATGTTTCCGCTGCAGATGCCCTGGCCAGAGACTTCTCTACTATATAGAGCTCTGTCAAGTCCTCCCTTGAACGTGCTTCCGCACAGATGAAGAGACACGCGGACAAGAGACACCTTGACCCTCCTCATTTCTCTCCTGGGGACTCGGTGTCGCTTGCCTCCAAATATGTCCGATTGAAGATGCCATCATACAAGTTGGGCCCGCGGTACATCGGTCCTTTCAAGGTCATCAGAAGGATCAATGAGGTCTCCTACAAGCTGCAGCTCCCAGCCACGATGCGGATACCTAACTCCTTCCACGTCTCCTTGCTTAAGCCGGTTGTCCTTGGTCCCTTCTCCTCTGACGCCAGTACTCCTCCTCCTATTGCAGACGATGATGTGTATGCGGTAAGAAATATAGTGTCCATGAAGACCGTAGGGGGTAAGCAGTTCTTCCTTGTCGACTGGGCGGGTTACGGTCCCGAGGATGGTCCTGGGAACCCCGGGAGAATGTTGGCACTCCTCTGATACGTGGCTTCTTTTCCCGGTGGCGGGGAGGGGGGCGTGGAGGAGGGGGTACTGTCCCGCTCCCCGGGTCCCGACGCCGCTCCTCACTCACCACTCCGGCCCCTGGTCCTCCTGCCCACGGCTACTCGGTTCACTCTTCCTTCTCTGCGCCCCCCGTACTTCCTGTCCTCCGCTCCCGGCGTTCCCCTGCGACCCAGGACACACCGTCGGGTCCTCCTGCATCCTCTGCACCGCTTCCTGCTCTGGTCTCCAGCACATGGGCCTCGCACATGCGCACTAGGGCGCGCGCGCGGTCACTGACCTCTTCTTAAAGGGCCAGCGTCCCAGAAACAGGATATTGCCATTACAGGTACAGGGTATATTAGACCTTCCTTTCCATGTGGGTGGTGCCTGTTCAACGTGTTACTTTAGCTAGGTGTTCAGATCCCCTCGTACCTTGTCTCCTGTTAACCCTGTCTCTTTCGCGGAGTCAGTCCTGCCACCTTAACCCGGTCCTAATTACGGATTGCCCAGGAACTCTTCCGGTGACTGTTGGCTGTGAATCCCAACATCTTCCTTCAGCCAGAACCCGTCTCCGATCCCCGACCTCACCTGGGGATCTCAGCCTTCACGTCCAGCAGGATCCAGATCCCGCCTGATGCTCCTACCCAGCACCAGAACCTGATTTCCGTCATCGGCACTGCCTCCAGGAACTCTGTGGCCCCACAGACATCTTTCTACCAGTCTCCTGAAGGACACTGATCCTGCATCACTAGTGCCTTGGCTACCGTGCATCTAGGCCCTCTGGTGGGCTGATCAGGACAGTCCCTGTATAGGGGTTAGCTCCGGGTTGCCTCACTGGGGGAGTCTGGTGCACAGCCCAGAGGATCCACCACCAGGACATAACAATATACAGCAGTCCCAGCGTCTCCTGTCATGTATATGCCCCTAGCCTCTCCTGTGATGTATGTACAGCAGTCCCAGTGTTATGTGTTGTATATGATTTACTAATCTTATTATCACAAAGTTGACTGCTCTCCAGACCGAGACAATCCTGGAAAAACAGTTGTGAGAAGCAACATGATCAATATCACCAAAAATTAACCGCTGCACCAAAGAGAAGCATCTCCAACCATCAAAATAGGGGTGAGTTAATTAACTGGTTGACCAAATGTAGCAGGGTAGTTTTCACGTTGAAAATTTTGTGCGGCCCCCGGAAGTTGGTAGAAATTTCCAAATCGCCCCGGCAAATGACCCTTGATGTAGACAATGGCTAAAAGCAAGCAAAAATGATACATAATAGTGGTATAAAGTGAAAATAGTCAATAGTGACTAAAAATCATCGTGTGTGTGACAACTTAACAATTGTTGACGTCAGTCATTCTTTGCAGATTTTTACATTGTTTGTTAGTGAGGCCTTTGTGCCTTTTTTTTGTTTTGTATCTCACTGAATCAATGTTTAGATAAAATGGTTTAACTTGTTAATCAGCCTGAAGATAGTAATTGTATTTGTAAAATAGTTGTGAAAAGCCTACAAAGCGCAATTATCACATGAAGGAAATCCAAAAAGGAGGAATTCTAATAAGTGTGCATAAAGTTTAATTATTTTGATTCCAAGTTGTCTGTGGTTAGACATTTATCCAAGAGACCAAATGTGATTTAATTTACTAATGCTCAAATAGGTTTGTAGTAATCATTTATTTTATGTATTACCTTATCGTCCACACACAATAGACAACTGACAGCTGGCAGCCATCTCTCCTGACTCCCCTTATGCAGGAACACTGGCTCTTCACAGACTCTTCTGGTGGCAGCTTATCTCCCAGAGAGCAAAAAGATTGTCAAACTGAAATTGGACATGCCTGATCCCTCTCTCATTTGTCGTTATCTGGGCGGATACGGGCGGGGTGGAGGGGGAGTTTAGATTGAGGTCCCATGCACATAAGCCTGTCAGCTGATACTACAGTTAGGGTACCTTCACACTTAGCGATGCAGCAGCGATCCGACCAGCGATCTGACCTGGTCAGGATCGCTGCTGCATCGCTACATGGTCGCTGGTGAGCTGTCAAACAGGCAGATCTCACCAGCGACCAGTGAACAGCCCCCAGCCAGCAGCGACGTGCAAGCAACGCTGCGCTTGCACGGAGCCGCCGTCTGGAAGCTGCGGAGACTGGTAACTAAGGTAAACATCGGGTATGGTTACCCGATGTTTACATTAGTTACCAGCGCACACCGCTTAGCTGTGTGTGCAGGGAGCAGGGAGCCGCGCACACTGAGCGCTGGCTCCTTGCTCTCCTAGCTACAGTACACATCGGGTTAATTAACCCGATGTGTAATGCAGCTACATGTGCAGAGAGCAGGGAGCCGCGCACACTGCTTAGCGCTGGCTCCTTGCTCTCCTAGCTGCTGTACACATCGGGTTAATTAACCCGATGTGTACAGCAGCTACATGTGCAGAGAGCCGGAGCCGGCAGCACAGGCAGCGTGAGAGCTGCAGAGGCTGGTAACTAAGGTAAATATCGGGTAACCACCTTGGTTACCCGATGTTTATCTTGGATACAGCTTACCACAGCTGCCAGACGCCGGCTCCTGCTCCCTGCTCGCTTCATTTGTCGCTCTCTCGCTGTCACACACAGCGATCTGTGTGTCACAGTGGGAGAGCGCCTTTGAAGAAAACGAACCAGGGCTGTGTGTAACGAGCAGCGATCTCGCAGCAGGGGCCAGATCGCTGCTCATTGTCACACACAGCGAGATCGCTAATGAGGTCACTGCTGCGTCACAAAAAGCGTGACTCAGCAGCGATCTCGGCAGTGAGCTCGCTGTGTGTGAAGCACCCCTTAGGCTAGGGTCACAAGTCCTGTAGGATGTAGTCATCCGTTGTTTAAAGGGAACCTGTCATGTTCACTATGCACCCAGAACCAGGAGCAGTTCTGGGTAATCCCTGCCTAACTATCTCAGCCTATAGTAGCATTGATAAAGGGATTTATAGAAAGAGTATGGGGTACTTCACACACAGCGAGATCGCTACTGAGATCGCTGCTGAGTCACGGTTTTTGTGACGCAGCAGTGACCTCATTAGCGATCTCGCTGTGTGTGACACTGGGCAGCGATCTGGCCCCTGCTGTGAGATCGCTGCTCGTTACACACAGCCCTGGTTCGTTTTTTTATTGTTGCTCTCCCGCTGATAAGCACACATCGCTGTGTGTGACAGCGAGAGAGCAACAATCCTGAATGTGCAGGGAGCAGGAGCCGGCGTGTGACAGCCTGCGGTAAGCTGTAAACAAGGTAAACATCGGGTAACCAAGGTGGTTACCCGATATTTACCTTCGTTACCAGCCTCCGCAGCTCTCACACTGCCAGTGCCGGCTCCTGCTCCCTGCACACGCTAAGCTAAGCGGTGTGCGCTGGTAACTAAGGTAAACATCGGGTAACCATACCCGATGTTTACTTTAATTACCAGTGTCCGCAGCTTCCAGACGCCGGCTCCGTGCAAGCGCAGCATCGCTTGCACGTCGCTGCTGGCTGGGGGCTGGTCACTGGTCGCTGGTGAGATCTGCCTGTTTGACAGCTCACCAGCGACCATGTAGCGACGCAGCAGCGATCCTGACCCGGTCAGATCGCTGGTGGGATCCCTGCTGCGTCGCTAAAGTGTGACGGTACCCTAATTCTACAGATCCTTTATAATATGCTAATGAGCACAGGGACTAGTTGCAAGGGCGTTAGTTCCCTTGGCTAGTTGGCCCCCTTACCATGTAAGCATGCCCCTGTGGACATGCTAAGATACAAATGAATGCGCAGTAGTGGGAGAGAAGAAGGCGCAATAGGGTCTTACCTGGTTTACAGGGCAAAAAGGTAACAGAGCAATGCATTCACCTGGCTGGGTTGTGCCAGTCACAACCCCTTTGCAGACGTGGATGAGCGCTTAGGTGGTTCAGCAGCGGCCCCGTCACAGAGCAAAATTTTCAGAGTAAAAAACTGGAGAAAACGGGTTTTATGCCGCGCTAGGAAACCACGTGCATGAATATAATAAACTGTTCTTTTATTTAGATCATACCAACGCGTTTCGGAGACTCATCTGCCTCCTTCCTCAGGGAAAAGAATCTCGATTCTTTTCCCTGAGGAAGGAGGCAGATGAGTCTCCGAAACGCATTGGAATGATCTAAATAAAAGAACAGTTTATTATATTCATGCTCGTGGTTTCCTAGCGCGGCATAAAACCCGTTTTCTCCAGTTTTTTACTCTAAAAATAATGAATGCGCAATGTCAGAGGATGGTCACGCTCACCTCTCCACTGCCACCGTGCCCGACGCTGGATTTCGGCTCACTGCGCATGATCCCCGGACTTCTGGTCATGCGCACTATGAAGCCGGGTGTACACGTCCCCCAGAACCATGGGGGGGTTGAATCCTGCCCGGGTAGGGCAGATTGTGCAGAATCCCTTGACAACCTGAATAGTCCAGGGCGTCACACATTTGTAACTGATCCGTTATTTTCGTACTGGATCTGTTATAAATGGAAGATAAATAGCAATCTGTTAACGAATCCTTTGTCCATAGACTCCCATGTTAAAAAAAAGGGGTCAGGCAGAAATCAGTTTCCCAACGGATCTCTGCAGGATCCATTCTAATTGATGATTACAGGGCCTTAACGGCCTCAGCCTTAACGGATTAGGCCACATTAAAAGGAAAATGACAGATGATACATGCTACCCGATCCACGAGCAGCATGTATCAGACACCGGGTGCATGATTCATCCATATATCTCTGACTCCGGAATAATGAGACATTTTCAGGGATCTAGCTGAATTGGAGACTAATTGGACATTCGGGTTCCCAGTGGTTTACCTCCAATTGCCATTCGTTAGTAATGTTAAAAATGGAGCAAAGATGAATGCACCCTTTGGTTTCTGTTTTCCATTCCATTGGTAACGGCTCCACTTTTACTAGAGGTGACAAGGTGTTCTGGGCAAAAACAGATCTGTTAACGGATGACATATCAGACAACCATTTGGTATGATCTGATGATCTGTTTACCACAGACTTCAATGATAAAATACCCATCCAGTTGCAATATCGGTTCAACATGGTAGAAAATCTATTTATAAAGTATATTGCACAGCTTGGTTAAATTCTCAAACATTACCACACTCCCCTCAGAACAGAAATTTATTTTGGGAATCATGTCAGCAATATGTTGCCCTAAGGTGCAATAATAGTAAGAATGCTGCATGAAAACTTGTCAAAACAGTGATTCTCCAGGTAAACAGCACATGCACCCAGCCATCCACATCATATAGAAGAAACCCTGGTTTATCAGATAAGGCTACTGTTTCCCATTTGCAATGGTTCAGTTCTGATTCTCACCTGCTCATCATGAATGCTTATGGGTGTTAAAGGGAACCTGTCACGTGTAAAAATGCTATTACCTTCAGATATGGGGTTAATCTGCAGTTTAATAATTGAAACCTGCTTGGTGTCTATGTGGCGCCCTGGACTAGCCAGGTCGTCACAGGGACTACAACACGACACCCCCACCCCGAGATAGGCACATCAGCCAGACACAAAATCCATGTTGCCTCCCTCCAGGGGCTGATGTCCACACCAGGTGGGGTGGAGCCAGGTGCATGGCCCCACCCACTGAGGAGTTCACAGTCCTGGAGGCGGAAAAGGAAGTCAGTTCAGTTAGGGAAGTGGAAGAGAGAGGAGTGAAGTAGTAGTGGAGGAGTAAACTGACTGTGTCCGGGTACGTGGCCCGGGCACCGAGAGCAAGGTTGGCAGACGGTGGTGACCGTCTGCAGGAGAGGCAGATCAACGCGGAACCGTAGGACTGGGGACGGGCGGTGGCCTGCCGGTACCGAACCGGGGAGCGAAGTGAAGCCAGCACAAACCGACAGGGCCTGCGGACCCCGACAAGGCTTGGAGTCGCCGTTGAACAGGTCAAATCCGTTAGTGACCGGAACCCCAGGGGTTTCCAAACAGTCAAGACCCGATTGAAGGCAACGGTCCAACCAGCACAAGGGAAATACAGCTACCGCCACAGCTAGAGTTCCCAGGGCCAGAGCCTGCGGACAAAAGGGCTCCTCCGGCCCATATACATGCTGGGGAGCGGGTTACCGGTGGGAAGTCATCGGGACCGAAGATACACAAAAGGTGCAGGGAAAGGCAGCCACCACCAACCGTCCGGGAGAAACCACAGTAGCCGGCTGCGGGACCCGTCCATCCAGCCGTTTGTTTTACCAGAGACTTTACATCCGTTTGTGGCTGAGTGAGTACTACCGTGCCGTCCGGCACCGCGCTGCGCAGTCCAAGCGACCCTGCACCTTGCCCGACCCTGCGTCCCCATCATCTCATCGGGCCCCGGGACCACCAACCTCTACCCACGGAGGGGAAAACAACATCCCAGCTGCTCCCTGCCATCGCTGCTGGGATCCCCGTCACCAGCAGCGGTGGTGCCCAACCTCACCACAACCCGTGGGTGGCGTCACAGACCAAATCCCCAAACCAAAATCCCCCTTTCACTCACGGGCGAGGAGTGCCGCTCGAGTCCCCGGATCCGGCCCACCGCTCGAGCCACCGAGCAGCAGCAGCAGCACCGGACCCGAGCGTGGTGAGCGCAGCGCCCTCCCCGCACGCGACAACTTGGCGTCACAAACAGGATCTTACCGTTCTACCGGCTGGTAGAGGTGCGCCTTGTGTCCCGCCGGAGGTGTCCGGCCAAAAAATTTCTGAATCCGCCATCTTGGGCGCGAAGATTTTCCCACTCGAGTGTCTTCTCGAGTAGTGGAGGCGCGAAAGCCGAAGCCCCGCCCCTGAAGAGGAGGTTCTGAGAAAAGACCAAGGGGGGACGGGTGAAGAATGGCGGCATGTAACTAGCGCTGCTGAGTGCAGGGACGCCAGGACTCTGCCGAAACACGTTCCTGGACGCCAACGTGGAAGGATGTGTCGGAAGATCCAGGCCCAGGCTGATTCTCTGATGGAGCAGTGGATAGTCATAGTGGAGGAACCGGCTGCGGCTGTGCGAGCATGTGGAGTGGAAGAAACCGTGGAGGAGCGGGTAAGCGACCCACGCCCCTATGTCCCCAAGGGACCGGCCGCTGCGGCTGAGGGACCCGGTCTGCTCCTGCCTTCTATATCGCCTCCCCCGCCGCCCGTACCAGTTGCCGCTGCTCCCCTGCTCGGTCTGCTGCCACCAATACCGGCAGCGGAGTCCGTTCTACCAGCCTGCAAAGACCCGCCTGCAGAAGACGCGAGCAGTCAGCCCGTCATTGCTCCGACACCCGTACCAGCCCCACGTCGCGCCTGCGTCCAGAAAGTACCCCATCTCGACTTGGACGCACCAGCGATCCCAGAGGAAGCCGCGCTCCAGATGACTACGGCCCCGGCAGTCCGCCCGGCCAAGATGGAGGTGGCCGTCAACCGGAAGCCAGCCCAGCAGGTAAAGCTGGCCGCCCCCAGAATCCAGGCCTCGGCTGAGGCGTCGCGGGGTTGCCACTGCAAGGCAGCCGAGCAGGCCACGACACAGCGGGGTTCCCCAGTGCAGCAGGTGCCGGTCGTAGGCGGCACGGGGGAGCTCCGGCTGGGCCCGACCCCCGCACAGAGCGAGACGGAATGGGCAGACGCTCCATACTGGGAGCGGCAGCAGCGCCAGCTGGGCCGGGAGGTCGCTGCCCGAAAAAGGTGTAAAGCAGATGTGCATGCCCGCATGTATGTGGAGAAAGATCACCTGCAGCGAGCTACCATCGGGGTCCAGAGCAGTGCACCATGTGAAGGTGGCACTGGAGCCCCACGGTTGAGAATGGACTGTTAAGTAGGCAGCGGTCCCTCCGTTGCACCGTTGTCCCCATTGGGACCACCAGTACCGTTACCTGTTAAATGAAAGTAATCAACCGAAGTTTTTACCTGATTGGCACTGTGATTGATCCGGCCGTTGCTGGCAAGTAGTCCCCGTAGGGACCCTTTGTACCGTTGCATAAGAAACTGCTTATGGACATGCCTGAGAACTAGCAGGGCACCCACAAACTAGTGGAAATGTAAATATTTTGGGCATATTTCCGTTGCCGCCTCCGGAGAGGCTGATTTGGAGGATGGACCTGGGGGAAAGTGTTGGCCCAGGCCCGCCACTACCGCAACCGGTGGCGATCCTCCGGGGGTCAGGGGTCCCCCATGGACGTGGGGTCTCCTGGCGTGACAGTCGGGTGCGAGACACCGTACCCGTTCCCGCTCGGGCAGCCTGGATCTGGACTGGGGTCAAGGGGTGCTAACCACTTCTTAGGGGCAGCATCAGGGCCAGGTTGTTTGGGTGGGAGAGCGGAAGCCGACCGTTATCAATAAAAATGTGTTTGTAACGTTAATCTACCGTGCCTCCCGTTAAGGGTAGATTCATAAATATGCTTTGTTGAATGTTTTCATATGTTTTTACCTTTTGCAGTTAAAAAGAAAAATAAAACCGGTGATGGACGGGCAGCCCGCGGACGGTCTGCATTTAACCAAGGGGGAATGTGGCGCCCTTGACTAGCCAGGTCGTCACAGGGACTACAACACGACACCCCCACCTCGAGAAAGGCACATCAGCCAGACACAAATCCTTGTTGCCTCCCTCCAGGGGCTGATGTCCACACCAGGTGGGGTGGAGCCAGGCGGTTGGCCCCACCCACTGAGGAGTTCACAGTCCTGGAGGCGGAAAAGGAAGTCAGTTCAGTTAGGGAAGTGGAAGAGAGAGGAGTGAAGTAGTAGTGGAGGAGTAAACTGACTGTGTCCGGGTACGTGGCCCGGGCACCGAGAGCAAGGTTGGCAGACGGTGGTGGCCGTCTGCAGGAGAGGCAGATCAACGCAGAACCGTAGGACCGGGGATGGGCGGTGGCCTGCCGGTACCGAACCGGGGAGCGAAGTGAAGCCAGCACAAACCGGCAGGGCCTGCGGACCCCGACCAGGCTTGGAGTTGCCGTTAAACAGGTCAAATCCGTTAATTACCGGAACCCCAGGGGTTTCGAAACAGCCAAGACCCGATTGAAGGCAACGGTCCAACCAGCACAAGGGAAATACAGCTACCGCCACAGCTAGAGTTCCCAGGGCCAGAGCCTGCGGACAAAAGGGCTCCTCCGGCCCATATACACACTGGGGAGCGGGTTACCGGTGGGAAGACATCGGGACCGAAGATACACAAAAGGTGCAGGGAAAGGCAGCCACCACCAACCGTCCGGGAGAAACCACAGCAGCTGGCTGCGGGACCCGTCCATCCAGCCGTTTGTTTTACCAGAGACTTTGCATTCGTTTGTGGCTGAGTGAGTACTACAGTGCCGTCCGGCACCGCGCTGCGCAGTCCAAGCGACCCTGCACCTTGCCCGACCCTGCCTCCCCGTCATCTCACCGGGCCCCGGGACCACCAACCCCTACCAACGGAGGGGAAAACAACATCCCAGCTGCTCCCTGCCATCGCTCCCGGGATCCCCGTCACCAGCAGCGGTGGTGCCCAACCTCACCACAACCCGTGGGTGGCGTCACTGACCAAATCCCCAAACCAAAATCCCCCTTTCACTCACGGGCGAGGAGCGCCGCTCGAGTCCCCGGATGCGGCCCACCGCTCGAGCCACCGAGCAGCAGCGCCGGACCCGAGCGTGGTGAGCGCAGCGCCCTCCCCGCCCGCGACATCTACACAATAAACCCCGCTGCCTGGAGGAAATGAATCCTCCCAGCAGTGTTTAGGTTTCAGTCACGGGGGCGGCGCGGGTCCAGGTTCAGCCACTGCTCTGTGTATGGGCAGCAGAGGCTCTAACCGCCCCCCGAACTGACTAACAGCCTCTCAGCATTAGAACCAGCTGTCAGTCAGTGCGGAGGGGCATGGGTACAGCTGCCACTCTCCATACACACAGTGGTGAGTGAACTTGCATTGGCACCACCCCTGTAACTGAAACCTAAACGCTGCTGGGAGGATTAAAGTTAATTTCTTCCCAGCAGCAAGGTTCAATGTGACAGGTTTTCAGCACTATTAGGCTAAGGACACAGGGCGAGCGAGTGGAATGTGATAAAAAATCGCATTCCACTCGGACCAATATTACTCTATGGGGCAGCTCCCATGAGCATTTTTTGTCTCAGCCCTAATCGGACTGAGAAAACAATCGCAGCGTGCTGCGGGTAGAATCCGATTAATTTTCTCTCGCACCCATACAAGTCTATGGGTCTAAAAGAAATATCGCACTGCACTCGCATGACACCGGAGTGCAGTGCGATATACACATCATCTGACAATGGAGGAGATGGGGAGATTAGTCCCTCCCTCTCCTCCACAGCACCTGCCTCCTCCTCCACGGCTGTGCTGTGATCGCAGGATCGCATCACAGTAGCTTGACACTCGGCTTACACTCCGTGTGTCATGTGATGCACTCGCAGTAGTGCTCGTGTGGCTCCAGCCTATATCTGCAGGTTAATAGCATTTTTACATGTGACAGGTTCCCTTTAGGTATCTGTAGCACGATATAGCGCTGCTCACCTGACAATGGATCTCCTTTAGTAATTTGCACACTGAGGAAGGCCCATTTGTGACCGAAATGTTTGTGCATTATTTGGATTGCTACTCTTCATTAAAGATATTTCACATTCATTCATCGATTTCTAATGCCAAGTTTGCTTATATAATAGCGCCGACTGACATCCCCTGTGTGACGTTGGCATCCAGAAGGCCGCAGGCAAGAAGTAGCCTACAACCTGCGGGAGCAAGTGACGAAGCACGAAGCCGGTGGCAATGTTGTACCGCAATCGATGAGGCCCACGGCCGGCCTGGACAATACGGTATTTGCCAGATTTGGTCGATAGCCAGCCCAGTCCGCCACTATAGATAACTATCAGCCAAACAATGGTTCAGCCGGCGGCTATCTTTTTTGACTTTCACATACTAAGGAATACTTGCTCTGGGGAAGTGCATGGTGGACCTTGTCGATTCACTTGCTGCTGAATATGGACAGGTGCCAATGAAACAAGATTATTCAAGCTGTTAGGTTTTTTATTTTATATTAATGGCCTATTTTTTAAGACTTAAGGCCCCGTTACACGCAACGACATCGCTAACGAGATGTCGTTGGGGTCACGGAATTCGTGACGCACATCCGGCCTCGTTTGCGACGTCATTGCGTGTGACACGTACAAAAACCGCTAACGATGCATAATACTTACCAAATCGTTGATTGTTGACACGTCGTCCATTTTCCAAAATATCGTTGCTGCTTTTGGGCGTAGGTTGTTCGACGTTCCTGAGGCAGCACTCATCGCTACGTGTGACACCCCAGGAACGACGAACAACACCGTACCTGCGTCCTCTGGCAACGAGGTGGGCGTGACTTCCATGCGGCTGCTGTCCGCCCCTCTGCTTCTATTGGACGCCTGCCATGTGACGTCACTGTGACCGCCCCCTTAGAAAAGAGGTGGTTCGCCGGCCACAGTGACATCGCTAGGAAGGTAAGTACGTGTGACGGGTACTAGCAATATTGTGCGCCACGGGCAGCGATTTGCCCATGACGCACATACAACGGGGCGGGTGCTTTCACAAGCGACATCGCTAGCGATGTCGCTGCGTGTAAAGCGTACTTTAGTGGATTGGTAGGGGTCTGACTCCACTCTTGACAATGAGCTCTTTGAGGGGGCTCTGGTGCTCCTGTACATAGTTTACGCTGCACAGCACTGTAGTTCCATGGAGAATAGAAAACCAAGCACCTGCGCTAAAATGGAGCAACAATGGAGCATCAATGTCAATTTGTTTTTAGTGATTTTGTTAGGTTTGACCAGAGAGACTCTTCAGGTTTCCGCCAAGTGTACACTGAGTCTTTTGTCAAAGTGTCTTATTATAAAAGGCATGAATAATACTATATGTAATAAAAATTGTGGAGATATAGGTGAAAACATTGTTACGTTAAAAGAGAGATGAGAAGACACATATGTCTGTGCTGATCTTGTGAGCCATACGAAAAAGCAGAATTCGGGATTCACGGGGTCCTGCCCTGGGCAAGCCAGGGGTCACAGGTCATGACACCACCACACACCTCACATTCCCTGCAGGCACACCAAGGTCAGAACACAAATCCTTGTTGCCCTCCTCCAGGGGCTGATGTCCACACCAGGGGGTTGGCCAGGCGGTTGGCTCCGCCCACCGAGGAGTTCACAGTCCTGGAGGCGGGAAAACCGGGCAGATTAGTTGGAGAGTTGAAGGAAGTGAGAGGGAAGTGGTAGAGGAGCAAGTGAGAGGAGTTGAAGTGAAGGAGAAAGTGACAGCAACAGAGCCTGAAGTTGGTCCGGGTGTGTGCCCCGGACTGAGACAGCAAGGTTGGCAGATGGCGGTGACCGTCTGCAGGAGTGGCCTATTGGAGTCTACCGTAAGGACCGTGGACGGGTGGTGGCCCGGCGGTACCAGACCGGTACACAAAGAGAAGCCAGCACCATTGGCAGGGGCCTTTCGGATCCCGGCAAGGCTTGGAGTCGCCGTACAATTTGCCAAATCCGTCAGTGAAGGGGACCTCCGGGTCTCCCAACAGCCAAAGTCCCGATTGAAGGCAACCGTCCAACCAGATTGGAGAGACACCACCACCGCCAAGGCACCAGTTTCTCAGGGCCAGCGCTTGCGGGCAAAAGAGGGACTCCTCCGGCTCATATCCAAGCTGGGGAGGGGGTTCCCGGTGGGAATCCATCGCTACCAACAACCGTATCTAGGTGCAGGGAAGAGACAGTCACCGCTAACCTGCAGGGAACATCAACACCGCAGCCATCCGAGGGACCCGTCCAACCAGCCGTTTGTTTACCGTGAACTGTGTCATCATCCTTGGGCTGAGTGAGTACCTCCGTGCCGTGCGGCACAGCGCTGCCCCTGCGTCCCTGCACCTCCACAGGCCCCATAACCCGCCTGTCAACCATCCTAACTCCCCATCATAGGGCCCCGGGACTACCAACCCCCTACCCACGGAGGGGAGAGCCAACATCTAGCTGCTCCATACCACCACTCCCGGGATCCCCATACAGAGCAGCGGTGGTGTCCACTCAATCACCACAGCCGTGGGTGGCGTCACGGACAATAAATCCCCAAAATCCAAATCCCCTTTTTACTCACGGGCGAGGAGCGCCGCTCGAGTCACCGGGATCCGGCCCATCGCTCGAGCCACCGAGCAGCAGCGGCCGCGGCAGCAGCGGCAGCCGGACCCGAGCAGTGGGAGAGCGCGACGTCCCCTCCTCCGCCCGCGACAACTTGGCATCACGAACAGGATCTTACCACTCTGCCGTCTGGTAGAGGTGCGCCTTGTTACCGCCGGAGGTGTCCGGCCAGAAAATTTCGGAAGCCGCCATCTTTGGCGCGAAAAGTTCCCGCTCGAGTAGTGGAGGCGCGAAGGCCAAAAACCCCGCCCCGATAGAGGAGGAGCCGGAAAAAGGCTAAGGGGGACGGAAACAAGATGTCTGCGCCCGACGGAGCTGCTGGGGGAACGGCGGTCGCAGCCGCAGTGGCACCCGTGGATGGGAATGTGCCTGCCCAGGTCCCGGCCGCGCTTGCGGGGGTGCCGCGGCCCCAGCTCTCGCTCAGGTAATGCCTTTCTCCTTGCCCTATGTGCCCGGAGCTACCTGGCTACCGCAATACGATGGGAAGCCTGATGCGTTACAGGTTTTCCGGAAAAAGCTTAACCCGCTCCTGGAATTGTACCCCCTGACTGATAAGCAACGTGCAGCGGTAGTGCTGGGCCAGCTAACCGGCGCGGCTGAGCAGGAGGTGAAGACCTGGGCCGAGGGGGACCGGTTCTCTGTAGCCACCATCTTTGAGAAACTACAGGCTGCCTTTGAGACCCGTACCGGAGCTGAGCTGAGGATGCAGTTTTACCAATGCCGGCAACGGTCCGTGGACAGCATTCGGGACTACGCTTTACGTCTGCAAACCGCTCTCCGCACGCTGAAGCGGGTGGACACCATCAATGAGGTGGACAGCAACAAAATGCTAGTAGAGCAATTTGTGCAGGGGATGAGATCCTCTGAGGACCGCAAACAACTCCGGCTGTGGGCCCTAGAACACCCTGACGTGGACTTTGCAGTGTTAAAAGACCGGGCCATTAAAGCTCTGCAACCCCCAGCTTCAGAAGTCTTGGAATCAGCCCCGTGGCCAGTTGAGACGGCCCCCGTCGTGGTGGACCCTCCCCTACCAGCCTCTCCAGTACCTTCAGCTCCAAGCAGCACAATGGAAGAATTGCCTGCCCAGGTCCGCTGCATGGATGGAGACCTCGCCAAGATTCTCGCCGCACTCCAACCTCTGACCAGATCCCAGCCTCCAGCCAAGATACAGCTCGCCGACAGTCCTGAGGATGTTCTCTGGATGCAGCGGAGAGGTGCTAACAACTCGCGGAACCGATCTCCAACCTGCTACAAGTGCAGCAAGCCTGGCCATTACTTCCGACAGTGCCTGTTAAACGAGGAACCCCTGGGGCCACGGGCCAATCCTCAGGAGTAGAACCTCGTGGCCCCCCAGACTGGCGGGACCGGTATATCGGGGCCCGGCTCATCATCCCCGTAGCTGTGGACGGCGTACCGGTGATGGCTCTCTTGGACACGGGATCACAGGTAACCACCATACCATACACATTGTACCAACGGTATTGGGGGACAGACGAGTTTGCTCCCCCAGATACTAGTATAAAACTAATTGCTGCTAATGGACTCCCATTGACCCAAGTGGGGTATAAACAAGTGGCCATGACAGTGGGGCAAGCTGAACTGCAACACCAGGGTATGATTGTGATCATGAATGAACCCAGTGATCATAACCCGAAGATAGTGCTGGGAACCAATGTGATGGAACACTGTATGAGTGATGTATTGGCCCTACTGCAGCAGCTGGCCGCTACGGCGGCGGGGAGCCGACAGAGAGCTGTGCAGCGTGAGATCCGAGCCTTGATGTACCGCCAGCATGTAAACTCAACAGGAGGGGAGATTGGTGGAGTGAGAGTGATGGATGCCGCCCCGTTGACTGTGCCCCCCAGGAGTGAGATGATGATTTGGTGTAGGGCAGCAGTAGGGCCTCAGGGGCGTGACTACCCTGCCATGATAGAGCCCATGCCCTCTGAACACTGGCCCACAGTAATGGCCGCCCGAGGGGTGGTAGATGTAAAAAAGGGGAGAGTGCCCGTGAGGGTGCTGAACTGTGGGGAGGAAGAAGTCAGGCTTCCCCGGTATGCTACACTTGCCAAGTTGCTCACCCTAGATCCCCACACCATCCATGACGCAGCTCCTCCAGTCTCACTACCCACTGCCAACACTCACCCGCCCCAAGGGGAGTTAGAGGGGTGGCACCAACAGCTACACGTGGGCACTGACGAGACCCCTACGCATCACAAAGAAGGGGTATACAGGGTGGTACGGGAGTATGAGCAAGTTTTTAGCAAACATCCCCTAGACTTTGGTCGGATTAAAGGGGTCCAACATCATATCCCTACCGGTGAAAACCCCCCCTATCAAGGAGAGGTACAGGCCCATCCCCCCTGCACACTACCAGTGCGCCAAAGACATGTTGAGGAATATGAGGGAGGCAGGGGTTATCAGGGACAGCTGTAGTCCCTGGGCCGCCCCGTTGGTACTGGTTAAGAAGAAAGACGGCACCATGCGGATGTGTGTGGATTACCGAAAGATTAACCAGATAACACATAAGGATGCCTACCCTCTGCCCCGTATTGAGGAGTCCTTGTCCGCGCTGAGAACCGCCAACTACTTCTCCACCCTTGACCTCACCAGTGGGTACTGGCAGGTGGCCGTAGCGCCCGAAGACCGAGAGAAAACTGCCATTACCACCCCTATGGGACTCTGTGAATTCAACAGTATGCCGTTTGGGCTGTGCAATCCCCCGGGTACCTTCCAACGGCTGATGGAGTGCTGTTTGGGGCACTTGAATTTTGAAACCGTCCTGTTGTATCTGGATGATGTAATTGTGTATTCACAGACATATGAAGCCCATCTGGAACACCTAGCCGAGGTGTTTGCGTCCCTTGCCAAGTATGGGATGAAGTTGAAGCCCTCCAAGTGTCATCTGCTGAAACCCAGAGTGCAGTATCTGGGGCATGTGGTGGGAGTGGAAGGTGTCGCCCCCGACCCCGAGAAGGTCACTGCCATCCAAGACTGGCCGAGGCCAACCACCGTGAGGGAAGTAAGGCAGTTCCTGGGTCTGGTGGGGTACTACCGTCGCTTCATCAAGGGATACATGAAGATGGCTGCCCCCATGCAAGACCTCCTCGTGGGACAGACCAAGGGTGGTAGACCCATCGGAGCCCCACTGGTGTGGGAGGAGAGGCATGAGGAATCTTTCCGTCAGCTGAAAGCGGCCTTGACCGGGAAAGAGATCCTGGCTTACCCTGATTATAGCCACCCATTCATCCTCTACACCGATGCCAGCAATGTGGGCTTAGGGGCCGTCTTGTCCCAGGTCCAGGATGGGAAGGAAAAAGTGATTGCCTATGCTAGCCGAAAACTTCGACCGACTGAAAGGAACCCTGAAAATTACAGCTCTTTCAAGCTGGAGCTCCTGGCGCTGGTGTGGGCTATCACCGAGCGGTTCCGCCATTACTTGGCCGCAGCAAAATTCACCGCTTTCACGGATAATAATCCGTTGACCCATCTAGACACGGCCAAATTGGTGCATTGGAACAGCGGTGGGTGGCCAGGTTAGCCAACTACGACTTCACAATTAAATACAGGGCTGGTCGTGCCAACGTTAATGCTGATGCACTCTCTCGGATGCCCCACTTGTCAGAAGAAGGGTGCGAGGATGATGACCTCGAAGAGATTGAGTTGCCTGCATTTCACCAGCCACCAACTGAGAAGGTACATGTCCACCAACAACGGGTGAACCTGGATCCACTGCCCAGCCAGGAGTGGCAGGAAGCTCAAAACCAGGCGCCCGCTGTCCGCCTAGTCAAGATTTTGGTGGAGCAAGGCGCTGCTGGAATAGACCCTGCCGCCCCAGCTGAAGCCCAACGCCTGTGGAAAGAGCGGACCCGGCTGTGTCTACACCAAGGGAAGTTGTACCGCGAGCTGATCAACCCAAAGACTCATGAGAAAATCCGCCAGTTGGTGATTCCCCAAGCTAATGTGTCCACCATTCTACAAGCGTACCATGATGGTGCCGGACACTTTGGATGGAAGAAATTGGAAATGCTGTTGAGGGAGCGGTTCTATTGGAGTGGGATGCGGGAGTCTGTGGAGGCCTGGTGCCGAGAGTGTGGCCCGTGTACGCTGAGAAGGAAGGACGAGGCCAGCCAGAAGGCACCCCTGCACCCGATCGTTACACATCAACCGCTGGAGCTGGTCGCCCTGGACCATGTGAAGCTCACCCCCAGCCGAGGTGGGTACACTTACGCTCTCACCATAGTGGATCATTATTCAAGATTCATAGTGGTTGTCCCGGTCAAGGACCTAACCGGCCGTACCGCCGCTAGAGCGTTCCAAGCTTACTTCTGTCGACCACATGGATACCCTGAGAAGGTGCTCACTGACCAAGGCCCAGCCTTTGAGGCAGAGGTGTTCCATGAGTTCTGTCAGCTGTACGGCTGCAAGAAGATCCGGACCACGCCTTACCATGCCCAAACCAACGGTATGTGTGAGAAGATGAACCATTTGGTCCTTGGCCTCCTCAAGACGTTGCCGCTAGAAGAGCGGAACCTGTGGCCAGAGAAGCTGCCTGACTTGGTCGATATGTACAACAATATCCCATCCAGCTCAACGAAGTGCACCCCAGCATATCTGATGAGGGCTCGCCCCGGCCGACTGCCGGTGGATCTGGAAATGGGACTGGAAGCCCCAGAGACACTCCCCTCGACGGCTGAATGGGACACCCGGCGGAGGGTTCAGTACCGACAGATTCAAGAATATGTGGAGAAAAACTTAAGTCAGAGTCGAGAACAACAGGAGCGGCACTTCAATCAGAAGGCGTCTGCTGGCCCTTTCCAGCCTGGAGATGTAGTGCTGAAACGGAAGAGGAGAACCCACAAACTGGATGATCAATGGGAACAAATCCCATACATCGTACAGCCCACAGGATGGGAAGATGGGAAGGCTTACCAAATCAGTCGTGACCAAGGGGGCACTTTAGCCACGGTTTCCCGGGACCATCTGAAAAGGTGCCCACCAGCATTGAGGGCAATGGCCGAAGAACCGGTTCCTCCACCAGCAGAGAAGGCAAAAGAGGTAATCCACACCGTGATGGGTGACTTCCCAGCGGACTGGCCCACACAGAACGGCGCGGTGATTCTTCCAGTGATACTGTTCCCACAACCCGTGGATGAAGAAGTGATGGAAGTGGTCAACCGTGAGCCAGAGCCAGTGCCAGTGCCCAGGGATGAACCTGTGCCCAACTCCCCTATGCCCCCGCCTGCCCCACACATTAGTAGGGAAGAGGAACTGATTGTTCCCTCTCCCCCGCTGCCTGTCACCACTGACGCCGGGCCCCGGAGGTCCACTCGTCCCAACCTAGGTAGACCCCCACTTAGGTACAGGGAAACTGTCCTTTAAAAGTGAATGTGTTTTGAAAAGTTTAAAAGTTATGAGAAAATGAAAATGAATGATTACCGAACAGTAACCTGATTGTCTACAACCGTGATTTGCAACCGGCCGTTGCCGGCACCGTTGTCCCCGTGGGGACCGCTCAAAGTTGCATAAGGGACTCCTTACGGACAAGCCCGTGAACTTGCAGGGCAACCACAAACGTTAGTGGCTTGTAAATAAAATGTTTTGTTACCGCTGCCACCGTACCGCCTCCGGAGAGGCAGATTGGAGGGAGGGCCCGCAGTGTAGCAGGCTGGGGCCCAGTCACCACAGGAACCGGTGGCTACCCTCTGGAGGGGAAGGACAGATCCCGCTCGGGTAACTTGGTTCAGGACTGGGGTCAAGGGGTGCTGCCTGTTCTTAGGGGCAGCATCAGGGCCAGGTTACTTGGGTGGGAGAGAGCGGCAGCAGCAACCGTTTGAAATGTTACCGTAACGTTTAAGAAAAGTGCCTCCTGTTGTGGGATGATGTTATTTTGCTTGTATGTCTTGTTTTTATCTTTTCAGAAAAAAAAAAAGGAAAATAAAACCGGTGTTGGACGGGCAGCCCGAGGACGGTCTGCGTTTTGCTAAGGGGGAATGTGACGCCCTGGGCAAGCCAGGGGTCACAGGTCATGACACCACCACACACCTCACATTCCCTGCAGGCACACCAAGGTCAGAACACAAATCCTTGTTGCCCTCCTCCAGGGGCTGATGTCCACACCAGGGGGTGGGCCAGGTGGTTGGCTCCGCCCACCGAGGAGTTCACAGTCCTGGAGCCGGGAAAACCGGGCAGATTAGTTGGAGAGTTGAAGGAAGTGAGAGGGAAGTGGTAGAGGAGCAAGTGAGAGGAGTTGAAGTGAAGGAGAAAGTGACAGCAACAGAGCCTGAAGTTGGTCCGGGTGTGTGCCCCGGACTGAGACAGCAGGGTTGGCAGACGGCGGTGACCGTCTGCAGGAGTGGCCTATTGGAGTCTACCGTAAGGACCGTGGACGGGTGGTGGCCCGGCGGTACCGGACCGGTACACAAAGAGAAGCCAGCACCATTGGCAGGGGCCTTTCGGATCCCGGCAAGGCTTGGAGTCGCCGTACAATTTGCCAAATCCGTCAGTGAAGGGGACCTCCGGGTCTCCCAACAGCCAAAGTCCCGATTGAAGGCAACCGTCCAACCAGATTGGAGAGACACCGCCACCGCCAAGGCACCAGTTTCTCAGGGCCAGCGCCTGCGGACAAAAGAGGGGCTCCTCCGGCTCATATCCAAGCTGGGGAGCGGGTTACCGGTGGGAATCCATCGCTACCAACAACCGTATCTAGGTGCAGGGAAGAGACAGTCACCGCTAACCTGCAGGGAACATCAACACCGCAGCCGTCCGAGGGACCCGTCCAACCAGCCGTTTGTTAACCGTGAACTGTGTCATCATCCTTGGGCTGAGTGAGTACCTCCGTGCCGTGCGGTACAGCGCTGCCCCTGCGTCCCTGCACCTCCACAGGCCCCATAACCCGCCTGTCAACCATCCTAACTCCCCATCATCGGGCCCCGGGACCACCAACCCCCTACCCACGGAGGGGAGAGCCAACATCTAGCTGCTCCATACCACCACTCCTGGGATCCCCATACAGAGCAGCGGTGGTGTCCACTCAATCACCACAGCCGTGGGTGGCGTCACGGACAATAAATCCCCAAAATCCAAATCCCCTTTTCACTCACGGGCGAGGAGCGCCGCTCGAGTCCCCGGGATCCGGCTCATCGCTCGAGCCACCGAGCAGCAGCGGCCGCGGTAGCAGCGGCAGCCGGACCCGAGCAGTGGGAGAGCGCGGCGTCCCCTCCTCCGCCCGCGACAGTGCAACTCTGGGTCAGGCAGAAAAATGAGGTTCTACCAGGCGCTATCAGCTGGCATTATTAGAATACGAAGAGCTTGAACTTTTCTAAAATTGGCTTCTTTAGTAGTTTCAAAAAGTAAATCAAAAACAAGCACTAAATTATTACATATTAAAAGGAACCTGTCAGGTCCAATATTCACCCAGAACCACGAGCAGTTCTGAGTGTATATTTGTAATCCCTGCCTAACCGTCCCTGTATACACTAGCATAGATAGCGATCTTTAGAAAAAGTATTTCTAACGATCTTTTACTGTATGCTAATGAGCGCAGAGACTAGTCCCCTTGCGTTAGTTCCCCTTGCTAGTCTGCCCCATTAGCATGTTAGTACACCCCTGTGGGCGTACGTACATGCTAATGAATACGCAGCGTCAGTGGATGATCTCACTCACCTCTCTGCTGCCATCACAGCCCGATGCTGGATTTCAGGTCAGTGCGCATGATCCTGGACTTTTGGTCATACACACTACTTCAGTTTGAAGCCAGGACATGTACACCCGGCTTCATAGTGCGCATGACCCAAACTCTGGATTTCGGCCCAGTGCGCATGACCCCGGAGTTTGGGTCATGCGCACTGGGCTGAAATCCAGTGTTGGTCGGCGATGGCAGCGGAGAGGTGAGTGAGATCATCCTCTGACATTGCGTATTCATGAGCATGTACGTATGCCCACAGGGGTGTACTAACATGATAATGGGGGCGACTAGCAAGGGGAACTAATGCAAGGGGACTAGTCCCCGCGCTCATTAGCATAAGATGAAAGATCTTTGGAAATACTTTTTCTAAAGATCCCTTTATTTATGCTACTAGATACAGGAACGGTTAGGCAGGGATTAGCAGTATACACCCAGAACTGCTCGTGGTTCTGTGTGCATATTACACATGACAGGTTCCCTTTAAAGGTGCTAAAACTAGCTTGTTTTTTACTTTGAACCAAACTCTTCTGAGGTGTAAAGCAAATAAATAAGTCAATGTGAGAAAATAATGAGGTTCTGAGCATTCTCGCTGAGTGCGTATGATAGAAACTCAATTTTCTACTGCTGGAATTCATCTGTTATATAAAGCGCCTCTCATTTGGTGGCTTCTGCAATAGGAAAAATTCTTGAGAATCCGCCCAATAGACATTCACCTCTACTCCCAGACTTGGATTTAGCTTCATAGTCACTGTTTCTGTGCTGAAGACATTGGTGATTCTCCGTCTATTTACATGGAATTAAATAAGATTGAGATCCATTATCTTCTATCACCGATGATTGCACAACACCTAGAGTCACAGATGTGGGAGTGTTCTTGTATGAGTAACAGTTTCTACCAATGCTAAGGAGACGTTATAGTTACAGGGGTTATCTCGGATTTGATATTGATGACCTATCCTCATGGTAGGTGGTGCAGATGGCCATATTTTCAGTCTAAAGCTGGGTTCACACTAAACGACAGCGACAACGACGTCGCTGTTACGTCACCATTTTCGGTGACGTAACAGCGACCTTGTAAGTCGCTGTTATGATCGCTGCTTAGCTGTCAAACACAGCAGAAGCAGCGATCATAACGTCGCTTTGCTACATGTGCAGAGAGCAGGGAGCTGCGCTTAGCGCTGGCTCCTTGCTCTCCTACAGTACACATCGGGTTAATTAACCCGATGTGTGCTGCAGCTACATGTCACAGTTCAGAGAGCAGGGAGCCGCGCGCACTGCTTAGCGCTGGCTCCTTGCTCTCCTTGCTACAGTATACATCGGGTTAATTACCCAATGTGTACTGCAGCCACATGTGCACAGAGCAGGAGCCGGCACTGAGCAAGAGCGGAGGCTGGTAACCAGCGTAAACATCGGGTAACCAGGGAAAGGTCTTCCCTTGGTTACCCGATGTTTACGCTGGTTACAGCTTACCGCAGCTGCCAGTGCCGGCTCCTGCTCGCTTCATTTCGTCGCTCTCTCGCTGTCACACACAGCGATCTGTGTGTCACAGCGGGAGAGCGACGACCAAAAAATGAAGCTGGACATTCAGCAACAACCGGCGACCTCACAGCAGGGGCCAGGTCGTTGCTGGATGTCACACACAGCGACAGCGACGGGACGTCGCTGCAACGTCACAGAAAATGGTGACGTAGCAGCGACGTCGTTGTCGTTGTCGCTGTGTGTGACACCAGCTTAAGAGCGATCCGACAAAGCATCGGATCTCGCTTGGACCAATGTTAGTCTACGGGCTGTACACATTTCAGATTTTCTCCTCGGACAGACACTGCAGTTTAAGCCAAAATTCAGATCACACTTGTCAATCCAAATCCATGAGTACGTTGAAATCAACGGACTACAGTCGGATGACATCTGAGTACAGTCCGATTTCTGTGCACTGACACAATGGAGAAGATGGAGAAATGTTGTTTTCTATCTTTCCCTCACACTGTGCTCTGATTCTCTCATCCAAGAAAATTGGATCACACTAAGCTGACCATCTGATCAAACTCTGATCAGAGTGTCATGTACATAATCTGCCCTATTATCTTTCATAAGAGAATCTATCCCCGTCTGCACGATTCTTTGGATAAGTCATAACTTCCGTAGGTCATGTCTGATTGGGGGGCGGTTCCCGCTGCTGCCGCGAGATGGAACTATTCAGTTTCCGAGCTGCACAGAAGTGTCCCATCAACTGTATAGTGATCGCGGTGTACGTTTTTTTTGGATCGTTTTGCCATCGTTCTTGCTTTAAAAGAAAACACCATCAGTTCCTTCATTTTACAATGGAGAGGAAAAAAATGAACGGAAAACGACAGTAAAAAAAGAAGTAAATAAAAACCATGGGAAAACCTAGAAAAAAACGCTAGTAGCCAAAATTGAGGGAAAAATATTCAGGAAATGACAAAAAACAGCAACACCAAAGCGCTTCAGGGAAGAAAACACCAACGTTTTCTGAAGCGTCTTCTGCTTGAAACGTTCATCGGGTTCATCTGAGATGACCCCAGGACAGTGTAAAAATAGGGCACTTTTTTCAAAGGGTCCGAAATTTTTTGATAAGACGTCCAGGAAAAATAAAAAGTTAAGTTGGCAACCCTGAGTGGTGCTCATATAGCCTCATCCTCTCCAAACTCCTCCTCTAAGGCGGTGTGCACACTTAAGTGCTGAAGGATCCACCGATTTTCCTAGGCGAAGGAAAACGCAGATGCTCATTTTTATAATTTGCCCCATAAAATGTTATAAAAAGACATTAAGACATATATAGCCCAAAACGGTATCCATAAAAACTAGAGCTCGGCCCACAAAAAAACAAGCCCTCACCCAGCTCCGTCCACTGAAAAATAAAATACAAGCTCACAATATGGAAAAAAAAAATTTTTGTTTTTGTTTTTTTTTTACAAATTTCAGAATTTTTTTAAGCACTAAAAAAAATTAAAAAAAACCCAAAAAGCTGTGAATGTTTTTTTTTTTTTTTTTTTACTGCACTCGGATGGTTTTTTTTTGTCCATTATATGATAGAATGAATGGTGTCATTCAACACTACAAATTATTCTGCAAAAAACTAGTTCTATGAGGATGGAAGTCCACAAGTCTATGGAGATGGAGGAATCAAACAAGTTGTGGCTTTTGGAAGAATGGAGCAAAAAACATAAACACAAAAAATGGGCATGAAGGGGTTAACGATCACCCCTTATACTCGGGGGTCCTGTTGGAGATCACACTTACAGTATATTCGGGGGTCCTATTGGAGACAGTCCACCCTTAAACTCGGTGGTTGGAGGTCACCCTAAAAACTCTTGGTCCTGTCGGAGATCACCCTTATACTCAGGGGTCCTGTTGAAGATCATCCTTTATACTTGGGGTCTTGTTGGAGATCCGTCTAACTCGGGGGTGCTGTGGGAGGTACCCTTATACTCCGGAGTCCTGTTGGAGAGCCCTCTTATACTAGGGGTCTTGTTGGGGGATCCCCCTTATACTCGGGGTCCTGTTGGGACTCACCCTTATACTCTGGGTCCTGTTGGGGATCACCCTTATACTCGGGGTCCTGTTGGGGCTCACCCTTATACTCGGGGTCCTGTTGGGGCTCACCCTTATACTCGGGGTCCTGTTGGGGCTCACCCTTATACTCGGGGTCCTGTTGGAGATCACCCTTATACTCGGGGTCCTGTTGGAGATCACCCTTATACTCGGGGTCCTGTTGGGGCTCACCCTTATACTCGGGGTCCTGTTGGGGATCACCCTTATACTCGGGGTCCTGTTGGGGATCACCCTTATACTCGGGGTCCTGTTGGGGATCACCCTTATACTCGGGGTCCTGTTGGGGCTCACCCTTATACTCGGGGTCCTGTTGGGGATCACCCTTATACTCTGGGTCCTGTTGGGGATCACCCTTATACTCGGGGTCCTGTTCAGGATCACCCTTATACTCGGGATCCTGTTGGGGATCACCCTTATACTCGGGGTCCTGTTGGGGATCACCCTTATACTCGGGGTCCTGTTGGGGATCACCCTTATACTCTGGGGTCCTGTTGGGGATCACCCTTATACTCGGGGTCCTGTTCAGGATCACCCTTATACTCGGGATCCTGTTGGGGCTCACCCTTATACTCGGGGTCCTGTTGGGGCTCACCCTTATACTCGGGGTCCTGTTGGGGATCACCCTTATACTCGGGGTCCTGTTGGGGCTCACCCTTATACTCAGGGTCCTGTTGGGGATCACCCTTATACTCGGGGTCCTGTTGGGACTCACCCTTATACTCGGGGTCCTGTTGGAGATCACCCTTATACTCGGGGTCCTGTTGAGGATCACCCTTATACTCGGGGTCCTGTTGGGGATCACCCTTATACTCGGGGTCCTGTTGGGGCTCACCCTTATACTCGGGATCCTGTTGAGGATCACCCTTATACTCGGGGTCCTGTTGGGGATCACCCTTATACTCGGGGTCCTGTTGGGGATCACCCTTATACTCGGGGTCCTGTTGAGGATCACCCTTATACTCGGGGTCCTGTTGGGGATCACCCTTATACTCGGGGTCCTGTTGGGGCTCACCCCTATACTCGGGGTCCTGTTGGGGATCACCCTTATACTCGGGGTCCTGTTGGGGATCACCCTTATACTCGGGGTCCTGTTGGGGCTCACCCTTATACTCGGGGTCCTGTTGGGGATCACCCTTATACTCGGGGTCCTGTTGGGGATCACCCTTATACTCGGGGTCCTGTTGGAGATCACCCTTATACTCGGGGTCCTGTTGGGGATCACCCTTATATTCGGGGTCCTGTTGGAGATCACCCTTATACTCGGGGTCCTGTTGGAGATCACCCTTATACTCAGGGTCCTGTTGGAGATCACCCTTATACTCGGGGTCCTGTTGGGGCCCACCCTTATACTCGGGGTCCTGTTGGGGATCACCCTTATACTCGGGGTCCTGTTGGGGATCACCCTTATACTCGGGGTCCTGTTGGGGATCACCCTTATACTCGGGGTCCTGTTGGGGATCACCCTTATACTCGGGGTCCTGTTGGAGATCACCCTTATACTCGGGGTCCTGTTGGAGATCACCCTTATACTCGGGGTCCTGTTGGAGATCACCCTTATACTCGGGGTCCTGTTGGGGATCACCCTTATACTCGGGGTCCTGTTGGGGATCACCCTTATACTCGGGGTCCTGTTGGGGCCCACCCTTATACTCGGGGTCCTGTTGGGGATCACCCTTATACTCGGGGTCCTGTTGGAGATCACCCTTATACTCGGGGTCCTGTTGGGGATCACCCTTATACTCGGGGTCCTGTTGGGGCTCACCCTTATACTCAGGGTCCTGTTGGGGATCACCCTTATACTCGGGGTCCTGTTGGGACTCACCCTTATACTCGGGGTCCTGTTGGAGATCACCCTTATACTCGGGGTCCTGTTGAGGATCACCCTTATACTCGGGGTCCTGTTGGGGATCACCCTTATACTCGGGGTCCTGTTGGGGCTCACCCTTATACTCGGGATCCTGTTGAGGATCACCCTTATACTCGGGGTCCTGTTGGGGATCACCCTTATACTCGGGGTCCTGTTGGGGATCACCCTTATACTCGGGGTCCTGTTGAGGATCACCCTTATACTCGGGGTCCTGTTGGGGATCACCCTTATACTCGGGGTCCTGTTGGGGCTCACCCCTATACTCGGGGTCCTGTTGGGGATCACCCTTATACTCGGGGTCCTGTTGGGGATCACCCTTATACTCGGGGTCCTGTTGGGGCTCACCCTTATACTCGGGGTCCTGTTGGGGATCACCCTTATACTCGGGGTCCTGTTGGGGATCACCCTTATACTCGGGGTCCTGTTGGAGATCACCCTTATACTCGGGGTCCTGTTGGGGATCACCCTTATATTCGGGGTCCTGTTGGAGATCACCCTTATACTCGGGGTCCTGTTGGAGATCACCCTTATACTCAGGGTCCTGTTGGAGATCACCCTTATACTCGGGGTCCTGTTGGGGCCCACCCTTATACTCGGGGTCCTGTTGGGGATCACCCTTATACTCGGGGTCCTGTTGGGGATCACCCTTATACTCGGGGTCCTGTTGGGGATCACCCTTATACTCGGGGTCCTGTTGGGGATCACCCTTATACTCGGGGTCCTGTTGGAGATCACCCTTATACTCGGGGTCCTGTTGGAGATCACCCTTATACTCGGGGTCCTGTTGGGGATCACCCTTATACTCGGGGTCCTGTTGGGGATCACCCTTATACTCGGGGTCCTGTTGGGGCCCACCCTTATACTCGGGGTCCTGTTGGGGATCACCCTTATACTCGGGGTCCTGTTGGGGCTCACCCTTATACTCGGGGTCCTGTTGGAGATCACCCTTATACTCGGGGTCCTGTTGGGGCTCACCCTTATACTCGGGGTCCTGTTGGGGATCACCCTTATACTCGGGGTCCTGTTGGGGCTCACCCTTATACTCGGGGTCCTGTTGGAGATCACCCTTATACTCGGGGTCCTGTTGGGGCCCACCCTTATACTCGGGGTCCTGTTGAGGATCACCCTTATACTCAGGGTCCTGTTGGAGATCACCCTTATACTCGGGGTCCTGTTGGGGCTCACCCTTATACTCGGGGTCCTGTTGGAGATCACCCTTATACTCGGGGTCCTGTTGGGGCTCACCCTTATACTCGGGGTCCTGTTGGAGATCACCCTTATACTCGGGGTCCTGTTGGCGATCCCCTCTTATATTCGGGGTTCTTGGTGGAGATGTCTCTCGTATTCGGGGTCCCCAGCACACACTGTAGACGCCAAACGCCACTCTACTATGTTCGGTGCGCAAATCTCTGTCCACAAGGAAAGGGTTAACGCGCGCCACTCCCCATCCGTGACGTACAAGCTCCGCCCGTCCTGTTCCCTCGGCCCCGCCCACTATGCGGAGTCACCTCTCTATCGGTGGCTTCTCAGAGTTGGATCCGGCCACGTCACTCCTGCCAGCAGCAAGCCACGCCTTCCTCTCACTTTCACCAATCAGAGGAATTAACATGAGGGGAGTGCCCAATAGCGACGCTCACCGGGATTGACGGACGGGGAGGCGACCAATAGGAAGAATCAGGTTGTTCTGGTGACGGCACTGCACGGTTTGTGGTCCTTATGTAGGGTCGGCGAGGCTGCTGTATCCGCAGACAGTGTGTGATAGTGACAGAGCGGCGGAGCCAGCATGTGTGGTGAGTATAGCGTGCCTCCCCGGTGTGCCCGGCAGCCTCCGCTGTGAGTGACATTCCGTGCCATCCTCCCCACACTGCTTCTCTCTGGGGTTTGTGCGTTTGTCCCCGGTAATTCCCGGTTACCGGCTCTTCTCATGTTCTGCTCATCGCTGCTTTATTCTATTTGTAAACATTTGGTTTTATTTGTTCTGATAGGGGCGAATAATGGCATATATTGGGCTGAGCCATCGCTTCTTTATTTCCCAATCTCTTCCTATTGATTATTCCTACCCCGCTCCTTTCCTATAGGCTCTGCTGTGATACCTCTCGGCCCCTGTAGTCTTTTGGGCTTATCCCCCCCAAACAGCCCCCATTATGTGTTTATGACCCCTGCTACATTATGTCTTTAGGGTCCCTGATAGTTGCATTATTGCTACTTTGAGTCTTGCACTTTTTCTAGGGATCCTCTGTGGTTTGGAGCAGCTGACTTTTTTTATTTTGTTAGGCCATGTTCACACTGCAGAAAATTTCTGCTGCAGATTTGGTCACAAACCAGGATCCGCCATCAGATATCACCCCACATTATTACATAGCCTCGAACAGCGCGAAATCTGCAGAAGAATGAGCTCAGATTTGAAATCCAAACCGTGCGCTCATTCTTGGGTGGATTTTTTTTTTTTTCTGATAGTGGGTGGATTTTGAAAACCCCCATTAAGTAAATAATATTCTATTGGAAATCCTGAAGGTGTGAACTTGAGCCTAAGACGTTCCTGGAGTTTCTGAGCCTAATCTGTAGGGTCCTTACCTGTGTCTGCTAGATGGATGTCTTATTGCTGAGCACAATGTGCGGTTTTGTTTTCCCTTGGGAATCGTGTACCATAATTATGCCTATTAGTATAATAGCAGTGTGTGATTGTCTTGTACTGTACGGTATTGTACAGGGATACAGTTATATGCTGGACAATGACATTGGAGTGATTAGTCCTTCTAAAGACAATACTAAGGACCAGGGGGCACTCACTGCGAGTGGAAGAAAAGCATTTCCGGCAGCTAAGGCTGCTTTCACGCATCCGGTTTTCCCTGTGCGGCACAATCCGGCGCTTTTGCAGAAAAAACGCAACCGGTTTTTTTTTGCCGCCGATTGCGTTTTTTTTTTTTTTTTGCATAGACTTACATTAGTGCCGTATTGTGCCGCATGGGCTTGCGTTCCATCCGGTTTTTGCCGCATGTGGCAGATTTAGCCGATGCGGCGGCCGGATGGAACATTGCTTGGCACGTTTTTTTTTTTTTGTCCGGCAAAAAAACTGCATCGCCGGATGCAGCGCGATTTGCAATGCATGCCTATGGACGCTGCATGCGTTTTTTTCCCCACTGCGCATGATCAGTAGCCTGCCGCAAGCGGCAAAAACCGTACGGGCCGCATATTAAAAACTTATGCAAAGGATGCGGTTTTGTCGCCGCATCCGTTGCATAGGTTTTAGAGCCGGATTAGCCGGCTCTGCTAAAACCGGAGGTGTGAAAGCAGCCTTAATAGGAAAGGGTTCTTTACAGTTAGAGCAGTCAGACTGTGGAATGCCGACCACAAGAGGTAGTAAAGGCAGATACTATAACAGCTTTTACAAAAGGGCTGGATGATTTCCTCAGTACACAAACATTGTTGGTTATAAATGACTAAGTGACCAAATGTAGAACTGGTGGAGGAAGGTTGAACTAGATGGACTTAGGTCTTTTTTCAACCTATGTAATTGTGCGACTTTATGTTGTGCTGTTTTTATACCCCAAAAATTAAAAATTAACCCCAGTTTGCATGTTACTTATGGTTTGTCTATGATGACAAGGTCATCTGCAGCTTTGTGACCTATGGACAAAAATGTTACAAGTCTGGATTATTGATGAAGTCACATTTTGCCGCCTTAGGCACTTGACAGAGGTGGTAACATTGCATCCATTGCACCTCATCGTGTCTTTATAAATATACATTGTTTGGACTGCTGCTTGTGATCTTGTATATATGCACAGGTCAGGGAGCTAACAAATTTGGAAATGATACATTTTTATATGGAGGTGGTGGCATGTTACAAGCTTTCTTATACTTTATCGGTGTGTAGTCCAATATTAGAGGTATTCTGTTTAGAGTAGTTATTAGTTTTCTATGTGCATCACCCACATCCCCATCATCTACGCATGTGGTACTCAACCAGAATATACGAGAGCATTTACAGCCAGCCGTGGACAGTGAGGTCACAGTAAGAAAACATCCATACGTGTACTGAGTCCCCAAGTGTTCTGGAGGCAGAGACGTGGTTCTCCTAGATCCTGTTCCCCAGGATGTGGGGTTAATGATGATTAACTAGGCACAGACGTCCCTCTGTCCACCAAAGTAAAGTCTCAAGGACTTGTTTGAAGGCAACAAGTTTTAATTGTATCAGTGCTGGATTTTTTTTGTTTGTATAATTAGCTTTCTCCCAAGTTGTTTATTTAGGCCTTTTTGCACTTCAAACAGCTATTTGGTGTTTTAAGTGCAAATTTGTTGATAATGATGCAAATTAGAATGTTGGAATTGTCTGTTTGGTGTGAGGGCCCGGTAGGTGGTGGCCATGGGTCTGCTTTGTTTACTATTGTGTTTTGATGTTTGTTTTGACTTCTCCTCACTAATGTCATTGAAATGGACATATTGTTACTTGTAAATGTGATGCTCATCTAAATTAATTCATGAATTTGACAGGTTAGTTTTTTGGAATATTTTGTATTTTGGAATATGGTTGGTTAGGTGGCTTGGCTGAACTTTTGAAGGACTTCTGGTCTGTGGATGTACTGGGACAGCCACTTACTTTATGATTTATTTAGTTTATGACCAGCCTTAAATGACTTCTATCTGCAGGAGCAACTTTAATCCATCAACCACCTATCAGTCTCTCACCCAATCAAACTAGAAGCCAGATCTCCTGCTTTGCACTGATGAGGGGCAAATAATTTGAAGCATGTCTGCAAATTGAGCTTGCTTAATAATAATAATAATTAATAATTTTATTCATTTATATAGCGCTATTAATTCCACAGTGCTTTACATACACTGGCAACACTGTCCCCATTGGGGCTCACAATCTAGAGTCCCTATCTGTAGGTCTTTAGAGTGTGGGAGGAAACCGGAGAACCCGGAGGAAACCCACGCAAACACGGGGAGAACATACAAACTCCTTGCAGATGGTGTCCTTGGTGGGATTTGAACCCAGGACCCCAGCGCTGCAAAGCTGCAGTACTAACCACTGAGCCACCGTGCTTCTTATCCTAAGGCCGGCACCACATGGAGGACTACTGCGATCCTTGCATGACACGGCTCACGCTGCAGCACAGCAGGAGCCGAGTGTCATGCAAGTGTCACTGCGACTGAGGTCCATGCGATCGGCCCACAGCTGCGGGGGGGGGTAAGGAGGGGGGTTGCGGCTCTGAGGAGGGGCAGGCCAGCGCTGCGGAGGGGAGGGAGGGGGTTTCTCTCCCTCTCCTCCTCCATTGCCGGCTATTGCTATTTGCATGGGTTTCCTCAGGGTACTCCAGTTTCCACATTCCAAAAACATACTCTTAGGGAACCTAGATTGTGAGCCCCAATGGGGACAGTGTTGCCATTGTATGTAAAACGCTGTGGAATTAACAGCACTACATAAATGAAATAATATATATTGCCAATCTTGCCCTGCATTCGCAGTACACCGGTGTACTGCGGAGTGCAGTGCGATTTTTCTCTCGCTCCATAGACTTGAATGGGTGCGAGAAAAAGAGTCTCGCATTAAACTCACAGCATGCTGCGACTGTTTTCTCTGTCCGATTAGGGCTGAGAAAATAATCGCTCATGGGTGCTGGCACATATAGTAATATTGGTCTGAGTGGAATGCGATGTTTTATCGCATTCCACTTGCACCGATTTTCATGCCGTGTGTCTTAGGCCTAACTCGTGTCTTAAGGCCTTTTAAAAGGTCAATATTGACTTTTAGGATGGCTACTTCCAATTGGGGGCACTATAGTTCCCCTCCTCTGTGAAGAAGCTATTTGTATACCAGCTGCAGTCATTTTAACTTGTGCCACCATTGAATTTCCAAAGTGTTTGGTTTGTGTTGAGTTATGTCCAATGTCGAAATATTAGATTTGAGATACTTGGATGCTTCATTATATGGGTGGAGGACTTCAGATAGATTTGCATTTAAGCGCCCAGATTTCTTATTCTTATGGGCAGATTTCCCAGAATTATTAAACTAGAACAAGTCTTGGGTATTGGATGATTTTACATCTGTCAGACACAAATGTTTGGTCACGAGCAATACTCCAGTGTCAAACTTGGATCATTGTAGAAGTTGCAAATTATGGCTGCCTGAAATGAGAGATGTGCTCTCTTCTGATTGTACTGATATCTTTATCATGAATGTTTACGTAGCCCTAAGCGGGATGTTCTCGGCTGACGACCCTAGGGATTGGGAGCATGATTAATGAGTTAAGGCCAAGGAATCTCCCTACCAGAGCACACTTGATGCACTCGAACAATACTGTGTTTTAAATTGGTTCTCTACTACTATATATTTTTGTATAAATGAGCACATGGTGGTCTTAACATTGGAAAACCCCAACCAATCAAGTAAGTGATGGCTCCAGTGGTGACGTTGTGACCTAAGTTTGAAGAACGGGCAAGAAGACTTATCTTTTCCAGCTTTGATGAAACCTCACCACCTCAACCAATTAGTGGTGCCTGGGAAGGCCTCTTTCACACATGCGCGTGAAACGCACGTTTCATAGTCCATGGTGAAGGTACATATGTGTGTCTGTGTGTGTTCTACGTGTGCGGTCCCTGTGCTATGTGTGTGACATCCGGATAGCACACACAGCATAAACTGGTATACTTACTTGTGCCCAGTACTGCTGTTACTTCTAGGTCCTGAGTGCAGTGAATATGCATGAGCATAATGAGCGGGCCCAGAAGCAACAGCAGGGTCAGTAGACAGGTAAGTATAAAAGTTCTTTATTTTTATGTGACCTGTGTCTTCTCTGGTACATGTCACATTAATCACATCATAATGCGGTCCGTGTGACACCTATGCTACCGGCAGTACACAGACATGTCGCCATGTGGAACACACGGGCTATGTAAAAATACAGATATGTGCTCAAACCTATTGAATTGAATGGGTCTACTTGTCTGTGTCTCCGGTATGTGTGGAAACGGACATCACATGTACAGGAAACACAGACGTGTGAAAGGGCCGAAGAGAATGCAGGCTGACCAGCTGGGGACATAGTCAGCTTTATATAATCGATATTTACTCCCCTCCAGTATCAGCACCATACATTGTTACATAAGCTGAAGGTCTCACATCACATTATCAGCGGCAGCTATGGAACCTTCATGCTAGCCTTTTATAAACTGAGGCAGTGAGAGTGCAACATTAATTTGTAATTGATGGGTCCTGTATATAAAGATTTATTTTTCTCACTTGTATAGCGCTAATTCCACAGCACTTTACATATATGATCATCACTCCCCATCGGGGATCATAATCTAAACTCCCTATCAGTATGTCTTTGGAGTGTAGACGAGAACCCACACAAACATGGGGAGAACATACAAACACCTTGCAGATGTTATCCATGGTGGGATTTTGAACCCAGCGCTGCAAGACTGTAGCGCTAACCACTGAGGTTCTATTGGTCATTGTTTTCCTGCCTCTGATGATAAGGAGCCTGCTGAAAATTCTTCCTGAAAGGACAGGAAGAAAGAATCTGAAAAAGCCACAGTAGCTAGTGTGAATTGCAAGGTAACTATTTTAATAAAGATGGTGATATAAGAATAAAAGGCAAAAAATTAACAATACATGTAAAGCAAAAATGCGATTCGGACCATAGGTAATTTCCTGATAGCTTCCCATTGAATTACTATTTACAGGATTTCACTAAGCACTTAATTGGCTCATTAAATCCTGGAGAGCCCCTTTAAATGCTCCAATAATAGCAATAATTGACCAGTGACCAACCATTAGACATAGACTGGTTGAATGGACCTAATTATTGCCCATCTGCAACGAGTCTCCATTACTTTAGTCCTTCCGGGTCTCTCATGAACTTTGATCCTGAGTGGGGCTGAACAGTACTAGGTGTGTTCAATTATTCTCGCTCCGCACACATCTGAAAGCAGGAAGAGCAGGTATGGAGATTTTTTTATTTTATTTATTTTTTTTTTTTTTACACATTTCCGTCATACGGTGGAGGGAATACTATGGCTACCTCCCAATGTCGCCCTATGTAATCTGACTCTTCTCCGCCGGCCACATCAGTCAGCTCCATTCAACTTTGTTTCTGCGTTTCTGCCTTTCATTATAGAGGAACGTACATTCTTTTTCTTCAGACCATTAAGCTTCGCATTGATACAGGGACCTCATTGTACCCTGCTAAGGGGGGAAAGTAAATTCTCTATCCTCCATGATTTTTTTTTTTTTTGATTGATAGTGGAGGAATTGTACAATTTTGAGAACTTAAAATTTTCACATTAGATCTGTCAGGTCAAGGATTCTGTACACCGGTGACTTGTATGGAATGCTTTCTGCATTGCCTGATAATGTGACCACACACAAAAATTGCAGTCGTATTTTATGATAATGGCTTAAAATCAATTAAATTTGCTCCCCCTACATACAAATCTTATGGTTGGCACCTGTGGTGCCCCAGCCGTATGATGCCACGGATATGGTATGGGTATAGTCACACGTGGCATGTGTGCTGCCGCAGGAACAACAAACAACATCGTACCTGCAGCCGCCCCGATGATATGGAAATGAACGACGTGTCAACGAGCAACGATTTTGCACGTTTTTGCTCTCGTTTATCGTCGCTCATTAGTATTACACGCTGCGATGTCGCTACCGGCGCTGGATGTGCGTCACTAACGACGTGACCCCGACGATATATCGGCAGCGATGTTGCAGCGTGTAAAGTACCCCTTAGCGGTTACCACATCTCATTGAGAGTTGCCCTGTATGTGGCAATCACAATCTTCTAACGTGTCAGAGTGGTATCGCTTAGGCCGGTTTCACACATCCGGCTATTCGCCGGTTTGCTGGATCCGGCGCTCTCCCGTACAGACAATACAGTACAGTGACAGCGCTGTAACTTCCGGGTCACATGCGCCGGTCACATGACAGCACGTGACCGGCGCTTGTTGCGCTGTCACTGTACTGTAGTCACTGTATGGGAGAGCGCCGGATCCGGCAAAAAGCCGGATGTGTGAAACCGGCCTTAGGCCTCAGACGTATGTGTTATTTACCTTTTTTCCATGGATACCACATATACCCACTGTGCTATTCAAATGTCAATTGTTTTGTTTTTAAGTATTGTGCATGAAAAAGGCGAGTACAAGTAAATGGGTCAGTGAAAATCGGACAGCACACGGATGACAACAGTGCACAGTGCGTGTGCTGCACGTATTTACCACAGAACAGTATAGGAGAAGCTTTGTCATTTAATTATTTTGTTATCTATCCAGTGATGACACTGATGGTAAAAACAGACATATGGATGACAGACTGATGGAAAATATTGATGATATCGCCACCCTTTTTTAACACGGACGTGTGAATGAGGCCTTATGTAGGGGCTACACAGAAACAATGGCCCTGACACAGGTCGCCCGGCCAAAGATTGCCATATAAATGTGGTCGCCTTGTAACCGGTCATGTACGGCACCCTGCAAGTTGAAAAAAAAATATATCAATTGAACTTGATTCCTACTGTTTCTGACTTGCACGACCCGGTGCCTGTGGTGGAAATGCGGCCACATTCACCCTGCATAATGTGGTCTATGGCCAGGTGACCTTTATCATGGCCAAAGTTGCTCTGTAACCTCAGCCCTATTAGGGAAATGTGTATTTGCATTGAAAGAAATGGTTGTACATGTTCTTGTTTGTCTTTCTGGATAAGTTTTACAGTATCGCTAATGAACACACAAGTTTTCCAAATGATTTAAAGGCGCTAAATACGCTATACAATATTTGTGGAGGATTAGGGAAATCTGAGAAGCTGTGCCACGTGTCTAGGGGTTGTATCTGGCAGTGTATCTCTACTGATGTGAATAAGGCTGAATCGCAATACCATGTATAACCTGTGGGCAGATGTGGTGCTGTTTTTGGAAGAAAAACCCAAGTCTAGTATAGTATCCTAGTGATGATTGTCACCATTATCAGGTGGCTATTATGTACCGCCCCGTGCTTGGCAGCCGAGCCGCTCGGATCCGAACCTTCAGCGGGTGGCTCGAGGGTCTCCAGACCCGGGGGTCTCGCGGTCACTTCGACTAAAAAGGGGGTTGTGGTTTGGGGACGTAGCTGAACGGCCGGAGCCGTGTTAAGTTTGTGACGTCACCCACGGGATGTGGTGAAGGTGGACACCACCGCTGCAGTTACGGGGCACCCGGGTGAGATGTTGCGCAGCAAGTTGTTAACCCCTCCGTGGGCAGGGATGGTGGCCCCAGGACCCGTTGGGGGTGTTTAGCGGTGCAGGGAGAATGGCGACCAGAGGGTGCTGATGTACTCACTATTAGTAAACAAACGAGTCTCTGGTAAACCAAGGAGATGATGGTCGGTGCCCGCAGCCGGCTGCAGTCTGGTCCCCCACCCAGCTGGTGGTCTGTCTTTCTCCTGCACCTGTGTAAGATGGTGGACTGCCTGTGCTTGCAACTTCAGGAGTCCACTCTCGGCTTGTGGTCGCCTAAGGAGCCCTTTGCCTGCAGACGCTGGCTCGTGGGATCTCTAAGCCGTGGCGGTGGCCTCGTTGGGCTGTTGCCTTCAGTCGGGACTTTGGGTGGGACCGGACCTCTAGTCCTGGCCTCAATCGGTTAATTAGCTAGCCCCCCAGTCGCTTCTGGACCTAGCTTCAGGGTCTGAGTACCCCCTTTGTGCTCCGGTTTCTGAGTTGGTTCCCTGGGTCGGTATCGGCGGGCTACAACCCTGTCCCGGTCCACCTCGGTTCCACCGAGCCGTCTTCCCGGCTCCTGCAGACAGAGACCGCCGTCTGCCTCCTAGCCAAAGGTACCAGGGCTCCTACCCCGGCACCTGCTCAAATTGGTTTCTCTCCTCTGCTGGAGCCGCACACAGCTCCAGCCCACACTCCTCTCCAACTTGAACTCTCCAACATTTCTCCGCTACTTTCCCTCCCCAGGCTGTCTGAGACTCCTCGGTGGGCGTCTTCCAACCGCCTGGTCCCGCCTCCTGGTGTGTCCATCAAGCCCTGAGGGGGTGACTAGGGTTTTAGTGTTTGGCTATATGTTACCTATGAGGGACAGGTGTAATGCGGGGCCCTATTTGTGACTACCTGGCCCGGCCAGGGCGTCACAATTATTTAACGCACTATAGGAGAGGAATGTGGAGTCTGGGCTGGGACGGCAGGGACACACCTGGTTTTGTCCCCGGGCAGCCTCACTTCATGTTTTGCGACTAAACTTTTTTTGTGACAGGTGTACACATACTTTACACAGGGATTTTTTTTTTTTCCCCAAGCACAATTGTATGCACTATGGTGGAGGCAGAAGGACATATTTTTGCTATTTTCACAAGTGCTATTTGTAGTTTTATTTATTTAATGATGTCGCCTTTTATTAGGAAGTATGGGTTTGGGAATGAGAATATGCATTTGGCCGGTGTATATGTGAAGCCCCACAAGTGCTGTGTCGGTGCATTACCTTAAGGGACTCCACTCGGCTGGATCCTGTCACAGGTAGGAAATCTTCTATTTGCCGTGACGCCACTCTCAGAATTGCGGTCAGTGGGGACCGCCACTGCAGGTTGAGGGTCGCCTGGGGCTGATGGTGTGTGCAGTCAGTTGGGATAGCCTCCTGAGAGTAAGGCAAGCCCCAGGGCCCGGTGTAGGTGTGTAGAACCACAAGGCGCAGAATAACTCCACACAAGCAGGATGTCTTTCAGGGGTTTTACTCACTTCAGATGGCAGGGTGAGTAACCCTGGCGTAGCTGGGATGAACCAGGCTGGAACCAGGTATCCTTCAGGCTGACTTATGATGGTGACTACCGACTCGCCTTCCTTAGCCCTTAGTGGTTTGGGGTAACCCCGACTTTTAGTCCCTATGGGGGTCACCCAGGGAAGTTGCTGAAGCCTCTCTCCCCTTCGTTTGCTTGTCGCCTGGACCAGATCACTCCAGCTGCTTGCCTCCTGTGAACTATGGGCCCTAACTGTGGCTACGTGGCTGCGGCTTTTGTGGTGTTGTGGTGTGGGCTTTGAGGGCCCCACACCGGCAGGTTTAGCAAGGAAAGGTGGATCTATCCCCGCTCCGGGATCTGCCGCCCGTTTGGGCCTGGTACTCCCTAGCAGTCTCCTTACTTCCCACGCCGTGCTCTCTCTTTAGCTGGAGATGGGTTTCGGGTAGCACTCCTAGGTGACCGTTCTCCCCCGTCGGTAGCCACTGCGCGGGCGCTGTCAGACTGCAACAGCCCCAGGGGTAGGGGTCTGCTCCTCTCGGAGCTCCCTGGACTCTGCACTGAACCGGCTCACTGCTCCTCCTCTCCTGTTCTTGCCTACGCCACCTAGCAACCAGGCTCTCTTACCACACCCCTTGAGTGGAGATGGAGGCTTTTGGCCCCCTCCACTATTCCAGTGGAGGTGAAGGCTTTTCCCCCTCCTGGGATCCCCAGGGGTCCTCCCAAAGGTACATGTGTGAGACCTGATCACTATGCGCCTGTGTAGTCACACCTCGGTCAGCCTTCTGGATTACCTGTATTGTACTGTCCCCAGCATGGGTGCAGTACTCAGTGGTGCCTGACCAGGTCAGGGGCGCCACATATATAATGGGAAAGTGTCCTGGTGTAGGCTTTGATGGCCTACGACAACGTGATTCGTTAGAGGTCTGTCCTGTGGGCATCTAAATACTGTTTATTTACAGGGGTATTCTCAAGTTGGTAAGTTATACCCTTTTGGTAAGATAAAGGAGAAATTCCAAATCACTTGCTGTCTTACTCCCAGGATCCCCACCGATCCTGCCGAACCCTGTGTGAATGGTGTAGTGGTCGATCAAGTGTCCTGCAACACCACCATTGTTCATTCAGTAGACCATTGGCGATTGCCGTGCGCTCCTCTCTGCTGATCTTGCGCACTGGAGCAGTAATGCACATCAACCATGGGCTTCTTCATCGCCATTGTTCTCGGGATCTGTGGGGGTCCTTACGGTCAAGACTTCCAGCAATCGGAAAGTCATACCCTAACCCATGGATGGAGAATAGCTTCCGAATATCCGAAATAACCCTTTAGCTGTAACAGTATTGGCTATCATATCTATCTTCACTTTTTGCAAAAAAAAAAAACCAAAAACCCCAATCGGTGGAATTGGTCTAAATTGTTTTTTTTGGGGGGGAGGGGGGATTAAACTAAATTGCCCCTTTCAGGTAAAGAGAATAACGCCAATGAAAAATTGGCCCAGAATTGATTAGACCTCCTTATTGTGGGGCGGTGTACCAACATGTTCTTCTTATGTGGTTACTTATTAAAGCTCACATACTCATTGGAGTTGTCGCCTGACGTCTCTAATGCACAGATTACCCCGGCGTCCTCCTGGAGAAAGTGAAGTCATTATTTTGATAAGAGGCCACAGTGTGAGTGATTTGTGAGTTGGGCCTTTCTCGGGGGAGTTTAGTGATCACTTGTGCTGGAAACTTTCTCATAACTCTGTAGCTGATGATTTTACTCATCGGTTTCTCTATAGGACCTAAAGATAAGGCGTAATTAAAAATGCTTGTTGCGTGTAAAAAAATAAATTTGAAAATAATAAAAATTAAAATAAAGCTGGTGGTCATTTTCTTAAAATGACTGCTGGCGGTTTTGCTGTGATTTTTGCTGTGGTTCTACTGCTGACATCTAATACCTTATACTTGATGCTAGGAAGAATGGGCATGTCGCCTTGTTTAACTGCTTTAAGCCTTGTTCACGCACTGCGTTTTTACCCGCTTTTTTTTTTTTTTTTTGCAGTTTTGCTGCAGAAATTTCTTGAGAAAATGGTTGTAACCTTTCTGCAGACATTCCCCAGCAAAACCTATGGAAAAAAAAATAGCTGAGCGCACACTGCATTTTTTTTTTTTTTTTTTTTTTTTTTTTTTTTTCCCCAAGAACATTTTTCTGCAGAATTTCTTGAGAAAAAAAATGAGCATGTCACTTCTTTTCTGCAGGTACCTGTGTTTTTTTTGCAATAGATAATGGTAAAAAAACGCAGGGACCAACCTGCGGAAAAAATGAACCAAAAACGCGGTAAAAAACGCATGCGTTTTCAGCGGATTTTTTTTTTTTTTTTTACTGCAAGTGCGCTAATCTTTCAGAAAAATCCTTTTTCTACTGTGAACAGAGCCTAAGGGGCACTTTGCACACTACGACATTGCAGGTGCGATGTCGCTGGGGTCAAATCGAAAGTGACGCACATCCGGCGTCGCTCTCGACATCGTAGTGTGCAAAGCATTTTTTATACGATTAACGAGCGCAAAAGCGTCGTAATCGTATGATCGGTGTAGCGTTGGTCATTTCCATGAATTGGGAAAGACCGATGTTACGATGTTGTTCCTCGTTCCTGCAGCAGCACACATCGCTGTGTGTGAAGCCGCAGGAGCGAGGAACATCTCCTACCTGCGTCCCGGCCAGCTATGCGGAAGGGAGGAGGTGGGCGGGATGTTTACGCCCTGCTCATCTCCACCCCTCCGCTTCTATTGGCCGCCTGCCGTGTGACGTCACTATGACGCCGCACGACCCGCCCCCTTAAAAAGGAGGCAGTTCGCCGGCCTGAGCAACGTCGCACGGCAGGTGAGTGCATGTGAAGCAATGTTCGCTACACCAGCTATCACCATGATTTCACAGCAGCGACGGGGGCGGGGACTATCGCGCTCTGCATCGCAGCATCGGCTTGCGTTGTTGTAGTGTGCAAAGTGCCCCTTAGGGTTTTCCAACCCAGAAGCCATAAAACAGGTGACATAAGAGGGAACTTGTACACAGCAATCGTTTTTACATTGCTGTGCACAGAACTCATTTTATGCCCCTGAAAAAGGTGCTGTGTGCATCATCCTAAGGCCTCTTTCACACGTCCGTGAAAATCACTCACGTTTTTCACGGACGAGTCACAGGTGCGTATTGCCCTCCATGTGCCGTATTTATGGCACACGTGTGTTCTCCGTGTGCTATCCGTGATAACACACGGAGAATGGGAACTTTCTGCTCACCTGTCCCTGGCGTTGCTGTCCGTGGTGCTGATCTTCGGTCTCCGGCCCTGCCCACTACACCCTGCTGCAGTTTCCGGTCCGCAGTGGAGTGAATATGCAATGAGCATAATGAACGGGGGTTGGAAGCGAGTGACAGTAGCGGCAGACACAGCAGTGCTGGAGAAGATGAGTATAGAAATTCCTTTAAATTCACAGACACGTGTGTTGTCTCTGGTGCGTTCCACACGGACACACGGTCCATGGCAAAACACGCACGTGAGTGCAGACCCATTGATTTTAATGGGTCTACCTGTGCCCGTGTCTCAGGCACTTGAGGAAACGGATCAAGCACGTACCGGAGACACGGACGTGTGAAGGAGGCCTTAGGCTGGGTTCACAGCTTTTTAAGAAGGTTTTTGAAGCAGATCTCTGAAATGTTTCCTAAAAACAAAACAAAAAAACAAACAAAAACCCACTTCAAATATTCTTTGTGTACTCTCCCCTTAAGCTGGGTTCACACACAACGACAACGACGTCGCTGTTACGTCACCATTTCCTGTGACGTAACAGCGACCTTACATGATCGCTAGTTAGCTGTCAAACATGTAATTTTAAGCAGCGACGGAGCAGAACCTCGGCGGTCGTTGGGACGTGTCACACGCGTCGCTGTGCGACGACTCAGACCTTGATAGAGGCGTGGTGTTTACCCCTAGACATGTTTTGCGTTGCCTCTTTTCACGCCCCTCTGTTCCGATTGGTGATCACTACAGCGGCGCCTGATTGGGTGACCGTGCCAAACAAAGGAAGACACAAAAAAGAACGACACACTAGCGACCCCAGACAGAGACTCTACTACGTGGAACAAAGAATGGAACTTAAAGAATGAAATCACTGTAACGCTTTCGGCAAGTTACCCAATCGGAACGCTGTTATGACCACCAAACGGAGTCGTGGGGGCGTTGTAAAATACACCGCAAAAACACGCCCTTGTCCTACGTCACTGCCTTCAAAGTCGTCGCTGCTGCGGTGTCAAACACAAGGATGCATGTGGCGCAGCGGGATAGCAGCAATCACAAAAAGACCTGGAATATTCAAGAGCGAGCAGCGATCTCGCAGCAGGGGTCTGATCGTTGTTATGTGTCACACACAGCGACGTCGCTGTTGAGGTCGTTGCTACGTCACAGAAAATGGCGACTTAGCAGCAATGTCGTTGTCGCTGTGTGTGACATCCCCTTTAGTCAGGCTACCTGTTTACTCCAAACTGTAAAACAATGTTAAAATGCTACGAAAATACTTGTGAACTAAAGAAACCTGGAAGTGGGGGGGGGGGGGGTATTGCTTCTAGAATTGGATTCCTCTAGAAAAACTAGTGTTGTGTGTGGGGTTTTTTTTTTTCTCCTCCTTTTTACCATCTCAGTATGATCATGTGGATTTTTAAATGAATCAGTAGTATATGAAGGGCCCGCTCATATCGCAGATTTGTTGTATGAATTTCTGTAGCTGCTTCATTTATCTGAATGGGTCTTTCAGAAATCTATGTACTTACTGCACAACCCCCCCTTTACAAGTATGGAGCATTCAGGAGCAGAAATGTTTGCAACCAATCTATTAGTACATCAGTATGTCGTGGCTGTACTCCGGCACAAAAAACGACTTTTTTTGGAGCCATTAACAACTTCCAATTTTTATTTGCTTCCGCCATCATTGGATTACGTGCTGCCATGTTCATGAAGCCCAATGACATATTTAGCGCTCCATGTTTGCACACAGAGGTAAAGGTGTCCTCTAGTACTCCCACCTCGGCACTCCCATCTTTTGTGAAACTACAACTGCCCAACATTCTTATTCCGCTACGGACTCCATATCCCTCGTAGACGCTCCCAGCATGACACCTGACTCTGATTTCATGCTCTTTGGAATTTAAATATATCCCCGAGCGGCCACATCTGGGGGCTTTTGGGTGATATCATCCTGTTACAGCTGGCCTGGGGTCTGTGTACTGTTCTGTGTACTAATGTGTATGTCTTCATGTATTACTGCAAGGAAGTGGACTAGGAGCTGTCATGTTCCTTTCCTTGAAGGCACCAATTGCGTTACTGTATTGTAATGTAAACTGTCATGCACCTTTTGTAGATATTATAATGTATACGTGTATATGGCATGGCACTTGTATATGTGGTTATGAAAGAAGTAAAGTGTTGGGATTAGCCCCCTATGGGAGGCGTTACCTGATGGAGTAAGAAACGTTTAGTTCTAGAAAAGTTAGTGAAGTCCTAATGTGCGATAGATATTGACGGATAGTTTGTAGATCGTGAAGGTCGCATGCAGTGGATGACTTTTGTGGTAGCAAGAGAAGAAAGGAGACCGGAGTTGAGATTGTGTGATCTTTGGGTATTGACCGACGACATGGAACGCTAGAGAGCGCTGAGGCTGGAGACTGGCCTTCTTATGGGGTGATTGGGACTTTAGTGACTAGTCCCCAAGCTGAAAAGGTAATGGGTCGGAAAGACGTGAGCAGAGTTGAATTTCCTGGGCAGCAAGTGTCTGAGAACACAAGACCTTAGTGGCTATCCTCTACCCCCTCTTCTACGACAAGAAGAGATGTGGATATGGAAATATCTGGGAGCATAAGGCTTGACTTTAGTGACAGAACTCCTGACCCTCTTCTCTACGAGGAGACTGGACGTGGAGTGGCTGGAAGGGAAGGTGACCATCACGAGTTGGACTGTATTTTTAAACTGGGACTCACAGGACCAGTAAGATTAGAAACAACGAAGTGGAAACTGAGACTGTTTCTTAGGCTGGAGTCACACCACATGCTGTGAGTCTCGCATCACTCGCACCCATACAAGTCTTGGGGTGCGTGGTAAACATAGTTTGACATCTGAGTGCAGTGCAATATGCACAGACAGGTAGTGGAGAAGATGGAGAAATTAATCTCCCCTTCTCACCTGTGATCCGATCACAGTAGATGACATTTGGTTCACGCTCGCAGCAGAGCCAGAGCTGATTGGCATATCGTCTCTGATGAGAGGATATACGCCAATGCCAGTGTGACCCCGGCCTTAATATGCCATGTACAATTGAAATATACTGAAAAATATGTGCCCACTATCTGTGTATGTGAAATTGTTTTGTAAAGTAGCGTTGCTTCACTCCCAGGTCTCTCTCTTTTGCTCCACAGAGAAACCGTAACCCTAACTATATAAGGGTGCATGGTTTATTAAAAAAAAAAAGAAAACCCTGACGTTGCAATGGGGTTATGCAGGGGATACTTTTGTTTTCATTGTATTAGGAAGTGCTGCGAATTTAGAAAAACCAGATAAATAATATTATCATTAGATTACACACTATATCCAGCATTTAGCATTTCGTGTGGTACAAGACAGGTTTGTCGGAGTTGGAGAAGCTATGGGCTCTTCCCCGGTATAAGGCGGCCTGTGTTCTCAGCCTCCCGGCCTCTAGTGAATGGCGTTTTAGTTTGGGATGTGAAGTGAATGGCCTCGGCCTGGCAGCCAGCCACGCTCGCTATGAAGATTACTTTTCAGTTCTTAAAAACCACAGCTCCCCCCAGACAACAGTCCATAGAGCGTCCTCGTGTCTGGAGAATGACTACCTGGGTTGTGCCATGAGGCCTGCAGGCGACATGGACTCCAGCATCTAGAGTTCGCTTTTTTGCACGTAGCACATTCTGATTTTTCTTTATGGAAGTCGTGGTAGTACATTTTTACAGTGATTTTTTTTTTTTTTAAGCTTTCACAGCAAATTTGCTGGACATATTGGACAGCTGCGTCGCAATTATATGGGTTAATTTTAACATAATCTCTGACCCGGCCTCATATTTGAAATATTTTTCTTTTTAATAGACCAGTAAATTACTAGGTATTTCCACACCTAAAGAAAATATGCTGCATGTTGCAGTTTGTGTAGCCTGTGGCATTGTGGACTCTGTATAGTGAGTGGTGGTACTCCTGCAACATCAGGTATTTCTGCATACAATGCTCCCACAGCCCACCAGGTACCGTGCAACATTTATAATACGCCTATATGCTAATGGCCACAGGGGTTTTAAGTCTCTTTAAAGTACCACTCCCAGCGTTGTGTCAATATAAGTCCCCTATCCTATACTCTCCCTCCACTGTCTTCATCTTCTATTACCTTCGCTCTGGTTGGCCTCCTGTGATTCTTGACCTGCCGTCAGCTCCAGTGTTTCATGGAGCGTGCAGGAGGTCACAACTAAAGATGGGTCTACGAGAGCCTTGTTTTGGCTCTCATAGACTTGCATTACGAGCTTGTGACGTAACGTCTGACTTCTGACCAATCAGAAGTTAGTCACAAGTTGGTGCCACGGGACCGTAGCGAAGTATGAAAATGCCAGAAGGCGAGTATAAGAATGAGGGCAGGGGGCTTAGATTTAAAATGTCACTCTGGAGCTGGGAAAAAGCAAATCTGTGGAGTGGAGCTTTAAGCTTCAAGACCTTAGATGCAATGGCTATTTCTGCCCTTATAAATATGTCCTCTTTAAAGGGAACCTGTCACAAAATGTTTATAATACTTGCCTAACGGTCGGTGCGGAGCAGACTGGTTGGTTGGGTGTCTCCGTTCTCTGGGTCCGGCGCCTCCTCTTTTGGCCATCTTTGTTCGCCTTCTGAAGACTGGGTGCATGATGCGTTCTACATCTACACTAGCCGACAGTGAGGTCCTGCACGGCAGATGAAAGTGCAGAGTGGAAAATATCAACATTTTTTAAATGTATTATTTTACATTTTGATATTTAAACAGAACATGAATACTTTACATTTTTTTCAGTTATTGGAAATTATTTTTTCTTTTCTATGGCACCTTCCCTTTTTAATATGGGCATGCAGGTTATAGAATGCTGAAAAAGTCCTACCTTTATGTGTCCTATCAAATGCTTTGTTGTTCAAATATAATCTTTTATCACTTTATGCAAATGAGCTCTTCCAGGCTATGGGGTGGAGCCTGGAAGATAACTCCGCCCCCAGAGATTATTATAAATAGAGACGTTACCAGTGTGAGACAAGTAACAAAGAACAGGAGAATTGAAGCTTGTCTTCTTGCTGCAGCTCTCACAGCTCTGCTGTATAGCAACAATATTGCAGGACTATCTACCTGTGAGATAGAGGCTGAAGCTGAGAGGACCCTGCAGATGTCAGTTATAATCACACAGTGAGGTCAGGAGAGCAGAGGAGATCACATCACACTGGTCAATCCCACTTCTATTTAGAATAATCTCTGGAGCCAGTAAACAGGAGCAGAATTGTGAAGAATCAACACTTTATTTTACAAAATTGTATAATTTTTTTTTTTTCTTCTGGAAGTAATAATAACCTTTTATTGCTTGCAACTGGAATAGCCTTGTAAACTGGGCAAAAACATCAGAAAACTATCAATGAATCATTCTACCTCGCAGACTGATGTATACTGTCCCTTTTTTTTGTATGATGATGTAGCACCCCTAGTGGTGATGGAGTGCATTACTAATCTGTGACCTGACGGGAAGCCGTAGATGTGGAATGTAAAATGCTTCTCGGCAACTTCTGCAGTCATTTGCCAAACCAGTCAGACAAGTGAAATCAGTGATCACATAATAGCTCCATGTAAATGAACGGAGCTCATAAATCACCTGCAAAACCTGTATTGTGCTCACTGGGTGCAGGCAAACGTCCTGGAATGATGATATTGCTGCCAGTGTCCGCTCGCTGTGTGCATGGGGCATATTCTAAACAATTGTGGGTTTCGCCGCTCTGCTCGCTAATATTGGTCCTCAGCCTATTTACAAAGTGGAATTGCTATTTATACCGAGGAGCTATAGCTGCAGGATGGTGACGTGATGTGAGCTTAATTACAGGCTGTCAGTGAGCGACAACGTGAATGTGGAGACGCCCGTGTATGATCCTATGTAAAGGGCGGCTGTTATCAGAAAATAACCTACTGTTTAACACTAGAACTACTGAGGTAGTCATTTTGACTACTTTGCACCATGTATTTCTATATAGGTGTCACGAGTCCAGTAGTTCTAGTGTTAAATCAGGCTTTTCTTTCACATGTATTTTTTGCAATTTTTGTGTTTTTATACATCTTTATGTATTTTATATCAATTTTCACAATAGCCACTAAAGGGGGCTTTACACGCTGCGACATTGCTAATGCGGAGTCGTTGGGGTCACGGAATTGGTGACGCACATCCGGCCGCATTAGCGATGCCGTTGCGTGTGACACCGATAAGCGATTTTGCATCGTTGCAAAAAACGTGCAAAATCGCTAATCGGCGACATGGGGGTCCATTCTTAAAAATCGTTACTGCAGCAGTAACGAAGTTGTTCCTCGTTCCTGCGGCCGCACACATCGCTCCATGTGACACCGCAGGAACGAGGAAGCTCCCCTTACCTGCCTCCCAGCTGCTATGCAGAAGGAAGGAGGTGGGCGGGATGTTACGTCCCGCTCATCTCCGCCCCTCCGCTGCTATTGGGCGGCAGTTCAGTGACGCTTCAGTGATGTCGCTGTGACGCCACACGGACCGCCCCTTTAGAAAGGAGGCGGTTCGCCGGTCACAGCGACGTCGCCGGACAGGTAAGTATGTGTGACGGCTCTGGGCGATGTTGTGCGGCACGGGCAGCGATATGCCCGTGTCACGCAACAGATGGGGGCGGGTACCCACACTAGCGATATCGGGACCAATATCGCAGTGTGTAAAGTAGCCTTAAGGCTTTTTTTTTTTTTTTTCTTAGCCTTCTTCTTTGAGGAGACAACACATGTACATAGGTTTATCACTGATGTGTCTTGTAATCATCTATAAGGGCACGCTCACACGAGAAAATCTAGCATTGCACTCGGACCCATGTTAGTCAATGAGGGAGAGCAGGTGGTCAGCTTTTCTCGTATACAGATTCTGGATGCGAGAAAAGCAACAACATGCTGCGATTTTCTGCGAGAGCCGTATCCCTCGCACCCATTCAAGTGATTGGGTGCGAGACAAACATCGGACTGCATGCTGATGTTATCCCAGTGCAACATATGCACAGGCTGACAATGGAGGAGATGGGGGGATTAACCCCTCCCTCTCCTCCGCAGCGCCCGCACTCAGCCTCAGTCGCATGACACTCGGCTCACGCTCGCAGCAAAGCCTGAGTGTCGCGGGCGGAGGAGGGGATGCTGCGCTCTCCCACTGCTCGGGTCCGGCTGCTGCTGCAGCTGCTCAGTGGTGGCTCGAGCGGTGGGCCGGATCCCGGGGACTCGAGCAGCGCTCCGCGCCCGTGAGTGAAAAGGGGAATTTGATTGTGGGGGTTTTGATTATTGTCAGTGACGCCACCCACGGTTGTGGTGATATTGGGGACACTACCGCTGCTCTGGACGGGGATCCCGGGAAAGGTGACAGGGAGCAGCTTTGTTGTTAGTTCTCCCCTCTGTGGGTAGGGGGTTGGTTGTCCCGGGGCCCGGTGATGGTGTAGGGATGGTTAGCAGGCGGGTTACGGGGCCTGGCGATGTGCGGGGACAGCGCTGTGCCGCACGGCACGGTGGTACTCCCTCAGCCCAATGATGAAGACACAGTTCTCAGTAAAACACACGGCTGGATGTACAGGTCCCACAGACGGCTGCGGTGTTGTTTTCTCCCGGCAGGTTGATGGTGACTGCCTTTCCCTGCACCTATGTACGGTAAACGGTTCCAATGGGTTCCCACCGGTAACCCACTCCCCGGCTTGGATGTGGGCCAGAGGAGCCCCTTTTGCCCGCAGGCTCTGGCCCTGGGAAACGGTTGCCTTGGCGGTGGCGGTGTCTCCCATCCTTGGTTGGACGGTTGCCTTCTATCGGGACTTGGCTGTTGGGAAACCCAGGAGGTTCCCTTCACTAACGAATTTGGCAAATTCACGGCGACTCCTAGCCTTGCCGGGGTCCGTAAGCCCCTGCCAGATGGTGCTGGCTTCTCCTTGTGTACCGGTCCGGTACCGCCGGGCCACCGCCCGTCCACGGTCCTTACGGTAAACTCTGGTAGGCCACTCCTGCAGACTCACCACCGTCTGCCAACCTTGCTGGACGTACCCGGGCTCCAACCCGGGCACCTGCAGTGGCTCAGCACGCTTTTACTCTCTGCACTTAACTCTGCTCCGCACTCCAGCTGTGTCTGAGCTAAACTGACTACAGTTTCCCGCCTCCAGGACTGTGAACTCCTCGGTGGGCGGGACCAACCGCCTGGCCCATGCCCTGGTGTGGACATCAGCCCCTGGAGGAAGGCAACAAGGGTTTTGTGTCTGACTTTGGTGTGCCTGACCGGGAGTATGGGGTGTGTTGTGTTGTTCTCTTTTGGCCCCTGGCTTGTCCAGGGCGCCACATGAGCTCTCCCATCTGATGCCATACGCTAATGTGAGTCCAGCCTAAGGCTATGTGCCCACAAGAGATTAAACTTGCGGATTTATCTGCGGAAAATCCGCAGATTTTCTGGATTTTCCAGATAAATCCGCAGGTTTCAGCATGTACAGACACTCCCCATGTTATCATATGGGACATGTGGAGTGCTGTGTCCATGCTGCGGATACGTGCAGCTGCAGAATATGCTGCGGATCTCCCGCAGCCGCACGTAATTGCATGTCAATTCTTTCTGCGGAAATACCTGCGGAATTCCCGACCCTCCACTATAGAGATAGAGGCTGGGACTTCCGCAGGAATGTCCGCAGGTTTTCCGCAGCTATTTCGCTGTACTACCGCAGCTAAAAATAACTGCAGATTCCAGCGAGCAGCTGCGGGAAACCTGTGGTCGTACCTGCGGATATATCACATAGCCTTATTATGATCACAGTGGGGGGACGGGGTCCGCTTAAACCTTACATTGGGGGATCCCTCATTAATATTTAATCTTTTCATTCCAGCCTCTGGTGATAAGACACTTTCTGAAAACACTTCTTGAAAAAACGTCTAAAAATGCACTAGTGGCCGATGTGAAAATTGCAAGATTACCTATTTTGTTTAGTTTTCTAAGTGCATAACAGAAAAACCTGATTTATGCAATAGGTAACTTTCTTATGTAGGTTCCCATCAAAGAAGACCCATAAGCAGGGGCGGACATATCATTGGTGTAATCTGTGTTCTTGCACAGGGGCCGAGGTGGTCAGGGGGCCTATTTCTACCTCCAAAGCAGGTGGAATTGTGCATTTTGATGAGTTTTGGGGCTGCAAAGGGCCCATATATTGTTCTTACACATGGGCTCTTTTCTGTCTGTGTCCACCAGTGCCCATCACCATCATTATTCCTGTTGCTCCACTGAGTATTTTTTTATTTTGTTGAATCCACCATACAGTTCCAGGCACTTTTTTTAGGGTGACTTTTTTTTATTTTTTATTTTGTTTTTTTTTTTTCCAAGAGGGCAGTACTTTCAGGTCATTATTGCAGAACAGCCTACAGACATGACCGCCTTGTTTAAAAAAAAAACAAAAAAAAAAACAACCCCCCCCCCCCAAATAAAACAACAAACAAAACACTTTAAAAAATCAGCAATAAATATAAAGACCATATGACAGATTAAAATAAATACAAAACATAAAACTCGGGAGCAGTGGGCATAAAATGGGCTCCAAAACTGGACTCTTTTGATCTGGTGACAGGTCTTTTTTAAGCAATTTTTCAGGGACAAGTGGTTTTCCTCATTGATCCCCACAGCTTCCGTTCTGCGTCTTACTGGGTCTGTGCTTCTTAGTCCCATACAGGACGCTCCGAGAATGGCCGCTCTTTGACTAAAGTGGCTCACTGCTGCAACCGCTGCATTTTCTGTCAGTTCCAATGTGTTCTGGGCAAATACTAGGAAGGGCCTAATATTGAGGATGTCGAGAGCCTCAGAACGGCAGGGCAGGGGATCGCCAAGGGAGGGTATCATTAGCTTATTAAAGGGAGATAAATTTATATAGATTTTCCTTGAAGCTCCTTTTTAGTATTCATTTTTAGTTAAAGCTTATGGTAGTTTTCTTCATTTATGTGGTCATATAGTAACGGTATATTTTTATTTTATAGGAATATTCGCATACCTCAACTACCATGTGCCTCGCACCAGGCGGGAGATCCTGGAGAGACTCATCAAAGGTCTTCAAAGACTGGAGTACAGAGGATATGACTCTGCAGGTAGGTGGCATGGGCTGCATGCTAAATTGTGTGCTCGGCCCCTTTATGGTTATTATAATGGGTTCATCTGCCGCAGCGAACGCTATATTATAAGATATGTGGAGTAATTGTAAAGGCAAGGCAGTCACTTGTGCTGTGTGTGACCGTCCTAACTTATCGAGTCCCTTATACTGTGCCCGGTAAGGGCGGGCACCATGCCACATGAATGGTTATGACTCCATTCTATTTATGGGGATCATCCCTTCCATATTTAATGCTGTCTGCTTGTATTCATGTATCGTGATCCATTGAAAATGGCTGTTTCTTCATACTGATCATGGTTCCTGCAGCAGCTGCTGATATAAATACTGATTTGTCTTTATATCTCATGTGTTAAAAAAAATATTTCCTTCCTCTTTCTTTTCCTTCCTTTCTTTTCTTTTCCTTCCGCTTTCTTTTCTTTTCCTTTCTCTTCTCTTTCTTTTCCTTTCTCTTCTCTTTCTTTTCCTTTCTCTTCTCTTTCTTTTCCTTTCTCTTCTCTTTCTTTTCCTTCCTCTCTTTTCCTTCCTCTTTCTTTTCCTTCCTCTTTCTTTTCCTTCCTCTTTCTTTTCTTTTTCTTCCTCTTTCTTTTCTTTTCCTTCCTCTTTCTTTTCTTTTCCTTCCTCTTTCTTTTCTTTTCCTTTCTCTTCCCTTCTAAAAACTAGGCTCTTCCCATCACATAACGGAGTGCAAACCTACCTGCTGGATCATAAGGGCCGGCTATATTCAATGATCTTAGTTTAGCGTCATGGCAGCATTTATACAATCTCCTCTGAGATTGTGCCACATACTATATATTCTGCAATTTCAATACCCCTCATACTTTACACTGCATTTTTTTCATTCAGATTCCACACTGTGCACCATTGCAAGCTCCTTAGTAAGTCTGCACATGGAGATCTAATTTCCACTACTGCATGAATAGAATGGACTGACCCCATTATTCTTTACATAATACAGTGTTGTGACTGGAGCTATGGAGTAATTTTTAGCTTGTTTCTTCCATGCAGGATGAGATCTTAATACATAGTTTTGTCTGTTGTAGGTGTCGGAATTGATGGCGGTAATGAAAAGAACTGGGAGAACAATGCTAACCAGATCCAGCTCATAAAGAAGAAGGGGAAAGTGAAGGCTTTGGATGAAGAGATTGACAGTATGTCACATGCTGTGTGGGTGCTGGCCGGAGGGCCGAGGTCCTGTAACCCTGGTCCTGTAACCCTGGTCATGTGGCCATCTACAGACAAAGACAAATAAGTTAGAGGGGGGGGCAAAGATCCCTACTAACCTCCTGCAAAAATAAAATAAAATCTGCACTGCTCTGAATCCAGTCTTAATTGGAGATGTGGTTCGGGGTGGTGACACTCCTCTGCCACATACTTTATCTGTTTAAAGTGGTTGTCAGGCGTTACTCAATTCCTCATCGGGAAGTGATCGGTTCTGATGATGTCTCTTCTCAATACAGAGAACAGGACAGTTGCATAATACCTGTCAATTATGCAATCCTCATTGCAGGCACCGTGTTTCCCCAAAAATAACACCCTGTTTTGTATTTTTTTTTTTTTTGCCCCTATAAATGCACTACGGATTATTTTCATGGTAGGTCTTACTTTTGGGGAAACACAACTAAGTTTACCCCTCAAAAAAAGGCAGATTCCCCCAGGAGAATTGTACTTACCAGACCCCAGACCTCTGCGTCACTGTCAGGTCCCCCTGCATTCCACTGGGGGCGTTCCCCCTGCTGGCCAGAAGCAGTATCGCTCTCGCAGAGTAGAGTGAGTGGAGTGGAGTGTGTGGTATGGCGATGAGCCAGACATGAGACGCAGATCTCTGTGGTAGAGCCCATCCACCGTCGGCACTTGCCAGCTGTAGTTGTTTGTTATTTGGTGAGTACGATTCTTCTTCTTTTTTTTTTTTTTTTTTTTTTTGGGGGGGATTTTAAGCATACTCCAAAAAGGCCAAAAATTGAAAAATTGCTGTTGGGGCTAATTTTCGGGGTAGATATAGTTTTCAAGAAAACACGGTAGGTGCAAATTTGACATCAGCGCTGCTCGGCTCCTGATGTGGGAGTGCATGGAGCTGGACAACTCTCTCAAGGATTCCAGAGTTCAGAGCAGCCTTAAGATTTCTTATGAGTTGCTAATTTTTTATTTTTCATTCCCCATGAGTCCATAAATCTCTAGTGGGAGGGTAGCTGCCCCATGGAAATTAAAAAAGGGTAGGATCCCTGCAGTTGGTAGAGGGTTACAGATCCCGCTCCTCTGAGTTTTTTTTTTTTTTTTTTCTGCAGACGTGGAGCCTTTATGGACGTACGGTTCCAGGGTTTCTGTGGAGTCTTTTATTGACGTGAAACTTAACACGTTGTCAGCTTTTTGCTGGGCCTAAGGCTTGTGCCAGATACTTGTATTCCAACAAAAACAGGAGAAAAAAGTAATTTATTCACATTACATTCCCCCTTCAGCTCTCCGATTACTTCAGCCCCCCGCTAAGGGTTAGGATCTGCAGAGGATTTCACAATGGAATCGGGTTTAAATCCAACTCTGGAGAATCAAATCGATCCAGAGCCTCTATGTAAACAGAAGCCATGGTGCATAAGTGAACCGAGCCTAATAATCAGCTGGTATAAGGCACCACAACATGGCTCATTTCCTAAATCTGCAAATGAATGCTCCTGATTGGAACTAATTACCAACCTTAGATGTGGCTATTGTAGATGGACGGCTTTTCCTTCCTCACATTCTCCCTAAAAACATAGCAAATCAAGAATACCCCCCAGAGCGGGCAGCGAAATTCCTCCAAAATAGAAAATGTTAACACATGCCGGATTCCCCGCGCTGTAACGCTAACCTGTACCGTGCCCTCCTTTCTTGTCTTTTGTTCTCCTCTACCCCCCTGACTCGGGGGAGATGAGAACGGTAATAGATCATTTTGGTTTGTTAAATGAAAACCATTCACAGTTCTCCACGTCAAAGACCTCAGCGGAGAAAATAAGTATAAGAGAACCAACCAGGGAATTGCCTAAAAAGCAATCCCATATGTGAATGAAAAGTTTTGATCTAATCCCCATAGTAATAAAACCGCCAACCTACATTAGGATGATCCAATTACTAATTATTATAGAATTTTTTTTTTTTTTTTTCTGGCAAAAAATATAGATGGATTATACATTTCTTTGTGTGGGTATAGGCTGTGCTGCAGCTGTATAGTCTGCCCATTTTTGCGAATAATTATATAATATATATAAAAATGATATTTTTTTTTTTGTTTTCTTTACTTATTTCTCTCTCCACAGAGCAAGAAGATCTTGATCTGGATGTCAAATTTGAGGTTCACTTGGGAATTGCACACACCCGTTGGGCGACCCATGGAGAGCCCAGCCCTACAAACAGTCACCCACAGCGCTCTGATAAAAGCAATGGTATGTTGTGTACTCTGTAGGGGGGTAACTATAATGGATGCAATTGCATCCAGGCCTTGAAGGCTAGGGGGATCCAAAAGGTCCTTATGGCCTGTGAGGTAAATCCGGAGATATGACGATAAATCATGACATTCAAGTCATGTCAGGAAGCCCTCTCCTGGTGTCACCCCCCCCCCCTTCCCTTCACACAACTGGTTTAGCAACAAATCCATGGCCATGTCCTGTGATATGGAAATGAGGTGGCTTAGGGACAATGGACACAGGATGACTCCCTGCCGTCACCCTGTAGTGGGGGCTGCTAGCTAGTTAGCAAGGCTATGGAAATAGCCAGACAGAACGACTCCAGTAAAAAATGGTTCATATCTCGCAAGCCATATTTCCGATAAATATGGCAACCATAAAAATGGTGTCTCCGCATGTGGACGATGCCGGCACACCCTTTTTATGGGAGCAGGACATTGGGAAATGCCCCAGGCGTGATATCAGCCAATGGGGAACTGGCAGACAGGTCATGAGTCCCCTCGTTCTGTAGCTAAATTCATAACTGTCACAATGAGAGCATTGGCGTCCGCCTACGACGCTCCCAGGCAAAGTTATGGCCAATATCCCCTTGGCTGGATAATTCTGATCCATGCAGGGGGAGTGGCAGTGCTTCCCTGTGAGGTCACTAAGGTAGGAGGGGACCTGGATCTGCCCAGGTTGATAACCCTACTTCGGCCATTTTCCAGCGTTCTTCTGCTCGGGGGCCTGGTTGGGAAAGACCTGTGAGGAAGAATCCTAGAAACCTGGTCTACAGCGCCCCCCTGTGGCCAGACACACAAGGTAACTGATGTAATTGTATACCTGTTTGTAACCCATGCTTTATCTGTAACTGTACTCTGACCTATGTATATTCTGTAGATTCCCTATTGTATATATTGTAGTTCTAGTGTGCTTTAGGCGATTAAATTATATAATTAATCTTGGGCTGTTCTGTTATCTCGATCTTGAATCCCACGTCTGTGTGTTCGGCTAATAGTTACCGTGAAGCGGTTGGTGGCAGCGAGTTTGTGCCAAGGATTATTGTGGGGAGGCCAGTGAGATTCGGGGAGATTTTATATATTCCGCCCGCGGAGGTCGGGGGAATATATACCCTTCTCTCGCCGGGGGCCCTTCAATAATCGGCATAAGTAGTATAGCGGCCTCCTTGCTTATTGTCGGGCAATTCCATAATTGGCCTGACTATAAGAGGGGCGCTAGAGAGCGCGTCACGTGCTCTGTCTGTCGGTCGGGAGGTATAAAGTAGGGGTGACCCCCACTTGTTACCCCCCGATTGTGACGTACTGGTAGCCAGCGCGGGGGATTTCTGAGTGACCCCCCCGGTGGTTTGTGACATATTGGTGGCAAGCGGTGGGATCGAGATAATAGTGTGTGTGAGTGTGAGACCCATACTCCCAGACACTAAAGACTGCCTGCAGCAGCTGTGGCTGCTGGGGTCTTCAGACTAGCTCAACACTAGAGTGTCAGAGTGCAGATACTGTAAGGTGTGTGGAGGCATCAGGTGTCAGTTCTGTGTCAGTGACCAAAAGTCTGCAAGAATGGCTGATGGCACCAGGAGCAGAGCTATGCAACTGGCCAATGCTAAAGCAGGAGCCGAAGAGAGGGAGGACGGTGCTGTGGACAGCAATGAGGAGGTTGCCCACGAGTCCTCCAGGAGCTCGACGCCAGAAAACAGCTCTGCAGAGGACATTGCACAACCGGGCACTGCTGGACAAGATGAGGAGCAGCTCGCCCAAGGGTCCTCAACGAGCCAGATGCCAGCCCTCCGCTCTGCAATGGACAGTGAATCACCAGGCTCCGCAGCGGGCCGCAGATCACCACGTGCCATTCCACCGAGCCTGGGAGGCTCGGATAGCCTTCTTCAAATGGCTATGGCCCTACGCCAGGCTGGAGACCGGGAGGGCTACAAGGAACTCATGGCCGAGCGTGAGCGGCAAGCAGCGCGTGAAGAGCGCCAGGCAGAGCGTAACTACCAGCTGCAGCTAGCTCAGCTCCGGCCCTCATCAGCCACCCGTGACCTTCCAGACACCAAACTTCCAAAGGTCCGTGTTGAGGACTTCCCAGTGCTGGAGAAGGATGGAGACTTGGACTCTTTCTTGACTGCTTTTGAACGGACTTGCTTGCAGCATCATCTGAACAAGGACCAGTGGGCCAAATACCTGACCCCCCGTTTAAGGGGTAAGGCCCTGGATATCCTTGGGGACTTGCCTGCTGAGGCGGATCAGGGCTACGACACCATCAAGCGGGCCCTGATCCAACAGTACAACCTCACCCCGGAGTCCTACCGCAAGAAGTTCCGGACGCTGCAGAAGGGACCAAAGGACTCCTGGGCTGACCACCGGCGGGCACTTGCCCGAGCTGCCGACCACTGGACCCAAGGCCTGCAGCTTTCCACCGGACCGGAGATCCTGGACTTGTTCATCACGGAGCAACTCTTGTGGAACTGCCCTGAGGATCTCCGCCAGTTCATCCGAGACCAGAAGCCAAAGGGATCCACGGCTACAGCTGCCCTGGCAGATGACTACACCAACAATCGGGCTCCTGAAGCCAGGAGAGCAGCCACCAGCAGCACCTGGAGAGGGGGTAAGATGAACTCTGCGACTGCCCCACCTGCCCCTAGACTGCAGGGGGTGTCCCCCTCAACTCCCCTCTCCAGGCCCGTGGCAGAACCAAGACGGTGCCACCAGTGCAACCTACCTGGACACTTCAAGGCCATGTGCCCTCAGCGTCCCAAGGCCCCGGCTCCGTCCCCGTCCCAAGGGCCGCCCAAGGTGTATTGTGTGGGTGGGGGTGGTGGTAGGTCCCTGGACAGCTTCCAACCTGTCACCGTCGGCCAGTCTGTGACCATAGGACTGCGAGACAGCGCCTCGGAGGTGACTCTGGTGCGGCCTGAGATGGTGTCCCCCCAAGACTTGATCCCTGGAAAAACCCTCGCTGTCTCCGGGATTGGAGGCATTGACCCGGCGCTGCCTGTTGCTGACATTTATGTGGACTGGGGCGCAGGGCGAGGGGTGAGGGAGGTGGGGGTAACTGATCGGATCCCTGCAAACGTGCTACTTGGGACAGATTTGGGGCAAATAACCTCCCAGTTTGGCCCCGCCCCAAAGGCTGAACCTTCAGCCAGTGCTGACATGACTCCTGACAATGTTAATGTGTTATCTATGAATGATGTAAGGGAGGAGGGAGTGAACTCTGATATTTCTGCTTGCACAGACACCATAGACACACACACAGCTGCAGCTGTGACAGGGGAGGGGGTCAGAGAAAGGTGTGACAATGCCTCTACAAGTAATCAGCCTGTGAGCTGGGATCTGTTGCCCTCTGCAGGGATAAGCAGAGAGCAGGGTGCTGCAGGGGGAGGACCAGTGTGTGGGGTGGGGGCTACCACAGCAAATGTGGGGTCCCCAGAGATTTCACAGCGGGGTTCTGTTGCTGCAGGGGGGGAACAGGCAGGTGAGATTGGGGCCGGTCCAGGAGCGGAAGTGCTCCCAGGTAAGATCTCGGTGCAGGGTTCCCCCACAACCGGGGTGTCAGGAAGCCAGGTAGGTCTGCCTGAACCGGCGACTTGGTCAGGAACGGAGGAGGAGCAGGCACGACCCACGGTCGCAGCGGCTGTGGCCGCTGTCACCCGCAGTGGGAGTGCTGGAAGCCAAGGGGCCTCCCGGAGGTCCGATAGCTCTTCCCCTTCTGACCAAGTGGCAGCCGAGTCAGGTGGAGGCCAGGACACAGGTCCCGGGGTACTGACTGAAGATGTGACAGTCTCGTCGATTCTGGCCACATCTAGTCAGGAGTTTCAGGCAGCGTTAGAAGCTGACGACAGCCTGAAAGCTCTAAAGGAGCAGGCGGCACAGCCTCCCTCGGACTCGGACCCGGAGCGAGTGGTCTGGGACCAAGGACGGCTGTACCGGGCCACGGTCCAGCAGGGTTCACCGGAGGCGTGGCCCAGGGACCGACAGTTGGTGGTACCCTATCCGTTCCGGACGGAGTTGTTGCGGATCGCACATGAGATTCCGATGGCCGGACACCTAGGGATCGCTAAGACCAAGGCCAGGTTAAACCAGCATTTCTACTGGCCAAAAATAGGGGCCGATGTGGCTGCCTACTGCCGTTCGTGTGAAACCTGTCAGAGAGTGGGGAAGGCGGGGCCACGCCCCAAAGCCCCACTGGTATCTCTGCCAATCATCGATGAGCCTTTCAGGAGGGTGGCTGTGGATCTGGTCGGCCCGCTGGCCATCCCCAGCAGCTCCGGGAAACGCTTCATACTGACGGTAGTGGACTATGCCACCCGGTACCCAGAAGCAGTGGCCTTGTCGTCCATTCGGGCTGACAAGGTGGCCACCGCATTGCTGGAGATTTTCTCCCGAGTGGGTTTTCCCCAGGAAATGCTCACTGACCGGGGGACCCAATTCATGTCCCAGCTGATGGAGGCCCTCTGTAAGCAAGTCCAGGTGCGACATCTGGTGGCCAGCCCGTACCATCCACAGACTAATGGCCTGTGCGAGCGGTTCAATGGCACCTTAAAGCAGATGCTTAAGATGTTGGTCGACTCCCACGGGCGTGACTGGGAGCGGTATCTCCCACACCTGTTATTTGCTTACCGGGAGGTTCCACAGGCCTCAACAGGATTCTCACCGTTTGAGCTCCTGTACGGGCGACGTGTGCGGGGCCCCCTGGCTCTGGTGAAAGAGGCTTGGGAAGGGGATTTGGCCACCCCTGGAGTGTCGGTTATCGAGTATGTCATGCGCTTCCGGGACAAAATGCAGGCCTTGACGCAACTGGTACACGACAATATGGCTCAAGCCCAGGCTGATCAGAAGCGTTGGTACGACCAGAACGCTTGTGAGAGGACCTACCAAGTGGGTCAAGAGGTGTGGGTACTGGTCCCCGTACCACAGGACAAGCTTCAGGCAGCCTGGGAAGGCCCATACCTCGTGTACCAGCAGCTCAACCCTGTGACGTACCTGGTCACCCTGGACCCTGCCCGTGGAAGGCGAAAGCCCTTCCATGTGAACATGATGAAGGCACATCATGAGCGGGAGGCATGTGCGCTCCCCGTGTGCAACCTGCCCGAGGAGGGAGAAGCGGAAACCCTCTTGGATATGCTAGCCCAGGTTAGGGCAGGCGGATCCATTGAGGATGTGGAGGTTGGCCACCAGCTCTTGGAGGACCAACGGTCCCAGCTGTGGGCCACCCTACACCCCTTCCGGGGGTTGTTTACCAACCAGCCCGGAAGGACTGACTTGGCTGTCCATCACGTGGACACTGGGGATCACCCCCCGATCCGGCGTTCAGCATATCGGGTCTCCCTGGAGGTGCAGCAACACATGCGCCAGGAGATTGACGAGATGCTGAAGCTGGGGGTGATCCAGGCATCCAACAGCGCTTGGGCCTCGCCTGTAGTCCTCGTCCCTAAGAAGGACCGAACCACTCGGTTCTGCGTGGACTACAGGGGGCTCAATGCGGTCACGGTCGCCGATGCGTACCCAATGCCACGCATCGATGACCTGCTCGATCAGTTGGCCGGGGCTCAGTACCTGACCATCATGGATCTGAGCCGGGGATATTGGCAGATCCCCCTGACTCGCAAGGCCAGGGAACGCTCTGCCTTTATTACCCCATTTGGACTGTACGAGTCCACGGTGATGCCATTCGGGATGAGGAATGCCCCTGCCACTTTCCAGCGGATGGTCAACACCCTGCTCAAGGGACTTGAAGGGTACGCGGCCGCGTACCTGGATGACATTGCCGTCTTCAGTCCCACCTGGGAGGACCACCTAGAGCATCTAGCACAGGTGCTCAGGCGGATCCACCGGGCAGGTTTGACCATCAAGCCGGGAAAGTGTCAGCTGGCCATGAGCGAGGTCCAGTACCTCGGTCACCGGGTAGGCGGGGGAACACTGAAGCCCGAGCCTGAGAAAGTGGAAGCCATCGCATCCTGGCCCACCCCCAGGACCAAGAAGCAGGTGATGTCCTTCTTGGGGACCGCTGGGTACTATAGGAGGTTTGTTCCATGCTATAGTAGCCTGGCAAAGCCCTTGACGGACCTCACCAAGAAGAAGCTGCCCTCTGCAGTCGATTGGACAATGGACTGCGAGACAGCCTTCCGGGCCCTAAAGGACGCCCTGTCCAGCCCGCCCGTGCTACAGGCAGCCGACTTCACGCGGCCGTTTGTAGTACAGACCGACGCCAGTGACTTCGGCCTCGGTGCGGTGCTCAGCCAGGTGGACTCTGCGAGCCAAGAGCACCCAGTCTTGTACCTGAGCAGGAAGCTGTTACCAAGGGAAGTTGCCTATTCCACGATGGAGAAGGAGTGCCTGGCCATAGTGTGGGCCCTGCAGCGTCTGCAACCCTATCTATACGGGCGCCACTTCATCGTGGAGACGGACCACAATCCCCTCAGCTGGTTGCACACCGTCTCTGGGACGAATGGGCGATTGTTGCGATGGAGCCTTGCGCTCCAGCAATACAACTTCACCATTCGCCACAAAAGGGGCCGTGACCACGGTAACGCAGACGGGCTGTCCCGACAAGGAGAGGTCGCGGACGGGCGCACGAGGGAACACCGGAGTGTGCTGCCCCCTAGCGCCCTCAAAAGGGGGGAGGTGTGAGGTAAATCCGGAGATATGACGATAAATCATGACATTCAAGTCATGTCAGGAAGCCCTCTCCTGGTGTCACCCCCCCCCCTTCCCTTCACACAACTGGTTTAGCAACAAATCCATGGCCATGTCCTGTGATATGGAAATGAGGTGGCTTAGGGACAATGGACACAGGATGACTCCCTGCCGTCACCCTGTAGTGGGGGCTGCTAGCTAGTTAGCAAGGCTATGGAAATAGCCAGACAGAACGACTCCAGTAAAAAATGGTTCATATCTCGCAAGCCATATTTCCGATAAATATGGCAACCATAAAAATGGTGTCTCCGCATGTGGACGATGCCGGCACACCCTTTTTATGGGAGCAGGACATTGGGAAATGCCCCAGGCGTGATATCAGCCAATGGGGAACTGGCAGACAGGTCATGAGTCCCCTCGTTCTGTAGCTAAATTCATAACTGTCACAATGAGAGCATTGGCGTCCGCCTACGACGCTCCCAGGCAAAGTTATGGCCAATATCCCCTTGGCTGGATAATTCTGATCCATGCAGGGGGAGTGGCAGTGCTTCCCTGTGAGGTCACTAAGGTAGGAGGGGACCTGGATCTGCCCAGGTTGATAACCCTACTTCGGCCATTTTCCAGCGTTCTTCTGCTCGGGGGCCTGGTTGGGAAAGACCTGTGAGGAAGAATCCTAGAAACCTGGTCTACAGCGCCCCCCTGTGGCCAGACACACAAGGTAACTGATGTAATTGTATACCTGTTTGTAACCCATGCTTTATCTGTAACTGTACTCTGACCTATGTATATTCTGTAGATTCCCTATTGTATATATTGTAGTTCTAGTGTGCTTTAGGCGATTAAATTATATAATTAATCTTGGGCTGTTCTGTTATCTCGATCTTGAATCCCACGTCTGTGTGTTCGGCTAATAGTTACCGTGAAGCGGTTGGTGGCAGCGAGTTTGTGCCAAGGATTATTGTGGGGAGGCCAGTGAGATTCGGGGAGATTTTATATATTCCGCCCGCGGAGGTCGGGGGAATATATACCCTTCTCTCGCCGGGGGCCCTTCAATAATCGGCATAAGTAGTATAGCGGCCTCCTTGCTTATTGTCGGGCAATTCCATAATTGGCCTGACTATAAGAGGGGCGCTAGAGAGCGCGTCACGTGCTCTGTCTGTCGGTCGGGAGGTATAAAGTAGGGGTGACCCCCACTTGTTACCCCCCGATTGTGACGTACTGGTAGCCAGCGCGGGGGATTTCTGAGTGACCCCCCGGTGGTTTGTGACATGGCCCATATTAAAAGTCTTCCTATCAAAGACCCATGATGGTTGGTGGCCCTGTTGGGAGATTTTCTATTGAAGGCCACAAGCTTCACGTTAACCTTGGTGCTCCTAAAGGGTTGTATATTAAAAGTGACTTCCCACCAACCTAAAAGTATGATCGCTGGGGATCTGATTTCTCCCCAGACCCACAGTTCATTTTGTTCAATAATTACTGTCGAGGTTGTGGTCACACGTGTACTACCACACCAGTCACACAGAGACACAGACCCTCTGCCCATCCTACATACCGTATTTTTCGTTTTATAAGACGCACCAGATTATAAGACACACCCCATAGAGATGATAAAAGGTTTATTAAAAAAAAAAAAAGTCTGTTTTATAAACCAGTGGTGTCTTACCGTAGGGGGGTGGCAGCAGTGGTGGAGCGGGGGGGGGGGGGGTCACAGGAGGCAGGGGCAGTGCTGGAGTACGGCGATGGTGCAGAGGGGACCTAGATATGCATTGCTCTGTGCTGGGGCTTGCTGCGGGTGGCGAGGCACTGGCCAATCTGAAGATGTCGATGGTGCGGGCTTCAAAGAAATGGCGTCCAGAGTCGGCATGTGTGCAGAATAGAGCTTGAACCGAGAGCTCCATCTGCGCATGCGCCGACTTTGGGCGCCATTATTTGAAGGACTTACCGCTGACATCTTCAGAATGGCCTGTGCCTTGCTGATCGCCCCCTGCACAGCATGACCACCAGTCGCACAAGCAGCGCTGCAGAGGGCAGCACCCGCAGCACAGCACTTCCCTGCCTCCCACCACCTTCCGGTAGTCTATATTTATATTATAAGATGCATTCCTCATTTTCCTCCCAACTTTTTGGGAAGTAATGTGCGTCTTATAATCCGAAAAATATGGTACTTAGCCGAGCTTCTCTAAAGTAATTGTTTTCCCTTATTACATTGCTGTACAGTCACTACACTTCCAGAGTAAAATCTGTCTTCATTCATTCATTCATTCATTCATTCATTCATTCATTCATTCATTCATTCATTCATTCATTCCTTCAGGATTTCAGTTCTGAAGACAGCAGAATTATAAATGCTGCTCCGCATTGCATTTACAGGCTTCATCTGTAAAGTCTTGCGGATTAGTGTAGAAAAGGTCTAATTTATAGACTTCCATGGTGCAAGTAGTTTATTCCAAATCTGGGCTAATAACATTTGTGGATTTATTTCTTCCAGTCATGCTACTTTCCCTCTCCCGTGTTTCCTGGCATTAATTACATGACATGCCTCCCTGTAGGGGTTCACAGATGTGCAGAAGTGCTCCGTTTGTAGCATCAGGACTTTCCTCGCTGCGCACACACAGGATTTATGGCTCTCGAACATGAAACAAGCGGCAATGTTTTGGGATAACATAAATATACAGTTACGTTCCTCACATGTGGCCTCCAGATTCTGCTTCTGATCGTTCATCACTGTGTTTTTGTTTTTCTTTTTGCTATCGACAGGAAATGACGTGATTTTTCTCCCCTCTTCCTTTTAGAATTCATTGTTATCCACAATGGAATCATCACAAACTACAAGGACCTGAAGAAGTTTCTGGTGAGTGATCTGTTCACAGCCTCGCTGGGTCCCAATATTCCTAGCACCATACATTGTTCTGTTTTCATATTCACATAGCAGCAGGGTCCATCGTAAAGGGATATTCTCATCAACAGTCTTCAGGAGTAAACCGCTCCTGCCTCCCAGTTTCCCGATTGCCTGTGGGTGGTGTGATCCTGAAGATTCACACTTTAACTTTAGACTAGTGGCTTTCTCATATAGCTGGTCCAAACCTGTGCACTCTCTTTGGGACCCTAAGAATGGTCGCATCCAGGCAACATCAGAGCAGCACTTACAAGCTCTACAGAAAAGAGTTTGCAAGCACTGCTCTCCTTCCCTAGGAAACTATCCAGCAAGTATGCGCTTCTGATCAGTGAGTGTTTGGATCCTGAGACCCCCCCATCGATCCGCCAAAGCTCGTCTCTGGTATGAGTATACACACGGTGGAGTACGAGCTCAATTGTCTATGGTTCTTACAACACTTTGTAATAAAGCGTGACGTACAGACCCATAGATATACCATTGAGCCAGTGCAGAGCTCTCTGCAGAAGCTGCGCAGTTCCGAGCAATGTTTTTTAGTGATTGGGGGGATCTTGGTATCTGAGACGCCTCCGATTAGCAGCACATAGCCGCACTATAATGTATAAAAAATGATAGTTTTGGCTATGTGCGCACGTGTGCGCTCTGCACGGCACCGAAAAGGTGCGCTTCAGAGCGCAGCTGAAAAGCTGCGTTCTGAAGCGCATGGTGCCGGCGAGAACGTGCGCTCTGCATGCAGCTCCTGCCATAGACAGAGCAGGGACTGCCGGCAAAGCGCACGGAAGAAGTGACATGTCACTACTTAGAATGCAGCGATTCGGGCAGCAGCCGAAGCGCTGCGTTCTAATATGCCACGTGCGCACGGCCCCTGCATAATCTCCATAGACTGTGCAGGGGACACAGGACGCATGGAGTTACGCTGCGCTACAAAGCGCAGCGTAACTGCATGAATTACGCACACGTGCGCACATAGCCTTAAACTTTAATTTTTGACCTCCTAGTTGGTCCCATCTGCCTTGTGCGTTTTAGACACCAAATAGATTATTATATATTATTATAGCACCATTTATTCAATGGCGCTTTACATGTGAAAAAGTATACCTAAAAAAACAAGTACAATAATCATAAACCATACAAAAACAGACTGGTACAGGATGAGAGGACCCTGCCCATGAGGGCTCAGTCTACAGGGGATGGGTGAGGATACAGTAGGTAAGGGCAAAGCTGGGTGCGCAGTGGTCTTCTGGTCTGAGGGTAGGCTTGTTGGAAGAGATGTGTCTTCAGGTTCCTTTTTGAAGGTTTACTTGGTAGATGAGAGTCTGATATGTTGTGGTAGAGTACTCCAGAGTATTGGGGAGGCACGGGGGAAATGTTGTATGCTATTATGGGAATTGGAGAGAAGGAGATCTTGTGAAGAACAGAGGTTGCATGTAGGTAGGTACCGGGGAGAATAGGTCACAGATTTATGGAGGAGACAGGCTTTGTATGTCATGGTGAGTGTTTTGAACTGGAGTCTTTGCCAATCCCTTCACTGGCTTCCCATTGCTCAGAGTGGCGAGGTCAGGGAATAGTGAGGTAAGAAGTGGATTAAGCGGGCCGCAGAGTTTAGGATAGATTGGAGGGGTGCAAGAGTGTTAGAAGGGACGCCACAGAGCAGGAGGTTGCAGTAGTCGTGGTGGGAGATGGTAGGGCTAGTGTGAAGGCTAGATGCGCTAGTGTTTTTGCTGATTATTGGTTAAGGAATGCAAAAATCCTGGAGATATTTTTGAGTTCCACCGGATTCATTGCATGACAGATCTCCTGAAGGATGAATATTCGTTCTGCTACCCTGGCACCGATATATGCAAATAGGGAATGTGTGAATTCTTTCCTACCTTCCTGTTTTCCTATGGACACTCCCACTTGGAAAAGGTTTATTTAGGCTTTCTGTTTATCTTTTTGCATACCCTATTGTGTTGGCGAAGGCTGTACATGATATATTGTTGTTTTGCAGGAGAGCAAAGGCTACGAGTTTGAATCTGAAACCGACACCGAGACGATTGCCAAATTGGCCAAATACATGTACGACAATCGGGAGAACGATGGTATCAGCTTTGCCACCCTAGTAGAGCGCGTCATCCAGCAACTGGTGAGTATTGCCTCCATCTTATTGTATTTTAACTATTATTTTTAGTGCATTTTCCCTATAGCTGATAAACAGGAGCGAAGAAAGTCACCGGAGTTGGTCAATTTTGATCTGTTTTGAGGGGCATGTTGGGTTTAAATCTGCTCAAACCTTTCTCACTAGCCGACCCCATGGCTGCTGCCTGTCCCGTCTGTGTGCTCAGCTTTTTCATTAATCAGATGTTGTAAATAATGCTATGTGACCACCATTACGGCTGCCATTATAACTACCACAGTGGCGGTTGCCCAGTTTTCTCTTCTCCTTAAAGAGGACCAACCACCAGGATTTCCCTATATAAACTAAAGCCAGTGTTATACTGGCGCTATCATGCTGATTCTATACATACCTTTAGTTGTGAGATCGGATGTATACTTTCTGAAATATAGGCAAGTAAAGTTTGTGAGATGCACTGTTATTTGATTGATAGCTACAGAATACCTAATAGATGGGTCGGGTTTTGCTAGTTATCTCAGCTGATTTATACAGCTGACGTGTGCCGAGTGGAATCGTTATCCGCCCATGCTTTTTAACCCCTTAAATGGCGCTGTCAATAAGTGACCGTGCCATTATAACTGCGATCGTGCTGAAACTTTACTTACAGGCCGATACCGGAAGTCACGTGATGTGATCACGTGGATCCAGTATTTGTCACGGTAGCACAGGGTCGTGTGATGACTCCTGTGTTCACATGACTAAGGTCCTGTAAACAAACAGCCGAGTACTGGCTGTTACAAGAGATGATCATTTCTCCCGGTCTGAGCGATGGTGCTCTGATCAGGAGAAATTAATTAGCGATCAGACTGCTGATTGTTATAGCTCCCTGGAAACCTAGTTAAATTAAAAAAATAAATAAATAAATTTGAAAAATAAAAAAACCTGAAAGTTCAAATAACCTCCCTTTCGCTCCATTGAAAATTAAAAGGTTAAAAAAATAAAAATACACACACATTTGGTATCGCCGCGTTCAGACATGCCCTATCTAACAAAATATAAAATCAATTAATCTGATCAGTAAACAGTGTAGCGGCAAAAAAAATTCCAAACAGCAAAATTACATTATTTTGGTCACCACAAATTTTATGCAAAATGCAATAACAGGCGATCAAAACATATCATCTGCGCAAATATGGTACTGTTAAAAATGTCGGCTCAAGACGCAAAACATAAGCAGTCACTGAGCCATAGATCCCAAAAAATGAGAACGCCACAAGTCGCGGAAAATGGCACAAAATGTGTGCCACTTATTTTGGACAAACCTTTGATTTTATTTTAACCCCTTAGATAAAAGTAAACTAGTGCATGTTTGGTGTCTACGAACTCGCACCCACACTGACTCATCAGTTTTACCATATAGTGAATACTGTGAATAAAATATCTCAAACAATAGTGCAGTCACACTTTTTTTTTGCAATTTTTCCGCATTTGGCCATTTTTTACAGTACACTATATGGTAAAACTCTTGGTTTAATTTAAAAGTACAACTCGTTATGCAAAAAACAAGCCCTCATATGACCATATTGACTGAAAAATAAAAAAAGTTTCGTCTCTCGGAAGAAGAATGGCGAAAAAAAAAAACCGCAAGCGCAAAATCTAGCAATATGTCCTCAACTCCATCATAGTAGCATTTACCATTTTGGCCTCCAGCCATCACCCATGTAGACCCAAATATCGAAGTGTCTTAAATCAGTTTTTAATGACCTGATGTCCATAATCTGTGCATTTGTAACCATCTGCGTATTCCTTTATCTCGCAGGAAGGTGCCTTCGCTTTGGTCTTTAAGAGCGTGCATTACCCTGGCCAGGCTGTTGGGACCAGGTAGCCTTTTTTTTAATGGAGGATAATGGAGTAAAAGGTGCATATGTCATGTGCTTGTCACATTTTAATGCTGTAATTGCTTTCTAGGAGGGGTAGCCCACTTCTGATGGGCGTACAGAGCGAGCACAAGCTATCTACAGATCACATCCCGATCCTGTACCGCTCAGGTAATTATCCATCGCCGGACCAGTGCCAGGCTAGTCGGGGACCCTTGCACGGCCTTGGCTTTACTCACTTTAGTTAGAAACTATGCGGCCTTGGCACTAACCACATGTGGCAGGAATTTAAGAGACACCGTTGTCCGGATTGTTATTTGGGGATATCTTTCTTTTTGATGTAACTAGAAGACCTGCCTCCGGCTAAGCACGTCCAGATATTGCTTCCTATTGACGTATTGTATTGTATTGTGCTGGGCATGGGCGGGGGAGGGGGGGTTAATGGTATAATCTCTATATGAATTATCGCTAATTTGCACAATTGATTTTCTATAAACTCCAATCCAGTTACAATCACCGTTGTGTCGTTGTAATATTACCGCCCTCTGTCAGTCTGCTTTTTTTCATGTTTAGATGGCTGTGCATACCCAAGTGCCCCTGGCCGACGTATGTGACATATGCATTCCAGATGGCTGCAATGCATAGTATGCCCGAGTCTTTGATGTGTTGTCTGATTGGTGCTGTCGCATTTCTCATTGTCATTTTCAGTGTCCCAAAGCAACGATTATCCTCTAGAGGGACCGCCCATTGTAATGAATGCAGGTGCCCGTCTTACCAGCCTCGTATTACGTTATATATATATATATATATATACCTTCTCTTAGAAAGGGACTATATTCACATCACTGGTTTCTGGTACTGTTCTCCATGGAGATCAATCTGTGTGCCATCCCATAATAAACAACACCGCACTATACCCAATATAGCCATCATTGATCAAACTCTGCCTTTTCAATGAAGAATCAGAGTGATATCATATCCTATTGATATAAAAAGCAGATGTGCCATGATGACGACTGATGCCTTTAGCGGAGTACAATCCTATTCATGCTTTGGGCAATTTACGTTTTAGACACTAGGTGGCGCTGTTTACCCATAAATCGAGTTCTATTACACAGCTGGTAAAAACTTTTGGAAATTACTGTTGAGTACCAAAATTCCCCCCCATCTGTGTGCCGATCCCAGTTTTTCCAAAATACTTACAGAGAAATATCCTTTAAAATGTGCATGCACTGGAGGCATTGAGCGTTTCAGTGCATTCAGGTTGGTGGCACACTGCTGAGATTTCTTCGAGGAGTTTGGACACATGACACGTCTAGATTCTGCCCTCGTATTACTGGAAACCGTACCAGAACAAGACAGAACCAACAAACCAATGTTCCTTACCTTTTTCTATCCCTCTCGGGGCATGTAAAATCAGGTCATGTTGTTTTCCTTCTTCATTTCTTATATTTCAGGGGATTTTGCATTCGCTAAATTAACGGAAGACCTATGTTATGGGGAACTAATCACAAAGCTGCCAACTACAAGCTTTATAACCTCCGCCATTTATGTTGTGGCATTGGCTAGGCATTCACACTCGATCGCTTGGTATCCAGCTGGTACATTGTGGGTATAATCTTACGCTTTCTTATACGGGCCCTTCACCCACCGAATGGTGCCCAGTCCGATCATGATGTTTTAATGTTGACAAAATGGTCTAGAGGCTACCTAATCTGGGAGCCTACCACCCCTGTTCATGTACTTAGACTAATTCACAAGTAGAGGATCATTGCAGGTCCAAATGCCAAGGCCCACATTGTACCAGTCTCGGGTAGAAGCCTTTACCATGACATAACTTCAATGCTCGAATGCTTTCCATAACACTCTTGCTTTTTTTTTTTCTTCCTGCTTCAAGCTGCATTTCCTCCAGTTGGGCTGAAATTTCAGACTAAGGACTCTTCTTGGCCTTCTGTTACTCTCGTCATCTACAAACACGAACAGCCCAAAAAACTTTGTCATTTTCAATTATTGCAGGTCTGGAAAAGAAAGGCAGCTGCTCCCTGACCCGAGTAGACAGCACAACCTGCTTGTTCCCTGTGGACGAGAAAGCCGTGGAATATTACTTTGCTTCAGACGCCAGGTTAGTGGAGCGTACATCGGATGCCATCATATTACTAATTCTGGTGGCAGCCTGTATATATCTGTATATCCACAGCACCAGGATACTGCAGTTGTTCCATATACATATGGACAGACGTATGGGGGATATGTCCACATTATACTATCTCACTATAAATCCATATACATTATATGGAGCTTCTTCCAAAAACTTGTGGAAATCCTTCCCAGAAGAATGGAAGTGTCCTTGACAATTCATCCAGGAGAACATTTGGGTTTATGAAGGATCAGTCCTGTCAAACTAATCTGCCGTATGTGGAGCCGGGAAGGAATTTTTTTTCCCCATGACGTAGACCTTGCTGTCTGCCCCATGGGTTTTTTATTTGCCCTCTTGTGGATCAACATAGAATTATAGAATCATAGAATGGTAGAGTTGGAAGGGACCTCAAGGGCCATCGGGTCCAACCCCCTGCGAGTGCAGGCTTTCCTAAATCATCCCAGCTATATGTTTAACCAGTTTCCGCTTGAAGATTTCCATTGATGGAGAGCTCACCACCTCCCGTGGTAGCCTGTGCCACTCTCTGACTTGTCAAAGTTTTTCCTAATGTCTAATCTGAATCTCCTTCCATGTTAGGCTGTGGGTTGAACCTGATGGATTTGCATCTACTGTCAAACTTAAACACTATGAAACTATTTGTGAGGTCAGACTCTGATGTTGTAGGAGAGGCTGGGTTTACAATTTTCATTTAGTTTATCTCAAAGATGTTGGGTGGGATTGAGGTCTTGGTTCTGTATGGGCAGTGGTGGTCTTCTACTCCCCCAACCATGTATTTATAGAATTTGTGCACTAGGGCACAGTCATGGGCAATAATTAAAATTTCCCCTCTCTGGAACTAAGGGGTCAAGTCTGACCCCTGGAAAAACAGCCACATACTATAACCCCCTTCTCCACCAAACTGTATAGCGGACACAATACTATCAGGCAAGTAACGTTCTCCTGGCATTCACTAAAACCAGACTCCTACATCGGATACCATAGAGAAGTTTGATTCATCAGTCTTCATAACACATTTCTATTGCCCCAGAGTCTAGTGGTGGCTTTACAGCACTTTATCCAATGTTTTGCATTGTGCTTTGTGATGTAAGGCTTGCATACAACTGCTTAGTCATTATCATGGGGTGTGATTGGATAATCAATGACCAAGGCTCCTAAATTGCCCCTCAGGCTAAAGGTACCGTCACACTAAGCGACACTCCAGCGATCCCACCAGCAACCTGACCTGGCAGGGATCGCTGGAGCGTCGCTACACGGGTTGCTGGTGAGCTGTCAAACAGACCGATCTCACCAGCAACCAGTGACCAGCCCCCAGCCAGCAGCGACACGTGGAAGCGATGCTGCGCTTGGTAACTAAGGTAAATATCGGGTAACCAACCCGATATTTACCTTGGTTACCAGTGCACACCGCTTAGCGCTGGCTCCCTGCACTCCTAGCCAGCGTACACATCGGGTAATTACCCGATGTGTAGTCTGGCTATGTGTGCAGGGAGCAGGGAGCCGGCACTGACAGCGTGAGAGCGGCGGACGCTGGTAACTAAGGTAAATATCGGGTAAGGAAAGGGCTTCTTGGTTACCCGATATTTACATTGGTTACCAGCCTCCGCAGAAGCCGGCTGCCTGCACATTTAGTTGTTGCTCTGTCGCTGTCACACACAGCGATGTGTGCTTCACAGCGGGAGAGCAACAACTAAAAAATGGTCCAGGACATTCAGCAACAACCAGCGACCTCACAGCAGGGGCCAGGTTGTTGCTGGATGTCACACACACCAACATCATTAGCAATATCGCTAGCAACATCGCTGTTGCGTCACAAAAGTCGTGCCTCAGCAGCGATGTTGCTAGCGATGTTGCTTAGTGAGACGTGGCCTTAAGGGCGCCCTAGCTGTCCCTGAGATATGACTGAAGGTGACAATATCTGGGCCGCCTTGCTTGCCCTGCTCCAGGCCAGCCATGATCTCATACCCCCCTCCCCCACCCCAGGGAAGTGCCAAGACAGGAATGGTAAAAGCCAAAGATGAGGACAAATGGAGGAAACCAAAATTCAATCACAGAGGTATTAGACAACAAGCGATTTAAGGAGAAAAATAAGAGGAGGAAACAACGAGATGACGAGAGAACAACTCTACGCACAAAGCAGTACAATCGCCAGCAGGACTGGGATATAACAGCACACGGACTGGTGTAGCTAAAGCTCCGGGTTAAGGGTGAACAACTTATCTAGGCCTTTCCAGATTTTTGCCATTGACTCATCACCTCTCTCCCGAGGAGTCTTTAAGGAATGTTTATAGTGGTTGGAGCTCTGAAAAGGGGTCCTCCATTCAGAGCGTGTTACATGCTGTATGCTCGAGGACCTTCCTGCACAAATATGATAGGATTCCCATGTTTACATTACATAACCCTGTTGATGACTGGAAGACCCAGGATCTTTAGTAAATGCAGCTCCTACTGTAACGAATACTGTCTAGGGACCTGTAACTCTGTGAGTTTAGAACCAAACACCGTGTGACGGCCATGTGCACAGTTATGTGCTGATGTTAATACCAGAGATGTAGTGTGTGCACTTATGGAGTCAGCAGAGCGCTTCAAGACTTTATTGCTCCTCTGCACTCTGTGACCCCTCTCTGTAACTTTACGTGGTCTCCACTTCATGGGTGAGTTACTGCGGCACTTCATGGGTGAGTTACTGCGGCTCCTTCTGTCGCGGGCGGAGGAGGGGACTCTGCGCTCTCCCACTGTTCGGGTCCGGCTGCTGCGGCCTGCTGCTGCTCGGTGGCTCGAGCGATGGGCCGGATCCCGGGGACTCGAGCGGCGCTCCTCGCCCGTGAGTGAAAGGGAATTGGTTTTTGGGATAATTTATTGTCCGTGACGCCACCCACGGTTGTGGTGATTGTGTGGACACCACTGCTGCTCTGTATGGGGATCCCGGGAGCGATGACAGGGAGCAGCAAAGTTGTTGGTTCTCCCCTCCGTGGGTAGGGGGGTGGTTGTCCCGGGGCCCGGTGATGAGGTGGGGGATGAGGGATTGCGGGGCCGTTGCAGGGCTTGGTGGGGTGCAGGGACGCGGGGGCAGCGCTGTGCCTCACGGCACTGTGGTACTCACTCAGCCTGAGACGATGACACAATTCTCGGTAAAACACACGACTGGAAAGACTGTTCCCACGGACGGCTGCGGTTGCTTTTCCCCGGTAGTTGACGGTGACGGTCCCTTTTCCTGCACCTAAGTCTATGTTGGTAGTGATGGGTTCCCACCGGTAACCCACTCCCCGGCTTGGATATGGGCCAGAGGAGCCCCTCTTTGCCCGCAGGCGCTGGCCCTGGGAAACTGGTGCCGTGGCGGTGTCTCCCCTTCACGGTTGGACTGTTGCCTTCAATCGGGACTTAGTGAAGGGGACCTCCGGGTCTCCAAACAACTAACGGATTTGGCAAATTCACGGCGACTCCTAGCCTTGCCGGGATCCGAAAGGCCCCTGCCAATGGTGCTGGCTTCTCTTCGTATACCGCTCCGGTACCGCCGGGCCACCACCCGTCCACGGTCCTTTCGGCAACCTCAGATCAGCCTCTCCTGCAGACGGTCACCGCCGTCTGCTGACCTTGCTGTCTCAGTCCGGGGCACACACCCGGACCAACTTCAGGCTTTCTCAACTGTCACTTTCTCTTCCACCTTAACTCCTCTCTCTTGCTCCTCTACCACTTCCTTCTCCAACTCACACTAAGACTCAACTGCCTGGTTTTCCCGCCTCCAGGGCTGTGAACTTCTCGGTGGGCGGAGCCAACCGCCTGGCCCACCCCCTGGTGTGGACATCAGCCCCTGGAGGAAGGCAATAAGGATTTGTGGGTAGCTTCGGTGTACCTATCCGGGGTGTAGGGTGTGGTGGTGTTATGACCTGTGACCCCTGGCTTGCCCAGGGCGTCACATTCCCCCTTAGCAAAATGCAGACCGTCCGCGGGCTGCCCGTCCAACACCGGTTTTATTTTTCTGAAAAGATATAAAAACACATAATACAAATAGAATAACTTCATCCCACATCGGGAGGCACTTTCTTAAACGTTACTAAACGGTTTCAAACGGTTGCGGCTGCCTCTCTCTCCCACCCAAGTAACCTGGCCCTGATGCTGCCCCTAAGAAACAGGCAGCACCCCTTGACCCCAGTCCTGAACCAGGTTACCCGAGCGGGATCTGTCCTTCCTCTCCAGAGGGTAGCCACCGGTTCCGGTGGTGGCTGGGCCCCAGCCTGCTCCACTGCGGGCCCTCCCTCCAACCTGCCTCTCCGGAGGCGGTAACGGTGCTGCAACAAAACTTATTTACAAGCCACTAACATTTGTGGTTGCCCTGCAAGTTCACGGGCTTGTTCATAGAGAGTTCCCTATGCAACTTTTTAAGCGGTCCCCATGGGGACAACAATGCCGGCAACGGCCGGTTCCCAAATCACGGTTCAATCAGGTGAGGCTTCGGTAATTATTCTCATTTTCAAAAACTTTCAACTTTTAAACACACACACTTCCTCCCCCCTCTTTTAAAGAACGGTTTCCCTGTACCTAAGTGGGGGCCTACCTAGGTTGGGACGGGTGGACCTCCGGGGTCCGGTGTAAGTGGGGCTAGGCAGTGGGGCAGAGGGAACAATCAGTTCCTCCTCCCTGCTATCGTGTGGGGCAGGCGGAGGCATAGGGGAGCTGGGTACAGGTTCATCCCTGGGCACTGGCACTGACTCGCGGTTGACCGCCTCCATCACTTCTTCATCCACGGGTTGTGGGAACAGTATCACTGGAAGAATCACAGCGCCGTTCTGTGTAGGCCTGTCTGCTGGGAAGTCACCCATCACAGTGTGGATCACCTCTTTTGCCTCCTCTGCTGGTGGAGGAACCGGTACTTCAGCCGTTGCCCTCAATGCTGGTGGGCACCTTTTCAGATGGTCCCGGGAAACCGTGGCCAAAGTGCCCCCTTGGTCACCACTGATTTGGTAGGCCTTCCCATCTTCCCATCCTGTGGGCTGTATGACGTATGGGGTTTGTTCCCATTGATCATCCAGCTTGTGGGTTCTCCTCTTCCGCTTCAGCACTACATCTCCGGGCTGAAAAGGGCCAGCAGACGCCTTTTGATTGAAGCGCTGCTCCTGCTGTTCCCGACTGCGACTCAAGTTCTTCTCGACATATTCTTGAATCTGCCGGTATTGTACCCTCCGCCGAGTTTCCCATTCGGCTGTCGAAGGGAGTGCTTCTGGGGCCTCCAATCCCATGTCCAGATCCACCGGTAGCCGACCGGGCCGAGCCCTCATCAGGTAGGCTGGGGTGCACTTCGTCGAACTGGAAGGGATATTGTTGTACATATCGACCAAGTCGGGTAGCTTCTCTGGCCACAGGTTCCGCTCTTCCAGCGGTAATGTCTTGAGGAGTCCCAGGACCAAGTGGTTCATCTTCTCACACATGCCATTGGTCTGGGCATGGTAAGGGGTGGTCCGGATCTTCTTGCAGCCGTACAACTGGCAGAACTCATGGAACACCTCCGCTTCAAAGGCTGGGCCTTGGTCAGTAAGCACTTTCTCTGGGTATCCATGTGGTCGGCAGAAATAAGCCTGGAACGCTCTAGCGGCAGTACGACCAGTTAGGTCCTTGACTGGGACAACCACCATGAACCTCGAATAGTGGTCTACTATGGTCAACGCGTAGGTGTACCCACTTCGGCTGGGGGTGAGCTTGACATGGTCCAGGGCGACCAGCTCCAGCGGCTGATGTGTAATGATCGGGTGTGGGGGCGCCTTCTGGCTGGCCTCGTCCTTCCTCCTCAGCGTGCAAGGACCGCACTCTCGGCACCAGGCCTCTACAGACTCCCACATCCCACTCCAATAGAACCGCTCTCTCAACAGCATCTCCAGCTTCTTCCATCCGAAGTGTCCAGCACCATCATGGTATGCCTGCAGAACAATGGGCACATCAGCTTGGGGAATAACCAACTGGCGGATTTTCTCATGAGTCTTCGAGTTGATCAGCTCACGGTACAACTTCCCTTGATGTAGATACAGCCGGGTCCGTTCCTTCCACAAGCGTTGGGCTTCAGCTGGGGCGGCAGGGTCCATCCCAGCAGCGCCTTGCTCCACCAGGGTCTTGACTAGGCGGACAGCGGGCGCCTGGTTTTGAGCTTCCTGCCACTCCTGACTGGGCAGTGGATCCAGGTTCACCCGTTGTTGGTGGACATGTACCTTCTCAGTTGGTGGCTGGTGAAATGCAGGCAACTCGATCTCTTCGAGGTCGTCATCCTCGCACCCTTCTTCTGACAAGTGGGGCATCCGAGAGAGTGCATCAGCATTAATGTTGACACGACCGGCCCTGTATTTGATTGTGAAGTCATAGTTGGCTAGCCTGGCCACCCACCGCTGCTCCAACGCGCCCAACTTGGCCGTGTCCAGGTGAGTCAACGGATTGTTATCCGTGAAAGCGGTGAATTTTGCTGCGGCCAAGTAGTGGCGGAACCGCTCGGTGATAGCCCATACCAGTGCCAGGAGCTCGAGCTTGAAGGAGCTGTAGTTCTCAGGATTCCTTCCAGTCGGCCGGAGCTTTCGGCTAGCATAAGCAATCACTTTTTCCTTCCCGTCCTGGACCTGGGATAGGACTGCCCCCAAACCCACATTGCTGGCATCTGTGTAGAGGATGAATGGGCAGCTGTAGTCAGGGTACGCTAGGACCTCCTCTCCGGTCAAGGCCGTTTTCAGCTGGCGGAGGGATTCCTCATGCCTTTCTTCCCACACCAGTGGGGCTCCGATGGGTCTACCACCTTTGGTCTGTCCCACGAGGAGGTCTTGCATGGGGGCAGCCATCTTCGTGTACCCCTTGATGAAGCGTCGGTAGTACCCCACCAGACCCAGAAACTGCCTTACTTCTCTCACTGTGGTTGGTCTCGGCCAGTCTTGGATGGCAGTAATCTTCTCGGGGTCGGGGGCGACACCCTGCACTCACTACATGCCCCAGGTACTGCACTCTGGGTTTCAGTAGATGATACTTAGAGGGCTTCAACTTCATCCCGTATTTGGCAAGGGACGCGAACACCTCGGCCAGGTGCTCCAGATGGGCTTCATACGTCTGAGAGTACACAATCACATCATCCAGGTATAACAGGATGGTCTCGAAGTTTAGATGTCCCAGACAGCACTCCATCAGCCTTTGGAAGGTTCCAGGGGCGTTGCACAGCCCAAACGGCATACTATTGAATTCACAGAGCCCCATTGGGGTGGTGAAGGCGGTTTTCTCCCGGTCCTCCGGTGCCACTGCCACTTGCCAGTACCCACTGGTGAGGTCAAGGGTAGAGAAGTAATTTGCAGTTCTCAGTGCGGCCAAAGACTCTTCAATACGGGGCAGTGGGTAAGCATCTTTATGCGTTATCTGGTTAATCTTCCGGTAGTCCACACACATCCGCATGTTGCCATCCTTCTTCTTGACCAGTACCAACGGGGCGGCCCAGGGACTACAGCTGTCCTGAATAACCCCTGCCTCTTTCATGTTCCTCAACATATCTTTGGCACATTGGTAATGCGCAGGGGGAATAGGCCTGTACCTCTCTTTGATAGGGGGGTGCTCACCGGTGGGGATGTGGTGTTGGACCCCTTTGATCTGCCCAAAGTCTAGTGGATGTTTGCTGAAAACTTGCTCATACTCCCGCACCACCCTGTATACCCCTTCTTTGTGATGTGTAGGGGTATCGTCAGTGCCCATGTGTAGCTGTTGGTGCCACTCATTTAACTTCCCTTGGGGCGGGTGGGGAAACGGGGGGAGCTGCCTCGTGGATGGTGTGGGGATCCAGGGTGAGCAACTTGGCAAGGGTGGCATACCAGGGAAGCCTGACTTCTTCCTCCCCACAGTTCAGCACCCTCACGGGCACTCTCCCCTTCTTTACATCTACCACCCCTCGGGCGGCCATTACGGTGGGCCAGTGCTCGGAGGGCATGGGATCTATCATGGCAGGGTAGTCACGCCCCTGAGGCCCTACTGCTGCTCTACACCAAATCATCATCTCACTCCTAGGGGGCACAATCAACGGAGCAGCATCCATCACTCTCACTTCACTAATCTCTCCTCCTGTTGAGTTTACATGCTGGCGGTACATCAAGGCTCGGATCTCACGCTGCACAGCTCTCTGTCGGCTCCCCGCCGCCGTGGCGGCCAGCTGCTGCAGTAGGGCCAACACATCACCCATAGAGTGCTCCATCACATTGGTTCCTAGCACTATCTTCGGGTTATGATCACTGGGTTCATTCATGATCACAATCATACCCTGGTGTTGCAGTTCAGCTCGCCCCACCGTCATAGCCACTTGTTTATACCCCACTTGGGTCAATGGGAGTCCATCAGCAGCAATCAGTGTTATACTAGTATCTGGGGGAGCCAGCTTGTCTGTCCCCCAATACCGTTGGTATAATGTGTATGGTATGGTGGTTACCTGTGATCCAGTGTCCAAGAGAGCCATCACCGGTATGCCGTCCACAGCCACGGGGATGATGGGCCGGGCCCCGATATACCGGTCCCGCCAGTCTGGGGGGCCACGGGGTTCTACTCCTGAGGATTGGCCCGTGGCCCCAGGGGTTGCTCGTTTAACGGGCACTGTCGGAAGTAATGGCCAGGCTTGCTGCACTTGTAGCAGGTTGGAGGTCTGTTCCGCGAGTTGTTAGCACTTCTCCGCTGCATCCAGGGAACATCCTCAGGGCTGTCGGCGAGCTGTATCTTGGTTGGAGGCTGGGATCTGGTCAAAGTTTGGAGTGCAGCGAGAATCTTGGCGAGGTCTCCGTCCATGCGGTGGACCTGGGCTGCCAGTTCTTCCATCGTGCTGCTTGGTGCTGTAGGTATTGGAGAGGCTGGTAGGGCAGGGGCCACCACGACGGGGGCCGTCTCAATTGGCCACGGGGCTGGCTCCAAGATTTCTGAAGCTGGGGGTTGCAGTGCTTTAATGGCCCGTTCCTTTAACACAGCAAAGTCCACATCAGGGTGTTCCAGGGCCCACAGCCGGAGTTGTTTGCGATCCTCAGAGGACCTCATCCCCTGCACAAATTGCTCTACTGACGTCTTGTTGCTGTCCGCCGCATTGATAGGGTCCACCCGCTTTAGTGTGCGGAGGGCAGTTTGCAGACGTAAAGCGTAGTCCCGAATGCTATCCACAGACCGTTGCCGGCACTGGTAAAACTGCATCCTCAGCTCAGCTTCGGTACGGGTCTCAAAGGCAGTCTGTAGCTTCTCAAAGATGGTGGCTACAGAGAACCAGTCCCCCTCGGCCCAGGTCTCCGCCTCCTGCTCAGCCGCGCCGGTTAGCTGGCCCAGCACTACCGCTGCACGTTGCTTATCGGTCAGGGGGTACAATTCCAGAAGCGGATTAAATTTTTTTCGGAAGACCTGTAAAGCATCAGGTTTCCCGTCATACTGCGGTAGCCAGGTAGCTCCGGGCACATAGGGCAAGGAGAACGGCATCACTTGAGCGAGAGCGGGGGCCGCGGCACCTCCTGCCAGCACGGCCGGGATCTGGGCAAGCCCATTCCCATCCACGGGTGCCACTGCGGCTGCGACCACCGCTCCTCCAGCGGCCCCGTCGGGCGCAGACATCTTGTTTCCGTCCCCCTTAGCCTCTTTCCGGCCCCTCCTCTATCGGGGCGGGGTTTTGGCCTTCGCGCCTCCACTACTCGAGAAGATGCTCGAGCGGGAACTTTTCGCGCCAAAGATGGCGATTTCCGAAATTTTTCGGCCGGACACCTCCGGCGGTCACAAGGCGCACCTCTACCCAACGGCAGAGCGGTAAGATCCTGTTCGTGACGCCAAGTTGTCGCTGGCGGAGGAGGGGACGCTGCGCTCTCCCACTGCTCGGGTCCGGCTGCCGCGGCTGCTGCGGCCTGCTGCTGCTCGGTGGCTCGAGCGATGGGCCGGATCCCGGGGACTCGAGCGGCGCTCCTCGCCCGTGAGTGAAAGGGGATTGGTTTCTGGGATAGTTTATTGTCCGTGGCGTCACCCACGGTTGTGGTGATTGTGTGGACACCACCGCTGCTCTGTATGGGGATCCCGGGAGCGATGACAGGGAGCAGCAAAGTTGTTGGTTCTCCCCTCTGTGGGTAGGGGGGTGGTTGTCCCGGGGCCCGGTGATGAGGTGGGGGATGAGGGATGGCGGGGGCCGGTGCAGGGCTTGGTGGGGTGCAGGGACGCGGGGGCAGCGCTGTGCCTTACGGCACTGTGGTACTCACTCAGCCTGAGATGATGACACAGTTCTCGGTAAAACACACGGCTGGAAAGACTGTTCCCACGGACGGCTGCTGTTGCTTTTCCCCGGTAGTTGACGGTGACGGTCCCTTTTCCTGCACCTAAGTCTATGTTGGTAGTGATGGGTTCCCACCGGTAACCCGCTCCCCGGCTTGGATATGGGCCGGAGGAGCCCCTCTTTGCCCGCAGGCGCTGACCCTGGGAAACTGGTGCCTTGGCGGTGGCGGTGTCTCCCCTTCACGGTTGGACTGTTGCCTTCAATCGGGACTTAGTGAAGGGGACCTCCGGGTCTCCAAACAACTAACGGATTTGGCAAATTCACGGCGACTCCTAGCCTTGCCGGGATCCGAAAGGCCCCTGCCAATGGTTCTGGCTTCTCTTCGTATACCACTCCGGTACCGCCGGGCCACCACCCGTCCACGGTCCTTTCGGCAACCTCCGATCAGCCTCTCCTGCAGACGGTCACCGCCGTCTGCTGACCTTGCTGTCTCAGTCCGGGGCACACACCCGGACCAACTTCAGGCTTTCTCAACTGTCACTTTCTCTTCCACCTTAACTCCTCTCTCTTGCTCCTCTACCACTTCCTTCTCCAACTCACACTAAAACTCATCTGCCTGGTTTTCCCGCCTCCAGGGCTGTGAACTTCTCGGTGGGCGGAGCCAACCGCCTGGCCCACCCCCTGGTGTGGACATCAGCCCCTGGAGGAAGGCAACAAGGATTTTTGGGTAGCTTCGGTGTACCTATCCGGGGTGTAGGGTGTGGTGGTGTTATGACCTGTGACCCCTGGCTTGCCCAGGGCGTCACACTTCCACTTTTCAATAATACCATTGATAGGTGATGTGGGGGAATATTTGGGAAGAAACTACCGTATTTTTCGTTTTATAAGCCACATCGGATTATAAGACGCATCCCAAATTTAGAGAAGAAAAAAGGTAAAATAAAAATATGGGGTTCATTTTATACTCCGATGTTTTTTTACCGGAGGGGGGTGGCAGTGGTGGTGGAGCGGGGTCACAGGAGGCAGAGGCTGTGCTGGCAGTGGTGGTGGGTCAGTGCTAGCAGCGGAAGCTGCGATGGTTGTGTGGTGGAGCAGGCTGGTGCGGTGAATGTCCCAGATGCTCTGTCGGCACCAGATGGAGCTCTTATTCAAGAGCTCCATCTGCGCATGCGCCGACTCCGGGCGCCATAATTGGAAGCCCGGACCTCGGACAGACCATCTGGGACATTCGCCACACAATCACCGCAGTCCGCACAGCCGGGCGCCAGCACAGAGCGGCAGCTGGCAAAGAGAGCCCCCCGCAAATTCTCCACCTCCCGGTAAGCTATATTCGGATTTTAAGACAAATTTTTGGGAGGAAAAGTGCATCTTATAATCCAAAAAAATACGGTAATTTAATGATCTGACTGGTTACATAGGTGACGAACCATTTTTTTTTTCACACGATGGTTAAGGCAGATGGCAGGATGAGGGGCTGGATTTTATATACCTGTTGTAATGGGACTCGATGAGAAACCAGAATTCAGTGATAGACTGAAAGTATAAAAAGAATTGGGACACACGTCTATCGGACAATTCAAGGATTCAACAGACTCCATGATCAAATGCGATAAACACGTCTATCCTTTCATATATAGATCTTATGCCCTTTGGGTGCTTTGTGTACAAAGTTTGATGTTACAGAAGTGAGAACATCCCTCACATTTTTGTAAATATTTGATTATATCTTTTCATGTGACAACACTGAAAATATAACACTTTGACACAATATTAAGTAGTCAGTGTACAGCTTGTATAACAGTGTAAGGCCCTGTGCGCACTTGCCGTTTTTTTCCCACGGATTTCCTGCGGTTTTGCTGCATGTTATGTTCATAACATCTCTGCAGTGAATCACCAGCAAAACATATGGGGGAAAAAAAATGCTGTGCGCACTATGCGGAATTTGACAGCTGCATGTTTTGCTGCGGGATTCCCGCAGCAAAAACAATTGCATGTCACTTCTTTTCCGCACGTCGCTGCGGGATTTCACTCCATTAACTGCAATGTAATCGTGGAATAACGCAGGCAGCAAATTCTGTGCGGTTCATTGCGTTTTCCTGCGTTATTCGCTCCGGTATTTTGCGGTTTACCTGCGCTAATGTTCATCGCTGCCTGCGGTTTGCAGGGAAGTGATGTCATTATGACAGGAAAAGGAAGCAGAGCAGAGTAAACACACAGAGATCACAGACACAAACATGGTAAACACACATCACTCACACACAGAAATATAGCATACACATACAAATGAAACGGAAATATAGAAAAAAAACACGTGGGCTCCGCTGTATTTTTACCGTCCAGCTGCGGTAAACACACAGCGGCGGCCCGCTATTCTCAGGCTGGGGAGGGCGAGGGACAGGGTTAATGCCCCCCCCTCCAGCAGCCGAGAATATCAGCCCACAGCTGCCCCGGGAGTGTCGCATACATTATGCGGCAGTAGCGGAGTGTCCCCGGCTCTTCCTGTTGCCGTGATGCGGTGGCAGACAGGGTAATAAGGAGTTAATGGCGGCAGATCGCCACCACTAAATCCAGGCTTGATCATGGCAGTGTCTGAGACAACTGACATGATCAACCCGTAAGTAAAGTGAAAAAACACACACCAAAAAATCCTTTATGGAGGTGGCTTATTTGTGTTTTATTAACCCCCCGAAACACACAACTCCGGCATAATCCACGTCCTGCGATTTTTGCATCCAGCCGCGACTGACACACTGCTAAATGCAGCCTCGCAGCGAGACAGCAGAGGTAACCACAGGGCATTTCCCACAGCCAATAATGTGAACACACATTACCGCTCGGGAGAAATGCAGCGATCTGTCCTCTATCTATTCTTCTATCTATTTGTCTATTTATCTATCTACTATCTTATCTCAGAAGGAATTTTTTTTTTTTTCAATGTGCTTTATTGCATTGAATGCAATAAAACACATGTACCAACCCGCATGCGGCAAAACTGTGGCAAACCGCATGCGGTTTTCGGGTGCGGTTTGCCGCGGTTTTTTACAGCGGGTGCGGTAATCTTTCAGACCCTGTGGAATTTTCTTAAGAAAATTCCGTTTTCCAGTGCGCACAGGGCCTAAATCTGGTGCCCTCTAAATATCGCAACACATAATAATAATAATAATAATAATAATAATTAATTTTATTAATTTATATAGCGCTATTAATTCCACAGCGCTTTACATACATTGGCAACACTGTCCCCATTGGGGCTCACAATCTAGAGTCCCTATCTGTATGTCTTTGGAATGTGGGAGAAAACCGGAGTACCCGGAGGAAACCCACACAAACACTGGGAGAACATACAAACTCCTTGCAGATGTTGTCCTTGGTGGGATTTGAACCCAGGACCCCAGCGCTGCAAGACTGCAGTGCTAACCACTGAGCCACCTAGCCATTAATGTCTAAACCACTTGCCACAAAAGTGAGTACACCCTAAGTGTCAATGGTGTGTGGCCACCATTTATTTTCAAGCACTGGCTTAACACTCATGAGCATGGAGTTCACTAGAGCTTCTGTGACACCCTGGACTATCCAGGTCGTCCCACGTAGACACATAACCACACCACACCCCCTTCCCGGTTAGGTAACACCAGCCAAACTCAAAACCCTTGTCACCACCCTCCAGGTTTGATGTCCACACCAGGGGGGGGTCGAGCCAGACGGTTGGCTCCACCCACCGAGGAGTTCACAGGCCTGGAGGCGGGAAAACAGTTAGTCGAGCCTAGTTCAAGTGCAAGTGGAGAGCAGTCGAGGTCACGGGCAGTTCTGTGTTCGTGCCCTGAGAAGAGACTAGCTGGTGACTGGGTCGGAGCCCCAGTCAACATTGGCAAGGAGGCAGACGGTGGGGGCCGCCTGCAGGAGACCGGGAATACGACCGGTGGAACCGTAAGGGACCGGGACAGGGTAGTGACCCACCGGAACCGAACCGGGGAGCCAACTGGATACCGGAGCACCAGGCAGGGTACTCAGACCCAGCACAAAGCCCTGAATCGACAGGGCCGAGTCGAATCAACTGATTGCTGGACTGAGGCTGGACTTAAGGACCTAACCCACACAAGTCCCTTTAGAAGACAACAGCCCAACCATACCGGGTAACGCCACCGCCAAGGCATAGAGACCCAAAGGGCCAGCGTCTGAGGGCAAACGGGCTCCTGCGGCATATACCAGTCGGGGAGCGGACTACTGGTGTCTATGCACAGGAGTCAAAACATTTACACAGAGGTGCAGGAGAAAGGTGGAAACCACCAACCTAGTCTGGAAGAAGCTGCAGCCGGTTCATCACTCTGTTTGGTTTACCAGAGACTCCAGTGTCTTGTGTCAGAGTGAGTACACCAGTGCCATCAGGCACCGCACCACGACACTTCACCCTGCACCCCGGCCCTCTCCTACCGGGCCCCGGGACCAACCACCCCTACCCACGAAGGGGTCAACACCTAGCTGCGCCATTACACCGCTCCCGGGATCCCCGCACCTTCACCGCAGCGGTGGTGTCCACAATCACCACAATCCGTGGGTGGCATCACGAACTGTCATTCCAAATCCCCGCGTGTAGCGCCAACTCCCTTGCAGAGCGACATGACCCCCGGGTCCGTGAGAAGCTCGAACTACCACCCGCAGTATAAGCACGGATCCGAGCGGCTCGGTGGTCGCAGCCGAGTCCGCGGGGCGGTACACTTCACAGGAGCTACTGGATCCTCTTCCATCCTCCATGACCGCATTGCATAGCTAGTGGATGTTTGAGACCTTGCGCTCCTCCACCTTCCATTTGAGGATGCCCCATAGATGCTCAAGAGAGTTTAGGTCTGGAGACATGCTTGGCCAGTCCAGTACCTTTATCCTCTTTAGCAATACAGTTGTCGTCTTGGAGGTGTTTGGGGTCGTTATCATGTTGGAATACTGCCCCGCGGCCCAGTTTCCAAAGGGAGGGTATCATGCTCTGCTTCAGTATGTCACAGTACATGTTGGCAATCATGGTTCCCTCAATGAACTGTATCTCCCCACAGCCAGCAGCAGTCATGCAGGCCCAGACCATAACACTCCCACCACCATTCTTGACTGTAGGCAAGACAGACTTTTCTTTGCATTCATTATCTGGTTTGCTGCCTTCACTTGACACCATCTGAACCAAATATATTTATCTTGGTCTCATTAGACCACATGACATGCTTCCAGTAATACATGTTCTTAGTCTACTTGTCTTCAGCAAACTGTTTTCAGGCTTTCTTGTGCATCATCGTTAAGAGGGGCTTCCTTCTGGGACCACAGCCATGCAGACCAATGCTATGAAGCATGCGGTATATGGGTTGAGCGCTGACAGGTTGACTCTTTGCATCAATGCTGACAACCCTCAAACGTCTATTTTCATAAGACAACCTCTGGATATGACTCTTGAGTATATGCACTCAACTTCTTTGGTCGTCCATGGTGAGGCCTGTTCTAAGTGGAACCTGTCTTGTTAAACCACTATATGGTCTTGCCCACCATGCTGCAGCTCCGTTTCAGGGTGTTCGCAGTCTTCTTATAGCCTAAACCATCTTTATGTAGAGCAACAATTCTTTTTTTTCCTGATCCTCAGACTTCGTTGCCATGAGGGGCCATGTTGAATTCCAGTGACCAGTATGAGAGGGGGTGTGAGCGATCACACCAAATGTAACACACCTGCTCCCTATTCACACCTGAGACCTTGTAACACTAATAAGTCACATGACCCCAGAGGGAATATGGCTAATCGGGCACAATTTGGTCATTTTCACTTGGGGTGTACTTACTTTTGTTGCAAGTGTTTAGATATTAATGGCTGTATGTTGTTATTTAGAGGGCACCAAATGTACGCTATTACACAATCTGTACACTGACTACTGTACATTGTATGAAAGTGTCAGATCTTCAGTGTTGTCCCATGAACAGAAGCAATAACATTTTTACAAAAATGTGGGGGGGTGTACTCACTTTTGTGATATACTGTAACTATGGGCCCTACTGATATATCCAATAGCATAAGGCACAATAAACCCACACAATGCTTTATGTTGCAGTGCTGTCATTGAGCACACCAACAGAGTTATCTACCTTGAAGACGATGATGTGGCTGCTGTCGTGGACGGTCGTCTCTCCATTCACCGCATTAAGAGAAGTGCCGGAGATCACCCAGCACGCGCCATTCAGACTCTACAGATGGAGCTGCAGCAGATCATGAAGGGTAAGTGTACGGCTCATATTGCTTGGTACAACTAAGGGTACATAACGTCGACTTGCCATTCCATCTACGACTCAAGTAGATGTAGAAACTTTGCACTCAATATCAATGTGGATGGTGGTTTTTATTGTGAATAACTTGTAGGACCAGAACAAGCACAGACGTTTCGGTCAAAAGACCTTAATCAGTGTGTGCGCAAAGGGTCCTCAGAAAGTATAGTAACATGGTGATCATTGCAGCTGGGTATGGCGTGGTGTCCACCGCTGTCTGAGTGCCACATAGACAGCAGTGGACACCACGTCATACCCAGCTACACCGCTCGCCACGCTACTATACTTTCTGAGGACCCTCTGCAAGCACCTTGATGAAGGTCTTTAGACTGAAACGTCTGTGCTTGTGCTGGTCCTACAAATTCTTCACAATAAAAAAACACTGTTCACATTGATCTTGAGTGCCAAGTTTCTACATCTCCTTGAGGTGGTTTTGGACCCTACTTGTGCACCCCCCCAGAAGTGCCGTGTGTATCAACTCCATAAATCTACGACTATACTGAGAAAAACTTCACAATCCTACTCCTCAAAGTCATGTTCTCAAGTCTTTGGAGGCTTTTTTTGATTTTCCTGACACTTTAGTAAGTGCTTCTATACTGGATGAAATAACCATTCTTGTTAAGCTTTTAAGGGTTAAAAAAAAAAAAACAACCCATGAACTATTAGATGCTACATTAGAATTGTCTGATGACACAAGTAGAAGACGAAAAGGTCAGGGATGAGTCCCCATCAAAATGGGTGTACCTTAAAGGGAACCATTGTACCCTACTGGGTAGGGCGTGGTAGTGAGATGCAGGAAAGAGGTGCAGCACAATGGGGTGTGATGTCAACGGCTATAAAATGAGAGGAGAATAGCCGTGGTTATTTAGTGGAGGACAGACGTGCAGGTGTCAGGCCATAAGTTTGGAGCAGTAATTCTTGAATTAGGAAGTGAGTTTAGGACGTATGAATGAATGAATCTAGTTTCTACTATATGGAATGGGAAGCATTGCAAGAAGGCTTGTTTGCAGGATAATGACTACTCACAGATTTTATTTATTTTTGTATGATTTACAGGCAACTTCAGCTCCTTCATGCAGAAAGAAATATTTGAGCAGCCGGAGTCTGTCGTCAACACCATGAGAGGACGAGTGAATTTTGACGACCTGACGGGTAAAACAAGTTTACTGTTTTCGTAATGCGCTATTCTCATTTTATGACATTTGTATAGTTAGATAAAAATGCAAACCCATAGCAGAGGTGCTCATTTTCATGCTGTTTTAATTGTTCTTCTCCAACAATGAGAACTTTTATCTTGGTGTACAGCTTGTGTGTGCACTACATTCCATTATCTTGGTGTACAGCTTGTGTGTGCACTACATTCCATTATCTTGGTGTACAGCTTGTGTGTGCACTACATTCCAGAAGGAGTTAACTCTTAACATCCCAGCCCATTGATTTCTATACAGCAGTTTGCTGCTTCCTTCACTCCTTCTTGCATTATTACAATAATATTAATATTTATTCATTTATATGGCGCTATTAATTCCACAGCGCTTTACATACATTGGCAACACTGTCCCCATTGTGGCTCACAATGTAAATTCCCCATCAGTAAACCAGAGAACTCGGAAGTTACCCACGCAAACACGAGAGAATATACAAACTCCTTGCAGATGTTGTCCTTGGTGGGAATTGAACCCAGGACCCCAGCGCTGCAAGGCTGCAGTGCTAACCAGTGAGCCACCGTGCCGCCCTTACAATACTCCCACCCCAGAAGTTTCCAGAACAATTCTCCTTTATCTCAGAATGTAAATATAATGATAGAGTGTAGACATCAGAACAATGACCGCAGAAGAAGGAAACTGACCACAACTGTCACTGTAGGAGCAACCAGGAAGTGAGGAGACTGCAGAACTGTGAGCTGCTCAGGACACCACTTGAGAATACCTCTTTAAGCCATACAAATTCATCCAACTATCAGACAGCTCTTTCTCCGGACAGCTTTATGTACAGGAGCATTAGGTCAGGATGAGCGTTCATGTGTTCTCAACAGGCAGAGAGGAGAAAGCCGCTGCTAAACAAGTCAGAAATATGCTGGGGAACAAAAAGTGCAATAGGGTTTTATCCAGTGGAGAGGGACATAAAGGTTCAGGGAGATGCTCAACTGGTTACGTTTTGTACCACATGACAAAGAATAAAGAGTAATTATCAGCTGCTGCAGTCCATGGGTTAAAATAAACAGATGCCAGTAGAAAATAGGTGGACTTTTGGCTCTTCTGTAGGAGATCCTAGCATGTGGTTTGTCCTGATGAAGTCAGATGACATAATCCATCTCCTCTCCTGGGAATTCTTTGGGATCTTCTTCAACAGCGCAGTAAATCCACCTATTTCCTTCTGGCTGTCAAACAGTGCGGTCATCTGCTTCAAAGTGCTTAAAACATCCAAAATCAGACATGCCAGGTCCTTGTCTACCCTGGAAACTAGCATGGGACAGTTGGGAAAGGAACTACCCCCATCCGTCTTCTCCAAACTGTGGACCAACCCTCTTTAATATCGGTTGTTTCTGTCAATGTTAGTCTAATACTCGTGGGGAAGGGGGTGGTATGGCTTGAGCCTTTATCCTAATCTTGGTGACCTCCTGACTTTGACAGATTGGCTATTGTGAACTGTTGGTACTCTGCCCTGCTTATTAGGGGTATATACTCAGTATTCTGCTAGAAACCCATTTACAATGATTATTCTGTTTTTACAGTAAATTTGGGAGGTTTGAAGGATCACATTAAAGAAATCCAGAGATGTCGGAGACTAATCCTCATCGGTTGTGGGACAAGTTTCCATGCTGGAGTGGCTGTGAGTATTATTGCCATTATGATTATGTCTATATAATTTCTTTTTCGCTCCTAATTGGGAGACCCAGACAGTGGGTGTATAGCTACTGCCTCTGGAGGCCGCACAAAGAACTACACTTAAAAGTGTAAGGCCCCTCCCCTTCTGGCTATACACCCTCCCGTAGGAGTACGGATTCCTCAGTTTTAGCTTTGTGCGCAGGAGGTCAGACACGCACGCATAGCTCCATTGTTTTTAGTCAGCAGCAGCTGCTGACTATGTCGGATGGAAGAAAAGAGGGCCCATACAGGGCTCCCAGCATGCTCCCTTCTCACCCCACTGTATGTCGGAGGTGTTTGTAAGGTTGAGGTACCCATTGCGGGTACGGCGGCAGGAGCCCACATGCTGATTCCTTCCCCATCCCTTTTTACAGGGCTCTGGGTGAAGTGGGATTTACTGGTCTCCAGGCACTGAGACCGTGCTCCATCTACAGCCCCTGGAGAAGATGCTGGATGGAGCGGAGTACATCAGGGACATGGCCCTGCTTCCTCAAGGTACTCTGTGTCCCCGTGCATTTGGCGCTCACACCGCAGCATGCTGGGTGTTGTAGTGCGCCGGGGACATCAGCGCTGCGGCGCTTGTGCCATGGCCTCATTCAGCTTCGCTGAAGCAGGCACACTTCTGGGAATCGGTCGCGCCGGCCGCTGGGACTGCGGCGCGGCTGGCACTTGTGGTGCGCCGGGGACTTCAGCGCGGGCCGCACTTTTACGGCGGCCGCGCTGATAACTCGAGTCCCCGGCTTTTGCGGCCTGCTTCCGTTCGTTCCCGCCCCCAGACCTGCCAGTCAGGAGAGGGGCGGGACGCTGGTCAGTGCATCAGCGCCGAGGGCTGGAGTCGTTTTTACATACTCCAGCCCTCACAATCGGCACAGAGGGGACACTGTTTCCCGCACTTTTGTTTAGGAACTCCCACGGACCGCCCCTCTCCACAGACGCCGGCAGCCATTCCTGCTGACACGCTGAGCTGCAGAGGGGAGCCGGGGAGACCCAGACAAGGAATCTGCGCCTCTTACCCGCTATTCAGCGGGCGGTAAGCAGCCCTCAGGGCTCACCCCCTCTTGTGCCAGTAGTATTCTTAGTATTTTGTTTCTACAAATACTTTGTATTGCATAGCGCTGGTCGCCCTTTGGCTATAGACTCTCTCACATTGCAGAGAGCCAGCAGCATGTCGTCCGTAAAACGCAAGGGTGCCAAGGCACAGACATTATATGCTTCCTGCACCGCATGTGGGACTTTTCTACCGGCAGGCTCCACGGACCCCCATTGTGGGCAGTGCTCGGCCCCTGCGGCGCTTGCACAGTCGGGACCTCTGCTGGACGTGACCCAGGGTGTACCACCTGTGAATGCTGTCCAGGTGACAGGAACTGAGTTTGCAGCTTTTGCTGACAGAATGTCTCTCACTATGTCACAAATTCTTGACACATTGCGAGCTAGGCCTGTACTTCAGGCCACGGACACTGTGCAATCATTGCCCCCTGGTCCCCCTCAGCTGAGTTACCTCCAAGCTCCGGGACGGGCACATACACCTCAGGGTGAAGACTCTGACTCGGACGATGGCCCCGGGCAGCCTAAGCGGGCTCGCTATGACGGGCCTTCACATTCATCTCAATGGTCAGGATCCCAGCGAGATGAATCTATGGGTGATGAGGCGGACGTAACTGATCAGGATTCTGATCCTGGGACCGCTCTCAATCTAGATACACCAGATGGTGACGCCATAGTTAATGATCTTATATTTAACATCAATAAGATGTTAAATATTTCCCCACCAGCTCCTCTTGTGGAGGAGTCAGCTTCGCAGCACGAGAGAATCCATTTCAGATACCCTAAGCGTACATTAAGCACTTTTCTGGACCACGCTGACTTTAGAGACGCAATCCAGAAACCCCACGCTTATCCTGAAAGGCGTTTTTCTAAACGGCTTAAAGATACACGCTATCCTTTTCCCCCTGAGGTGGTCAAGGGTTGGACCCAGTGTCCAAAAGTGGATCCTCCAATTTCCAGGCTTGCAGCTAGATCCTTGGTTGCAGTTGAAGATGGAGCGGCACTTAAAGATGCCACTGACAGGCAGATGGAGCTCTGGCTGAAATCCATCTATGAAGCGATTGGAGCGTCATTAGCGCCATCTTTTGCGGCCGTATGGGCACTCCAAGCTATCTCAGCCGGGCTTGCGCAAGTCGACTTAGTCACACGTGCATTTGCCCCGCAGGTAGCACCATTGACCTCGCAAATGGCGGCATTCGCGTCGTACGCGATTAATGCTGTTCTTGACGCTACAAGCCGCACGGCAGTGGCGTCAGCCAACTCCGTTGTTTTGCGTAGGGCCCTGTGGTTGAGACATTGGAAAGCAGATTCTCATTCCAAGAAGTGCTTAACCAATTTGCCTTTTTCTCGTGACCGATTGTTTGGAGAGCGTTTGGATGAAATCATCAAACACTCCAAGGGTAAGGACTCATCCTTACCGCAACACAGACAAAACAAACCCCAACAGAGGAAGGGTCAGTCTGGTTATCGGTCCTTTCGAGGACCGGGCAGGTCCCAATTCGCCTCGTCAAAAAAGACTCAAAAAGACCAAATTGTCTCTCCAGTAAAGGAGACAAACTCTAGCACAGCGCCACCTATTGGAAGTAGCGATCCTAAAAGTCACAAGTGGATTTTTGACAATCCTTTGCAATATGACTCAGGATATATAAGCCAGATCAGAATCCCAATTTGCAGACACGGTGTTTCGGGGTGCTTGCCCCTCGTCAGTGCAAAGTATGGGGGTGTCTGATCTGGCTCATGAGAAAGCTATGTGGGGACCACGGGGGAACACTATTCTCCTTAAGGAGACTTTGCAAGCCAGTCTGGCTGCCAGGTAAGGGGACTTATAGCTGCAATGCCCCTAAAATTCCACGGGGGAACACTATTCTCCTTAAGGAGACTTTGCAAGCCAGTCTGGCTGCCAGGTAAGGGGACTTATAGCTGCAATGCCCCTCTGGGAAATATTCAAATTGTCTCTCCAGTAAAGGAGACAAACTCTAGCACAGCGCCACCTATTGGAAGTAGCGATCCTAAAAGTCACAAGTGGATTTTTGACAATCCTTTGCAATATGACTCAGGATATATAAGCCAGATCAGAATCCCAATTTGCAGACACGGTGTTTCGGGGTGCTTGCCCCTCGTCAGTGCAAAGTATGGGGGTGTCTGATCTGGCTCATGAGAAAGCTATGTGGGGACCACGGGGGAACACTATTCTCCTTAAGGAGACTTTGCAAGCCAGTCTGGCTGCCAGGTAAGGGGACTTATAGCTGCAATGCCCCTAAAATTCCACGGGGGAACACTATTCTCCTTAAGGAGACTTTGCAAGCCAGTCTGGCTGCCAGGTAAGGGGACTTATAGCTGCAATGCCCCTCTGGGAAATATTCAAATTGTCTCTCCAGTAAAGGAGACAAACTCTAGCACAGCGCCACCTATTGGAAGTAGCGATCCTAAAAGTCACAAGTGGATTTTTGACAATCCTTTGCAATATGACTCAGGATATATAAGCCAGATCAGAATCCCAATTTGCAGACACGGTGTTTCGGGGTGCTTGCCCCTCGTCAGTGCAAAGTATGGGGGTGTCTGATCTGGCTCATGAGAAAGCTATGTGGGGACCACGGGGGAACACTATTCTCCTTAAGGAGACTTTGCAAGCCAGTCTGGCTGCCAGGTAAGGGGACTTATAGCTGCAATGCCCCTAAAATTCCACGGGGGAACACTATTCTCCTTAAGGAGACTTTGCAAGCCAGTCTGGCTGCCAGGTAAGGGGACTTATAGCTGCAATGCCCCTCTGGGAAATATTCAAATTGTCTCTCCAGTAAAGGAGACAAACTCTAGCACAGCGCCACCTATTGGAAGTAGCGATCCTAAAAGTCACAAGTGGATTTTTGACAATCCTTTGCAATATGACTCAGGATATATAAGCCAGATCAGAATCCCAATTTGCAGACACGGTGTTTCGGGGTGCTTGCCCCTCGTCAGTGCAAAGTATGGGGGTGTCTGATCTGGCTCATGAGAAAGCTATGTGGGGACCACGGGGGAACACTATTCTCCTTAAGGAGACTTTGCAAGCCAGTCTGGCTGCCAGGTAAGGGGACTTATAGCTGCAATGCCCCTAAAATTCCACGGGGGAACACTATTCTCCTTAAGGAGACTTTGCAAGCCAGTCTGGCTGCCAGGTAAGGGGACTTATAGCTGCAATGCCCCTCTGGGAAATATTCAAATTGTCTCTCCAGTAAAGGAGACAAACTCTAGCACAGCGCCACCTATTGGAAGTAGCGATCCTAAAAGTCACAAGTGGATTTTTGACAATCCTTTGCAATATGACTCAGGATATATAAGCCAGATCAGAATCCCAATTTGCAGACACGGTGTTTCGGGGTGCTTGCCCCTCGTCAGTGCAAAGTATGGGGGTGTCTGATCTGGCTCATGAGAAAGCTATGTGGGGACCACGGGGGAACACTATTCTCCTTAAGGAGACTTTGCAAGCCAGTCTGGCTGCCAGGTAAGGGGACTTATAGCTGCAATGCCCCTAAAATTCCACGGGGGAACACTATTCTCCTTAAGGAGACTTTGCAAGCCAGTCTGGCTGCCAGGTAAGGGGACTTATAGCTGCAATGCCCCTCTGGGAAATATTCAAATTGTCTCTCCAGTAAAGGAGACAAACTCTAGCACAGCGCCACCTATTGGAAGTAGCGATCCTAAAAGTCACAAGTGGATTTTTGACAATCCTTTGCAATATGACTCAGGATATATAAGCCAGATCAGAATCCCAATTTGCAGACACGGTGTTTCGGGGTGCTTGCCCCTCGTCAGTGCAAAGTATGGGGGTGTCTGATCTGGCTCATGAGAAAGCTATGTGGGGACCACGGGGGAACACTATTCTCCTTAAGGAGACTTTGCAAGCCAGTCTGGCTGCCAGGTAAGGGGACTTATAGCTGCAATGCCCCTAAAATTCCACGGGGGAACACTATTCTCCTTAAGGAGGCTTTGCAAGCCAGTCTGGCTGCCAGGTAAGGGGACTTATAGCTGCAATGCCCCTCTGGGAAATATTCAAATTGTCTCTCCAGTAAAGGAGACAAACTCTAGCACAGCGCCACCTATTGGAAGTAGCGATCCTAAAAGTCACAAGTGGATTTTTGACAATCCTTTGCAATATGACTCAGGATATATAAGCCAGATCAGAATCCCAATTTGCAGACACGGTGTTTCGGGGTGCTCAGACGCTCAGATTCTTGGAGGTCTCAGTCACGCCCAAAAAGGACAGCCGGAGGAACCGTTGCCAAGACGGCGTCCTCCTGACTTGCAGTCTCCGATTCCCACACCCGCGGTCGGTGGGAGGCTTTCCCACTTTGGCGACATTTGGCTGTCACGCGTCAAAGACCGTTGGGTGAGGGATATTCTGTCTCACGGGTACAGGATAGAGTTCAGTTCTCGTCCGCCAACTCGTTTCTTCAGAACTTCTCCTCCACCAGACCGAGCCGATGCTCTGTTGCAGGCAGTGGCCGCTCTAAAGGCGGAAGGAGTGGTGACCTCCGTCCCTCTTCAGGAACAAGGTCACGGTTTTTACTCCAATCTGTTTGTGGTCCCAAAAAAGGACGGATCGTATCGACCCGTCCTGGATCTAAAGTTGCTCAACAGACACGTAAAAGTCAGGAGGTTCCGGATGGAATCCCTACGCTCCGTCATAGCCTCAATGTCTCAAGGAGATTTTCTAGCATCAATAGATATCAAAGATGCGTATCTCCACGTGCCGATTGCACCAGAGCATCAGCGTTTCCTACGCTTCGTCATACACGACGAACACCTGCAGTTCGTAGCGTTACCTTTCGGTCTGGCAACAGCCCCCTGGGTCTTCACCAAAGTCATGGCAGCAGTAGTAGCTGTTCTGCACTCGCAGGGTCACTCGGTCATCCCGTATCTAGGCGACCTGCTTATAAAGGCACCCTCTCAAGAGGCATGCCAGCACAGTCTGAAGGTGGCACTAGACACTCTCCAGAGTTTCGGGTGGATTATCAACTTTCCAAAGTCTCATCTAACCCCGACCCAATCTCTGACTTATCTTGGCATGGAGTTTCATACTCTCTCAGCGATAGTGAAGCTTCCACTGGACAAGCAGTGCTCGCTACGGACTGGAGTGCAATCTCTCCTTCAGAGCCAGTCGCACTCACTGAGGCGCCTCATGCATTTCCTAGGAAAGATGGTAGCAGCAATGGAGGCAGTCCCGTTCGCGCAGTTTCATCTGCGCCCTCTACAATGGGACATTCTACGCCAATGGGATGGGAAATCGACGTCCCTCGACAGGACTGTCTCCCTCTCTGACTGCCAAGGACTCTCTGCGTTGGTGGCTTCTCCCCACCTCATTGTCACAGGGAAAGTCGTTCCTTCCCCCGTCCTGGGCAGTGGTCACGACGGATGCGAGCCTATCAGGGTGGGGAGCGGTGTTTCTCCACCACAGGGCTCAGGGGACGTGGACTCAGGAAGAGTCCACCCTGCAGATCAATGTTCTGGAAATCAGAGCAATCTATCTTGCCCTGCGAGCCTTCCAACAATGGCTGGAAGGCAAGCAGATTCGGATTCAGTCGGACAATTCCACGGCGGTGGCGTACATCAACCACCAAGGGGGAACACGCAGTCGCCAAGCTTTTCAAGAAGTCCAGCGGATTTTGACGTGGGTGGAAAGCAGAGCGTCCACCATATCCGCAGTTCACATCCCAGGCGTGGAAAACTGGGAAGCAGACTTTCTCAGTCGCCAGGGCATGGACGCAGGAGAATGGTCCCTTCACCCGGACGTGTTTCAGCAGATCTGTTGCCGCTGGGGGACGCCGGACGTCGATCTGATGGCGTCACGGCACAACAACAAGGTCCCAGTTTTCATGGCACGGTCTCACGATCACCGAGCACTGGCGGCAGACGCCTTGGTTCAGGATTGGTCGCAATTCCGACTCCCCTATGTGTTCCCACCTCTAGCATTGTTACCCAGAGTTCTCCGGAAAATCAGGTCCGACTGCCATCGAGCCATACTCGTCGCTCCAGATTGGCCAAGAAGGTCGTGGTACCCGGATCTGTGGCATCTCACGGTAGGCCAACCGTGGACACTACCAGACCGTCCAGATTTGCTGTCTCAAGGGCCGTTTTTCCATCTGAATTCTGCGGCCCTGAACCTGACTGTGTGGCCATTGAGTCCTGGATCCTAGCGGCCTCAGGTTTATCTCATGAAGTTGTTGCCACAATGAGACAGGCTAGAAAACCATCCTCAGCTAAGATCTATCACAGGACGTGGAAGATATTCTTAGCGTGGTGCTTGGCTCAAGGGTTTTCTCCCTGGCCATTTGCATTGCCAATTTTTCTTTCCTTCCTGCAGTCTGGGTTGGAAAAAGGTTTGTCGCTTAGCTCTCTTAAGGGTCAAGTCTCCGCGCTATCCGTATTCTTTCAGAAGCGCTTGGCACGGCTTTCTAAAGTACGCACGTTTCTCCAAGGAGTTTGTCATATCGTTCCTCCTTACAGACGGCCATTGGAACCCTGGGATCTGAACAAGGTTCTCATTGCTCTCCAGAAGCCGCCTTTCGAGCCTTTGAAAGAGGTTCCCCTTTCTCGGCTTTCACACAAGGTAGTTTTTCTTGTGGCGGTCACGTCTCTTCGAAGAGTGTCCGAGCTAGCGGCGTTATCTTGCAAATCTCCCTTCCTGGTGTTTCACCAAGACAAGGTAGTACTGCGTCCAATTCCAGAGTTTTCTCCCAAGGTGGTTTCTTCCTTTCATCTCAATCAGGATATCACTTTGCCATCTTTGTGTCCGCATCCAGTTCACCAATTTGAAAAGGGTTTACATCTGTTGGACCTGGTGAGAGCACTCAGGATTTACATTTCTCGCACGGCGTCTCTACGCCGTTCTGATGCGCTCTTTGTCCTAGTCGCTGGTCAGCATAAGGGATCGCAAGCTTCCAAATCCACCCTGGCGCGGTGGATCAAGGAACCAATTCTTCACACATACCGTTCTGCTGGGCTTCCGATTCCATCTGGACTGAAGGCCCATTCTACCAGAGCCGTGGGTGCGTCCTGGGCATTGCGGCATCAGGCTACGGCTCAGCAAGTGTGCCAGGCGGCTACCTGGTCGAGTCTGCACACGTTTACCAAACACTATCAAGTGCATACCTACGCTTCGGCAGATGCCAGCCTAGGTAGACAGGTCCTTCAGGCGGCGGTGGCCCACCTGTAGGAAGAGGCTGTCTGACAGCCCGTTCATGTGGTATCTTTTTACCCACCCAGGGACTGCTTTTGGACGTCCCACTGTCTGGGTCTCCCAATTAGGAGCGAAAAAGAAGAAGGGAATTTTGTTTACTTACCGTAAATTCCTTTTCTTCTAGCTCCAATTGGGAGACCCAGCACCCGCCCTATTTGTTCTTAGGGTTTCGTTTTTTCGGGTGCACATGTTGTTCATGTTGTTTCTTAAGTTCTCCGATCTTGTTATCGGATTGAATTTGTTTTTGAAACTGTTATTGGCTTTCCTCCTTCTTGCTTTGGTACTAAAACTGAGGAATCCGTACTCCTACGGGAGGGTGTATAGCCAGAAGGGGAGGGGCCTTACACTTTTAAGTGTAGTTCTTTGTGCGGCCTCCAGAGGCAGTAGCTATACACCCACTGTCTGGGTCTCCCAATTGGAGCTAGAAGAAAAGGAATTTACGGTAAGTAAACAAAATTCCCTTCTTCTATCATTATAAATGGAAGTTTTTGTTTGTTTGTTTGTTTTTACCATTGGTGCCAAGGACGGCCGTAATTATTTACTCTGCTTTTGCCACGGTTATTCTACAGGACACAGACAGATGGCAAATAAAACCTTTGCTGTCTGCCTTCTCTAGACCCATAGACGTGCCGTGTAGTAGATATTGTTGTCTGTTTAGTAAGGTTATGGGTTTTATATACTGGCGGTGCCACACCAGAAAACCACGTAGTGTACAGAAGTATCTGGGTGTCGCGTGTCAGCTACATTTGCTGCAAAATGCCCAATGCACTGTTAGCGAATTACTCTTGCAGAATAAATTTAGAGGCTAGTGCCCCCTTTTGTGCTTATGGGGGGTATTCAAGTGTACAAATTGAAGATGAAATAATGCCTGGATCTTAGAGATTCCCCATAAATGACATGCAGATAGGTCTTAAAAGGCTGATTGCTGTGGATACCAGTGTAGGGACCCCACCAATCCCTATAGTCAGAACTGAATGGAGTGGTGAGTTAAGTCACTGTTTCAAGAGGCTCCCAGACAGCAGAAATTTTCCCGGCCATCCTGTGAATGGGTGAAAGTCGTCCATTGTGGTGGAGCTACTTTTAGGGGTACTTTGCACACGGCGACATCGCAGCTGCGATGTCGGTGGGGTCAAATCGAAAGTGACGCACATCTTAGGAAGGAGGTGGGTCGCCGGCCAGAGCGACGTCGCAGGGCAGGGAAGTCTGTGTGAAGCTGCCGTAGCGATAATGTTCGCTACGGCAGCTATAACACAATATCGTATGTGCGACGGGGGTGGTGACTATCACGCTCAGCATCGCAAGCATCGGCTAGCAATGTCGTAGTGTGCAAAGTACCCCTTAGGATATAAAAAAGATGCACAACTAAATCAAGAATTAAAATAAATAAAAAATTGCTGGCGGAAGAAGGACTAGCCTTCATGCGTATTCACTAATGCACAGAAAAACAGGTTAATGTTTGATTTGCTGACAGTATTTTGTATTGGCAACCGGTTGAATTTTGCGGTCTTTCCTCCTGCACTAAAGCTTCCAGTTCAGCGCTCTGTGTTTGTCTCGCACTGGATACAGCATTCATTGTCTATATACTGAGTGTTAAGATCTCCTCGTGTTTCTGTGTGCAAATAAACTTTGATCCCAATTTAAAGGGAATGTTTAATTGGAAAATTATCTAATTGTTTTTATTTCCGTTTTTCTGTTTTAAAAGTGTTTTTATAATATTTTTATTTATTTTTCATATTACAATCTTTAGTAAAAATACAAATGCTAGATATTGCACTTTTCACATTGGCCACTTGGGCTTTTTAGACTCTTCAGCCAGGGCCACACGGGGACTAATGCGATCATCGCATGACACTCGGCTCACGCTGGCAGCACAGTGTCACTGCGACTGAGTTCCGATCATGGGGGGAGGGCTGGCACTGCGGAGGGGAGGGAGGAATTTATCTCTCTCCTCTGTAGCCGGCTATTGCCATTCTTGCTCTGCACTTGCAGAACACAGGTGTTCCGCGAGTGCAGTGCGATCTTTCTCTCGTCCCATAGACTTGAATTGGCGCGAGAGAAAGAGGCTTGCACTACAGCCACAGCGTGCTGCGATTGTTTTCTCGGTCCAATTAGGGCTGAGAAAATAGCTCATGGGTGCTGGCACATAGGCTAATATTGGTCCGAGTGGAATGTAATGTTTTTATCGCACTCCACTCGGTTTTATTTTCATGCCGCGTGTCTTACGCTGCATTCTCCTGATCAGGGTTCAGTGTTTTGAACGCAGTGTGTTTTCGCTGCATCCAAAACGCTGCCTTGTACAGTACAAGCACAGTTGATGGGATTTCTAGAAATCCCGTGCCCATGCCCAATGTGCTTGGTTTTTCCTGCAGCGAAGACTGACCGAGCCGCAGCATGTCAATTTTTTTTGCTGGGGAGACGCAAGCGTTTTCTTCAGGAGGAACACAGCGAGAGACCGCAACTGCCTGAGCCCGGATCGTGATCACGAGCAGCTGCGGTCTCCTGCGGAGGAGACTCATGGCACAGTGGATCCTGATTGTGTACACATGCCCTTAATGTCCTTTACATTCTGTGAGCAGTTATAAAAAAAAAACAAAAACGTTCCCAAACACAACTGAGAATTCAATGTGTTGTAATCAGGTCACAGCTTTCACCTGGATGTCTGCATGGATAATGCAAAAAAACTAAAATAAAAAAAAATAAAAATGGTAAAAATGAGGAAACTCGTATGGCCTGCGGGGGAGGTTGGTGGCCCCCAACCGCTGTGTCCTGGTGTAAGGAACCCTCGTCAGAATTGATGGATCACCTCCTTGGATCTCAATGGGTGTAGTGAAAAAAGGTATTTAATGACAACATAAAACAAAAAAAAAAAATCCCACAGCAAAAGTAGTTAACGGTACGCCGCTGTGTTACTCTTCTGCCGACCCGGCATCCTGACCGTGCATGTAGAGCTGAATGCCTCACACCACATTCATGGGACGGCCGCAGTGTGAGCATCACATACTGAAGATTATCCTGGAGGGCATTCCTTGCACCAGAATACAGGGGTTGGGGGGGCCCCTGGCCTCCCCACTCTACCCACCCCCCGCCATGTGAGTTTCCACAATTTATGAATTGTCGGCTGGCTCTCCTCCTTTTACTTGTTTCAGTGATTTTATACAGCTGTCAATGCGGAGAGAGCTGGAGTAAGCTGTGCCAAATTTGTTGAGAGCCTTGCACATCTTTAATAAATGTGGCTCATTTTTTTAAATGTTGTGCCATCACCAGAAATGTAAGCAGTGATACATTTCTATCCTAATTTATGCCACTTGGTATGGCAAAATTTATGATGAATTTGTCGTCCGCTCTTGGCTACACCCCGGCCCACCTTTCTTTGTCGCTCCATTGGGAGACCCAGACAATTGGGTGTATAGCTTCTGCCTCCGGAGGCCACACAAAGTATTACACTTAAAAGTGTAAAGCCCCTCCCCTACTGCCTATACACCCCCCCGTGTATCACGGGCTCCTCAGTTTTTATGCTTTGTGCGAAGGAGGCACACATGCACGCATAGCTCCACAATTTAGTCAGCAGCAGCTGCTGACTATTTCGGATGGAAGAAAAGTGGGCCCATATAGGGCCCCCAGCATGCTCCCTTCTCACCCCACTCTGGTCGGCGGTGCGGTTAAGGTTGAGGTACCCATTGCGGGTACATAGGCAGGAGCCAACATGCTGTTTTCCTTCCCCATCCCTGCAGGGCTCTGGGTGAAGTGGGATCCTAATCGGTCTCCAGACACTGGGACCGTGCTCCCTCCGCAGCCCCTGGGGAATCTGCTGGACAGGAGCTGGGTATCGTCAGGGACAAGGCCCTGCTACTGTGAGGTACTCTGTGTCCCCTTGGGGACAGCGCATGGAGCGCTTGTGTCATACACGCTGCAGCACTGCTGGGTGTGTTAGTGCGCCGGGACTACCGCGCTGACCGCGCTTGTTTGCCGGCCGCGCTTATAACTTTAGTCCTCGGCTTTTGCGGCCTAGTACTGCATATTCCCGCCCCCGGGCCTGTCAGTCAGGGGAAGGGAGGGACACTGCACTGGACGTCAGCGCTGAGGGCTGGAGCATACTTTGTATCCTCCTCCCCCCTCACTGAGCACAGTGGGACACCAGATTCCCGCACTTTCTTGGGCACGCCCACGGCCCCCTCCTCCTCACAGAACGCTGGCAGCCATTCCTGTCAGCACTTCTGAAGCTAGAGAGGAGAGACAAACGGCTCTGGGAGATCCAGGCAGGGAATCTGGTGGTCACACAACCGCTTTGGGCGGTCGGTAAGCCGCACCTGTTTCTAGGTGCTGGCCCCCCTGGGTGCCGAAGTGTATATATATATATAGGTTTATATGCTACACATTTACTCTGTACGGTCGCACTGGTTTTTGGCTATATACCCTCCCAGATTGTACTCAGAGGAGACAACAGCATGTCGTCTGCAAATAGCAAGGGTGCCAAAGCACAGGCTTACTTTGCAACCTGTACCTCATGTGCGGCTATGCTACCTGCAGGTTCCACCTACCCTCATTGTGTGCAATGCTCGGCACCTATGGTACTTACTCAGCCGGAGCCTCAGCCACTAGTGGGACCCTCGGCCCAGGTAGAAACACCGGCTGCCACTGTCCAGGTGACAGGGACGGAGTTTGCAGTATTCGCTGACAAACTTTCTGAGACTATGGATAAATGGTCTGCTAAGATACTAGAAGCTTTGCAGTCCAGACCTGTAACACAGGCCCCGGGCACTGTTGAATCATTGACCCCAGGCCCCCCTCGGTTGGAGCAGCAAAGTGCTCCTGGGGTGACTCATAGGTCTCAAGGTGAGGTCTCTGACACGGACCGCAGTCCCAGACCACCTAAGCGGGGTCGCTGGGAGCTTCCCTCGACTTCATCACACTGCTCAGGGTCTCAGAAGGAGGACTCTCTAGAGGATGAAGCGGAGGGGGCAGATCAGGACTCTGATCCTGAAGCCGCTCTCAACCTAGATACACCAGAAGGGGACGCCATAGTGAACGACCTTATAGCGTCCATCAATCAGGTGTTGGATCTTTCTCCCCCAGCTCCTCCAATTGAGGAGTCAGCTTCTCAGCAGGAGAAATTCCGTTTTAGGTTTCCCAAGCGTACAATGAGTATGTTCCTGGATCACTCCGATTTCAGAGAGGCAGTCCAGAAACACCGAGCTTGTCCAGATAAGCGCTTTTCTAAGCGCCTTAAGGACACACGTTATCCCTTCCCCCCTGACGTTGTCAAGGGTTGGGCTCAGTGTCCCAAGGTGGATCCTCCAGTCTCCAGACTGGCGGCTAGATCCATAGTTGCAGTGGAAGATGGGGCTTCACTCAAAGATGCCACTGACAGACAGATGGAGCTCTGGTTGAAATCCATCTATGAGGCTATCGGCGCGTCCTTTGCTCCGGCATTCGCAGCCGTATGGGCGCTCCAAGCTATCTCAGCTTGTCACTCGCAGATTAATGCAATCACACGTGCCTCTGCTCCGCAGGTGGTGTCATTAACCTCTCAGGCTTCGGCGTTTGCGTCCTACGCCATTAATGCTGTCCTGGACTCTACGAGCCGTACGGCGGTAGCATCCACCAATTCGGTGGCAGTCCGCAGGGCCATGTGGCTACGTGAATGGAAGGCAGACTCTGCTTCCAAAAAGTTCTTAACCGGGTTGCCATTTTCTGGTGACCGCCTGTTTGGTGAGCGATTGGATGAAATCATTAAACAATCCAAGGGAAAGGACTCATCCTTACCCCAGTCCAAACCAAAAAGACCTCAACAACGGAAGGTACAATCGAGGTTTCGGTCCTTTCGGCCCGCGGGCAGGTCTCAATTCTCCTCGTCCAACAGGCCACAGAAGGGTCAGACGAACTCCGATTCATGGCGGTCTAAGTCACGTCCTAAAAAGACCGCCGGAGGAACCGCTCCCAAAGCGGCCTCCTCATGACTTTCGGCCTCTTCACGCCGCATCCTCGGTCGGTGGCAGGCTCTCCCGCTTTTGCGACGCCTGGTTGCCACAGTTACAAGACCGTTGGGTGAGAGACATTCTGTCTCACGGTTACAGGATAGAGCTCAGCTCTCGTCCTCCGACTCGTTTCTTCAGAACATCTCCGCCCCCCGAGCGAGCCGATGCTCTTCTTCAGGCGGTGTGCACTCTGAAGGCAGAAGGAGTGGTGATCCCTGTTCCTCTTCAGCAACAGGGTCACGGTTTTTACTCCAACTTGTTTGTGGTGCCAAAAAAGGACGGATCTTTCCGTCCTGTTCTGGACCTAAAACTGCTCAACAAACACGTGAAAACCAGGCGGTTCCGGATGGAATCGCTCCGCTCCGTCATCGCCTCAATGTCCCAAGGAGATTTCCTAGCATCAATCGACATCAAAGATGCTTATCTCCACGTACCGATTGCACCAGAGCATCAGCGCTTCCTGCGTTTCGCCATAGGGGACGAACACCTTCAGTTCGTGGCACTGCCTTTCGGCCTGGCGACAGCACCACGGGTCTTCACCAAGGTCATGGCAGCAGTTGTAGCAGTCCTACACTCTCAGGGACACTCGGTGATCCCTTACTTAGACGATCTGCTTGTCAGGGCACCCTCCCGAGTGGCATGCCAACACAGCCTGGACATTGCTCTGGAGACTCTTCAGAGATTCGGGTGGATCATCAATTTCACAAAGTCAAATCTGACACCGGCCCAATCACTGACATATCTTGGCATGGAGTTTCATACTCTTCCAGCGATAGTGAAGCTTCCGCTGGACAAACAGCGTTCACTACAGACAGGGGTGCAATCTCTCCTTCAAGGCCAGTCACACCCCTTGAGGCGCCTCATGCACTTCCTAGGGAAGATGGTGGCAGCAATGGAGGCAGTTCCTTTTGCGCAGTTTCATCTGCGTTCACTTCAATGGGACATTCTCCGCAAGTGGGACAGGAAGTCGACGTCCCTCGACAGGAACGTCTCCCTTTCTCAGGCAGCCAAAGCCTCTCTTCGGTGGTGGCTTCTTCCCACTTCATTGTCGAAGGGGAAATCCTTCCTACCACGATCCTGGGCGGTGGTCACGACGGACGCGAGCCTGTCAGGGTGGGGAGCGGTCTTTCTCCACCACAGGGCCCAGGGTACCTGGACTCAGCCAGAGTCCTCCCTGCAGATCAATGTTCTGGAGATAAGGGCAGTGTATCTAGCCCTAAAAGCGTTCCAGCCGTGGCTGGAAGGCAAACAGATCCGAATTCAGTCGGACAACTCCACAGCGGTGGCATACATCAACCACCAAGGCGGCACACGCAGTCGGCAAGCCTTCCAGGATTCTGCTGTGGGCGGAAGCCACAGCATCCGCCATATCCGCAGTTCACATCCCGGGCGTAGAAAACTGGGAAGCAGACTTTCTCAGTCGCCAGGGCATGGACGCAGGGGAATGGTCCCTTCACCCGGACGTATTTCAAGAGATCTGTTGCCGCTGGGGGATACCGGACGTCGACCTAATGGCGTCCCGGCACAACAACAAGGTCCCGGCATTCATGGCACGGTCTCAAGATCACAGAGCTCTGGCGGCAGACGCATTAGTTCAGGATTGGTCGCAGTTTCAACTGCCTTATGTGTTTCCCCCTCTGGCACTGTTGCCCAGAGTGTTACGCAAGATCAGGTCAGACTGCCGCCGCGCCATCCTCGTCGCTCCAGACTGGCCGAGAAGGTCGTGGTACCCGGATCTGTGGCATCTCACGGTGGGTCAACCGTGGGCACTACCAGACCGACCAGACTTGCTGTCTCAAGGGCCGTTTTTCCATCTGAATTCTGCGGCCCTCAACCTGACTGTGTGGCCATTGAGTCCTGGATCCTAGCATCTTCAGGGTTATCTCAAGAGGTCATTGCCACTATGAGACAGGCCAGGAAACCAACGTCCGCCAAGATCTACCACAGGACGTGGAGAATATTCTTATCCTGGTGCGCTGATCAGGGTTTTACTCCCTGGCCATTTGCCTTGCCCACTTTTCTTTCCTTCCTTCAATCTGGATTAGAAAAGGGTTTGTCGCTCGGTTCTCTGAAGGGACAAGTCTCAGCGCTCTCTGTGTTTTTCCAGAAGCGCCTAGCCAGACTTCCAAAGGTGCGCACGTTCCTGCAGGGGGTTTGTCACATAGTTCCTCCTTACAAGCGTCCGTTAGAACCCTGGGATCTGAACAGGGTGCTGATGGCTCTTCAGAAACCACCTTTTGAGCCAATGAAGGATATTTCTCTTTCACGCCTTTCGCAGAAAGTGGTCTTCCTAGTAGCAGTCACATCACTTCGGAGAGTGTCTGAACTAGCAGCGCTGTCATGCAAGGCTCCTTTCCTGGTGTTTCACCAGGACAAGGTGGTTCTGCATCCGGTTCCGGAATTTCTCCCTAAGGTGGTATCCCCCTTTCATCTCAATCAGGATATCTCCTTACCTTCTCTTTGTCCACATCCAGTTCACCAATGTGAAAAGGATTTGCACTTGTTGGATCTGGTGAGAGCACTCAGACTCTACATTTCTCGTACGGCGCCCCTGCGCCGCTCGGAGGCACTCTTTGTCCTTGTCGCTGGCCAGCGTAAAGGGTCACAGGCTTCCAAATCAACCCTGGCTCGGTGGATCAAGGAACCAATTCTCGAAGCCTACCGTTCCTCTGGGCTTCCGGTTCCCTCAGGGCTGAAGGCCCATTCTACCAGAGCCGTGGGTGCGTCCTGGCTTTGCGGCACCAGGCTACGGCTCAGCAGGTGTGTCAGGCGGCTACCTGGTCGAGCCTGCACACTTTCACGAAACACTATCAGGTGCATACCTATGCTTCGGCAGATGCCAGCCTAGGTAGGCGAATCCTTCAGGCGGCGGTTGCCCACCTGTAGGAAGGGGCCGTTTTACGGCTCTATTACGAGGTATTATTTTACCCACCCAGGGACTGCTTTTGGACGTCCCAATTGTCTGGGTCTCCCAATGGAGCGACAAAGAAGAAGGGAATTTTGTTTACTTACCGTAAATTCCTTTTCTTCTAGCTCCAATTGGGAGACCCAGCACCCGCCCCTGTTCCCTTCGGGCTGTTGTTCTTTGTGTACACATGTTGTTCATGTTGAATGGTTTTCAGTTTTCCGAACTTCCTTCGGATTGAATTACTTTAGACCAAATTATAAGTTTCCTCCTTCCTGCTTTTGCACCAAAACTGAGGAGCCCGTGATACACGGGGGGGTGTATAGGCAGTAGGGGAGGGGCTTTACACTTTTTAAAGTGTAATACTTTGTGTGGCCTCCGGAGGCAGAAGCTATACACCCAATTGTCTGGGTCTCCCAATTGGAGCTAGAAGAAAAGGAATTTACGGTAAGTAAACAAAATTCCCTTCTTTCTAAGCTAAGTTTGCCAGGATTGGCTTAAGAAGTCACAATTTTTATACAGCTTGAGTTGCAGGGAGTGTGAGTTGGCTCATTATGCGCGGTCTGACTGGTAAGCTACAGACGCAAATTAGTGTAAGGATTTTTTTCAGTTTTGATTATAAGTATAGCTTTATATTATGGGTGATTCTTGCAGTCCAAAGTGATGGCCGCACATGGGGTTGAACCTCCAGTGGCCATGCTGCAGCTTTCGGCCGTGCCAACTTGCAGAATTTTGCACCATAACTGAGCAGCAATTAACAATGAGTGGTTGTAGCTGCTGTCACTCACACACCACACTAACCTGAGCTTTTTGGCTTTTTTTTGTATTTTTTTGGGGGGGAGGCCACACTATGGGCATATATCAGCCGCAATATGGCTCATGTTGTGAACTCAACCACAAACGTGAGAGCTAAACTGGTAAATGGGGTGCAGCATTGTGGACGTACTGACTTTTAGAATCCATTTGTGAGCCCGTTGAGAATAGTCAGCTGACGGACTGTCTCCTCTTCCCACAGACTCGCCAGATTTTAGAAGAACTGACAGAATTGCCCGTCATGGTGGAACTGGCCAGTGACTTTTTGGACAGGAACACCCCAGTCTTCAGAGATGATGTGTGCTTTTTTATTAGTCAGTCAGGTAAGTGGATCACTGATTGGTTATTCTTTTTTTATTTTCCTGCTGTAAAGAAAATTATTTACCTGAATGGCTTGCACTGGAGGAGAGGGTAAGATTTGTGACCATCATAATGGCATACACATTGGTCGGTCTCCTTAGGTGGTACTTTACACGCTGCGACATCGCTACCGATATATCATCGGGGTCACATTGTTAATGACTCACATCCTGCGCCTGTAGCGACATTGCAGCGTGTAACACTAATGAGCGACGATCAACGATCGCAAAATCGTTCCAAAACTTTGATCGTTGACACGTCGTTCATTTCTTTGTCGCTCTATTGGGAGACCCAGACAATTGGGTGTATAGCTACTGCCTCCGGAGGCCACACAAAGTATTACACTTAAAAGTGTAAGGCCCCTCCCCTTCTGCCTATACACCCCCCGTGGGATCACGGGCTCCTCAGTTTTCATGCTTTGTGCGAAGGAGGTCAGACCAGGACGCCGGCAGCCATTCATGTCAGTTTTTTCTGTGACTGAGAAAAGAGACAAGTTTGGGAAGACCCTGGCAGGGATTCTGGTGGTCACACACCCGCTGTGACCGGGCGGTAAGAAGCACCTGTGGTGCTGTCCCCACTAGTGCCGAAATGCACATTTAGATATATGCTTGTACGCTATACATTGCACTGTTCGGTCGCACTTTTGTATTTTGGCTGTTGATTCATTGCCCCTGGTCCCCCCCCCCCCAAGTTGGTACAACAAGGTGCTCCTGGAGTATCTCAGGGATCCCAGGGTGAGGGGTCTGACTCGGACCGCAGTCCCAGACCCCCTAAGCGACCTCGCTGGGAGCATCCCTCGACGTCACCGCATCATTTCAGGGTCTCAGCATAGGGACTCTCTCTATGATAAGGCGGAGGTATCTGATCAGGATTCTGATCCTGAGAACGCTCTCTACCTGGATACACCTGATTGTGACACCGTAGTGAACGATCTTACGGCGTCCATCAATCATATGTTGGTTATTTCTCCCTCAGCTCCTACGCCTGAGGAGTCAGCTTCTCAGCAGGAGAAGTTCCGTTTCATGGATCACTCTGACTTCAGGGAGGCAGTCCAGAACCACCAGGCTTGTCCAGATATCGTTTTTTCAAAACGCCTTAAGGATACACGTTATCTCTTCCCTTTTGACGTTGTCAAGGGCTGGGTTCAGTGTTCCAATGTGGACCTCCTATCTCCAGCGGCTAAATCCTTAGTTGCAGTGGAAGATATGGCTTCACTCAAAGATGCCACTGACAGACAGATGGAGCTCTGGTTGAAATCCATCTATGAAGCTATTGCCGTGTCTTTGCTCCAGCTTTCGCAGCCGTCTGGGCGCTCCAAGCGGTCTCAGCGGCTCAAGCGCAAATTGAGGCAGTCACACGTATGTCTGCGTCGCAGGCTGCGTCTTTAACGTCTCAAACGTCAGCGTTTGCGTCATACGCCATTAATGCTGTCCTGGACTCGGCGAGCCGGAAGGCGGTTGCGTCCGACAATTCAGTGGTAATACGCAGAGCCTTGTGGTTGTGGGAATGGAAGGCAGATTCTGCTTCCAAAAAAGTGCCTAACCAGTTTGCCATTCTCTGGCGACCGCTTGTTTGGTGAGCGACTGGATGAAATCATCAAACAATCCAAGGGAAAGGATACATCCTTTCCTCAGGCTACACCGATCATACCCCAACAGAGGAGGGGACAGTCGAGGTTTCGGTCCTTGCGGGGCGCAGGCAGGTCCAATTCTCCTCGTCCAAAAGGCCTCAGAAGGATCAGAGGAACTCCGACGCGTAGCGGTCTAAATCACACCCTAAAAAGACCGCCGGAGGCGCCGCTACCAAGGCGGCTTCCTCATGACTTACGGCCTCCTCACACCGCATCCTCGGTCGGTGGCAGGCTCTCCCGCTTTTGCGACACCTGGCTGCCACAAGTAAAAGTCCGTTGGGTGAGAGACATTTTGTCTCACGGTTACAGGATAGAGTTCAGCTCTCGTCCTCCGACTCGATTCTTCAGAACATCTCCGCCTCCCGAGCGAGCCAAGGCTCTGCTGCAGGCGGTGGGCATTCTGAAGGCAGAAGGAGTGGTGGTCCCGGTTCCTCTTCAGCAACAGGGTCACGGTTTCTACTCCAACCTGTTTGTGGTTCCAAAGAAGGACAGGTCCTTCTGTCCTATGTTGGACCTAAAACTGCTCAACAAACACGTAAGGACCAGGCGGTTCCGGATGGAATCCCTCCGCTCCGTCATCGCCTCAATGTCCCAAGGAGATTTCCTAGCATCGATCGATATCAGGATGCTTATCTCCACGTACCAATTGCTCCTGAGCATCAGCGCTTCTTGCGCTTCGCCATAGGAGACGAACACCTTCAGTTCGCGGCACTGCCGTTCGGCCTGGCGACAGCCCCAAGGGTTTTCACCAAGGTCATGGCTACAGTAGTTGCGGTCCTCCACTCTCAGGGTCACTCAGTGATACCCTACTTAGACAATCTGCTGGTCAAGGCACCCTCTCAAGAGGCATTCCAACACAGCCTCAACGTTACTCTGGAGATTCTACAGAGTTTTAGGTGGATCATCAATTTTCCAAAGTCAAATCTGACACCGGTCCAATCGCTGACATATCTTGGCATGGAGTTTCTTACTCTTCCAGCGATAGTGAAGCTTCTGCTGGACAAACAGCGTTCACTACAGACAGGGGTACAATCACTCCTTCAAGGTCGGTCACACCCCTTGAGGCGCCTCATGCACTTCCTGGGGAAGATGGTGGCAGCAATGGAAGCAGTCCCTTTCGCGCAGTTTCACCTGCGCCCTCTTCAATGGGACATCCTACGCAAGTGGGACAGGATGCCGACGTCCCTAGACAGGAACGTCTCCCTCTCTCAAGCAACCAAAGCTTCCCTTCGGTGGTGTCTTCTTCCCACCTCATTATCGAAAGGGAAATCTTGCCTAACCCCGTCCTGGGCGGTGGTCACGACGGACGCGAGTCTGTCAGGGTGGGGAGCGATCTTTCTCCACCACAGGGCTCAGGGTACGTGGACTCAGCAAGAGTCCTCACTTCAGATCAATGTTCTGGAGATCAGGGCAGTGTATCTTGCCCTAAAAGCGTTCCAGCAGTGGCTGGAAGGCAGGCAGATCCGAATTCAGTCGGACAACTCCACAGCGGTGGCTTACATCAACCACCAAGGTGGGACACGCAGTCGCCAAGCCTTCCAGGAAGTCCGGTGGATTCTGCCGTGGGTGGAAGCCACAGCACCCACCATATCCGCAGTTCACATCCCGAGCGTAGAAAACTGGGAAGCAGACTTTCTCAGTCGCCAGGGCATGGATGCAGGGGAATGGTCCCTTCACCCGGACGTGTTTCAGGAGATCTGTTGCCGCTGGGGGATGCCGGACGTCGACCTAATGGTGTCTCAGCACAACAACAAGGTCCCGGCATTCATGGCGCGGTCTCACGATCACAGAGCTCTGGCGGCAGACGCCTTCGTTCATGATTGGTCGCAGTTTCAACTCCCTTATGCGTTCCATCCTCTGGCACTGTTGCCCAGAGTGTTACGCAAGATCAGGTCCGACTGCCGCCGCGCCATCCTCGTCGCTCCAAAATGGCCAACGAGGTCGTGGTACCCGGATCTGTGGCATCTCACGGTAGGCCAACCGGGGGAACTATCAGACCGACCAGACTTGCTGTCTCAAGGGTCGTTTTTTCCTTCTGAATTCTGCGACCCTCAACCTGACTGTGTGGCCATTGAGTCCTGGATCCTAGCATCTGCAGGGTTATCTCAAGGGGTCATTACCACTATGAGACAGGCCAGAAAACACACATCTGCCAAGATCTACCACAGAACGTGGAAGATATTCTTATCTGGGTCCTCTGCTCAGGGAGTTTCTCCCTGGCCAATTGCCTTGCCTACTTTCTTTCCTTCCTGCAATTCGGTTGGAAAAAGGTTTGTCGCTCGGTTCCCTTAAGGGACAAATCTCAGCGCTCTCTGTATTTTTTTCAGAAGCGCCTAGCAAGACTACCTCAAGTACGCACGTTCCTGCAGGGGGTTTGCCGCTTAGTCCTTCCTTACAAACGACTGTTAGAACCCTGTGATTTGAACAGGGTGCTGATGGTTCTGCAGAAACCACCATTCGAGCCTATGAGGGATTTTTCTCTCTCACGCCTTTCGCAGAAAGTGGTTTTCCTAGGGGCAGTCACTTCACTTCGGAGAGTGTCTGTCGGGGCAGCATTGTCGTGCAAACTCCCCTTCCCGGTGTCTCACCAGGTCAAGGGGTTCTGCGTCCGGTTCCGGAATTTCTCCCTAAGGTGGAATCCCCCCTTTCATCTCAATCAGGGTATCCGTACCCTTTGTTTGTCTTCATCCAGTTCACCAATGTGAAAAGGATTTGCACTTGATTAGATCTGGTGAGAGCACTCAGACTCTTCATCGATCGTACGGCGTCCCTGCGCCGCTCGGAAGCACTCTTGTCCTTGTTGCTAGCCAGCGTAAAGGGTTGCAGGCTTCCAAATCAAGACCAGCTCAGTGGTTCAAGGAACCAATTCTCTAGCTTATCGTGCTGCTGGGCTTACGGTTCCCTCAGGGCTGAAGGTCCATTCTACCAGAGCGGTGGATGCGTCCTGGGCTTGAGGCACCAGGCTACGGCTCAGCTTGTGTGTCAGGCGGCTACCTGGTCCAGCCTCCACACTTTCACGAAACACTGTCAGGTGCATACCTATGCTTTGGCGGATGCCAGCATAGGCAGACGAGTCCTTCAGGCGGCGGTTGCCCACCTGTAGAAAGGGGCCGTTTTACGGCTCTATTACGAGGTATTATTTTACCCACCCAGGGATTGCTTTTGGACATCCCAATTGTCTGGGTCTCCCAATAGAGCGACAAAGAAGAAGGGAATTTTGTTTACTTACCGTAAATTCCTTTTCTTCTAGGTCCAATTGGGAGACCCAGCACCCGCCCCTGTTTTTTTGTATACACATGTTGTTCATGTTGAATGGTTTCAGTTCTCCGATATTCCTTCGGATTGAATTTACTTAAACCAGTTTATTGGCTTTCCTCCTTCTTGCTTTTGCACTAAAACTGAGGAGCCCGTGATCCCACGGGGGGTGTATAGGCAGAAGGGGAGGGGCCTTACACTTTTAAGTGTAATACTTTGTGTGGCCTCCGGAGGCAGTAGCTATACACCCAATTGTCTGGGTCTCCCAATTAGAGCTAGAAGAAAAGGAATTTACGGTAAGTAAACAAAATTCCCTTCTTCTTTAATATCGCTGCTGCCACCGGTACGATGTTCGTCGTTCCTGCGGCAGCACACATCGCTGTGTGTGACACCACGGGAGCGACGAACATCTTCTTACCTGCGTCCACCGGCAATGCAGAAGGAAGGAGGTGGGCGGGATGTTATGTCCCGCTCATCTCTGCCTCTCCGCTTCTATTGGCCGGCCGCTTAGTGACGTCACTATGACGCCGAACGCACCTCCCCCTTGAAGGAGGGATTGTTCGGCAGTCACAGCGACGTCGCTGACAAGGTATGTGCGTGTAACGCTGCCGTAGCGATAATGTTTGCTACGGCAGCGAGCACCAAATGTCGCACGAGCGACGGGGCGAGATCTATCGCGCTCGACATCGCTAGCAATCGCTAGCGATGTCGCAGCATGTAAAGTACCCCTTAGTTGACCCGTAGATTCTTGAGCTATAAAGATAGATAGATATATATTCCTTTTTTGATTGACAAACCACTGCTTTTCCACAGGAGAGACTGCAGATACCTTACTTGCTCTGCGTTACTGCAAAGAACGCGGTGCCCTGACTGTAGGGATCACAAACACTGTTGGCAGTTCCATCTCACGGGAGACGGATTGTGGGGTTCACATTAATGCCGGACCTGAGATCGGTGTGGCCAGCACAAAGGTGAGCACTGACCTGGAGATTAAGTTGGGGGCTATGATTTGGTGTTGATCCAAGGAACTAGTCTTGATTGCCGTATCTGGAGTTGGGAAGGAATTTTGTTCTCCTAAGGCCGGTGTCACACTTGCGAGTGTCTCGCGTTGCATCACCCGGCACGGACTCACACTCTACTCACAGGAGCGGGTCGGTTGCATAGAGATGCATGCAACCAACCCTGCTCCTCTGAGGAGAGTGTGTGTCCGTGCCGGGTGATGCAGCGCGAGACTCTCGCAAGATACACGCGAGATACTTGCAAGTGTGACACCGGTCAAATGTGTGTGTGTGTGTGTGTGTGTGTTTTTTTTTTTTTTTTTTTCTCCTTCCTCTGGATCAACATGTTAGGTCATGGGTTGAACTCGATGGACTTAAGCCTACCTTCAACCTTAAACACTATGAATATGTGATTGCTCTCCGGCAGAGTCTGTCGTGCTGTTGCTCATGTGCAGAGTATGGGGTATCTGTATCCTCCACATAATGTCATCATTTTTCCTGTATTGTAAAGCCAGTTCTCTTTTCTAGGCATACACTAGTCAGTTTGTGGCACTCGTCATGTTTGCCCTCCTGGTTTGTGACGACCGCATATCTATGCAGGACAGACGTAAGCAAATTCTGCATGGTCTGAAGCTTTTACCAGGTAAGGGTAGACCCTCGTGTATGTCAGCCATCTTAGAGCAACTCGGCTTATGACACGGAATAGTTTTGTTCGCTTACCTGCACTTCTCCTCTTTTTCTTGCTTAGGTAACATTAAAGATGTGCTAAGCCTTGATGATGAGATCCAGAAGCTGGCGGCCGAGCTCTACCAGCAGAAGTCCGTCCTCATTATGGGTCGTGGTTATCATTATGCAACCTGCTTGGAAGGAGCCCTGGTGAGTGGAGTTGTTGCACTTGACATTACAGGGGTGGCTTTACATCTGTCAGCTAGTATGCTGGCGATATGAATATTGAGGACATATTTAAAGGGGGTTTGGCTACCTTTTGGGAGACTTTTTTTTTATTTAAAGTTTAACCCTTTACCGACGTGACGTACTGGTACATCATATGCTAGCTCCCTCACTTGGACTATGCAATGTTTGGAGCTTTCGTTATCTTCTCTGCCCCTTTTAGGTAAAATAGCTTTTTGCAACAATCCTTTAAAGGGAAGCTGCCACAAAAAGAAAATTTATACTTTTTTTTCTGTTATTGAAAAATATAAAGTATTAATGTTTTACTGTTTAAATATTATGATTTGCTTTTAATTGAGCAAAATATAAAAAATTAAAAATTTCATATTTTCCACTCTTAAACACTAGGGGAAGCAGCTGCTGAAAACCTAGTGTACAACTAGCTCACATTACAAGTCAATTTAAAAGTGGGTGGAATCTACTGTCATGTGTCTGGTGTAAAGCCTCCCCTCCCCTTCAGGGTGTTTGCCAAGGGATTAGAGAGGATGACAATTTGGGATCACAGAGCGGAGCCATTTTGTTGGTGACTGAAAAGTGATCCTAATATGTGTAAGCTGTCACTGAGGATAGTTGGCATAGTGCTCCACTGTGCCCCCATATTCCTGTGCCCCCATATTACAAGAGCACTGACAGGAGGAACTGCCAAGACACCAGGCTGACAGGAGATGCTACTGGGAGCGGAGGTCCGAGATGACATGCGGCAAGGAGGGGTGATCTGCAGCCGGAGACTGGTATTGTACTATAGATGTCATGCTGCGATCACCGATCCCAGCCGTATATACTCATCTCGGACCTCTGCTCCCGGCAGCTTCTCCTGTCAGTCTGGTGTCTTGGCAATTCTTCCTGTTGGCGCACAGAGCGGTGACGGGAGCTGCCGGGAGTGAAGGTCCAAGGTGAGTACAAACTGCTGTGAGCGGTGATCACAGCATGACATCTATAGTACAATACCAGGCTCAACTGCAGATCACAACCTTGCTCAGGGGGAAAGTGAAGCACACAGTGGATGCTATGGGCTCCACAGAAATGGCAGTGGTCTCCTCCCAGAGCTGTGATCTGGACTGCCCAGGGGGCATGCACAGATCACAGCAGGAAGCAGCCACAGTGCAGGAGATAGGGTCGGACGCCGACTATTATGTCTATGCACAGGAGCTGCTGTATTTGAGGTGAGTAACTGTTGTTACACATGAAAAATCCAAGATGGCAGCGCCCAGTGTTTGAGTAACAATAAAATTAAATACAAACTATAGAAACAATGAATTTAATTTTGTATTAAAAACAGATTCCTTAATCTGTAAATATTAATAAAAAATTACAATTGTGGCACCTTCCCTTTTTAAAACCTAATTTTTAATAAGATCCTGGCAAATTACCCAAATCTGTGTACCCCTGCTGTAGTTGCTGGAGCCTTATAGTGGCAGTCTAGTAGATGGCATACAAGGGTATGTAATATATTTTTATTTTTCTGCAGAAAATTAAGGAAATCACATACATGCATTCAGAAGGGATCCTGGCCGGAGAGCTGAAGCACGGGCCGCTGGCTCTGGTCGATAAACTGATGCCAGTTATCATGATCATCATGCGAGATCACGCCTACACCAAGTGCCAAAATGCACTGCAGCAAGTGGTGGCAAGACAGGTAGGTCCAAAGCCAAAAGCAGGCAGAACAACGTGTATTAGATGTACATTTCTATATGACTGTACCATTCTGCCTTCCAGGGGCGGCCAGTGGTGATCTGTGACAAGGAGGACGCAGAAACCATCAACACCATCAAGCGTACGATAAAGGTGCCGCACACCGTGGACTGTCTTCAAGGAATCCTGAGTGTGATCCCCTTGCAGCTCCTTGCCTTCCATTTGGCTGTGCTCAGAGGATATGATGTGAGTTACGTGTAAAATATTTTTATATATATTATACATATACATATTATTCATATTTATTATATTATATGTTCATATTATATATATGTATATTCCTATTTGTTCCTATTTATTATATATATATATATATATATATATATATATATATATATATTCAGATTTATATATTATACCGTATATTCATATTTGGATTACTTACTCTTACTTTTTCTTTCTCTTTCTCTCTTTCTCTCTTTCTCTTTCTCTCTTTCTCTCTTTCTTTCTCTTTCTTTCTCTCTCTCTTTCCCTCTCTATATATAGATAGATATAGATATTTCTAAATAATATATATCATTTGTTTTTATATATATATATATATATATATATATATATATATATATATATATATATGTGTATATATATTTATGTATGTATGTGTGTATATATGTGTATATATATATATATATATATATATATGTGTGTGTATATATTTATAAATAATATATATTATTTTTTTTTTTTGTATTATTGGGACAAGGCGTTTACAGATCTGATATACAATGAGTGACATTATTAATCTTTTACAACCCCCTCCCTCTTTTCGTGTAGGTGGATTGCCCTAGAAACCTGGCTAAGTCTGTGACCGTGGAATAAGCCGCAGCAATCGCACCAGAAGACACTATATTTCTACAGTTTTATTTTTCCTTTTTTTTATTCTAATTTTTACTTTTATATTTATGTTTGTGGATTTTTTTTTTAAATTTTTTTTTCAATGTTTTCGATCCATTTGCAGTTTCCCGCTGCACTTTGTATATGATGCAGGGCAGAATATTGTAAAAACATAGTTCTATTGTGCTCACGACTTGTAGAGTAGCCATTCCCTTCAGATGCAGTAACCGTGACAGAGGTCTGGTGATTTGGAGCGACTTCCGTCATGCCAAGTCCTGCACTTTATTACTCTGTCTGTTTACTCTACGGCCACCCCAACATAGATGTTGGCCTGTCCGATTGTACAAATGTGTCTTCTGTCCTTGCACGCAGCCAGGCTCTTTATTCCTCAAAGCACCTGACTTGTAAGATGTGGTCACACAAGCACAAGTGGTTACATCAGACGCCCTGTGTCAGGACACGTATGGAAGAAATTGGGGGCGACATGTGCATCGGGAGCCACGTGCTTTCTGTAAATCACCGAAAATACTGGAACCAGTCCCCTTAGAGTAACGAAATAAATCTCCCCCTCCTGATGTTCCAGGAGGCCAGGGCTGCACATTCCACATTGAGTCAGACAATCAGTCTGCTGCATATTCCTGCCTTATTAATGATGATTATTTTTAATTTTTAGTATATAGTTACGTTTGTTATTTTGTTGTTTTCTCGGTCGTCCTGGGTGTGCGGTTCTGCGGCATCCTCCTATTGCTGCAATACCACCTGCTACTTTACTGCTTGGAGACCTAGCAGGTGGCACGGGATCTAGATTCTTGATTAATTACTGTTTTTTTTATACCTTTACTGGTACTAGATTTTCTTCACATTTTTAGCAAATAATGAAATGAACATTCTCCATGTGCAGAGAATCTGATCCTCAGGTTCGCTTATAATTGGCATTTTATCTTCACCTTCTATTTATATACATACATATATATTATATAAACTACCTTTTAACACCTTTAAGTTTACGTTGCGTTAAATGGACTGTCCGGGAATCCAAGATTATGTATATATATACATATATATATATAATTAGGTCATCAATATTAGATCAGTGGGGGTCTGACACCCACCACACCTCCACCCATTAGCTCTCTGCTGGCGGCCGATGTATACATTGTCCGAATATGGGAATTCACGGCTGTGTATTGTCCATTGCCGAGTGCTGCAGAACAACTGCTCCTATTCGCTAAATGGGTCATCAATAATCAATGGCCAGACACCCCTTTTCAGGGCTAGTTCTTGAGCCATCACAGGCATCGATAATTAAGTAACTGTGAAATTGTCCTTTCTGACAGCCTATTAAAGTCTCTTGTTCAGAAACCATTTCTGAAGGCACAATCGGGCACCCAATGGGTGCTAATACCGCATCTTGCAAAGGCTAATTCCATAAAGCGCCCACATGTGATGTTGCTATGCCTTTTTAAGACACCTTAAAGAGGACCAACCACCAGGATTTTCTTATATAACCTAAAGCCAGTGCTATTCTGGCACTATCATGTGGATTCAAAACATACCTTTAGTTGTGAGATCGGTTGTATAGATTCTGAAATACAGGTAAGTAAAGTTTGGGAGATGTACTGTTATTTGATTGATAGCAACTACAGAATAGCTAATAGGTTGGTCAGGTTTTGCTAGTTATTCCTGCCCCTGTCTACCTGCCTGTCCTTCCTCCCCTTGTCCGTCCTCCTTCCCTTGTAATAACAGAGACAGTTGGAGGAAGGACAGGCAGGCAGACAGGGGTGGGATTAACTAGCAAAACCTGACCTACCTATTGGCTATTCTGTAGCTGCTATCAATCAAATAACAGTGCATTTCACAAACTTTACTTGTCTATATTTCAGAAAGTATACTTCCAATCTCACAACTAAAGGTATGTATAGAATCGGGATGATAGCACCAGTATAACACTGGCTTTAGTTTATATAGGAAAATCCTGGTGGTTGGTCCTCTTCTTTAAAAGGGCTATATGGGTAATGAATAGGGGTCAATTCTTTTTTTTTTTTTTTTTTTTTTTTTTTTTTCCTCCCCTTTCCATACAGTGCGACTATTATGTATTGGCTGGGTCTGGTGATTCAGAATAATTTGATAGTGAATGGCTTAAAAAAAAACCAAAAAAAAAAAACCTCCCCTGACCCTTTCTTCCATCCCAGGTCAGTGACTTTCCATGCATCCTCCCACTCGCGACAGGCAGACTCCCTACGATATGAAATGAAGGCTTTCTGAGACCTACACATGCACTACTAGAGATGGAAATATATAGGAAAGACAATGTGACATTTTATTTTATATATTCTGTTTTCTCACGTCTATTTTTTTTTCTTTACCCGTTTTGTATTGGATTTGTTGGTACGTAAATGTTTACTGTTTATCTATTTTATGTTCTGTTTTAACTGGAAAGAAATGTAAAAGTTTCCATTAGATGGAAAAATGCTGTTCTTGTCAAAGAAGTTTACAAAGGACCAAAGATGCGTACAGTGCTTGTAAAAACCCTCGGATTCTGTGAAACAATAAACATTTGGACATGTACATGCATTTACCTATCCTTTAGGCTGTGCCTGCTTTATTACTGAAGAAATTGGGGCCATGAAATTGACACAATCCGAATTGTATCACATTATCCAATAACACCACTGTATTTTGGAATGTTACCCTGCAATCCCAGCTTACAGCCTGTAGGTGGCACTGATGCTATTAAAGTGTCTGTATAGATTTTGGACATATTTTGGCTTAGTAAATATCCCCCCCCCCCCTCATTGTTGGCAAAAGGTTACAAATTGCATCATACTCCACATGTAATAAAGGCCTAGCCTAAACTTACAGGCCTTTTTTAGCTTAATTTTTCCTTGCATGCAAGAATGAAATCCTCAGAAAAGGCAATAATCAGCGTATTGGTGTGTATGCCTGAAGAAACACGGGTGGTGGGGGTAAAACGCAGCTTTTTCGCACATGGGAACATGGCCGTAATTTGGGATTTGCTCCACCGGTTAATTTAGGCTGCATTTTCTAGGCTTCACAATGATGGGTGCTGAATACACAGCAGATTTTTTTGTATGTGATATAGTGGATATATGATCTGTGCACATACCATCACGTTGTCTTGTTCCCTAAACATATGGTTAGGCCACACGATTTTGCCATGGATCCGTTTTTTTCACAAAACGACGGATTGCGACTGATTACAAAAAACTGATGTGTGAAAGGGGCCCTGTCCCTGCTGTTTGGTCTGGCATGGGCACCTCATGCTGTGCTATTTTCTCCATGTACACAGATGTGGCATATCTCCATTATCTGATGAACAGAGGTCGGCTCCTGGGCCTTGGTGTAAAATATTATCACAGAAGCTGATTATATCATTGATGAAACCTAGCCCTAAAATGTCTGCTATAAATTGATTTTCCTCAAAGCTTGTTGGTCTACCGCACTGATCTTTAACCTGTGATGATATACAGTATCAGCTAGTGTAGACCTCGCTGCCCAGGATGCACACAGGTCTCACATCCAGCCTGTATTACTGGGAGGGACACTCCCAACAAAAATACAATATGAAACTGACCAAGCTGCAAACTGAATGTGTGGGTTTTGAAAATGAATGAAAATTGCAAATTAAGCACAACTTTATTAAAGAAAAAACCACTAACCCATCTTCTTTATGGGATTATTTCTCATTTTTTAAAGTATACCTGAATAAATTCCAAGTTTTAGGAGTTTTATTATTTCTGTTTAAGTCTTTTTCTACTTCTAAATTTATTTCGTTTTTGAGGTTTTTTTTTCCCCCCATTAACCCATGTAAAATTTCTTAATCTCCTCCCAAAAAATAAAAATATTGCCATTTGCATAGAAGTCTCGTGTATGAATTTACCTGTACAGTAAGCGATGTAGCAAATGAGAAATTGAAATTCCAGAATTGCTGATTTTCGTATCTGGCTCTCCAGCTTTTGCCCCGGCTGACAAAGGCCGATTGTCAAACTTTTCATATGTGAAGGTGTTTTAGTTTTGCCGTGTTGTGTTTCTGACTCGTGATGAGGGGAGGAGTTGTGTAATAAATGGTGAAGCTCACATGGCTTTTATTCGGTGATGACAAGTGCTCCCTCCCCCCTTAGATCTGACCTAAACCTCGGAGCAGACAGTCTGTAATAAATACCTTTTCCTGCTTGTATAAAATCCCTTCTACCTTTAATGTCCTGATATTACCTTTCAAGCTGTAGAATTTGGCACGCTCCCACTATAGAGGAACTTGCCTTGTCTGCAGACCCCAATGCTGCACATTAATTCTGCACACCAGTAGGATTTATGTACCGTGAGAATATTAAATGTGTAAGTCCCCGGCTTGGAAGGAAAGTGCTTAGATCTGGTAGCTGTCCAGATTTCTCCTCGTCGGGTACCTTCATATTCGTGGTTACAGGTTATGTGACCATATGGCCGCCGGGGACCTGCGTGTTGTGAAAGCGAGTATTGTTCTACCCGAGATGGAGGAAACAATCACTAACAAGAATATGATTCGTGTGTCTGGTAACATAACTTGTGCCGTTGTGTCAGGAAGGATGTAAGACCGGTGCACTGGATTTCTCGTTGTAGTCATGGAACATATTTCAGAAGATTAAACCCATGAGGATACCAGTAGAAACACATGGCAGAATATTGCATCTGCTAGAGAAAGCTGACATGACCTCAGGCAGTGGAGGACAGAGACCAAAAAGGGCCACTTTGTAAGAACAGTATATGGGCCCCTATTAGTCCAATAATGTGACTGGTAGAAGCTATATGCTGCTTTGGAGGTGGAAGTGGGCCCCCTTTCAGGTTGCACCATTGTCATGTCTGCCTCTGATGTTTTCCAGGGCAGACTGCTCCATAATTTCTTGTAGCTGTCACATCACTTAGTCCCTCATGATTTTCCGTGCTCTACTATCATAGCCTGTATGAAAGCTGAGGCAGGGAATGCAGCAGCCGTCAATCTGTTGTGAATCTAGAGAGTGAGAGGATTAGCAATAGGTAGGAAGAGTAAACTATACAAAACTGAATAAATTGTGTGTGTCAGCATAGGTGAAGAGTGGTCACCATCTGCTTACCCATAGCCATATATGTAGGGGTCACTTTTCTTTTGTGTTAAAGACTTTTTATCATTCTACAAATCATAAAAGTAATTTTTTTTTAGTAAACTGCATCCAGTCATGATAGACTTCATTGTTAGAAATGTTTGGGGATTTTTTAGGACAAATTGGAATTTGCGGCAAATCAAATTTTTAGGAACAAGTTGGTGAATTTTAATTTCAAAAGATTTGATTATCTGTACTAGCCGTCTCGTCTCCCCCGTAGGACTATTGATAGCTAAACAGGGTTAGAAAAAAATGGCCACTTGAGGAAAATATCGTGACATCTGCAGTTGGCTTGTGTCTTGTATTGCTTCTCAGGTCTCTTCAGTAAAGCTGAGCTGCAATACCACACACAACCTGTGGACAAGTGTGTCACTGTTCTGGGAAGAACCTAGAAATGATTTTCACATCCTGTACAATCCTAAATACCAGTACACCAGGTTCTTGGGCTTATGATCCTCACCTAGAAATACAGGGAAAAACCCCCAAAAGTGCTGATTCATCATTGAATTTTTACCTTCTTTTTTTTTTCTCTAGACTGATTTTTCTCTACAACCCCCACCCACCAAATTGATTTTTTTTTTTTTTTTTTTGGTACATGCCACGTTATTTGTCAATGGAGAAAAATGGGCATGGACATTTTAACAAGTTTCAAATTTTGTGCTAATTTGCCCCACTACACTCGGCATATTCTTTTCAGCTATTGTTTTGTGCAGTTAAAAATGTCTTGAGAAAAAAATGTAATTTCGTTTAAAAAAAAACAAACAAAAACTGCATTTGGAAATGTTATAAGTATTGAATTGTATAACATAACATCTGCAGATGAGCACATGGCAAAAGGCTGCAGGCTCAGAACCCAACCGCTTGCTACAATCCATAGGATCCAGGTAAGTGTTCAATCCACTACAGCGCCACTGCAGGATCAATGAAGTACTGCAAAGTTTCCATGGATATCAATGAGCTGTACATGTCTAAGGCTATGTGCACACACTGCGTTTTTTTGACGCTGTGTTTTTGTGCGCTTTTTAGCGCTAAAAACGCACAGAAAGGCAGCGTTTTAAAAACGCATGTGTTTTTACCGCGTTTTGGTGCGTTTTTGGCTGCGTTTTGCTGCGTTTTTGCTCACTGCGTTTTTCTGCGTTTTTTTTTATCAGTGAACATTGCCATTAAAGATTGTTGAAAAAAAAAAGAAAAAAAAAAGGTCTGATGTCATTTCCTTCTTCCATATGTTCTTCATTCTCCACTAGTGTATGCAGGAGAGCAGACAGCTGCAGAACTACAAGGCTCTGCATGCTCCATCCAGGACTGTATGCTGGAGGGAGAGTCAGAGGGAGTAGACCTACAAGGCTCAGCATACGCCATCCACTAGTGGATGCAGGAGAGAAGACAGCAGCTGCAGAACTACAAGGCTCAGCATCCTCCATCCAATAGTGTATGCAGGAGAGCAGACAGCAGCTGTCGAACTACAAGGCTCAGCATCCTCCTTCCAGGACTGTATGCAGGATCTCTTTGCCCCCCAAACAAAAAAAATATGACGTGGGCTTCGCCATATTTTTGTATGCTAGCCTGGTACAGCAGGCAGGTATGGGCTGCCCCCAACCCCCAGCTGCCTATTTGTACCCGACTGGGAACCAAAAATATAGGGAAGCCCTTTTTTTTTTTTTAATTTCATGAATTTCATGAAAAAATTTAAAAAAAAAAAATGACGTGGGCTTTGCCTAATTTTTGTGTCCAGCCAGGTACAACTAGGCAGCTGGGGATTGGAATCCGTAATGCAGGGTGCCCAAGCTTTCTGGGCACCTCCGCTGCGAATTGCAGTCTGCAGCCACCCCAGAAAATGGCGCTTTCATATAAGCGCCATCTTCTGGCGCTGTATCCAACTCTTCCAGCTGCCCTGATGCCGGGTGGCTCGCTGGGTAATAATGGGGTTAGGGCTAGCTGTGTATTATCAGCTGGCCCTAAGCCCGAAATTGTCACGCCAATATTAGACATAGCCACCATGAATTTCTAGTAAAGATAAAAAAAAATACCCACACAGAAAAATATTTTTATTAGAAATAAAACACAACACAATTAGTGACTCCATCTTTATTGAAATAAAGAACCCCCCTCCGCAATAATCCTGGGTCAAGGGTCCCACGCCGTCCAATCCGGATCCAACGTCATCTGATCGGTTTGCTGGAAGGCAAAGCGATCAGAAGATGTGTCAGGTTCAAGGCCTCAATCACATGAGACAGCAGCTGATTGTATAAACGGCTTTTATACAATCAGCTGATGCAACAGTGCAAAAAAAAAAACCCAAACACTTCCTTGCAGTGTCGGACTGGCTACCGGAGGAATCTCCAGTAATGTCAGGCCTGGATTCAGGTACCTGCACTGCACTCCGGAGCTCTCATCTGAGCTCTGGCGTGCAGCCTGGACTTTACAGCGAGCGCCAAGTGACTGATTCTCAGGCACTTGCGATTCAGTTCATGACAGCTGCAGACATCCTGGGCTAATCTCCGGTGCTCTCACCTGAACTCCGGAGATCACCCCGGCCTGTCTGCAGCTGTCATGAACTGACTGCAAGCGCCGGGGAATCAGTCACTCGGTGGTAAAATCCGGCATCACCGCAAGACTTACGATCAGCTGATGCGTCAGGTGACCACATCAGGTGATCACCGCCAGGTCCTCACGGCCAGGTCATGCAACTATCGGACGCTGGGAGCCGGCACACAGCCAGAGCGGGGGTGGCGGGACCGGGGGAGGAGCTGGGAGCGGACATGGCACCGGGAGTCTGCAGACAGGTGAGTATGACATTTTTCTACTGTTCACTTTTGATTTAGCAGCAGCTTCCACCTCCCGCACGGGAGTGGACATGGCACTGGGCGGGAAATGGAAGCAGCGGTAGCGGTACCTGGAGGATTCACGCTTCTGTGTTTACTGACAGAAGGAATCCTCTTCCTGTAAATGTCACTTTACCCACCCCTTGCGTTTATAGCTGTGTTTTTAGTAATAAAAACGCACAAATACGCAGCTATATTTATAATTTGCTGTTTTCATTGCGTTTTTGAACATCTCATTGAACTCAATGGGTGGAAAACGCAGAGAAAAACGCAAAAATAATTGACATGCTGCGTTTTTGTGGGCACCACAAAAATGCAGCTAAAAAAAATGCTGTGTGCAGACAGAAAAAATGAAAACTCATAGACTTTGCTGGGGAAGTGAGTCGACCATCAGGGATTTCGGTAGGGGGTACTCTGGTGCCGGGACTACGGATACTTTACTCTCGATGGGGTTATCACAGGTGGTCAGTCCCGGCTTCGTGCCCTTGGCGCTCACACTGCGGCTGTGGAATGGGGTACAGGGATGATTTTGGGGATATACGTGACGCCACCTGTGGTGTCTGGTAAGCGGGATACACCAGTGCTGCCCGCGGCCGACCTCTGAGGCGATGGTAACGGCAGCTTAAGATCTCTCAGCTCCCCACAGGTGGAGCTATTTTACCTCAGGGCGGCGGGTCGCTGACCAGGAGGGAAGCGACCGAGCGGTGATGGCTGCCTTCTTCTCTGATGTCGCAGGGTCTTGTTGAATGGCGGAGAGAGGACACACCGAGTCCACATCAGCTTAAACAAGTCCTTTTTACTGGCATCTGGTTTGTTTTGCACAGTACACAGCAGAAACAGTTCGGTTACCAGAAGGCCAATGGTCACAAATTTCGGAGGAGATTTAATGACAGTTTTTCTATGAGGTAACCTTTCTTCGTCTCTTTCTTGGTCTCTGCGACTCCCTCTTTAACCCACTTGTTAGTCTCATCACTGGTTTTCCCAGGGGTCTGATGCTGCACGATTTCTTTATCTATCCCGCAACAGCGTCGTGAACTCGTCTTTGGGTTAGTAGTCAGACTCTTGATGGGTACTGGGACTCCTCTTATTTAGGATCCCAGGTTAACTGTCAATGGTTTTGGGGATAAACCTGACAAACCTCCTCGGTCCCGTTATACCGGTGTCGACCTGAACTCTTCAGCCGGCTCTCGCCAGACCTAAAGCGTCCCCTGTCCGTCTGGGTTACCCCTTTTCCAGTGTCTTTCTTTTCTTTTGGGGTACCCTCCCTCAGGACGTCGGGCATGTGTTATTTCTAGCCCTTCTTTCAGTCATCAATTTACTCTTGTCTCTTCTTGTCACTCCTTACTGACTGACTGTTAACTGACTGTCACCCAGTCGTCCTGGCAACCACGTTGCGTCTCACGCTCAGCTAGGCTCCACCCCCCTATGGACCTACTATATAAAAAGTCCCAGGAATATGAAGGTAGGGTCTGCTGAGTCAATGTTACTCAATCTAATATAAGACTCTGCATTTCTTCTCTCACCTGTGACCAAAGAGCACTGCACCTTGCTGTTAAGGTGCTGTATTCCCCTGTAGTGCCTAACCACAGGGGCGCCAGCCACATACCCCCTTAGTTAATCACACTCGTCCCCGAGTGTGGCAACAAGGTTTGGGTTAAGCTAAACATTTTCTTATAATTTAACCATAACATGTTGGTAATATTTACTCTACTTTTTTTTTTTTTTAACAGAGTCTTAAAAATGAAAACTACAAAAATTGGTCCATTGGCCGTAAGATGTTAAAGAAACTTTTGCCACACCCAGTCCTGTGGCTCGGTCTTCGCTTAAAGTGCATCAACACACAAAAAAATATGTCAACAGTTACGAGTGCTTTAGTTTACGAGTTCTAAGTGTGGTGAGGTTCCATATCAGTCATAATCACTGTAGGCCTCTTGGCCCTGGAGTCACCTTCCTGGCCCCTATACAGCATTATGCAAACTTCCTTTACCCCTTTTATATATTAATACTATCTACCTATTCAACTATTTACATATTCCACTTTCTACATTTTATTCTCTGTATCTAAGCGGTGGACAGCCAAAGTTAATACGTGTTGACCTGCATAAAATTGGTATACTTGAGGGTCTACGTACTCTCCTAGTGGAAATGAAATAGCAGGTACACCGACTGCAGAAATCTCTGATTCCATTACAACGGGTGGTTCTTCTGCTCTGGGCGTTTCACTGAGTTGTGGAAAAGTCACCATCGGTATCAAGTATATGCCATTTACTTGTGGCCAATCTGCAGGAAGTTCTCCTAAAATTGTCTTGACTATTCTTTCTTTCTCTGAATAGGAATTCTCTCTACTGGTGGCAACTGTTGAGGGTATTTCTTTAAATGATCCCTGGACACCATTGCTGTTATTTCACCTTTGTCTTTGCTAATCAAACAAGTTTTCTAGTTGTTGAAGTTTGATGGTTGTACAGTGTAGGGTTCTGCCTCCCATTGATCATCTAACTTATGCAGTCATCTTTTTCTCTAACTCACCTGGTAGTAAGGGTGTTCCTTGAGCACTTTTGTTAAAGTTTGCTTCTTGTTTTTCCTTTTGATTTTTCCAGGCTTCTCTCGACACATTCCTGTATTTTCTGATATTGCTCCTTTCTTTTTACTTCCCAATCTGCATCTGAGGTATTTTCTTCAGGAACTATTATGTCCATCTCCAAATCCACCAGCAATTTTCCTGGTCTTCCTCTCATAAGGTATGCAGGGGTGCAATTTGTTGAGCTTACAGGAATGTTGTTATACATGTCAACTAGATCTGGTAACTTCTCTGGCTATCTGTTCCGCTTCTCCAAGGGCAGGGTTTTTAGCAGCTCTATTACAATGTGATTCATTTTCTCACACATTCCATTAGCCTGAGGATGATAAGGCGTAGTACAAATTTTCTTGCATCCGTATAATTTACAGAATTCTTGAAATAGTTCAGACTCAAAAGTCGGGCTTTGATCTGTTAATACCCGTTCTGGATATCCATGTGGTCTGCAGAAATAGGCTTGGAATGTTTTGCCGCTGTTCGAGCCGTTAAGTCCTTCACTGGAGCTACTACTAGGAACCTGGAATAGTGGTCCACCATGGTAAGAGCATAAGTATAACCGAATCTGCTGGGTATGAGCTTGACGTGATCAAGGACTACCAGCTCTAATGGCTGTTTGGTAATGATGGCCTGTAGTGGTGCCTTCTGACTGTTACGGTCTTTTCTTCGTAATGAGCATGGTCCACAATCTTTACACCATTTCTCTATAGTAGATCTCATGCCAATCCAGTAACATCTTTCACGTAACAGGATCTCCAACTTCTTCCATCCAAAATGTCCTGATTGATTATGATACATATCTAACACCATTTGGGTGTCTCTTTTTGGAACCACAATTTGCCAAGCCATCTCATGTGTACTAGGATTAATATATCTTCTGCACAGTTTATCTTGATGGATAAATAACCTGCTTCTTTCTTTCCACAATTGCTTGGCTTCTAGTGGGGAATCTTTGTCAAGTTTGCAGCTTGGTTCGGTTACTAGCTTTTTCTCTAGGCTCACTGCCGGATCACTATCTTGGGTTTCTTTCCAATTATAGTGCGGCAACGGGTTCAATGCTATATTCTGCTGGTTTTGATAGATAATTGGGGTCCCCGCACAGGTTCAAATCCCGTTCGTGACGCCAATTGAGTCGACCATCAGGGTTTTCAGTAGGGGGTACTCTGGTGCCGGGACTAATGATACTTTACTCTCGATGGGGTTATCACAGGTGGTCAGTCCCGGCTTCGTGCCCTGGGCGCTCACTCTGCGGCTGTGGAATGGGGTACAGGGATTATTTTGGGCATAACTTGTTGCCCTCTTAGAGGAAAAGGTGCAAGGACTGGAAGAAAGAATAGCAACTTTGAAGCTAATTAAAGAACGTGAGCACTTCTTGGACGAGGCAGAAGCAACCATTCAGGATATGGAAAGTGAGAAAAGCTTCAGAACACATACAGAGGCTGAAAAGTGGACACATGTGACCAAAAGAAGCCAGCGTATCAAGTGGTCGTCACCACCCACACAGCTTAGCAACCAATATGAAGCCCTCATGCTGGAGAACGAAAATGGCACAGCTCAGGATGATACCATAGCTACAGGAGAAGACACAGTATCATCAAAATAAGTTACTTTGTCAACAAAAGCAGAAACAAAAGACACTCAAAAACACTCAGGAGCAACAAGCAGTGCGTCCAGAAAGAAAAGAAGAGTGGTAGTTATGGGCGACTCACTACTAAGAGGCACGGAGGCAACTATCTGCATGCCGGACATAACCGCACGAGAAGTATGCTGCCTCCCGGGAGCAAAAATCAAGGATGTGGCCAACAGGATACCAACTATCCTCGGATCCAAGGACGAATACCCGTTCCTATTGATACATGTAGGAACAAACGACACGGCAAGAAATGATCTACCAACTATTTGTGAAGACTTTGAAATTCTGGGGAAGAAAATAAAGGAACGGAACGTACAGGTTGTTTTCTCATCAATCCTCCCAGTCGATGGCCATGGTGTCAGAAGATGGAATAGGATACTAGATTGGAACAACTGGCTACGACGATGGTGCAGGCAGCAAGGATTTGGATTCTTGGACCATGGAGTGAATTATCTCTACGATGGACTTCTCGCAAGAGACGGGATACACCTCACAAAACCTGGGAAACACACGTTCGCCAGAAGGCTTGCCACACTCATCAGGAGGGCTTTAAACTAGAAGAAGAGGGGATGGGAGAAAAAACAGCAGACAAGAACATGCAGCAGAAGGACAAACTAATCAAGGATACTAGATGCTGTAAAGAGGACCCAAGACAGGGTACTAAGAAGGAAGCTAAGAAAAGGGGAGCAAAACTTCTTTCCTGCATGCTGACCAATGCAAGAAGCCTGACCAATAAGATGGAAGAACTGGAGCTGGTAATGTATGAGGACAAATACGACATAGTAGGAATAACTGAGACATGGTTAGATGACAGTTATGACTGGGCGGCTAACCTGCAAGGATATGAATTGTTTAGGAGGGATCGTAAAAAAAGGAAAGGGGGTGGAGTCTGTCTATATATAGAGTCCAGTTTAAAGCCCAGACTAAAAGAAGATATTCAAGAGGGAAATGAAGAGGTGGATCTCTATGGGTGGAGATACAAGGAGGGAAAACTAATAAAATCCTCATAGGGGTTTGTTATAAGCCACCAAATATAACAGAAACTACTGAAAATGTATTATTGAAACAAATAGACAAAGCAGCAAATCACAATGAGGTGATTATTATGGGGGACTTCAACTACCCCGATATAGACTGGGAAACTGAAACCTGCGTATCTCAGAAAGGAAACCGGCTTCTGTCACTAAGAATAATTATCTGTCCCAACTTGTGCCGGGCCCAACTAGAGGGGCAGCCCTTCTGGACTTAATTTTAAGCAACAGGCCAGATCGAATAACAGACGTACGAGTGGAAGGGCACCTAGGGAATAGTGACCACAATATAATACAATTCCACTTGTCCTTCGGTAAGGTGCCTTGGAGGGGGGTTACAAAAACGCTGAATTTCAGGAAAGCAAAGTTTGATCAGCTTAGAGAAGACCTTCGCCAAATTGATTGGGACAATGTCCTCAAAAATGGGAGCACAGAAAATAAGTGGGAAATGTTTAAATCGGTATTAAACACCCACTGCGAGCTAGCCATACCATACGGAAATAAAAGGGGTAGGAACAGGAGAAAACCAATGTGGCTAAATAAGGATGTAAAAGGGGCAATGAATAATAAGAAAAAGGCATTTAAAAAGCTAAAACAAGAAGGCAGTGAAGAAGCATTAAAAATATATAGAGAAAAAAATAAAATGTGTAAAAAACAAATACATTTAGCAAAAGTAGAAACTGAGAGACTCATTGCTAAGGAAAGCAAAGCAAATCCCAAACTATTCTTTAATTATATAAACAGAAAAAAAGATTAAAATTGATGGTGTTGGCCCTTTAAAGAACAATGAGGGTAAAATCATAGAAAGCGATGTGGGAAAAGCAAATGTTTTAAATACTTTTTTCTCAACTGTGTTCACACAGGAAAAGCATATGCCACGGGAAATGCAGAGTGATAATGTAAACGCTTCATTAAGTATGACCTGCCTAACCCAGGAAGAAGTGCAGAACCGACTTAGTAACATTAAAATTGACAAATCACCAGGCCCTGATGGCATTCACCCTCGGGTATTAAGGGAGTTAAGTAATGTGATAGACAGGCCTCTATTCCCTATATTTAAAGACTCTATAGAAACTGGGTCTGTTCCACTGGATTGGCGGCTAGCAAATGTGGTACCAATATTCAAAAAAGGGTGTAAAAGGGAACCTGGAAACTATAGGCCGGTAAGCTTAACATCTGTTGTGGGTAAAATGTTTGAAGGGTTTTTAAGGGATACTAATATGGAATGTCTCAATGTTAATAATTGTTTAACTCCATATCAACATGGATTTATGAAGGTTCGCTCCTGTCAAACTAACCTGATCAGCTTCTATGAGGATGTAAGCTCTCACATGGACCGAGGAGAATCATTGGATGTCATTTATCTCGACTTCGGTAAAGCATTTGACACTGTCCCACATAAAAGACTGCTAAGTAAAATGAGAAAGCTTGGGCTCGGGGAAAATGTGTGTAGATGGGTAGGTAGCTGGCTTAGTGGTAGAAAACAAAGAGTGGTTATTTATGGCTCATACTCAGATTGGGCCAGGGTTACTAGTGGGGTGCCACTAGGGGTCTGTATTGGGCCCCCTACTATTTAATATATTTATTAATGATCTGGTGGATGGTTTACAGAGTAAAATATCAGTATTTGCAGATGATACAAAACTATGTAAGGTAGTTAACACAAAGTTGCAACTACAGATGGATTTGAGTAAATTGGAGAATTGGGCTGAAAAATGGCAGCTGAGGTGTAACACAGATAAGTGTAAGGTTATGCACATGGGAAGGAGAAACAGATGCTACGATTACTTACTAAATGGGAAACTGCTGGGGAAATCAGACATGGAAAAAGACTTAGGCATCTTAGTCAATAAGAAGCTAAATTGGAGTGCCCAGTGTCAGGCAGCAGCCACCAAAGCAAATAGGGTGATGGGATGCATTAGAAGAGGTCTGGGGGCACGAGATGAAAACATCATTCTCCCTCTGTAAAAATCACTCGTCAGACCACACTTGGAGTATTGTGTGCAATTTTGGGCTCCAGTGCTCAATAAAGACATTACTGAACTTGAAAGGGTTCAGAGGCGGGCTAGTAAAATAATAAATGGAGTGGGTGCATTACAATACATGGAAAGGTTATCAAAATTAGGTCTATTTACTCTAGAAAAGAGAAGACTTAGGGGAGACCTAATAAATATGTACAAATATATCAGAGGGCCATACAGAGATCTCTCCCATGATCTGTTTATACCAAGGACTATGACAAGAACAAGGGGGCATTCCCTTCGATTGGAGGAAAAAAAATTCCTACATCAGCATAGAAGAGGGTTCTTCACGGTAAGAGCAGTGAGGCTCTGGAACTCTCTTCCTGAGGAAGTGGTAATGGCCAACTCACTGAATGAATTTAAGAGAGGAATGGATGCTTTTCTTGATAGCAAAAGTATAGAAGGTTATAAATAGCATAATCTTACAGGTAGATAGAAGAGAGACCAAGATTATTAGAGGAATGGGTGGGCTGCAACACCAAGACAGGTTATTAAACTTGGGGTTATTTAGTTTGGAAAAACAAAGGCTTAGGGGGGATCTAATCACAATGTATAAACATATGAGGGGACAGTACAGAGACCTTTCCAAAGATCTCTTTACACCTAGGCCTGCGACTGGAACACGGGGGCATCCGCTACGTCTTGAGGAAAGAAGGTTTAATCATAATCACAGGCGAGGATTCTTTACTCTACGAGCAGTGAGACTATGGAACTCTCTGCCGCATGATGTTGTAATGAGTGATTAACTACTAACAATTAAGCAGAGCCTGGATGCCTTTCTTGAAAAATATAATATTACCAGTTATGTACCGTATATTAGATTTTATGACAGGGTGTTGATCCAGGGAACTAGTCTGATTGCCGTATGTGGAGTCAGGAAGGAATTTTTTTCCCCATTGGAGCTTATTTGACACATTGGGGTTTTTTTTGCCTTCCTCTGGATCAACATGTTAGGCTACGGGTTGAACTAGATGGACTTAGGGTCTCTCTTCAACCTTAAAAACTATGAAACTATATACGTGACGCCACCTGTGGTGTCTGGTAAGCGGGATACACCAGTGCTGCCCGCGGCCGACCTCTGAGGCGACGGTGACAGCAGCTTAAGATCTCTCAGCTCCCCACAGGTGGAGCTATTTTACCTCAGGGCGGCGGGTTGCTGACCAGGAAGGAAGCGACCGAGCGGTGATGGCTGCCTTCTTCTCTGATGTCGCAGGGTCCTGTTGAATGGCGGAGAGATGACACACCAAGTCCACATCAGCTTAAACAAGTCCTTTTTACTGGCATATGGTTGTTTTACACAGTACACAGCAGAAACAGTTCGGTTACCAGAAGGCCAATGGTCACAAATTTCGGAGGAGATTTAATGACAGAGTTTTTCTCTGAGGTAACCTTTTTTTGTCTCTTTCTTGGTCTCTGCTCTGAGGGCTCTGTGACTCCCTCTTTAACCCACTCGTTAGTCTCGCCACTGGTATTCCCAGGGGTCTGATGCTGCATGATTTCTTTATCTATCCCGCCACAGCGTCGTGAACTCGGCTTGGGGTTAGTAGTCAGACTCTTGATGGGTACCCGGACTCCTCTTATTTAGGATCCCAGGTTAACTGTCAATGGTTTTGGGGATAAACCTGACAAACCTCCTCGGTCCCGTTATACCGGTGTCGACCTGAACTCTTCAGCCAGTTCTCGCCAGACCTAAAGCGTCCCCTTTCCGTCTGGGTTACCCCTTTTCCAGTGTCTTTCTTTTCTTTTGGGGTACCCTCGCTCAGGACGTCGGGCCTATGTTATTTCTAGCCCTTCTTTCAGTCATCAATTTACTCTTGTCTCTTCTTGTCACTCCTTACTGACTGACTGTTAACTGACTAACTGTCACCCAGTCGTCCTGGCAACCACGTCGCGTCTCACGCTCAGCTAGGCTCCACCCCCCTATGGACCTACTATATAAACAGTCCCAGGAATATGAAGGTAGGGTCTGCTGAGTCAATGTTACTCAATCTAATATAAGACTCTGCATTTCTTCTCTCACCTGTGACCAAAGAGCACTGCACCTTGCAGTTAAGGTGCTGTATTCCCCTGTAGTGCCTAACCACAGGGGCGCCACAGAAGCAAAGTCATGCAGTTTTCTGAGCAAAAACGCACCCGAAAAACGCGCAAAAACACTGCGAAAAATGTACTGTGTGAACTTACCCTAATTGTCCCAGCATATAGTAGCATAGATAAAGGGATCTTATCAAAAATGATCTTTAGAAATACTTTTTCTCATGCTAATGAGGCCAGGGGCGTTTCTTCCCTTGGCTAGTTGGCCCTCCTAACATGTTAGTATGCCCCTGTGGGTGTGCTAATGTGACGCCCTGGCAAAACCAGATAGTCACAGTTAGGCCCCTGCATTACACCGTTCCCTTAGTAGGAAACATACAGCCAACCAGAAAACCTAGTCACCCCCCTTAGGGAAAGATAGGCACACCAGTGGGCGTGACCAGGCAGTTGGGACACGCCCACCCAGTGGTCTAGACAGCCGGGGCGGGAAAACAGGCAGTTAAGCTTTGAAGTTCAGTTTGGAGAGGAGTGTGGGCTGGAGCTAAGGGTAGCTCCAGCAGGAGAGTTCAAGTTGAACCGTACCAGGGTAGGAGCGCTGGTGCCACTGGATAGGAGGCAGACGGTGGTCTCCGTCAGCAGGAGACGGGAAGATGGCTCGGTGGAACCGAGGTGGACCAGGACAGGGTTGTAGCCCGCCGGTACTGACACGGGGAACCGACCGGAAACCGTAGCCAAAGAGGGACCCTGAAGCCAGGACCAGAACCATGTGGAACTGGTTAATTAACTGATTGAGGCCAGGACTAGAGGTCCTTTCCCACCCAAAGTCCCTCATAGAAGACAACAGCCCACCGATTAGGGATAAGAGGTCACCACCAGGGCCCATAGATCCCACGGGCCAGCGTCTGCGGGCACGGCTCTTTAGGCCACATCCAGCCGAGAGCGGACTCCTGAGTTTCACACTAGGAAAGTCTACCTTACACAAAGCAGTGCAGGAAAAGGATAGAGACCACCAGCTGAGTGGGGGACCCGAACGCAACCGGCAGCGGCACCGGCCACCATCACCTTGGTTTACCAGAGACTTGTGTGTTTTACTAACCGTGAGTACACCAGCGCCCCCTGCGGTCGCCATCCCCTGCAGCGAGCCACTGGGTCCCGGGGCCACCATCCATACCCACAGAGGGGTTAACAACTTTCTGTACAACATCTCCCCCGGGTGCCCCGTAACAGCAGTGGTGGTGTCCCACCTCACCACACACCGTGGGTGGCGTCACAAACTTACTACGGCCTAGCCCGTACATCTACGTCCCCCCATTTACACAAAAAACACAAAACAGATAGAAATGTAATTATTAAATTGTTGCCTATATTAACCAATCAGAGCTCAGATTAATTAACTGTAGCAAAATAGAAGCTAAGCTGTGATTGGTTGCTAATGGCAGCCTGATAAATCTCCAGGCAACAGAAAGCCCCCCCCGACAGTATATATTAGCTCACACATACACATATTAGACAGGTCATGTGACTGACAGCTGCCGTATTTCCTATGTGGTACATTTGTTGTTCTTGTAGTTTGGCTGCTTATTAATCAGATTTTTATGCTGAGGGTGGTATGTGTGTTCAAGCACGTGGTAGTGTGTGGCGCATTTTGTGTATGTGTTCATATCCCAGAGTGTGGTGAGTATCCCATGTCGGGGCCCCACCTTAGCAACTGTACGGTATATACTCTTTGGCACCATCACTCTCATTCTTTAAGTCCTCCTTGTTCACATCTGGCAGCTGTCAATTTGCCCCCAACACTTTTCGTTTCACTTTTTTCCCATTATGTAGATAGGGGCAAAATTGATTGGTAAATTGGAACGCGCTGGGTTAAAATTTCATCTCACAACATAGCACCTGGCGCTGCCCGGGATAGTAACTGTCTCTGTTTCTCTCCCATTCTCTGTCTCCCCCTCTGTATATATCTCTCTGTCTCTCTATCTCTTTGTCTGTCTGTCTCTTTCCCTGTCTGTCTCTGTCTCAATCTCTTTCCCTATCTGTCTATCTATCTCTTTCCCTGTCTGTCTATCTATCTGTGTCACTTTCCCTGTCTGTCTCTTTCCCTGTCTGTCTCTTTCCCTTTTTCCCTGTTTCTTTCCCTCTGTCTCTTTCCCTCTTTCCCTCTATCTCTTTCCCTGTGTCTGTCTCTTTACCTGTCTTTGTCTGTCTCTTACCCTGTCTGTCTCTTTCCCTCTCTTTCCCTGTCTGTCTGTTTTCCTGTGTCTGTCTCTGTCTCTTTATCTGTCTGTGTCTGTCTCTTTACCTATCTGTGTCTGTCTCTTAACCTGTCTCTCTCTTTCCCTCTCTTTCCCTGTCTGTCTCTTTCCCTGACAGTCTGTCTCTTTGTCTGTGTCTGTCTCTTTGTGTCTGTCACTTACCCTATGCCTGTTTCTTACCCTGTCTGTGTCTGCCTCTTTCCCTGTCTGTCTCTTTCCCTGGCTGCATTGTGACACGGCAACATTCCATATAAGGGCGTGGCTGCGCATTCTTCTGAAGTTCTGGCTGCACTGTGTCTCCCAGCTCCATTCGCTTTAATGGAGGCAGGTTTTTTGGTGAATAACTGTAAAGCGTGGGGTTAAAATTTCCCCTCAAAACATAGCCTATGACGCTCTTGTGGCGCCCTGGACAAGCCAGGGGCCACAGGTAATTACACCACCACACCCTACACCCCGGTTAGGCACATCAAAGCCAGACACAAAACCCTTGTTGCCTTCCTCCAGGGGCTGATGATCACACCAGGGGGTAGGCCAGGCGGTTGGTCCCGCCCACCGAGGAGTTCACAGTCCTGGAGGCGGGAAAAGAGCTCAGTTGAGATTAGTTTTGACATTGAAAGTGGAAGGAGGAAAGTGTAGGAGTAGGCCCGAGCGAGACAGCAAGGTTGGCAGACGGTGGTGACCGTCTGCAGGAGTGGCCTATCGGAGTTTACCGTAAGGACCGTGGACAGGCGGTGGCCCGGCGGTACCGGACCGGTACACAAGGAGAAGCCAGCACCATTGGCAGGGGCTTTCGGACCCCGGCAAGGCTAGAAGTCGCCGTGAATTTGCCGAATCCGTTAGTGAAGGGGACCTCCTGGGTTTCCAAACAGTCAAGTCCCGACAGAAGGCAACAGTCCAACCCAGTGAGAGAGACGCCGCCACCGCCAAGGCAACCGTTTCTCAGGGCCAGCGCCTTGCGGGCAAAAGAGGCTCCTCTGGCCCATATCCAAGCCGTGGAGCAGGTTACCGGTGGGAACCCATTGGAACCGTCAGAAGTACATAGGTGCAGGGAAAGGCAGTCACCGTCAACTTGCCGGGGAAAAGCAACAGCAGCCGTCCGTGGGACCCGTCTTTCCAGCCGTGTGTTTTACCGAGAACTGTGTCATCGTCTCAGGCTGAGTGAGTACCACCGTGCCGTGTGGCACAGCGCTGCCCCTGCGACCCTGCACCTCACCAGGCCCCGCAACCCGCCTGCCATCATCCATCCCTACCCCATCACCGGGCCCCGGGACAACCAGCCCCCTACCCACGGAAGGGAGAACTAACAACTCAGCTGCTCCCTGTCACCGCTCCCGGGATCCCCGTACAGAGCAGCGGTGGTGTCACCTAAATCACCACAACCGTGGGTGGCGTCACGGACAATAACAATCAACCCCCCCCGCAATCAAATCCCCCTTTTCACTCACGGGCGAGGAGCGCCGCTCGAGTCCCCGGGATCCGGCCCACCGCTCGAGCCACCACTGAGCAGCAGCAGCAGCAGCAGCGGCCAGACCCGAGCAGTGGGAGAGCGCAGCGTCCCCTCCTCCGCCCGCGACAACTTGGCGTCATGAACAGGATCTTACCGCTCTGCCGCCTGGTAGAGGTGCGCCTTGTTACCGCCGGAGGTGTCCGGCCGAAAAATTTCAGAAGCCGCCATCTTTGGCGCGAAAAATTCCCGCTCGAGCGTCTCCTCGAGTAGTGGAGGCGCGAAGGCCAAAACCCCGCCCCGATAGAGGAGGAGCCGGAAAAGAGGCTAAGGGGGACGAAATGGCGGCTGGTCGCATGTGAGCGCGGCTATAAGAGCAGAGACGCCAGGACTCTGCAGCGATATTGGGTTCCTGGAAGGCCTCATTACCGAGATGCATAGCCCAACTCCGAATGAGGAGGCCCCCGCGCCCGGCACGGCGACGTGGCTGAGGGACAGGACCGTCCTGCTGAGTAACTGTCTGCAGGCCCACATGCAGCTCCTCTTGGAGGAGTGGGAGACCGACATGACGGACGTGGTGGCCACTATGCGGAGACGCGAGGTGGAAGAGGATTCGGAGGAGCGGGTAAGGGACCCACGCCCCTGTATTCCCGAGGGATCGACCACTGCGGCTGAGGAGCCCGGCCTGCACCCGCTCACCCTGCCTCCCTCCCCGCTACCCGCGTTAGCTGCTGCCGCCCCGCCACTAGGCCCGCTACCCCCGCAACTGGTAGCGATACCCTGCCAACCCGCCCCGGCGGATCAGCCGGCTGCAGACGCTCAGGACTCCCCTGAATCGCTCCTGTGGGAGCCGCCGGGACCATGGCCCCTTAATGAAGATATGCCAGAAGCCCCGGCAGTGATTGCGCCGGACCCCGAGCCCGGGACCGTGGCATGGATGAAGGCCCGAGTGATGGAGTTCCACTGACGCCAGCAAAGTCAGATCTTCCTTATGATGGAGCAGTGGACCAATGAAGTGGAAGCGCTGGTAGCAACCGCCCCAATGTATGGGAAGGAAGTAGATGTGATGGAGCCAATGGGTAGCCCACGTCCCCATGTCCTACCAGGACCGGTCACTGTGGCTGGGGGCCCGGCCCTGTCTCGGCCCTTGTATCATCCCTGCCACTATTCTTGGGGTGCCTCAGCGTTAACCAACCTGACCTACTACCCCACGCTACCGCAGAAGGATCTGATGTGCTGGATGCTGGAGGCCAGGAGGCTGCGGCAGCTGGCGGCAACCCGCCTGACGCAGAGACAAGTGATAGCGACTCCAGTGACTCTAGCTCCGGTGCTGAACCCACCCCTGGAAGCACGGCGGCAAGTGAGCGTCCCCGCTATGAAGGAGACCCAGTGGTTTTCTACACCCCGCGCACCGGTGGGAACGGATACCGGGCACCCCTGTCACAACAGGCATGTCAGTGCATGTTTGATATGCTGGTGGCAGAGGATGGGTCCGCCTCAGCTGAAGAATCAGGGTGAGGACAGCGGAATGCCACTGTCGCCGTCCCCGTTGGGACCAGCACTGTGTGTTTTAAAGTTGAAAAGTGTTGAAAGTTTTTCTGCAAAAATGATAAGTAAATGAAACCGATGAAGTCACCTGATTGTCCACTGTGATTTGGAACCGGTTGTAGCCGGCAGCTGGTCCCCGTTGGGACCCCCTTCACCACTTTACATAGGAACTACTATGAACAGGCCCGAGAACTGGCACGGCAACCACAAACGTTAGTGGCATGTAAATAATGTTTGTTACAGCTTCCTACCGTTGCCGCCTCCGGAGAGGCAGATTGGAGGAAGGGCCCGCAGTGGAGCAGGCTGGGGTCCAGCCACCACCGTAACCGGTGGCAATCCTCTGGGGGTTTCAGGGGCTCCCCATGGACGTGGGTCCCCTGAAAAGGACAGAACCCGCTCGGGCAACTTGTGCAGGACTGGGGTCAAGGGGTGCTGTCCATTTGCTTAGGGGCAGCATCAGGGCCAGGTTGCTTGGGTGGGAGAGAGCGGAAGCTGTAACCGTTGAAACCGTTTAAGTAAAAGTACCTCCCGATGTGGGAAGACGTTATTATAATTGTATTGTGTGTTACCGTTTTTCTATTTTTACGGTTAAAAAGAAAAATAAAACCGGTGATGGACGGGCAGCCCGCGGACGGTCTGCATTTTGCTAAGGGGGAATGTGGCGCCCTGGACAAGCCAGGGGCCACAGGTAATTACACCACCACACCCTACACCCCGGTTAGGCACATCAAAGCCAGACACAAAACCCTTGTTGCCTTCCTCCAGGGGCTGATGATCACACCAGGGGGTGGGCCAGACAGTTGGTCCCGCCCACCAAGGAGTTCACAGTCCTGGAGGCGGGAAAAGAGCTCAGTTGAGATTAGTTTTCAAAAAGCTGTGGAGAGAAAAGCGCACATAGGGTCTTATCTGATAAACAATGCAGGTTTAGAGAATAGGACAGGTGCTCACCTGTGGAAGTTGTGACAGGCACAACTCCTATGATGGCAACAATAGAATGTAGAAATTGGTCAAGCAGCAGCCCCGATAATGCAATGGAGAAATATAAAGGTAGATAGAGAAGTCGGGTTCAATACTGCGCTAAAACCATGAAGCCAGACGATATGATGGATTCTTTTCTTTATTTAGGACAGGTCAACGCGTTTCAAAGGCATGTCCGCCTTCTTCATCAGGACAAGAAAAAAACAGCATAATACATGTTGCTGCCTGGGGATACATATATATACTGCTGAAAGGGAGGCTCCACGTATACACAGATGACGTCAGCCGGTGAGTGACTGAACGTCACGTGGAAGAAAGCAGGAAGAAGTAGAAAAAAAGTTAGAAAAAAAGGAGAGAAAAATGAGAAAAAAGAAGAAAAAGAAAAAGAAGAAGAAGAGAAGAAAAAGAATGAGAAAAGGGTGAAAAAAATTGTGAAGGGGTTAAATTTTTACTCAACCCGAAAAAAAGAGGGGGTGTAAACAATAATTTGGAAATATATTGCAAAAAATTGTTTTTATAAAACAAATGTGAAAAAAACGTGCTTTATTTAATAAACTTGCGTCTAAATCCACATGAATATGTAGTGTCTGGACGCTAAAAAAACAATCTGCAAAAAACTGCAGGAAATACCTCTGGAGATCATCCAGCAGTAGAAGGTAAAAAAATGTTGTGAGATCCGAACCATGTGAAAGAGAAAATGGGACGCGTGTGCACAGGGAAACTCCACTGTGTAATGAGAAGTGCTAAAAGAGGTGAAGTAAGTTCAAAGCGTGGGAAAGAGATTTCTGCGCATGCGTGCGCCTGAAGGAGCCGTCAGAGTGGGGTGAAAGGAGTTCATATCTGTTTAGAAACCGAGCAAAAACAAAATTCAGTGAGTGAAAAAGAATTAATCCAATATAAGAAAAAATAAGGAAAACAAAAGAAGGAGATAGTATATAGGGAGTTAATCATATGTAGAGATAAATTTTATACCCGTGAAACAAAGGGCAAACAACAGTGTCTGATGGTATTACATATAAATAAAGAAATAAATACAATTAATATAATAAAAGCAATATCGAACAAATATATAAAATAAAATTCATGAAGATTTAAAAGAAACGCGCTGTAACAAAATAATTAATTATCATATCCACAGCCAACGAGTAATGGGGTATATATAAAACACCAAATGCGACCCCACCTTATGATAAAAAGCTGGGGAGGGGGGGGGGAGGGGGTTAAGGATTTCTTAATTTAATGGAGAAAAATGATATCATTATTACGATAGGATAAAAACTGGGTGTATAAATACTTCATATTGGTATAAATAAAAACCGCATTGGATGATATAGAAAAAATGTTTTTAAAATATACAAATTGGGGGTTTATTACATATAAAAACTCTACTAAAATACCATGATTTAAGAATGGGAATACAAATGGACAAAAATCAAGGGTGAGGAGGGATCAATAAAAAAGGTCAGTCAATTCATTGAGACCATGGGGTTTCAGAGTGCTGAGTTTATGAATCCAAAAAGTCTCTTTCTTGCTTAATAATTCCAATCTATTTGGTATGTCTGGTGGAATATGCTCAATGGGGGTAATCTTGCAGGACATTATTTTATTGTGGAACAAAGCACAATGTCTAGATAAACTGTGTAACATATATCCAATCTTAACGTTGTGTCTATGAGAATTTAACCTATTGTGCAACGCCTGGCAAGTCCTCCCCACATACTGTTTGCCGCAGATGCAATCCAATAGGTAGACGACATGGTCTGTCTGGCAAGTCATATGTTCTTTGATAGGAAAAATCTCAGCACCCACATACGATCAAAAAGATGTCTTATTGTGGCAAATGATCTTGCAGCAGAGACAATTTTTTACATTACATCTAAACGACCCCATTATAGGGGTTGTAGTATTAGTTTTCCTAGTCTCTTTAAGTCTACTAGGGGCTAATATATTCTTAATGGTAGGAGCTCTCCTAAAAGTGAAGCCCGGTTGAGAAGGTAAAATACCCATTAAAATGGGGTCATTTAAAAGTATATTCCAGTGTTTTGAAAAGATTTTTCTGATCCTGAGGTTGTCACTGCTGTAAGTCGTAATGAAATTGAGGGCAAAATTATTGGCCATCGAGCTCACGTCGTCTACCTTATTACTGGGTTGGCAAACTTTTTTGGAAACAAGTAGATCCTTTTGTTCAAGGGATCTTGTGGTAGTAAAGGCTTTTTTAATTAAATTACGGGGATATTTTTTCTCTAGGAAACGCTCTTTCAAAATAGCAACCTGATCAATGAAATCCTCCTCTGTTGTGCAATTTCTCCTTATCCTTTTATATTGATTTGCCGGTATATTATGCAACCATTTACCATAGTGTTCGCTATTAAAATTTATATAGCTATTGGTATCCACCTGTTTAAAAAAAGTCTTAGTAAAAATACGGCTGTTTTGATGATAGAGGGTCAGATCTAAAAAATGAATTGTCTTATCATGAACGATTGGTGTGAAATCCAAACCCCAGGTGTTATCTTTTAACAAAGCAAGAAAGGAATCAATATTATTTTGTTCGTTATCCCATACAAAAAACAGATCATCTATAAATCTTTTATAGACAACAATACTATTAGCATGACTCCCATCAAGTATATGGAGGTTTTCGAATAGTCCCATGAATAAATTAGCATATGAACAAGCTGCTTTTGATCCCATCGCTGTACCAAGACATTGATGGTAAAGTTTATCTAGGAAGGTGAAGAAATTGTTATGTAAAATGAAGCTCATGGCTTCCAGGAGGAATTTCTTTTGGACTGCAGGAAATCTGCTATCTTTAGTGAGAAAATACCATAGACTAAAAAGACCTAAATCATGAGCAATATTTGAATATAACGCGGAAACATCAATGGTTACAAAGAGATATGTTTGTTTCCAAGGAATATCCTTAATTATGTCTATGAGATGGGAGGAATCTCTCAAGTGGCTCCCTAGATCCATCACATAAGGTTGCAACAGTTGGTCCACATATGCCGCTAAATTTGCTGTGAGTGAATTGATGCCTGAGATGATGGGGCGTCCTGGGGGGGTTTAACGGATTTTTATGTAATTTAGGCAGATGATAAAAAAATGCTACATTGAAATTATTAATCTGTAAAAATTTCTTTTCAGATGGATTCAAAATATTATTATCAACGGCTTTTTGTATCAAACCTTTGTAGGCTATGACAGCAGAATCATATATTCCCCATTCTACTGTCTGGTAGTATATGGGATCAGATAGTATCCTTAGGGCCTCATTAACATAATCGCCCCTGTTCTGAACAACAATGCCGCCCCCCTTGTTGGCAGATCTGATGACGATTTCTCGATTATTTTTGAGGTTTTTGAGTGCTGATCTCTCTTTATATGAGAGATTTTGCTGCATATTTCTTTTAGTGTTCATAAATGCCTTGAGGTCTGCCAGAACTAAATCACTAAAAGTCTTGACATGATGGCCTTTGCTCCCTGTGGGGTAAAATTTAGATTTAGGTTTAACCATAGTGTGGATGAAAGGGAGGTCTGCTGGAAGGGCCGGGGCATTTGCGTCACTGGTGGGGGGAGTATTATTATTTAATAAAAAATGCCTCTTTAAAGTCAATTTTCTAACATAATTTTGAACATCTAAAAACACATCAAAGTCCTTTGATTGATATGAAGGACAAAAAGAAAGGCCCTTATGGAGCACTGAAATTTCCCATTTATCTAGCTTATAACTGGAAAGGTTAAAGATGTTTTTGGTGTTCTTAGCAGGTTTCAAATCTAAATTAGTCTGATTTCTTTTTTGTTGGAGCCGGCGTCCTGCTCGGACTCCTCTAAAGTGTTTTTTCTTTTTTTCATAGAAACTCTTGGGATGAGGAAATCTGTTATCAGATTTTCCTTGTTGGCTCGGACTGGGGGCAAAAAAGGAACCAGTGGGGTGGCTTTAAGTGTATTGTCAATTGTTATGACCTTATGGGTCATGGAATTATCAATTGAAGATGTACCGGCAGGCTGTGAAGCAGATATCGCCTGCACCCCTGACGATGGAGGGGAATCCTCATAAGTGGATAGATTGAGCAAATCAATAAAATCATTATCCAGTGTACTCTCAGTATTGAATGTTGAAATCTTTAACCTTTGGGACTCAGAAAGGTCTCTCTCCTTTCTGATTTTATCAATCTGGAGCCTGATATTAGCTAAATGTTCCCGTATCTCGTTTGGATCCCTGGGGCTGGGTTCCAAAGAGGGAACATTGGTGTCTTTAGTGACCAGGGGTTTGACAGCTGCACTGGAATTTTGTGCAGTGCCCACCCGTAAAAAAACTTCACTCGCTAACTGGTCAATGGTATCAGGAATTTTCTTATAAGTTTTTTTAGGAAGGGATGAAAATATAGTAACTGATGAATTTACTGCGGCATTAGCAGGATCACGGTCCTTGGGAGGGTCTGATCTGAAGGATTTGTGAAATTTACTGTTGACACAGTTTCTACTATTAGTAGAACTGTGCCTCCTGGGTTTGGGTATTTTAATTGGGTTGGAATTCGTTACAGTACTGGTGGGGGTCTTGGAGACGTGGTCCTGCCTGTCCCTCTGGAGCTTTTTGGATTTACGAATGATGGTATCATGCTCCATTTGGGATAGGCGAGTATTTACGCCAGAATTTAGGTACTTATACTCTGGATGTTAATTGTAACGGATTAAATCCTTATACAAAGCAGAAATTTTATCAATGCATGCCGTGGCTATGCTATCCCTTTTTTTGTATAAACAAAGGAGCATACCTTGCATGCAGTCCATTAGGAGTTTATCCCATTCAGTCGTGAATGATAAGTCCTGGGGGAAAGGTGAGGTATGTTGGATCCTTAAGCCTCTAGGACAAAGTCTCTCATCCATGTAAATGGAGAGGAATCTCACATCGAGGCTGAAATGAAGTTCCTCCTTAAGGGCATCTTCCAAGCAGTGGAATAATTTTCTCATATTAGCTGAGTCCTCCTCAGAAAAAGGTAATGGTGGGTCCACGTCTATATCAAAATCTTCCTGCTGCCCAACAGTACGTTGGATGAGCCTCTCCCTGGAGGATAAGCGGTTGTCGAAGTAATCCATACTGATGATGAATAAATACGTCCAGGCCCCTGCAGCTGCACTCCACTTCAAAGGATTTTTGGTCTCAGGCCAAAAAGCAGTAATAGGAATCAAAAAGCTGTGGAGAGAAAAGCGCACATAGGGTCTTATCTGATAAACAATGCAGGTTTAGAGAATAGGACAGGTGCTCACCTGTAGAAGTTGTGACAGGCACAACTCCTATGAAGGCAACAGTAGAATGTAGAAATTGGTCAAGCAGCAGCCCCGATAATGCAATGGAGAAATATAAAGGTAGATAGAGAAGTCGGGTTCAATACTGCGCTAAAACCATGAAGCCAGACAATATGATGGATTCTTTTCTTTATTTAGGACAGGTCAACGCGTTTCAAAGGCATGTCCGTCTAAATCCACATGAATATGTAGTGTCAGGACGCTAAAAAAACAATCTGCAAAAAACTGCAGGAAATACCTCTGGAGATCATCCAGCAGTAGAAGGTAAAAAAATTTTGTGAGATCCGAAGCATGTGAAAGAGAAAATGGGACGCGCGTGCACAGGGAAACTCCACTGTGTAATGAGAAGTGCTAAAAGAGGTGAAGTAAGTTCAAAGCGTGGGAAAGAGATTTCTGCGCATGCGTGCGCCTGAAGGAGCCGTCAGAGTGGGGTGAAAGGAGTTCATATCTGTTTAGAAACCGAGCAAAAACAAAATTCAGTGAGTGAAAAAGAATTAATCCAATATAAGAAAAAATAAGGAAAACAAAAGAAGGAGATAGTATATAGGGAGTTAATCATATGTAGAGATAAATTTTATACCCGTGAAACAAAGGGCAAACAACAGTGTCTGATGGTATTACATATAAATAAAGAAATAAATACAATTAATATAATAAAAGCAATATCGAACAAATATATAAAATAAAATTCATGAAGATTTAAAAGAAACGCGCTGTAACAAAATAATTAATTATTATATCCACAGCCAACGAGTAATGGGGTATATATAAAACACCAAATGCGACCCCACCTTATGATAAAAAGCTGGGGAGGGGGTTAAGGATTTCTTGATTTAATGGAGAAAAATATTTCGGGTTGAGTAAAAATTTAACCCCTTCACAATTTTTTTCACCCTTTTCTCATTCTTTTTCTTCTCTTCTTCTTCTTCTTTTTCTTTTTCTTCTTCTTTTTTCTCATTTTTCTCTCCTTTTTTTTCTACCCTTTTTTTCTAACTTTTTTTCTACTTCTTCCTGCTTTCTTCCACGTGACGTTCAGTCACTCACCGGCTGACGTCATCTGTGTATACGTGGAGCCTCCCTTTCAGCAGTATATATATGTATCCCCAGGCAGCAACATGTATTATGCTGTTTTTTTCTTGTCCTGATGAAGAAGGCGGACATGCCTTTGAAACGCGTTGACCTGTCCTAAATAAAGAAAAGAATCCATCATATCGTCTGGCTTCATGGTTTTAGCGCAGTATTGAACCCGACTTCTCTATCTACCTTTATATTTCTCCATTGAGATTAGTTTTGACAGTGAAAGTGGAAGGAGGAAAGTGTAGGAGTAGAGCAACTGACTGAGAGCGTCCGGGTGTGTGGCCCGGGCGAGACAGCAAGGTTGGCAGACGGTGGTGACCGTCTGCAGGAGTGGCCTATCGGAGTTTACCGTAAGGACCGTGGATGGGCGGTGGCCCGGCGGTACCAGACCGGTACACAAGGAGAAGCCAGCACCATTGGCAGGGGCTTTTCGGACCCCGGCAAGGCTAGGAGTCGCCGTGAATTTGCCGAATCCGTTAGTGAGGGGGCCCTCCTGGGTTTCCAAACAGTCAAGTCCCGACAGAAGGCAACAGTCCAACCCAGTGAGAGAGACGCCGCTACCGCCAAGGCAACCGTTTCTCAGGGCCAGCGCCTGCGGGCAAAAGGGGCTCCTCCGGCCCATATCCAAGCCGTGGAGCGGGTTACCGGTGGGAACCCATTGGAACCGTCAGAAGTACATAGGTGCAGGGAAAGGCAGTCACCGTCGACTTGCCGGGGAAAAGCAACAGCAGCCGTCCGTGGGACCCGTCTTTTCAGCCGTGTGTTTTACCGAGAACTGTGTTGTCGCGGGCGGAGGAGGGGACGCCGCGCTCTCCCACTGCTCGGGTCCGGCTGCGGCCTGCTGCTGCTCGGTGGCTCGTGCGATGGGCCGGATCCCGGGGACTCTAGCGGCGCTCCTCGCCCGTGAGTGAAAGGGGATTTTTGGGTGTGGGGATTGGTTATTGTCCGTGACGCCACCCACGGTTGTGGTGATTTGTTGACACCACCGCTGCTCTGTATGGGGATCCCGGGAAGGATGGTATGGAGCAGCCAGTTGTTGTGTTGCCCCTCCGTGGGTAGGGGTTGGTGATCCCGGGGCCCAGTGATGAGGTGGGAGATGCAGGGCTTGGTGGGCGCAGGGACGCGGGGGCAGCGCTGTGCCTTGCGGCACTGTGGTACTCACTCAGCCTGAGACGTTGACACAGTTTTCGGTAAAACACACGGCTGGAAAGACGGTTCCCACGGACGGCTGCACTTGCTTTCCCCAGTAGGTGACGGTGATGGTCCCTCTGTCCTGCACCTAAGTTGATGATGGTTGCGATGGGTTCCCACCGGTAACCCGCTCCCCGGATTGGATATGGGCCGGAGGAGTCCTACTTTGCCCGCAGGCTATCACCGCCGTCTGCTGACCTTGCTGTCTCTCAGTCCGGGGCACACACCCGGACCAGCTTCAGGCTTTACTACTGTCACTTCAGCTTCTCTCTTTAGCTCCACTACTACTTCCTTCTACTTTCAACTCTAACTTGAACTCCACTCTTTACTCCTTCCACTTCCTCCTCCAAACTCTATCTTCCTGGTTCCTCCCGCCTCCAGGGCTGTGTACTCCTCGTTGGGCGGAGCCAACCGCCTGGCCCACCCCCTGGTGTGAACATCAGCCCCTGGAGGAAGGCAACAAGGATTTTGGTAGCTTGGGTGTTCCTAACTGGGGTGTAGGGTGTGGTGGTGTGATGACCTGTGACCCCTGGCTTGCCCAGGGCGTCACATTCCCCCTTAGCAAAATGCAGACCGTCCGCGGGCTGCCCGTCCAACACCGGTTTTATTTTCTGTAAAATATATAAAAAGGTAAAATGGTAACATAATACAAATTATAACATCATCCCACAACGGGAGGCACATTTCTTAAACGTTGCAAACGGTTTACGGTTACGGTCTCCGCTCTCTCCCACCCAAGCAACCTGGCCCTGATGCTGCCCCTAAAACCCAGGCAGCACCCCTTGACCCAAGTCCAGCACAAGTTACCCGAGCGGGATCTGTCCTTCCCCTCCAGAGGGTAGCCACCGGTTCCTGTGGTGGCTGGGCCCCAGCCTGCTCTGCTGAGGGTCCCCCCTCCAACCTGCCTCTCCGGAGGCGGCAACTGCGGAAACGGTAACGGTAAAACAACTTATTTACAAGCCACTAACGTCTGTGGTTGCCCTGCAAGTTCACGGGCTTGTCCATAGGAGTTCCTATGCATAACTTTTTTAAACGGTCCCCACGGGGACAACGGTGCCGGCAACGGCCGTTTTTTTTTTAATCACGGTAGAATCAGATGACGTTTCGGTAATCATTTTCTTATCATTTTCCAACTTTTTCCAAACAAACTTGTAAACATGCTGACTGGTGGTCCCAACGGGGACTGCTGCAGCGGGCATCCGCTGCCCTTACTCCGAGTCCTCAACATCACCTGAGGGAGGGGGCGCGGCGCTCACTCGGGACTCCTGGCTGCCCCTTAGTTTAGCGTCCAGCGCAAACCACCCCCTCTTCCCACAGTGCCGGGTGTACTGCACAATGTCGCCCGGCATTAGGTTACGGCCGGGATGCTCCTCAGGCAGGTGGGCATTCACATCCCGCCGGGCTACAAACACTTCGGCCTCCAGGCCCGGTTCATATATAAACCCATAGCCCCGGCGGACATCAAACCGCCTCACCTGCCCTTCGTACAGCGGGCCCCGGACACGGAACGTTGCTTGACGGAGGCTCTCTTTCTCTCTAATTGCTCGGGCCACCAGCTCCGCCTTCTTCCTCTCTCTCTCACCGATCTCCAGGCCCAGCGGTACCGGCTCCCTGTCCCAATACGGCGCTGCTGCGAGCTCCGGCGCATGGGTCGGGCCCCGCGGGACATTCTGGACGTTGCCCACTGTCAGAGATCTGGGCGGCAAGTCCCGCGGCGTCTTGGCCTTAGGCGCCGCCTTGCAGCGACAACCCAGAGCTACCTCAGCCGAGGTGTGGGGGATGGGCACAGGGGCTTTCCGCAGCTGGGCCTCCGGCTCGGAACGGTTCATCAGCTCCGGCTCGGGGACTTTCTCTGGAGACGCCTCCGGTGCGGTTTTCGGAGCCTTCCAAGGCAGCACCTCCGGTCGACTACGGACTCCGGCTGCAGGTCGGCCCGCCTGGGCGGGCATGCTGGGTAGTGCTACCGGTTGCGGTGGTAGCAGGCCTAGTGGCGGGGTCACGGCTTTCGAGACGGGTGGCGAGGGAGGCAGCGGGGGGAGAGGGCTTGGACCGGGTCCCGCAGCCGCGATGACCGGCCCTTCCAGGGCATCGGGGCGTGGGTCACTCACCCTCCCTTCCTCCGCCTCCTCCTCGCGTCTCCGCACGGCTGCTATAACGTCCGCCATGTCGGTCTCCCACTCCTCCATGAGGAGCTGCATCCTGACCTGCAGCCGTTGGTAGAGCTGCGCGGTCCGGATCTCCACCCACGCCGCGGTTACAGGCGTGGGGGCTACGGTGTCGCGGGACGGCATCCACATGCTGCTGGCGGCTTTTCCCAGGAACAAGATGTCTGCAGAGTCCTGGCGTCCCTGCTTTTATAGCTGCGCTCACATGCAGCCAGCCGCCATCGCGTCCCCTTTAGCTTCTTTCCTGCCCCTCCTCTCTTGGGGCGGGGTTTCTGGCCTTCGCGCCTCTGCTACTCGAGAAGACGCTCGAGCGGGAACTTTTCGCGCCAAAGATGGCGACTTCTGAAATTTTTCAGCCGGATACCTCCGGCGGTCACAAGGCGCACCTTTACCCAACGGCAGAGCAGTAAGATCCTGTTCGTGACGCCAAGTTGTCGCGGGCGGAGGAGGGGACGCCGCGCTCTCCCACTGCTCGGGTCCGGCTGCCGCGGCTGCTGCGGCCTGCTGCTGCTCGGTGGCTCGATCGTTGGGCCGGATCCCGGGGACTCTAGCGGCGCTCCTCGCCCATGAGTGAAAGGGGATTTTTGGGTGTGGGGATTGGTTATTGTCCGTGACGCCACCCACGGTTGTGGTGATTTGTTGACACCACCGCTGCTCTGTATGGGGATCCCGGGAAGCATGGTATGGAGCAGCCAGTTGTTGTCTTGCCCCTCCGTGGGTAGGGGTTGGTGATCCCGGGGCCCAGTGATGAGGTGGGAGATGAAGGGCTTGGTGGGCGCAGGGACGCGGGGGCAGCGCTGTGCCTTGCGGCACTGTGGTACTCACTCAGCCTGAGACGTTGACACAGTTTTCGGTAAAACACACGGCTGGAAAGACGGTTCCCACAGACGGGTGCACTTGCTTTCCCCAGTAGGTGACGGTGACGGTCCCTCTGTCCTGCACCTAAGTTGATGATGGTTGCGATGGGTTCCCACCGGTAACCCGCTCCCCGGCTTGGATATGGGCCGGAGGAGTCCTACTTTGCCCGCAGGCGCTGGCCCTGAGAAACTGGTGCCCTGGCGGTGGCGGTGTCTCTCCGTTACGGTTGGACTGTTGCCTTCAATCGGGACTTGGTTGTTTGGAGACAGACGTCCTCTTCACTGACGGATTTGGCAAATTATGGCGACTCCTAGTCTTGCCGGGATGCGAAAGGCCCCTGCCCTGGTGCTGACTGTTCTTCGTATACTGCTTCAGACTGCCGGGCCACTACCCGTCCGCGGTCCTTCCAGCAACCTCCGAGCAGTCACCCCTGCAAACTATCACCGCCGTCTGCTGACCTTGCTGTCTCTCAGTCCGGGGCACACACCCGGACCAGCTTCAGGCTTTACTACTGTCCCTTCAGCTTCTCTCTTTAGCTCCACTACTACTTCCTTCTACTTTCAACTCTAACTTGAACTCCACTCTTTACTCCTTCCACTTCCTCCTCCAAACTCTATCTGCCTCGTTCCTCCCGCCTCCAGGGCTGTGTACTCCTCGGTGGGCGGAGCCAACCGCCTGGCCCACCCCCTGGTGTGAACATCAGCCCCTGGAGGAAGGCAACAAGGATTTTGGTAGCTTGGGTGTTCCTAACTGGGGTGTAGGGTGTGGTGGTGTGATGACCTGTGACCCCTGGCTTGCCCAGGGCGTCACAGTGTCATCGTCTCAGGCTGAGTGAGTACCACCGTGCCGTGCGGCACAGCGCTGCCCCTGCGACCCTGCACCTCACCAGGCCCCGCAACCCGCCTGCCATTATCCATCCCTACCCCATCACCGGGCCCCGGGACAACCAGCCCCCTACCCATGGAGGGGAGAACTAACAACTCAGCTGCTCCCTGTCACCGCTCCCGGGATCCCCGTACAGAGCAGCGGTGGTGTCACCTAAATCACCACAACCGTGGGTGGCGTCACGGACAATAACAATCAACCCCCCCACAGTCAAATCCCCCTTTTCACTCACGGGCGAGGAGCGCCGCTCGAGTCCCCGGGATCCGGCCCACCGCTTGAGCCACCACCGAGCAGCAGCAGCAGCGGCCGGACCCGAGCAGTGGGAGAGCGCAGCGTCCCCTCCTCCGCCCGCGACACTCTCGGGGTCCAGAAGTGTAAGTGTCAGTTTTGCTAAAGTTTTGCTAATGGACAACACATGGATGTTTTAATATGTTCATGTGAATAAGCTCTAAGTCAGATGTTTTATGTGCCATTTCCACACCGCTTACGTACTACGAAGTGATTTTGACCATTGTAAAACTCCGGCTATCAGTGTCTTGGACTACCTACCAATGACTACTTATTTTACTTGGGGCCTTTTGGCATACAATACCCAAAGAGGTCTGCAACCTTGATTTCTATCCATATCAGTAATAGATGAACATAGATCAGCTAGCAGAAGTGGCTACAAAGCTCCAGTGAGCTCTTTCATTGTTTGCAACACACATTCCCATAGATTTTGTTGAGGCTGTGTGTGATTGGGAAAAAAAACCCCTATGGTTTTGCCATATTTTACATGCTAGCTTAGCTATACATTCCAAAATGTTTTTAATCTTGAGGAACATTTTCTCAATTTGCATATTGGAAGAGGCAATGCTATTACGCATATACTTTTAGTTCAAAGTAAACCATTACAGGGTTTGTCCCAGTTCAGTGATTCATATAACTCCCAAGTTATGGAAACCTTGTAGTTTGCTGTACTGGGTTGTACTCCATCAGCGGCCACTGATTGTTTTACAACGTGTGTGGCATCCAGGGGGCAGGGGGGTTCAGGTCTGCTCTTGTACCTGTTACTCATCACCGGGCCGGTGTGGAGGGTCTGGGATGTCACAGGTGGCCTGCCCGGTTTCGTGCCCCGAGGTGTCCACAATAAAAGGGGATAGGAGGTGAAGAATTTGTGACGCCACCTGCAGTACGCGGCCAGGCATTAGCCGCCGCTGCTGACGCTGTCCTCCGAGGCGGATGGTAGTAGCAGCAAAGATGGTTTCGCTCACCACTGGTGGAGCGGGCCCCAGGGAGGATGATGAGAGGAGTAGTGGTGTATTGGGGTGCAGGATTGAGGGCGCCGACAGTACCCAGATGACACAGACTGGTAGTTTCCTTTGCCTATAATGGTAACAGGTTGCAGTCCCGATGTTACCATGGTCTAGTCAGCCTGGTAGCAAGGAGGAATGTTTCTTTGACAGGTACGTTGTAGGCTTTCCTTTATGCCCTTTGGAAGTCGGATCCCTGTGGCTTTGGTTTATCCAGTTGTCAGTGTCAGCTTAATGGACTGAGTGAGTACGCAAGTGACCCCATTGCTCCGAACGGCGCTCTCCCACCATCACCGAGCCCCGGGGTATCCCCCTACCCGTGTAGGGTCATAACACTTAACACTTGGCTTCCCCATTCCATCATCCCCGGGTACTCCCAACTGCAGCGGTGGTACTCCTAATTACCACATACCACGGGTGGCGTTACAAACTCTATAATCTCCCTTGTAAATACCCCCCCTTCATTTTAGTGGCAGCACGATCCCCGGGTCCGGAGACCCTCGAGCCACCAAGCACCCGTATCCGAGCAGCTCGGCACGGGGGCGGCACACAAGCATCGCGACGAGGGTGGACCTTCCCCTGTCAGCCGCTACTCAAAGGCAGCGCGCTGGCCAATCAGAGGCAAGCGGCTCCTGCCTTGGTTAACAAGCACACTCATAGAATGGATTGTTCTCGTTAACCAAGGTTCCACTGTATCATGCAAGCAATGGGAGACCTGGTATAGACTTTGGTAAACAGTCGCGTAACTTGATCATGATCATGGGCCCCAATGTAAAAGCTTCAACAGGGCCTCCGATTATTGCTAGTCTTTAATAGTATTGGTCTTTTCATATAAGCAAAACGGACTGCCATCTGGTCCACATGCAAAGCTCCCTCATTAATTGTGCGCAGCGTGCATTTGAGTAGACAGAGAAGGGGGGTAGTTACATTGATTATAGTGTCATAGCCACTCTCCATCTTGGTCGATTCCTCAAAGTTTGTAGAATCTCAAAGTTGTCAGACATCCATGCACATCTGTTCGTTCTTACGTGTACACATTGACCAGAATAGCAACGTGCAAGTTGTAGCTGGTATTCAATGCAGCTGCTCACAAAGCGTTGCTAACATGGGTAATGTGGCACTAATGCATGTGTGAAAATTAAAGGACCCGGTCCCATTCCCGGTTATTAAAAATGTTTTATGTTGACAACGTTCAAGTATAATGCCTCCCGTCAAGGGATGAAACAAAAGCTTTCGTAATTGTAAATATGTTAGTATACTTGTATACATGTTCTCTTTTATCTTTTGCAGTTCAGAAAAATAAACGGTGGTGGTCGGACAGCCCGCAGACGGTCTGTAGTTAACCAAGGGGGAGTGTGATGCCCTGGACTAGCCAGGTAGACACAGATAGTGCCCCGCACAACACCAATCCCCTAAAAAGGTGTCATCAGCCAACCATTAAACCCTAGTCACCTCTCTCAGTGCTTGATGGACACACCAGTGGGTGGAGCCAGGCGGTTGGTCACTCCCACCAAGGAGTTCAGGGAGCCTGAGTCAGGAAACACAGAGCAGTTTAGTCTGGGAGTTTGAGAGTGCAGTAGAGGAGGTCAGGCCGGTGTGACAGGCCTGTGACAGACTGACAGGTGCCAGGGTTGGAGCCCGGGCACCTTTGGCTAGGAGGCAAGTGGTGGCCTCAGCCTGCAGGAGCCGGGAAGATGGCTTGGTGGAACCGTGGTGGACCGGGACAGGGTAGTGGCCTGCCGGTACCGACCCGGGGAACCGACTCGGAAACCGGAGCAAAAATGGGGGTACTCAGACCCTGACACGAGGTCCAGAAGCCACTGGACCGAGTTAATTAACTGATTGCGGTCTGGACTATAGGTCCTTTCCCACCCAAAGTCCTGACTGAAGACAACAGCCCAACGAGGGGGATAGAAAGCCACCGCACAGGCAGAGAGATCCCACGGGCCAGCGTCTGCGGGCAAAAGGGCTCTTCCGACATCCACGAAGCCGGGGAGCGGACACCCGTCGCTGAAGCGCAGGCAGTCCACAGATACACAACACGGTGCAGGAAAAAGGCAGAGACCACCAACCGGGTGTGGGACCAGACTGCAGCCGGCTGCAGGCACCGACCACCATCATCTTGGTTTACCAGAAACTCGAGTGTTTCATTCCAATAGTGAGTACACCAGTGGCCTCCGGCCGCCCATCTCCCTGCACCACCAAAGCTTCCCCAACGGGTCCCGGGGCCACCATCCCTGCCCACGGAGGGGTTAACGACTTGCTGGATACCATCTCGCCTGGGTGCCCTATAACTGCAGCCGTGGTGCCTACCTTCACCACATCCCGTGGGTGGCGTCACGAACTCAAACACGGCTCCGGCCGTACACCTACGTCCCCCTAAAAAGCGCCAGCCCCCCTTTCAGATCGAAGTGGACCACTGGGCCCCCGGATCCGGAGACGCTCGAGCCACCCATCAGCAAGCCCGGATCCGAGCAGCTCGGTTGCAGCCGAGCCCGGGGCAGTACACATGGTCACGTCGCACACCAGTTAGTGAGCTGGCACTTGCAAGCGCTGCTGCAGTACTGCCAGACCAGTGGCAGCTGTAGTTGACTTGCAGAAATAAGCACACATACAGTGTACCTTCACAAGTAGCTCCAGCAAATCTGGATAGGTTTTTAGAAAGCACTGAACCACTAAGTTGAGCACATTGGCAAGGCATAGTATGTGTGCGAGCTTGCCAAGCTTCAGAGCCACCACCAGGTTACGACTATTATCACACACAACCATGCCTGGTTGTAGGTTCAGCAGCCACAAATCTGTCTGGGCTGTTAGACCTTGTTAGACCTTTCAACAACTCTGTGGCGGTGTGCTGTCTGTCACCTAAAGAAATTAGTTTCAGCAGAGCCGTTTGCTGCTTCACCGGGGCTGTGCTACAATGCTTTCAGCTTGTGACTGGTATGTACGACATACTCCAAGATGATAGTTCAGAAATAGAGGAGGAGAGGATGCATGGTAGCACAAGGCATACATAAAACTAAACATTTACCCAAAATTAAATAATGACACATAGGCAGTGTGTGGATGAAAAGTGGCCGTGATGGTTTATTAAGAGTTACCAATAAATTATAATTAATTCCAAGTATACCAATCAAATTGTAGAAAAATTCATTAAACAGACACATATAATAATAGTCCATTATAAAACAAACTAAAAACTTCAACCAAATCCACCCAGAAGACCTGGGTGATTTTTCCCTCTAATAAAACATCACGACGAAAAATACCATACAAAGGGGCGGGCGGGTGGGTGTTTCTTCAGTCTTCATCAGCTGGACTGACAGCTGACTGCTCTGACAGCCTTAAATACTCTTTATTCCCGCACACATTTTCAAATAACCTATCAAATTGCAGAAAAAGAGCGCGCAACAGCTGGAATAAACCAGTTCGCACCAGCTGTTCGCATTACCTCATACCGCCTGTAAACATTCAAAAACATTAACTCTTTATTAACCACCTTGTAACAAAAATTGTCTTATGATGCCTGTGCGACCATGGCAAACCCCGCTAATTGCTATAGGGTTTTTTTTCAGGAACCAATGTAGGAGGTAGAAGAAACCCTGATGGAACTAGGGCCTGCAATCCTCAGCACTGGTAGTACATGTGCCGTCCCAAAGTCAGAGTCTGTCACAACCTCCATAATGTTCACCTAGTGTGCCATGAAGAAAATGTAGTGTCCCTGGCCGCAAGCAATTTTCCACATGTCGGTCATTAAGTTCCCAGTAACTGGATTGGTCAGGGCACAGGTGATGTTATGGGACATATAACAAGGAGGTGGAACAAGATTCTACACGTGAACAACTGGCTACGTCGATGGTGCCGTCAACAAGGATTCGGATTTTTGGATCACGGAGTGAATTACCTGTATGATGGACTACTTGCTAAAGATGGACTGCACCTTACCAAGAGTGGAAAACACATTCGGAAATCGCCTTGCTACGCTCATCAAGAGAGCTTTAAACTAGAACAGCATGGGAAGGGAAGAAAAAGTCCAGGGAATGCCATACAGGTGACAAATACTATTGAAAACTCTGCTGTTAGAAATGGAAGGAAGCACTAAGACAAAAAAAATCTGAATAATGAAAATATGGGGGAATGTTAAAACAATCACAAACTAAACTGTTTTTATACAAATGCATAGAACATGGGCAACAAACAAGGAGAATTGGAGTTACTAACTCAGGAAAAGAAATATGATGTCATTGGCATCACTGAAACTTGGTGGAACGATACAAATGATTGGAATACAAGGCTAGAAGGATACAACTTATTTGCAAGAAACAGACATAATAAACGAGGAGGAGGTGTCGCATTGTATGTTAGAAAATCTTATATCTCCACAGAGATTGAAACTTCAGAGACTGGGAGTTCTGTGGAAGTTGTTTGGGTAAGACTACAAGGAGAAAACAAGGGAAAGAACACCATTGTAGGCGTGTACTACAGGCCGCCTCAACAAGCGGAGGATAGGGATAAACTCTTTATATATCAGATGACCAACTTCTCAAAAAAATATGATGTTGTGATCAAGGGAAATTTCAACTATCCAGACATTTGTTGGGAATCTCTCTCAGGCAAAAGTAACAGTTCCAACAAATTCTTATCCTCTGTTGCTGACAACTTTATCTTCCAAAAGGTAGAGGAGAAAACAAGTGGATCTGCTACCTTGGATCTAATCCTTACAAACAGGGAGTAAATGGTTGAGAAGGTAAGGGTGGCTGGGGCCCTGGGAAGCAGTGACCATGCTATCATAGAGTTTTGGATAACTAGAGGAGGAAGACCAGTGAAAACTCAGACTTCAAGGCTGGATTTCAGAAAGACCGATTTTAAGGGACTCAGTAAGAGGATAGCAGGGATTCAATTGCCTTATGTCCTTAAGGACAGAAATGTCCAGGAAGGATGGGACATCTTGGAAAATGAAATTCTCAAAGCACAATCATTAACAATCCCTAAAAGAGGGAAAAATAAGAAGCATTTCAGGAAATCAGGCTGGATGAACACAGAACTTAAACACATGCTAAAAAGGAAGAAAGAAATGTTTATTAAATGGAAAGCGGTATGCATATCTAAAGAAGAATATAACACAGTCTTCAAAACCTGCAGGGCACACATCAGATTAGCCAAAGCTGATAATGAAATAAGGCTTGCAAGAGATGTCAAAGGCAATAAAAAAGGATTTTGGAGTTATGTAAAAAATGAAAGAAAAGTCAAAGATCTTATAGGAATTTTACAGGATGAAAATGGTGAAGTTGTAAAAAAAGGAAGTTGAGAAGGCCAAACTTTTAAATTGTTATTTTGCATCTGTTTTCTCTGACAAAGTAAATGTAAAATCAACCTGTCTTCACCATTCTATTGTAGGATTCGAAGAATCCAGGCCATCAATAACCAAAGAGATAGTGATAGAATACTTAGCTAACATTAATGAATTCAAGTCCCCAGGTCCAGATGAATTACACCCTAGAGTACTGAAGGAGATGGCAGAGGAAATATTAGAACCACTCTTCCTAATTTTTGAAAATTCTTGGAGAACAGAAGTTCCAGAAGGTTGGAGAAGAGCAACTGTTGTTCCTATCTTCAAAAAGGGGAACAAGGTGGACCCAGGGAACTACAGGCCTGTGAGCCCGACTTCCATACCAGGAAAGATCTTTAAAAAAATTATTAAACAACATTTATGCAAGTACCTGGATGAGAATGAAGTGATTAACCAGAGCCAGCATGGGTTTGTAACTAATAAGTCATGTCAGACTAACTTAATTTCCTTCTATGACAAAATCGCTGACTGGGTGGATCAGGGAAATGCAGTAGATACAGTATATCTTGACTTCAGCAAAGCATTTGACAAAGTATCTCATACAATCCTTATTGAAAAAATGACCAAGTGTGGAATGGACAAGGCAACTGTTAGATGGATTCGTAACTGGCTTAGTGATCAGAGCAAAGAGTGGTCATAAATGGCTGCACATCAAGTTGGAAGACTGTCTCAAGTGGGGTACCACAGGGCTCTGTCCTGGGCCCCGTGTTGTTCAACATCTTAATCAATGATTTAGATGAAGGAATTAAGGGTAAACTGATTAAATTTGCTGATGACACAAAGCTAGGAGAGGAGGAATAGCTAATACTAGAGAAGAGAGAGAGGATTCAACAACATCTAAACAAGCTGGAACAATGGGCAGCAACTAATAGAATGGTTTTTAACAGTGAGAAATGTAAAGTCATACATCTTGGCAAGAATTATGAAAAGAGCATATACAGCATGGGAGGAACAGAGCTATCCAACAGCATGTGTGAAAAATACTTAGGTATACTAATAGTTCACAGACTGAACATGAGTCAACAGTGTGATGCAGCAGCAAAAGAGGCAAACACCATTCTAGGATATATTAACAGAAGCATACACCGTGCAAAGAATTATTAGGCAAGTTGTATTTTAGAGGATTTTTTTTATTATTGATCAACAAATATGTTCTCAATCAACCCAAAAGACTCATGAATATCAAAGCTTAATATTTTTGGAAGTTGGACTGGATTTTTTAGATTTCGCTACCTTAGGAGGATATCTGTTTGTGCAGGTAACTATTACTGTGCAGAATTATTAAGCAACTTAATAAAAACCAAATATATTCCCATCTCACTTGTTTATTTTCACCAGGTAAACCAATATAACTGCACAAAATTTAGAAATAATCATTTATGACATGCAAAAACAAAACCCAAAAACAATTGGTGCCCAATATAGCCACCTGCTTATCATCCTTCCTTTCCAATCTATGCTGCTGAACCGGAAGCAATGTAAACACATCAATAAAATCCCCATTCCAAATCTTTTCCTTAATAGAGGCGCTCAAGTGAAAACCCAGAGGTGATAATTCACAAGTAAGAGCCTCCTTAAGGAAAGAATCAGAAACCGAAACCCTATTACTACCTGAACCATTTGACAAAGGCAAATTAAAATTACTATTTTTAAAAACATCCAGCAATGTACTGACTACAACCTCCTTTACATCATTGGGGGAAATGTTATGCACAGGGAAAGGGGTAGAAGATGTCTCACCCCTTGCGGCGTCCTGCCGACGAGAGCCTCCTCCAGATCCATCGTCGCTGAAGCCAGCGCTGGCAACATAGGGATCATCTTCCGGGCAACTCTGGACTCCAGCCTCCTCTTCATGCCCTGTCTCTGAAGCGGGAATGTCGCCGACCCAGGCCCTGAGCGCCGCCGCTGCCCTAGAATTGCTCTTTTGCACGGGCAGCGGCTGAACACTCCGGCCTCTGCTGCGACCCCGCTCCCTGGGCGCCGCCATCTTCTTCCGGCTGCTCAGATCAGGTGACCCGCCGCGACATCCTGTTGACCCGACGCCAGACTCCTTCTGATGACGTTGCCGATCTCGCGATGGCGCCCTGCGAGCTCCGGACACCGGCGTCTTCTTCCGCTCCGACCCTTTACTCCTCGCTGACGCTGCCGGCGGTGAGTAGATTTCTCTCCTCTTCCTTTTTCTCCTCAGGTTCTTCTCCACCGCCGCCGCCGCCGCTTCAGGTTCAGCTCCGGACCGCATATCTTCTCCATGCCGCTCCTCCCGCGTAGCCACCGCTTCTTCACTTGCTTGCAGTGGTGGCGAACTGGCCGCCGCCAGGCAGGATCTCAGCCATTCTTCTCCGCCCCGCTCGCCGGCTTGCCTCAGCAGCTGTTCAAGAAGATCGTTCATGTTTCTTCAGTCTTCATCAGCTGGACTGACAGCTGACTGCTCTGACAGCCTTAAATACTCTTTATTCCCGCACAAATTTTCAAATAACCTATCAAATTGCAGAAAAAGAGCGCGCAACAGCTGGAATAAACCAGTTCGCACCAGCTGTTCGCATTACCTCATACCGCCTGTAAACATTCAAAAACATTAACTCTTTATTAACCACCTTGTAACAAAAATTGTCTTATGATGCCTGTGCGACCATGGCAAACCCCGCTAATTGCTATAGGGTTTTTTTTCAGGAACCAATGTAGGAGGTAGAAGAAACCCTGATGGAACTAGGGCCTGCAATCCTCAGCACTGGTAGTACATGTGCCGTCCCAAAGTCAGAGTCTGTCACAGCCTCCATAATGTTCACCTAGTGTGCCATGAAGAAAATGTAGTGTCCCTGGCCGCAAGCAATTTTCCACATGTCGGTCATTAAGTTCCCAGTAACTGGATTGGTCAGGGCACAGGTGATGTTATGGGACATATAACAAGGAGGTGGAACAAGATTCTACACGTGAACAACTGGCTACGTCGATGGTGCCGTCAACAAGGATTCGGATTTTTGGATCACGGAGTGAATTACCTGTATTATGGACTACTTGCTAAAGATGGACTGCACCTTACCAAGAGTGGAAAACACATTCGGAAATCGCCTTGCTACGCTCATCAAGAGAGCTTTAAACTAGAACAGCATGGGAAGGGAAGAAAAAGTCCAGGGAATGCCATACAGGTGACAAATACTATTGAAAACTCTGCTGTTAGAAATGGAAGGAAGCACTAAGACAAAAAAAATCTGAATAATGAAAATATGGGGGAATGTTAAAACAATCACAAACTAAACTGTTTTTATACAAATGCATAGAACATGGGCAACAAACAAGGAGAATTGGAGTTACTAACTCAGGAAAAGAAATATGATGTCATTGGCATCACTGAAACTTGGTGGAACGATACAAATGATTGGAATACAAGGCTAGAAGGATACAACTTATTTGCAAGAAACAGACATAATAAACGAGGAGGAGGTGTCGCATTGTATGTTAGAAAATCTTATATCTCCACAGAGATTGAAACTTCAGAGACTGGGAGTTCTGTGGAAGTTGTTTGGGTAAGACTACAAGGAGAAAACAAGGGAAAGAACACCATTGTAGGCGTGTACTACAGGCCGCCTCAACAAGCGGAGGATAGGGATAAACTCTTTATATATCAGATGACCAACTTCTCAAAAAAATATGATGTTGTGATCAAGGGAAATTTCAACTATCCAGACATTTGTTGGGAATCTCTCTCAGGCAAAAGTAACAGTTCCAACAAATTCTTATCCTCTGTTGCTGACAACTTTATCTTCCAAAAGGTAGAGGAGAAAACAAGTGGATCTGCTACCTTGGATCTAATCCTTACAAACAGGGAGTAAATGGTTGAGAAGGTAAGGGTGGCTGGGGCCCTGGGAAGCAGTGACCATGCTATCATAGAGTTTTGGATAACTAGAGGAGGAAGACCAGTGAAAACTCAGACTTCAAGGCTGGATTTCAGAAAGACCGATTTTAAGGGACTCAGTAAGAGGATAGCAGGGATTCAATTGCCTTATGTCCTTAAGGACAGAAATGTCCAGGAAGGATGGGACATCTTGGAAAATGAAATTCTCAAAGCACAATCATTAACAATCCCTAAAAGAGGGAAAAATAAGAAGCATTTCAGGAAATCAGGCTGGATGAACACAGAACTTAAACACATGCTAAAAAGGAAGAAAGAAATGTTTATTAAATGGAAAGCGGTATGCATATCTAAAGAAGAATATAACACAGTCTTCAAAACCTGCAGGGCACACATCAGATTAGCCAAAGCTGATAATGAAATAAGGCTTGCAAGAGATGTCAAAGGCAATAAAAAAGGATTTTGGAGTTATGTAAAAAATGAAAGAAAAGTCAAAGATCTTATAGGAATTTTACAGGATGAAAATGGTGAAGTTGTAAAAAAAGGAAGTTGAGAAGGCCAAACTTTTAAATTGTTATTTTGCATCTGTTTTCTCTGACAAAGTAAATGTAAAATCAACCTGTCTTCACCATTCTATTGTAGGATTCGAAGAATCCAGGCCATCAATAACCAAAGAGATAGTGATAGAATACTTAGCTAACATTAATGAATTCAAGTCCCCAGGTCCAGATGAATTACACCCTAGAGTACTGAAGGAGATGGCAGAGGAAATATTAGAACCACTCTTCCTAATTTTTGAAAATTCTTGGAGAACAGAAGTTCCAGAAGGTTGGAGAAGAGCAACTGTTGTTCCTATCTTCAAAAAGGGGAACAAGGTGGACCCAGGGAACTACAGGCCTGTGAGCCTGACTTCCATACCAGGAAAGATCTTTAAAAAAATTATTAAACAACATTTATGCAAGTACCTGGATGAGAATGAAGTGATTAACCAGAGCCAGCATGGGTTTGTAACTAATAAGTCATGTCAGACTAACTTAATTTCCTTCTATGACAAAATCGCTGACTGGGTGGATCAGGGAAATGCAGTAGATACAGTATATCTTGACTTCAGCAAAGCATTTGACAAAGTATCTCATACAATCCTTATTGAAAAAATGACCAAGTGTGGAATGGACAAGGCAACTGTTAGATGGATTCGTAACTGGCTTAGTGATCAGAGCAAAGAGTGGTCATAAATGGCTGCACATCAAGTTGGAAGACTGTCTCAAGTGGGGTACCACAGGGCTCTGTCCTGGGCCCCGTGTTGTTCAACATCTTAATCAATGATTTAGATGAAGGAATTAAGGGTAAACTGATTAAATTTGCTGATGACACAAAGCTAGGAGAGGAGGAATAGCTAATACTAGAGAAGAGAGAGAGGATTCAACAACATCTAAACAAGCTGGAACAATGGGCAGCAACTAATAGAATGGTTTTTAACAGTGAGAAATGTAAAGTCATACATCTTGGCAAGAATTATGAAAAGAGCATATACAGCATGGGAGGAACAGAGCTATCCAACAGCATGTGTGAAAAATACTTAGGTATACTAATAGTTCACAGACTGAACATGAGTCAACAGTGTGATGCAGCAGCAAAAGAGGCAAACACCATTCTAGGATATATTAACAGAAGCATACACCTTGCAAAGAATTATTAGGCAAGTTGTATTTTAGAGGATTTTTTTATTATTGATCAACAAATATGTTCTCAATCAACCCAAAAGACTCATGAATATCAAAGCTTAATATTTTTGGAAGTTGGACTGGATTTTTTAGATTTCGCTACCTTAGGAGGATATCTGTTTGTGCAGGTAACTATTACTGTGCAGAATTATTAAGCAACTTAATAAAAACCAAATATATTCCCATCTCACTTGTTTATTTTCACCAGGTAAACCAATATAACTGCACAAAATTTAGAAATAATCATTTATGACATGCAAAAACAAAACCCAAAAACAATTGGTGCCCAATATAGCCACCTTTCTTTATGATGACACTCAACAGCCTACCATCCATAGATTCTGTCAGTTGCTTGATCTGTTTATGATCAACACTGCATGCAGCAGCCACCACAGCCTCCCAGACATTGTTCCGAGAGGTGTACTGTTTTCCCTCCCTGTAGATCTTACATTTTATGAGGGACGTCAGGTTTTCTATGGGGTTCAAATCAGGTGAACAAGGGGGCCATGTCATTATTTTTTCATCTTTTAGACCTTTACTGGCCAGCCACGCTATGGAGTAGTATGCTTTTTCATACTCCAGTAACGTTGCAGCTCTGAAATATGGGCAAACTGGTGGCAAATGGCATCTTGGCAGCTTCACACTTGATTTTCCACAATTCTTGGGCAGTTATTTTGCGCCTTTTTTGCACAACACGCTTCTTGTGACCCTGTTGGCTATTCGCCATGAAACGCTTGATTGTTCGGTGATCAGGCTTCAAAAGTTTGGCAATTTCAAGACTGCTGCATCCCTCTGCAAGACATCTCAAAATTTTGGACTTTTCAGAGCCCGTCAAATCTCTCTTCTGACCCATTTTGCCAAAGGAAGCAAAGTTGCCTAATAATGAAGCACACCTTATATAGGGTGTTGATGTCATTAAACCACACTCCTCCTCATTACAGAGATGCACATCACCTGATTTACTTAATTAGTAGTTGGCTCTCAAGCCTATACAGCTTGGAGTAGGACAACATGTATAAAAATTATCATGTGATCAAAATACTCATTTGCCTAATAATTCTGCACACAGTGTACAGTCTAGGTCACGGAAAGCCATTATCTCCCTTTACTCCTCTTTGGGCAGACCTAATCTGGAATATTGTGTCCAGTTCTGGGCACCACATTTTAAAAAAGACATCAACAAACTGGAGCAAGTTCAGAGAAGAGTGACCAAAATGGTGACTGGTCTGCAAACCATGTCCTATGAGGAACGGTTACAGGTTTTAGGATTGTTTAGCTTGCAAAAGAGAAGACTAAGAGAAGACCTAATAGCTTTTTACAAATATCTTAAAGGCTGTCACACTGTAGAGGGATCAGTTTTAGGGTATATTCACACGAGCATTGAATTCGGACGAGTGCAATGCGAGAAAATCTCTCATTGCACTCTGACCTATGTTAGTCAATGAGGGAGAGCAGTTAGTCAGCTTTTGAAAAAAGAAAAGTGGCAGCATGCTGCGATTTTCTGCTAGATAGAGCCGTATCCCTCGCACCCATTCAAGTGAATGGGTGCGAGAGATACATCGGACTGCACTTGGATGTTATCCCAGTGCAGTGCGATATACGCACAGGGTGACAATGGAGGAGATGGGGGGAATAAACCCCTCCCTCTCCTCCGCAGCGCCCGTCCTCAGCTTCACAGCTGTGACCTGATTGCAGGATTGGGTCACAGTCGCATGACACTCGGCTCACGCTCGCAGCAGAGCCTGAGCCGGGAGTCATTAGCATATCGCATCCGATGCTCTCGCATCGGATGCCATACGCCCGTCTGAGTCCAGCCTTATTTTCATTTTCACAAGGAAAGACTAGAAGCAATGGGATGAAACTGATGAGGAGGAGACACATTAGATATTAGAAAAAACTTTTTGACAGTGAGGGTGATCAACAAGTGGAACAGGCTGCATCAAAAGGTGGTGAGTTCTCCCTCAATGGAAGTCTTTAAAAAGAGGTTGGACGGACATCTGTCTGGGATGATTTAGTGAATCCTGCTTTGAGCAGAGGGTTGGACTAGATGAGGAGAGAAGGAGAAATTTTCAGCTCACCTGCCCGCCAGACTGCTCTGATTCTAGGGTGCACAGATCCGCTGGTGGGTCCAGACCAGCCAATGTAGTCGACAAAAAAGAGAAGGAAGGATCCAGCACAAATACCCTTTTGTTAAAAAACTTTTTCTTCCTTTATTGTTGTTATAAAAACATGTGGAGACCGAGAAACAAAAACACACACATTAACGCATAGGTGCTCTTAACGCGTTTCGGACTTAGAAATAAAAACAACAGAGTCCTTAATCATAAGTGACCTATGTTAAACAACAAGCTGCTCTTATAGACGAACTTAATGAGACCTCAAAACAAGGAACAAATGAAAATGCGGTAATTGCTTGCAGGGCAGGTGTATTCATCTATTCTTGTTAATTAGAATGAAGTAAGGCAAAATTGATCCTCAGCTGTGTTCCATCCAGAGGCTTCTTCCTCAATTTTGCCTTACTTCATTTGACTTACTTCGTTCCTTGTTTTGAGGTCTCATTAAGTTCGTCTATAAGAGCAGCTTGTTGTTTAAAATAGGTCACTTATGATTAAGGACTCTGTTGTTTTTATTTCTAAGTCTGAAACGCGTTAAGAGCACCTATGCGTTAATGTGTGTGTTTTTGTTTCTCAGTCTCCACATGTTTTTATAACAACAATAAAGGAAGAAAAACCTTTTTAACAAAAAGTTATTTGTGCTGGATCCTTCCTTCTCTTTTTTGTTGGACTAGATGACCCAGGAGGTCCATTCCAACTCTAATATTCTATGATTCTATTCTATGATTCTATGACACGTGCTGGTGTAAAGCGGGGATGACACACAGTGAACAATAGTGGCGGTTGGGTGACTGAGTACCACGGGATGGCCTTCTAGGAATTATGAGTGCGGGACGCCTAATTGCCCTCTAATAATTATGAGAGAAAGCTGCCTGATGGCCCTGCAAAATTTGTGAGTGTCAACTGATGGCTCTCCAAACCTTATGAGTGAGGGCCGCCTGATAGCCCTAAAAAAATTATAAGTGAGGGCCGCTTGATTGCCCTCCCAAAATTTGAGTGAGGGCTGCCTGATGGGCGTTTTCTTGCGCCCATCCACCAGTAGCTTTGCCCTATCCTTTGCACTTAGAGAAAGGCATGTAATTTTTTTAACCACTTCAGGGTTTCCTGCATAAGTGACAGAAGATTGAACATTCGCACAGCAGAGTCGTTTTTACATTGCTTTCCACTATGCTCATTTTATGGGGCACTTGAGAGGTGCTTTTTTTGTTCCATTTCAAAGAGACACCATCTGCACAATAACCTATTTGCTACTCACTCTCCCTTACTAGCTAACTGTAGTGCAAGTGCTTCTCTTTTGTTCCACAGTTCCACCTCTTCTTTTTTGTCTGAATCAAAGGTGCTGGACTCCAATTTTCATCACTCTTTAAATCCTGAACAGAGGAATCTCTTCCACATGCTTTAATATGGCATATAGAGAGGGGTTGCTCGATGAGATCTTTAGTGCATAGAAGTCTACTGCTCAGAAATAAAGTACATACCTTGCAAGTAAAAGAAAGTAGGAATACATATTAATGTAGTAGAGAAGGGCAAAAAGATTTTCAGGACCCTGGTCCAGTAGCCACGTCAGTAGTAACTCCTGGACAACAACACTGCAAACCTCCGACTACCTGCAACATTCCCAACGCAACTTCTGATTAGTTTGCCACCACAACGCACAGCCTAACTGATGAGAAGGGTTGCCAGGGAAGTTGGCAATAGTAGGTGTCGCGGGCGGAGGAGGGGACGCTGCGCTCACCCGCTGCTCGGGTCCGGCTGCTGCTGCTGCTGCTCGGTGGTGGCTCGGGCGGTGGGCCGGATTCCGGGGACTCGAGCGGCGCTCCTCGCCCGTGAGTGAAAGGGGGTTGGTTGTTTGGTTTAGGGATATTGTCCGTGACGCCACCCACGGTTGTGGTGAGGTTGTTACACCACCGCTGCTCTGGACGGGGATCCCGGGAGCGGTGACAGGGAGCAGCTTGGATGTTGTTTCTCCCCTTCGTGGGTAGGGGGTTGGTTGTCCCGGGGCCCGGTGAGGGTTAGGGATAGCAGGCGGGTTACGGGGCCTGGTGAGGTGCAGGGTCGCGGGGGCAGCGCTGTGCCGCACGGCACGGTGGTACTCACTCAGCCAATCATGAACACAAAATCTCCGGTAAAACAAACGGCTGGATGGCCGGGTCCCACAGACGGCTGCGGTGTTTCTCCTCCCGGCAGGTTGATGGTGATTGCCTTTCCCTGCACCTGTGTGTTGTGTACGCTTCCAATGGGTTCTCCCACCGGTAACCCGCTCCCCAGCTTTGAAGGTTGCTGAAGGAGCCCCTTTTGCCCGCAGGCTCTGGCCCTGGGAACTGTAGCCTTGGCGGTGGCTGTGTTTCCCTCTATCGGTTGGACTGTTGCCTTCAGTCGGGACTTGGCTGCTGGGAACCCCGGAGATTCCCTTCGCTAACGGATTTCACAATTTCAGCGGCGACTCCTAGCCTTGTCAGGGTCCGTAAGCCCTGCTGGTTGGTGCTTGCTTCTCTTTGCGTACCGGTCCGGTACCGCCGGGCCACCACCCGTCCACGGTCCTTACAGCTGGCTCCAATAGGCCTCTCCTGCAGACGGTCACCACCGTCTGCCAACCTTGCTGTTCCGTCCGGGCCACACACCCGGACCAACTTCAGACTGCTCTTTTACCACTTCACTACTCCACTTCCAAAACTAATCTGCAAACTCAACTGCATTTCCCGCCTCCAGGACTGTGAACTCCTCGGTGGGCGGGACCAACCGCCTGGCCCACCCCCTGGTGTGGACATCAGCCCCTGGAGGGAGGCAACAAGGGTTTTTGTTTGACTTAGGTGTGCCTGACCGGGGTGTGTAGGTGTAGTTCCTGTGACGTCCTGGCTTGTCTAGGGCGCCACATAGGAGGTTCCCAATGCTCGGGGCTGGCAGTTACAGACTAATGCCGGTATCACACTGTTTCGATCCTCGTTCAGTGGTCATGTCGGGGCTTCCGTCCAAGCCCCCTGCAAAATGGGTATGCGCCAACAGGGTCATTGACTATAACGGTGCACACAGAGTCACCGTGTGCTCTTCATGCACCATTTTTGGGAGTCTACGCTTACTGGAGGCGGACACCCAGACGCAGTTTACTATGTCTGGGTGTCTACCTCCAATAGGTGCATACTCCCAAAAATGGTGCATGAAGAGCACACGGTGACTCACTCTGCACCATTATAGTCAGTGGCCCCGTCGGCGCATACGTCTGAAACCTGTTTTGCGGGGGGTTTGGACAGAACCCATGATGGGACCACTGAACGGGGAGAGGAACGCAGTGTGAAAGGGGCCTAAACGTGAATGCTAGATTTGGGTCCTGCTATTATGTGGGGATCAATTATTATCTTCTTAATGTACACACATCTTTTATTAAACTGACTAAACCATTGACTGTGATTTCCCATATGAGTCAGCAAACTCCAAATTGTTCACTTTGTGCTGAAAATAAATTATTTACAGTTAATTGTCAACGTCTCTTGTCAGATACCTGCAGGCTGCTATGTGTAGTGATGTGCAGTGACGACTGAGGCAGGACCCAGTGACAGGCAGCTGCTTCTAGGTGACATTTAGCATTGGGTGTGTAGAGCGATATGTCTGTATGACCACACGTAGGTCAATAGAAACATGGACTGTGAACAGAGCAGATCGCACGGGTTCACACCCGCTTCTATTAAAGTTAGTTATGTCACACGAGCTTTGAAAAAAACAAACAAAATAAAATAAGTGTGCGTCACCCATAGGATGTGTGATGTCATGGGTGATAAGCTAAGGTATAGATCCTGCACTGAGACACTGAATCTATATCTGCTCACACATTAGCTTCCTTATACCAGTCTTATCGCCTCTGCACGGAGTTCACTTGTGGTCCACATCTGCTTCCGCTTACACATTAATTATCTTACAGTATTTAGAACATGTTTATTTCTTTTTCAATAAGGATCAATTTCAGATGTTGGAATTGGGTCAAAGATAACTTCAGGCATCAATATCATTTTGTAACAATTTCTTATCTGTCACCATATTGTGTATGGGACATACGGAATAGATTTAGCAGCCACTGCCACTAATGTATCAAGGAAGGAAAGTGTAGAGTATGGGTACCATCTATTTTATAGGGGGCCCTAAAAGAGAACCTGGAATTCACTGCAGTATGTTCACAGAGAAACCTTGGAAAATACTCAATTAATCCTTCTATGGCCTCCTTCACATGTTCGTGTTTCAAGTACATTTTTTTCACAGATAGCGCATGTACCCATTATAACCAATGGTGCTGCTCACATGTACGTGTTTTCACACAGACCATGTATCTGTGTGAACCACATGGAGACATGTCTGTGTTTTTTTGGCAGCAAGGATGACAAGAGCCAATACAAGTCTATGGGTCCGTGAAAAGGCGTACAGCACACAAATGGCATCTATATGCTGTCCGTGTACTGTACGTTTTTAAAGGGGTTTTCCCATGAACAACATTAATTTTAAAGTAGATTTTAATCAATAGATCTTAGAATAATGTTTTATACAATTGGATGTGTTTACAAAAAATGTTCCTGTGCTGAGATAATCATGTATGTACCCCTACTATGTACAGTCATATGAAAACGTTTGGGCACCCCTATTAATGTTAACCTTTTTTCTTTATAACAATTTGAGTTTTTGCAACAGCTATTTCAATTTCATATATCTAATAACTGATGGACTGAGTAATATTTCTGGATTGAAATGAGGTTTATTGTACTAACAGAAAATGTGCAATCCGCATTTAAACAAAATTTGACCGGTGCAAAAGTATGGGCACCTCAACATAAAAGTGACATTAATATTTTGTAGATCCTCCTTTTGCAAAAATAACAGCCTCTAGTCGCTTCCTGTAGCTTTTAATGAGTTCCTGGATCCTGGATGAAGGTATATTTGACCATTCCTGTTTACAAAACAATTCCAGTTCAGTTAAGTTTGATGGTCGCCAAGCATGGACAGCACGCTTCAAATCATCCCACAGATTTTCAATGATATTCAGGTCTGGGGACTGGGATGGCCATTCCAGCACATTGTAATTGTTCCTCAGCTTGAATGCCTGAGTAGATTTGGAGCGGTGTTTTGGATCATTGTCTTGCTGAAATATCCATCCCCTGCGTAACTTCAACTTCGTCACTGATTCTTGCACATTATTGCCATGAATCTGCTGATACTGAGTTGAATCCCTGCGACCCTCAACTTTAACAAGATTCCTGGTGCCGGCATTGGCCACACAGCCCCAAAGCATGATGGAACCTCCACCAAATTTTACTGTGGGTAGCAAGTGCTTTTCTTGGAATGCCGTGTTTTTTTGCCTCCATGCATAACGCCTTTTTGTATGACCAAACAACTCAATCTTTGTTTCATCAGTCTACAGGACCTTCTTCCAAAATGTAACTGGCTTGTCCAAATGTGCTTTTGCATACGTCAGGCGACTCTGTTTGTGGCGTGCTTGTGTGGCGCCCTGGACAAGCCAGGGGCCACAGGTAACAACACACACACCCCCCCACCCCCAGCAGTTCACAGCAGACATCCCCAGTGAGACCTGATTTCTTCCCTCGGGTTCAGACAGACACACCAGGTGGGCGGAGTCAGGCAGATAGGCACGCCCACCGAGGAGTCTAGCTGGCCTGAGGCAAAAACCAGGAGAGACAAGTCCAGGCAGAGGAAGAGAGAGGAGGTCTGCAGAGAGGCAGACGCAGACTGGGGCCTAGGTTGGAGCCTAGGTCCCTCGTGTACGCAGTGAGTCAGACGGTAGTGGCCGTCTGCAGGAGCCGGGAAGACAGTCTTGGTGGAACCGTAGGTAGCTGGGACAGGGTAGTGGCCCGTCCGGTACCGAACCGGGGAGCCAGCTGGAAACCGGAGTGCAGGAGGAGCGTACACGAAGGTGAAGGAAAGGACTTACACTACCAACCTGGGGTCAGGGGAAAACACCGCAGCCGTCTGTGGGACCCGTCCATCCAGCCGTTTGCTTTACCGGAGACTTTGCATTCATCATTGGCTGAGTGAGTACCACCGTGCCGTGCGGCACCGCGCTGCCCCCGTGACCCTGCACCTCACCAGGCCCCGTAACCCGCCTGCCATCCCTCCCTCACCGGGCCCCGGGACAACCAACCCCCCTACCCACGGAGGGGAGAAACAACATCCAAGCTGCTCCCTGTCATCGCTCCCGGGATCCCCGTCCAGAGCAGCGGTGGTGTCACAACCTCACCACAACCGTGGGTGGCGTCACGGACAATATCCCTAAACCACACCACCCCCCCTTTTCACTCACGGGCGAGGAACGCCGCTCGAGTCCCCGGGATCCGGCCCACCGCTCGAGCCACCACCGAGCAGCAGCAGCAGCCGGACCCAAGCAGTGGTCCGCAGCATCCCCTCCTCCGATATTGATAAGGGTGCCCATACTTTTGCACCGGCCAAATTTTGTTTAAATGAGGATTGCACATTTTCTGTTAGTACAATAAACCTCATTTCAATCCAGAAATATTACTCAGTCCATCAGTTATTAGATATATGAAACAGAAATAGTTGTTGCAAAACCCCAAACTGTTATAAAGAAAAAGGTTAACATTAATAGGGGTGCCAAAACATTTTCATATGCCTGTATTGTGTAATGGCCGTGTCTAACCGCACAGGACCATGGCCTGATCATACCACATCTCCTGGATGGGGAAGAAGTAATAAAGTATACACATATTACAGCTTGGGATCGCAAATTATTCTTTCTGTCAGGTAAAACATTTTTTAAAACAGGCAGGGAAATGTTTTACCTCACAAAAAAAAAAAGCTGCGATCATGTGCTGTGTTATCTGTAGACTCTCTTTTACTTCCTCCCCAGCCCAGGAGATGTGGTATGATCATGTCCATGTACGGTCAGACACAGCCATTACACAGTACATAGCAGGGGCACATACTGTATATGAGATTATCTCTGCACTGGAACATTTATTTTTAAATACCATATTTTGCATTTTATAAGACACCCTAGATTAAAAGACGCACCCCAAATTTAGAGATAAAAAAGGTAAAAAAAAAAATGGGAAATGGGGTCCATCTTATGCTCTGGTTTTGTCTTAAGAGAGGGGGGCGGCAGCAGTGGTGGAGCGGGGGTCACACGCAGAGGCTGTGCTGGCGGCGGCGGGTCTGTGCTAGCGGCAGCAGGGAATCTGTGCCAGCGGGGCCTGTGGCAGTGGGTCAGAGCTGGCGGCAGCGGCGACAGGTCAGTGCTGGCAGCAGAAACTTCGGTGTTTGGGTGGTGGAGCAGGCCGGTGTGGCGAGTGTCCCAGATGCTCTGTCGGTGGTCTGGGCTTCAAAGAAATGGCGCCTGGAGTGGCGTGTAGAGATGAGCGAACCGGTCCCGGTTCGGCTCGAGGTCGGTTCGCCGAACGGAGGTCCCGTTCGAGTTCGGTTCGTCGAACGTTCGACGAACCGAACTCGAACCGCATAGGAAACAATGGCAGGCATTCACAAACACATAAAAACACATAGAAAACACCCTCAAAGGTGTCCAAAAGGTGACAAACAACTCACAACACAACACAAACACATGAGAAAGTGACAAGGACATATACTCATGTGAAAACAAAAGAGCAGGACAAGGAAAAAGAGGAGGAGACACAGATATAGGCATGGCACGCCCTTCTAAAATCATGTAAAACACCGCAAGGTGACTCCAAGCGGAGTCTTCCTTTTTTCCAAAAATTGGGCCACACACACACCCACCCCTTCAGTGGCAGCAGTTGTGCCCCAGTTGTACAATTCACAGCTAGGTTTGCATCAAGCACATTCAAAAATACGCCATAATTAACCGTCCCCAGGATGACACCGAGGTAGGTAGCAAAGTCTTTCCTGATCCCAGCTCTGTGCATCTTGGCTTCTTTTAAAAACAATGTAAGCAAGGGTTACTCCAAGCGGAGTCTCCCTTTTTTCAAAAAATTGGGCCCCACACACACCCACCCCTTCAGTGGCAGCAGTTGTGCCCCAGTTGTACAATTCACAGCTAGGTTTGCATCAAGCACATTCAAAAATACGCCATAATTAACCGTCCCCAGGATGACACCGAGGTAGGTAGCAAAGTCTTTCCTGATCCCAGCTCTGTGCATCTTGGCTTCTTTTAAAAACAATGTAAGCAAGGGTTACTCCAAGCGGAGTCTCCCTTTTTTCAAAAAATTGGGCCCCACACACACCCACCCCTTCAGTGGCAGCAGTTGTGCCCCAGTTGTACACTTCACAGCTAGATTTGCATCAAGCACATTCAAAAATACGCCATAATTAACCGTCCCCAGGATGACACCAGGGTAGGTAGCAAAGTCTTTCCTGATCCCAGCTCTGTTCATCTTGGCTCCTTTTAAAAAACACAGCAAGCAAGGGTTACTCCAAGCGGAGTCTCCCTTTTTTTCCAAAAATTGGGCCCCACACACACCCACCCCTTCAGTGGCAGCACTTGTGCCCTAGTTGTGCACTTCACAGCTAGATTTGCATCAAGCACATTCAAAAATACGCCATAATTAACCGTCCCCAGGATGACACCGGGGTAGGTAGCAAAGTCTTTCCTGATCCCAGCTCTGTTCATCTTGGCTCCTTTTAAAAAACACAGCAAGCAAGGGTTACTCCAAGCGGAGTCTCCCTTTTTTCCAAAAATTGGGCCCCACACACACACCCACCCCTTCAGTGGCAGCACTTGTGCCCTAGTTGCAAACAGGATGTTTTGATTTGCATCAAGCACATTCCAAATCCACAAGCATTTACTCTCCCCAGGATGACACAGGGGTAGTAAATTCCTTCTGGATCCATGACTTGTTCATTTTGATGAACGTCAGTCTGTCCACATTGTCACTGGACAGACGCGTGCGCTTATCTGTCAGCACACACCCAGCAGCACTGAAGACACGTTCAGAGACAACGCTGGCAGCTGGACACGACAAAATCTCCAAGGCGTAACTGAAGAGCTCTGGCCATTTTTCTAGATTTGAAGCCCAAAAGGAGCAAGGCTCCATTTGCAAAGTCATGGCATCGATGTTCATTTGGAGATACTCCTGTATCATCCTCTCCAGCCGTTGACTATGTGTCAGACTTGTTGTCTCTGGTGGCCTTGCAAAAGAGGGTCTAAAAAAATTATGAAAAGATTCCATAAAATTGCTGTTACCAGCACCAGATATGGTCCTACTGGTACGGGTAGACTGTTAAAGATGACGAGACCGTCCCATGTTTGGCAAGTTACAACTGGGAGAATCACTCCCTGCACCTGCACGGTTGTTTGGTGGAAAAGCCGAGCTAAGATCGAGTAACAGCTTCTGCTGATACTCCTGCATACGTGCGTCCCTTTCTATGGCTGGAATTATGTCACAAAATTTGGACTTGTACCGGGGATCTAATAGTGTGGCAAGCCAGTAGTCATCATCACTTCTAATTTTGACAATACGAGGGTCATGTTGGAGGTAGTGCAACAAGAAGGCACTCATGTGTCTTGCGCAGCCATGCGGACCAAGTCCACGCTGTGTTTGTGGCATAGAGGTGCTAACCGCTCTTTCTTCCTCTGACATCTCCCCCCAACCTCTTTCAACTGAAATTTGACCAAGGTCTCCCTCATCTGCTGAGTCTTCCATGTCCATGGACAGTTCGTCCTCCATTTCTTCATGTTCTCCTGCACCTTCCTCAACATTTAGCCTGCTACTATGCGCCCTTGTTGATCCCTGTCCCCCATGGTCCCATGCCTGGCGCCTTGGTGATGATGAACGTCTGGACCTTGGTGATGTTGTTGTGTCTTGCGCATATGAATCCTCCTGTAGTTCATCCCCTTCCTGTTGTCCCACCCCCTGACTCCGAATAGTGTTTAGCGTGTGCTCCAGCATGTAAATGACTGGAATCGTCATGCTGATAATGGCATTGTCAGCGCTAAACATATTCGTCGCCATGTCGAAACTGTGCAGAAGGGTGCATAGTAGTGATGAGCGAGCATGCTTGTAACTACTCGGTACTCGCACGAGTATCACTGTACTCGGGCTGCTCGGCGGGTACCGAGTAATTTTGCAATACTCGTGCTTTACTCGTGGTCTTCATCCCTGCATGTTGGCGCTCTTTTGAGAGCCAGCCCTCATGCAGGGATTGGCTGGCAGACCACTGCAATGCCACAGCCCTGTTAGTTGTGGAATTGCAGTGATTGGCCGGCCTGCACAGCGTGACCGAGCCTTTATACCGGCCGGCGCGCTGTGCTCTGTACACAGCCATCTCATATTCCCTGCTTTCCACGCCCACAGGCGCCTATGATTGGTTGCAGTGAGACACGCCCCCACGCTGAGTGACAGGTGTCACACTGCACCCAATCACAGCAGCCGGTGGGCGTGTCTATACTGTGCAGTAAAATAAATAAATAAATAATTAAAAAAACGGCGTGCGGTTCCCCCCAATTTTAATACCAGCCAGATAAAGCCATACAGCTGAAGGCTGGTATTCTCAGGATGGGGAGCCCCACGTTATGGGGAGCCCCCCACCCTAACAATATCAGTCAGCAGCTGGCCAGAATTGCCGCATACATTATATGCGACAGTTCTGGGGCTGTACCCGGCTCTTCCCGATTTACCCTGGTGCGTTGGCAAATCGGGGTAATAAGGAGTTATTGGAAGCCCATAGCTGCCAATAAGTCCTAGATTAATCATGTCATGCGTCTATGAGACACCCTCCATGATTAATCTGTAAGTTACAGTAAATAAACACACACACCCGAAAAAATCCTTTATTAGAAATAAAAAACACACACATATACCCTGGTTCACCACTTTAATCAGCCCGAAAAAGCCCTCCTTGTCCGGCGTAATCCAGGATGATCCAGCGTCGCATCCAGCGCTGCTGCATGGAGGTGACCGGAGCTGCAGCAGACACCGCCGCTCCGGTCACCTCCACACAGCAAATGAACACAGCCGCGCGATCAGCTGCTGTCACTGAGGTTACCCGCTGTCACCGCTGCATCCACCGGTGGCCGCGGGTAACCTCAGTGACAGCAGCTGATCGCGCGGCTGTGTTCATTTGCTGTGTGGAGGTGACCGGAGCGGCTGTGTCTGCTGCGGCTCCGGTCACCTCCATGCAGCAGCGCTGGATGCGACGCTGGATCATCCTGGATTACGCCGGACATGGAGGGCTTTTTCGGGCTGATTAAAGTGGTGAACCAGGGTATATGTGTGTGTTTTTATTTCTAATAAAGGATTTTTTCTGGTGTGTGTGTGTTTATTTACTGTAACTTACAGATTAATCATGGAGGGTGTCTCATAGACGCCTGACATGATTAATCTAGGACTTATTGGCAGCTATGGGCTGCCAATAACTCCTTATTACCCCGATTTGCCAACGCACCAGGGCAAATCGGGAAGAGCCGGGTACAGTCCCAGAACTGTCGCATATAATGTATGCGGCAATTCTGGGCGGCTGCTGACTGATATTGTTAGGCTGGGGGGCTCCCCATAACGTGGAGCTCCCCATCCTGAGAATACCAGCCTTCAGCCGTATGGCTTTATCTGGCTGGTTTTAAAAATGGGGGGAACCGCACGCCGTTTTTTTTAATTATTTATTAATTTTAATTATTAATTTTAATTATTTATTAAATAATTAAAAAAAACGGCGTGCGGTTCCCCCCATTTTTAAAACCAGCCAGATAAAGCCATACGGCTGAAGGCTGGTATTCTCAGGATGGGGAGCTCCACGTTATGGGGAGCCCCCCACCCTAACAATATCAGCCAACAGCTGCCCAGAATTGCCGCATACATTATATGCGACAGTTCTGGGACTGTACCCGGCTCTTCCCGATTTACCCTGGTGCGTTGGCAAATCGGGGTAATAAGGAGTTAATGGCAGCCCATAGCTGCCACTAAATCCTAGATTAATCATGTCAGGCGTCTCCCCGAGATTCCTTCCATGATTAATCTGTAAATTACAGTTAAAAAACACACACCCGAAAAATCCTTTATTAGAAATAAAAAACACTAACAAAGTCCCTCATTACCAATTTATTAACCCCGACAAACCCTCCATGTCCGGCGTACTCCACGGACTCCGGCGTCGCGTCCAGCTCTGCTGCATGGAAGTGACAGGAGCTGCAGAAGACACAGCCGCTCCGGTCACCTCCACGCAGCTAATGAAGACAGCCGTGCGATCAGCTGAGCTGTCACTGAGGTTACCCGCTGTCACTGGATCCAGTGACGGCGGGTAACCTCAGTGACAGCTCAGCTGATCGCGCTACTCACCTCATTTGCTGTGTGGAGGTGACCGGAGCGGCGGTGTCTTCTGCAGCTCCTGTCACCTCTATGCAGCAGCGCTGGATGCGACGCTGGAACATCCTGGATGACGCCGGACATGGAGGGCTTTTTGGGGCTGATTAAAGTGGTGAACCAGGGAATGTGTGTGTGTTTTTTATTTCTAATAAAGGATTTTTCGGGTGTGTGTGTTTATTTACTGTAACTTACAGATTAATCATGGAGGGTGTCTCATAGACGCCTGACATGATTAATCTAGGATTTAGTGGCAGCTATGGGCTGCCATTAACTCCTTATTACCCCGATTTGCCAAAGCACCAGGGCAAATCGGGAAGAGCCGGGTACAGCCCCAGAACTGTCGCATATAATGTATGCGGCAATTCTGGGCGGCTGCTGACTGATATTGTTAGGCTGGGGGGCTCCCCATAACGTGGAGCTCCCCATCCTGAGAATACCAGCCTTCAGCCGTATGGCTTTATCTGGCTGGCATTAAAATGGGGGGGACCGCACGCCGTTTTTTTTTAATTATTTATTAATTTATTTTACTGCACAGTATAGACACGCCCACCGGCTGCTGTGATTGGGTGCAGTGTGACACCTGTCACTCAGCGTGGGGGCGTGTCTCACTGCAACCAATCATAGGCACCGGTGGGCGGGGAAAGCAGGGAATAGGAGATTGTTTAATGAGCGGCCGGCTTTTTCAAAATAGTAAAAGCCGCCGGTCACCTCCACGCAGATAATGAAGGGAATAGCGCGATCAGCTGCTGTCAGTCAGGTAACTCCCGGCCACCGCTGGATCCAGCGGTGCCGCGATTAACCTCAGTGACAGCAGCTGATCGCTCTACTCACCTCAGTTGGTGCATGGAGCTGACTGGAGCGGCGGTGAGTAGCGCGATCAGCTGAGCTGTCACTGAGGTTACCCGCGGCCACCGCTGCATCCACCGCTGGATCCAGGTAACCTCAGTGACAGCTCAGCTGATCGCTATACTCATCTCATTAGCTGCGTGGAGGTGACCGGAGCGGCGGTGTCTTCTGCAGCTCCTGTCACTTCCATGCAGCAGAGCTGGACGCGACGCTGGAGGACTGTGGAGTACGCCGGACATGGAGGGTTTGTCGGGGTTAATAAATTGGTAATGAGGGACTTTGTTAGTGTTTTTTATTTCTAATAAAGGATTTTTCGGGTGTGTGTGTTTTTTAACTGTAATTTACAGATTAATCATGGAAGGAATCTCGGGGAGACGCCTGACATGATTAATCTAGGATTTAGTGGCAGCTACGGGCTGCCATTAACTCCTTATTACCCCGATTTGCCAACGCACCAGGGTAAATCGGGAAGAGCCGGGTACAGTCCCAGAACTGTCGCATCTAATGTATGCGGCAATTCTGGGCGGCTGTTGGCTGATATTGTTAGGGTGGGGGGCTCCCCATAACGTGGAGCTCCCCATCCTGAGAATACCAGCCTTCAGCCGTATGGCTTTATCTGGCTGGTATTAAAATTGGGGGGACCGCATGCCGTTTTTTTTAATTATTTAATTATTTATTTCACTGCACAGTATACACACACCGGCTGCTGTGATTGGTTGCAGTGAGACAGCTGTCACTCAGTGTGGGAGCGTGTCTCACTGCAACCAATCATAGGCGCCGAAAAGCAGGACAGCAGGGAATAGGAGATTGATTAATGAGCGGCCGGCTTTTTCAAAAGAGGAAAAGCCACCGGAGTTTGAACAGCTGTGCAGCGCCGCGGCAGTGATCGGGGAACGGTAAGTAAGAGAGAGGGGGGGGAACTGACCGACAGACTGTGAGAGGGGGACAGACAAGACAGAGAGAGACAGACCGACGGACTGAGGGAGATAGAATAAAAAAAAAAAAATGACCGACATCGCTAGTAAAAAGCACAAAACGTGCGTTTTGGACATCGGAGTGCCACACAAGGTTTTCATGTAAAATCTTTCATGTATTAATCTCAAAAAGTAACATACACCAGCTCTATCTCACTATTGGGTATGTGCCCTTAACATTTCCGCCATGAAAATTCATTTTGGTGTCATTTTGGAAGGTTTTCTGGTGAGTCCGTAAAAATGGCGTAAAACTCGGACAAAATTGTTCACATCTGTGACTTTTGAGTGATAAATGCTTCAAGGGGTCTTCCCCATGCTGATGCCATGTCATTTGAGCACTCTTCTGAGACTTTTGTGACATTTTTAGGGTTTCTCCATGCTGCCGGGCGGTCATTTCACAAAAATACTCGGGTCTCCCATAGGATAACATTGGGCTCGGTGCTCGGGCCGAGTACACGAGTATCTTGGGAGGCTCGGCCCGAGCTTCGAGCACCCGAGCTTTTTAGTACTCGCTCATCACTAGTGCATAGGTCCTTGATCTGAGACCACTCCATCAGGGTGATCTGCCCCACCTCTGCATCTCGTTGGCCCAGGCTATACGTCATGACGTATTGCACCAGGGCTCGGCGGTGCTGCCACAGTCGCTGTAACATGTGGAGAGTTGAATTCCAGCGTGTCGCCACATCGCATTTCAGGCGATGAACCGGCAGGCCGAAAGACTTCTGGAGCGATGCAAGTCGCTCAGCTGCGGCGCTTGAACGGCGGAAGTGAGCAGACAGTTTTCGTGCCCTGTTCAGAAGGCCATCTAGGCCGGGATAGTGTGTTAAAAATTGCTGGACGACAAGGTTCAACACGTGAGCCATACAAGGTACGTGTGTCACCTTGCCCAGGCGAAGGGCCGCACCCAGGTTTGCAGCATTGTCGCACACGGCCTTACCAGGCTGCAGGTTGAGTGGAGACAACCATTTATTAAACTCGGACCGCAGAGCTGACCACAACTCCTCAGCTGTGTGACTCTTATTCCCAAGACATGTCAAGCTAAAGACCGCCTGATGCCGTTGCGCTCTGCTGCCAGCATAGTAATGAGGGGTGCGTGATTCCTTCTGCGCAGTGAGAACGCTGGTGGCCTGACCAGGCATGCTTGGGGCGGAGGTGGAGGACCCAGATGAGGTGGAGGATGCAGAAGCAGTGGCGGAACTTGGACAGACAGAGGATTGACACACAAGTCGTGGGGACGGCAAGACTTGTGCAGCAGACCCTTCATCATCTATCACCATAGTTACCCAGTGCCCAGTCAGCGACATGTAACGTCCCTGTCCATGCTTACTGGTCCAAGTATCGGTGGTGAAATGCACCCGTTCACACACAGAGTTTCTCAAGGAAGCGGTGATGTTGTGTGCGACATGCTGGTGTAGCGCGGGCACACCTTTCTTAGAGAAGTAGTGGCGACTAGGCATCTGGTACTGGGGCACAGCGACAGACATAAGGTCTCTAAAATCCTGTGTGTCCACTAGGCGGAAAGGCAGCATTTCAGTAGCCAACAGCTTACAGAGGGATAGAGTCAACCTCTTAGCTTTGTCATGGGTCGCAGGAAGTGGCCTTTTATTTGACCACATCTGAGGGACAGAGATCTGGCTGCTGTGTGTAGATGGTGTTGAGTAGGGTGTCCCTGGAAAAATGCAGGTTTGTGAGGAAAGTGCAGGCGGAGACATGATGTTGCCTTCATCCAACGTTGGTGCTATCGATGTCTGAGAGAGCTGTACACACTCACTTGTTTCCCCTTCCAAACCAACTGACGACCTGCCAAGCAAACTGCCTGTTACGGTTACAGTGGTGGAAGTTGTGGGTGGAAAAACAGGTGTGACAGCTGTCCCCACAGTCCTAGAAGATGACGAGCGCGCAGATGCACTGGAAGGGGCAGGCGGTGGATGGTTCGTTCCGCTAGGCCGCATTGCAGCACGGTGAGCTTCCCACCGGGACATATGATATTTATTCATGTGACGATTCATGGAAGAAGTTGTCAAACTGCTGAGGTTTTGACCTCTACTAAGAGAACCATGACAAATTTTACAGATCACATAATTTGGGCGATCTTTTTCTATGTCAAAAAAGGACCAGGCTAGGCAAGGCTTAGAGGCCATGCGACCTGTTGATCCACCCCGAATAATGCTCAGAGGCAGAGTGGTGGCTGAGGATGCAGTTGTAGACGTGCTACCAGTACTCCGACTGTGTCCAGGAAGGCGCAAGGTAACTTCGTCATCAGTTGCATCCTCCTCCACCACCTCTGTTGACCTCCTCGAGTGCCTGACTGTGGGTTGACAGTAGGTGGGATCTAGAACTTCATCATCAATTGTTGTGTTTGCACTCCCCCCCCTCAGACCGAGCCTCTTCTTGCCCTGACCGAATATTTAAGTTGTCATCCCAATCGGGTATCTGCATCTCATCTTCATCAGTATGTTCCTCATTGTCTATAACCACAGGTGTTACAGTTTGTGACAAAGGGTCAACATTATGCTCAGAAACTTGGTCCTCACGGCCTGAATCAGAGTCACAAAGGTTCTGGGCATCACTGCAGACCATTTCCTGTTCTGTACTCACTGTAGCTTGGGAGCAGACCTCTGATTCCCAGGCTATAGTGTGACTGAACAGCTCTGCAGACTCAGCCATCTCAGTTCCACCATACTGTGCAGGGCTGATGGAGACTTCAGAGCTGGGAGAAAGCAAGTTTGATTGGGATGACAACTCAGAGGACTGGTGTTTTTTGGATGCGGTACTTGAAGTGGCTGAGAGGGCACTTGTTGGACCACTTGAGATCCATTCAAGCATTTTCCTTTTTTGGCCATCATCTACCTTTGTTCCTGTTATTCGTGTCCGTAAAAAAGGGAGCACATCGGATTGTCCACGGTAAGTAGTAGACATCTTACTTTTGCTGGTAGATGGTCTCTCTTCAGCAGATGATAATGGAGCTTTGCCACCTTCCCCACGGACAAACCCTTTTTTTCCTTTTCCACCACGCCTCTTCCCCTTTCCACCAGCATCTGTCATTTTGCCACTCATGTTGATTGCGACAAGATTGTGCACTTAAAATGTGGTAGTAAAAATTGAGAGGTGGTGTAGATTGCAGCGGTGGTCTAGCTTTATTAACAGCAGAATAATAAAGAATAAATATCCCTGACAATGCAACTACGGCCCTTAAACTGGCAGCATCAATTGCTAGTATAATGGCTTAGTTATAATGAGTTGGAGTGTGCAACGCAGGCAGAGGTGCTGCAAATGTCTTTGCACTAGTGTGACTAGACAAAAGTCCAATAGCCACGTTTAGGATGCCACTAGGTACACTGAGTGTTTGCTAGTATAATGGCTTAGTTATAATGAGTTGGAGTGTGCAATGCAGGCAGAGGTGCTGCAAATGTCTTTGCACTAGTGTGACTAGACAAAAGTCCAATAGCCACGTTTAGGATGCCACTAGGTACACTGAGTGTTTGCTAGTATAATGGCTTAGTTATAATGAGTTGGAGTGTGCAATGCAGGCAGAGGTGCTGCAAATATCTTTGCACTAGAGGGACTATAGCAAAGTCCAATAGCCACGTTTAGGATGCCACTAGGTACACTGAGTGTTTGCTAGTATAATGGCTTAGTTATAATGAGTTGGAGTGTGCAATGCAGGTAGAGGTGCTGCAAATGTCTTTACACTACTGTGACTAGACAAAAGTCCAATAGCCACGTTTAGGATGCCACTAGGTACACTGAGTGTTTGCTAGTATAATGGCTTAGTTATAATGAGTTGGAGTGTGCAATGCAGGTAGAGGTGCTGCAAATGTCTTTGCACTAGTGGGACTATAGCAAAGTCCAATAGCCACGTTTAGGATGCCACTAGGTACACTGAGTGTTTGCTAGTATAATGGCTTAGTTATAATGAGTTGGAGTGTGCAGAGGACAGGAGGGTACAGTGCCAGGATTGTGGGGCTCTGGGTAGAGGAATGGAAGCCTGCCTTTCTATCCCTCCTAATGGGGAAATGCAGCGACGAAATCCCTGACCTTGGCTACACAGACGCTGTCTCTGTTTTCAGGACCTGTCATCTATGGCTCTGACCCTGCCGGTACGAGCCCTTAAAAGGACTGATGGAAAGTGCTCTCCCTAAGCTGTCCAGCGCTGTGTATGGAGCGCATACAGCTGTATCAGCGATAGGACTCAGGACGGAGCTGCGCCAGTGATGTCTGACACCAAGGACGCAGAAGGCAGATAATGGCGTCCTGGAGGAAAATGTCCGGTTTTATAATGCAGGGACATGTGACATGGACATGCTATCACACATGCCGTTGCTTCTCTGGCTAAAAGTCCACTTAGCTGTGTGTGTGTCTGGGATTGGCTGACATAATGGCCCTCCCCACTACACGCGCGCGCTTAGGGAAGGAAGACAAGGAAAAAAAAAACATTATACAAACAGGAGTGATCTGAAGGCGCTGTTCACGCACACTATACACTGAAATGTCATAATAGTGTGAGTCACAGAGTGACTTACACTATTACAGCGGAAAGCCAGCTAGGAATTAGCTGTTTTTTTGCTGCTAGAACCGTTCTCGAACGTTTCTAGAACTATTGAGCTTTTGCAAAAAGCTCGAGTTCTAGTTCGATCTAGAACAGGCCCCAAAATCACTCGAGCCTAGAACTGGAGAACCTCGAACCTCGAACCGCGCTCAACTCTAGTGGCGTGTGTGCAGATGGAGCTCTCATCCATCATTTGAAGCCTGGACCGTGGACAGACCATCTGGGACACCCGCCGCACAGCCGCCGCAGTTTCCGCTGCCAGCACAGCCACCGCAGTCCGCACAGCCAGCCGACCACCCACACAGAGTGGTAGCCAGCAGGCCGCCCGCCTACCCGAACAGAGACACAGCCGGCCGCTGGCACAGAGAGGCAGCTGCCCACACACACCGACAGGCACCCGGTCCCTCGCACACACAGGCACCCAATTCCTCGCACATAGAGCCGCACAGACAGCCCCCCGCCAATTCTCCACCTCCCGGTAAGCTATATTTGGATTTTAAGACGCAACTCTCATTTTCCTCCCAAATTTTTGGAAGGAAAAGTACGTCTTATAATCCGAAAAATACGGTACATCTAATTGTATAGATTATTAATCTAACATATATTTATTAAAATCAACTCTGAAATTAACTTTGTTTGTTGGAAAGCCCCTTTAATATTAAAAGCTTAGAAGAAGCTTTGTAATATCTTTATTTCTTTAGGCATACCGGAAACATACAGATGACACACATATGACACATTGATGTCACACTGATTGAAAACACTGATGACACTGGTTTTAGTTTTTTATGTGTTTTATACACATGTGAAAGTGGCTTAAGATAGGACAGTTTGTGCAACAGTATGTGATTGGAGCCAACAAGGATCCCAAATGTTTCATTGACATTAATAAGTCAGGGCTGTATAATCTTCTCCCAATGGCGTTTAGTCGCAGTGACCTTGCTAGGGTCCTAAATATCAGGGACTCAACCCCCAGGCTACGTCTCCTCCATCTTCCACCTTTTAAAGGTGAATCTACACATACATAATTATTGTATACCACTGTTGTTAACACTAAAACACATTATACAAAGCCCAATATTACCAAAATTACTACTATACAAGGCCAAAATAATACTGCTACCCAACGTCCACTACCATTACCACTACATAACCATAAACTGTATAAAGACTAATAATACCAGCATACAGTACATATTCCACTATTTAATGACTGAAATACATTAAACTGTTACTAAATTAAAAAATAAATTAAAAAAAAATGTTATTTAATGGTAATATTACCGCCATACAGTGACCATATAGACACTAGTCCTGCCAACCATTTAAGTGATTACGGTTCAGCTATATACAATGTAGGGACTTACAGCTGACATTCTTTTTGATTGGAGTTGTTCACATTTCTTGTCTTTTCCATCTGGTCCAGACCAACATGGTAACATCTTCCAGCCACAACTCGTTTGGAGTTCATAGAAAGAACACACGAGTTTTCATGTGTAAAGCACTGTGCCAACCTTTTCCAATCTACAAAAACTCCTCATCCTACTAACATCTGCTGCATGGAACAGTGACCTCAACAACTCAAAAATTGTGTAATTACTTGGATTACCCCTTACCCCCAAAAATTCTACATAAGACACTATGTCAGATAGAGGGTGCCTCAACAATCAAGTATCCCATATTCATTAGTAATGACCCCACTGTGCTATCTAGAAAGTAAAAATGCCCAATATGCTCTTTAGAAGGCTATAACCTCCCCTGAAATGGCAAATTAACCTTGAGTGTCCCCTTAAAGTAACAATGCGGCCTGAAAGCCCCAATCAAAACTAATAATGCCCCCATTTAAAACAAATAATGCCCTGCGTGTCCCCACAGACCCCTATATTCAGTGTGATGGTCGCACAGCGCTCTATATACAGTATGATGCCCCTATATATCATATGATATTCCCACAGATCTCTATAGATATTATGAGGCCTTCAAAGGTCCTTTATATACAGTATGATGAGGCCCTCACAGCCGCTATATGTAATATGATAAGGCCACCATGAACTTTTCAGCATTTTTTCACGTTACACCAACAAGCATACATTTATTTTATTGGGATTTTATGTAATATACCCACACTAAGTAGCACATATTTGTAAAGCGTAAAGGAAATTATACATGGTTTTCTAAATATTGTAAAAATTTAAATCTGAAAATTTTGAAGTACATTTGTATTCAGCACCCTGTAGTCTGATACCTCTAAAGGTACCGTCACACTAAGCGACGCTCCAGCGATCCCACCAGCAACCTGACCTGGCAGGGATCGCTGGAGCGTCGCTACACAGGTTGCTGGTGAGCTGTCACACAGGCAGATCTCACCAGCAACCAGTGACCAGCCCACAGCCAGCAGCGATGCGTGGAAGCGATGCTGCGCATGGTAACTAAGGTAAATATCGGGTAACCAACCCGATATTTACCTTGGTTACCAGCGCACACCGCTTAGCGCTGGCTCCCTGCACTCCTAGCCAGAGTACACATTGGGTTAATTACCCGATGTGTAGTCTGGCTATGTGTGCAGGGAGCCGGCACTCGTGAGAGCGGCGGACGCTGGTAACGAAGGTAAATATCGGGTAAGGAAAGGGCTTCTTGGATACCCGATATTTACATTGGTTACCAGCGTCCGCAGAAGCCGGCTCCTGCTGCCTGCACATTTAGTTGTTGCTGTCTCGCTGTCACACACAGCGATGTGTGCTTCACAGCGGGAGAGCAACAACTAAAAAATGGTCCAGGACATTCAGCAACAACCAACGACCTCACAGCAGGGGCCGGGTTGTTGCTGGATGTCACACACAGCAACATCGCTAGCAACATTGCTGCTACGTCACAAAAGTTGTGCCTCAGCAGCGATGTTGCTAGCGATGTTGCTTAGTGAGACGTGGCCTTTAATAAACATCTCAGTGACCAACTGCCTCGGCAAGTCACCTAATTAGTAAATTAAGATTCTTAGTATAACTACAGCTGTTCTGTGAAATCCCCAGAGGTTTACTTGAGGTCATTAAGGATCAAACAGCATCATGAAACTCAAGATATTCACCAGATAGGTTAGGGATAAAGTTATGCAGAACAGTAAACCATTGTTAAGTTATAAAAAATAAGAGCCCAAGCTCTGAACATCTCATGGAGCACTGTTTATTCCATCATCCAAAAATTGGAAGGAGTATGCCCCAACTGTATACCTACCAAGACACCTTAATTGACATACAAAGCAAGGAAGCCCTAATTAGACAAGCAATCAAGAGGCCCATGGTCACTCTGGAGGGGCCGCAGAAATCAACAGCTCAGGTGAGAGAATCGGTCCACCCAGTCCCCTATATACATATTATGTGGTCCTCAAAGCCAAATATTTACAATATGATGTCTCCATAGCTCTGTATACACAGTGACAACCCCACAGGCCATCTATACACAATACATGAGGCCCCCACAGTCCTCTATATATAGAACAAAGGTCCATAGATCTAATTATAAATAGTATGATGATCCCATAGCTTCCTATACACAGTATGATGATCACCCATAGACCCTATATACAATATTATGAGTTCCCCAAGAGCCACATATATACAAGATTATGTCCCCATAGCTCCCTGTATACACTATGGCATCCCCACAGGCCCACTATATATAGTATATTGTCCCAACAGCTCTATGCAGTCATGGCAGAAAGTGTTGGCACCCTTGAATAATAACAGAAAATGAAGTATTTATCAAAGAAAAGTATTGCAATTACATAGGTTTTACATATACATGTTTATTTCCTATGTGTGATTTGGACCAACACAAAAAAAATAGAAAAAAAAGAAGGTAACACAATTTGAAAAAATCCCTAAAAATGGGCTGGACAAAATTATTGGCACCCTCAACTTAATATTTGGTTGCACACCTATTGGAATAAATTACTGCATTCAATTCCATGCTTGCATTCAATGCTTCCTATAACCATCAACAAGCTTCTTAGAACTCAACTGGAATTTGGGCCACTCTTCTCTTGCAAACTGCTCCAGGTCTCTCATATTTGAAGACACCTTCTCCCAACATCACTTTTATGATCTCTTCTCAGATGTTCAATGGGTTTTAGATTCGGACACATTCCTGGTCACTTCAAAACTTTGCAGTCCATTTCTGGGGCTTCCTGAAGTTTGTTTGGGGCCATTGTCCTGCTGGAAGACCCATGACCTAGAACGCAAACCCAGCTTTTGGACATTGGGCATTAGATTATGACCCCAAATCCTTTGGTAGTCTACAGATTTCATGATGCTCTGCACACAGTCAAGACATCCAGTGCCAGAGGCAGCAAAACAACCTCAAAACATCTTTGCTCCTTTGCAGGTTCTCCTGGGTTTCCTGCCATAGCATTTCATTTCATTCTAATATCAACAGATAGTTTGAGCTGACACTGATGCACCCTGATCCTGCAGGACAGATTGAATTTCTTAGGAACTTGAGTGGGGCTGCTTATTCACCCTCTGGACTATCCTGCATTGCATTCTTTCATCAATTTTTCTCTCTTGTTCACATCCATGGAGACTAGCTACAATGACATAAGCTGTACACTTCTTGTCAAGCTACTGCTAGGGGGCGCTGGGACTCAGGCAGAAAGAGAACTCCTGAGTGCAGGTAGACAGAAGCCCACAAGAAGTCGCTAACACAAGAGCAGGGATAGTCAATAAGTCAAGGTCTATGCCGGGATGTCACATCTATACCGAGGAGAAAACAAGCCAAAGTCAAAGAACAGAGTCGAGGTCGGATACCAGGAGAGCAAGTAAGCACCGGGGAGGGAGTAGAGAACAGGGAGAACTGGAGATAAGGTCGGGAAGGAGGGACGGAGGTCAGGACGGCCCAGGGAAACAGAGGTCAGTTCAGGTTGGGGAAATGTAGGTCAGTTCAGATCGGGCAGGAGGTCAGGATGAACAGTACCGGGTAGGGTGTTTCTATTTAGAGCTGGATCCTGCCTGCCCTTAAAATTGAAGGTTGAGCCATAGAAGGTTAGGTTCCCATCAGAGGGGGACGCCTTCCCACTAGCTGTTGGGCTCTCATGAATTAGCAAATTTGTGCTCTAAGTACCTTCATTTTTTAATACATTTTCTATAGCAGTATTGCAGTTCCAAATTCATACATTCAGTATTTGCATTTTGTAGCCTTTCAGAGTGCAGCTATATTTTTTGGGTTATATTGAGCAACCAGTTTTAAGTCTGCAATTTTAATTTCCAAATGCCATATTTCTGGCAGAAAATAAGTAGGAAAAAATGCCAGGAAATAAACTATATGAACTGGGCGTTGGCTGTAGGAAAATAATCTATAGCGCTGTTGCTGTGGCACTTTGTTTTGGATAAATAGAATACGTCAATGCTTAGAAATTTGTCTTTCGCTTACTTTGCCCTGGAATAGGATTTTTATTTAGGGGAATAAGGCAGGTGTTACGTGGCTGCGCTGCACCATAAAACAATTCACTTTTGGCTTCATATGAAAAGAGCTGAATTCCAGTGGAGATGCATATGGAGCCGACCCGGGAAAAACAAGCGAGATATAATCAGAAAATATTGGGAAAAGAAACAATTGACAACAAAATGCTGATTCATTTCAGAAACTGACACCAACACATCTCCATATGGTGGGAGTGTTACATAGACTCGATAAGACGAGACGCCTTCTTACGTCACTATGTGCAGTATCTAAAGATCATCAGGCTGACACCACAGCTCTGACGTCCTGTAAGAAGACAATAGTACATGACAGCAGTGAAGGCGTGGTGCTCATGACTGCACTCACATTGCTTTTTAAGTGAAAATATGACTTTCTCTGCCCGATCACTATCCTACAGGCAGTGCCCTGTGCAAACATTCCTGAGTAATGATACCGCTATGAACAGGGTGGAAGAGCCAGAGGCAAAACCTGCCCGAATATCACACCTGTCAGTGACAGCAGTGTCCTCTCACTGTCGATATCTACCAGGAAATCTTAGCTTTGAAAAACAATCAGATATTTATCTTTTTCTAAATTAGTCACAAAATATCTCCTTAGTTAATTATGAACAGCTCCCTCTAATAATATATATTATATTTTTACACAATTGATTGCAGAAAACATGGATTATTGCTACGTAAATATCAGAAAAACATTATTATTAATTAAAAAACATATGAACAAACACAGACTCCAGATGTAAATATTGAAGCAGTGGGCATATTTACCCATGGATACACGCATGTACAGTTAGGTCCAGAAATATTTGGACAGTGACACAAGTTTTGTTATTTTAGCTGTTTACAAAAACATGTTCAGAAATACAATTATATATATAATATGGGCTGAAAGTGCACACTCCCAGCTGCAATATGAGAGTTTTCACATCCAAATCGGAGAAAGGGTTTAGGAATCATAGCTCTGTAATGCATAGCCTCCTCTTTTTCAAGGGACCAAAAGTAATTGGACAAGGGACTCTAAGGGCTGCAATTAACTCTGAAGGCGTCTCCCTCGTTAACCTGTAATCAATGAAGTAGTTAAAAGGTCTGGGGTTGATTACAGGTGTGTGGTTTTGCATTTGGAAGCTGTTGCTGTGACCAGACAACATGCGGTCTAAGGAACTCTCAATTGAGGTGAAGCAGAACATCCTGAGGCTGAAAACAAAGAAAAAATCCATCAGAGAGATAGCAGACATGCTTGGAGTAGCAAAATCAACAGTCGGGTACATTCTGAGAAAAAAAGAATTGACTGGTGAGCTTGGGAACTCAAAAAGGCCTGGGCGTCCACGGATGACAACAGTGGTGGATGATCGCCGCATACTTTCTTTGGTGAAGAAGAACCCGTTCACAACATCAACTGAAGTCCAGAACACTCTCAGTGAAGTAGGTGTATCTGTCTCTAAGTCAACAGTAAAGAGAAGACTCCATGAAAGTAAATACAAAGGGTTCACATCTAGATGCAAACCATTCATCAATTCCAAAAATAGACAGGCCAGAGTTAAATTTGCTGAAAAACACCTCATGAAGCCAGCTCCGTTCTGGAAAAGTATTCTATGGACAGATGAGACAAAGATCAACCTGTACCAGAATGATGGGAAGAAAAAAGTTTGGAGAAGAAAGGGAACGGCACATGATCCAAGGCACACCACATCCTCTGTAAAACATGGTGGAGGCAACGTGATGGCATGGGCATGCATGGCTTTCAATGGCACTGGGTCACTTGTGTTTATTGATGACATAACAGCAGACAAGAGTAGCCGGATGAATTCTGAAGTGTACCGGGATATACTTTCAGCCCAGATTCAGCCAAATGCCGCAAAGTTGATCGGACGGCGCTTCATAGTACAGATGGACAATGACCCCAAGCATACAGCCAAAGCTACCCAGGAGTTCATGAGTGCAAAAAAGTGGAACATTCTGCAATGGCCAAGTCAATCACCAGATCTTAACCCAATTGAGCATGCATTTCACTTGCTCAAATCCAGACTTAAGACGGAAAGACCCACAAACAAGCAAGACCTGAAGGCTGCGGCTGTAAAGGCCTGGCAAAGCATTAAGAAGGAGGAAACCCAGCGTTTGGTGATGTCCATGGGTTCCAGACTTAAGGCAGTGATTGCCTCCAAAGGATTCGCAACAAAATATTGAAAATACAAATATTTTGTTTGGGTTTGGTTTATTTGTCCAATTACTTTTGACCTCCTAAAATGTGGAGTGTTTGTAAAGAAATGTGTACAATTCCTACAATTTTTATCAGATATTTTTGTTCAAACCTTCAAATTAAACGTTACAATCTGCACTTGAATTCTGTTGTAGAGGTTTCATTTCAAATCCAATGTGGTGGCATGCAGAGCCCAACTCGCGAAAATTGTGTCACTGTCCAAATATTTCTGGACCTAACTGTATATGGTGGTACATATTCGATGCCAAAATATGATGATATATAAATGTTAGACAATGTGATAATAGACCATTAAACGTATGGGAGAATGTAGATTTACCATTAAAGCGATCCGGTCATGTTAAAAATGCTGTTAGGCTTCCTTTACACATCAATGCAAAACACAAACGTTTTGCATGGTCCATGGTGAACATGCATGTGTCCATGTGTGTGTTCCGTGTGCTGTCCCTTTGCTATCCGTGTGACATCCAGATAGCACCCAGACGCAGGAGCTAGTATACTTACCTGTCCCCGGAGCTGCTGTCTCCGATGCTGCTTTTACTTCCGGGTCCATGGTCAGTGCAGTGAATATGCATGAGCTTAATGAGCAGGCCCAGAAGCGACAGCAGCACAGAAGACAGGTGAGTATACATTTTTTTATTTTTATGTGACCTGTGTTTTCTCCGGTACGTGTCACACAGATCACATCAGTGTGCGGTCTGTGTGACATCCGTACTGCCGGCTATAAACTGACATGTCGTCGTGTGGACCACATGAACACACATGTGCTTCACACAGACACAAGGTCCATGTGAAAACACGGACGTGCAACCAAGCCCATTGATTTTAATAGGTCTACTTGTGTCCGTGTCTCTGGTACGTGTGAAAATGAATGGCACACGTACCAGAGACATGAATGTGTGAATTAGGTCTTAACCTGCATATATGGGGTTAATCAGCAGGTTAATAGCATTCTGACAGGGTGCGGCTGCCACACATAGAGCTCTACTGCTGGGAGGAAATTAACTTTATTCCCCCCAGCCTTGGGCTTTCAATTGTAAGAATGGGCCGGTGCGACTTCAGTCACCACTCTGTGTATAGTGAGCGGCGGCTGTAACCACACCTCCTGTAACCATGGGGCTGCTGTCTTCCGTCATGGCTTTACTACAGTTGAATGCTTTGCGGTGCCGTAAATCGTTCAACTGCAGTAAAGCGCTGACAGCAGCGGCCCCGTGTATGGGATGCGATCTTGGAGGAGTGCTTCTTGCGGACTGCAGGCCCATAGACCCCTACATGATCGTGTTCTGTACACGGGGACACCGCTGCTGTCAGTGCTTTACTGCACTTGAATGCTTTACGGCACTGCAAAGCATTCAACTGCACTAAAGCCATGACGGCAGCGGTGGCAGCCCCGTGTACAGGACGCTATCGCAGAGGGGTCTATGGCCCTGCGGTCTGCCAGAAAAAGCTGAAGGCACTGCGGGAACAGAGGACAAGTGAGAATAATGTTTATTGTGTGTAAGAATGGGACCGGTAGAAGGGCATTACTAAACAATGGGCTCATGCAGCACCATGCACTGTCATATAAGACGACACCTGACTTTTGAGAAGATTTTCAGGGGTTAAAAAGTCATCTTCTACGCCGGAAAATATGGTAGTAGAAAATCTTTGGCTTTTATGACCTGATGCAAACATGTTGCATAGCCAGACACTAGATCCTTGCATCGTTCCTAAGAAATCTTAGGTCATTCCTCATGGCCTCCAGTTCACTAATATTCTTGTGTTGTCAACAAAATTTTAAAAGAATTGTACAAACATGAAAAAGGATACAAAAATATTCCCAGAGATACAGTTGGAAGCAGATTTCCAAGTTAAAAGAACCTTGTCTAACTACTTGGACATGGAAGAAAGAGGAGGCTATCACCGGCTGCCACCAGAGCCCTGAGGAGGTAGGTGGCCAAAAGATTGACTGTAGAAAACTGAGTGCAAAAGATTTGCTGCAAGGTTTGTTACCAGTTTGTACAGTAAGGAGCATACTAAGTGCTGGAAGTCTCCATGCCCGAACTCTAAGATCTCCATATCTACTGACTTAAAAGCACACAAAAAGTCATCTACAAAGAGCTGTCAAGCTTATAAATAAGCCACAGAACCACAGTTTTGGGACTCGTCGGTGGAGTGACAAAACTAAACTGGAACCTTTTAGGTCTATGTATCAAAGATATGTGTGGAAAAGGAAGAATGAAGCATTCGCTGTAAGGACCACCCTGCCTTCACTGAAGCATGGTGGTGGCTTGGTGATGCTCTGGGGCTACTTTGCTTTCACTAATGCTTGTAATCTGCATTGTGTGAAAGTTAAATAGAATCAAGTATCGGGAACTTTGAGGAAACGTCATGTAGAAAAAGCTATGCTTTCTGTTAGGAAGCTGGAGCTTGGGCTTCATTTGCTCTTTTTTGACAGAACAATGAGGACTGGGCTAAGATTCATTATAAACACTTCCAGAAGCTGGTGTTGGCTATTCATTACGTTTGCTGGCAGGTTATTACTGCCAAAGAGCTGGAAAAAGTGTAAGCAAAATGTGCAGCAGGGTGTGCATGTTTGATCTAGCAAATGCACTTCACTATGAGTAACCACCAATTCCAATCATATTTATGTGGTGAAGTCTATTAGCCATCCTGACATGCACTGTCATGTATATTATGTTTCAGCTTAGCTTTCAGTTGGACACGTCATAAAGAAAAATACAGCATGCAAACGTTTGGCCACCCCTGGTCAAATTTACTGTTATTGTGAACAGTTAAGCAAGTTGAAGATTAACTGATCTCTAAAAGGCATAAAATGACACATTTCTTTTGAACTTCAGGCAAAATAATATATATTTTCATAATTTACATTTTAAAATTAACAAAAATTGAAAATAGGCCAACGCAAAAGTTGGGCACCATACATGGTTAGTACCTAGTAGCACCCCCTTTGGCAAGTATCACAGCTTGGAAACGCTTTTTGTAGCAGCCAGAGTCTTTCATTTATTGTTTGAGAGATTTTCATCCATTCTTCCTTGGAAATGTCTTCCAGTTCTGTGAGATTCCTGGCTCGTCTTGCATGCACTGCTCTTTTGAGGTCTAGCCACAGATTTTCAATGATGTTTAGAGCTATGAGGAACATTCTAAAACCTTCAGGTTGCTCCTTTTGAGGAAGTCTGTTGTGGATTTTGACTTGTGTTTAGGATCATTATCCATTTGTTGAAGCCATCCGCTTTTCAACTTCAGCTTTTTTACAGATAATGTTACATTTGCATCAAGAATTTGTTGAAATTTCATTGAATCCATTCTTCCCTCTACCCGTAAAATGTTCCTCGTGCCATTGGCTGCAACACAACCTCAAAGCATGATTGATCCATCCCCATGCTTACTTATTGGTGAGATATTCTTTTCCTGAAATTCTGTGCCCTGTGTTTCCACACATACCTTTGATCATTGTGTAACGCCCTGGCCTATCAGGTCGTCACAGGGTATTGTGCAATCTGCCCTTCTGTGCAATATCCACCTCCTCCTTGGTTACGGGTCCCCGACTTATGGTGTTGCCAATACCAGCCAATGTAAATCCTGGGAACACTCTGCACCACACCCACCAGACACACCAGTGGACGGCCTGAGTGGAATAGGGTCGTCCACTTGGGTGGTTGGTAAGGGGAGGTCAGGAGTGTCAGGAGTAGGTCAGTGAACTGTTGGAAGTGAAGGAGAGAGTAGGTCAGGAGCTGGGCTCCTTGGAAGTACTAGGTGGCAGACGGTGGTCTGGGCCTAGTAGGAGCTGGACCCCCGGTCGCAGGGGATTGTGACAAGGGGCACGGAACTGTCAAGGACGAAAGCCGGCGGCCTTGTACTATCACCGGGCTGGGACCAGGGCACGACAGGGTACGTGGACCCTAGGTCAGGGAGTAGCTTCAGGCATCCTGACAATTCACCCAACGAGAACGAAGCCTTCAAGATCCGCTCTCCACCCACTTCAAAATCGGGGTACTAGCGCAACGAGGGGGATAGCACTTTCCACTAAAATGGTCCAGGAAATCCCAAGCGTGAACCCTGAGAGCAAGCTCACACAGTTAGCCACACTGGGGAGTGGGACCCAACTAGTTTTACACTACAGGGTCCAACCAACAGAGAACTCAATGCCAAGGTTAAGGTCACAGATCATCAGGCAACACCAGTGAGAACGGGACCCAAACTAGCTCCCCTCGGCGGCAGCGGTGTCTAGAACTTTGGTTTACCAAGTTGTCGGTGACAGCTTTATGGACTGAGTACGCAATTGACCCTTTCACCCCCTACGGCACTTCCCACCTCCATCACCGAGTCCCGGAGCATCCCTCCTACCCGTGGAGGATCGCAACACCTGGCTGCCCCCGTCATCACCCCGGGTACTCTCCAACAGCAGCGATGGTACCCCATCTTGCCCACACCACGGGTGGCGTCATGAACTTTAACTACACAAACCCCTGTAAATACCCCCTTTATTTGAGTGGCCGCATGACCCCTGGGTCCGGACGCCCCTCGAGCCACCGCGGATCCGGATCCAAGCAGCCCAGCTGCTGACATGGGGGTGGCACAATTGTGGCCAAAGAGTTCTATTTTAACTTCATCGGTCCACAGGACTTGTTTCCAAAATGCAACACGCTTGTTTAGATATTCTTTTGCATACTTCTGACTCTGCAGGAGAGGTTTTCTTCTGATGACTTTTCCATGAATGTCATATTTGTGCAAGTGTCTCTAAACAGTAGATCAATCTACCACAACTCCAGAGTTTGCTAAATTTTCCTGAAGGTCTTTTGCAGTCATGCAGATATTCTTCTTTGCCTCTCTAGCAATCCTACCAGCAGCTGTCACAGACATTTTGCTTAGTCTTCCAGACCTTATCTTGACCTCCACTGTTCCTTTTTACTGCCATTTCCTAATTATATTTCGAACTGAGGAAAGGGCAACTTGAGAACACTTTGCTATCTTCTTATAGCATTCACCTGCTTTGTGGACCACCACCATTTTCATTTTCAGAGTGCTAGACAGCTGCTTAGAATAAACCATGGCTTCTTTTTTTTTGGCACAAGATGAGAGGAGGCTGTTTTTTATAAAGCTGTGAAATTTGCATCACCTGGTCTCTCTTAATGATGATAGTAAACAAGCCATAACCCTAACAGGTTAATTAAGATTTGAAACCTTGTTCAAAGTTGTCTGAGCACACAATCTTCAAAGCGTGAGTCCAAACTTTTGCGTCAGTCCTATTTCCTTTTTGTAATTTTTAAAATGTAAAAGATGAAATTTTTGCTTAAATTTTTGCCTAAAATACTAAGGAAACATGTCATCTTTAACTTTATGCCTTTTAGAGCTCATTATTTCATCTCCAACTTGCGTAACTGTTCACAATAATAGTAATTTTGACCAGGTGTGCCCAAACTGTAGATACTCCTATTGGTGCAATCATAATTGTGTTTAATTAAGTTTTTGGTTACTATTATGTATTTTGTCAAGTGTTCTTCCATTTGTACAATTAAAATAGATTTTTAACATGATTGTGATGAATACCTGCATTAGTGTTATTTGTAGGTTGAATCACTGGGTGAAGTAAGTATTGGGTACCTCACTAATTTTCTAAGTAACTATATTTCTAAAGGTGCTATTGACATGCATTTTTCACCAGATGTCGGTAACAACCCATCCCATTTGCACAGGCAAAGAAAGCAAACCACAAATGACCATAAATTTAGCTTCAAATATAAAGAATAAAGCTTTAAGACGTCTCCTGTGTGAACTCTGAGCTTTAGTTCCTTCCATAAATTTTCTATTGGATTCAGCTCCGGTGATCGGCTTGCCCATTATAGCAGTATTATTTTATTTCTCTGAAAACAATTGAGAGTTTCCTTGGCCGTGTGTTGGGGATCATTTTTTTGCTCAAATGTCCACCCTCATTTCATCTTCATCATCCTGGTAGATGGCAGCAGATTTTTTAGCAAGAATGTCTCAGTACATTTGTCCATTCATTCTTCCTCTAATTATATGAAGTTTGCAAGTGCCGTATGCTGAAAATCAGCTCCACACCAGGATGTCCTCACCTCTAAACTTCACTAGTGGTATGGTGTTTGTGGGGTGATATGCAGTGATTTTTGGCCTCAAAACGTGGTGTGTATTATGGCATCCAAAGAGTTTAATTTTAGTCATATCTGACCAGATTATATTCTCCCAGTATTTCACAGACTTGTCTAAATGTTGTTTAGCAACCTTTACATGCTCTTTAACCTTCTTTTTGTTCAGCAATGGAGTCTTGCGTTGTGAGAATGCATAGAGGCCATGGAGGTTGAGTGCAATACTTCTTGTTTTCTTTGATACAATTATACCTGCTGATTCCAGGCTCTTGGACAACTCTTGTAATAATTATTTTCACTCCTCTGTCTGAAATCTTAGTGGGAGCACCTTATGTAGGCCAGTTTATGGTGAAATGATGTTTCACTTCCTAATTATGGCCCCTACAGTGCTTACTGGAGCCTTCAGTAGTTTACAAATTCTTCTGTAACCAATGCAAACAATATGTTTTGCAACAATAAGGTTGCAAAGGTCTTAAAACAGCTCACTGGTTTTAGCCATCATAAGATGTTTCTTGTGTGGCACCTTGGTAATGAAACACGTTTTGTAGGGCATCAGTTGAACCAGCTGATATTATTTTTCAATCAGTGGCCGGAATTCTGTTTACTGATAGATTTCAGCTTGTGTCATGACTTTTTTTGGCTTTTTGTATCACACTTTCTGAACTTTTTTCCTTCTTGTATTTCTCATTATTACATATAACTTAATTTATGGACCTCTATAGCTTGATTTCTTTGCCTGTATGGATTGGATGGGTTGTTACCGACATATGGTGAGAAATTCATGTCAATAGCACCTTTAGAAGTGTATTTTATTTGCATTGGTGACATGTTTAATACTTATTTTACCCACTGTATTTAGATAAGATTTCTTGACCAATTGCAATTAAAATTTATGTTGAGGATGATTTTTTTGCTGCTTAACATTTTATTCCTAGCCTTACAATTTATGATTTGCTGAGTGAATGCAATGATAGTCAGTAGCTAGTAAAAGTGGAATTTCGTGCTGAATTTGGAGAAACCACTTGTTATATTAGTTGTGTTCAGCTATATAAATTGTTCTTGTTTGTTTTATTAGAAACAGGAGAATGTTTGTCAATTTTGGAAAAGTACCTAATTTTAATGGGGGTTGACTAATTTTTATAACATCTGTATAATGGTGCATAATGCAATTTTTCTCGCAGTCAAAGTTAACGAAAGCAGAACCACAAGTGGAAATTAGAATGCAGCCGAACATAAAGGAAAACGCCCAACAATGCCGACAGCCTAGTGGTTTCCCACCGGTCTGTATTCACGTTGCTGTACTCATCTAACTCTTCCAGTCTACGACCTTATTGTTTGTCAGCATGTTCCTCTCACTAAATTGGGGTTCTACTCTTCGTGATTAATATTGTGACACATTATATGGGATAGACCAAGAAAACCCCAAAACATCAACCAAAAGTGTTCTTAACCTAATAAAAGTTTCAATAGTGACATGGCATTACATTCTTCAGTGTGGAGATGACTTTGTTCTGCAGGGTTCTGCTGGCTCAGTCCACCATTGGCGCTTAAATCATTTTCTTTGGCTTGTGCTTTTCATCTGATATTACTGAGAGTATTTAATGATTCTGACTAATGTTTGCTCAGTCAGGAAGGGATCACACCATTCTCTCACTTTTCCCTTCCCGGTCTTTCTTGTACACATTTTGATTAGTAAAGTTCTGAAGACACGTCCTTGAACGGGGCTACACGTAGACCGCGGTATAATGTCAGATTGCTCACAGTTTCATGCTGACTTTTTCCCCCCTCTATTTTATGGCACCCAACAGGCTTAACGGGTGGCTCCGAGCCATAATTTTCATGCAGCCGGTATGTGATTCTTGTGAACAATCAGTGGTCGCAGGAACCCGGGACCACAGTAGTGGCATCACCTATTGGTGCTGGGAGTAGGTGAGTAGTATTGCTTTTATTCTTTTACAATATAAGCCATGTAGAAAAAAATCTACTGGTTGAATAACCCCCTTAAAAGAAATGCCAGCTGTTTTATACAGCTGGCACCCACCTGCAACCTCTTTTCTATTGCAGTTGTATGGAGCAATCATCGTCAATAGAGACTGCAGGATTTCACTAGTTCAACAAATCGGGATTCATCATGTTAACGGCCTCCCAGCAGTAGGATCACAAGTACTTTAATGGTAGTTGTAACCATCACAACTCCCTGAGGTGAGTGTTTCCAAGTTCTTTTTTCCTGCTCCACTGGGATAAGACACTATTTGCGCCTTTTTGTGTGAAGTCCCACAGGTGTTGTGTCGGTGCATTACCTTCAGGGACTCCACGTGGGATGGTCTGGTCACAGGTTGGGAACCTTCTCTTTAGGATTTTCGTGACGCCACTCTCGGTATTGCGGTCAGGGGACCACCACTGCAGGTTAAGGGACGCCTGGGGTTGTTGGTAGGTGCAGTTAGATGGTGTGGCCCCCCGAGAGTAGGGCTGGCCCCAGGGCCCGTTTTGAGTGGGTGGAACCACAAGGTGCAGAATGTCTTAAACACAGTCTAGACAGTCTTTCAGGGTTTTTACTCACAGTTGATGGTAGGGTGAGTAACCCGGGTATAGCTGGGATGAACCAGGCTGGAACCAGGTATCCTTCTGGCTGGCTGATGAGGGTGACTACCAACTCGCCTTCCTAGCCCTGTGTGTTTTGGGGTGACCCCTACTTGAAGCCCTGCTAGGGTCGCCCAGAGAAGTTGCTGATGCCTCTCTCCCCTTCTTTTGGCCCGTTTGCTTGTAGCCTGGACCAGGTCACTCCGGCTGCTTGCCTCCTGTGAACTATGGGCCCTCTCTTTGCTACGTGGCTGCAGACTCTGTGGTGGTATGGCATGGGTCTGAAGTGCCCCCACCAGCAGGTTTGGCAGGAGAAAATTGAATAAATCTCTGCACTGGGACCTGTTACAGTTGCGGGCCTGGTACCTCCCTGGCAGTCCCCTTACTCTGCCACCCCTTTGCTCTCTCTAGCCTAGGGTGGATTTCGGGTGGCACTACCAGGTGACCGATCTCCCCCGTCGGTAGTCACTGCGCGTACGTTGTCTGACTAGTGGCAGCCTCAGGTCTCCTCTTTGCGTCTGCTCTCCCTGAGCTCCACTTCAGACTGGCTCACTACTCCCTCCCCACTGTGCTTGCCTACGCAACCTAGCAACCAGGCTCTCTACCACACCCCTTGAGTGGATATGGAGGCCACGCCCCCTCCTGGATTCCCCAGGGGTCCACTCAAAGGTAGATGTGTGAGACCTAATTACTATGCGCCTGTGTAGTCACACCTCGGTTAGCCTTCTGGTTTACCTGTGTTGCACTGCCCCCAGCATGGGTACAGTACTCAGTGGTGCCTGACCAGGTCAGGGGCGCCACATTTGTCTTCTCCACATTTTATTCTACAGGAAGACAATTATATAAGAAGATTGAGTTAGTGCATAACAGAGCTCAGCAAACGAACATTGCCATCTGTTGGCAACAGAGTATAAGAAAGAGAAAACTGTGCCAACAGGAACTGAAGGGCCAAGTGTTTGTTCAGAGAGGAAGGTAAAGTAAAGGTCACTAGGTCAGGTGACAGGTGTGCCACAGATAGGAATTATTAAAGGCTCAGGAGGGTAGTGATGGGGAGGAGTGGATGCCTGGGCCTGTGTCAGAGCAGACATGCGAAGGCAGCTGAGCTGGCTTACAGCTGCAATTACCTGCATGAGCCAGCCAGGTGAAGTGAAGCCTCAGCCTGAGTAAGAGGAGTGATCCAACTAAGAAAGAGATGAGTGACCAAAACCAAAAGAGTAGAGGAGAGAAATCGGAATCTGAACCAAGAGACCAGAGAGACGAGAGGCCAGAACCAAAACTGATATACTAGCCGAGACGAGCAAACAGAATTGAGACGAGCAATCGGATTCATGACCGAGTGAACTGGACCAGAGGTGTGGGAGCAGTGATGTGTGGTTGAAATTGCTTTAACCCCTTTACCACTGGGCGATTTTCTGATTTTCGTTTTTATTTTTTGCTCCTCTTCTTCCGAGAGCTGTAACTTTTTTATTTTTCTGTCAATCTTGCCATATGAGGGCTTATTTTTTGCGGGATGAGTTGTACTTTTAAATGAATCCATAAGTTTTACCATATAGTGTACTGGAAAATTGTAAAAAAAAATTCCAAGTGCGTAAAAATTGCAAAAAAAGTGTGATTGCATGATTGTTTTTGGGATATTTTATTCACCATGTTAACTATATGACTATATGGTAAAACTAAAGTGACAGCATGATTCCTCAGGTTGGTATGAGTTCGTAGACACCAAACATGTATAGGTTTACTGTTATCTAAGGAGTTAAAAAACTTCAGACTTTTGTCTAAAAAAAGTAGTGCACTTTTTGTGCCATTTTCCACAATCTTTCATTCTAATTTTTTGGGATATGGGGCTTAGTGACAGCTTGTTTTTTGAGTCTCGATCTGACATTTTTAATGGTACCATTTTTGTGCAGATGATACTTTTTGATCGCCTGTTATTGCATTTTGCGCAAAATTTGTGGCAACAAAAAAAACATAATTTCTGCTGTACAAATCAGCAGACATGTGCGGGGATCTCTGCTGGCTCAATGCAGCAGCCATCGGTGATATCACCCCTCCATGATTTAGGACGTACCAGTACATCTTCGGTTGTAAAGGAGTTAATATCCTGTTTAGTCAGAATCACTGTATTCATATTGTAAAATAGTTTACAGTATTTCCACTATTGTCTTACCCCTTTTTACGTTGTACCCTAGGCACTGTATCCGTTGGTGTTAATCGAATAAATAATTGTTGTTTCCAGTTACCACTGTGTCTACCTTCTCTGCGCTGTCTACCTTCTCAGCGCCGTTGTATTCGAGTACCTGTTTACACTTACCCATCAGCAGTTCAATCAAGGAGGCATCTGATTGGTTCCAAATTTATGCTACAGTAAAGGCCACGTCTCACTAAGCGACATCGCTGCTGAGTCACGTTCTTTGTGACGCAACAGCGATCTTGCTAGCGATGTCGCTGTGTGTGACATCCAGCAACAACCTGGCCCCTGCTGTGAGGTCACCGGTCGTTGCTGAATGTCCTGGACCATTTTTTGGTCGTTGCTCTCCCGCTGTGAAGCACACATCGCTGTATTTGACAGCGAGAGAGCAACAATCTGAATGTGCAGGGAGCAGGGAGCCGGCTTCTGCGGACGCTGGTAACCTAGGTACATATCAGGTAACCAAGCAAAGCGTTTTGCTTGGTTACCCGATATTTACCTTGGTTACCAGCGTCCGCAGCATCTAGAAGCCGGCTCCCTGCTCCCTGCACACGTAGCGAAGGTACACATCGGGTAACTATAAGCAAAGCGCTTTGCTTAGTAACCCGATGTGTACTATGGTTACCAAGCACAATGTCGTTACACGGGTCGCTGGTAGCTGGTGGCTGTTCTCTGATCACTGTGGAGATCTGCCTGATTGACAGCTCACCAGCGACCATGTAGTGATGCTCCAGCGATCCCTGCCAGGTCAGATCGTTGGTGGGATCGCATGAGCGTCGCTAAGTGTGACGGTACCTTAAGAGAAGCCTATATTCACAAGAGATCTTTGGTTAGTTCTACAGGATGGGAACAACCTCCCTTCCGAGTTCCTTCAACAACTGTGTGTAATCCCACCTAGAAGACTGATGCTTTGAAGCTGTTTTGAAGGTAAAGAATGGTCAGAACAAACATTGATTTGATTTAGATTTCTCTTCTGTTCTTTCACTTTGCATTTTGTTAGTTGATAAAAATAAACAATTAACATGTCGATAAAAAAGAGCAATGAATAAAAAGAGTCCCAGGTACTAAGACAAGCTGTGACATGTAGTTTTGTACCATTAAAGGAGCCATCGGGTGGGGATCGCTGCTGAACACCAACAGAATAGAAACATTTCTACCATCCTAGCAAAATAAATGTTCATTATTTCATTCTGTTGTAAGTCCTTGCCTGCTTCTGTGAATGACATATAATAATGAAAACAGCAGCAGGGTCATTTGTGTACAACATCTTGATGTCACGTGTCATGTCTACAACGTGTTGGCTGCGTAATAGGAGCTACAGCGCCACCTAGTGGCATACCTGGTTGTTATTAGTGGTTGCTGAAATTCCAGCTCCGGTCAAACAGACTGTCTAACGTGAATGCTACCACAATTTCCATGAATTTGAGTGAGATTGAACATGTTGGTGTAGCCTGAGCATAAAGCATCTGTATGTTGTTTAAGGGGTTTTCTGGGCTGTACCAAAATTTCTGCTGTTAGTGTATCTGATGGTAGAGTGCCAAACCCTTAACTTTGTGCCATATGCATCCAGTCACAATTCCCATATGTTGCCTGCTGGAGTAGTGGCTATGTAAATGCAATTGTGCCGCCCCCATGCCAGCAGCCGCCGCTACTCGGATCCGGACCGCCTAAGGGGGTGGCTCGAGGGTCTCCGGATCCGGGGGTCTCGCGGACACGCCGAATAAATGGGAGGACGTAGATGTACGGGCTAGGCCGTATTAAATTTGTGATGCCACCCACGGTGTGTGGTGAGGTGGGACACCACCGCTGCTGTTATGGGGCACCCGGGGGAGATGTAGTGGCAGCTGGATGTTAACCCCTCTGTGGGTAGGGATGGTTGCCCCAGGGTCAACCTGTCTCTGTGCAGGCAACAACAGGGGAACGTTCTGGTTACTCACAGTAAATGAACCACACGAGTCTTTGGTAAACCAAGGTGCTGGTGGCCGGACGCCGCGGCCGGTTGCATTCGGGTCCCCCCACTCGGGCTGGTGATCTCTGTCCTTTTCCTCTGCACTTACTTTGTGTAAGGTGGACTGCCTGGTCTGGAACTCAGGAGTCCGCTTCCGGCTGGATGTGGCTTAAGGAGCCGTGTCCGCAGACGCTGGCTCGTGGGATCTATGGGCCTTGGCGGTTACCTCCTATCCCTATCGGTGGGCTGTTGTCTTCTATGAGGGACTTTGGGTGGGTCAGGACCTCTAGTCCTGGCCTCAATCGGGTAATTAACCAGGCCACTGGTTTCCGGTCCTGGCTTCAGGGTCTGAGTACCCCCTTTGTGCTCCGGTTTCCGGGTCGGTTTCCCGTGTCGGTAACGGCGGGCTACAACCCTGTCTCGGTCCACCTTAGTTCTGCCGAGCCATCTTCCCGTCTCCTGCTGACGGAGACCACCGTCTGCCACCTAGCCAAAGGCACCAGGGCTCCTATCCTGGTATCGTTCAACTTGAACCTCCTCTGCTGGAGCTACACCTAGCTCCAGCCCACACTCCTCTCAACTTGAACTACAAACTTAATCTGCCTGTTTTCCCGCCCCGGGCGGTCTAGACCCCTGGGTGGGCGTGTCCAATCGCCTGGTCCCGCCCACTGGTGTGTCTGTCTTTCCCTAAGGGGGGGGGTGACTAGGGTTTGAGGTTGGCTGTGTGTTTCCTAGTGAGGGAAGGGTGTTGTGCAGGGGCCTATCTGTGAATACCTGGTTTTGCCAGGGCATCACACAATTATGCAATTTACAAACTTGCAGTCACCTGCAGACTAGTAAAGTTTCCTGCTTCTCTCAATGTTCTATAAAGCAGGAAAAGTTGTTTCTCAGTAAGTGGCCGACGAGTGGTCATGGTGTCTGTTTGAGCAGCCATGTAAAGGCATGTATATGAAAGAAGGTGTGGATGTTGGGTCATGAAGGCTCTGCACTCCTTTGCCAGAGAGAACTGTCGCGGCCTGAGGAGGGGACGCTGCGCTCTCCCTCTGCTCGGGTCCGGCTGCCGCTGCTGCTGCGGCCTCTGCTGCTCGGTGGCTCGAGCGATGTGCCGGATCCCGGGGACTCGAGCGGCGCTCCTCGCCCGTGAGTGAAAAGGGGGATTGGTTTTGGGGATTTATTGTCCGTGACGCCACCCACGGTTGTGGTCATTGTGTGGACACCACCGCTGCTCTGTATGGGGATCCCGGGAGTGATGGTAGGGAGCAGCTAGATGTTGACCCTCCCCTCCGTGGGTAGGGGGGTTGGTGGTCCCGGGGCCCGATGATGGAGAGTTAGGATGGTTGACAGGCGGGTTATGGGGTATGTTGGGGTGCAGGGGCGCAGGGGCAGCGCTGTGCCGCACGGCACGGAGGTACTCACTCAGCCCAAGGATGATGACACAGTTCACGGTAAACAAGCGGCTGGCTGGATGGCTCCCTCGGACGGCTGCGGTGTTGATGTTCCCTGTAAGTTAGCGGTGACTGTCTCTTTCCTGCACCTAAATACGGTTGTTGGTAGCGATGGATTCCCACCGGTAACCCACTCCCCAGCTTGGATATGAGCCGGAGGAGCCCATCTTTTGCCTGCAGGCGCTGGCCCTGAGAAACTGGTGCCTTGGCGGTGGCGGTGTCTCTCCAATATGGTTGGACGGTTGCTGTTGGGAGACCCAGGAGGTCCCCTTCACTGACGGATTTGGCAAATTCACGGCGACTCCTAGCCTTGCCGGGATCCGAAAGGCCACTGCCAATGGTGCTGGCTTCTCTTCGTATACCGCTCCGGTACCGCCGGGCCACCACCCGTCCACGGTCCTTTCGGCAACCTCCGATCAGCCTCTCCTGCAAACGGTCACCGCCGTCTGCCAACCTTGCTGTCTCAGTCCGGGGCACACACCCGGACCAACTTCAGGCTCTTAACTGTCACTTTCTCTTCCACCTTAACTCCGCTCTCTTGCTCCTCTACCACTTCACTTCAACTCTAAACTTCATCTCCAACTAATCTGCCTGGTTTTCCCGCCTCCAGGGCTGTGAACTCCTCGGTGGGCGGAGCCAACCGCCTGGCCCACCCCCTGGTGTGGACATCAGCCCCTAGAGGAAGGCAACAAGGATTTTGTGTTCTGACCTTGGTGTTCCTGCAGGGAATGTAGGGTGTGTGGTGGTGTCATGACCTGTGACCCCTGGCTTGCCCAGGGCATCACAGAACCAGTGCTTGTAAACTGCTTTGGGTGAGGTGTGGGACACTTACTGTCTTATTCTGGACAGCATCCTTCACCCTGCTGCCGGTCACCGTCATAGATATAGCAGAGAGACATATGACCCGGAGCACTCTTTGCAAAACAACAGTAAACAGTTGATTAGATTTTCCACCTTCACAACAAACATGGCCACACTTATACGGTTCTGCTGCTGCTTTTCTCCGGGGAACTCAGTCTTGGCCTATCACGCTATCTGGGATCCAGTCCTCCAGCTTCCGGGCATATGCCTCAACCTTCCCCTTTCTTATTTTTCAGTTAACCTTGATCCTCTCACTGCCCCGGATAGCTTCTTGTTGCTCGACTTCCTTTGGCTGTCCCAGGTACTCTACCCCGATTTCCGTCTAGTTCCTTGACTCTTTTAAACCCGTCCTGAAGTGACCCATAGGCTCCGGATCCTTGGAGGATACTTCTGTGTTCCCTGACGGACCCAAATTACAAGTTCATGTCTTCTCTCTCCTGAAGTACAAGGACAAAGAAGGAGGATCGAGCTTCCGGAATATAATAAAATCTTCAAGCTTTATTTCAAAGGTTATTACTTACAGCAAGATGGAATTGCAGCTGTATATTGCTCAGGCCAAAAAACTACTACTACTCCAGCAGGATACAGCTAAACCCCCACTAGGTGGAGGCATCACAGGTGCAGGGGGAGCCATTCACACTCACTTCCAAATAATGGAGGAGGTAATGGCTGGATGGTAAAACTGCACACTAGTGGCTTGCATAGAGCACTGTTCACACTAGCAGACGCACAGTCACAAACCCGCAGCCTATTAGGTGACGCCCATACTATTAAATCAGGCGGGCTGCCAAGCTGTACCCCCACTGCGCGCTACATAGGGACAGAAACTCTAATGGCAAGGCCGAACAAAAAGGGGCCTGGCTATATCCTGTACAAAAAAAATATATGAGGTTTTTTGTTAGCGTTATGGCCATAAGACGTATGCCTACAACCCTCGTCACGGGAACCTCATGCTTGTAGGTCCCTACACTATATATAATATCAAAAAGCAAAAAAAAAAGAATATCATTACTTACAGCAAGATGGAATTTCAGCTGTATATTGCTCAGGCCAAAAGACTACTACTACTCCAGCAGGGTACAGCTAAACCCCCACTAGGTGGAGGCATCACAGGTGCAGGGGGAGCCATTCACACTCACTTCCAAATATGGAGGAGTTAATGGCTGGATGGTAAAACTGCACACTGGTGGCTTGCATAGAGCACTGTTCACACTAGCAGACGCACAGTCACAAACCCGCAGCCTATTAGGTGACGCCCATACTATTAGATCAGGCGGGCTGCCAAGCCGTACCCCCACTGCGCGCTACATAGGGACAGAAACTCTAATGCAAAAAGGAAAAAAGAAAGAATATCATTACTTACAACAAGATGGTCTGCTAGTGTGAACAGTGCTCTATGCAAGCCACTAGTGTGCAGTTTTACCATCCAGCCATTACCTCCTCCATATTTGCAAGTGAGTGTGAATGGCTCCCCCTGCACCTGTGATGCCTCCACCTAGTGGGGGTTTAGCTGTATCCTGCTGGAGTAGTAGTAGTTTTTTGGCCTGAGCAATATACAGCTGCAATTCCATCTTGCTGTAAGTAATTTATTTCAAAGGTTAGTATAAAATATTACCATCAAAGATGGATAGGGTCAGGGAGCCCAGGTGCGGCAACGTGTTTCGAAGGTAATATTATCTTATAGATCTTTTGGTTCTTACACAAATCTATTATATTTGCCACGAGTGCTCTCCTTCAAAATATTCTACACTGACAAATTATACACCTTTTGTTATTTTCAGACTTTGTTAGTCTGTTGATCTTCACTTTCCTTTCCTTGGTTCACACCAGGTACGGTACCATCAGTGGTTCCTATTTTCAGTACCATCGTACTTCTACTTCTCCATTTTTTCATCATATATTTGTTACCGGTTGGTTACATTTTTTTCCATATTTCATACACAGCTAGTTCTCCTGACAAAGGTCGATGTTATGACCGAAATGTCTGGGATCATTTGAACTTTTGACTGTTAAGAATAAAATAATCAATTGCGTCAAAATTGGAGTGCCCAGCTTCATTATCTTAGTATGAGTTTGTAGACACCAAACATGAACAGGTTTATGATTATCTAAGGAATTAAAAAAAAAAATCACAATTTTGACCAAAAAAGTGGCGCACTTTTTGCACTATTTTCCGAAACCCGTAGCGTTCTCATTTTTCTGGATCTATAACTCATGCTTATTTTACGTATTTTATCCGTCTTGACCTGACGTTCTTAACGGTACCATTTTTGCGCAGATGCTATATTTTGATCACCTGTTATTGCATTTTGCGCAAAATTTGTGGAGACCAAAAAATGTAATTTTAGCATTTGGAATTTTTTTGCCGCTATGCCGTTTACTGATCAGATTAATTGATTTTATATTTTGATAGATCTGGCGTTTCTGAATGTGGCGATACCAAATATGTGTATATTTTTTATTTTTTAACCCTTTAGTTTTCAATTTGCCAAATGTTGGTGATTTGAACTATTAAGGTTTTTAATTTTTTAAAACTTTTTTTTACTTTTTTTTTTATTTTACTAGCCCCCTTAGGGGACTAAAATGATCAGCAGTCTGATCGCTCTTCCATTTCTGCAGATCACAGCTACACAGCTGAGATCTGGAGAAAAGCTGCTTTACTATCACACATGGCGCTCTGCCTCTGAGAGAAAGTGACTCATGATAGCTACAGGAGTCATCACATGACTTTGTGCTACCATGGCAACCACCGGAAGTCCCGTGATCACGTCACGTGACTTCCGATGGGGCTGGGTAAGTTATACTTATGGCGCATGCTGATACATCTTGCTGTCAGATTTTGACAGCAAGATGTAAGGGGTTTATTGGTGCGGGTGGAACGCGATTCCACTCGAGCTTGGCAGGCACACATGTCAGCTCTTGAAATCAGCTGGCATGTGCACGGATCACCGTGGACTCCCCACATCAGGCGGTGGGGATTAACCTCTGTCAGGTTTCCGGGTTTTCCAGTCCTCTTTTGAAAGAGCTTGCCCTCGGTTAACATGGAGTTTTATGTTCTGTTGCCCTACTTCCTGTCCAGCTGCTTAAAAGGCCGCCTCTAAGCCTAGTCCAGTGCCTGAGTATACTGCTTGCTGTGTGCTCCTGCCTTGCTGCTGCTGCTACTTGATTACCTTTGGATCCTCCTGAAAATCTACCGACCGACTCTGGACCACACCCGGTTTCTTCAAACTGTGCCCGGACTCCGTCTGCCGTCTTTGGTCAGCACGTCTGCCCGGTTTCTTCCGGTTCATAACCATTCTGGACTTTCATCCCGTACGGACACTTCTGGACTTTACCGCTTGCCCCTTGTGTCCCGGCTGCGGCGCATTTAGGCCTTCCGGGGTTGATTGCCGGACAGTCCCTGTATAGGGGTTCGCTCTGGTGGTCTCCCTGGGGGAGTCCGGTGCGTGGCCCCGGGAATCCCCTTCGCTCCGTTTCGGAAAGGTATTTTCATGTGTTTGTTATACTGTGTATTTCCGTTGTGTATCTACCGTGGTTACATATCATAAACATCTTGTACCACAAACTCGTCTCTGGCTGTCATTGCCCTACGCTATCGAAATCCTCAAAACATACAGTAGTATTACAACCTCACACGATCCATGTCGTATCCAGTATGTCATGTATGTCATGTATGTCAGGTTAATGAATCTGAGGAGTCACCATGCTCCAATACCAGCTGTGCCCGCTTTGTTGGAGCTGGGTGGAAATGCCATGCAAATGTCAAAGTCACAAAATTTTAGTGCAGCTTTGAGTTGTGTCACAACGTTGCAACTTTTCAAAGCTTTTTACTCCAGAATTCTAGCTTAAAAGCTTTGATAAATAAGGCCTTGATTTTACTAAAAAGTCTTTTAGAGAGGAACATATATCTGCATCCAGTCCAAATTTATTAAACAAGAAAAACTGAAATATCACATGGTCATAAGTATTCAGACCCTTTGCTCAATATTAAGTAGAAGCACCCTTTTGAGCTAGTACAACCATGAGTATTATTGGGAATGATGCAGTTTTTCACACCTGGATTTGGGGATCCTTTGCCATTCTTTCTTGCAGATACTCTCCAGTTCCGTCAGGTTGGATGGTGAACATTGGTGGACAGCCATTTTCAGTTCTCTCCAGAAATGCTCAATTGGGTTTGGGTCAGGGCTCTGGCTGGGCCAGTCAAGAATGAACACAGACTTGTTCTGAAGCTAATCCTTTGTTATTTTAGCTGTGTGCTTAGGGTTATTGTCTTGTTTGAAGGTAAACCTTTGGCAAAGTTTGAGGTTCTGAGCACTCTGGAAGGGGTTTTCTTCCAAAATATCTCTATACTTGACCGCATTCATCTTTCCTTCAATTGCAACCAGTCATCCTGTCCCTGTAGCTGAAAAACTCCCCTATAGCATGATGCTGCCACCACCATGTTTCACTGTTGGGATTGTATTGTGCAGGTGATAAGCAGTGCCTGGTTTTCTCCACACATACCGCTTAGAATTATCACCAAAAAGTTCTATGTTCATCTCATCAGACTAGAGAATCATATTTCTAATAGTATGGGAGTCCTTCATGTGTTTTTTTGCAAACTCTATGCAGGTTTTCATAAGTCTTGCACTGAGGAGCCATTCTGACATAAAGGCCCGTCTGGTGGAAGGTTGCAGTGATAGTTGACTTTGTGGAACTTTCTTCCATCTCCCTACTGCATCTCTGGAGCTCAGCCACAGTGATGTTGGGGTTCTTCTTTACCTCTCTCACCAAGGCTCTTCTCCCACGATTGCTCAGTTTGACTGGACAGCCAGGTCTAGGAAGAGTTCTGGTGGTCCCAAACTTCTTCCATATAAGAATTATGGCGGCTACTGGGCTTTTAGGAACCTTGAGTACTGCAGAAATTCTTTTGTAACCTTGGTCAGATCTGTGCCTTGCCACAATTTTATCTCTGAGCTCCTTGGGCAGTTTCTTTGACCTCATGATTCTCATTTGGTCTGACATGCACTGTGAGGTCTTATATAGACAGGTGTGCGCCTTTCCAAATCAAGTCCTATCAGTTTAATCAAACGCAGCTTGACTCCAATGAAGGAGTAGAATCATCTCAAGGAAATGGACAGCATGTGACTTACATATGAGTGTCTGATCAAAGAGTCTGAATACTTATGACCATGTGATATTTCAGTTTTTCTTATTTAATACATTTTCAAAAATGTCTACATTTCTGTTTTTTCTGTCAAGATGGGGAGAAAAAGAAATGAACATTTTTGAATTTATCAAATGACTGCAATGAAACAAAGAGTGAAAAATGTAAAGGGGTCTGAATACTTTCCGTACCCACTCTGTCTTTATTCACTGTTCATTCCTAATTGTTCATAGGTGGTTTTTGATTGGGTAGGAGGTCCCTTTGATAGATGGGTGAATTTCCACTCTTTATGTTTGTTCCTAAGTTCATATACACTCTTGATTTGTGTGGGTCATGCTACCTATAATTAAGGACTCACTACGGTCTGAAACGCGTAAGGGCAATGCATCTTATAGAAAATAGTTTTTAAATGTGAGTTTTTTAAAAATAGTTTTTGAATAAATGTTAGTTTTTTAATCTGCCTTTGGAGCCAGCCCTGGATCTTTACCAATTTCTTCATTGTACTTCATCATGTGTGTGCCGCCCTGGAATTTCCATGCTCTGATGTGGACAATTTAGAGGCAGTAACACGGTAGTCTCAAAACCTTTTTCTTTTTTTCTTTTAGAATGGGTCCGCTAAGAGTAAAAACACCCAAAAAATAATTTAAAGAATAATTGAAAGGCTCTTCTTATTCATTTTTTATTTTAAAACAATTTGCTGTTCATTCATTCATTCATTCAGTCTTTTTGTTATGCAGTCACTACTTATGGGCAGAATGGACAGAAGAGTAGTCAGGAAAGCCGGGATCTGGTAAGGGGAGGACACGTATGAGCACAAAGAGTAAAGGGAGGTGTAGTCAGGTCAATATCCGAAGGTCAGAAATTCATGACAGCACATAATAGGTTCAGGGAGAAAACAGAGACGTGATCAGGTAACGGTCAAAGGTCAATAGGCAGGAGGTCACGACTAGAAAAGGGAGCAGGCAGAGAAAAGTCAAATAACATTCCGGGGTCAGAACACAAAGATCAGAAGACTAGCAGAGACAACAGTACAACAGCAGAACCAGAAAATACAACTGGCAAAGTTCTAGGCGAGCATGCTCAATAAGACGTCTGAGCGATTACCAATAAAGAGGAACACCTGAGTAATCAGCACCAACATGTAATTCTGTGCTGTCAATTAACCTGCTAGCTCAGTAATTCAGGATGGCGTAGCAGAGCATCTCCAAAGGCAAAGTGTTCTGTACAGCAGAATCGTGTAACTGTCAGAAATGTAGTTCAGGAAAACGCAGCAGAGCATCATCTTGTCTGCAAGATGCTCTGCGCAGACGAATTGGGTCACTTTTGAGTGTTTTTAATTAGCTTAAGGTTTTCCAAAAACGCAAAGATTTGCCCGAACTATGATTTAGACATTTTCCACTATAAAGACGTTTCATACTTTTTGAGAAGGAAAAAAAATACCATAAAGACGCCTGGGTGTGTTTTTGAGCAATTGGTAAATTTTCTTGAGGTGTTTGGCCATAACGGCTTAATTGATTTTTCTTAAAAGCGTGAAAATTGGCTACAAAAAACAATTTAGAACAACTCAAAAAAGTTATTGCTTTTCATTGTTTCAGAATAAACTGTGAGCACATACTCTTAAGATTAGACGATCTGGATTAAGTGTACAACTTTAGGTTTAGCTTGTAAAACCTATTTAGGCACTGTTTTCGCTAAGCTGTGAGACTCATATTCCGGGTGGCACCTAAGTGATTTCTTTGGCATTATTCAGGGGCACTTTGTACTTTTTCACGCGGACTGCACTGTTTTTGAGCACACTATGACACTGTTAATTGGGGCACTCAAGAAGTATTCCCTCTAACTTTTGCAACTTGGAAGTACAGAGTTGAAAAAAAAATTGGATAAGCCACATGCCATACTGAGATTGCAGGGTGGGGAATATTTAACTGTGTCTTCCCCAGAATACACTCCTTAACGGTAAATGGACTTATTCTAAAACTGTCTAACACAAGCATACTTTGATACTGCTAATAGGGGCCCTCTATCCAACACTGTTACTTGAGGCAGAGTGACACTATTAAAGGGAACCTGTCACCAGATTTGGTGACTATTAGCTGTGGCCACAACCAGTGGGCTCTTATATGTAGCATTCTAACATCTATATATATAATTGCCTTATTCTGTCTGTCTGTCTGTCTGTCTTGCTCCAAAATTGTGTCCTTACGGTGACACAAAGCAGATTGGCCGCTGGGCTCGCCATGGCCCCGCCCTTCGCACGGATTGGCCGCTCGCCCAGGCTGCGCCCCCACACGGATTGGCCGGCCGCTCGCCCAGACTCCGCCCCCCCACAGATTGGCCTCTCGCTCCGGCACCCTGCAGGCATTGGCAACTTGGCCACGCCCCGCCCCCCTCACGCAATGCACGCTAGCTCTGGCCCCGCCCCCCCACGCATTCCCCGAACCAACACGGTCACGGAGACACGACTACCAGGTGAGTACTGTACCCCTGGGAGCCCACATCAGCGTACGCCGCCAAACCAGCCGACACATACCCTCGCATTGCTGGGGCTGGCCGGCGTATGCTGGTGTGGGCTCCCGTGCGAGCGGGGGACGAGATACGCTGGTAACCATGGTAGCATAGTAGCGCATCAAGGTCTTGCAGCGGCGGAACATACACACACGCACACACATAACAGCACACACACATACACACACACACATCATATCACACTCACTCTCACACACACATCACATCGCATCCACACACTCACAACATCCTGGGATATCGCTTGCTTCTCGGCGGCGATACTGTGCTGTGAGCTTCCAGGACCTGCCGAAGGATCACATGGCCAGAAGCATGTGGTATCTCCGGATGTTGTGAGTGTGAGCGCGTATGTGCAATATCGTCAATGTGTGTGTGCGTGAGTGTATGCGATCGGGTGTGTGTGAGTGTATGCGATCGGGTGTGTGTTTGAGTGTATGCGATCGGGTGTGTGTGAGTGTATGCGATTGGATGTGTGTGAGTGTATGCGACCGGGTGTGTGTGAGTGTCGGCAGAGGAGCACGGCGTGCTGGAGGAGGCTGGGAGGAGAGAGGCTGATCCTGGGGAAGGCTGGGATGGGGAGGCTGAGAGAAGAGAGGCTGATGCGGGGGGAGGCTGAGGCTGGGGTAGGCTGGGAGGAGAGAGGCTGATGCTGGGGACCAAAAAGGCTGATGCTGGGAGGAGAGAGGCTGATTCTGGGGGAGGCTGAGGCTGGGGTAGGCTGGGAGGAGAGAGGCTGATGCTGGGAGGAGAGAGGCTGATGCTGGGAGGAGAGAGGCTGATGCTGGGAAGAGAGAGGCTGATGCTGGGAAGAGAGAGGCTGATGCTGGGAAGAGAGAGGCTGATGCTGGGAAGAGAGAGGCTGATGCTGGGAAGAGAGAGGCTGATGCTGGGAGAGGCTGATGCTGGGGGAGGCTGAGGCTGGGGTAGGCTGGGAGGAGAGAGGCTGATGCTGGGAGGAGAGAGGCTGATGCTGGGAGGAGAGAGGCTGATGCTAGGGACAGAAAAGGCTGATCCTGGGAGGAGAGAGGCTGATGCTGGGATGAGAGAGGCTGATGCTGGGGACAGAGAGGCTGATGCTGGGGACAGAGAGGCTGATGCTGGGAGGAGAGAGGCTGATGCTGCGGGCAGAGAGACTGATGCTGCGGGTAGAGAGGCTGATGCTGGTGCAGCATGGGGGATGGAGCACGATGGGGGGTGCGCAGCATGGGGGATGGAGCACGTTTGGGAGTGCGCAGCATGGCGGATGGACCACGTTTGGGAGTGCGCAGCATGGCGGATGGAGCACGTTTGGGAGTGCGCAGCATGGCGGATGGAGCACGTTTGGGAGTGCGCAGCATGGCGGATGGAGCACATTTGGGAGTGCACAGCATGGCGGATGGACCACATTTGGGAGTGCGCAGCATGGCGGATGGAGCACATTTGGGAGTGCACAGCATGGCGGATGGAGCACGTTTGGGAGTGCGCAGCATGGCGGATGGAGCACGTTTGGGAGTGCGCAGCATGGGGGATGCAGCACGATGGGGAGTGCGGAGTATGGCGGATGGAGCACGTTTGGGAGTGCGCAGCATGGCGGATGGACCACGTTTGGGAGTGCGCAGCATGGCGGATGGAGCACGTTTGGGAGTGCGCAGCATGGCGGATGGAGCACGTTTGGGAGTGCGCAGCATGGGAGATGGAGCACGATGGGGGGTGCGCAGCATAGGGGATGGAGCACGATGGGGAGTGCGCTGCATGGGGGATGGAGCACGATGGGGAGTGCGGAGTATGGCGGATGGAGCACGTTTGGGAGTGCGCAGCATGGCGGATGGAGCACGTTTGGGAGTATGCAGCATGGTGGATGGAGCACGTTTGGGAGTGCGCAGCATGGCGGATGGAGCACGTTTGGGAGTGCACAGCATGGGAGATGGAGCACGATGGGGGGTGCGCAGCATAGGAGATGGAGCACGATGGGGGGTGCGCAGCATAGGGGATGGAGCACGATGGGGAGTGCGCTGCATGGGGGATGGAGCACGATGGGGAGTGCGCAGCATAGGGGATGGAGCACGATGGGGAGTGCGCAGCATAGGGGATGGAGCACGATGGGAAGTGCACACCTCCCCCCAACACACACACACACGCGCACTGCACAACACACCACACACACACACTGGGAACCACAAACACCGCCCTACACAGACACCCACACACACAGACAACGCTGCACACACACAACACCCAACACACAAACACCGCGGCACACACAAATATACGCACATACCGCACAACACACACATTGCACAAAACATACCTCCCCCCAAAACACACCACACACACACAAACCACGCAACACACACACACACACAACGCTACAGACACACAGCGCTCCACAAACAACGCAACACACGCAACACACATACAACACCGCTCTCACCCCCTGCCACACCCAGACAACACCCAGAACATGTACAGCCCCTACACAAACACTTGGTAACTACACACAACAACATCTATATATATATATATAACAAAAATCATACATGAACTACACAATACGTAAATTCTAGAATACCCGATGCGTAGAATCGGGCCACCTTCTAGTGCTGTATATAAGAGCCCAGGCCGCTGTGTAAAATGTAAAAATGACTTTATAATACTTACCTAAACGGTTGGTTCTGTGCAGATGGGTCAGATTGTTGTGTTCGTTCTCCGGGTGCGGTGCCTCCTCTTTCGGCCATCTTTTTCTTTCTTCTTCTCAAGCCAGGGTGCATGAAATGTCCTACGTCACACACACACGCGCCGGCATAGAGGTCCTGCGCAGGCGCACTTTGATCTGCCCTGAGCAGGGCAGATCAAAGTATTGTAGTGAGCCTGCGCAGGACCTCAATGCTGGCGCGTGTCCATGATGTAGGGCGCGTCATGCACCCCGGCTTCAGAAGAAGGATGACAAAGATGGCCGAAAGAGGAGGCACCGCACCCGGAGAGCGGAGCCACCCATTTGACCCATCTGCACCGAACCGACCATTTAGATAAGTATTATAAAGTCATTTTTTCGTTCTACACAGCTTATAGTCACCAAATCTGGTGACATGTTCCCTTAGGCGGGCTTTGCACACTACGACATCGCAGCTGCGATGTCGGTGGGGTCAAATCGAAAGTGACGCACATCCGGCGTCACTTGCGATGTCGTAGTGTGTAAATCCTAGATGATACGATGAACGAGCACAAAAGCGTCGTTATCGTATCATCGCTGCAGCCTCCGACATTTCCATAATGCCGGTGCAGCGACAGGTGCGATGTTGTTCCTCACTCCTGCGGCAGCGCACATCGCTGTGTATGAAGCCGCAGGAGCGAGGAACTCCAACTTACCTGCCGCCGGCTGCAATGAGAAGGACGGAGGTGGGCGGGATGTTTACATCCTGCTCATCTCCGCCCCTCCGCTTCAATTGGCCGCCTGCCGTGTGACGTCACTGTGACGCCGCATGACCCGCCCCCTAAGGAAGGAGGCGGGTCGCCGGCCAGAGGGACGTCGCACGGCAGGTATGTGCGTGTGAAACTGCCGTAGCGATAATAATCGCTACGGCAGCTTTCACTATATATCGAACGTGCGACGGGGGCGGGACTATCGCTGCAGCATCGGTAACACATTGTTACCGATGTCGCAGCGTGCAAAGCCCGCCATAAACTTATCTGTTACAAGTTCTCTTCGAGATGAATAACAAATGGCACTTTAGGGGCCCCAAGCAGTCAGCTGTAATATATTAGGAAAGCAGTTTACAAGTGTACAATTTCCCTGCAGCGCCACCACAGGGGTACATGTCGCGGGCGGAGGGGGCGCGCTTGCTAACGCTCAGGTCCGGCGCTGCTGCGGCTGCTGCTGCTTGGTGGCTCGAGCGGTGGGCCGGATCCAGGGACTTGAGCGGCGCTCCTCGCCCGTGAGTGAAAGGGGAGGTGATTTGGTTTAGGGATTTTAGTCCGTGACGCCACCCATGGGTTGTGGTGAAGATGGGCACCACAGCGGCTGGTGACGGGGATCCCGGGAGCGATGGTAGGGAGCAGCTGGGATGTTGTTTTCCCCCTCCGTGGGTAGGGGTTGGTGTTCCCGGGGCCCGGTGATGTGATCGGCAGGCAGGGTCGGTGAGGTGCAGGGTTGCAGGGACAGCGCGGCGCAGTGCCGGATGGCACGGGTGTACTCACTCAGCAAATGAGGCACAAAGTCTAAACCAAACGGCTGGATGGACGGGTCCCACAGCCGGCTGCTGTGTCTCTCCCTGGACAGGTGATGGTGGCTGTCTCTCCCTGCACCTTAGTGTTCTTGTGTGACTACTGTGGCTTCCCAGCGGTAGTCCGCTCCCCGGTGTATGGGTGCCGGAGGAGCCCGTTGTGCCCGCAGGCGCTGGCCTTTGGGTCTCTAGCCATTGGCAGTGGCTGTATACCTTCACAGTGTGGACTGTTGCCTTCAATCGGGACTTTTGCTGTTGGGAAACCCCTGGGGTTCCAGTCACATTCGGATTTGACTGTTGTCGGCGGCTCTAAGCCTGATCGGGGTCCGATGGCCCTGCCTGTGTGTGCTGGCTTCACTTCGCTCCCCGGTCGGTACCGGCGGGCCAACGCCCGACCCCAGGCCTACGGTTCCGCGTTGCTCCACCCCTCCTGCAGACGGCCACCACTGTCTGCCAACCTTGCTGTCAGTGCCTGGACCACAAACCCAGACACCTGCAGTGTTTACTACTCACTGTTTGACCTCCAAAACTGATCTACTGCCTTTCCCGCCTCCAGGCCTGTGAACTCCTCGGTGGGTGGAGCCAACCGCCTTGGCTCCGCCCCCACCTGGTGTGGACATCAGACTCTGGAGGGAGGCAACAAGGGTTTTATGTGTGACTAATGTTACTGTCCTAGGGGTGGGGGTGTTTGTGTGTGTTACCTGTGACGACCTGGCTAGTCCAGGGCGCCACATACACATTGTTCATTTATATCAATGGCATGTTTGTGTAATAAAGGACAGGACTCCATACTGACTGCAGAATAAGGATCCTCAAAGAACAAAGAAAGAACAAACAAAAAGAACAAAGAAAGAAACAAAGATCCATCCTCTGCTCTATTACCTTGAGATGCCCTCATGTGATCTTGGGATATGGCTTTTCAAAATTGGAGAAACTCTTTATTTTACTCATAACTTATAAGACTCTATAAAATCTTTGCAAAAGAAGTGTTTGCAGCCATACTGATTTTTAACAAGCCTTCTCAGAAAATGAAATAACTTTGAAAAGTCTTAACAGAATTTTAACATCTTGAGAAAATATGTGAGTGAAGAGGTACCATATTTCTGGGGATTTTGGAGGTTAATGATTTTAACTTCTGAGAACTCCTGAAAGTGAAGAGTTTCGATATAATAAATATATATCTAGCAATTTGACTCTGGTGTAATTATGTTGTTGTTTCATGTCATTGCATAAGCCCACGGATTGGGGCTGATAGCTATGATCAATTAGGCTACTGACTGTATGATTAACACGGGTCACGGCTTCTGTTACATATATAAGTTAATATTTTGCTGGTGTGAGAATAGAAACATTTCTATTCTAGTGACATAAATGTTCGCTGTTTCAATCACAGTTAAAAAGATATCTTGTAGATTGTGAGCCCTCGCGGGCAGGGTCCTGTCTCCTCCTGTACCAGTCTGTGACTTGTATTGTGTATGATTATTGTACTTGTCCATACTATGTGTACCACTTTTCACATGTAAAGCGCCATGTAATAAATGGCGCTATAATAATAATAATAATAATAATATCATAGCAATTGTCATAACTGTATTGTAACATTATTAACTCCTGATTTTCACTGATAAGGGGAAAAATGCGTGTCCATAAATAGAAAAAAAATGTTTAAAAGAACTGAGAGTCCTCAGTGGTTGATACCTTTTAAGGGTAACTGAAAAGATGGTAATAATTGCAAGCTTTCCAGACTACGCAGGTCTCTTCATCAGGCACACCACCTGAAGAGTCACATATTTATACACAACAGGACATAGAATGGAGCAGCAAATAAGACAAGTGACGTAAAGTAGAACTATCAATATGGGAATGGGACGAACAGTTGTGGCAGTAAATATTGCATCAGTTCATAGATAACGAGTGTGAAAGTTTTATTGTCCTCTGATTGAGGGCTGGTCCAGAGTCGGGATGCCCCCAGATTATCTGAGGAGCACATTTCTTATGTGATGTAAAATACATACACCGTGTGCAGAATTATTAGGCAAATGAGTATTTTGATCACATGATACTTTTTATACATGTTGTCCTACTCCAAGCTGTATAGGGTTGAGAGCCGACTACCAATTAAGTAAATCAGGTGATGTGCATCTCTGTAATGAGGAGGGGTGTGGTGTAATGACATCAACACCCTATATAAGGTTTGCTTAATTATTAGGCAACTTCCTTTCGTTTGGCAAATTGGGTCAGAAGAGAGATTTGACGGGCTCTGAAAAGTCCAAAATTGTGAGATGTCTTGCAGAGGGATGCAGCAGTCTTGAAATTGCCAAACTTTTGAAGTGTGATCACCGAATAATCAAGCATTTAATGGCAAATAAACAACAGGGTCGCAAGAAGCGTGTTGGGCAAAAAAGGCGCAAAATAACTGCCCATGAATTGAGGAAAATCAAGCGTGAAGCTGCCAAGATGGCATTTGCCACCAGTTTGGCCATATTTCAGACCTGCAATGTTACTGGAGTATCAAAAAGCACAAGGTGTGCCATACTCAGGGACATTAGATAAACTGTGGAAAAAGAAGCGCAATAGGGTCTTACCCCGGAAGACAAGGGGGGATGAAGAGGGGTGGTATTACTCACCTATAGGGGTTGTGAAAGTCTGAGGAAAGCAGTATATTTCTGCTGAAACGCGTTGTGTTACAAGAGCTTTATTTTATCTGACTTGGAATGTCATAAATAAAGCATATTCTACTCATAAAAATAACCTGAGTCAATAGATCTATTACTAGCGCTAAAAAAAAGACCGGCTTTATCCACTCTCTATACAACTCCTATAACAGCATGTAAGTTACTCCGAGCCACGGCAGCGGTCCCCAAAATGGCAGATAACAGAGAATGGTAGTATAGGGTGTCCAAGCTGCGCCAATGACTAGCCGATCATGAAGATTGTAGATTAATGTTGCTTTATTCAATGCACAGGTCAACGTGTTTCGGGAGACACAGCTCTCTTCCTCAGGACAGACTGGCAAGAAACATCAAATCATTTGATTTGTTTCAGCACAAATGCTTTTCTGCCTCCCCCGTGCCAGCAGCCGGGCTGCTCGGATCCGGATCCGCGGTGGCTCGAGGGGTCTCCGGACCCGGGGGTCGTGCGGCCACTCGATTTAAATGGGGAGGTTGACTATGTACAGGGGGAATTGGAAGTTCGTGACGCCACCCATGGTGCGTGGTAATGTGGAATACCACCGCTGCTGTTGGGGAGGGGGTAGCCCGGTGGCGATGGTGTAGCAGCAGGATGTTTTAACCCCTCCGTGGGTAGGGGGTTTGTACCCCGGGGCGCGTTAGGTAGGAAGAGGCAAAGGGGTTTTTCAGCGTACTCACTCAGACCAAGAATAATAACACCGACAGCTTATAAACCAGAATTCTGAGCACCGCTGCAGCATGGAGGGAGCACGTCTTGATCCGTGTCCTTGGTGTTGCTCTTAACCTGTGGCCTTTTCCGTGGCACTTTCTCACTATTGGATCCTCAAGTTTGGAACTATGCGGGTCCCGCTCACCCATATGGCTAACAGAGTGAGCTTGCTCTCAGGGTTCACGAGTAGGATTTCTTTGGACTGTAGTTTGGGAAAGTCCAATCCCATCGGTGGGCTAGTACCCCGATTTTGTAGCAGGTTGGGGATGAATCTTCAAGGCTTCACCCCCGTTGGGTAAATTACCGGGACGCGTGAAGCTACTTCCACGTACCACGTCATGCCCTGGCCCCTGCCCGGTGATTTCTTAAGGCCGCCGGCTGCCCTCCTCGGCCCTCTGTGCCCCTTGACACGATCCCCTGCGATCGGGGTTCCAGCTCCTACCAGGCCCAGACCAACGTCTACCACCTAGTACTCAAGGAGCCCAGCTCCCAACCTGTGACCTCTCCTCTTGAGAGTCACCACACAACTCTCTTACTCCTTTTCCACCTTGTCACTTTCCCCTCGCAACTCCCATATGGGCGGCCCTATTCCCTTCAGGCCCCCCAATGGTGTGTCTGGTGGGTACGGTGCAAAGCGTTCCTAGGATTTTGACTGGCTAAGCTGTTAGCAACACCAAAGAACCAGGATCCGTAACCAAGGAGGAGTGGATACTGTGCAGAAGGGCAGATTGCACAATACCCTGTGACGACCTGATAGGCCAGGGCGTCACACTTTTATCAAGATTTTATCTTTATGCAAACAAAGAACATTATTAAGTACATAAATAACAAGATCACATCTCTCAAGATGACATTCCTAATTATTAACAAAATAGAAGAAAAAAAGAAAATAATAATATGCCACTATAATATAATATTATCTTTGAATTAATCAGGAATTCTTTCAAACAATCAAGATAAAATAATAATAATAATAATAATAATAATAAAAAATCGACAACAAATCATGATTACCTAAGAATGTGAGTCACCAAGCTAAGGTGAATAATTAATTCTTTGGTTGATGTAGTATAGGAAAATTTCATTCATCAGACTGCCGAAAAAAGAAATGAAAGACTGAGTGCAAATATCATCATTAACAGACAATCAATAAACATGTTCCTCTATTCACTTCAACCCATTCAATAGATGTGAATGGGGTCACGTTATAACTGTAATATAAGAGTGTAGAGCTATGATGTCCCAGTCATAGTTAACCTAACCAAGTGAATATGTAAGACAGAAGAGTTCAAAATAAACCAACAAAGTAAAAACCCTCATGATCCTCCGGTTCATACCTGTATTCTGAAGAGTTGCAATGCGGACAACATCGCCCTTCAGGATGATGTAATTCCTGACTTAGAAGCCGATCTTTTAAATTCGACGCTTCGGTCACGTCATTAATAATATATTACAACTGCGCATGCGCAGATTGATATCGGAAAAGATCGAAGAATGACGGACGCCGAAGTCATGTAAAGCTCCGGAGCGCATGCGTGAATAAACATAATTCAACCGTGCATGCACAGGGACATTTACAAAAACACACGGAGAATACCGAAAGCAGGATAAGGTAAAGCGCTACAGCGCATGCGTGAATCGACATATTCCGGACGAATAAAAGATGCTCCCTGTAAATATATTGCGGTACCATAAGAATACTTATAAAAAGGAAACCAATATTGTAAAATGGTACTACCATCTCATAAGTATACTCCTCTCTGTATATATGAAGAGATAACTCAACCACATAATGTATAATATCGTCATATATATATATAATATATATATGTATATATATATATATATATATATATATATATATATATATCTATATATACACACATATATATGTGACGCCCTGGCCTATCAGGTCGTCACAGGGTATTGCACAATTTTCCTTTCCGTGCAGTATCCATCTATCCCTTGGTTCCAGGTGCCACCCAATGATGTTGCTAAGACCAGCATGCAAATCTCAGTCACACACACACACACCAGTGGGTAGGTCCAGTAGAGAAGGGGCCGCCCACCTTAGAGTCAGGCATACTGGGCGGGAGGTGACAGGGCAGTCAACGGGAGGGGAGTAAGGAGAGCAGAGGCTCTCAAGTAGCTCTCAGGGGGAGAGCAGGCTGGGGAGTTGGAGCTCCCAGAACAGCGCGAGAGAGCAGCCCTCAGAGTGTGAGAGGCTGAAAGGTAGATACTCCCGGAGGGTCGGACTAGACTGGAACACACCAAGCAACATCATTGGGAACGGTCACCTGGACGGGTTCACCTCAACGGCAGCGGTACTCCAGGACGTTTGGTTTAATTACAGCCTTTGTGTTTACTGACCTTACAAAGCAGCACAGCCTCATCCAGCACCACGACTACCAACCGTGAGTTCCCTGCTCCCTGCCTCCCAAACCTGCATCCCACAGCTTCCCCTACCATCACCGAGTCCCGGGGCATTCCCCCTACCCGTGGAGGGGTTAAACACCTAGCTGCCCACTCCATCGCCACCGGGTACTCCCAACTGCAGCGGTGGTAATCTACCTTACCACACACCACGGGTGGCGTCACGAACTTTAATCATACAGCCCCATGTAAATACCCCCTTATTTGAGTGGCTGCATGACCCCCCGGGTCAGGAGACCCTCGAGCCACTATGGATCCGGATCCAAGCAGCCCGGCGCGGGGGCAGCACAAGACAATATAGAAAAATAAACGTACAGACTATAGTAAGATACAATTAGCTTTCTTACCAGATCAAGAGACCTAAAATACAAGGAAAATGTAATAAAATGAAAACTATATAAAGTTATCCCTTCACAAAAATATTATTAATATTAATGTAATTATTCCTGCAACCCCAGTTACCTTTTTAATGAATCTTTCCTCTAAATTCAATTAATAATCCGTCACATGACCAGAGCTGTACAACAATCCTCTACAAAACTTATTTAAATTTTTCTCCTTGTATCCCATTATGTCTCATTGATGGAATACCTTATATTCCCTATTCATCCCTCCTGGCTCCAAAGTCTGCAAGGTGTATATCCAATAATCGATTTTTCAATAGTTTAGACCTATTACCTCCCCACTGTGGAATATCGATCTGTTCCAACACCTGGAAACGCAATTGAGTAATACAATGTCCATGATTCACAAAATGAAATGGGATAGGTAGCATGTTTTTCTTGCATCTGATCGTTGATTTATGCTGCGAAATTCGGTCTCGGATATGTTGAGTGGTTTCCCCAACATATCCGAGACCACAGGGACCCTTGATAAGGTATATTACGTGAGATGAATGACAAGTGAAATAACTTTTTATGGGAAATCTTTTACCAGATCTGGCATGGGTGAAGTATACACCCTTCGTCACATTGGAGCACTGTAAACATCCTAAACAAGGGAAAGTGTCCTTACGTATTGGAGTCAAGGTCCCTTGGGTTAGCAACCTACCCATTGATCCTATATCAGCCCTTACCAATGTGTCCCTTATATTCATGGACTTTTAATTACAAAGGATAGGTGAAATACTAAATTCATATATTTCAGGATACGCATCATGAAGAACTCCTCAGTGTTTCCTAATACACTGTTTAAATATCGTCATATATGGGTGATAGGCACTAACAAATATCAAATGTTTATAATTAGATACAGTTAGGTCCAGAAATATTTGGACAGTGACACAATTTTCGCGAGTTGGGCTCTGCATGCCACCACATTGGATTTGAAATGAAACCTCTACAACAGAATTCAAGTGCAGATTGTAACGTTTAATTTGAAGGTTTGAACAAAAATATCTGATAGAAATTGTAGGAATTGTACACATTTCTTTACAAACACTCCATATTTTAGGAGGTCAAAAGTAATTGGACAAATAAACCAAACCCAAACAAAATATTTTTATTTTCAATATTTTGTTGCAAATCCTTTGGAGGCAATCACTGCCTTAAGTCTGGAACCCATGGACATCACCAAACGCTGGGTTTCCTCCTTCTTAATGCTGTGCCAGGCCTTTACAGTCGCAGCCTTCAGGTCTTGCTTGTTTGTGGGTCTTTCCGTCTTTAGTCTGGATTTGAGCAAGTGAAATGCATGCTCAATTGGGTTAAGATCTGGTGATTGACTTGGCCATTGCAGAATGTTCCACTTTTTTGCACTCATGAACTCCTGGGTAGCTTTGGCTGTATGCTTGGGGTCATTGTCCATCTGTACTATGAAGCGCCGTCCGATTAGCTTTGCGGCATTTGGCTGAATCTGGGCTGAAAGTATATCCCGGTACACTTCAGAATTCATCCGGCTACTCTTGTCTGCTGTTATGTCATCAATAAACACAAGTGACCCAGTGCCATTGAAAGCCATGCATGCCCATGCCATCACGTTGCCTCCACCATGTTTTACAGAGGATGTGGTGTGCCTTGGATCATGTGCCGTTCCCTTTCTTCTCCAAACTTTTTTCTTCCCATCATTTTGTTACAGGTTGATCTTTGTCTCATCTGTCCATAGAATACTTTTCCAGAACTGAGCTGGCTTCATGAGGTGCTTTTCAGCAAATTTAACTCTGGCCTGTCTATTTTTGGAATTGATGAATGGTTTGCATCTAGATGTGAACCCTTTGTATTTACTTTCATGGAGTCTTCTCTTTACTGTTGCCTTAGAGACAGATACACCTACTTCACTGAGAGTGTTCTGGACTTCAGTTGATGTTGTGAACGGGTTCTTCTTCACCAAAGAAAGTATGCGGCGATCATCCACCACTGTTGTCATCCGTGGACGCCCAGGCCTTTTTGAGTTCCCAAGCTCACCAGTCAATTCCTTTTTTCTCAGAATGTACCCGACTGTTGATTTTGCTACTCCAAGCATGTCTGCTATCTCTCTGATGGATTTTTTCTTTTTTTTCAGCCTCAGGATGTTCTGCTTCACCTCAATTGAGAGTTCCTTAGACCGCATGTTGTCTGGTCACAGCAACAGCTTCCAAATGCAAAACCACACACCTGTAATCAACCCCAGACCTTTTAACTACTTCATTGATTACAGGTTAACGAGGGAGACGCCTTCAGAGTTAATTGCAGCCCTTAGAGTCCCTTGTCCAATTACTTTTGGTCCCTTGAAAAAGAGGAGGCTTTGCATTACAGAGCTATGATTCCTAAACCCTTTCTCCGATTTGGATGTGAAAACTCTCATATTGCAGCTGGGAATGTGCACTTTCAGCCCATATTATATATAATTGTATTTCTGAATATGTTTTTGTAAACAGCTAAAATAACAAAACTTGTGTCACTGTCCAAATATTTCTGGCCCTGACTGTAAACGTGGTGTTGGAACATCCAACTTATTAGTAGAACTCAAAATCTTTACTGGATACCCTCTAGCTGTAAATTTTAAATTCATTTCTTCAAGACAGATTTTGCGAGTCTCCTCTTTATTAACAATATGATTAATTCTACAAAACAGTTTTAGGCAAGGATCTATATGTCGAGGATGGCAGCTTGAAAAGTGTAACCCTCCCCAACCACACCTATTGCCAATACATATCATACACATAAATAGCCTGGGTCTCAGCTTCCCATACACGGTAAGTTTTTTAACTGCATGAGAGGACACACACAAGCTAGGGACCCCAACGTAGAGAAATACTTTGGCGTAGTGTTGGGGCTCTATTGCATTGATCAATTCAGTAGCTAAATTTCTCTTGATTCATATGTTCATGGCAGTAATGCAGGTTCCATTTTTCACATTTTCACTCTTACATATAGCTATTGGATTTTTCAAGTCAGTATTCACACAGCAATTTCTGCTATTTCATGTATTCCCCTTACATAGTCACTGGTGTGCATACCTTATCTCCCCATAGTGATGTTTTTTAGGTTTTTGCACCCAGTTCAGACTTAGAATGGTGTTCCAAACGTTATTCCTTATTTGTTAGTAGTTTTTCGTTTGTGAACCCTCCCCAACCACACCTATTGCCAATCCATATCATACGCATAAATAGCCTGGGTCTCAGCTTCCCATACACGGTAAGTTTTTTAACTGCATGAGAGGACACACACAAGCTAGTTACCCCAATGTAGAGAAATACTTTGGCGTAGTGTTGGGGCTCTATTGCATTGATCAATTCAGTAGCTAAATTTCTCTTGATTCATATGTTCATGGCAGTAATGCAGATTCCATTTTTCACATTTTCACTCTTACATATAGCTATTGGATTTTTCAAGTCAGTATTCACACAGCAGTTTCTGCTATTTCATGTATTCCCCTTACATAGTCACTGGTGTGCATACCTTATCTCCCCATATTGAAAAGTGTAACAAGCTGTTGCGATCTGTAGGTTTCACATATAAATCTGAGCCATCCTCCAAAATGGAAACCTGTGTGTCTAATAAACCAATTGAGGTTTTGTCAAAATGTAACGTGAAAGTGAGATCTGAAACACTAGTATTTATATCATGAAAAAATGGATGTAACAAGTCACTCTCCCCCTGCCAGATTAAAAAAAAGGTCTATAAAACGCTTCCAGATATGGACTCGTTCAAACAACATATGTGTATACACATATTTCTGCTCAAAGACCGCCATGAAAATATTGGCATATGGGGGGGCCATCTTGGACCCCATAGCGGTCCCTTGTTTTTGAAAATAAAATTGGTCCCCAAATAAAAAAAATTTTTGACAATACCATATCAAGTAGATCCATGCAAAAATCAATTTTTTTCATCAATGAAAGATGTTGTTTCTTGTAAAAACTCCTTTACTGCTTTGCAACCTGCTGAATGATCAATACTAGTATATAAACTACTGACATCTAAGGTCACCAGTAGGCAATTATCAAAAACTGGTCCTATAGATTTAATAGTCGCTAGGAAATGTGGCGTGTCCTTTAGATAAGATGGAATAGTCGGTATTAAAGGGCGGTCAATAATTTTTCAAATACTATTGCCAGTGGTGAAAAAATAGAATACGTTGAGGTAACTATCGGACGACCAGGAGGTTGATATATGTCCTTGTGAATTTTCGGAAAAGTGTAAAATACCGATGTGGTAGGATAGTGATTGACTATTAATTCCGCCAGTTTACTATCGATAATACTCTTACATCAATAATTCTACACCAAGGTCTTAATACATCTTGCAATATCAAATGTGAGGTTATAAGAAATAGGCTCATAATTCATTCTATTGTTCAACTGTGATAGTATTACAGAAATATAGTATGAATGATCCATGATTACTATTGATCCACCCTTATCTGCCGGTTTAAAAATTAGACTCCGATTATTCCGGAGATCTCTAAGGGCTCTGGATTCCTCAATTGATAAATTATGTTTAAAGTCATTTTTCCTTGATTAATCTGTTTTATCTTAGCCTAAACGTCCCTTTGAACCACATAAGTCTCCACCGGATGATAATTACGAGGTGGTGTGAAACTACTCTTAATATATAAACCCAGACCCTGAAGGGAAAATTTATTAAATCCTTCACTATCTATACTTAATGATAAAGAAGATGGCTCCTTAACCTGTTCAGAAAAATGTACTCCCAATCTCAACATTCTATAAAATCGTGAAAGGTCTTGATTGAGCCTGAACTAATCAAACGGAGGAGTAGGACAGAACGAAAGTCCTTTTTGAAGAACTTGTAATTCTGCAGGAGATAAGCTCACAGAAGAAATATTGTAAACAATGTTCTATGTATTTACCTGTGACCGAGTAACCATATTAGAATGATTAGTGTCCTTACTCTGTTCACCACGTTGCTTTCATCCAGGTGCATGATTGGGTTGATAATCGGGCCAATGTGATGTAGAGGGAAAATCACTATCTGAACTCGCTGATATAGTGGAATTATAGTAGTAGTTCCTCCGTTGGGGACGTCCTCCTCTAGACGGATCCATGTAGCACCACGTATAGACACGATTTACCTTGTAGACCTCTATAGCTCATAAAAATTTTTGTTTCTTGCGTTGTAAAATTTCATGAAAAGAATTGATCGTTGCATCAATTTTAGCCTTCATTGATGAAAAAGTTTCACTATTCATTGTATCATGTTACTGTTGTTCTGTAGACAAAATGCTAGATTTGACATCTGAGATCTCTTTTTGAAGAAAATCCACAGTCAGAAGTAAAATGTCCATTGAGCACTTATTCAACAAACTTTCAAATTGACTACAGTAATCGGCATGCTTAGAGAATAAAGTAGGTCTCAACGGTACTCTTAATCCTCGTGGTCTACACTGGACCTTGTAATATTCACCCAAGGTCGCACTATGGAACTCCAGAGCGGTAAGGCGTCGTACCTCCTTTTCATAATTATGTGTACGGACTTCTGCCAGCGAGGTATGTAGAAAATCACCAGCTGTCATGACCTTAGGAATAATTGCCATAGCCTCTTCGTTATTATACAAAAGAGTAGAAAAAGCCATATTCTTATTAAAAAATGGCAAACTACAGGAAAAATAGTACAATATCTCAACGATTATCTTGTGTTTGCCTCATTTTCTGGAAAGCGTGTGTACAGAAAAAATAATAAATTGTAGAGTAGAATCCTGTCCACACTAAAATACTGTCCATAGACCAAAAATTAGCAAGTCAAATCCATCTTTATTGTGGCACATTCAAAACAAAACCAAGTTTCAGCACAAATGCTTTTATGAAGGTTTTATCTGTATGCAAACAGAGAACATTATTAAGTACATAAATAACAAGATCACAGCTCTCCTTAAGATAACATTCCTAATTATTAACAAAAAAGAAGAAAATAATAACATGCCACTTTGAATTAATTAGGAATTCTTTGAAATTATCAAGACAAAAAAATAAATTATTAATAATCATAATAATAAAAATAATAATAATAATAAAAAATGGGCAACAAATCTTGAATACCCAAGAATGTGAGTCACCAAGCTAAGGTGAATAATTATAATTAATTCTTTGGTTGATGTAGTATAGGAAAATTCCATTCATCAGACTGCCGAAAAAGAAATGAAAGACTGAGTGCAAATATCATCATTAACAGACAATCAATAAACATGTTCCTCTCTATTCACCTCAACCCATTCAATAGATGTGAATGGGGTCATGTTATAGCCGTAATACAAGAGTGTAGAGCTATTATGTCCCAATCATAGTTTACCAAACCATGTAAATATGTAAGACAGAAGAGTTCAAAATAAACCAACAAAGTAAAAACCCTCATGATCCCCTGGTTCATATCTGTATTCTGAAGTGTTGCAATGCGGACAACATCGCACTTTGGGATGATGTAATTCCTGACTAAGAAGCCGTCCTTTTAAATCCGGCGCTCTTGACACGTCATTAACAATATATTACAACTGCGCATGCGCAGGTTGATATTGGAAAAGACCAAAGACAATTGTTCATTTGCTATCCTGAGGAAGGAGATGGATGTCTCTGAAACGCGTAGACCTGTAGTAACAATAAAGGAATCACATTAATATACTATGAGTATCAGCACGGTATATACGTAGTAACACATCCTCGTTGCTGGCTCCAGCTCTGATGGGGTTAATCTCTCTCCTGACTTCCTGTGTTCAATTCCTGCAACTTCCATAATCCTTTGCGGTGGTAGCAGTCTGTATCTCACACCCACTCAGATCTCCACCCAAAGACTCCTCCCCGCCCTCTTCCCTGTCTCTTCATGTTATCAAAGCACTGAGAGAAATTACATCAGTGACAAAGCAGCAGCTCCCAGCTCTGCACAGCCAGGGGAAGAAAGCGCCTATCTTCTGCTTGTTCTGATATAGTTCATAGTGTGTGTATACAGAAATTATGATTGGCTGGCGCAACATGTGAAAAAAATAAATAATTGAAAAAAAAGACATATATATAAGTCAGAACATTCCTCATTGCCTGGAAGCAATCACAGCTCTGCTGCCTGCACTGCTCTGCGTTCCCCTATGCTGCTCTGTGTGCGTGCACACACTGTGCTCCACTCTCACACACACTGTGCACACTGAAGTGGCCGCAGGTCTGACCGCGGCTGAGTTCCCATAATCTGCGGCAACAAAATCCCCACGCTCAGATTTTATGCAAGGGTACATTTCTTTACTGGTAAACATTTCAATAACACACGCAGCTGGCTTAGCAGCACACATACTCAGAGTTTGTTATACGGGTCTCTAACTTCGGACACACGGCACAGAACACAAAAAAACAGCAATGATAAACAAGAATTCTGTCCCTGACTTGCCCTATAGGTTACATTACCAGTCCAAAACACAAGGAGGGAGGGCTCCCACGTAGCAGGCCTGGACTCCGGGTAAACAACGGCGACTCCAAGGAGGAGAGATGGGGAAATCTTCAGCCCTCTCACCAGAGGACTAGCTCACAGTCTCTTGGAATGGAGGAAGGAGACGGTCCGGAGGTCCCTTGAGTCCAGGATCACCTCTGCAGCAGTTCTGGCAATCCCTCACACGTCAGCGATGAGGGCGGTCCGAGGCAGGTCTGTTCAGGTACAGCTCCAGTAGCTCAGTGTCTTTTTTCCTGCACTTTTTTCCTGTACAACCAGTGCTTGTGGGAGAGGATCAGATTTTACAACGTCCGCCCCTCGAGCAATTTCAGCACTTGTCCACAAGGTGGCAGCACCATCCTGTGTAATGTCAGTCTACATGTCTTTTTCAGTCAGAGCTGCTCGCATCGTTACATATCCCCCCACTGAAAGGTTGGCAGTCCCTGTCAAGATTCACAGGTTCCAGGGCAGCGAGGACTGAGGCTGTGGCAGGGGGAGGCTGAGAAGCGGGCCATACATACTGGTCCCTACAAGACTGCCCAGGAGGAACCCCGGCAGTGGTGCGGGTAGTACGCCGCAGAGGTTGATTTCCCTCCACTCTATCACCGGTTACACTCTCTACCTCCGTCAGTTCCCTAGAGGGAGGGCCAGTCTGCGCAGGCGGGTAACCAGTCCCGGAGTCAAGAAGGTCACTATGCTGAGTAATGTCAATGGTGTCAGTCATGTCAGCAGTGTCGTCCTCACCGGGTACTGTGGTCAGGGAGTCAAGCTGGGATCGGCAGGGGCGCAACATATTCCGGTGCAAGGTGCGAGAGTTGCCGCTATCTTCGCCCCGGACTCTGTACTCATGACCATCAGGGTAGGGGCGCTCAACTATCCGATAGACTTCAGCTTCCCACTTAGCTCGGAGTTTTCCTTGAAGCTTCTTTAGGCTATGTGCACACGGTGCGTTTTTCGCGGCGTTTTTGCGCGTTTTTCGGGTGCGTTTTTGGCCTCAAAACTGCATGACTTTGCTTCCCCAGTAAAGTCTATGAGTTTTCATTTTTGCTGTCCCCACACAGCGTTTTTTTTTCAGCTGCGTTTTTGTGGTGACCACAAAAACGCAGCATGTCAATTATTCCCGCATTTTTCACTGCGCTTTTCATCCATTGAGTTCAATGGGATGTTGAAAGACGCAATGAGAAACGCAAATAGCTGCGTTTTGGTGCGTTTTGGTGCGTTTCTAAGACCAAAAACGCAGCTATAAACGCAGGAGGTGGGTAGTAAAGTGACGTGTACAGGAAGAGGATTCCTTCTGTCAGTATATACAGAAGCGTGAATCCTCCCGGTACCGTCACCGTCGCTTCCACCTCCCGTCCTGTGCATGTCAGCTGCCGTGCGGCGCCATGTACAGGCAGGAGATGGAAGCGGCTGCGAAAACAAAAGTTAACAGTAGAAAAAAAAAAAAAAGTTATACTCACCTGTCTGCAGACTCCCGGTGCCATGCCCGCTCCCAGCTCCTCTCACGGTATCGCCACCCCCGCTCCGGCTGTGTGCAGACGGCCGGGAAACCTCCGGCTCCGATGGATGCAGGACCTGGCGATGGATCACCTGATGCAGTCACCTGACGCATCAGGTGATCGTAAGTATCGCGATGACGCGGGCGCCCGGCCGGTATCAGCGGATGCGTCAGGAGACTTCATCCCTGATAACCGGCAGCTGCTGCAGCGATCGGACAGGATCAGACTCCCGCCCCATCGCTGCAGGAGCTGCCGGTATTCAGCACATAAGTGAGTATTATTATTATTTTTTTTTTTTTTGCGCTGATGCATCAGCTGATTGTATAGAAGTCGTTTATACAATCAGCTGCTGTGTCATGTGATTCAGGCACTTGATCCTGACACATCATCTGATCGCTTTGCCTTCCAGCAAACCGATCAGATGATATTGGATCCAGATTGGACGGCGCGGGACCCTGACCCAGGATTACTGCGGAGGGGGGCTTCTTTATTTCAATAAAGATGGAGTCACTAATTGTGTTGTGTTTTATTTCTAATAAAAATATTTTTCTGTGTGTTGTGTTTTTTTTTAATCTTTACTAGAAATTCATGGTGGCCATGTCTAATATTGGCGTGACACCATGAATTTCGGGCTTAGGGCTAGCTGATAATATACAGCTAACCCTAACTCCATTATTACCCGGCTAGCCACCCGTCACCAGGGCAGCCGGAAGAGTTGGATACAGCGCCAGAAGATGGCGCTTCTATGAAAGCGCCATTTTCTGGGGTGGCTGCGGGACTGCAATTCACAGCGGGGGTGCCCAGAAAGCATGGGCACCCTGCACTGTGGATTCCAATCCCCAGCTGCCTAGTTGTACCCGGCTGGACTCAAAAATTGGGCGAAGCCCACGTCATTTTTTTTTTAAATTATTTCATGAAATTCATGAAATAATTTAAAAAAAAAAGGGCTTCCCTATATTTTTGGTTCCCAGCTGGGTACAAATAGGCAGCTGGGGGTTGGGGGCAGCCCGTACCTGCCTGCTGTACCCGGCTAGCATACAAAAATATGGCGAAGCCCATGTCATTTTTTTTTGGGGGGGGGCAAAGAAATCCTGCATACAGTCCTGGAAGGAGGATGCTGAGCCTTGTAGTTCGACAGCTGCTGTCTGCTCTCCTGCATACACTATTGGATGGAGGATGCTGAGCCTTGTAGTTCGACAGCTGCTGTCTGCTCTCCTGCATACACTATTGGATCGAGGATGCTGAGACTTGTAGTTCTGCAGCTGTCTGCTCTTCTGCATATGCTGAGCCTTGTAGTTCGACAGCTGCTGTCTGCTCTCCTGCATACACTATTGGATCGAGGATGCTGAGACTTGTAGTTCTGCAGCTGTCTGCTCTTCTGCATACACTAGTGGAGAATGAAGAACACATTGAAGAAGGAAATGACATCAGACCTTTTTTTTTTGTTCACTGATAAAAAACGCATAAAGACGCAGTGAGCAAAAACGCAGCAAAACGCAGCAAAAAAACGCACCAAATCGCGGCAAAACGCGTGCGTTTTTTGCCGCGTTTTTTCGACGCAGGTGCGTTTTTGTGCGTTTTTCGCGGCCAAAAACGCACAAAAACGCAGCGTCAAAAAAACGCAGCGTGTGCACATAGCCTAATACGAACCAGGACTAGCTGTCCTACTTCTAAGGGTTCTTCCTGTACGGGAAGCGGGTCAGCATGTCTCTGGCCCCGGATTTATTGGCCTACCAGTCGGTATACAGTTTCCATCTTCTGACGATGAGTGTGTAGCCAGGATGGATAGGTACCGCCGGTATTTTTTTCAGGACTGGTCAGGTTTAGGTCATGGACCCCTTTTCCTGGGCGGCCAAAGAGAAGGGTGTGTGGGGTAAAACCCGTCACGGAGTGGACTTGATTGTTGTAGGCCCACACTAGATCCAGGAGGAATTGGGGCCATTGGTCTTTCTTGTCATCGGCTAAGGTGCGGATCAACTGGAGTAGAGTCCGGTTAAAGCGCTCACACGCACCATTACCCTGTGGGTGGTAAGGGGTGGTTCTGGACTTCTGGATCCCATACATCTGATGCAGCTCCTCAATAATTTGACCTTCAAAACAAGCCCCCTGATCAGAGTGCAACCTCTCCGGACACCCATAGACCTGGATGAACTGTCGACAGATGGCCCGCGCATGCTGACTTGGCAGTCTGATCTTTGGTAGCAACAGCAACTGCGAATTTTGTGAAATGGTCTACCATAACCAGACAGTATTGGTAGCTACCACTCGCCGTCCTAATCGACAGGTAGTCCACCATCAACAGCTCAAGGGGCCGGGATGTCTCAACTGTTTGGACAGGTGCACGCTGTTCAGCGGACTTGTAAAGCTCACAGGTGCGACAGGCTTGGCAGACATCTTCAACCAGCTTGCGGAGTCCCGGACAGTAGATGAACTGTTGGACCCACCGGAAGGTCTTGTCTATTCCAAAGTGGCCGTTCCTCTTGTGTGCTTCTCCCACCATCTCACGGGCCATTTGGGCCGGCACTACAACCTGTAGGCATTCCTCCAGCATGTGGGATTGGAAGATCCTCCGGTATAGCACTCCTTCTCTCAGAATCAGATGATCCCATTGGCTGAGCAGGGTCAGGGTACTGGTGGACAGTCGTGACCGCGTGTCAGAGGACAGCTTCTGCTGCTGCTTCACCCATTGTTTGAGTAGGGCACATTCAGCATTCCGGTCCTGGATTCTGCACCATTCCTGTGGGGACAGTGGGGACCCTACTGGAGTGCCAGCCTCATCCACAGCATACTGGCGGCAATCCATCATCTTCCGGGCTAATCTTGCGAAGTCAGGCATCTCGTCTCCTTCTAGCTCTTCGTCCCAGTCCGTGGGCGAGGGGGATGTTCTTCTGGACAGGCTGTCCGCATTCTGATTTTCAGCCTCAGCTCTATATTTAATCTTGTAGTTAAACTTGGAGAGCCGAGCCATCCATCGCTGCTCCATAGCCCCAAGTTTCGCATTTTCTAAGTGGGCCAAAGGGTTGTTGTCCATCAGGACTAGTACTTCTGTCCCCGTCAGATATCCGGCAAATTTCTCAGTCATTGCCCACATCAAGGCCAACAGCTCCAGCTGGAATGAACTGTAATTGGTGGGATTCTTTTCACCTTCATGTAGGGACCTGCTGGCATAGGCTACAACACGTTCCTTGCCTTCTTGTACCTGTGAGAGTACTGCCCCCAGACCCTGTAGGCTGGCGTCAGTATGTAATTGAAAGGGCAGGGTGTAATCTGCATATGCCAGGATGGGGGACGATGTCAAGGCACCTTTTAGAGCTTGGAACGATTCCTCTTGGGTAGGCCCCCAATTGATGCGACGTGCTCTGGGACTGTTGGTGGTCCCTCGAAGCAGGTCGTGCAGTGGTTCGGCAAGCCGGGCGAAGTTCTTGACGAACCGACGGTAGTAGCCTGCCAGTCCCAGGAAAGCCCGGACCTCCTTGACAGTTGTGGGCTGTGGCCAGTCCCGTACAGCGGCTATTTTCTCCGGCGATGGTTGTACACCTTCGGCCGAGATCCTGTGGCCCAGGTAATCGATCTCCTGCTGTAGAAGACGGCACTTGCTGGTTTTCAACTTCAGGCCATGTTCCCTTAGCCTCTGGAACACGCGGCCCAGCTTCTGTAACACGCGGCCCAGCTTCTGTAGATGTTCTTCGAACGTGGCTGAATAGACCACAATGTCATCAAGGTAGATGAGGGTGAAGTCGAAATTGAAGTCTCCCAAGCAGCACTCCATCAGCCTCTGGAAAGTTCCCGGCGCGTTGTTCAGGCCGAAGGACATCCTGTCAAACTCGTACAGGCCCATGGGTAGGACGAAAGCGGTCTTTTCTCTGTCCTTTTCGCTCATGGCTACCTGCCAATAGCCGCTGGCCAGATCCAGGGAGGAAAAGTACTTGGCTTTCTTCAGAGCCGTCAGGGATTCTTCGATCCTCGGCAAAGGGTATGAGTCCCGGGTGGTGCAAGCATTCAGGTGGCGGTAGTTCACACAGAACCTCAGGGATCCGTCTTTCTTTTTAACTATTACCACCGGTGCAGCCCAGGGGCTCTGGCTCTCTCGTACCACTCCGGCATGGAGCATGGAATTCAGGAGGCTTTTCACTTCTTGGTATTGCTGGGGTGGTATCTGCTGGTATCTCTCATGGATAGGAGAAGCGTTACCCGTAGGGATCTCGTGTTGGATACTGGTGGTGCTTCCAAAGTCGGTGTCATGCCGGGCAAAGGACGCCTTTTGTTCCTGTAGTAGTTTTTCCACCTGTGACACTTCCTGCTTAGAGTATTGGGATGTATCCAGCTGACACTTCTCTAGCAGCTCCTTTCCAGCTTCAGTGTCATCTGTGGCGGTGGCCACGGCGGAGACAGTCACTGTCCAGTCTCCCTCTGTCGATGGGGCAAACTGGAAGGGGCCCGTGGGATTCACCTCTGTAGGTAGGGCATAGACTCTGGCGAGCTGTGTCCCCGCTTCTAGGTCGACGCCTACACTAGCCGTATTGCTCAGATGGACAGGGATCCTTCCCCTCCTCACGACAGCCAGAGTGCGAGCGACTAATGGGTTCAATTTTCCCTCCCTCGGGGTTTGCGGCTCAATCAGTACCTCCACGCCTTCAAGCGGTCTTGTGGTGCTAAGGGGTAGCGAGATAATTGTCTCCTTTTCAGCCGGTAAGGTGATCCTAGTGTGGCGAGGCACGGTGATAGTGGCTATGGGCCGTTGTTCCTCTGCCATTTGCTGTAGGCTGCAGGCCCGAACCACTCTTTGGAATGCTCAGCGGGTGGCCCCGTGTGTGGTAACTTCCTGCCAGTACTTGGGTCCCCGCTTGGTAAACAATACCAGGTCCAGGTCTTTCAGGTTCATCCCAATAATCATGGGCGTGTCCGAACCGAAGCCTTCTTTGACCACAATTATCCCCCTCTTCCCGAGGTCCTGTCCACACATTTCGGTGCTCATCCAAGCTACTCCCGTTACTGGAATGGGTAGATTATTGGCCGCTTTGATCTTGATGACGGTATTCGGGTCATAAGCAGCCCGTGGTTGTAGATATTTCTCGTAAAACTGTTCTGAGATGGTGGACACCTGGGATCCAGTATCTATTAGTCCTTGCACCGCAACCCCCTCTAGCATTACTTTCAGTGTAGGGCTGTTTGATGCAAGCTTGCTCCTTTGTTGGCTCCTTTTCTCCGTGGTCTTCCCGGTCGAGTGAGCCTCCTCAGCCGGGGTGTCTAGTTTAAAGGTGCCCGCTGTTGAGAGGCACGGCTTGGCGGTTCTAGTGGATAGGCCTGGGGTTCCATCCGCTGTTTCGAGTGAAACTCCGCTTGCTGGGGTGTTTGAGAGTCCATTCGATGGAACGGCTGTGGGTCGGGTTGGAAGGAGTTCTGGGGGCAACGGTTTGCTCTGTTACGGGGGTCACCACATGTCCAGCACTTCCCCATAGGCCGGCTAGGTTGCCGTCTCACTTGCCTATCCGTCTGTTGGTCTAATGTGAGCTGCAGCACCTGCTTCTGTAAATCCACCACCATCTGCTTCAGTTCCTCCGTGTCGCTGTTCGGAGTATTTGTACTGTACATGGATCTGCAAGTAGCGCTATAAGTCTCTGTTCCCGTAACAGGTCCCCTAGAACGTTCTATGGCTTCTTGTTTAACCTCAGCAAATGTAAGGGCTGGATTTATCCGGAGTAAGTCCTGCAATGAGCAGTTGAGATACGGATCTCTCAGTCCTATTACGAATTGGTCCCTCAGCACCAGGTCGCGGGAGAATGTACCAGCTAGATTTTCTCCATTTTTGCAGGCTTGTTCCAGCAGTACTTGGAGGGCGTTCGCATATCGGGGAATGTCCTCCCACTCGAGCTGTGTACGCTGGAAGAACATGTAGCGCAGTGTTCCCAGGTATCTGGTCGGCCCATAGGTGTTCTCTAGCACCCGCACCAAGTCATCTAATGTACGCTGGCCCCTAACCGTCTCCAGTCTGACTGTCGTCCATGCCTCCCCTTCTAACGTCAGCATAGCCATTTCCGCTAGGGTCTTAGGATCAACATTATACATTTCCCCCACTATCCTAAGTTGTTCCGCCCATTCAGGTACAGGGTAATTCCGTCCATTAAACTTTCACACTTGATTTACAATAGACGCCGGAGGAGCTGTCTGACTATAAGCTACCACCGGGAGGGGATTTTGCTGGTCACAGATCCTGCCGACTACGCCAGATGAAGTGGCCGCAGGTCTGACCGCGGCTGAGTTCCCATATTCCGCGCCAACAAAATCCCCACGCTCAGATTTTATGCAAGGGTACATTTCTTTACTGGTAAACATTTCAATAACACACGCAGCTGGCTTAGCAGCACACATACTCAGAGTTTGCTATACGGGTCTCTAACTTCGGACACACGGCACAGAACACAAAAAAAACAGCAATGATAAACAAGAATTCTGTCCCTGACTTGCCCTATAGGTTACATTACCAGTCCATAACACAAGGAGGGAGGGCTCCCACGTAGCAGGCCTGGACTCCGGGTAAACAACGGAGACTCCAAGGAGCAGAGATGGGGAAATCTTCAGCCCTCTCACCAGAGGACTAGCTCACAGTCTCTTGGAATGGAGGAAGGAGACGGTCCAGAGGTCCCTTGAGTCCAGGATCACATCTGCAGCAGTTCTGGCAATCCCTCACACGTCAGCGATGAGGGCAGTCCAAGGCAGGTCTGTTCAGGTACAGCTCCAGTAGCTCAGTGTCTTTTTTCCCGCACTTTTTTCCTGTACAACCAGTGCCTGTGGGAGGGGATCAGATTTTACAGCGTCCGCCCCTCGAGCAATTTCAGCACTTGTCCACAAGGTGGCAGCACCATCCTGTGTAATGTCAGTCTCCAAGTCTTTTTCAGTCAGAGCTGCTCGCATCGTTACACACACACTGTGCTCCGCTCTCACACACACTGTGCACACACTGTGCTCCACTCTCACACACAGTGTGCTCCGCTCTCACACACACTGTGCACATGTTGCGGGCGGGGAGGACGCCGCTGACGTGTGCTCGCTAACGCTCGGGTCCGGCGCTGCTGCGGCTGCTCGGTGGCTCGAGCGGTGGGCCAGATCCAGGGACTCGAGCGGCGCTCCTCGCCTGTGAGTGAAAAGGGTGGTTGGTTTGGGGGATTTAGTCCGTGACACCACCCACGGGTCGTGGTGAAGATGGGCACCACCGCTGCTGGTGACGGGGATCTCGGAAGCGATGATAGGGAGCAGCTGGCATGTTGTTTTACCCATCCGTGGATAGGGGTCGGTGGTCCCGGGGCCCAGTGGTGTAACGGGGAGGCTGAATGGCTGGGGTGCAGGGGCTGGGCAGTCAATGACAGAGTCTCTGGTAAACTAAACGGCTGGATGGACGGGTCCCGCAGCCGGCTGCTGTGGCTTCTCCCGGACGGTTGGTGGTGGCTGCCTTTCCCTGCACCTCTGTGTATGTTCGGTCCCGATGGATTCCCACCGGTAACCCGCTCCCCAGCGTTTATATGTGCTGGAGGAGCCCTTTTGCCCGCAGGCTCTGGCCCTTGGAACTCTAGTTGTGGCGGTAGCTGTATTTCCTTCTACTGGTCGGACGGTTGCCTTCAATCGGGTCTTGGCTGTTAGGAAACCCCTGGGGTTCCGGTCACTGATGGATTTTACCTCTAATGGCGGCTCCAAGCCTGGTCGGGGTCCGTAGGCCCTGCCTGTGTGTGCTGGCTTCACTTCGCTCCCCGGTTCGGTACCGGCGGGCCACCGCCCATCCTCGGTCCTACGGTTCCGCGTTGATCTGCCTCTCCTGCAGATGGCCACCACCGTCTGCCAACCTTGCTCTAAGTGCCCGGGCCACACACCCGGACACGGTCAGTTTGCTCCACACTCCTCTCTGTCCTCAACTCTCCACTGAACTCCACTGAACTAACTTCCTTTTCCCGCCTCCAGGACTGTGAACTCCTCAGTGGGTGGGGCCAACCGCCTGGCTCCACCCCACCTGGTGTGGACATCAGCCCCTGGAGGGAGGCAACAAGGATTTTGTGTTTGACTGATGTGCCTGTCTCGGGGTGGGGGTGTATGTTGCAGTACCTGTGACGACCTGGTTAATCCAGGGCGCCACACACACACTGTGCTCTGCTCTCACACACAGTGTGCTCCGCTCTCACACACACTGTGCACACCATGTGGTTCGCTCTCACACACAGTGTGCTCTGCTCTCACACACACTGTGCACACACTTTGCTCTATTCTCACACACACTGTGCTCCGCTCTCACACACTGTGCACACACTGTGCTCCGCTCTCACACACTGTGCACACACTGTGCTCTATTCTCACACACACTGCACACACTGTGCTCCGCTATCACACACACTGTGCACACACCGTGCACAGACTGTGCTCCGCTCTCACACACATTGTGCACACACTGTGCTCTGCTCTCCCACACTGTGCACAAACTGTGCTCCGCTCTCACACATTGTGCACACACTGTGCTCCGCTCTCACACACTGTGCACTCACTGTGCTCTGCTCTCACACACTGCGCTCTGCTCATCCCCCCGTGCGATAACATACTCACTCGACATGACTCCTCCTCTCCCTCTCCTCTCGCTTCTGGTGCTGGCTGCACCGTACACAGCTGCAGGATGGGTAAGTGAACCCTCCTCTTGATGCTGGGCTGTGACATGCGGTAGTCACCGCCCACAGCGCAGTCACTCAGGATCAGGAGCAGCTGCAGCAGCTGATGTAACGTCAACTTTTAGAGCCTGGAAGTTGACGTGACATCAGCGGAGGCCGCAGCACCCAAGGTCATGTGACTGGCACTGAGTGAGGGGGGATAGCACCGCTCAGTGACAGAACTGGAAATAGAAGGCAATTAAGAAGACAATTGAAACAGTAAGTTACACTGATAGAGAAAATAAAAAAAAAAATGGGTGAACCACCCCTTTAAGTACTCCTGCACTGAATACAACTTTTTGGACACCATCATCAAGCTACAGAACAATAAAATAGAGACATTGCTGTAGAAGCCAATTGACCATCCAACATACCTCAAATGGGACAGTTTTCATCCAAAACACATAAAATTCTATTGTGTATAGTTTGGTGATCAGATACAAATGGACAGATGGTTATGTTCCAACCCTATAGATAGAGACAATCACCTTGAAGGCCTCAGAAAGACCTTTTTGAACCAAGGCTACCATCCAAGAATAATTGAAAACCAGATTACAAGAACCATCAGAATATCAAGAAATCATCTCCTATATTATAAACTAAAGAAGAAAACAACCGGCTACCTCTTCTGACCACCTACAATCCACATCTGGAGGTATTAAGAGAAGCTGCACGGAAACTACAACCATTATTTCAAAAAGATGCCTGATTAAAATTTATTTTTCCAGACCTCCACTTCTGTGTTTGAGGCCTGTGCCACACATCCGTGCCTCCGGCACGTGTTTGTCATTTTTTACACGTACCGGCGGCACGGAGACACTTTAACCAATGCTACCCTATTGTAGCAGGCACACACACGTAAAACCACACGGAACGTGTGTCCGTGTGCGTTTGTACGTGTGTGCGATTTTCAAAGCGCTGACATGTCAGTGTTTTCTCCGGCAGCACGGGTGTTACACGGCCCGCACCCGTACCACACGGGTGTAGTGTGGATGCGGTCCCGTGTGACACGCGCCGGAGTAAACACACATGTCAGGGAAAAAAATAAAAAACATTAACTCACCTTCTCCAGCGCTGCTGTCTCTGCCGCTGCTGCCTCTTGCTGCCGACCGCCGCTCATTAATCTCATAGAATATTCACTTCACTGCCTGGCAGCAGCAGCAGCGGGGAGACGGGAGGGCTGGAGACCGAGGATCAGCACCACGGACAGCAGCGCGGACAGCAGGGAGGACCAGGTGAGTATAATAATTACTGATTCTACGTGTGCTATCGCGGATAGCACACGTAGAACACACGTGTCACGCACGTACCAGAGACACGTACTTACCTGCACGCAACACGCAGGGAAAATACGTGTCTCTCGGCACGTGCGTGAAATTCACGTGAGTGTGGCAGAGGCCTGAGGCAGCACCCGAATCTAAGAAGCATCACTGTCAGAAGCTCCCTGCAGGAAAAAATATAATATCTCTACATTCCCTCTTTGTTTTGAACCTGAGAACTGTATAAATAAATCTTCCGTGTAGTGTGATGATTGGACGTGCCCGATGCTCTACCTCGCTGTCCTGTGTCTGGCTGTAAGGCAACTGGAAGCAGCAGAAGCCTCCCTGTCATGCCTTGCGTCAAGTACAACAAAAACTTCATAACCCATGGCCATCAGCTAATGTGCCTGGCTAGAGTTTAAACCCCTGTACTCTGCAGGATTTCTACAGCATTTACTAATCTACGGATTTTACTATTTTAGTGCTACATACAAGTGTATTAAAAACTGTCCAAGTTTCATCTAGAATTCTTGTTTGAATTGTTTTATAATTTTCATTTATGTGTCCGTTTTTTGCACCCATGTGCAATCCATTTTCATCATAGCTTGAAACCGTATCAGATTTAGCGGGACTGTCCTGATTTGAGAGCATAATCCCTCTGTTCTGGCAGTCAGGGCTTTTGTTCCCACTTCCTCTCACCTCTCGGCGCTGTGTCCATAGCTCCTCTTCGTCTGTGGCAGGACCAACATATTTCTGAAAACATACATAAATTAATTAAATAAAGAAATCTTTTCTCTGGTCTACCTGAGAATCAAACTCATTAACTTCTTGTCCATAGGCAGCAGTTCTACTAATGATCCACAGCCTGTACTAAGAAAGAAAAGAAAATTTGGTAGACTTGACCTATACTGCAGGCAGGGAACTCAGAAGCACATTATATATGTACATAGAGCTACATCTGTACACAGAAGTGTACTCCTATGTACCTGTATGCTAGAGGTGAAGAAATGTGTAGCGGCCCCAAACCCCTCAGGGCACTACTAGGTACTGTATCTTGAACCAGATGCAGGGCCCACCCCCAGGGACCTGGAAACCCAGTGCCAGTACCAACACACACTTATTATGCCCAGTTCCCCACTTCCCATTAAGGATGACTGACTAGTCCAAGACCCAATGGATGGCCGCCTAGAGGTGGAGCCAGTTCAGTCCACTAGAAAGCAGCCCGGTGGGAAGGGATAAGACAGAAATAGACAGACACTCAAGAAGGGAGTCCCGTAGTGACAGTGAGAGGGTACGGATGTGTCTCCAGACGGGGTTGTGTAACGGTGACCCAGGTAGCAAGCAGAGTGGTTGCCAGGGACGGTACAGCCAGGTACCTCTTGAACAAGAGCACCCACGGGGCAAGGGCCCTAGGTCAGGCGACCGCTTCACGCAACTTGACAAACACCTGCACAGTGAGGGGACCTTCACGGACCTCACTGACCTAAAGAATCCTGGGGCACCAGCAGTAAAGATTGAACCAAGGACCGGAATAGAACACCGACCCTACAGGGTTCGCACTGCCCGCCGTACGGACAAGAGACTGCCAAAAGACAGTAAGGGACCCACAAACGCTCCAAGCTACGGGGTCCCAACCACAAGTGATAGGTATCGGGTAAAGAGACTACCAGGTCACCACACCGGCACTGGGAAACAAGGGACCATGGGGTCTGAATCAGTTGTCCTTGAAGCCACAATTTCACCTGGCAGTGAGTAAACAAAAGTTGTATTGCATCCCCACAGTGTGGTCTCGACAGACCCCTCCATCCATTCTCTGGGGCCCCAGCCCTACTTGCGGAGGGCCTATCATCCCGGCTGCCACCACCACCAACCCCGGGGGCAATAGACTGTGCAGCGGCGGTTCCATCACCATAACCGCAACCCGCAAGTGGCATCACAATACAAACTCTTTCACTCCTCTGTATATACCCCCTTTTAAAAAGCATCCCCAGGGTCACGGAACCGGGTAACGGCCATTATACAACTGTGACACAGCATCCCCGTACATATACAGCCGAGGACTGAGTACCCCATAGCCCTGGGCGGCACAAATAATCAGATTGTTCTGTTCCTATGAAAGTACTAAAAATAATAAAAAAATTACAAAAATGTCAATTTGTTTCTAATTGCAAAAATGTAATTTCTCTGACAAGTTCTACAGTGGATTGCAGCAGCTAAATCTATGAGTTGCTGACTCCACAGGCAGCTTATACTGGCACATAGAGATACATTTGTATATAGCACTCTATTTCTATGTCCCTTGATTTCTGGAGGGACAATAAAATAGAGATGTTTTTGTCGCGGGCGGGGAGGAGGGTGTCAGCACTGCGCTCACCCCTCTGCTCAGGTCCGGCTGCTGTTGCTCAGTGGTGGCTCGAGCGGTGGGCCGGATCCCGGGGGTCTCGAGCGGTGCTCCTCGCCCGTGAGTGAAAGGGGATTGGGTTTTGGGATAAAGTATATTGTCCGTGACGCCACCCACGGTTGTGGTGATTTGTTGACACTACCGCTGCTCTGTATGGGGATCCCGGGAGTGATGATGTGGAGCAGCTAGTTGTTGTGTTGCCCCTCCGTGGGTAGGGGTTGGTGATCCCGGGGCCCAGTGAGGAGGTGGGAGATGCAGGGCTTGGTGGGGTGCAGGGACGCAGGGGCAACCCTGTGCCTTGCGGCACTGTGGTACTCACTCAGCCTGAGACGTTGACACAGTTTTCGGTAAAACACACGGCTGGAAAGACGGTTCCCACGGACGGCTGCACTTGCTCTCCCAGTAGGTGATGTCCCTTTGTCCTGCACCTAATGTTCCTGTGTTGGTAGCGATGGGTTCCCACCGGTAACCCGCTCCCCGGCTTGGATATGGGCCGGAGGAGCCCTACTTTGCCCGCAGACGCTGGCCCCGAGGAACTGGTGCCCTGGCGGTGGCGGTGTTCCTCCTTAATGGTTGGACTGTTGCCTTCAATCGGGACTTGGTTGTTTGGAGACAGACGTCCCCTTCACTGACGGATTTGTCAAATTATGGCGGCTCCTAGCCTTGCCGGGGTCCGAGAGGCCCCTGCCCTGGTGCTGACTGTTCTTCGTATACTGCTCCAGACCGCCGGGCCACTACCCGTCTGCGGTCTTTCCAGCAACCTCCGAGCAGTCACCCCTCCAGACAATCACTGCCGTTGCTGACCTTGCTGACACTGTCCTGCACACAGCCGGACCAACTTCAGGCTTTTCTACTCTCACTTTTACTCCTTTTCTGTTACTTCAGCTTTCCTCTTTAGCTCCACTACCACTTCCTTCTGCTTCACTCCCCTAACTCTATCTTTCCACTTCTCCCTCCAAAACTGTTCTGCCTGGTTCCTCCCGCCCCCAGGGCTGTGAACTCCTCGGTGGGCGGAGCCAACCGCCTGGCCCACCCCCTGGTGTGAACATCAGCCCCTGGAGGAAGGCAACAAGGATTTTGGTAGCCTTGGTGTTCCTAACTGGGATGTAGGGTGTGGTGGTGTGATGACCTGTGACCCCTGGCTTGCCCAGGGCGTCACATTCCCCCTTAGCAAAATGCAGACCGTCCGCGGGCTGCCCGTCCAACACCGGTTTTATTTTCTGTAAATATATAAAAGTAAAACGGTAACATATATACATTTTTATTACTTCTTCCCATAACGGGAGGCACTTTACTTAAACGTTGCAAAACGGTTCACGGTTACGGTTTCCGCTCTTTCCCACCCAAGCAACCTGGCCCTGATGCTGCCCCTAAAACCCAGGCAGCACCCCTTGTCCCCAAGTCCAGCACACGTTACCCGAGCGGGATCTGTCCTTCCCCTCCAGAGGGTAGCCACCGGTTCCTGTGGTGGCTGGGCCCCAGCCTGCTCTGCTGAGGGCCCTCCCTCCAACCTGCCTCTCCGGAGGCGGCAATGCGGAAACGGTAACGGTAAACAACTTATTTACAAGCCACTAACGTTTGTGGTTGCCCTGCAAGTTCATGGGCTTGTCCATGGAAAGTCCTCCATGCAAAACAATTTTTAAACGGTCCCCACGGGGACAACGGTGCCGGCAACGGCCAGTTTTCCAATCACGGTCAATCAGGTTACTTCTTCGGTTATCATTGCTTCCATCATCTTTCAAAACTTTCAAACAAATACAACTTCAGTGGTGGTCCCAACAGGGACTGGACAACGGTGCTCCGCTGCCCTACTCCGATTCTTCGGCTGCGGCGGACCCATCCTCTTCTGACATGGGCTCGGTGTCAGGCCCGGAATCACTATCGCCGGCCTCTGCACCAGACGGGTGGCTACCAACTGCTGTAGCTTCTAGGCTGGCTGCTCTCTTGGCCACAGTCACGGAGGGGTGTACGCCCGACGGGCCAGGCACAGTACGGTGCACGGGTAAGGAGGGCGGAGGTGGCGTGGGAGCCAGGGGCAGACCGGGTCCCTCAGCCACAGCGGCCGGTCCCTCGGGGACACAGGGGCGTGGGTCACTCACCAACTCCTCCATCATGGCCTCCATTCCATATACCTGTGCAACTGCAGCTATATTCTCCACCTCCGCGGTCCACTGCTCCATCAGCCTGCAGATCTGGCTCCGGTAGTGTCGGCAGATCGCTGCCGTTCGGGCCCTCAGCCATGCCACTGTTCCGGGCACCGGCTCAGTAGCCTCCGCGTAGCTGGGCGGGACAGACATCTCTTTGTAAGGCTTGGCAAATCACAGGGTCCCAGCGGCTTGGCTCGTACAGCCGCGCGCTACATACATCCAGCCGCCATCGCGTCCCCCTTAGCTTCTTTCCGGCCCCTCCTCTATTGGGGCGGGGTTTTGGCCTTCGCGCCTCTGCTACTCGAGAAGACGCTCGAGCGGGAACTTTTCGCGCTAAAAATGGCGACTTCTGAAATTTTTCAGCCGGATACCTCCGGCGGTCACAAGGCGCACCTCTACCCAACGGCAGAGCGGTAAGATCCTGTTCGTGACGCCAAGTTGTTGCGGGCGGGGAGGAGGGTGTCAGCACTGCGCTCCCCCCTCTGCTCGGGTCCGGCTGCTGCTGCTCAGTGGTGGCTCGAGCGGTGGGCCGGATCCCGGGGGTCTCGAGCGGCGCTCCTCGCCTGTGAGTGAAAGGGGATTGGGTTTTGGGATAAAGTATATTGTCCGTGACGCCACCCACGGTTGTGGTGATTTGTTGACACCACCGCTGCTCTGTATGGGGATCCCGGGAGTGATGAAGTGGAGCAGCCAGTTGTTGTGTTGCCTCTCCGTGGGTAGGGGTTGGTGATCCCGGGGCCCAGTGAGGAGATGGGAGATGCAGGGCTTGGTGGGGTGCAGGGACGCAGGGGCAGCGCTGTGCCTTGCGGCACTGTGGTACTCACTCAGCCTGAGACGTTGACACAGTTTTCGGTAAAACACACGGCTGGAAAGACGGTTCCCACGGACGGCTGCACTTGCTCTCCCAGTAGGTGACGGTGATGTCCCTTTGTCCTGCACCTAATGTTCCTGTGTTGGTAGCGATGGGTTCCCACTGGTAACCCGCTCCCCGGCTTGGATATGGGCCGGAGGAGCCCTACTTTGCCCGCAGACGCTGGCCCTGAGGAACTGGTGCCCTGGCGGTGGCGGTGTTCCTCCTTAATGGTTGGACTGTTGCCTTCAATCGGGACTTGGTTGTTTGGAGACAGACGTCCCCTTCACTGACGGATTTGGCAAATTATGGCGACTCCTAGCCTTGCCCTGCCCTGGTGCTGACTGTTCTTCGTATACTGCTCCAGACCGCCGGGCCACTACCCGCCCGCGGTCTTTCCAGCAACCTCCGAGCAGTCACCCCTCCAGACAATCACTGCCATTGCTGACCTTGCTGACACTGTCCTGCACACAGCCGGACCAACTTCAGGCTTTTCTACTCTCACTTTTACTCCTTTTCTGTTACTTCAGCTTTCCTCTTTAGCTCCACTACCACTTCCTTCTGCTTCACTCCCCTAACTCTATCTTTCCACTTCTCCCTCCAAAACTGTTCTGCCTGGTTCCTCCCGCCCCCAGGGCTGTGAACTCCTCGGTGGGCGGAGCCAACCGCCTGGCCCACCCCCTGGTGTGAACATCATCCCCTGGAGGAAGGCAACAAGGATTTTGGTAGCCTTGGTGTTCCTAACTGGGGTGTAGGGTGTGGTGGTGTGATGACCTGTGACCCCTGGCTTGCCCAGGGCGTCGCATTTTCATCCTATAAATTTACTAAAAAATAATAAAAAAAATGAAAATAGTTACATTTTAACGTGCTTTAAAAAAAAAAAGTAATATGCTATTCTTTTATATGTTTTTCACCTTACTAATGCACTTTCAGTGCAAACGTGAATACACATTTTAATGTTTTTTTATTACTACAGAAAAGCTTTGATTTTGTACTTAAAAATGGCATTTTCTTTTACCTGTGCTTTTTTCAGGCTCCACATTGAAGCCTATTAAGTAAAAAGAAAGTACTAAAACCGTACTAAAACCGCACAGTTCCGCAGCGTCTTTATATGCACACCTGGTGGAGATTTAATTAAATCACAATCACTTTGCCTGGATATTTAGGCCGTGATATTTAGGCCGTGTTCACATGTGGCATACCTGCAGGGTTTTTTCTGCTGCTTTTTTTTGCACAGTAATTTTACTGTGTTTAACTGTCCAAGCAAAGTGGATGTGATTTCATGAAAACTTCCTACTGAAGACACTGCTGAACTGATCAGTTTTGGGTTTTTTTTTCCTATAGAGATTTCTATATGGAACCTTAAAAAATGCATGTAAAGAGCTGCAGAATCAAAGATTTTTAGTGGTATAAAATGCACTTAATGCGGCTTCACTTCTGCACCAAAACCGCATAAAATAATGGGGAAAAGGCATGAAAAATATGCAGCAACAATTCAGTAATCAGAGAGGATTGTTATTTCATAGTTTGATGCGGACACCTGCAGGAAATAGTGTGAACATGGCCTTAGGCTTCTTTCACACGTCAGTGATTCTAGTACGTATGTTGCAGTTTTTATATGCACCAGAATCACGGACATATGCAGACCCATTAAAATCAATGGGTGTGCTCACACATCAATGATTTTTCACTGACCGTGTCTCCGTGTGGCGTACATGCTTGTCCGTGATTGCCGAACGGAGACGTCCATTTTTTCTGGCATCACTGATGTCCCACGGACCACACTATGTTGTGATCCGTGAAACACGTACCAGAAAAACACGTACTTTGAAAATAAAAAGCTTTTAATACTCACCTTCTCCAGCGACGCTGTGTTCAGCAGCTGCTTTCTGCTGCTTCCAGGCCGGTTACTTATTTTCATGCATATGCATTTATGCATGGCACAGCCGACCCGGAAGTAGCTGCAGCGGGGGTCAGCGATTGCCAGACACAGCAGAGCCGAAGAGTTCAGCGCCATGGACAGCAGGAGCGGGGACAGGTGAGTATACTTTGCCCGCAGATGCTGGCCCCGAGGAACTGGTGCCCTGGCGGTGGCGGTGTTCCTCCTTAATGGTTGGACTGTTGCCTTCAATCGGGACTTGGTTGTTTGGAGACAGACGTCCCCTTCACTGACGGATTTGGCAAATTATGGCGACTCCTAGCCTTGCCGGGGTCCGAGAGGCCCCTGCCCTGGTGCTGACTGTTCTTCGTATACTGCTCCAGACCGCAAGGCCATTACCCGCCCGCGGTCTTTCCAGCAACCTTCGAGCAGTCACCCCTCCAGACAATCACTGCCGTTGCTGACCTTGCTGACACCGTCCTGCACACAGCCGGACGAACTTCAGGCTTTTCTACTCTCACTTTTACTCCTTTTCTGTTACTTCAGTTTTCCTCTTTAGCTCCACTACCACTTCCTTCTGCTTCACTCCCCTAACTCTATCTTTCCACTTCTCCCTCCAAAACTGTTCTGCCTGGTTCCTCCCGCCCCCAGGGCTGTGAACTCCTCGGTGGGCGGAGCCAACCGCCTGGCCCACCCCCTGGTGTGAACATCAGCCCCTGGAGGAAGGCAGCAAGGATTTTGGTAGCCTTGGTGTTCCTAACTGGGGTGTAGGGTGTGGTGGTGTGATGACCTGTGACCCCTGGCTTGCCCAGGGCGTCGCATTTTCATCCTATAAATTTACTAAAAAATAATAAAAAAAATGAAAACAGTTACATTTTAACGTGCTTTAAAAAAAAAAAGTAATATGCTATTCTTTTATATGTTTTTCACCTTACTAATGCACTTTCAGTGCAAACGTGAATACACATTTTAATGTTTTTTTATTACTACAGAAAAGCTTTGATTTTGTACTTAAAAATGGCATTTTCTTTTACCTGTGCTTTTTTCAGGCTCCACATTGAAGCCTATTAAGTAAAAAGAAAGTACTAAAACCGTACTAAAACCGCACAGTTCCGCAGCGTCTTTATATGCACACCTGGTGGAGATTTAATTAAATCACAATCACTTTGCCTGGATATTTAGGCCGTGATATTTAGGCCGTGTTCACATGTGGCATACCTGCAGGGTTTTTTCTGCTGCTTTTTTTTGCACAGTAATTTTACTGTGTTTAACTGTCCAAGCAAAGTGGATGTGATTTCATGAAAACTTCCTACTGAAGACACTGCTGAACTGATCAGTTTTGGGTTTTTTTTTTCCTATAGAGATTTCTATATGGAACCTTAAAAAATGCATGTAAAGAGCTGCAGAATCAAAGATTTTTAGTGGTATAAAATGCACTTAATGCGGCTTCACTTCTGCACCAAAACCGCATAAAATAATGGGGAAAAGGCATGAAAAATATGCAGCAACAATTCAGTAATCAGAGAGGATTGTTATTTCATAGTTTGATGCGGACACCTGCAGGAAATAGTGTGAACATGGCCTTTGGCTTCTTTCACACGTCAGTGATTCTAGTACGTATGTTGCAGTTTTTATATGCACCAGAATCACTGACATATGCAGACCCATTAAAATCAATGGGTGTGCTCACACATCAATGATTTTTCACTGACCGTGTCTCCGTGTGGCGTACATGCTTGTCCGTGATTGCCGAACGGAGACGTCCATTTTTTCTGGCATCACTGATGTCCCACGGACCACACTATGTTGTGATCCGTGAAACACGTACCAGAAAAACACGTACTTTGAAAATAAAAAGCTTTTAATACTCACCTTCTCCAGCGACGCTGTGTTCAGCAGCTGCTTTCTGCTGCTTCCAGGCCGGTTACTTATTTTCATGCATATGCATTTATGCATGGCACAGCCGACCCAGAAGTAGCTGCAGCGGGGTCAGCGATTGCCAGACACAGCAGAGCCGAAGAGTTCAGCGCCATGGACAGCAGGAGCGGGGACAGGTGAGTATACTTTGCCCGCAGATGCTGGCCCCGAGGAACTGGTGCCCTGGCGGTGGCGGTGTTCCTCCTTAATGGTTGGACTGTTGCCTTCAATCGGGACTTGGTTGTTTGGAGACAGACGTCCCCTTCACTGACGGATTTGGCAAATTATGGCGACTCCTAGCCTTGCCGGGGTCCGAGAGGCCCCTGCCCTGGTGCTGACTGTTCTTCGTATACTGCTCCAGACCGCCAGGCCATTACCCGCCCGCGGTCTTTCCAGCAACCTCCGAGCAGTCACCCCTCCAGACAATCACTGCCGTTGCTGACCTTGCTGACACTGTCCTGCACACAGCCGGACGAACTTCAGGCTTTTCTACTCTCACTTTTACTCCTTTTCTGTTACTTCAGCTTTCCTCTTTAGCTCCACTACCACTTCCTTCTGCTTCACTCCCCTAACTCTATCTTTCCACTTCTCCCTCCAAAACTGTTCTGCCTGGTTCCTCCCGCCCCCAGGGCTGTGAACTCCTTGGTGGGCGGAGCCAACCGCCTGGCCCACCCCCTGGTGTGAACATCAGCCCCTGGAGGAAGGCAACAAGGATTTTGGTAGCCTTGGTGTTCCTAACTGGGGTGTAGGGTGTGGTGGTGTGATGACCTGTGACCCCTGGCTTGCCCAGGGCGTCACATTTTCATCCTATAAATTTACTAAAAAATAATAAAAAAAATTAAAATAGTTACATTTTAACGTGCTTTAAAAAACAAAAGTAATATGCTATTCTTTTATATGTTTTACACGTACCAGAAAAACACGTACTTTGAAAATAAAAAGCTTTTAATACTCACCTTCTCCAGCGACGCTGTGTTCAGCAGCTGCTTTCTGCTGCTTCCAGGCCGGTTACTTATTTTCATGCATATGCATTTATGCATGGCACAGCCGACCCGGAAGTAGCTGCAGCGGGGGTCAGCGATTGCCAGACACAGCAGAGCCGAAGAGTTCAGCGCCATGGACAGCAGGAGCGGGGACAGGTGAGTATACGTCCATGTTCTATCATGGATCAAGGATCACGGATAGCCATGAATCACGGCACATGGAGGGACATATGCGTTTTTTTCACGTCAGTGAAAAACCTCTGTGTTTTTCACTGACGTGTGAAACAGGCCTTATAGACACAAAAAAAGCCATATGTCATAGAGTGGAGCTACATAAAGATGAGAAAGTTGTGACTGCTACAACTATGAATGAATGCTCAAACAATAAATCCATAAGTCCCAACTAGAGATGAGAAGAACGTACAGATGATGTTGCGCCAGTCCCGAAATATCAAAAGGTGCGCAGGTAACACCAAAAGGTAAGGGATTTGTGGGCCTCCCGCCCAGCTGGGTGCCGCTGACCTGGACCAGAGTACCATGAATTGATCTGCTCATCTGTAGTCGCAACCATCCTGGATACAGAGGGCCATTCCCGGATTTAGGTCTACGCCCTGCAGTATTTAGTGTCTGCTAAATGTGCGTCACTGCCACCACCCTTCTGACATCTCCACCTGCCAGGGTAGAAAGAAAAGTCAAATGGGTGGGGCTTGGCTTGCTGATATGGGTGTGGTCAACATTTGCCACAGAGTGCAACTGCCGCCACATAATTTGTCCCTCTTTCTGTTGTTCCAAATATCGGAGGTATGTTTTTTACACATCTTACATTATAACATGTACAAGATCAAATTGATAGAGTAGGGGGAGGGCACCACCTGACGGATATTAATGATCCACAAATAAAGATAATCAGGGATCACCTTAACACACCCAATTTTGAACATTAGATTAAGGAGAGAAAGACGGTGTGCAAATTAACAGGGATACACCTGTGTGACAATACAAAAAGAGTCTTTATTTATAACAAAGTATGTGGACACAAACATATTAAAACCACTTAAAAAAGGCGTATAGAGCCTATATAAATCATTTTATCCCCTATAAGGGATAAACAACATCCCCCTGGCACAATAAAGAGGTCACAAAGTTAACCCAGTATGGCTGTAACTAATACAAGGGGATCCTGGTAATACAAAAATGTGTTGGTTTAAACAGCAGATGTAATTAACCAAGATGGTATAGCTACCAAAAACACAATAGCAGTATAGGGTATAAATATAGGTGGTAACCCAGACAATATACAGCTAACAGTGGTATAACCACCAGATACCATAGATCCCCCAAAGAAAGTCACAGGGTTAACCTGGTAAGGCTGTAGCTAATACATAGTAAATCCTAATAATGCAACATCATGATAAGTGTAAATATATTGATTTAAACGGCAAGTGTAATTACCCTAAGTAGTGTACCCACCAGGTATCATAGAGTACAAAACATTTAGCATAGGTAATAACCCAAATAGTATAAAGCTGATAGTGGTATAACCACCAGATACCATAGATCACAATGGCAGTGCAAGGTGTCAGCATAAGTAGTAGCCCAAACAACATAAAGCTGATATACTCATGTTAAATTACACAAAGATTCACTTGCATAGGGTAAAGCTGGTGTCACACTAAGCGACAGCGACAACGACGTCGCTGTTACGTCACCATTTTCGGTGACGTAACAGCGACCTTGTAAGTCGCTGTTATGATCGCTGCTTAGCTGTCAAACAGCAGAAGCAGCGATCATAACGTTGCTGTGCTACATGTGCAGAGAGCAGGGAGCCGCGCTTAGCGCTGGCTCCTTGCTCTCCTAGGTACAGTACACATCGGGTTAATTAACCCGATGTGTGCTGCAGCTACATGTCACAGTGCAGAGAGCAAGGAGCCGCGCGCACTGCTTAGCGCTGGCTCCTTGCTCTCCTTGCTACAGTATACATCGGGTTAATTACCCGATGCATACTGCAGCCACATGTCACAGTGCAGGAGCCGGCACTGGCAGCAAGAGCGGAGGCTGGTAACCAGCGTAAACATCGGGTAACCAGGGAAAGGTCTTCCCTTGGTTACCCGATGTTTACGCTGGTTACAGCTTACCGCAGCTGCCAGTGCCGGATCCTGATCGCTTCATTTCGTCGCTCTCTCGCTGTCACACACAGCGATGTGTGTGTCACAGCGGGAGAGTGACGACCAAAAAATGAAGCTGGACATTCAGCAACGACCGGCGACCTCACAGCAGGGGCCAGGTCGTTGCTGGATGTCACACACAGCGACAGCGACGGGACGTCGCTGCAACGTCACAGAAAATGGTGACGTAGCAGCGACGTCGTTGTCGTCGTCGTTATGTGTGACACCAGCTTAAAGCATTCACCAGATAATAAAGTATTAGCATAAATAGCAGCCGAGGAGATATAAAACCCCAGGATAACCAAGTTACCAGCCCATACTGAGGACACCATATAGAGATTCAAGTGATAGCCAGGGTAGGATGGAAGAGTCCCAGTTGTGTAATTTAACATGAGTATATCAGCTTTATGTTGTTTGGGCTACTACTTATGCTGACACCTTGCACTGCCATTGTGATCTATGGTATCTGGTGGTTATACCACTATCAGCTTTATACTATTTGGGTTATTACCTATGCTAAATGTTTTGTACTCTATGATACCTGGTGGGTACACTACTTAGGGTAATTACACTTGCCGTTTAAATCAATATATTTACACTTATCATGATGTTGCATTATTAGGATTTACTATGTATTAGCTACAGCCTTACCAGGTTAACCCTGTGACTTTCTTTGGGGGATCTATGGTATCTGGTGGTTATACCACTGTTAGCTGTATATTGTCTGGGTTACCACCTATATTTATACCCTATACTGCTATTGTGTTTTTGGTAGCTATACCATCTTGGTTAATTACATCTGCTGTTTAAACCAACACATTTTTGTATTACCAGGATCCCCTTGTATTAGTTACAGCCATACTGGGTTAACTTTGTGACCTCTTTATTGTGCCAGGGGGATGTTGTTTATCCCTTATAGGGGATAAAATGATTTATATAGGCTCTATACGCCTTTTTTAAGTGGTTTTAATATGTTTGTGTCCACATACTTTGTTATAAATAAAGACTCTTTTTGTATTGTCACACAGGTGTATCCCTGTTAATTTGCACACCGTCTTTCTCTCCTTAATCTAACATGTACAAGATCAACACAATTTTCTAGATTTATAATAGAAATCTATCTGTAAAAATCAGATGCCACTCGGATGGTCCTTGGGGGATTCCATTTTTTTGCTCGCACCCATAGACTTGAATGTATGAGACTCATCGAAGACTCAGATGAAAGTTGTGCATGCTGCGATTTTTTTCTCACGGACAGTTGGACCGAGAAAAACAAAATCAATCATCTGAACATTACTATTGAATTACACATGGGTTTATGTGCGATCGGATTAAAAATCAGATAGCACACGTCCAATGTATGCGCTCGTCTGCATAAATCCTTAAAGTAGGGTCACACAACCGTATGTTCTCTATCCGAGTAATACTGTGCAATTATGCTAATCAGACTCTGATCAGCATTTGATTGGACTGGGATCTGTTTTATTTAATGCATTGCTTGATTCAAGATGGAACGGAGGAAAATTGCTAGAAATACAGAGATCTGAGAGACATTTCCACATACAGCCGGGAAGCAATAACTCAATAGGCAACTTATCAAAACTGTAATGTCTAAATCTTATTAGTGCCTTTTCCATTTTGTTACTTAAATTCAACTGTATTTGCTTTTGGTAGAACACTTTCTACAAGTCTTGTCGGGTGAACCCTTCAAAGCCCAAGCATTCCATGAATGTCTCTATAGAACCACCTAACCCTCCGCCGGGGTCTCCCATGGCTTGTCACATCCCAGTTACAATCTGTTCTGTCTGTGTGACGCTTGGCTTAAAGCCCTACATTACAATCTAAAGTATTGGCCCTATATAAAGTCCAGAAGATATTTCATGCCTGAATTGATGGTGTGGTGCCCAGGGTAACAGCAATCTGTTCTGTTTGTACCTTCATTGGAGGTTCATGATAAATCCATCATAAAGGAACACAAAGCAAATTTTTTTCTTTACAATTGCAAACTTATATGAAAATGTTCAGCTGCTCCAATAGAATTTCAGGAGCTAAACTATACAATGCAAGCAAGCACGTATGTTTTTCTGCCCAGAAAAATTGTTGCCAATTTTAAAGAAAGTAGAGTAGAGCAGTATGTATCGTAATTAACCCTTAATGCAAATTGATGTAACTGAATGTCATGCACTAGATGCTGACTGTACTACATAGACATAGCTGGCATCTGTGTCTAACAGAAAGCGGCTGGATGTGAGATTTAAATTGCTGATGTTAACCATTTAGATGCTGCTGTAAATCTCTGTCCGTAGCATTTAAAAGGATCACACACAAGCAGACTTCCATCAGCCCCCACAACAAAATTGCAGTACACTGGCAGGACATGTACTGCTGAAGGCCACCGTTACTGTCATCCTGATCCTTCTGTGGAGCTCAAGGAATTGCCAATCATAAGAAACAGCAATTTTCACTACATACTGCAATACCGTGGTATTGCAGTATACAAAAAAAAGTATTTAGTCAGCCACCAATTATGCAATTCTTCCACTTAAAAAGATGAGAGGCCTGTAATTGACATCTAAACATAAGAAGGGCACCACCTATCGGGATCTCCTGGTATACATAGCTGAACTACATTGTATTAAGAAATAAAGTTTTTTCACTTTTTTCAAATTATGGACTTCTTGGTGATCCCTGTAGGGTATACCCCTTTTTCTTCTTAATATAATCTAGGCCTGTAATTGATATCGTAGGTAGACCACAACTAAGAGAGACAACATGAGAAAAAACAAATCCAGGAAATCACCTTGTCTGATTTGGCAAGAATTTTTTTGGGGAAATTATGGTGGAAAATAAGTAATTAGTCAATAACAAAAGTTCATCTCAATATTTTGTTATATATCCTTTGTTGGCAATGACAGAGGTCAAACGTTTTCTGTAAGTCTTCACAAGGTTGGCACACACTGTTGGTGGTACGTTGGCTCATTCCTCCATGCAGATCTCCTCTACAGCAGTGATGTTTTGGGCCTATCACGGGGCAACACAGACTTTCAACTCCCTCCAAAGGTTTTCAATGGGGTTGAGATCTGGAGACTGGCTAGGCCACTCCAGGACCTTCATATCCTTCTTATGGAGCCACTCCTTTGTTGCCCTGGTGGTGTGCTTGGGATCATTATCATGCTGAAAGACCCAGCCACATTTCACCTTCAATGCGCTTGCTGATGTAAGGAGATTTACACTCAAAATCTCACAATACATGGCCCCATTCATTCTTTCATGTACACGGATCAGTCATCCTGGTGCCTTTGCATAGAAACAGCCCCAAGCATGATGTTGCCACCCCCATACTTCACAGTAGGTATGGTGTTCTTTGGATTCAACTCAGCATTCTCTCTCCTCCAAACACGACAAGTTGTGTTTCTACCAATCAGTTATACTTTGGTTTCATCAGACCATATGACATTTTGCCAATACTTTTCTGGATAATCCAAATGCTCTCTAGCATACTTCAGATGGACTCGGACATGTACTGGCTTAATCAGGGGGACACGTCTGGCACTGCAGGATCTGAGTCCCTGGCAACATAGTGTGTTACTGATGGTAGCCTTTGTTATGGTGGTCCCAGCTCTATGCAGGTCATTCATTAAGTCCCCCTGTGTGGTTCTGGGATTTTTGCTCACGGTTCTTGTGATCATTTTAACCCCATGGCGTGAGCTCTTGCATGAAGCCCCAGATCGAGGGAGATTATCAGGGGTCTTGTATGTCTTCTATTTTCTTATTATTGCTCCCACAGTTGATTTCATCACACCAAGCTGCTTGCATATTGCAAATTCAGTATTCTCAGCCTGGTGTAGGGCTACAATTTTGTTTCTGGTGTCCTTCGACAGCTCTTTGGTCTTCACCATAGTGGAGTTTGGAGTGTGGCTTTTTGAGGTTGTAGACAGGTGTCTTTTATACTGATAAGTTCAAACAGGTGCCATTACTACAGGTAATGAGTGGAGGACAGAGGAGCCTCTTAAAGAAAAAGTTACAGGTCTGTGAGAGACAGAAATCTTGCATGTTTTTAGATGACTAAATACTTGTTTTCCACCATAATTTGCAAATAATATCTTGCCAAATTAGACAAGGTGATTTTCTGGATTTGTTTTCTCATTTTGTCTCTCATAGTTGTGGTCTACCTATGTTGTCAATTACAGGCCGCTCATCTTTTTAAGAGGAAGAACTTGCACAATTGGTGGCTGACTAAATACTTTTTTTTCCCTACTGTATAACATAAGTGATAGGACAGGAAACACTCAGAAGAGGATTTTTCCATTACACTGTGTGCAGTATTATTAGGCAAAATAGTATTTTGATCACATGATAATTTTTGATGTGAATCTCTGTAATGAGGAGGAGTGTGGTGTAATGACATCAACACCCTATATAAGGTGTGCTTAATTATTAGGCAACTTTCTTTCCTTTGGCAAAATGGGTCAGAAGAGAGATTTAACAGGCTCTGAAAAGTCCAAAATTGTGAGATATCTTGCAGAGGGATGCAGCAGTCTTGAAATTGCCAACTTTTGAAGCATGATCACCGAACAATCAAGCGTTTCATGACAAAGAGTTAACAGGGTCGTAAGAAGTGTGTTGGGCTAAAAAAAGCATAAAATAACTGCCCATGAATTGAGGAAAATCAAGCGTGAAACTGCCAAGATGCCATTTGCCACCAGTTTGGCCATATTTCAGCACTGCAACGTTACTGGAGTATCAAAAAGCACAAGGTGTGCCATACTCAGGAACATGGCCAAGGTAAGGAAGGCTGGAAAACGACCACCTTTGAATAAGAAACATAAGATAAAACGTCAAGACTAGGCCAAGAAATATCTTAAGACTGATTTTCAAAAGTTTTATGGACTGATGAAATGAGAGTGTCTCTTGATGGGCCAGATGGATGGGCCAGAGGCTGGATCAGTAAAGGGCAGAGAGCTCCACTCCGACTCAGACACCAGCAAGGTGCAGGTGGGGTTCTGGTATAGGCTGGTATCATTAAAGATTAACTTGTGGGACCTTTTCGGGTTGAGGATGGAGTGAAGCTCAACTCCCAGACCTACTGCTAGTTTCTGGAAGACAACGTCTTCAAGCAGTGGTACAGGAAGAAGTCGGTATCGTTCAAGAAAAACATGATTTTCATGCAGGACAATGCTCCATCACATGCTTCCAACTAATCCACAGCGAGGCTGGCCAGTAAAGGTCTAAAAGATGAAAAAATAATGACATGGCCCCCTTGTTAACCTTATCTGAACCCCATAGAAAACCTGTGGTCCCTCATAAAATGTAAGATCTACAGGGAGGGAAAACAGTACACCTCTGGGAACAGTGTCTGGGAGGCTGTGGTGGCTGCTGCACGCAATGTTGTTCGTAAACAGATCAAGCAACTGACAGAATCTATGGTTGGTAGGCTGCTGAGTGTCATCATAAAGAAAGGTGGCTATATTGGTCACTAATTTTTGGGGTTTTGTTTTTGCATGTCAGAAATGTTCATTTCTAAATTTTGTGTAGTTATATTGGTTTACCTGGTGAAAATAAACAAGTGAGATGGGAATATATTTGTTTTTTATTAAGTTGCCTAATAATTCTGCACAGTAATAGTTACCTGCACAAACAGATATCCTTCTAAGATAGCCAAATCTAAAAAAACCCAACTCCAACTTCCAAAAATATTAAGCTTTGATATTTAAGAGACTTTTGGGTTGATTGAGAACATAGTTATTGATCAATAATAAAAAAAAATCCTCTAAAATACTACTTGCCTAATAATTCTGTACTCAGTGTACAAGACCAGTGTTGAACATCGAGAATCCGTGCATTAGTCACTCAGTTTGTGCCCTGCCCATCACTATAACTGTGGACATAATACTGTATGTGATGAGATGCTTAGAGTAATTAGTAAGTATAAATGGCATTGACTTCAAGTGCAAGGGATTGACTTCCTGCTACAAAGTGTTGAAGGGTTGGATGGGGCAGTTATAATCATCGCAGAGGCTTGACTGCGGCGCAGCTCTTTCTTTAGAGCCAACTGACCTTCAGCTGTCTGAGGGGGTTCTTCGGGTATATGCCAGGGGAACAGATGCCAGCCAGGAGCACCCGGACTCAACACTCTTCTAGGAATGCAGATGTGGCACCCTTGGGCTTCAGGTGCCACAGGGTATTACACCACTTTTATGGGGTAATATCTATCTCGGGTCATGAGGGGGTTAACCTGCCGGTGCCTTCACAAAACACACACAAACAACAGCAGGTGCTTACTCAAAGGGGATTGGACTAGTGCAGACAGGGTAGCCAGCCATCATGAAGCATGGGACTTCCCCAGTCACTAGGACAACCACCGGGGGCAGGCACCACATGGGGTAGAAGTAGGCGCAACCACCATACTTTAGAGAGAACCTTCCTGGGCACAGCTTGTGACAACACCTAGCACTGACAACTGGAGTTAGTGTTCCTCTCTCTTCGTGGGCCCGTGGCTTGGAGCAGGAGGCTCGGCCTGGGTTCCAGATAGCAACCGAGGGACACTTCACTAACAGACTTTCGGGCACCGGTGGTGACCACCGATGGATCTAGGATTGTGTGGAGCCCATTGTGGCAGAGATCAGCACTTCGGGGCAGCACTTAACCTGTGAGTAAAAATACTTGGAACCGCAGACCTGCCTCTGCCTCTCCTTTAACCGGCGACGACGCCCAGCGCTGAGTCGCCAACGGGGACTACTTCCACGTCCTCCGTCATCCTCCCTGGGGTAGTCACGCTCCGCCTGTGGGGAGCGACACCATTCTGGCTGCAATTAACATCTGCCCTGGTGAGAGACCTTGCAGTGGGGGCCCCCATCCCTGGCCACGTACCAAAGGTTAGAAAAAGAAGAATCCGGCACTCACAACTCAATGTGTGAAAAAACAGAATTTTTATTCAATAACGGCTCATTTGTGTGAAAACTTATATAATTCTCTCAGTATAATTAATGATAATTGACGTTTCGGTCATGTGAGACCTTCATCAGAATCACACTAAACATAAGAAAAGAAGAAACATATGCTATATTACATATAGTAAATATATATGAAAATAAAAAATATATCCGGTTCAAAAATAAAAAATATATCCAGTTCAAAAAGAAATCATTTATACATTAATTCATGTTATATATAATATATAATGGACGGATCAATATAACAGGAGAAAATCCATCAAGTAAGTTCACAGGATTTCATATGTATATACAGTCATATGAAAAAGTTTGGGCACCCCTATTAATGTTAACCTTTTTTCTTTATAACAATTTGGGTTTTTGCAACAGCTATTTCAGTTTCATATATCTAATAACTGATGGACTGAGTAATATTTCTGGATTGAAATGAGGTTTATTGTACTAACAGAAAATGTGCAATCCGCATTTAAACAAAATTTGACTGGTGCAAAAGTATGGGCACCTCAACATAAAAGGGACATTATTATTTTGTAGATCCTCCTTTTGCAAAAATAATAGCCTCTAGTCGCTTCCTGTAGCTTTTAATGAGTTCCTGGATCCTGGATGAAGGTATATTTGACCATTCCTGTTTACAAAACAATTCCAGTTCAGTTAAGTTTGATGGTCGCCGAGCATGGACAGCACACTTCAAATCATCCCACAGATGTTCAATGATATTCAGGTCTGGGGACTGGGATGGCCATTCCAGGACATTGTAATTGTTCCTCTGCATGAATGCTTGAGTAGATTTGGAGCGGTGTTTTGGATCATTGTCTTGCTGAAATATCCATCCCCTGCGTAACTTTAACTTCGTCACTGATTCTTGCACATTATTGTCAAGAATCTGCTGATACTGAGTTGAACCCATGTGTCTCTCAACTTTAACAAGATTCCCAGTGCTGGCATTGGCCACACAGCCCAAAAGCATGATGGAACCTCCACCAAATTTTACTGTGGGTAGTAAGTGCTTTTCTTGGAATGCCGTGTTTTTTTGCCTCCATGCTTATGCCTTTTTGTATGACCAAACAACTCAATCTTTGTTTCATCAGTCCACAGGACCTTCTTCCAAACTGTAACTGGCTTGTCCAAATGTGCTTTTGCATACCTCAGGTGACCCTGTTTGTGGCGTGCTTGCAGAAACGGCTTCTTTTGCATCACTCTCCCATACAGCTTCTCCTTGTGCAACGTGCGCTGTATTGTTGACCGATGCACATTGACACCATCTGCAGCAAGATGATGCTTCAGGTATTTGGAGGTGGTCTGTGGATTGTCCTTGACTGTTGTCACCATTCTTCTTCTCTGCCTTTCTGATATTTTTCTTGGCCTGCCACTTCTGGGCTTAACAAGAACTGTACCTGTGTTCTTCCATTTCCTTACTATGTTCCTCACAGTGGAAACTGACAGTTTAAATCTCTGAGACAACTTTTTGTATCCTTTGCCTGAACAACTATGCTAAATAATCTTTGTTTTCAGATGATTTGAGAGTTGTTTTGAGGAGCCCATGATGCCACTCTTCATAGGAGATTCAAATAGGAGAACAACTTGCAAGTGGCCACCTTAAATACCTTTTCTCATGATTGGATACACCTGCCTATGAAGTTCAAAGCTCCAATGAGGTTACAAAACCAATTTAGTGCTTTAAGTAAGTCAGTAAAAAGTAGTTAGGAGTGTTCAAATCAAGAAATTGATAAGGGTACCCATACTTCTGCACCGGTCAAATTTTGTTTAAATGTGGATTGCACATTTTTTGTTAGTACAATAAACCTCATTTCATTCCAGAAATATTACTCAGTCCATCAATTATTAGATATATGAAACTGAAATAGCTGTTGCAAAACCCCAAATTGTTATAAAGAAAAAAGGTTAACATTAATAGGGGTGCCCAAACATTTTCATATGACTGTATTCCTTTAAGAATATTATATATTTCATTTTAGATTAGAATTCATTAAAAAAAGAGCAAAATATAGCACCATACAAATGAACAACAATTGGTAGGGCAATCCCAGCTTCAGAGTACAAGTTTGGAAAAACAAGAGAACATGTATCAATATATGAGAAAAGAAATTTACATCTTATCAGCAATGCAGAGTCAGGGAGTACAAGTGTCAACACTAATGTGAATTGCGTGCTGTCGCCAGGGTAAGGCGCTACCATATGTTTAGAAAATGGAGTTTTTAAATGTCCCGGCGTCTGACGTCATATCCGGTATACGGAAAACCGGAAATGACGATAGTGGATGGCAATGAATGGCAATGCGCTAACAGGAAGTCGGAGCAACGATCACGTGCAACGCTCACGTGACCGGCAGTATTTATTGCTGGAATAGGGAAAGGAGTTGCTAATATCAAGTACGCCACTGCCGATAAACCAATCAGGAGTGACGTGGGAGGTTACTATGCAACAAATAGAAGGCAGGAGCGGCGCCATAGAGATATATGTAAACAAACTGATGTATCCGGTCATGTGATCAGAGATCGCTCTATTATGGGATATGTGCCAATCTTTAGCATATTTTTCGGTGGCATAAAAGCACATTTTTCCCTAAAGGTTCTGGTTATATTCCTACTAGAGATCTGGTTACTCAAAGATCACCAATTAATCTTTCTGATCTTGGTCTTAAAACAAAAAGTAGTTTTATGCCACCGAAAAATATGCCACCTGTTGAAACGTTTATTTCCTTAGTTGAACGTGATATATCGCAATTGTATAAGGATATTTAACTAGGGTTGTTACATTGCCCCTCTAACATGTCTGAATCCGATAAGTTAGCTCTTAATACATTGATCAAAGAGAAAGATTTAATTTTAAAACCTGCCGATAAGGGAGGAGCCACAGTTATGGACAAACAGATTTATGTAAATGAAATTATTTCTCAGCTTTCTAATATTGAGGTATATACTGCCCTGACCAATAACCCTACATCTACTATTAGATCCAAAATTAAAAATACCATAGAACCCTATCTTAAATCAGGTCTGATTGACAATAAGGTTTTTGAATTTTTACAGAAAAATGATTCATTGGTGCCTATTTTTTATGTATTGCCCAAAATACATAAACGATTAGAGAACCCCCCAGGTAGGCCTATAGTGGCAGGAACAGATTCAATCCTGTCACCATTGGCAATTTTACTGGAGAAAATTTTGACTCCTTTGATAAAAAAGACGGATTCTTTCCTATTGGATACAGGCGAATTTCTAGAAATTATACATAAATTTGACAATTTACCACCTGACGTGATTTTAGTTACTTGGGATGTGGGCAGTTTATATACCTCAATTACTCATGAGAAGGGCATTGAATCGGTGTATAAATTACTATCTGATCATAATTTTGATTCAGAGATGAAAAAATTCTGTATTGACTTGCTTAATATTGTGCTACGAGACAACTTTTTTCTTTTTTAGGATACTTTTTATTTACAGATACAAGGTACAGCCATGGGATCCAATGTAGCCCCCCCTTATGCAAATTGCTATATGTCATATTATGAACAAGCATTTATTTACTCACATAATCTCTTTAAATCACATGCATTATGCTGGCGTCGTTATTAGTGTTGAGCGGATCCGGATCCACAAAATCCGGACCCGCACGGTTTCAGAGCCCGATCCGAGTCCGACAAGTACCCGGGATTCGGGGTGCACGATCTGGATCCATGTTGTGTTGTTTGTTTTTTTTTTCTCCCTCTCTCTCTCTCTCTCTCTCGTCCCGGATCCGGCTCCCCATTGATTTACATGGACGCGGATTCCGGATCGGATCCGGACTTCGGCGGCAACCCGATCCGGATCCGCCGAACCCAGATTATAACCGATCCGCTCAACTCTAGTCGTTATATAGATGACATTTTTTGCGTATGGGGGGCTCATTGGATTCCCTTTTACTGTTTCATGACTATTTAAATAGCATTTGGCCAGAACTACAATTTACTATACAATATGATTATCAGAGTCTTAATTTTTTGGATACTTTAGTCATTAAAGGAACTGGCGGACAACTGGAGACAGATCTTTATACTAAAGCTACTGATAAGAATAATCTATTACAGTTCTCCAGCTGCCATCCTAGGGCTGTCAAAAAATCGATTCCAAAATCTCAATTTCTGAGAATAAACAGAATAGTCAGTCAAGATGCCATTAGAATCAAAAGGCTAGATGAAATGAGTTCCAAATATAAAGCTAGAGGCTATCCTGATAATATACTCAAAAATAGTTTGGTCACACATAGTAGGACATCCAACAAGGAGAACCGGGTTCCTTTTGTTCATACCTTTCATCCCTATGCATATAAAGTTCATAAACTTATTCGTCATAACTGGCATGTTCTTAGTCGAGGGTACCCAGGGATAATGGAATTTCAAAACCCATTCCTTCCGTGTTTTCGAAGGGCCCCGAATTTGAGGAACAAATTGGTTAGAGCCGATTTGGGTCCTACATTACCATCCATTACACAGAGTTATCTTAGTAAACCTCGAAAAGGCAAGTTCCCATGTTTAAATTGCTTACAATGCAATAATATCATTAAAGGGGACAAGGTATTCCATCCACAAACAGGCCATGGTTTCCCCATTAAGGGTTTCTACACATGTGATAGCACATATGTCATATATGTGATCAAGTGCCCATGTGGCCTACTCTATGTTGGAGAGACCACACAACCCATACGAGATAGGATCTCACAACATAAGTCTACCATTTGTTGTGAACGACTTAATCTTCTGCTTCCTTTTCACTTTCACAAAACAGGTCATAGGGTATCCCAGCTCAGATATCAAGTTTTGGAACAAATTCCCCATTTGAGACGGGGACAGAGTAGAGTGACGCGATTGAAAAAACGGGAAGCATGTTGGATCTTCACTTTACAGACCATGGAACCCAAAGGTCTCAATAGAGAATTTGATGTAGGGGGTTATATGTAGGGATATTTCCTTTTGGCGTATATATTATAATATTCTATAATGTATGCAATGGATGGATATTTCTGTACACGTATGTGCATGTATGCAGTGTATATATGTATGTACATATGAGTGTGCATGTATGTATATGTGCGTGTATGCATATGTGTGTTACTGTATATCCGAATATATAAATGTCTTTTCATATCAGAGATCAGTGTTCTTTTAATTTATTCCTTTCTTTTTTTATATCTTTAGTCAGTATCACAGGTCAATTAAACCAGTTGAATACATCTATCAAAATAATTGGTATTTATATTTATTTTTATTAATATATTTTTTTTAATAATATTATTTTTCCCCCTTTTTTATCTTTATTTTTTCATATTTTTTCTTTTTATTTTTCTGTATATTTTTATTAACATTACTAATCCCCCTTACAGTAACATTCTAGTTTTTAAATATTAATTATGAAAAATAATTTATTATTTTTTATTATTATATTTTCTATTTTTATTTTTATTTATTCTATATATATATTTTTTATATTTACCTTATTTTATTATTTATTTTTTATAAAATACTGATGCCTCCCACCAATCCATTTACCCCGTTCTAAATAGATATATCCCCCTATTTCATAGTTCTCCTTAATTTATTTTTCCCCTGTTATATGCTAAAGATTAGCACATCTCCCATAATAGAGAGATCTCCGATCACATGACCGGATACGTCAGTTTGTTTCCATATATCTCTATGGCGCCGCTCCTGCCTTCTATTTGTTGCATAGTAACCTCCCACGTCACTCCTGATTGGTTTATCGGCAGTGATGTGCTTGATATTAGCAACTCCTTTCCCTATTCCAGCAATAAATACTGCCGGTCACGTGAGCGTTACACGTGATCGTTGCTACGCCTTCCTGTTAGCGCATTGCCATCCATTGCCATCCACTATCGTCATTTCCGGTTTTCCATATACCGGATATGACGTCAGACGCCGGGACATTTAAAACCCCCATTTTCTAAACATATGGTAGCGCTTTACCCTGGCGACAGCACGCAATTCACATTAGCGCTGACACTTGTGTTCCCTGACTCTGCATTGCTGGTAAGATGTAAATCTCTTTTCTCATATATTGATACATGTTCTCTTGTTTTTCCAGACTTGTACTCTGAAGCTGGGATTGCCCTACCAATTGTTGTTCATTTGTATGGTGCTATATTTTGCTCTTTTTTGAATGAATTCTAATCTAAAATGAAATATATAATATTCTTAAAGGAATATATACATATGAAATCCTGTGAACTTACTTGATGGATTTTCTCCTGTTATATTGATCCGTCCATTATATATTATATATAACATGAATTAATGCATAAATGATTTATTTTTGAACCGAATATATTTTTTTTTCATATATATTTACTATATCTAATATAGCATATGTTTCTTCTTTTCTTATGTTTAGTGTGATTCTGATGAAGGCCTCACATGACTGAAACGTCAATTATCATTATACTGAGAGAATTATATATTTTTTCACACAAATGAGCCGTTATTGAATAAAAATTCTGTTTTTTCACGCATTGAGTTGTGAGTGCCGGATTCTTCTTTTTCTAACATTTGGGTTTGGACCCTATCCTGGCACCACCATAAATATTAACAGAGTGCCATACTCTCTTTTTTGATCACGTACCAAAGGTGGCATCATGATCACCCTAAAAGACTTTCCTAAAACTCCAATTACTACCTCCATCCTCCCTACCACCCTCCAACCCACCTTGCTGTACGCCTCAGGGCAACGGAACCGGGCCAGGCCACCCCGCGATGACGCAGATGATCTGCAACCCCGACCCGGCTACGAGTAGTTTAAATCACCTGTCCAATGGGGCGCTACATTTGGCATCATGAACAGGATATTTGTGCCCGCAACCAACGGGTACTGTGCACCTATTGAACTTTTTGTTTATGGACTGTGTGTGGCGTATTAGCAAAATTGGCAGACGCCATTACTGCAAAGCGCAGGAACATAGAGTGTTACATGTCGTGGCTCTCTTATTGCAAGGAATGAGGTGTCTGCCACGAGCCCTCCTGCTCAGCAGCGCCAAAGGTCTGGGAGACTGCAGGAGTTGCCTTCTCAGAGACACAGCAGAAGGGTGACACCTAGTGGTTCTCCCCTTGCAAGGAGTGGAGCGGTCTCCCATCCCTTGCCTGCCACGAGCTCTCCTGCTCAGCATCACGGAGGCTCTGGGAGGTTGCGCAGTGTGCAAAGAATAGATACTCAGGGAAGCAGCAAGACTTCCCATGTCTCTGCACATTGTGAAACCGGGGATCCCGCCTTTATGACCCAGAGGCAGGAAGATGAGCATGTGCTCCACGTGACGTCTTCTGATTCGCTCACTGATATCACACGGCCCGATGACGAGGCTGGTGATGTGCTGAATCCTGACTGGCTGGGCCAGGACGTCACGAATCCTGATTGGGTCACGCCCGTCTCGCGCCCGCCCTTGGGTGGAGCTACACCTCCTTAAAAGCTCCCCCTGCCATCATGGCGGCGCGCGACCGTCCTTCTATGTTTGGATGTCTGGCAGCGTGCTGCCACGCCACTGCTCAGGCAGTATTGTCTTTTGTGGGCTTTGCCCTTGCTGCTCATGCAGCACCTAGTTTGCAGGTCTTGCCCCTGCCTTGCTGCTCCGGCAGTATCCCGTTTAGCAGGCTGTGTTCCTGTCCCAGGTGAGCTCCTCGAGTCTCTGTCGGACTCACTTGGTTTCTGAATCACACGTGCGTGGGCACCTCTGTGCTACCCCCGTGCCATATTCCTGTAACTCCCGCTGGCACACGTGTGGAGGCACCTCTGTGCGTCCCCGTGCAACAGGTACACCGTACGAGAAGTCCCGAGCCATACAACCCTCACGGGTTAGGGCGGACCGGTGTACATAGATCGTCTGTGACGTTCCAGACGATCACTAGCAGCAACCCGCTCACTCTTTCCTGACCATAGCAGCGGTCCCTTACACCGCACAGTGGACCTTGACCGGTGGAAGCTGTCCATTTCCCATCTTGGCACGCTTCCTTGGGTCCCCCTCGTAACAATAGAGGGTGTGTCTTCATGGGCGGAGTCCACAGCAAAAAGCGCGAACTGGAGCTCCGTTGCAGAGCCAGTCAGCAAGCAGAGACTGAAAAGTAATATGTCCGCTGAGGAAGAGAACAAGGATCTGGCAATTGATGTAGGGGATCAGGTTATCCCAGCCCCCACACCCTTATCACCTGTGATACCGGATTCCTCCAGTAAGGAGGAAGACAAGAATTTGCTTACACTACCGCAGGCTGAAGCTGTGGATGAGCCCCGCGTCCTGTCAGCACCACCCCAATTGGCTGCGGCGGTAAAGATGACACCCTCAGTCTACCCGAGTCCTGAAGCGATTTGGTCTTGGCAGTTCTACCATCCAGAGCGCTGCGATGGACAGAAGCCTAAGGTGGTCTTGATCCAACCACTGCAGGCTGGGGGCAAATATATACATCACAAGAGGGCCTGGGGGCATATATACATCACAGGAGGGGCTGGGGCATATACACATTACAGAAAGGGCTGGGGTATATATATATATATATATATATATATATATACACACACATCACAGGAGAGGCTGCAGACATATATACATCACAACATCACAAGAGAGGCTGGGGACATATACACATCACAGGAGGGGCTGGGGCATTCACTCATCACAAGAAGGGCTGGGGGCACAAACACATCACAGGAGGGGCTGGGGCTTGGACATCACTGGTGGGGTAGAGACAGTACTGCCATGCATGGACAGCACTGGTGGTGGCACAGACAGCACCAGAGGGGCACAAACAGGACTGGGGGACATGGACAGGACTGAGGGAGCACGAACATCATCATGGGGGCACAGACAGCACTGAGAAGCTGGGAAGGGAGGTGGCACAAACACCTGGGGGGGGAGCACACAGCACCGGGGGGTGGCACACAGCACTGGGGGGGTTGCACACAGCACTGGGTTGGTGACACACAGCACTGGTGGGCTTACACAGCACTAGGGGTACATAGCACTGGGTGGAGGGCTCACAGCTGTGGGAGGAAGGAGGCAGAAGGCTCACAGGACCAGGAGGCAGGAGGTTCACAGCACCAGGAGGCAGGAGTCTCACAGCACTGGCAGGCAGATACAGCAGGGAGGCAGGAGGCTCACAGAAGGGAGAGGCAGGTACAGCAGGGAGGCAGGAGTTTCACAGCAGTGGGAGGCAGGAGGCTCACAGCAGTGGGAGGCAGGAGGCTCACAGCACCGGGATGCAGGAGACGCACAGCACCGGGATGCAGGAGGTGCACAGCACTGGGAATCAGGAAGCCCACAGCACCGTGAGGCAGGAGTCTCACACTACCAGGAGGATCACAGCAGCGGAAATCAGGAGGCTCACAGCAGCGGAAGGCAGGAGGCTCACAGCACCAGGATGCAGGAGGCGCACAGCACTGGGAAGCAGGAAGCCCACAGCACCATGAAGCAGGAGTCTCACACTACCAGGAGGATCACAGCAGCGGAAGTCAGGAGGCTCACAGCAGTGGAAAGCAGGAGGCTCACAGCAGCTGGAGGCAGGAGGCTCACAGCAGCAGGAGGCAGGCACAGTAGGGAGGAAGGAGGCTCACAGCAGCAGGAGGCAGGCACAGCAGGGAGGCAGGAGTCTCACAGCAGTGGAAGGCAGGTACAGCAGGGAGGCAGGAAGCTCACAGCAACAGCAGGCAGGTACAGTAGGGAGGCAGGAAGCTCACAGCAACAGCAGGCAGGTACAGCAGGGAGGCAGGAGGCTCAGAGCAATGGAAGGCAGGTACAACAGGGAGGCAAGAGGCTCACTACAGTGGAGGCACAGAGCAGTACAGCAGAGAGGTTGGTAAACCTGCTGCTCCTCTTCTTCTATGGAACGGGAGTGCAGCTCACACTTACTCCTCCCACAAAGTACATCCTCAGCATGCTGGCACTACGGTGCCCAGCAAGTCCGAGTACTGCGGTCCCCAGGAATGTGCCCAGGGGCTGCATGAACAGTCATTACAGACCGTATGCGGCTCGCGGACTGGAGGTTCACCACCTCGGTTATAGTATAATGCACAGTCCATAGTCATCCATGTAGTATTATGGCTTCCATGTACTCACAAATTTTAAAAGTAAATAAGTTATCTGCTCTCCCTATTACCCCTGTTCTTGGTAGTTTGTGTTCTGAAGCTCTGTCTTTGCTGAGCTGTCAGATCTCAGATGCAGCGGGAGAATGATGGAGAAGGGAGCGGAGTGCTCCCTCTTTTATCATTATTTTCAAGTGCATTCGTACCCACAATGCCAATACAGTTGAAAGTGTGAGGTCGGGTGGAAGGGGTCTGGTGCAAGCGTGGATACCGGGCCCCCAACTTATGGTCCCCATATTGTCTGTGTCGTCTTCACTCATTAACTTCGGAACTGGAGGAAAACAGGTTTTTAGCGCCGCGCTTGAAGACCACGGACATCAGTGTTGAACACACAATTCTTTTATTTCATTTCATTCCTACGCGTTTCGGAGACCACAACTGCCTCCTTCTTCAGGGTAAAGAAATTTTGTGTCCGTGGTCTTCAAGCACGGCGCTATAAACCTGTTTTCCTCCAGTTCCGAAGTTGATGTTCTACTTGTACAACAGGGCTGCTGCTGGACCGCTTAGGCACTCGCTTATGCCACTAAAGGAGTTGTGAATGGCACAACCCGATCAGGTGAGTGCACCACTTCTTTATACTTCTTTATTCTTTATACTTTTTACCCAGTAAATCAGGTAAGACCTTTTCTCTCCCTCTCTCTCTCGCCTTTTCTCTCCCAATTTAGTCTTCACTCATTGGCAATATGGCACTTCAAGGATGGCAAGAACAAACAAATTTTGGAAGAGATCAAGCCAGAAATGTTTTTCGAACCAAAGATCACCAAGCTATGACTTGACTTCAAAGAGAGCAATCACTGGAGAAGGACATAATGATCTGAGAAACAAAAGTAACAAGGGCAAAGAGGAAAACCCGATAACTTGATACTATCAAAATAACAGAGGAGAAGACCCTGGTCGTCCTTTCTAGACTTGCACAAGAGAGATCGTTCATCCAACAAGTCACCATGGCCCGAGATCAAGCCAAAAGCCATTATTATTAATATTATTAATAATATACTTCTATTTGTGAAAGCATTCTTACTTTGTAGCATTTTTTCCATACCTGCCTGAAACTTTTGTATAGTACTGTACACTACTTTTCAAATGTTTGGGGTGACCCAGACAGTTTTGTCTTTTCCATGAAAAATCATACTTTTATTTATCAAATGAGTCACATAATAGAAAATAGAAAATATAATCCAGACATTGACTAGGTTAGAAATAATGATTTTTACTTGAAATAATTTCTCCTACAAATTTTGCTTTCGTCACAGAATGCTCCTTTGCAGCAATTCCAGCTTTGTAGACCTTTGGCATTCTAGCTGTTAATTTGCGGAGGTAATCTGGAGATATTTCACCCCATGCTTCCCCCCCTCCCACAAGGTGGATTGGCTTGATGGGCACTTTTTGCGTACCATACAGTCAAGCTGCTCCCACAACAGCTCAATAGGGTTGAGATCTGGTGACTGGGCGGCCACTCCATTACAGATAGAATACCAGCTGCCTGCTTCTTCCCTAAATAGTTAATGCATAATTTGGAGGTGTGCTTTGGCTCATTGTCCTGTTGTAGGATGAAATTGGCTCCAATCAAGCGCTGTCCACAGGGTATGGCATGGTGTTTCAAAATGGAGCGATAGCCTTCCTTATTCAAAATTCCTTTTACCTTGGACAAATCTCCCACATTACCAGCACTAAAGCAACCCCAGACCTCCACCATGCTTGACAGATGGTGTCAGGTACTCTTTCAGCATCTTTTCAGTTGTTCTGCATCTCACAAATGTTTTTCTGTGTGATCCAAACACCTCAAACTTCGATTCATCTGTCCGTAACACTTTTTCCACTTTTCCTCTGTCCAATGTTTGTGTTCTTTTGTCCATATTAATCTTTTCCTTTTGTTAGCCAGCCAGTCTCAGATATGGCTTTTTCTTTGGCACTCTGCCCTGAAAGCCAGCATCCCGGAGTCGCCTCTTCACTGTAGATGTTGACACTCGTTTTGCAGGTACTATTTAATGAAGCTTCCAGTTGAGCACCTGTAAGGTGTCGATTTTTTTAAACTAGAGACGCTAAAGCCTGCTTTACATGTTGCAATTTCGCATACGATATCGTATGCGATTTGCAACGCCCCCATCATATGTGTGGCTCGTTCAATTTGTTGAATGTGCCGCACAAACGATTAACCCCCGTCACACGTACTTACCCGTCCATACGACTTCTCTGTGGGCGGCGAACGTCCACTTCCTGGAGTGGGAGGGACGTTCGGCGTCACAGCGACGTCACGCGGCAGCCGGCCAATAGAAGCGGAGGGGCGGAGCTGAGCGGGACGTAAACATCCCGCCCACCTTCTTCCTTCCGCATTACCGGCCGGGAGCCGCAGGACGTAGGTAAGATCTGTTCATCGTTCCCGGGGTGTCACACACTGCGATGTGTGCTACCCTGGGTACGATGAACAATCTGACGTTCAATCCATGAGGAATAAACGACGTGTATGCAATGAACGTTTTACCGTTAAATCGCAATCGCACATAGCTGTAACACACTGCAATGTACCTTACGATGCCGGATGTGCGTCACTTACGATGTGACCCCGCCGACACATTGTAAGATACATTGCAGCGTGTAAAGCGGGCTTAATATGCTTGTCTTGTTGCTCAGTTGTGCAGCGCGGCCTCCCACCTCTCTTTCTACTCTGGTTAGAGCCTGTTTGTGCTCTCCTATGAGGGAATAGTACACACCATTGTAGAAGATCATTAGTTTCTTAGCAATTTCTCGCATGGAATATCCTTCATTTCTAAGAACAAGAATAGACTGTCGAGTTTCACATGAAAGTGCTCTTTTTCTGGCCATTTTGAAAGTTTAATGAAACCAGCAAATGTAATGCTCCAGATTCTCAACTAGCCAAAAGGAAGGTCAGTTTTATAGCTTCTCTAATCAGCAAAACTGTTTTCAGCTGTGCTAATATACTTGCACCAGAGTTTTCAAGGGATTTCTAAACATCCATTAGCCTTCTAACACAGTTAGCAAACACAATGTACCATTAGAACATCGGAGTGTTGGTTGTTGGAAATGGGCCTCTATACACCGATATAGATGTTGCATTAAAAACCAGACATTTGTAGCTAGAATAGTCATTTACCACATTAACAATGTATAGAGTGTATTTCTGTTTAATTTAATGTTAATTATTGTCAAAAATAAGGAAATATCTCAGTGACCCCAAACCTTTGAACGGTAGTGTATATATTCTATTCTATGTTCTATAGATGTCGATGACTTAGCATCTGGGCAGGACTTTGTGGGTGGAGTCTTTTTTTATCTATTCTTCCTCTGGTTTCAATGCTGAAAGCTGCACTCTGGTTGCTATAGGCAACCAGAAGGATCTTACTGGGAAGCAATTTTCATAAATGAGACCTCAGTTACTCCTGCAGTGGTTATAGGTGGTTATAGGCAATCATAATGATCTTACCGGGAGGCAATGTTCATAAATGAGGCCCCAGTTACTTCTGCGTTGGCTAACCTTTTTTTTTTCTTTTTTAAAAAGTTAGGCCCTTTGGCGAATTAAAGGGAACCTGTCACCGGATGTTTATAATACTCACCTAACAGTCGGTGCAAAGCAGACTGTCGAATGGGCGTCCTCCTCTTTCGGCCATCTTTGTCCTCCTTCTGAAGCTAGTGTGGATGACGCGTTCTACATCATACACACAAGCCGACACTGGGGTCCTGCGCAGGCGCACTTTGATTTGCCCTGAGTAGGACAGATCAAAGTATTGTAGTGCGCCTGTGCAGGTTCTCAATGTCGTCTAATGTAGATGATGTAGAACGCGTCATCCACACTAGCTTCAGAAGGAGGACAAAGATGGCCAAAAGAGGAGGTGCGGACCTGGAGAACGGAGACGCCCATCTGACCAGTCTGCTCCGCACCGACCATTAGGTGAGTATTATAAACATCCGGTGACAGTTTCCCTTTAAACGGTTCGATCCCGGCTTTGGACAGACAGAACGATGCTTTCAGCATTATATACTGTATGTATATATACACACACAATATATATGATCGGGAAATAAAAGTGGCTGACAAAGGAAACTGCTTGCCAAAAGGTTCCAATAGTTGGATCTAATGATGCCTTTATAACCCTGCATAACCCCCAAAACTCTGATATCAGAATATGATGTCTCTCCATCAGGGGTGAACATATCATTGGTGCAGCCGCACAGGAGCCTACTTCTACATCCAAAGCTGGGGGAATTATGCACCATCACGAGCTATTGGACCACAAAAGGTCCACATACTGTTCATGCACAGGGCCCTCTTGATTTTTTCCAGTGTTCTAGATGTATTATTTACAGACAAGTGATTGGTAAATTTCCATTGATGTGTTTTACAATTGTATATTGAATTGTTTATTGAATTACAATTGTAAATTATAAATGTATATTGACTGAATAATAAATGACACAAGACATGATTTCTTAACATTTTTTAATATAAAAAACCCAAACAAAAATACAATAGATGAGATTTGAAATGTGACAACATAATGCAGCACAGAACTATAGAGAGTTCCAACTATGTCCTGGGGTGAATTCATCTAATTTATCATCTGGCATTCTTGTGGAAAAAGTAAAAAGTTAACGGAGTGATGGAAGCATGAACACTAAAAAGTCATGGTCTCTGATGTAAATTACAGAATATTGACCAGATCGATGTCCTCGGTTCAAAGACAGTTCATCCCAGCTAAATCTCCTCATTTGGTGATTACTGAAGTGGAATTTCCATGATTTTTTGGGTATAAAATAACCTTGCTTCTTATCTGCAGAATTAAGCAGCAATGCGTAATAGAAGCTTTTGTTTGGCAAAATGACTGCCATTTATTCAACATTAAAGAAGTTATCTCATCTTTTAACCCTAGAACGCGCAACCATAGAAATCAACCATAGAAAACAAGTAACCTAGCAGGCCTGCGAGGCCCCACGTATGCATTCTAGGGTTAAAATGGGTAAAATTGCAAAGTGCTTGTGAAAACAAGAAACATTGCAAATTTACTATATGTTAAAAATCCTCTTGTCTCCAAGTAAGGAGGGATTTTTAATTTTATACCACTACTGCAATCTCAGCGGTGGCCAGACTGTGAGGCATGGAGCCCAGCTCTTAAAGGGAAACTATATATTTGGCGACTATAAACTGCGGCCACCACCACTGGGCTCTTATATACAGTATTCTAACATGCTGTATATAAGAGCCCAGGCCGCTGTGTAGAACATAAAAATGATTTTATAATACTCACCTAAACGGTTGCTGCAGTGGAGTTGGGTCATATGAACGTTGACGGTGCCTCCTCTTTCGGCCATCTTCGTCCTCCTTTTGAAGCCTGTGTGCATAACACATCCTACATGTATACACACTAGCCAGTCACTACAATACTTTAATCCGCCCTGCTCGTGGCAGATCAAAGTGCGCCTGTACAGGACCTCAATACCGGCGAGTGTGGATGACGTAGGACGCGTCATGCACCCTGGCTTCAGAAGAAGGACAACAAAGAAGGCCAAAAGAGGAGGCGCCGACACTGGAGAACTGAGACATCCATATGACCCCACTCAACTGTACCGACCATTTAGTTGAGTATTATAAAGTGATTTTCACGCTCTACACAGCAGCCTGGGCCCTTATATACAGCATGTAAGAATGCAGCTTATAGGTACCCAAATCTGGTGACAGGTTCCCTTTAATATAATAATAAAATGTATTCACTTATATAGTGCTATTGATTGCACAGCACTTTACATACATTGGCAACAATGCCCCATTGAGGTTCTCATGCTAAATTCCCTATCAGTGTGTCTTTGAATCCAGAGGAAACCCACACAAACTCATTGCAGATGTTGTCCTTGGTGGGATTTGAACCCAGGACCCTAGCGCTGCAAGACTGCCGTGCTAACCACTGAGCCACCATGTTCTTTCTTCACCATGTTTGATAGAACTTTCAAGCGCTGCTCAGTAGTTGGTTGTATGCTCATCCATTGCAGCAGCGCGCACAGTCCGGTCCAGCAGTGCAGCCATGATGCAGAGATTCACTGCACTTTGATTGATTTGTGCAACATGGTCGGGGCTTTGTGGGTCGAGTCCTAGCGTTAATTCTTCTTCCGCCGTCCACCTGGCTTGCGGCTTTTCTTTATATGACTATCATGGCGGGGCGACATTGCTTTTGTTGGCGATGCATGTGCATTACCACAGTACTCAGGCCTTCATCAAAATGGGACCAGAGTCCATGCATGCGAGTATTGCGATCTTGGGCGCCATTTTATTGAACAGATTGTGGTGAAGACTATGAGAAGCATCAGCGCGTGCTAGATTTTTTTTTTTTTACATCTGTGTATGCGCCGATGCTTCTCAGTCTTCACTGCAGTGTGTACAATAAAAAGGTGCTGGAGATCGCGGTACTTGAATGCGCGGACTCCGGCGCCATTTTAATGAAGACATAAGTACTGTGGAAATGCACAAGTTCCGCCAACAACAATAATCGTGGCGCAATATTCAAATAAAGAACAGGGGGCAAGCCAGGAGGACACTGGAGGAGGAATAAACGCGAGGACCCGACCATGTTGCACACATCAATCAAAGTGAAGTGAATTTCTGCAACTTTGATTAAAGATATTTCATCAACCGAGCATTTGATCTTTCTATCACAGGTATGCCTGCAATCAGCATCTTAAGGCCGCTTTACATACTGTGACATCGGTACCGATATCACTAGCGTGCGAACCCGCCCTCATCAGTTGTGTGACACGGGCATATCGCTGCCCGTGGCGCACAACATCGCGCGGACCCGTCACACATACTTACCTGCCTAGCGACGTCGCTGTGACCGGAGAAAAGCCTTTCTAAGGGGGTGGTTCGTTCGGCATCACAGCGATGTCACCAATCAAAGCGGAGGGGCGGAGATGAGCGGGACGAACATGTCGCCCACCTCCTTCCTTCCTCATTGCTGGCGGGACGCAGGTAAGGAGAGGTTCCTCGTTCCTGCGGTGTCACACATAGCGATGTGTGCTGCCGCAGGAACGAGGAACAACATCGTTACTGCAGCAGCGATAATTGGGAATAGGGGGGCATGTCCCCGATGAGCGATTTTGAACATTTTTGCAACGATTTAAAATCGCTAATAGGTGTAACACGCAACGGCATCGCTAAAGCAGCCGGTTGTGCGTCACAAATTTCGTGACCCCAACGAGATCGCTTTAGTGATGTCATAGTGTGTAAAGCGGCCTTCGGTGCCAGTATGGCACTACCTTTACCTCATGTAGAAAAAATCCCACTGGTTGGTCTTCTTTAAAACTTCATAATATACATATAAAATTTTTGAAAGTTTTTTTTTATAAATATCCATGCCTTTGTGTAGGCTATTATGTGAAATGATCTCTCCAAATGTTTTAAAAGCAAAACCCAAAGTTGGGATGCACATATTCTAGCTCGGCAGAGTATCTGGCACAATTATGTAGAGCTGTGAGATGGATTCCAATAGAAATAAAATTAAAAACATATTTATAAACATTTTTTTGGCTTCATGAAATATTTCATTAGAGGTCTCTGGCGAGGAAAGCCATGGTAGTGTAAGAGTTTATTGTGTGTAGACAGATGTTTGTCAGTACAAGGATAGTGAATACGTTAAACAATTCCTTCATAGGGAAACTTGGATGACAATATCCCATACGACAAGTCCTGCTTGGGCGCAAAAATATCTTACATCTGTTATCCAGACAGGTATGTAATAATATCAATTATATAACATCTACAAGAAAAAGTTACATGGAAAATTCTGCACGCCCTGACAGATTGCTACAACTGTTTGTCATCTTTATAAATGGCGACCATCCATTACATTATGACATTTTACATGGTAAATTGATAATATATGATAACAATTACTGTTCATTTTACACTAAGTAATCCAGAAACAAAAATAAAAGTGTTACATGCTTAGCATAATGAAGACAGAGGGACCTATTCATCATTTGTGATTTTTTTTAAATCACTTTTCTACTTTTCTGTTGTAGCATTTGTTGATGTAAATAAAACTAGGTGTCAGTGCAAGCAAGGATTTAGAATTAAAATATAACTTTTAATTTCATTAGTCTAAAACACGATATAGTAAAGTGCAGTGCAGTGCATGAAAATAATAATAAACAGAAAAATCTCACCCAGTTCTTCTCCTGATGAGATCAGATACCACCGGAAAATCCAAGGCAGAAGCAGGTCAAATCAGACCTTAGAGGGGGTGGGGGGGGAGCAACCAGATTACAAGTTCCCTGCCCCTGTCGTGCCCCTGCAGAAATTGCTTCTGCCCTTACAAGGGCAGCACCCAAGTCAGGAATGCTAGCCCTGATGACAAATACACCCTCCCAACGCGTTTCCCACTGGCCATTAGCATGCACATGTGCACCACGAACGGGCACTGTGTTTATACACATTTGTACCACTAATGTACTCTGTGTAGTATCGTCCTGCCATTGCAGGCTTTACTTTAAGTTTTTCTCCCCTGATGAACTCTCTTTTCATTTATTATTATTATTATTATTATTATTATTTATTTATAGAGCACCATTAATTCCATGGTGCTGTACATGAGAAGGGGGTTACATACAAAATACGTATACAAGTTACAGTAGACAGACTAGTACAGAGGGAAGAGGGCCCTACCCTTGCGGGCTTACATTCTATAGGATTATGGGGAGGAGACAATAGGTGGGGTGTAGGTCAGGCGGCAGCTCCGCACGGTGGTCGGGCGGCAGCTCCGCACGGTGGTCGGGCGGCAGCTCCGCACGGTGGTCGGGCGGCAGCTCCGCACGGTGGTCGGGCGGCAGCTCCGCACGGTGGTCGGGCGGCAGCTCCGCACGGTGGTCGGGCGGCAGCGAGTTCATTGTAGATTGTGGGCATTTCGGAACAGGTGCGTTTTCAGGTTCCGTTTGAAGAGAGGGAAACGCGTTGGGAGGATGTATTTGTCATCAGGGCTAGCATTCCTGACTTGGGTGCTGCCCTTGTAAGGGCGGAAGCAATTTCTGCAGGGGCACGACAGGGGCAGGGAACTTGTAATCTGGTTGCTCCCCCCCCAACCCCCCTAAGGTCTGATTTGACCTGCTTCTGCCTTGGATTTTCCGGGGGTATCTGATCTCATCAGGAGAAGAACTGGGTGAGATCTTTCTGTTTATTATTATTTTCATGCATTGCACTGCACTTTACTATATTGTGTTTTAGACTAATGAAATTAAAAGTTATATTTTAATTCTAAATCCTTGCTTGCACTTATACTCTAATTGGGATTTGGGCTGTACTGCTTTGCCATTGCGGCAGGATTGCTTTTTACTTGTAAATAAAACTAGGAAATTTAAATCTATTTTTCACTTTTCACTTAGTTTAGATGAAAAAATCCATTGAAAGGTCATCATGAAAAGACTAATAATAGGAAATGATATTGAAGATGGCCACATATATTAGATTGAAGTGTACTAAAGGGAACCTGTCACCAGATTTGGCGACAATAAGCTGCGGCAACCACCAGTGGGCTCTTATATACAGCATTCCAGAATACTATGTATAAGAGTCTAGGCCGCGGTGTAGAACATAAAAATCCCTTTATAATACTCACCTAACGGGTGGTGTGGTGCAGACTGGTCGAATGTGTGTCTCCGTTCTCTGGTACCGGCGCCTCCTCTTTCGGCCATCTTTGTCCTCCTTCTTCTGAAGCCTGGGTGCATGACGCGACCTACGTAATCCACACTAGCTGGCATGAAGGTCCTGCGCAGGCGCACTTTGATCTGCCCGGAGCAGGGTAGATCAAAGTATTGTAGTGAGCCTGTGCAGAATCTCAATTTTGGCTAGTGTGGATGACATACGACACATCATGCACCCAGGCTACAGAAGAAGGAGGACAAAATTGGCCAAAAGAAGAGGCACCAGAACCAGAGAACGGAGACACCCATATGACCAGTCTGCACCGTGAGTATGATAAAGTTCTTTTTACGTTCTACACAGTGGCCTGGGCTCTTATATACAGCATGTTAGAATACTGTTTATAACAGCCCACTGGTGGTGGCCACAACTTATAGTCGCCAAATCTGGTGACAGGTTCCCTTTAATGGTTGAACAATCAAACACAGCCATTTAAATTTTATTGGCTTTTACAGTTGTATAAACTGGTCATATACTGTATGTTCAAGGGAAGGATGAATAATCTAATAATCTCTTAGGGAATGAAATGTCTTTCGTCTGACTAGTGAAGAAAAATTCAAACGTGGTCGGCTTTGTTTAAGGCAATGCTGGTGTATTACGAGTCCGTTGTAATAATCGGAAGTTTTTTTGGTAATGTAAACAATTTTAAGATTGTGTCAAAACCAGAGATGCACCCAGTAACAGGAACCAGCGACAGCATGGAGCAGCAGTGTCAAGCAGCGGTATCCACCGCTATGCAGTGGATTTATATGTACTGCATATATTTGTTCCAGTACGTACAATTTTGTGAGTTGTTTCATGAAGGCCACTACGTGGCCGAAACGTCACATGTTCACAACAAATTCTTTTGAAAATAAACTTTGTTTAAAGTATACCCTGAAGAGTGCCTTGTTTTATCTTGGATATCTATGGTTTGGAAACTGACAAGTGCACCTCCATTTCTAGCTCATTGACTGTGCTTTATCCTGTTATAAGTTCCTTTAAGGTTTGACATGCAATAGTTGAAACACATATCTCAAGACAACATCACAATCTGTAAAAAATAAAAAAGTTCCTACAGTATACATTGTCACTATGTTTCCCACGTCTTATGTTACTTTTTCCTTTTTCCACTGTCACCAGCCTCCACTTTACATACCAGACAGTAATTATTAACACAACAGTATCAGTTGTACTCTCTCTTCTGATTGACACTTTTAACTTTGGCAAATTCCCTCATTTTTATGCACATTGCTCACATAGTGTCAAAGAGCGCCCAAATAAACAGTTAACACAGTTTTGCAACTGGCATCCATTCCTGTAAAATAATAGTGAACATGTAATAATGTGAATTGTGAGTTCCACAAAGGAAGCAGATGATAAACAAGAAATGACCCCTATATGCAATGCCCAGTGCCCCTTATACTACAATAAGCAATATCTTCTACATTACAGCTATTTCAAAAAGACAATGCAAGTGTATACATGATAATGGTTAACCCATGATTCCTCTATGGCAGAGGGCCCAGCAACGCCTTGCGAAGCTCTAAAGTAATCTTTCATAGAATCTGCTATAGCAGTTTTTTTTTTATTTCATTGCAAAGGTCCAGCCTTCTGCTGTTCATTCTCGTAAATTTCCACATGGAATATAATCCCCTGCTCCGAGGGGATTTAATACTATTCACTTTATATTTCCAATTAAACCTCAACAGATGCTCAATAAGAAGATGACAATCTTGAAATCTTCCATGTTGGTAAAATGTGTGCACACCTACGGGTGACTATCCCAATTCAAAAAAGGTAAGAACTCTGGTTTCTTCATAGCTCATCGTGATCCACCAGGAAACCAATGAAGCCTTCTCCAGTCTAGATTATTTTTTAAATCAACCAGTTGGTGCTGTCACTTTTCAGTTCTTTGTAGAACATCTTTAATATATTAAAATACTGTAACCCAATGTATCATAGGACAGAACTAGATTTATCTTCTAAACTGTCCCGTTAATCCATAGTATCCAACTATTGATTCCGTTTTTTTGGCAATTAAATTAGTTCATTTTTTTTCTCCAAAAAACACCTGTTTTTTTTTTAGTGAGGAGATGCATTAATGCATTTTCATAGGACGACTTGAAAGGCTGAACACAGAAACTTTCTTTTCAGCAAGCTTCTTGATTTTCTCCTTCACAGAATGTTCTTGTTGCCCAATGGACCCTCAGCAAAAACTTCTTTGCTTCCAATAAGCTAACATAAAAACTTTTATTTTTTGGTAGTAGAGTGGGGGAAATTCAGTTTCATCATCTTCCTTAACCCAGCACATTAATGGATTCCATAGTTGGCCAAATATTTGTAGATAGCAATTAGATCAGGATTTCTCAAGTATGGTTACAGCCACAACTCGACAAGGTTAAAATCTAAGAGTGGTTAGACAGTTTTGGTCCAAAGTGTTCCAATGAACATCCCGTCCATTCAAGATGAAGAACTTCTCAAAATGAATCCCCAGCTTTACTGGAGATAATAGTTGCACAAAGCAATCTAAAGTGAAGGTCTTGGTGGTGGTCTGCTGGGTGGAGGAGCTCTGCATGGAGGCGAAGCCAAGGGTGGAGGAGGAAGACAGATTGTTGGAGATGGAACAGGTGGAGGAGAATGTGTCGGCTGAGGAGGTGGCGTTATTGGAGGAGAAGGGGTATAAATTGGGCTGTGGGGTGGTGTATAGATTGGACTGGGTGGAGGCATATTATGAGAAGCATTGTTTAATGGGTATCTTGGTGGCATTGATTTCTTTTCCCTTGTGAAATTGATGCATCTTCCCTGAAATAATAAAAAGGTAGAGATGAATCAATATAGGTTCATTAGAGGCATGGCAAAGTAATTGGCTAGTAAAGCATGCTAAACCTGAACTCTGAAATAACATTCTAGCAAAAGGTAACAGAAACAATCAATCTATCAATACAATGCATTGCGTAGAGAGTATTAGGTATTTCAGCAAGCCACACTTGCCTTTACGTTACTTTCCAAAAATGACACAACTGCTTCAAACACTTGAACCAGTTGCTGGAACCGAGAAAATAAAGAGAGCCCAAATAAATTGCACTGAGAGTTGAAAATATGTGAATTATATGGCAGATTCTTTGGCTGCACTCGGGTGGAAATCTGTCAGCTGAGGGTCATGTAAGGATATTAACTCACTATAGTAAGTTCTGCTATACTTGGACTAGTCTTTGCTAACATCTATCTAATTCTAGAAGGGTTCTCGTTAATAGAATAAGACTAGGAACTCTATATGGATTCAATTTCCCTCCCGCCTCAGCAAAACATTACTCTGCGAGTGATGGGCATAGTCTCCAAATTTGTTCCTCATGGTGAAGGTGTTAAACAATTCTCTTGGGGTTTGGAAGAGAAAGCCTGGAAAATATTATGTAAGTGGTGCTTGTAGGAATGGATTAATGTACAGTCTAATAAACATGGCTGTCGACACAACACTTAATCTGACTGTACCTACTTACAACTTTCAAAAAGGACAAATAAAAATGGAGAATTTTAGTTGTCCTGCAAACTGTACATGGCATGTATAGTACAAAGAACCCTTAGTTTTTATTGGTGCTTTCTTGGCCCTAGATTGGTGCCGTTAAGGGCTGGATTCCTTCAAATCCATCAAGCATCTCCAATACACATGTTCATGGCTCATGAAATCTTCAATTTCCACTTCTTTCAAGGCTACAGCTCCACACTTAATAAAGTAATGCGACAGTCATGGCAAAATTCCAATTGTCAACCTAATTTTTTCCCGGTTGGGAAAAATTAATGGGTAATCCCCACTATGTCTTGCATGACTTTCCCCTACATTTTACAGCAACGATTGCAAAGCTATAAATCACATAATCAAATTTTATTTTTATATATATTTCTTAGAAATTATGCTCAAACAAAAAAAAAACATTTTTATCAACAATAAAAAAATTATAGATCAGAAATACAATTTAGTTTTACTTTCTTGACATTGTAATTTTTAACTAAAAATTGTAATCAATTATTATTTGAAACCAGAACACTATTGTTTCCATTGTGCTAAAATATAGATAGTTTGGTATATCAAAATTTCAGTTTTTCTGCAAATACGTTAGGGACAACTGTAAGAGTATTGTTGCTATATAACGACAATATTCTACTCTGTAATGTGCCATCTACTCTCTTCATTTTTTTTTCCAGCTATAGGTACAGGTACATTTTTTCTTTTAAGTGACTTTTTTGACTCAACATTTATTTAGAGGATTTAGAGCACTAAGGCAGCTTTCACACATCTTTGCATCAGGCACAATCCGGCCCAAAAACCTATGCAACGGATGTGGCGAAAAAAACGGATCTTTTGCATAAGTTTTCCCATGTGGCCCGTCCGTTTTTTGACGGATGCGGCTTGATACTGAGCATGCGCAGTTCAAAACACCGCATCCAGCAGCCGGATGCGTTTTTTGCCGCAGAACGCCGCATCCGACGTCCATAGGCTTGCATTGTAAATCGCGCCGCTTTGCGCCGGATCTGGTGCAATGCGTTTTTTTTGCCGCACAAAAAAACGTGCCAGGCAACGTTTCTTCCGGCCGCCGCATGGGCTAAATATGCCGCATCCGTCAAAAACCGGATGCAACGCAAGGCCATGCGGCACAATACGGCGCTAATGCAAGTCTAGGCGGAAAAAACGCAACCGGCGGGAAAAAAAACGGTTGCGTTTTTTCTGCAAAGCGCAGTATTGTGCCACTCAGCAAACACCGGATGTGTGAAAGCAGCCTAAGTCAGCTTTTACTGTGCCTCTCCTGCGATATATTAGAAAATGAATCAGCACAGAATGTGGGACGTAAAAATAAAATAGTGTTCAATAGTGTTCATGACTAGAGTTGAGCAAACCCATTGAAGTTCAGTGCGGCTACTTCAACTGAACCTTAGATAAAGTTTGGTTTGGGACCTGGACTTAACATGAACCCCAATGGGAGTCATTAATTGGGCAGTTTGCGCTTCCACCCATATGCAGCCAGCCATAAACAGATCACTTCTGGGAGAGGGTGGGCAGGGTCTTTCCATTTTTTTTCTTTGGTGCACCCTACATCTGATAACTCTGTTGTTAGCCCCAGTGTAAGCCACTCAAACACTGCAAGCGGCTCGCACTGGGTTGCGCACCGAGCATACCCGAGCCAGCGATGCTCGCTCGAGTGGTTTGCATGCACAAAGCACCCGATCTCTGTTTCTTTTTATAAAGCCTGTGTTTGGTACGAACACTGAACCTCATGTTTTCTCATCTCTATTCACAATTAGAGATGAGCTACCCCAAACAGTATAGATGTTTTTTGTACTGAACCCAGATTTTACAAAAAAATCAGTGTCTGAGTTCAGAGTTCGGGAGCTATATGCTAACCCCCCTATCGAGCATTGGGGTGCTCGGGCATGCTCGGTGTTCAGCCCAGTGTGAGCCACTGGCAGTGTTTGAATAGCTCGCACTAGGATTAAAAACAACGTTATCAGATGTAGTTTGTCCAAAAAGAACACCAAATACCTAAAATCCCGCCCTTCCCCAGAAGTGCTCTGTTAATGGCTGGCGGTATGTGGGTGAAGAGCCAAAATGCCCAATCATTAACTTCCATTGGTCCCAAACCGAACTTTATCTAAAGTCTGGCTGAACCCGAACTTCCACAGATCAATTCATCTCTATTCATGACTCTTATTGGGGAGATATTCGTCATAAGACGTTTTAGGCTGTTGCTTTTTTACAAATCACTATTTGGATACTAAAAATCTACATATGTCAATATGATAAAGCTTGAGAATAATACATATAACTGTAATTAAACTGTAGGCTATCACAGAGGACATTGCTGGACATATGCCGATACTTATGCTCAGTTTTCTCCTACTGTGCATGGATAAAAAAAAATTGTCATAGGTATTAATGGCCTGAAGAAATATGGCTTTTCTTGAAATCTTTGTCAGTTCTACTTCCAGGAAAAGGTCAATGACCACAATAAACCACACTCTTTCACCCAAGAAAATGTTTTTCAATAGTCAGTAAAATTGAGTTTGGCTGTAAAGCATCAGTCATTTTCACCGGGCCTTTCTGCAGCTGCTCATAAAGTACAACTATTTCCCCTATTTGTACACTGCATTATACACATCTGGTTTCCTTCATTTAACTATTTATTGGTCTTTAAAAGGTTGGACTAAAGAAGAATGGATGCCTGAAGAAACAGTTTGATATTCAGTTTGTGGATAATAATAACAATATAATTATGCATAAAAAAGTTATCCCATTAAAACCTCAGGATAGTTAATATTAATAGGCATATGATCGATGGCAGACGTCCATCAAATCTGATCTCAAGGTTCCCTCTGTGAATGCCGCTGTAGTGAGCATATGTGACCACCACATATAGAGAAATGGTCGCACACGCTCACTACCACCCAATCCAAATAAGGGACTTTTAGATCATCTCTATAGAGGAGGAGTCTCCAGTGATAACATTACACCTCCTGCCGGCTCAGCTAAGAGGTCACCCAGAAAAGTCAACTGGGAAAAGTCAACTTGATCTATTTTTCCTACAGAAGTGACATCCTGTGAACAAAAATTGAAGCCTCTTACTAGAAGAATCTATTGTCTATAGGTGGCACGATAAGGTTAGACTAATTTTGTTTTATAGAAGGAAGTCACAACATCCAAAATTTTAAGTCAGGACTTTGTTCCCTTAAGTATCTAGGAATAAATAGAGATGAGGAGTAGTGATGTGTGAATCCCCCGATGTTCATGTTCAGGAGCCTTGCCCAAACGTTTTGTAAAATTCTAGTTCGGGTTCTGAGATAACGCGAACTTGCGTCCGAACACCAAACTTGGACTTTACAGTTATGGGATGCGGCAGGGGGGGGCTGTAAAATTAAGAATATAGTTAATAATAAACAGTGTCATTATACTTACAGGTCCCAAGATGCATCCTCCAGACTGTCTCCTGTCCGCTTCTGCTTTCGGGTCCGATCATTGCTGTGCCCTCCTGGTAACCATCACTGACTAAAGGACCTTCCGTGATGTCATAGCCATGTGACCAGTCAGGTGTGAATGTTTTATTACTTCGTTTGTTACAGACTAGTTACATGGCTATGACGTCATGGAAGATCCTGTAGTGTTAGTGCACATTACACGGGGCACAGCTGACTGGCTTCAGCTATGCACTTGGGTAAAGTGTCTGACTGCTTTCAGCTGAGTCTGTGTGAGCAGACATGTGTTTGTCTCCACGCACAGATGTAGCAGAGCTGAAGATGCTCGCCTGCCTTTGGACTACGTCCCAGGGGTTTATTTTGGGTAATAAAGATGGAGTCCTAAATGTCTTGTATTTTATTTCTAAAAAAATATTTTTTTCTCTGTGTTGTTGTTTTAATTTACTGTTAAAATAACAGACAATCACAGGCACTGTCACAGAGTGGGTGTCTGTGATTGGCTGTTGAAGTAACATGAAACCAGCCCATACATTCTAGCATCTATACACATATAGTAGGGTAAAAATAAATAAATAAAAAAACTGAAGTAACAATTCTCAGCGCAGATAAAGCGGACGGCTAAGGGCTGCTACCCCATCTTCCTGGCTTTACCTTGGCTGGCAATCAAAATACAGGAAGCCTATTAATTTTTTTTAAATTATTTTAAAAAATTATTTAAAAAAAAATGCGTGGGCTACCACCGTATTTTGATCGCCAGTTAGGTAAAACCAGGAAGCATGGGACTAGGATTCTCAGCGTGGTAAGGCCCAAGCATTCTGAGCCCCCCACACTAAAAAACGCAGCCCGCAGCTGCCCCTGGAAATGGCGAATTGTTTCTTAGCGCCATTTCCAGGCACTTTACCTGGCTTGTCCAGTAGCCCTGATGGCGGTGGCATGCTAACTAATAAATTCATGGTGTCACGCCAAATTAGACATGGCCACCATGAATTTTTAGTAAACAGGAAAAAAAAACAACACTGAGAATTTTTTTAATTAGAAATAAAACAAAAAAATTTAGAGACTCCATCTTTATTATAAAAAAAATTTTTTAGTCTTACATAGTCCATAGGTAGAGTATTGTCACCTCTGCTTCATCACACTGTACAGACAGCGTCTATACAGAGTGAGAAGCAGAGAGAGCATTGTCAGCTCTGCTTCATCACTCTGCACAGATGGCATTTATACAGAGAAGCAGGCTGACACTGAGGCTGGAATTCCACTTACATATGACTCAGTGTCCACTTACATATGATGCAGTCTCGCATCGGCATCACCTGGCATGGACTGACACTCTCCGGACACAAGCACTTCAGCTGCATGACAATACATACAGCCGACCACTCCTGTCAGGACAGTGTGCGGGCATACTGGCTGATGTGATGCAAGATTTGCACAGTGACAGTCAAAGTTGAATCGAGTCCATGTGTCATGGACTCAGGTGAACCCTGAGGTCACCATGAACACGGCCGAAAACAGCCAAAGATTGCTGAGTGACGAGCAGTGCAGTGAATATGCCCGGATGTTAACAGGACCTGCCATGATGTCATAGCCATGTGACCAGTCTAACCCAATCTCTATACAACATTCACACCAGACTGGTCACATGGCTATGACGTCATGGCAGGTTCTCTAAGTCAGTGCTGGTTACCGGGAAGGCACAGCAATGATCGAATGCGGAAGCATAAGCAGCCGGGAGACAGTCTGCAGGACACCTCGCGGGACCTGTAAGTATAATCATAATGTTTTTTAATAATGTGCTTTTTTTTTTTTTACAGCCCCTGGACCGAACTGGACCCGATCTGTAACACGAACTTCCCAGAAAGCTTGTGTTCGGGATCATGTGCACGAACACTATGTGTTCAGTACGAACCCCGAACTTTACAGTTCGGGTTTGCCCATCACTAATGAGGAGATCAAATATAATTCATATTCACAGGGTCCAGCTAGACTTTAGAAACCCATTGGAAATCACTGATTGGGCAGTTCAGCTTTCACCCACATATAGCCAGCCATATACAGATCACTTCCGGGGAGGGAGGTAGGGGTTTTTTTGTACACACTACATCCGAAAACATTTTTACCCCCTATGAGAGCCATTCGTAGACTGCAAGCGGCTAGCGCTAGACTGAGCACCGAGTGTACCAGCGCTCTATCGAGAGGCTATAGCATACGAAGAGCACCTGAACTCCAAACTCGAACACTAATTTTTTGTAAAGTTTGTGTTCGGTGCGAACCCCAAACTTTATCGTTTGGATTCGCTCATCTCTATGAATAAACAATAACATTTGTGCTTGTTTTTTATAAAAAGGTGCAAATAGGGTAAAAGATTCCGATATAAAATTATTGATGAACTGATAGGTTGCGTTTATGTTCAGCAATATGCACTAGACTAATGAATCTGACCTATAAACCTACAATGCTATGGCGCTGAATGACAAATGTATTTGACCATGTACGCCGTTTTTGAACTTGGTTGCCTGTCAGGATGATGTCTTGCAGGATCTTTACATTGGCACTATGACAATGAGCAGATTGTTTTCCTATCTGTGAATGCCAAAACAATTCTAAATCCCATGAAACCCATTAAACTTAGGAGTGAATATACAGTGGGTACGGAAAGTATTCAAACCCCTTTAAATGTTTCACTCTGTTTCATTGCAGCCATTTTGTAAATTCAAAAAAGTTCATTTTTTTCCTCATTAATGTACACTCTGCACCCCATCTTGACAGAAAAAAACAGAAATGTTGAAATTTTCCACATTTATTAAATAAGAAAAACTGAAATATTACATGGTCATAAGTATTCAGCCCCTTTGGTCAGTATTGAGTTGAAGCACCCTCCCTTTTGAGCTAGTACAGCCATGAGTCTTCTTAGGAATGATGCAACAAGTTTTTCACACCTGGATTTGGGGATCCTCTGCCATTCTTCCTTGCTGATCCTCTCCAGTTCCGTTGGATAGTGAAGGTTGGTGGACAGACGTTTTCAGGTCTCTCCAGAGATGCTCAATTGGGTTTAGGTTAGGGCTCTGGCTGGGCCAGTCAAGAATGGTCACAGAGTTGTTCTGAAGCTACTCCTTTGTTATTTTAGCTGTGTGCTTAGGGTCATTGTCTTGTTGGAATGTGAACCTTCGGCGAAAGGGTACTTTACACGCTGCGATATCGCTAATGATTTATCGTTGGGGGTCACGGTGTTTGTGACGCACATCCGGCGTTGTTAGCGGCATCGCAGCGTGTAACACGTACGAGCGACCTTAAACGATCGCAAAAGAGACAAAAATCGTTGGTTTTGGAGAGGTTGTCCAAACACCAAAAATCGTTGCCTCATACGTAGCGATGTTGTTCGTCGGTCCTGTGGCATCACACATCGCTATGTGTGACACCACAGGAACGACGAACATCTCCTTACCTGCCTCCACCGGCAATGCGGAAGGAAGTAGGTGGGCAGGATATTACGTCCCTCTCATCTCCGCCCCTCCGCTTCTATTGGCCGGCCGCTTAGTGACGCCGCAGTGACATCGCTATGATGCCAAATGCACCTCCCCCTTGAGGGAGGGATTGTTCGGCGGTCACAGCGACGTCGCTGACAAGGTATGTGCGTGTGACGCTGCCGTAGCGATAATGTTCACTACGGCAGCGATCACCACATATTGCTGGAACGACGGGGGCAGGTGCTATCGCGCTCGACATCGCTAGCAATCGCTAGCGATGTCGCAGCGTGTAAAGTACCCTTTAGTCTCAGGTTCAGGGCACTCTGGCAGAGGTTTTCTTTCAGGATATCTCTGTACTTGGATGCATTCATCTTTCCTTCAATTGCAAACAGTCGTCCTGTCCCTGAAAAACTCCCCCATCGCATGATGCTGCCACCACCATGTTTTACTGTTAGGATTGTATTGGGCAGGTGATGAGCAGTGCCTGGTTTTCTCAACACATACTGCTTAGAATTATCACCAAAAAGTTCTATCTTCGTCTCATCAGACTAGAGAATCTTATTTCTCATAGTCTGGGAGTCCTTCATGTATTTTTTTTGCAAACTCTATGCGGGCTTTCATATGTCTTGGACTGAGGAGAGACTTTCTTCGGGCCACTTTGCCATAAAGGCCCGATTGGTGGAGGGCTACAGTGATAGTTGGCTTTATGCAACTTTCTTCCATCTCCCTACTGCATCTCTGGAGCTCAACCACAATGATCTTGGGGTTCTTATTTACCTCTCTCACAAAAGCTCTTCTCCCACGATTACTCAGTTTGGCTAGACGGCCAGGTCTACGAAGAGTTCTGGTGGTCCCAAACTTCTTCCATTTAAGGATTGTGGAGGCCACTGTGCTCTTAGGAACCTTGAGTACTGCATACATTTTTTTGTAACCTTGGCCAGATCTGTGCCTTGCCACAATTCTGTCTCTGAGCTCCTTGGGCAGTTCCTTTGACCTCATGATTCTCATTCGGTCTGACATGCACTGTGAGCTGTGAGGTCTTATATAGACAGGTGTGCGCCTTTCCAAATCAAGTCCTATCAGTTTAATTAAACACACCTGGACTCCAATAAAGGAGTAGAACCATCTCAAGGAGAATCGCAAGGAAATGGCATGTGACTTACATATGAGTGTCTGAGTAAAGGGTCTGAATACTTAAAAAAAAAATGCAAAAATGTCTACATTTCTGTTTTTTTTTCTTTCAAGATGGGGTGGAGAGTGTACATTAATGAGGAAAAAAATGAACTTTTTTTGAATTTACCAAATGGCTGCAATAAAACAAAGTGAAATATTTATAGGAGTCTGAATACTTCACGTACCCACTGTATGTGTTCCAAGGTTGCAGACCTGACTGTAGCTTGGTCATGTAGTCATATATTATTTCTGTCCCTTTGTTTCCTGTTTTTAAAGTCACAAAACACAATAGACTAAAGTCAGCTGGACCCATCGATAGCGACACGATCGGCCAGCCGTCTAATATGTATGAGGGCCTTACAACTTTCTCTCATAGATGATGATAGGGGGGAGAGAAGCATTCGGCCATTTATATTTCAATTTCTGTTTCTTTTTTTATGGGATGATGTAACTCCTCTGGCAGCGGCTCTTTCATAGAAAACAAAAGGATGCTTGACTGTGGATGGGGTAGAGACAGAGTTAAGCGGGCTTTACACGCTACGATATATCAAACGATATGTCGTCGGGGTCATATCGTAAGTTACGCACACCCGGCGCCGTTTGACATATTGTAGCGTGTGTTAACAAGCAAAAATACTCACCTTATCGTTGCTCGTTGACACATCGCTCATTTTCTAAATATCGCACGTCCTTCTCTTCGCAGGTTGTTCATCGTTCCCGGGGCAGCACACATCGCTCCGTGTGACACCCTGGGAACAATGAACTGCAGCTTATCTGCGTCCCGCTGGCAATGCGGAAGGAAGGAGGTGGGCGGGATGTTTACGTCCCGCTCATCTCCGCCCCTCCGCTACTATTGGCTGGCCGCTGTGTGACGTCGCGGTGACGCCGAACGTCCCTCCCCTTTCAGGAAGTGGATGTTCGACGCCCACAGCGAGGTCGTTTGGAAGGTTAGTACGTGTAACGGGGGTTTACGACTGTGCGACAAGGGCAAGAAATTGCCTATATCGCACAAACGATGGGGGCGGGTGCGATCGCAAATGCGATCGCACGAGAAATTGAAGCATGTAAAGCGGCCTTTAGCTAACCCAACAACTTTCTAAGGTGTATGAGGTCCTTCACTAAGTGACACAGTAAAACACATAGCAGATGATGAACGTAAAGGGGTACTCCCATCTCCAAGGTCCTATCCCAATATGTAGTAGGTGTAGTAATAATAATAATAATATTAGCAAATACCTCCATTTAGAAATGTAGTATAGTTCTTCTGATTGACTATGTCGCTCACCTCATGTGCAGGGCAGTATCCATGGTCATGACCACGCATATAGTCATGGTTAGTTAGTTGCTCGTGGTCATACTATGGATACTTAAGGTCCCTCAATGCCCTGAAGATGAGACAAGTGGCATAGTGAATCAGGAGAACTATACTACATTTCTAATTGGAGGTATTTGCTAATATTATGATTGTTACACCTACTACATATGGGGATAGCATCTTGAAGATGGGAATACCCCTTTAAGGTGTGGCCATACACTGTAGATAGTGGTCACCCAAACGCTTGTACAATAAGCAGCGATCTACCAACCCCCTCATACATATGCACACTCAGGTTGATCGAACATGCATGTGTTTTTAGTGGGGATAGGGAAGTAAGCCACTGGCAGACATTTCTGGTGTTAGAAAGCAGAAAAGGATCAGATATTGTAATTTAGTGTGGTCAGGCCTTGTCTCCAACGACATCTGAAATTTGCAAGTTCAGCTACCAATAGTCCAATGCAGGGGTGGTTAACCTCTGGCCCGCGGGCCGTTTGCGGCCCCGATTACTTTTTCTGCAGCACCCGGGCACATTCCCGAGGACCACAGTGCTCGGGCAGCTAGCGCTTTTGCTGGCTGCCGGCCCTTTAAATCCCAATGCATAATGCGATGCCGCGCAGGCACCCTGCATGCGCAAACTGTAACATCCTCACGATGGTCTGTACTAGCGTGCTCAGGGCTCACCTTGTGGGCAGGGTAACCAGCGCGAGATGCTCTGAGCTCCAGTCACAAAAGAAAAGAAGCAGCAGCTTTACCGGCCTCCATGCTGTACTTGCCTCCCGGACCTGTGCTTTGACTTCTCTCCCTCAGTACTGCGATTCTGCAACCCATTGCTGTCCCCCCTCAGTGTGTGTACCCCTTCGTACTGTGTGTACCCCCTAGTACTGTGTGCCACACCCCAATGCTGTGTGCCCTCAAGTTCTGTGTACCCCTTAGTACTGTGTAACCCCCACTGCTGTCTGTACCCATCTAGTGCTGTCTGTGCCCCCCAGGTGATGTCTATGCTCCCCAAGTCCTGTCCATGCCCTCCAGTCCTGTCCTGCATCCCAGTGCTGTCCGCAACACCTAATGCTGTCCGTGCCGCCTCCAGTGCTGTCCATGCCATGGTCAGTGCTGTCCAACTCCCCCAGTCCTGTCAGTGCCCGCCTTGTGCTGTCTGTGCTCCCCACTGCTGTGTACACCCCAATGCTGTGTACCCCCAGTGTTGTGTACCCACCACTGCTGTCTGTGCCCTCCCAGTGGTATCCGTGCCCCCATGGTAATGTCTATGCTCCCCCAGTCCTGGCCATGCCACCCCAGTGCTGTTCGTGTTGTCTAGTGTTATGTGTGCTACCGCCTAGTGCTGTCTGTGCTGCCACCTATTGCTGTCCGTTGCGCCGCTAGTGCTATCCTTGTCCCCCAGTCCTGTCTGTGCCCCCCCCTAGTGGTGTCCATGCTGCCCAGTGCTGTCCGTGCTACCGCCAGTGCTGTCCGTGATATCTGTCCCCCCCAGTGAGGTCTGTGCCTCAGTCCCTCCTGTAATGTATATGTCCCCAGCCTCTTCTGTGATGTATTTGCCCCATCCTCTCCTGTAATGTATATGCCCCAACTACTCCTGTGATGTATATGCACCCAGCCTCTCCTTTGATGTATATAACCCCAGCCCCATCTGTGATGTGTGTACCCCTAGTGTCTCCTGTAATTTATGTGTCTCCTGTGATGTGTATGTGTGACGCCCTGGGCAAGCCAGGGGTCACAGGTCACAACACCACCACACCCCACACTCCAGGTAGGCACATCACAGCTAAACTACAAATCCTTGTTGCCTTCCTCCAGAGGCTGATGATTCACACCAGGGGGTGGGCCAGGCGGTTGGCTCCGCCCACCAAGGAGATCACAGCTCTGGAGGCGGGAAGTACCAGGCAGTCAGCTCAGGGACGAGCTTGAGTAAACAGAGAAAGTAGCCCAGGGAGGGCAAGAGTAAACAAGTTGTGAAAGTAGAAAAGTGGTAAAGGAGGAAAGCAAGTGAGGTGACAAGAAGGAAAGAAAACCTGAAGGGTACAGCTTTGTGTAGGGCCAGAACAGCAAGGTCAGCGACGGCGGTGACTGTCTGGAGTGGGACCGTTTGGAAGTTCCTGGAAGGACCCCGTTGGCTGTGTGCCCGGTGGTCTGGAGCAGTGTTCCGAAGGACAGTCAGCACCAGGGCAGGGGCCTCTCGGACCCCGGCAAGGCTAGGAGTCGCCAAATTTGCCGAATCCATCAGTGAAGCGGACGTAGATCCCCCAGCAACCAAGTCCCGATTGAAGGCAACAGCTCAACCTGAAGCAGAGCGACACCGCCACCGCCAAGGCACCAGTTTCTCAGGGCCAGCGCCTGCGGGCAAACTGTAGAGCTCCTCCGGCCCAGATTGTAGTCGGGGAGTGGGTAACCGGAGGGAATCCACCGCTACCACAAGTCCACCGCTACCTGTCGACAACTTGGCGTCACGAACAGGATCTTACCGCTCTGCCGTCTGGTAGAGGTGCGCCTTGTTACCGCCGGAGGTATCCGGCAGAAAAATTGCAGAAGCCGCCATCTTTGGCGCGAAAAGTTCCCGCTCGAGCGTCTTCTCGAGCAGTAGAGGCGCGAAGGCCAAGACCCCGCCCCGAGAGAGGAGGGGCCGGAAAGAGCTAAGGGGGACGCGATGGCGGCTGGCCGCATGTAGCTGCGGCTATAAAAGCAGGGACGCCAGGACCCTGCAAGCATACCGTTCCTGGAAAGAAAAGAGAAAGTCACCATGTGGATGCCGTCCCGAAACACCGTGGCCCCTGCGCCGGGAACCGCAGCGTGGGTGGAAATCCGGACCGCGCAGCTCCACCTAAGGCTGCAGGTCAAGATGCAGCTCCTCTTGGAGGAGTGGGAGACCGACATGGCGGACGTTATAGCCACCGTGCGGAGACGCGAGGAGGAAGCGGAGGAAGGGAGGGTGAGTGACCCACGCCCCTATGTCCCGGAGGGACCGGTCGCTGCGGCTGAGGGACCCAGTCCAAGCCCTCTCCCCCCGTTGCCTCCCTCGCCACCCGTCTCGGAGGCCGTGACCCCGCCACTAGGCCCGCTACCACCGCATCCGGTAGCGATACCCAGCCCATCCGCCCCAGCGGACCGATCTGTAGCCGGAGCCCGTAGCAAACCGGAGGTGTTGCCATGGAAGGCCCCGAAGATTGTGCCAGAGACAGTCCCCGAGCAGTTTCCTGAGCCGGAGCCGATGACCCGCTCCGAGCCGAAGGCCCAGCTGCGGAAAGCCCCTGTGCCCATCCCCCACACCTCGGCTGAGGTGGCGCCGGGTTGTTGCTGCAGGGCAGCGCCCAAGGCCATGACACCGCGGGATACGCCGCCCACCTTCCTAACAGTGGGTAACGTTCAGGATGTCCCGCGGGGCCCGACCCGTGCGCCGGCGCTGGCAGCGCCATATTGGGACAGGGAGCCGACAAAGTTGGGCCTGGAGATCGCGGAGAGGGAGAGAAGGAAAGCCGAGCTGGTGGCCCGAGCCATTCGGGAAAAAGAAAATCTTCGGCAAGCGACCTTCCGTGTCCGGGGCCCGTTGTATGAAGGGCAGGTGAGGCGGTTTGATGTCCGCCGGGGCTACGGATTTATATATGAACCGGGCCTGGAGGCCGAAGTGTTTGTGGCCCGGCGGGACGTGAATGCCCATCTGCCCGAGGAGCATCCTGGCCGTAACCTCATACCGGGAGACATGGTGCGGTATACCCGGCACTGCGGAGAGAGGGGGTGGTTTGCCCTGGATGTGAAGCTCAGGGGCAGCAACGAGAGCAGGGTGAGCTCTGCACCCCCTCCCTCGGATGAAGCAGCAGAAGGACCGGAGTAGGGCAGCGGACGCCCGCAGCACCGTCCCCGTTGGGACCACCACTGAGTTGTGTGTTTGTTTAAAAGTTGAAAATGAAAATGATTGATCCAAGAAGAAGTTACCTGATTGTCTGTAGTGATTGAACCGGCCGGAGCCGGCACCGTTGTCCCCGTGGGGACCGTTTAAAAATGCATGGGAACTATCCATGGACAAGCCCGTGAACTTGCAGGGCAACCACAGACATTAGTGGCTTGTAAATATGTTGGTTACCGTTACCGTTTTCCGCAGGCCGCCTCCAGAGAGGCAGGTTGGAGGGAGGGCCCTCAGCAGAGCAGGCTGGGGCCCAGCCACCAAAGGAACCGGTGGCTACCCTCTGGAGGGAAGGACAGATCCCGCTCGGGTAATTTGTGCTGGACTGTGGGTCAAGGGGTGCTGCCTGGGCTTTAGGGGCAGCATCAGGGCCAGGTTGCTTGGGTGGGAGAGAGCGGAAACCGTAACCGTGAACCGTTGCAACGTTAAAGAAATGTGCCTCCCGTCTTGGGAAGAGTTATTAAAAATGTGAATATGTTATGTTTAACCCTGTTATCCCCTTTTTACAGAAAAATAAATCCGGTGTAGGACGGCAGCCCGCGGACGGTCTGCATTTTGCTAAGGGGGAATGTGACGCCCTGGGCAAGCCAGGGGTCACAGGTCACAACACCACCACACCCCACACTCCAGGTAGGCACATCACAGCTAAACTACAAATCCTTGTTGCCTTCCTCCAGAGGCTGATGATTCACACCAGGGGGTGGGCCAGGCGGTTGGCTCCGCCCACTAAGGAGATCACAGCTCTGGAGGCGGGAAGTACCAGGCAGTCAGCTCAGGGACGAGCTTGAGTAAACAGAGAAAGTAGCCCAGGGAGGGCAAGAGTAAACAAGTAGTGAAAGTAGAAAAGTGGTAAAGGAGGAAAGCAAGTGAGGTGACAAGAAGGAAAGAAAGCCTGAAGGGTCCAGCTTTGTGTAGGGCCAGAACAGCAAGGTCAGCGACGGCGGTGACTGTCTGGAGTGGGACCGTTTGGAAGTTCCTGGAAGGACCCCGTTGGCTGTGTGCCCGGTGGTCTGGAGCAGTGTTCCGAAGGACAGTCAGCACCAGGGCAGGGGCCTCTCGGACCCCGGCAAGGCTAGGAGTCGCCAAATTTGCCGAATCCGTCAGTGAAGGGGACGTAGATCCCCCAGCAACCAAGTCCCGATTGAAGGCAACAGCTCAACCTGAAGCAGAGAGACACCGCCACCGCCAAGGCACCAGTTTCTCAGGGCCAGCGCCTGCGGGCAAAGTGTAGAGCTCCTCCGGCCCAGATTGTAGTCGGGGAGCGGGTAACCGGAGGGAATCCACCGCTACCACAAGTCAACCATAGGTGCAAGGAAGAGGGACATCACCGTCACCTACCGGGAGTGCAGGTGCAGCCGTCTGTGGGACCGTCCTACCAGCCGTTTGGTTTACCGTACAAACTGTGTCCGTGTCTCAGGCTGAGTGAGTACCACAGTGCCGCAAGGCACAGCGCTGCCCCCGCATCCCTGCGCCCACCAGGCCCCGCACCTCACAAACCATCACCGGGCCCCGGGATCACCAACCCCTGCCCACGGAGGGGCAACACGACACCTGGCTGCTCCGCATCACCATCCCCGGGACCCCCGCATTGAGCAGCGGTGGTGAAATCACCACAACCGTGGGTGGCGTCACGAACTATAACAATCCCCGCACCCAACTAACCCCTTTCACTCACGGGCGAGGAGTGTCGCTCGAGAAACCCCCGGGATCCGGCCTACGGCTCGAGCCACCACTGAGCAGCGGCCGCCGGACCCGAGCAGAAGGGGGCGAGCGTAGTTTGCTGACACCCTCCTCCCCGCCCGCGACATATGCCCCCAGCTTCTCCAGACAGAGACAAACCTGGAAAACCAGTTGTGAGACACAACCTGATCAATATCACTGGACATCACAGCCGCACCAAAGAGAAGCAGCTCCAGTCGCCACATTTGGGGTGAGTTAATTAAATATTTGACCGAATATAGCTGGGTAATTTTCAAGTTGATAATTTTGTGCGGCCCCCGAAGATTGGTAGAAAATTCCAAATGGCCCCCGACAGTAAAAAGGTTCCCCACCCCTGGTCTAATGTGTATAGGGGCTCTAGTACAGGACTGCAGGGCCGGATATAACTGGCTTGTTGGTAGTCGGTAACTTTGAAGACACAAAGTAAATAGCTGTATACACCCAACAGTAGGCTATATTCAATTATAATTATTTGTCAAGTAAAATTTTTTTTTTTTAGCTCTGATGCACAAGAACAGTAGAAATGGTTGTAAATGTATATACACATCTTTATGGTATTCTGCAGACCTGGCATGGGACTGGAGTTTGCATAATAAAATTGGAGTAAAGCTGAAATAAAAAAGGAGCAGAGGTGTAGCGTTTGGATCTGGTTCTTGGCGTCTGTAGCTGCTTTAGGTTTACGCCAGTTTAAAATCTTGAAATGAAGTGTAAAATGTAATATTAATATTTACAGTGAATTAACTTCTATTCACTCAGATACTTTCTTAAAAAGAAATTCCATCACTGTCAACTCTGAAGCTGAAAAGTAGCTGAAGCAAGATGGTGGCGCTGAAGTGGATCAACTCCAGATCCAAAACAGTCTACAGATGGATGTAAGAGTTAAACTTGTTCTGGGCCTGGATCTGAATTCTCTGATCCAGTCTCAGCGGTATCTGGCAGGCCAAGTGAATCCAATTCTATTATACTGGATAGAAAGTATCATTGCCCATCATATTTGTGGAAGGAACTTATTGGTGGTGTATGTGCAGACTAGCCAAAAAATGTCATCTGAACGTGGCTTGGAGCACTTATCTAGAAACAAAGGGTACCCTTTATTTCATAGGCTGTTTTCCTATCTGTTTGCGTAAAAACAAGATAAGTAGCCTTTGAAGACGTTGCTCTTCCCAGTTTCCTACCCTCTTGTAGTTAAATCTCTGTAAAAATACTCCATTAATGATGTAGGAGAACAGAGAATGTTGAGCTTCCGAACATGTGAGAAAACCGCAGGAATCCCCATGTGACCTGCGCTCAGATGTTATTGGAAGCAGCTGTGACAGATAATGACCTATAACAACCCCCCGCTCCTCCTCGCTGCTGCCTTCTATTTTAATTGTAATCGCCTATCTTACCAACAGGGGGCAACATAGTCATAAAAAAACTGCAATGGCCACTACCATTTCCACAATGTAGAAATTTGGAGAAAAATATATTTTCTGCATCCATTAACCAATATGCTACAGCATTTCATATACATGGCAGACTGGAGCAATGTCATACTTCTAGTGTCTTTGATCAGTTGCCTAGTGTCTGAAACTTATTACCATCTATTGGGCATTGTTTGTTACCTATGACATGGTACAAGTGGATCTTTTAAATATTAATGTTTCCTGGTTTACCAAGGATTGTACACATAATATAGGACTGGGCCTCTTAGGGCAGCTTTGCACGTTGCAACATCGCACGTGCGATGTCGGTGGGGTCAAATCGAAAGTGACGCACATCCGGCGTCACTTTCGACATCGTTGTGTGTAAATTCTAGATGATACGATAAACGAGGGCAAAAGCGTCGTTATCGTATCATCGTTGCAAGCTCCGACTTTTCCATAACTTTGCTGCAGCGATGGTACGATGCTGTTCCTCGTTCCTGCGGCAGCACACATCGCTATGTGTGAAGCCGCAGGAGCAAGGAACTTCACCTTACCTGCCGCCGGCGGCTCTACGGAAGGAAGGAGGTGGGCGGGATGTTTACATCCTGCTTATCTCCGCCCCTCCGCCGCTATTGGCCGCCTGCCGTGTGACGTCGCTATGACGCCGCACGACCCGCCCCCTTAGGAAGGAGGCGGGTCGCCGGCCAGAGCGACAGTCGCAGGGCAGGTGAGTGCATGTGAAGCTGGCGTAGCGATAATGTTCGCTACGCCAGCTATCACAAGATATCGTACCTGCGACGGGAGCGGGGACTATCGCGTGCGACATCGCAGCATCGGCTTGCGATGTCGCAACGTGCAAAGCCCGCCTTAGTCTTAGCTCCTTTTTGTCCATCTTGTTTAAAATTGGGGCCGACTTTAGTGTCAGCAGTATGACTGCAAAAGGTGCCGGTAAAATGCAAATTAGTACCATGTTGACCTCAGGACCATAGTATACTAAAACACTATGACCCAATTCATAATAACCAGCATTGTTGGAGTCACAGACTCAGGCAACGTAATGAATTAAAAGTTCAGTGAGTGATTGGAGTGAGATTTGTGGCATAACATGCAACAGCTTGTCCTGAATTAGATGAGGAGGAGGCACCATGCCCTGTGCTACCCTAACATTAACCCATGTGGCAGAGCTGCCCAAACTGGTCATGAAAACCCCAAAAGTCGCACAATGTATGGGGAACCTTACGTTGCATCAAAACTTTGTGACTTTTTAGTGTTTACAACAGATTTTTAAGTGAATTAATGTCAGAAAGACAGGATTGTTTCTGGAGAAAAGTCTCTGGCTATGGAGGCAGAATGGGTCATGGGCATTGTCGGAGTCAAGAAGAAGAAAGCGTGGGTGCTGGCTCAACTAGATTAGCGGGGACGAACTTATGCAACAGAAGAAGAAGGGGCACCATAATGTATTTTGACAGAAGGGGAGGCTTTGGCTTTGTGATGGAAGAGAAGACTGTCCACAAGGTCTACATCAACGCCGCTTCCCTCCATCACGGGCCCAGCTTGCAAGAAGGAGAAAGCATGCAGTTCATAAAAGATGGACTGTGGGGCTTGTACGTGGTGACCATCACCAAACTACAGGAGGCAATTGAGGACTCACCTCCACGGGGAGATGATGACACCGTGAACCTCCACATCCTCGAGTCCTGGTAGTCGTGAAAGGGAAACTGCCCCGCCCTCCAGGGGACCCCCGAAGAGGGTGAGACAATAGGAATGTCGGAGCCTGCAGCCCACATGGGCAAAATATACATGACCCAGGGTGCCCATTCGGCTTTATATGTGGGGTGAGAGAAGGCTAAGGAGACCTGGGTGTGAGTACAGTCAGGCACTTGAAGGAGAGAAGAGTCTGAGTTAGATGCCTAATTTGTGCTGGTTGAACCCCCAACAGAGACAATTCCTAAGTCTCTGAGTGCCTTGAGACTGGGACTCTCTTTTTGATTCTGTCCGCGGATGGCCAAAGGTTTTTGTGTGACCTCTCCTGTTGTTTTGTTTCCCACATTACGCATACCTCTGCTGAATTGCAGTATATTAAGTCGTGAAATTGTCCTACACCCTCCGCCCTAGACTTTTCCCAACTAGCTATGGACTAGCCATGGACTCTGCCCAAAATCTCCCATGGACTTTGCCCCAAAGTCCCAATGGACTTTGCCCCAATGTCCTCATGAACTGTGCCTCATAATGGACTCAAACAACATTATCAACCCTGACTCTTGCCCGTCATGGACTTTGTCTGTGCCTGGCTTGAAGGCAGATGGACTGTGCTCATAGACTGCTGCAATCTGAAGGCTCCTTTTTCCAACCTAGTGGGACTGGAGTCGTCATCCTTAGACACACAGTCAACAGAAATAGGAGCAACAGTAACCGCGATCTTTATGCTCATGTGTCTCTTATCAGCTTTCTAAAATCTAGGTCTTATGTTTGGGTCTATTTGACCCTTTATGGAATAAATTACATATATACATCACATTACATGCTGTTTCCCTTACTGACTTTTCAACTGCATACACCTCAGAAACCTTCTACTATGGGCCTTTATAAGGTTTCCATTAATATCGGCAGCTGAATGTCTTCAATTACTGTATATGCACAAAAATGTGTCAATTTCATTGAAACATGGTATAGAATTATTGCCAGCTCTTTTTATCTCTCAGTATGAGATTTTTAAGCCCTTCCAACCAAAAACTTAATTAAAAAAATGTATGGCAGGAAAACCCACCAAAAACGCACCCAAACGGGCATGTGTTTTCTGCCAGAAGGTGCAGATTTCATGCAGAAAATTTCTGCACCAAATCTGGAGCGTGGATACATAGCCTAACGTTGTTGAGATAAAAATGAAAAGAGGCCAGTCCAAAAATGAAAAAAAGTAGAAGACCATCCCAACAATGAGAACACACCACAAAATGTCTTTCAGATATTAAAGTTGTACATGTTATAGCTTTACTTTCACAATGTATAAGTTAACTGTCCAAAGAAAGCCTTCCCAATTCCCTGAACACCCCGTCTCTTCCAAGACTCCTCTACTGAATTTTCCAAGAGCTCAGAATTGTTTTTTTTTTGTACCACATAAATTTATCCATGACCTCATATCGAGATTCCTCAGGAATAGTTGCAAACAAAAGAGAAATAATTCAGACTTTTGGACGCTGCCAGGAGTTTCATAATCCCAGTTCATTACTTCATTGTAGATAACATCCCCTATAAAAGCAGATCTGTCACCGGATTTGAAAACATGAACCATCAATTAATAGATCCTTTAAGAACATGTTCACATGTTGTAGAAAATTTCAATGCGGATGTGTTCACAAAATCAGCAGACATAATTCACGTGTTTCCTGTGAATTTGGCTGCTGACTTCACCCTATTTTTATACAGCTAATTTCACAATTTCAGGATTTAGTGCAGTAAAGGCCCCGTTACACGCAACGACATCGCTAACGAGATATCGCTGCGGTCACGGAATTCGTGACGCACATCCGGCGTCGTTAGCGATGTCATTGCGTATGACACCATCAAGCGACTGCTAACGATCCGAAAAACGTCAAAAATCGTTTATTATTGACACGTCGTTCCTTTCCCAAATCTCGTTGCTCATTTTGGATGCAGGTTGTTCGTCATTCCTGAGGCTGCATACATCGCTACGTGTGACACGCCGGGAATGACGAACAGCACCGTACCGGCGTCCTCCGGCAACGAGGTGGGCGTGACGTTAATGCGGCTGCTCTCCACCCCTCCGCTTCTATTGGTGGCGGCTGTGTAACGTCGCTGTAACGCCGCACAAACCTCCCCCTTAAAAAAATAGTTTGTTCGCCGGCCACAGCGACGTCGTTAGGAAGGTATGTGCGTGTGACGTGTACTAGCGATATTGTTCGCCACGGGCAGCGATTTGCCCATGACGCATGCATGACATGGGCGGGTGCGATCGCTAGTGTGATGCCCTGGACTAGCCAGGTAGTCACAAACAGATTTGTACCAAACACAAAGGCAGGGCCATCGGACCCCAACCAGGCTAGGAGCCGCCGACAACGGTCAAATCCGAGAGTGACCGGAACCCCAGGGGTTCCCTAACACCCAAGACCCGACAGAAGGCAACAGTCCAGACAGTGAGGATAAAAAGCCACCGCCATAGGCTAGAGATACAAGGGCCAGCGCCTGCGGGCAAAACGGGCTACTTCGGTACATACACGCTGGGGAGCGGACTACCGTTGGGAAACCATCAGAGTCAAGACATTCTACAAAGGTGCAGGGAAAGACAGCCACCATCAACCTGTCCGGGGAGAGCAAAGACACTGCAGCCGGCTGCGGGACCCGTCCATCCAGCCGTTTGGTTTACCAGAGACTCTGTGAATCTGTGCCTGGGTGAGTACAACAGTGCCATCCGGCACCGCGCCGTGCTGCCTCCGCAACCCTGCACCCCAGCTACCCTGCCTCCCCGTATCACCACCGAGCCCCGGGATCACCAACCCCTATCCACACAGGGGGAACCAACATCCTAGCTGCTCCCTTCCATCGCTCCCGGGATCCCCGTCACCAGCAGCGGTGGAGCCCATTATCACCATGACCCATGCATGGCGTCACGGACTATCTCCCCAAACAAACCACCCCCCTTTTCACTCGTGGGCGAGGAGCACTGCTCGCGTCCCCGGGTCCGGCCCACCGCTCAAGCCACTGAACAGCAGCAGAAGCCCTGGACCCGAGCGTAGCAAGCGCGGCCCCTCCGCCCGCGACAACTTGGCGTCACGAACAGGATAGAACCAATCTACCTACCGGTAGAAGTGCGCCTTGCAGTCCCTGCCGGCGGTCTCCGGCTGAAAATTTTGAAATTCCGCCATCTTTGGCGCGAAGATTTCCCGCTCGAGTGTCTTCCCCGAGCAGGGAGGGTGCGAAAGTGAGGCCCCGCCCCCAGAATAAGGAAGTGCTAGAAAGAACCAAGGGGGGGCGGAGGCAGGTGTACCTGATGTAACCGAAGGTATAAAGAGCAGGGACGCCAGGACTCTGCTACGCATCCGGTTCCTGGAAGCACAAGTGCCAGTATGTCCACCCCATCTGAAAGTCCCGAGTCCCCGGAGCCTGCGCCTGGGACAGCGGCATGGCTGAATGCCCAAGCGATGTTGCTGTGCTGTCGCAACCGGGCCCAGGTGTGTGATCTGCTGGATCGCTGGACCGCTGAAGTGGAGGAGCTGGCTGCGGTCGTGCGGGCGCATGAAATAGAGGCCATGCTGAAGGAGCTGGTGAGTGATCCATGCCCTTATGTCCCCGAGGGACCGGCCGCTGCGGCTGAAGGACCCGGTCTACTCCCGGCCCCTGCAGGGCCCGCACCATCGCCTGTGCTGGCCGCCCTCACTGCCTCGCTCAGCCCACCGCACCCGATGGGGACGCTGGAGTCTGTGCTGATGCCCCGCCAGGGCCCGGAGGCCCGAGAGGATGCCGGCCAACCAAATGCCGGAGCGGTTAACTCAGAAAAACCGATGGCGGTCCTCCGTGCACCTCGCCTGCCACTGAGGAGCCACAGGTCTGGGCTCAGCTGGAAACTGTACCTGTCCTCTTGGACCTCGCCATCAGCCCCCTGGAGTCAGATGACAGCGGCTCAGGGGCTGACACAGAGCCTGTTTCAGAGGAAGAAGGAGTCTTCGGCTTGTATGATATGGAGGCCACCTACATTCCTCGGAGTGGAAATAATGGATGCCGGGCGGCCCTTCCCCGTCGCGCCTGCCGTGTGCTGGAAGGGATGGAGCATGTATTTCTTCACCTGGAGCCGGGCGAGGAGTACGGAAATGAGCAATAAAGGCAGCGGTCCTCCGTTGCAACCCAGTTGTCCCCGTTGGGACCATCAGCACCATGTTACCGTTTTAAGTTTTAATGAATGAATGAACAGTAATTACCCAAATACTTCACCTGATTGCCGTCCGTAAAGATGAAAGTTGTCCCCGTAGGGACTTTATGTGTTTCCACTAACCCCCCTTCCAGAGACAAGGCCGAAAAATTGCAGGCCAACCACGAACTTGTGGCCTTGTAAATAATTTGTTGGGCTGTGTTCCGTTGTCGCCTCCGGAGAGGCAGATTGGAGGAAGGACCCGCAGCAGAGCAGGCTGGGGTCCGGTCACCACCAGGACCGGTGACCATCCTCGGGGGGTCAGGGGTCCCCCTGGACGTGGGGTCCCCTGAAATGACAGCCGGGTGCGAGACACCGTTCCCGTTCCCGCTTGGGTAACCTGGAACCGAGTTCCTGCTTCCAGACTGGGGAAGAGGGGTGCTGCCCGTTTCTTAGGGGCAGCATTAAGGTGTAGGTTGCTTGGGTGGGGAAGCGGAGGAACATGAACCCGTCCGTTATTAATAAAAATGTTTTTACCGTTAGTAACGTTTAAGAGAAAAGCCTCCCATAAGGGAAGAATTAAAAAGTATGCTTATTGTTTATATGTTTTTCTATGTTAACCTATATTTTTCAGAAATAAAACCGGTGATGGACGGGCAGCCTGCGGACGGTCTGCATTTCACCAAGGGGGAATGTGACGCCCTGGACTAGCCAGGTAGTCACAAACACAACATCACACACACCCCCTCCCCTGGATGGTCAACACCAGTCAAACAAAATCCTTATTGCCTCCCTCCAGGGTCTGATGTCCACACCAGGTGGGGCGGAGCCAGGTGGTTGGCTCCACCCACCGAGGAGTTCACAGGCCTGGAGGCGGGAAAAAGCAATTAGTTTTAAGTTTAGGAGTTGATGAGTGAGGAGTTGAGTTTGGAGTGGAGAAACTGCTAGTGTCTGGGTAGGAGCCCAGGCACTGTCAGCAAGGTCGGCAGACGGTGGTGGCCGTCTACAGGAGGTGGTGCAAGTCAGCGGAACCGTAGGACCGGGGATGGGCGGTGGCCCGTCGGTACCGAACCGGGGAGCAGATTTGTACCAACCACAAAGGCAGGGCCATCGGACCCCGACCAGGCTAGGAGCCGCCGATAACGGTCAAATCCGAGAGTGACCGGAACCCCAGGGGTTCCCTAACACCCAAGACCCGACAGAAGGCAACAGTCCACACAGTGAGGTTAAAAAGCCACCGCCATAGGCTAGAGATACAAGGGCCAGCGCCTGCGGGCAAAACGGGCTCCTTCGATACATACACGCCGGGGAACAGACTACCGTTGGGAAACCATCGAAGTCAAGACATTCTACAAAGGTGCAGGGAAAGACAGCCACCATCAACCTGTCCGGGGAGAGAAAAGACACTGCAGCTGGCTGCGGGACCCGTCCATCCAGCCGTTTAGTTTACCAGGGACTCTGTGAATCTGTGCCTGAGTGAGTACAGCAGTGCCATCCGGCACTGCGCCACGCTGCCTTCGCAACCCTGCACCCCAGCTACCCTGCCTCCCCGTATCACCACCGGGCCCCAGGATCACCAACCCCTGCCCACGGAGGTGGAACCAACATCCTAGCTGCTCCCTTCCATCGCTCCCGGGATCCCCGTCACCAGCAGCGGTGGTGCCCATTATCACCACGACCCGTGGGTGGCGTCACGGACTATCTCCCCAAACAAACCCCCCCCTTTCACTCGTGGGTGAAGAGCGCTGCTCGAGTCCCCGGGTCCGGCCCACCGCTCGAGCCACCGAGCAGCAGCAGAAGCCCCGGACCCGAGCGTAGCGAGCGCGGCCCCTCCGCCCGCGACACTAGCGGCATCGCTAGCGATGTCGCAGCGAGTAAAGTGGCCTTAAGGCTATGTGCCCACGGGACTCTGTACCCATGGATTTTGCTGCTGAAAACCTGCGGATTTATCTGGATTTTCTAAATAAATCCACAGTTTCTAGCAAGTACAGACACTTCCCATGTTATCCTATGGAATTTGGGGACCGCTGTATCAATGGTGTGGTATGTGTGGCTGCGGGAAATGCTGCGGATTTCCCGCAGCCACACGTAACTGCACGTCAATTATTCATGCGGAAATATCTGCGGAATTCCCGCTCTTCCACTATGGAGATACAGGGCGGGAATTCCGCAGGAATTCTGCACGAAATTGGCACTGTTTCCGCAGGTTTACCGCAACAACTCCGCAGAAATACCACAGCAATGGAAAGCTGCGGATTCTGGGGAGCAGCTGGGGTAAACCTGCGGACGTACCTGTGGCAAAATGCGCGGGTACGTTGTCAGTGGTCAAATAGCCTAAGGATAAGAATTTGCGGCAAAAATTGTACACCATTTTACAATCTAATAAAAGTAAATGTTTTTTTCAGAATCCTATTCACATGCTGCGGAAAAAATTCACAGGAAGATGGAAGTATGGCCCGGATTTAAAATCTTCAGCATGTTCAGCATTGTGAGGATTTTCATTGCAGATTTCACCTTATGCAAAGCTATGTAGTATAGTGGGATAAAATCTGCAACAAAATCAGGATGGATTTGTGAACTTTTCTGCAACGTGTGAATGTAGCGCCCCACGGGGCAGGTGGTTAACCTACTCGTCGCCGGGCCTTTTTGGGCTGGGTCAGGCGTTATCACGGGGTGGCCTTGCCTGGTTCCGTTGCCCCGAGGTGTACAGTAAATAGAGGGGGAAGTGGGGTATTGGGAAAAGTTTGTCGTGGCGCCACCTACTGCATGCGGCCAGGAAGTAGCCACCGCTGCAGGGTGCCTCACCGGGGCAGGTGTTATGGCAGCCGGGATGGTATCGCTCCCCACAGGCGGAGCGGGCCCCAGGTGGATGATGAGGGTTATAATTGCCATTGGTGCCTAAGCGCTGGACCTCGGCGCCGATAAGGTCAAGCCAATAGTCTCTGCGGGTTCAGGGTCTAGTTTACTCACAACTTCAGCTGCCAGCCCAGTCACACTGGTCACTGCCGTGATGGGCTCCGGTCAATCCCAGATCCGGTAAGGGGTCACCACCGGTGTTTTGAGAGAGAAGGAGTGAGAGTCCTATTTCTAGGGTGTCCCCCACCGCAGTTAGGTACCCTGGCTGAATTCCCACTCCAAGCCCCTGGGCCCAGTAAGTCCAAGTTTTCCAAAGATGTCTTGCCAGAACTATGATCCTGACAGGTCTGTTCTTCATGTGCGTGTGTGGTACCTATTTCTACTCCAAGTGGAACCCGCCCCCCAGGTGGCTGGCTTCAGTGACCAGGAAGTCCCATGTTCGTATGGCCACCCCCCTGCCTACCCTGAGCCAAGCCACTCTGTGTGAAGGCTCCTGAGCTGTGTGTAGTGTTTGTGAATGTGGAACACCGGTGATTAACCCCCTCCTTACCTGAGATAGATACCGCGCCCTAATTGGGTACCTGTGGTGACCAGAGCCTCAGGGGCGTCACATGAACATGCCCTAAAAGGCATTAATAGGGTGAAATTGGCAATGAGAAGTTGCACAAGAACAAGCTCCCAAAATCCAAATTCCCCCCTCCCTACTCTTCACCACATTGTGCATAAATCACAGTTAACATCCACATGTTTGCCACTGTTATAATGAGGAGACCCACTTAATTTACGGGTTGTTCAGAGTGTTTGACTCCATGGGTGTTTTCCAGAGACAAAATTGTGACTATTCCCGTAGATGAATTCCCAGGACTGCTCTCTTATCAATAACACTGCAAACAGGGATTACAGAAAGGTGGGCTTTATTATGATTATGGGCATGTAAGTGACTCGCCCACCCCAGGGCTTTGGGACACCCGGTGCCGGGCCGGACTAGTCCGGGGGTACTCAGTGGTGGCAGGGCCCGGCTCCGTGACCCTGGCGGGGTCAACTAATATGGCAGTTGTGGGGGTGGTAATTAATAATAAAGTTTGTGGAATATTCGTGACGCCACCTGTGGATTGCGGCTATGGAGCCGCCGCTGCTGAATGGGACCTTCGGGGCTCATGGATTAGCAGCTGGGATGGTTCTGCTCCCCACAGGTGGAGCAGAACCATCTGGACGGAGCAGTGGTTGCCCGTTGGCTCCCCACCAACGGGCAACCGTTGGTGCTTATTAAAGTCTATAGTGCTTGTGTGGCTGGTGCAGTGCAGGGAGAAATAAAAGAGGCAACACCAGGGGGTGCAGTTTCAAGGTTTTACTCACTGGTTCATGGCTGCAGAGAACTGGTCGCCCACTGGTGTGTTGTGATCCTCTGTCAGGGACCTCCACCAATCCCGAGTAATTCTGGAAGTAAATGCCGGTGCACCCTGTTGTGTCTCTTTCCTCGGCTGTCTTCAAGCCTTGACCTCTTTGGATAAACCTGTCTCAGCCTCCACTGTAGATTCTGGACAAGAAGGCTTGCCTGGATGGAATCTTGCCCTCTTCCCAGGGTAGCTACGGTGGGATGTGGCCCTGGGCGCTTGCAACCACCCCGGCCTTCAGTGTTTATTTTGGAAATGTCTCTCTTTCCTTGGTTTCTAGGGACCGTCCCTGGATGCAGCCTGATCCCTCCACCCGATGTTCCAGTGGAACAGGCCACGAGCTTGAAAACCTTTCAGTGGCCCTGGAATCTGCTCTTTTCAGTCTGTGGTGTCACCTGGGCCTAGCTGGGCCCCAGGGTCTCCACCAGGAAGTTTCACTTTCTGTTGCTTTTCTGAGGTATCAACCTCTCTCTCTCTCTCTCCTCACTTCTCACTCCTCTCAACTCACTCTACTCACAAACTGAATTTGAACTTCCTGTGTCTGCTCTTTCTTGCTGTTGGCTCCTCCCACTTTCCCTGTTGCTAGGCCCCAACCTATGGGAGAAGGGATGGGTCTTGCGGCCCCCCCAGCATGCAGCATGTGGGGTAGCAGCCACTATCCCCGGTCCCAAAATATGCCTAACAATGGGTGTAGTGTGAATTTGCCTGTGAACCGGCGTTTACTCCTGTCCTTACCCAGGATGGGACTTCACACCTCTGGCTGGGGTGCAACGTCTCTGTGGCGACGGATTCCTCAGGGGCGCCACATAAGCTGTGGATCATGAGCTAGCCAATTGCACATTAGGAAGTGAGGGAAAGGAACTTTCAGCTCCTATAGTGCTGGCAGAATGTCAATGTAAAGGAACTACCCACTCAAAAATAATGGATAGCTAAGTTACAGAGTATGAGAATCAGAACATGTGCTGGACACGTTGGATTGTTTTTAGGGCCCATTTTCTTGGGTCACTTATTACTGACAATTAGTAAGTATAAATGAAGAAAAAGAAGAACAATCTATTGCAATCTATTGTTTATTATTGATCTGGATTGATGGCAGCATTGAAAAAATACTTTAGACATATAACTGGAAAATGTAAATAGGCATTGTCACTTGAAAAAAGTATGGCTTCATGTTTCCTACAAAATACTTCAACAGCCTCTCAACCTCTCTCAATTCAGTCATGGAATATGTAATAAGTTATAATCTATGTACAACCCTTTTTTAAAAAAAAGACAAGTGTTCTTTAGCTACTTAAATGGAATGTAATACCAAGTTTTTGCTATCCTGAGAGAAGCATGATGTAGGTGCAGAGACCCTGACTCCAGCAATGTGTCACTTACTGGGCTGTTTGCTATCGTTCTGATAAAACCACTGTGGTCTGAGCTTTGTGTAGCCCCTCCCCACCACTGATTGGCAGCTTTTTGTGTCCACTGTGCCTAGGTGTAAGGCTGCCATTCAGTGGTGGAGGCAGGGTTATACAAAGCTCATGAATAAGAGGGCTATCTGGCAGCAGGATTGCTAGTACTTATTGATAACCTCCTGCTAATAAAACTTTTATTTTATCAAAACTACAGCAAACAGCGCAGTAAGTGACACAGCACTGGAATCAGGGTCTCTGTCTCATCATTATGCTGCTATCGGATTAGTTGGCAAAAACTGACAGATTTCCTTTAAAACTGACTTTTTGGGGCATGGTTTTAAAAAAACTCTGACCCTTTTGTGGTTTAGCTTTTGGGACTATTCCAACAAAGTAAGACTGTTGACAAGTATAACCCATCTCACAACCTTTAATATACATATGACCGTTAACAACCTTACCTTATCTCCAGGCTGTGGTCTCATTATTGACACCCGACTGTATCCTTTTCTCAGGAGAACCCACAAAGCATCAAGTTTTCCCTGTAAAGTCAGAAATACAAGAATATATTAAACACATGTCTCTCTAATAGAATGCAGAAGTGAAGAAAGGCTCTTCATCGAGAATTATATACTCTACTATATTTGAGAAGAACAAGTCGATTCACAGATCCCTGGCCTGGAGGCAACGTCAGTAATCTGTAGCCCGCAGATGGGAACCCTGGGAATCACGTCCTATCTACTGGTATTCTGTGTGCCTTTATTGGTTAATAGGCCTGGGCCGGCACAACATTACACAGCAATGATAACATTGCGCTGAGCACAAATCAAACAAGGAGTCTGGAATTACAGCACATAGCAAGTAGATAGCAGGATGGCTCATCTATGGCGGTCGTGGAATACTGACGTGGCTGTTGGACCACGTTCCTATAATTTTTTTTGCTCATCTCTCATTCCCAACATTGTGCATTTTACCAATGTGCCATAAATACTATTATGGTTGTACCATGGTAATGCAACTCAGTCCTTTTCCAATAACCTAAATGCATTAAAGTGACTATACTTTGACTTTAAATGGGTTGTTCAGTACTATATAACCCCATCTTAACTGTTAAAGTGAGCAATGTGAAAAAAAAAACAAAAAAAAATGTTGGCACTGTGTCTCGTGTTGGTTACGTAAGACTGCACGCCAATCATCAACAGCAAATACTGCAGCCGATCAGCGGCTGCGTGACATAACAATGTCAACATCAGAGGTAAGTATATGTTCTTGATTTATCATTTGGAACACTTAAATTACTTTCCTTAAATAGACAGGATGAAAATAAACATGTTTGCAATTGTGTTGCTTTTCCTATCTGCTGGCATACTCCAGCAATGAAAGCTTTTATCTTTCGTAGTGTTCAGCAGGTTTCCATGGAGCTTAGCAACTAGTGCCCATCAAGACCCTGGCTGAGAATGGGTAGTAGTTAGATTCCAAGAGAAGAGATAACTCATAACAAACCAGCCACCTCTCTGCAGCCCATTGATTTTTATGCAGCAATTAGCTTCTCAACTTCTTCCCCCTCTCTCACAGTTCAGGTCTCATCATAGTCAGAAGCCTCTGGAATGGCACCCAGCAGTACTAATTATTGCTCTCACTTATGGTGACTCAGAACAAGAAGTGACCGATTTGACAGACTGTCACTCAAGGACAAGCACCCACCCGTAAGAAATCAGGAAGTAAAGGCCCCGTTACACGTAACAACATCGCTAATGAGATGTCGTTGCGGTCACGGAATTTGTGTCGCACATCCGGCCACGTCGTTGCGTGTGACACGTACTAGCGACCGCTAACCATGCAAAATACTTACCAAATCGTTGATTGATGACTCGTTCCTGAGGCAGCACACATCGCTACTTGTGACACCCCAGGAACGACGAACAACACCGTACCTGCGTCCTCCGGCAAAGAGGTGTGCGTGAATTTCATGCGGCTGCTCTCCGCCCCTCCGCTTCTATTGGACTACTGCGGTGTGACGTCGCTGTGATGCCGCACGAACCGCCCCCCTTAGAAAAGAGGCTGTTCGCCGGCCACAGCGATGTCGCTAGGAAGGTAAGTATGTGTGACGGGTACTAGCGGTATTGTGCGCCACGGGCAGCGATTTGCCCGTGGCGCACAAACGATGGTGGCGGGTGCTTTCACAAGCGACATCGCTAGTGATGGCGCTGCGTGTAAAGCCCCCTTAAGAATAGGCTACATAGCTCTGAGCTGCTCAAGAGACAACTTGAGATATTTAAAGTGAACCTGTCAGGTACAATATGCACCCAAAAGCACGAGCAGTTCTGGATGCATATTGCTATTCCCTGCCTAACTGTTCTGTATACACTAGCATGGATAAAGGACTCTTTAGAAAAATTATTTCTAAAGATTGTTTATTATATGTTAATGAGCATGGGGACTAGTCCCAGGGGTGTTTGTTCCCTTAGCTAGTCAGCCCACATAGCATGGTAACATGCCCCTGTGGGTGTACTAATATGTTAATGAATGTGCAGCGCCGCCGCACATACCTCACTGTTCATGGCGGCCACAAGAGGATGGATGTGTAGCACTCAGGGGGCAGGGGGTAGTCAGGCATGGGTCTCGTACCTGCTTTACTCGTCACCGGGCCGGTGTGGTAGTCTGGGATGCCACGGTGGCCTGCCAAGCTTCATGCCCCGAAGTGTACACCAATAAGGAAGGAGGATGATGGGAGTTGTAGTAGGAAGATTGTCGTGACGCTATTCTCCGGGGCGGATGGCAACAGCAGTCGAAGATGGTATCGCTCCCTACAGGCGGAGCGGGCCCAGCGTAGGATGGTGAGGGGAGTAGTGATGGCGAAGGCCTTTGGTGCCGAGGCGCAGGGTGGCCCTGACGGTAATAAGAGTCCGAGTCAAATGCTGCGGTTCCAGGTGTCTTTACTCACTCTTTGTGCAGCTCGCCTGGGTAGTAGTACTGGTCACTCACTGGGATGAGCCCCGTCGACCTCGGATAAGTTAAAAGCAGTCACCGTTGTTTGAAAGAAGAAAGTCCTTTTTTAGAGTTGCCCTTCCAGCAGTGAGGAACCTGGGCTGAGCACTCCGCTCCAAGCCACAGACCCCGTGAAGAGAAGAGAAGAAAGTGGTGGAGGTATCGTGTCCCAGAACTGTTGTCCCGGGTAGACTGACTGAAGATTGTGAAAGTTGCTCCTACTTCTACCCCAAGTGGAACCCGCCCCCCAGGTGGCTGACTTCAGTGACCAGGGAAGTCCCATGCCTCGTGATGGCCACCACCCTGCCTACCCTAAGCCCTGTGAGAAAGCTCCTAATCTATATGTAAAGTGTTAATGTGGAACACCGGTGATTAACCCCCTCCTTTCCCAAGGCGAATATCGCTCCTTAAATAAGGGGCAATACTCTGTGGTGACTGAGGCCTCAGGGGTGCCACAGTCTCCCACAGCAAATGGCAGCACTCCTGGGCTGCAACTATATGCAATATAACAAATAACATTCTTCCCTTTATGGGAGGCACCATCAATAAACAGTTTCAATATTTTCAACAGTTACCGTTCAGCGGTATCATCATGCAATTAATATCAAAATTGGCACATGGAAAACAAAACAGTTATTCTTTCTTGGCTGCTGGTGGTGCCAGAGGGCTGGGCCCAACCCCCTTGCTCTGGGCACTCAACGTACACCCACGGGAAAAGTGTCCAGCTTTATTGCAGCGCTGGCAGAACGGTTGCCCATCAACATCATAATGATCAGGAACTTGTGGCAGCAGGGCTCTCCCGCATTGCCACCAGGGGAGATCATCAGCACTAGAAGCCAGTTCCATGGTTACAGTTCCTGTTTAGATTGCACTGCTTTGGTCAAAGTAGCCATACCTTTAATTAGTTCCAACATGCGGAGCTGAAGTTCGTCATTGGAGGTTCCCCCCGCAGTTTATTCCTTGGCTCCTACTCGCACGGATGTAGTTGGCTATAATCCTGGTTGCTTTAACACAATGCTGCCACGATCCGGTTCACGCAGTGCTCGGATGGCCCGATCTTTGAACTATGAGAAGCTGAGATCAGGGCTTTACATAGATACAATGTGCATTTGGGTCCGGTGGGTATCGGACAGAAGCCCCTCGATGAATTGATCAGTCAGCAGGCGGTTCTTATCTTTCACCTCCTTCGGGTTCATTTGCTGAACAGCTCTTATAGCCTCCTGAAGATTTAAAGCATAGTCCTGAATACTCTCTTGGACCTTTTGCTTACATTCGTAGAACCGCATTTTTATCTCAGCTGCTGTACGAGTATCAAATGTTTCCTTAAGTATTGCCAGAATGTCCTTTGCTACTCTTTTATTAGTCTCCGGCCAAGATTTGACTTTACATCGGGCTGCCCCGGTCAATTGACCAATAATGACACTGTCCTTCTGATCCTCCATCAAAGGGAACACCCGGAATAAACTGTAAAGTCTCTCCTTGAAACCAACCAAGGTATATGCCTCCCCGGAATACTGGGGGAGCCACGTTGCCCCAGGAAGATATGGCATGGTAAATGGCTGCACCGGAGCTGGGTCCATTGCTGCGGGTCCACCAACAAGGACGGTTTGGTCTCTTTCCTCCGTGGACATGTCTCTGTCAGTCTCCAGTTTCCTCTCAACTGCTGGCAGTGGGGCTCGTTTTGGCGCTCTTTTTGGGCTCCACCCACGCTTTCACGCTCTTTACAAGTACCACCCACGACAACACGCCTTTTCCTTTCCCGCGCAAAATGACTAATGGCGACTTTCCTTTTTAAGCAAAAATATTAAACACAGTCCAGTAAGGCGCACAGTACCCAGGTTTTTGGCCTGGGCATGATATCCTGTTCGTGATGCCAAAGTGTAGCACCCAGGGGGCAGGGGATAGTCAGGCATGGGACTCGTACCTGCTTTACTCGGGCTGGTGTGGTGATCTGGGATGTCGCAGTGGCCTGCCCGGTAGAGATGAGCGATGTTCAAGTCGAACGGTTCACCAATTTCATGTTCGAGTGATTTTGGGGGGTGTTTGAGTCGTTCGACGAACTCAAACGATTTGCTAAAAGTGCGGCAGTTCGAGTTACGTTCGAGAATGGTTCGATCACCAAAAAAGTGGCTTTTCACAGTAAGTATGTGTGCACGTTGCGTATCTGCATGTATACCGCCCCATGCTCGGCAGGCGAGCCGCTCGGATACGGACCTTCAGTGGGTGGCTCGAGGGTCTCCGGACTCGGGGGTCCTGCGGTCACTCCAATCAAAAAGGGGGTTTGTGGTTTGGGGACGTAGGTGTACGGCCAGAGCCGTGTTAAGTTCGTGACGCCACCCACGGGATGTGGTGAAGGTGGACACCACCGCTGCAGTTACGGGGCACCCAGGGGAGATGTTTGGCAGCAAGTTGTTAACCCCTCCATGGGCAGGGATGGTGGCCCTGGGACCCGTTGGGAGTGTTTAGCGGTGCAGGGAGATGGGCGACCGGAGGGTGCTGATGTTCTCACTATTAGTAAACACACGAGTCTCTGGTAAACCAAGCTGATGGTGGTCGGTGCCCACAGCCGCCTGCATTCTGGTCCCCCACCCAGCTGGGGGTCTCTGTCTTTCTCCTGCACCTGTGTGTGATGGTGGACTGCCTGTGCTTGCAACTTCAGGAGTCCGCTCCCGGCTTGTGGTTGCCTGAAGAGCCCTTTGCCCACAGACGCTGGCCCATGGGATCTCTGAGCCGTGGCGATGGCTTTCTATCCCCCTCATTGGGCTGTTGTCTTCAGTTGGGACTTTGGGTGGGACAGGACCTCAAGTCCTGGCTGCAATCAGTTAATTAGCTAGCCCCCAGTGGCTTCTGGACCTAGCTTCAGGGTCTGACTACCCCCCTTTGTGCTCCGGTTTCCGAGTCGGTTCCCCGGGTCGCTACCGGCGGGCCACTACCCTGTCCCGGTTCACCTCGGTTCCACCGAGCCTTCTTCCCGGCTCCTGCAGACAGAGGCCTCCGTCTGCCTCCTAGCCAGAGGTACCAGGGCTCCTACCCTAGCACCAGCTCAAATTGGGTTTTCTCTCCCTTGCTCGAGCTGCACACAGCTCCAGCCCACACACCTCTCCAACTTGAACTCTAGACTGTTGTGTTTACTTTCCTGCCTCAGGTTGTCTGAGACTCCTAGGTGGGCGTCTTCCAACCGCCTGGTTCCGCCCCCTGGTGTGTCCATCAAGCCCTGAGGGGGTGACTACAGTTTAAATGTGTTTGGCTGTATGTTACCTATGAGGGACAGGTGTAATGCGGGGCCCTATCTGTGACCACCTGGCTGGCCAGGGCGTCCCACACGCGTCCCGCGTCCCCAGCACAATCCCTCTCTCTTTCCTACTCACCGATCACGGGTGCCTCGCTGCACGGCTGTCACAAATGAAAATGGCTTCCGCTTCATTATTCAATCAGGTATTCCGTGCCTTCACGGCCCACCAGCGCCCATGATTGGTTGTAGTCAAACACGCCCCCATGATGAGTGACAGCTGTCTCACTGCAACCAATCACAGCCGTCGGTGGGCGGGTCTATATCGTGCAGTAAAATAAATAAATAAATAAATAATAATAAAAATAAAAAAAATGTGGTCCCCCCAATTTTGATACCAGCCAGGATAAAGCCACACGGCTGGAGGCTGGTATTGTCAGGATGGGGAGTGCCACGTTATGGGGAGCCCACCACCCTAACAATATCACCCAGCAGCCGCCCCTGGAATTGCTGCATCCATTAGATGTGGCAGTCCCGGGACTCTACCCAGCTCATCCCGAATTGCCCTGGTGCGGTGGCAATCGGGGTAATAACGGGGTTAATCATAACAAGCGTCTCCCTGAGACACCCTCAATGATTAACCTGTAAGTGAAAGTAATGAAACACACACAGCGAAAAATCCTTTATTTGGAATATAACACAAAAAAACCCTCATTTACCTCTTTATTAATCCCCAAACAACAACCCAGGTCCGAAGTAATCCACACGACACTGTCAGCTCTGCTACATGAAGATGACAGGAAGCCCTGTAGAACACGAGCGCTTTGTGTCCTCTCCACGCAGCACCTGAAGTGAGCCGCGCTGTCACCAGAGACTTCACTCTTCAATCCAGACGTCAAGATAACCAAATCTTCCTATGTTCCTCATAGGAGCCAGTGGCTCAATGGTTAGAGCTACTGCCTAGGAAGCATTAGTTCATGAGTTCAAGTCCCAGCCGCCCCGGTAAAGAATTCGATTTATTTTTAATTTTAAATTATAATTATTATTTATTTATAATTATAATTTAATTTACTTTAATTATGCACTGAGGGGAGGAGCCGGACATCAGCTGTGAGCCGTGGGCCACACCTCTAAAATCGGAGCAGTTCACGGAATGAGGCTGCATTGCTCTCTCCTCTCTCTCTCCTCTCTCTCTTCTCTCCTCTCTTCTCTCTTCTCATCCTCTCTTCTCTCCTCTCTTGTTCTCTCTCTCTCTTTCTTTCTCCTCTCTTTTCTCCTCTCTCTTCTCTCTCTCTCTTGTTCTCTCTCTCTCTTTTCTCCTCTCTCTTCCTCTTTCTCTCTCCCCTCCTCTCTTCTCTTCTCACCTCTCCATCCTCTCTCTCTCTCTTTCTCTCGCTCTCTCTCTTTCTCTCTCTCTTCTCTCTCTTTCTCTGTCTCTTCTCTCTTTTCTCTCTTGTTCTCTCTCTCTCTTGTTTTCTCTCTCTTTCTCTCTCTCTTCTCTCTCTTTCTCTGTCTCTTCTCTCATTTCTCTCTTGTTCTCTCTCTCTTGTTTTCTCTCTCTTCTCTCCTCTCTCTCTCTTGTTCTCTCTTGTTCTCGCTCTCTTTCTCTCTCTTTCTCCTCTCTTTCTCTCTCTTCTCTCCTCTTCGCTCCTCTCTCTTTCTTCTCTCTCTCCCTCTCTCTTCTCTTTTCTCTCTCTTTTCTCTCTCCCTCTCTCTCCTCTTTTCTCTCTCTTTTCTCTCTCTTTTCTCTCTCTCAGACCTGGCGATGATCAGCTGATGCGGTCACCTGACGGGATCAGCTGACACTATTAGTTGAGCGGTGATGCCATCTTTTTACCGCCCGGCCGGCTAAACTATCAGCAGCTGCTGTTGGACAGGAGACTGCACAGAAGTGCATAGTTTTTTTTTTTTTTGCACTGATGCATCAGCTGATTGTATAAAAGCCGTTTATACAATCAGCTGCTGTGTCATGTGATTCAGGCCCTTGAACCTGACACATCATCTGATTGCTTTGCCTTCCAGCAAACCGATCAGATGATATTGGATCCGGATTGGACGGTGCGGGACCCTTGACCCAGGATTACTGCGGAGGGGGGTTCTTTATTTCAATAAAGATGGAGTCACTAATTGTGTTGTGTTTTGTTTCTAATAAAAATATTTTTTGTGTGTTGTGTTTTTTTTTATCTGCACTAGAAATTCATGGTGGCCATGTCTAATATTAGCGTGACACCATGAATTTCGGGCTTAGGGCCAGTTGATAATATACAGCTAGCCCTAAGCCCATTATTACCCAGCGAGCCACCCATCACCAGGGCACCTGGAAGAGTTGGATACAGCACCAGAAGATGGCGCTTCTATGAAAGTGCCATTTTCTGGGGCGGCTGCGGACTGCAATTCACACAAGGGGTGCCCAGAAAGCTTGGGCACCCCGCGCTGCGGATTCCAATCCCCAGCTGCCTAGTTTTACCTGGCTGGACACAAAAATTGGGCAAAGCACATGTCCTTTTTCTTTAATTATTTCATGAAATTCATGAAATAATTAAAAAGAAAAAGGGCTTCCCTATATTTTTGGTTCCCAGCCAGGTACAAATAGGCAGCTGGGGGTTGGGGGAAGCCCGTAGCTGCCTGCTATACCTCCCTAGCATACAAAAACATGGCAAAGCCCACGTAATTTTTTTTTGGGGGGGGACAAAAAACTCCTGCATACAGTCCTGGATGGAGTATGCTGAGCCTTGTAGTTCTGCAGCTGCTGTCTGCTGTCTGTCTGTATGGAGGAGAGCAGACAGCAGCTGCAGAACTACAAGACTCAGCATCCTCCATCCAGGACTGTATGCTGGAGGGAGAGGCAGGGGGAGCAGAACTGCAAGGCTCAGCATACTTTATCCACTAGTGTATGCAGGAGAGCAGACAGCAGCTGCAGAACGACAAGGCTCAGCATACTCCATCCAGGACTGTATGCAGGAGTTTTTTGCCCCCCAAAAAAATGACATGGGCTTCGCCATATTTTTGTATGCTAGCCAGGTACAGCAGGCAGGTACAGCTGCCCCCAACCTCCAGCTGCCTATTTGTACCCGGCTGGGAACCAAAAATATAGGGAAGCCCTTTTTCTTTTTAATTATTTCATGAAATTGTTTTAAAAAAAAATGACATGGGCTTCGCCCAATTTTTGTGTCCAGCCAAGTACAACTAGGTAGCTGGGAATTGGAATCTGCAGCACAAGTTGGTCTGAGCTTTCTGGGCCCCTCTGCTGCGAATTGCAGTCCACAGCCGCCCCAGAAAATGGCACTTTCATAGAAGCGCCATCATCTGATGCTGTATCCAACTCTTCCAGCAGCTCTGAAGCTGGGTGGCTTGCTGGGTAATAATGAGTTAATACTAGCTTGTTAATGTCAGGCACGTTTGACCCGGCCATTAAGAATCTCCAATAAAGGGTTAAAAAAAAGACACCACACAGAGAAAAAATACTTTAATAGAAATAAATAAACAGACACACTTAGAGACTCCATGTTTATTACTCCCTCTCATCCCTCCACGATCCATGGTCTTCTGTCTTCTTTCTCCTTCAACCCATGCAGCTCTGCTACATCAGACAGCACTGCATGGGAGGAAGACGCTGCTGCTCCCGTGCAGTCTATTCACTCAGTGAGTGAGCAGAAGCTCCGTGCTGTAAGCGGTGACGTCATCGCTGACAGGCAGGTTGCTATAGCAACGGTGATCTCCGTTATTCACTGGCTGTGGCATCCAGTCCTTGCATGTGGGCTGACTCTGTAAAGAGTTTTGATCATGCACACTAAACTGATGCCGGATGTAAGCTTCCTGGCTTCAGGGAGGTACAGTGTGCATGACCGGAAGTGCTGAGGACTCCGGATCATGCCCAGTGCGCATCCGTCCTCTGACGGCCGCCTTGAACAGTGAGGTATGTGCGTGTCGCTGCACATTCATTAGCATATTAGTACACCAACAGGGGCGTGCTACCATGCTATGTGGGCCGCCGACTAGCTTAGGGAACAAACGCCCTCGGGACTAGTCCCTGTGCTCATTAGCATAAATAATAATACTTTTTAGAAATACTTTTTCTAAAGATTTCTTTATGTATACTTCTATAGCCTGGGACAGTTATGCAGGGATTAGCAATATGCACCCAGAATTGCTTGTGGTTCTGGATACATATGGCACCTGACAGGTTCCCTTTATAAAAGAAGTTGTCTGGTACTTGGCTACCACTTTAATATAATCCCGCAGGAAAAGCTCACAATTCAGCTTTTTTCACAGAGAAGACACCCACAAACCCCCCAAATAAATACTTATCCTTGAACTTGCCCATTAAATTTCTCTTTAGGGTGTAATGCTCATTGCTGGTGTTGCTGAAGCGGTGAGCAGTAATGGACCCACTGGACCACAAGGGGGACACGAGCTTACCCTTTAGTGGGAGGGGCTTAACTAAGCGCCTGCTGCAGATGCCAGGTGCCACTCCCAGGGCAATGACTGGGACTGTGGCAGCTGACAAGAGACAGACTCAGGTATGGACACAGGTGTAGGCAGGTACTGGCAGGATGACTGAAGCAGACAAGAACGGCCGGTACAGGCAAGTATGGTGGGCATGGCAGGGATGGGCAGATATGGGAAGGCAGACACAGATGTAGGTAACGGGACAGGAGCACGGGTCCTGACAACATGCTAGCAGACTGGTAGATAAAACTAGCTAAAAGCGTTGCACAGGCACCTCCCCTAATGGGATGATGCCTTAAAGACATAGTACCTCTCAGTTATAGGCTACGAAGCATTCCCAAAAACTGGTGCTTCGGGACTTTAAGAGGAGGGCCAGTGCGCACGCGTGTGCCCTAAGTGCATTCCTGGGAGCTTTTGTGGCATGCACAGGCCCCGAGGGGAGGAGAGAGCTGAAATGGCTAAAGCCTCAGATAACATTAGATAGTTGTCTGGGGGGACAATTATTTGGCAGACAGCTACATCTCCCATACACAAGATTGCTTGGCAGCTCCTGTGTTTTCTTAGAGAGCTGCCGCCGCCCACCAGTCTACTCGAGTGGCAGCTTATATCTGGAAGAACAAAAAGATCAGTTGTCAAAAATCTGACACGCTGGATCCTTTTCTCCCCCCAATGTTATCTGTTGGGGAGACTAGGGAGGCCCCCCTGACACATTGGACTGATGACCAATCCCACCAATATCATTCGGTTCAGCCGAATGATATTGGTGGGATATGGGGCCTATATTTCATAGTTTTAGACATTGTTTCTTTGAGCAAAACTCATAGGCGACCAATTAATCTATGAATACGTTTTTGAAGTGTGGGAAGAAACCCATACAAATTTCATGCAGATGTTTCCTTGGTCAGATTGGAACCCCAGACCATGCAGCCATTGTAACCACTGTGTACCCAAAGTAATTTGCTTTTTTATCTCATTAGAGGCCATTCAGGATATGCTTTTTCATTATATGCTGCTCATACATTTGGCTGATGCAGGAAATCCACAAAGAAGAATGGAAACTTGTTGGACTAGGGCCTAATATTTCACCCTCCTGCTGTGCAAACTTGAGTTTCTCCTTGGCAGATGGATGAACATCTTATACAGAAATAATATTTTATGAGCACCCCTTCCTGAATATTTAGGATAACATTTGTTTAATTTTAGAATAGTTCTGCTTTCAGAATTTGAAGGAAAAAAAAAAAAAAGATAGATTGTTCTCTTCAAAAGAAACCCAGAGATTTGTAGTTGTAAAGGATCAGCATTCCAGGCACTAAGGATATGAAAACTACTGGCTCTATTCTAGTTATAAAAATCAAAGACTTCTGTCTAAAATGCCTCAGCAACTTTTTGTATCAAGTGTTATGAGATGACGTAAAATCAGCAGTATAAAGTTAATTTAGATCAGGGGTCTCAAACACAGCTTTCCAGGGCCTGACGATCACAGTTGTATGGGCTGAGATTGCGACAGGGCCAATGAATGAAAAGGTCCTAATGACACCATTTTCCTTAGAAGCAAGTTCAGTTGAAATGTTTTGCAGCACAGAGAGCCACAGGCTTCCTGCACCGCAATACCTATACAAGCCATTGGCCAATCAGAGGCCAGCAGCTAAGGTTTGCATGCCTGTCACGGGCACTGCATGAGTTCCCTAGAGTATACAGTCGACCTCCTGTGCTGGTTATAGAGGAGGAAGATGACGCCACTCATCGTGGGTGGGGGGAAAGGTAAGAAGAATATTTATTTTTAATGTGTATGTGAAGAGTGGCTGGATGGAGGACATTAAGGACATCTGGAAAAGGATGGGGGGCGCTATTATTGAATAGGAGCCAGGACATACCATTATTACAGGATAACAGCTAGGACAGAAGACATTATTACAATATTGAGAACATACATTATTAGTTTATGGGGGCAAGTAGGGGGTCATAATTACTGTAGGGGGTCCATTGGGTACATTTGAGGAACAATATTACTGTATAGGACTAAAAGACAAAAAAGGGGAAAAATAATGTAAAAAATTTAAATAGAGTATAAAAAATATATTATTTTGCTACTACAAATGCTGTTTTCTGTGAAAATGAATGAAAGTAAACGAAAAAAGTAGACGTTTGGTATTGTTGCGTCCGTAATGACCTAAGTTATTAAACATAACCATAAACCATATGAAGAACACCATTATAAAAATGATTAAAAGCCACATTCAAAATATAGCTTTTTATTATACAGACTCACAATAATGGAATAAATGGTGATCAAAATGTTGTATTGAAAAAAAATAAATTCTGTAACTGACGACGTAATTTTATCCCACAAAGACTGTAACCTGTCAAATTCAATTTTTTTTTAATGTGTGGCCCATTTACTCGGCTGAGTTTGAGACCCCTGATTTAGATCATAGTACTAATTAATGATATTAGTACTCTAAATTATCAAACAGAAGTTTGTACTCCTAACTGTGGCTAAGGGTGGCTTTACACGCTACGAGATCGCTAGCCGATGCTAGCGATGGCGAGCGTGATAGCATCCACCCCTATCGTTATGCCGATATGTTGTCACGCTCCCCGGGTCCTCGGCTCCCCTCCCCGGGTCCTCAGCCCCGCTCCCCGGCTCACCTGCCACGCTCCCCTCGTCCCAGCCTCCGGTGCCCGTCCTCCATAGGTCCTCTGGTCGCCGATCCCGGCGTCCGACATCTTCCCAGGCCCTGGCCGGCTCTCCTGCGTCCTCCTCGCAGCCTCCTTCCCTGGCTTCTGGCACCCGGGCCGCGCGCATGCGCATTAGGGCACGCGCGCGGTCACTGACCCTTTCTTAAAGGGCCAGCGTCCAGTAACAGGAAATGAGGTTAGTCAGGTTCAGGGTATAAAGGGGGTTCTTGTCCAAGGGGGCGGGGCCTGATCTTCGTGTTCCCTGAGCTAGGAGTCAGGTCTCCTGGTGTTTATGTGCCTGTACTCACCTATCTCTCTTTGTAGAGCCGTACCTGCCTCGCCATCCAGTCTGCCGTATCCCGAACCCCGCACGCTGTCCGTCTGCCATCCGACAGCACCTGCCATCTCGGATCCCTGCGGTGACCCGTCATCTTGCTCCAGAGGTTCCGGACTCCGCCTGATATCATCTCGGCCTCCGAACCTGAGCTACGTCACCAAGACTACCTTCTGTGACTCCGTGGTCCCAGGGACTCCTCCGCTGTCTTCACTTGCACGGACTATCCTGCTGCCCTTCAGTGCTTCAGCTGCCGGACTCCCTACCTCCATCTTAGAGTTCGGTCCAGTGGATCCACCTCCTGGGTCTGCCCGACCGCCCGGCCGTGACATATGTGGAGATCGCTGCCGTAGCGAACATTATCGCTACGGCAGCGTCACACGTACTTACCTGCTCGGCGATGTCGCTGTGACCGGCGAACCGGCTCCTTTCTAAGGGGGCGGTTCGCTCGGCGTCACAGCGACGTCACTAAGCAGCCACCCAATCAAAGCGGAGGGGCGGAGATGAGTGGGACGAACATCCCGCCCACCTTCTTCCTTCCTCATTGCTGGCGTGTGGCAGGTTCCTAGTTCCTGCGGCGTCACACGTAGCGATGTGTGCTGCCGCAGGAACGAGGAACAACTTCGCCCAAGTGACAGCAGCGATAATTGGGAGAGGACCCCCATGTCAACGAGGAGCGATTTTGGACCTTTTTGCAACGATGCAAAATCACTCCTAGGAGTCACACACAACGAGATCGCTACAGCGGCCGGATGTGCGTCACAAAATCCGTGACCCCAATGAGATCGCTGTAGCAATCTCGTAGCGTGTAAACCCCGCTTAAGTCTTCCCATGTGTTTTCAGGACCCTGCCCATTTGAAGAGGAGTGCTCATGATATTTGGGGATTCCAAGTGTATTGGCGCCAGGAGATGTGATAATTTATTGGGTCTATAGTTGCTGTAACTGGAGGCTTTATGGTCTTATAACTATTATAATTATATTACAGTATTTCAGGGAATTTTTTTAGCCATCCTGCAGTGATGAAGTGAAAACCTGGCATATGTCACCATTTAATGTAGTCCACTACTGATATAGAAGGGTTAATAGTTTCTCTTTTTCTTTATTAAAGATTTATTGTTATTAGTAAGTATATCTGATGGTAGTTCATAGTCATTATGGAGCCTACGGAATAAGAGACAGACTCAAGGATTATTATGGTTTCTAAATGTTCTTCTTATCTCATATGCATGACTCTACATTTTTGTTTTGCTAAAACTTAAAGGTCATATGAACAATTAGTAAAGTTCAGCTCGAAGTTTTTTTCTTTTTCTTTTGCAATATCACATTGATCTGTAAATGGTATAAATAAACTGTACTTTGATGAAATAAACAGAAGAAATTGATCATGCCCACATGGATGCTGGTCTTTTCTCTCCGAGCGCTCGATCTTGATTAGGTCTGAAGAGGCCTAACTCAAGAGAACCTCACTGGTGATCCCATAAGCTGACTTGTGACAGAACAGCTACAACAGTTTGGCGCCCAACGTGGGGCCGTGGCCAACCAGCCTATTCGGAAGAAGTTTTGGGGACTCTTGAGACAGTGAAATTTCAGCTGCAGCAAGGTGAGAAGCTTTATTCTTACACTTCATTTCACTCTCTCTGATTTCCCGAATATTCTGGGTAAGGCTGTACACACGGTTCAAGAACTCTGGCATCACCAGTGAGTATTGTTTTTTTCATGCATGTCTGAATGAGAGTTGAAATATAGAGTAATAAGATAATCTGTTGTCCGTCCATTAACTGATTGCATAGAGTGCATAGCACGGAATTTGGGACAGTCTCTGTATAATTGCATTTGCTGTGTTGCTGTGTTTTGTGTTTTTGTGGCAATACTCTGGTCTAGGGATATGTGTTCATAAGTGGTTTCATATTAATGCCTAGATAAAGTAGGGAGGCAATAGGTTGTTGTATATTGATGAGAAGCCTCTGAATAACAAAGTGACAAGTAATTGTGATAAGAGACTTGGTGAAATAATATGTATGTATAAGTCTAATGGTTATATGTCATACTGTGGACTGTGAAAAGATGTTCCGGTTGTGAAATGTCACAGGGCATAGCCATATAGAGTATTTGAGTGGATACCTGACATATGTATTTTTTTTCCCATCAGTATCAAGAGCGGTTTAGATAATTTTATTTGCATGTGAGGTTAACTGATCCTTGGAAGGTGTATTGTTACCTATGCTTCTGGAATCAATGAATGAGTAAGACAAGTGGTCCTGGGATCTGTCCTTATAGTGAGATATTGTGTGTTTCTTCCCCTCAAAATGGGGATGAAGGTTTTATAGTAAAGTAGAATATTAGTGCTGAGAAGGTATATAAGTGGTCTCAATTTTCTGCAGGGATTGTGTATTATACCAGTGGGTATTAGGATTGTGTTTTGGAAGCTGAATCTGAACGAGATAAGACTCTTGCTAAACAAACTGTGCGCTGGCTGACATTCTTTTGGGAGGGGTCAAGTGAACAGCTGCGCGATTTTCTGCCCTCTGTGAGAAGTCAGCTCTGTTAATTGTTTTGGTTTAACTCTTACGTTTGTTGCTGAAATACTTTGTAAAGGACCAGCATGGAGTAGCCAAACTGCACACATCAGGTCAAGTGGGTTAGAGAGCCGTGTGGCCTTCCCACTTACATGGAGGTGGTCTAGCAGGTGAGAGGACTATCACACCTGGTCCTTCCTGCTTTAGTCATCTGGTCTATTGGGTGAGAGGTGTTTTTTAACCCTTCCCAATACGCCCTACAAGTGTAGCAGGTGAGAGTGAATGCTGATTGAGCCTTCTTGCTACCACTTGAGAGCCCATTCTGACTTGCCAGGAGACGTGTGGCCTGTTAACAAGGTTCAGGGACACTGAGAGGGCATTTGCAGAAAGGTGGGCTGTGTGGGAATAAGTTGAAGCCATGGGCAACTTGTTCAGTGTGCAGCGTGGGGCTCCAGCAGGATCCAAAACAGCCAAACAGATAGTGCAAGAAAGAGAAGGCAAAGAAGCAGTGAAAAATGTCAGACCGATACTCAAAAAGGCAGACATGCCAGAGTACGGATGTTTGGATGTTGAGAAATGGCACAGATTCAGGGAAGAAAAGAGAGGTTGGATAAAAGACAAGAGGGTAGAGCAACAAGTAAATAAATGGTGTCGTGTGGCTGAAGAGGTGCAGCATTGTGGATATAAAGAGACCACAGCGGGAGATAAGGTGTATTATGAATGTTTTAATGCACCAAAAGCAGGAATTGTGACTGCTACCGCCCCCCCCTTCTCATAAGCAGAAACCCAGACCAGATGAATGGACTTGTAAACATTGTAGTCAGAAAAACCCAGACTGGAGAGGTACTTGTGCTACATGTAATGTTACTCGCCCTAAGCGGATTGCACTAAATCCTGTTCGAACCAGATCACATGTGATGACAGAGGACGCTGACAGTAGTGAAGGTTATACCATTTACAAAAGGGGGAAATTGATATAGAAGGGTTAATAGTTTCTCTTTTTCTTTATTAAAGATTTATTGTTATTAGTAAGTATATCTGATGGTAGTTCATAGTCATTATGGAGCCTACGGAATAAGAGACAGACTCAAGGATTATTATGGTTTCTAAATGTTCTTCTTATCTCATATGCATGACTCTACATTTTTGTTTTGCTAAAACTTAAAGGTCATATGAACAATTAGTAAAGTTCAGCTCGAAGTTTTTTTCTTTTTCTTTTGCAATATCACATTGATCTGTAAATGGTATAAATAAACTGTACTTTGATGAAATAAACAGAAGAAATTGATCATGCCCACATGGATGCTGGTCTTTTCTCTCCGAGCGCTCGATCTTGATTAGGTCTGAAGAGGCCTAACTCAAGAGAACCTCACTGGTGATCCCATAAGCTGACTTGTGACAGAACAGCTACAACAACTACCCTACTGGGTACACCTAAATAATGGACACCACCAAAAAGAAAGTCCAACTGAGCCCAACATCTCCTATTTTGGAATGTGTGCTTCACTGAACTCAAGTAAAATATATCTTTGTACCGTGTTAGCCAAGAAAAATATGTCGCTGTCCAGTTGTGCGCGTTTCTTCAGAAGTGTCTTTAGTTCCATAAAGATGCGGTACATTCTGGTATCCTCCATTTTGATACAAGTAAAATATATCTTTGTACCGTGTTAGCCAAGTTAGTTAGTTCTCACTGAACTCAATAACTCCGAGGTGGGAATGTCTGGGAATCTTCCTGATAAAGTTCTTAAAGGGAACCAGTCAGGTGCAATATGCACCCAGAAACATGAGCAGTTCTTGGTGCATACTGCTAATCCCTGCCTAACGGTGCCAGCCTATAGTAGCATATATAAAGGAATCTTTAAAGAAGGTGTTTCTAAAAATCCCATATGATATGCTAATGAAGCCAGCGACTAGTCGCAAAGGCTATAGTTCCCTTGGCTAGTCGGCCTCCTTAGTATGTAAGCATGCCCCTGGGGGCTGTGTGAATGTGCAATGTCAGAGGATGGTCGCACTCACCTCACTGCTGCCATCGCTAAATTTCGGCTCAGTGTGCATGATCCATGACTTTTGGTCATGTGCACTACACGAGTTTGAAGCCAGGACGCATACACACCGGCTTCATAGTGCGTATGACCAAAAGTCCAGGATCACGCATACTGAGCCAAAAACCTACTTAGGGCACGATGGCAGCAGAGGTAAGTGTGACCATCCTCTCATGTTACGCATTCATTAGCATGTTAGCATGCCCAGAGAGGCATGCTTACATGCTAAGGGGGCCAACTAGCCAAGGGAAGTAACATCCTTGCGACTAGTCCCATATCATATGGGATCTTTAGAAATACTTATTCTAAATATCCCTTTCTCTATATGCTACTATGATGGTTACAGTAAGCAGTATATCCAACGGGAGGTTTTTGCAGGCAATGGACACAATCCAAAAACTTTGTAGTAAAGGAAAATTACTCAGCATATGTTACAGTTTTTCAAAATAAGTTAAAGGGGTTATATGGCTTACTTTGCCTTTTTCTGGTCATTTCACTATTGGGCTACATTGGGGAAGGTAAGTAGATAGTAACTACCTACCTGCCCTGCTGTCAGCCCCTCTCTCCCGGCTCAAAGCGGTCATGTGATTGCTCCTGCCAGGATTTTGCTGCTTTCTGTGATGTCACGTCGACAGGGGCAGGCGCTTATGCTTGCCTTGTAGACGGGCATCACAGCTGATCTCATGTTGCTGCCCTGCTGGGCATGTACAGTGCGTGGCATCCCCTCCCCCCTTCCCTGCACCCTCCCTCACATCCCATAGTGAAGTTGTCTCGCTGCATGTACGCTGCATGCAGCCCCCGATGCTGCTTGCGGCGCGCAGGCCTGTGGCCCCCTTGCTGAACGCTGCCTATGCTGGGGGCCCATGCAGTCAGCGCTGTAGATCAGATGACTGATTTACAGATGATGCGCAGATGGGAGCACTGTATACAGGGATGATCAGCCACTTGCCAATCAGAGGCCAGCAGCGGATCATTGCAGTAGCTGTATACAGAGCTTGGCTCTGCAGAGCACCCAGGAATCTGTCATCGGATATAAAGCGCTGTCAGCGGCGGCTCCTGATGCAGTAAGGGCATGCAGGCCCATGGCCCCCTTCCTGATCGCGGCCTGTGCTGGGGGCCTGTGCTTTCAGCGCTGTATATCACATAACTGATTCACCGGGCGCTCTGCAGATGGGAGCACTGTATACAGCGATAATCAGCTACCGGCCAATCAGAGGCCAGCAGCGGATCACTGCAGTAGCTGTATATAGAGCTTGGCTCTATAGAGCTTGGCTCTACAGAGCTCCTGGAAATCTGTCATCTGGTATAAAGCACTGTTAGCAATGGCCCCTGTACCGGCAGCGTTCTGCAAGGGGGCTGTGACCTCAAGAGGCAAGACACCGAGGGAACGAGGACAGGTGAGAAGGATTTGTGTTTGTTTTTTTGCGTGGGTGAAGAATGGCACACTAGGGGGCAATTCTACAAGATGGAGCATTGCTACAAGAAGAGGCGCCCAAGGGGATATTACTACAGGATGGGCACAAGGATGGGGCACTTTACTATAAGATGGGCACATTACTATAAGATGGGCACATTACTCCATTATATGTGCTGTGGATGTGAGGTGATTGTGCTGTCACAGATGAGAGAATCAGGATCACTGCTCTGTATTTCCAATGATTGGAAATACAGAGCAGTGATATCTCATTTATAAGAGCACAATCACCTCACATCTACCGCACATATAATGTAGTAATGTGCCCATCCCTGTCCCCATAATATAGTAATGTGCCCATCTTTGCTGGAGTGATGAGAGGTCAGTGCTGGGCAGAATACTGACAGCTAATGAGTGTGCAGAGGGCAGGGCTGGACAGTGAGGCTGGGCGGTGCCAGTTCTGACTGTGAGGTTTGGCATAGGAAGATGTCATGTTTGATTGACCTGCAGGTAAATAAAGTGTCTGCAGAGAATAAAGGGATAATTCAAGAGGAACAAAAGTTAGAAAACAAAAAAAATAAAATAATGTAGGGATGTTTTATATGACAATACAGCACAGATTAACAAAAAAAAATGGAGTTTATTTCGGACAACTCCTTTAAGTATTTAATTTTAGTTGAACTTGGAAGACTTATTAATATGCAGATCACTTTAGAAGGTCTTGTGGAAGCCAAAGTTCTGTACTGTCTTGGGCCACTAAAAGCCTCATCACAGAAGTCACAGTTACCGTCCCTGTCTTAGGCAACGGTGGGGTTCATACAGTAGATACAGGACTCGGCTGTTTCCCCTGTCCCAAGACACATCACTATTTATAGGCCACGCTCCTAAGCAGTACTAAATATTTTCTTTTTTAGGAAATCCAATAGTCAAGATACAACTGATGCAAAAAAATAAAAATATTAGCAAGTTTGAGAACCACATTGGACAACAGCACTGAAAACACGGAGTTAATTTAATGCCTCATCTACTTCGTCTCAAGTAGCTATCTTCAACGATGCCACAGGCATTTAAAAAAACTGTTTGACAGCCTATAAACATTTTCCATTTCTAAAGATCCTTGTTGTCAACTGTAGAATTTCCTGTTTCTGGAAAGTTTTGGTACGTTCCATAACTTCCTTTTGGCTCTGTATCCAGTAGTGTCCATAACATGTTTTGCTTGTGTTTCCAAGGAGGAGAAAAAAACATTTGAGGTTCACATGATCCAAAGTCAGCTGCCAAGCTGCAGTCTGGAGGGGCTGTGCTTGATGTCAACAATGGGGAACATATGGTTCATATCAAATGGCAGAGTGTTGGAGGTCTGAGGCATCTTTATAACGGGCATCCCGTCAGGAATCGTACTAGGTGTTACTGGCATAGCTGTAAAAGGTTTGCAGAGAAGTATCGTGCACATCTAGGTTCAAAGATCTCCCCAACCACACTAGTATTATAAATGGCACATGGTACGTGGGGGTCTCATTACACAGTTGACTTTGGAGTCCTGCATCTTCAAGTAACAGCTCTGCTCAGATTGACCCCCTGCTTCTTGTTCAATAAAGATATACTATGAAGAATAATGTGAAGATATAACCACAATCCTTAAAGCTGACCAGTCTACCAATGTCTGGGAACGTACCCAAGCAGAATTTATAATATAATATATACTGTGTATATATATATATATATATATATATATATATATATATATATATATTATATATATTAGTACAGACCAAAAGTTTGGACTCACCTTCTCATTCAAAGAGTTTTCTTTATTTTCGTGACTCTGAAAATTGTAGATTCACATTGAAGGCATCAAAGCTATGAATTAACGCATGTGGAATGAAATACTTAACAAAAAAGTGTGAAACAACTGAAAATATGTCTTAAGCAAAGGAAGAAAAAAGGAACGGCACTCACCGGTAATTGCTGTGAAGTGTTCAGGTTTATTTCATGGTCAGAGGATACATGCTTCGGCGTTACAGGGAGGGAATGAGGATGGTTAGCACAAAAAGACTACGGCCGAAGCCCCACCTACAGGGGCGAAACGGCCGTAGTCTTTTTGTGCTAACCATCCTCATTCCCTCCCTGTAACGCCGAAGCATGTATCCTCTGACCATGAAATAAACCTGAACACTTCACAGCAATTACCGGTGAGTGCCGTTCCTTTTTTCTTCCTTTGCTTAATGTTCTATGCTCTGATGCTTTTGGAACAAGCACCCCGCAGCTGTATTCAGTATAGTCCGACCTGGAAGTCTCCTCTGGTCGCAGCAGAGATCAATAGCACCGCGTGTGCTTTCTATAACTAGCTGCTGATTGTTTGATGTGGACAGTCCTCAGTGAAAGTAGTGCCCCGCAAATCCTTCTTGTTACTACTGAAAATATGTCTTATATTCTAGGTTCTTCAAAGTAGCCACCTTTTGCTTTGATTACTGTTTTGCACACTCTTGGCATTCTCTTGATGAGCTTCAAGAAGTAGTCACCAAGAATGGTCTTCCAACAGTCGTGAAGGAGTTCCCAGAGATGCTTAGCACTTGTTGGCCCTTTTGCCTTCAATCTGCGGTCCAGCTCACCCCAAACCATCTCGATTGGGTTCAGGTCTGGTGACTGTGGAGGCCAGGTCATCTGGCGTAGCACTCCATCACTCTCCTTCTTAGTCAAATAGCCCTTACACAGCCTGGAGGTGTGTTTGGGGTCATTATCCTGTTGAAAAATAAATGATGGTCCAACTAAACGCAAACCGGATGGAATAGCATGTCGCTGCAAGATGCTGTGGTAGCCATGCTGGTTCAGTATGCCTTCAATTTTGAATAAATCCCCAACAGAGTCACCAGCAAAGCACCCCCACACCATCACACCTCCTCCACCATACTTCATGGTGGGAACCAGGCATGTAGAGTCCATCCGTTCACCTTTTCTGTGTCGCACAAAGACACGGTGGTTGGATCCAAAGATCTCAAATTGGGACTCATCAGACCAAAGCACAGATTTCCACTGGTCTAATGTCAATTCCTTGTGTTCTTTAGCCCAAACAAGTCTCTTCTGCTTGTTGCTTGTTCTTAGCAGTGATTTCCTAGCAGCTATTTTACCATGAAGGTCTGCTGCACAAAGTCTCCTCTTAACAGTTGTTCTAGAGCTGTGTCTGCTGTTAGAACTCTGTGTGGCATTGACCTGGTCTCTAATCTGAGCTGCTGTTAACCTGCAATTTCTGAGGCTGGTGACTCGGATAAACTTATCCTCCACAGCAGAGGTGATTCTTGGTCTTCCTTTCCTGGGGCAGTCCTCATATGAGTCAGTCTCTATGTAGCGTTTGATGGTTTTTGCCACTGCACTTGGGGACACTTTCAAAGTTTTCCCAATTTTTCGGACTGACTGACCTTCATTTCTTAAAGTAATTATGGCCACTCGTTTTTCTTTACTTAGCTGCTTTTTTCTTGCCATAATCCAAATTCTAACAGTCTATTCAGTAGGACTATCAGCTGTGTATCCACCAGCCTTCTGCACAACACAACTGATGGTCCCAACCCCATTTATATGACAAGAAATCCCACTTATTAAACCTGACAGGGCATACCTGTGAAGTGAAAACCATTTCGGTGACTACCTATTGAAGCTCATCAAGAGAATGCCAAGAGTGTGCAAAGCAAAGCAGAAATCAAAGCAAAAGGTGGCTACTTTGAAGAACCTAGAATATAAGACATATTTTTAGTTGTTTCAAACTTTTTTGTTAAGCATTTCATTCCACATGTGTTAATTGATAGTTTTGATGCCTTCAATGTAAATCTACAATTTTCAGAGTTATGAAAATAAAGAAAACGCTTTGAATGAGAAGGTGTGTCCAAACGTTTGGTCTGTACTGTACATACACACAGTATATATATGTGTATATATTATATTATTATAATATATTATAATTATAATATATTTTTCACTCTTTGTTTCATTGAAGCCATTTGGTACAGTCGAAAACATTTTTCTCATTTTTCTCATTAATGTACACTCTGCACCCCATCTTGACAGAGAAAAAAACAGAAATATAGAAGTTTTTGCAAATTTATTAAGCAAGAGAAACTGAAATATCACATGGTCATAAATATTCAGCCCCTTTGCCCAGTATTGAGTAGAAACAGCCTTTTGAGCTAGTACAGCCATGAGACTTCTTGGGAACAAGTTTTTCACACCTGGATTTGGGGATCTTCTGCCATTCTTCCTTGCTGATCCTCTCCAGTTCCGTCAGGTTGGATGGTGAATGTTGGTGGACAGCCATTTTCAGGTCTCTCCAGAGATGCTCATTTGGGTTTAGGACAGGGCTCTGGCTGGGCCAGTCAAGAATGGTCACAGAGTTGTTCTGAAGCCACTCCTTTGTTATTTTAGCTATGTGCTTAGGGTCATTGTCTTGTTGGAAGGTGAACCTTCGGCTAAGTCTGAGGTCCAGAGCACTATGACAGAGGTTTTCTTCCAGGATATCTCTGTACTTGGCCGCATTCATATTTCCCTCAATTGCAAACAGTCGTCCTGTCCCTGAAAACTCCCCCATCGCATGATGCTGCCATCACCATGTTTTACTGCTGGGATTGTATTGGGCAGGTGATGAGCAGTGCCTGATTTTCTCCACACATACCGCTTACAATTATCACCAAAAAGTTCTATCTTCAACTCATCAGACCAAAGAATCTTTTTTCTCATAGTCTGGGAGTCCTTCATGTGTTTTTTTGCAAACTCTATGTGGGCTTTCATATGTTTTGCACAGAGGAGAGACTTTCATCGGGCCACTCTGCCATAAAGGCCTGACTGGTGGAGGCTGCAGTGATAGTTGACTTTGTGGAACTTTCTCCCATCTCCCTACTGCATCTCTGGAGCTCAGCCACAGTGATCTTGGGGTTCTTCTTTACCTGTCTCACCAAGGCTCTTCTCCCATGATTGCTCAGTTTGACTGGACAGCCAGGTCTAGGAAGAGTTCTGGTGGTCCCAAACTTCTTTCATTTAAGGATTATGGAGGACACTGTGCTCTTAGGAACCTTGAATACTGCAGACATTTTTTTGTAACCATAGCCAGATCTGTGCCTTGCCACAATTCTGTCTCTGAGCTCTCCTTGGGCAGTTCCTTTGACCTCATGATTCTCATTTGGTCTGACATGCACTGTGCACTGTGAGGTCTTATATAGACAGGTGTGTGCCTTTCCAAATCAAGTCCTATCAAGTTTAACAAAGCTGGACTCCAATGAAGGAGTAGAATCATCTCAAGGAGGATCACAAGGAAATGGACAGCATGTGACTTAAATATGAGTGTCTGAGCAAAGAGTCTGAATACTTATGACCACGTGATATTTCTGCTTTTCGTGTTTAACATATGTGCAAAAATTTCTAAATTTCTGGGGTTTTTTTCTGTCAAGATAGAGTGCAGAGTGTACATTAATGAGAAAAAAATGAACTTTTTGAATTTACCAAATGGCTGCAATGAAAAACAGTGAAAAATTTAAAGGAGTCTGAATACTTTCCGTACCCACTGTGTATATGTATATTATATATATATATATATATATATATATATATATATATATATAATATCTATATATATCTATATATATATATATATATATATATATATATATATATATATGATATCTATATATAGAATTGCCTTATTCTGTCTGTCTGTCTGTCTGTCTTGCTCCAAAATTGTGTCGTTACAGTGACAGTGTCGTTACTGTGACAACCGTCGGATTGGCCGCTGGGCTCGCCCTGGCGCCGCCCCCCCATGGATTGGCCGCTCGCCTCAGAGCCTGGCCCCGCCCCCCGCATGGATTGGCCGCTCACCCTGGCCCTCCGCACACATCGCCCGCTCGGCCACGCCCCTTCCCCCGAATTCAAGCGAAGCCCCGACTCCCAGGTGACTGCTGCAGTGCACTCCCAGGAGTCCACACCAGCAACCCAGCCCAGACATAACCTTGCGATGCTGGGATCATGACGGAGCCGGTGTACCCTGGTAACCATGATACACATCGGGTAACTATAGGAAGCGCTTCGCTTAGTTACCCGATGTGTATCATGCTTACCAGCGTACACCGGCTCCCAGTACACATGTGCAGGGAGCCGGCACCCCAGGACCACTCCTCCTACTATACTCCTCTTTCCACGATGGGGGGTGTGCAGGATGGGGAATGGAGCATGATGGGGGGTGTGCAGCATGCGGGATGGAGCACGATGGGGGGTGTGCAGCATGCGGGATGGAGCACGATGGGGAGTGCGCAGCATGGGGGATGGAGCACGATGGGAAGTGCGCAGCATGGGGGATGGAGCACGATGGGAGGTGCGCAGCATGCAGGATGGAGCACGATGGGGGGTGCACAGCATGGGGGATGGAGCACGATGGGGGTGCGCAGCACGGGGGATGGAACACCATGGGTGGTGCGCAGCATGGGGGATGGAGCACGATGGGGAGTGTGCAGCATGGGGAATGGAGCACAATGGGGGGTGCGCAGCATGGGGGATGGAGCACGATGGGGGGTGCGCAGCATGGGGGATGGAGCACAATGGGGGGTGCGCAGCATGGGGGGATGGAGCACGATGGGGGGTGCGCAGCATGGGCGGATGGAGCACGATGGGGGGTGTGCAGCATGGGGGATGGAGCACCATGGGTGGTGCGCAGCATGGGGGATGGAGCACGATGGGGAGTGCGCAGCATGGGGAATGGAGCACGATGGGGGGTGCGCAGCATGGGGAATGGAGCACCATGGGGGGTGAGCAGCATGGGGGATGGAGCACGATGGGGGGTGCGCAGCATGGGGGGATGGAGCACGATGGGGAGTGCGCAGCATGGGCGGATGGAGCACGATGGGGGGTGCGCATCATGGGGGATGAAGCACGATAGGGGGTGCGCAGCATGGGGGATGGAGCACGATGGGGGGTGCGCAGCATGGGGGGATGGAGCACGATGGGGGGTGCGCAGCATGGGCGGATGGAGCACGATGGGGGGTGCGCAGCATGGGGGATGGAGCACGATAGGGGGTGCACAGCATGGGGGATGGAGCACGATGGGGGTTGCGCAGAATGGGGGATGGAGCATGATGGGGATGCGCAGCATGGGGGAAGGAGCACGATGGGGGGTGCGCAGCATGGGGGATGGAGCATGATGGGGGTGCACACCTCCCCCCAAAACACACACACACCGCCACACGCGCACCGCACAACACACACCACACACACACTGGGAACCACAAGCACCGCCCTACACAGACACCCACACACACAGACAACGCCGCACACACACAACACCCAACACAAACACCGCGGCATACACAAATTTACGCACATACCGCACAACACACACACACTGCACAAAACATACCTCCCCCCAAAACACACACACGCACCCCACACACACACACCCACACAAACCGCACAACACACCACACACACACTGGGAACCACAAACACCGCCCTACACAGACACCCACACACACAGACAACGCCGCACACACACAACACCCAACACACAAACACCGCGGCATACACAAATATACGCACATACCGCGCAACACACACACATTGCACAAAACATACCTCCCCCAAAACACACACACGCACCCCACAGCCACACCCACACAAACCACGCAACACACACAGCACCACACACAGACAACACTGCAGACACACAGCGCTCCACAAACAACGCAACACACACAACGCAACACACAAACAACACTGTTCTCACACACCCCCACACCCAGACAACACCCAGAACATTTACAGCTCCCTACACAAACAGTTGGTAACTGCACACAACAACATCTATATATATAACAAAAATCATGCATTAACTACACAATACGTAAATTCTAGAATTCCCGATGCGTTAGAATCGGGCCACCTTCTAGTATAATATATACACACACGCACACACACACATACTGTATATGCATATAGATATACCCAATAACAAGATTGAAAGCAACAAGCAAAATTACCCCTATGGGGCCACAGTCAGAAGAAATTGTAGCGGAATCTCATAACTGGCATGAATGCCTATTGTAATAGAGTCAGTGCATAAGGATAAATATAAGCCTAATAATATAGTATAAATGCATACAGTTCAAATATAATTCTCAGTAATGCAGCACACACACACACACACTCACACTATATACACAGTATATATATATATACAGTGCCTACAAGTAGTATTCAACCCCCTGCAGATTTAGAAGGTTTGATAAGATGCAAATAAGTTAGAGCCTGCAAACTTCAAACAAGAGCAGGATTTATTAACAGATGCATAAATCTTACAAACCAACAAGTTATGTTGCTCAGTTAAATTTTAATAAATGTTCAACATAAAAGTGTGGGTCAATTATTATTCAACCCCTAGGTTTACTATTTTGTGGAATAACCCTTGTTTGCAATAACAGCTAATTATCGTCTTTTATAAGACCTGATCAGGCCGGCACAGGTCTCTGGAGTTATCTTGGCCCACTGCTCCATGCAGATCTTCTCCAAGTTATCTAGGTTCTTTGGGTGTCTCATTTGGACTTTAATCTTGAGCTCCTTCCACAAGTTTTCAATTGGGTTAAGGTCAGGAGACTGACTAGGCCACTGCAACACCTTGATTTTTTCCCTCTTGAACCAGGCCTTGGTTTTCTTGGCTGTGTGCTTTGGGTCGTTGTCTTGTTGGAAGATGAAATGACGACCCATCTTAAGATCCTTGATGGAGGAGCGGAGGTTCTTGGCCAAAATCTCCAGGTAGGCCGTGCTATCCATCTTCCCATGGATGCGGACCAGATGGCCACGCCCCTTGGCTGAGAAACAGCCCCACAGCATGATGCTGCCACCACCATGCTTGACTGTAGGGATGGTATTCTTGGGGTCGTATGCAGTGCCATCCAGTCTCCAAACGTCACGTGTGTGGTTGGCACCAAAGATCTCGATCTTGGTCTCATCAGACCAGAGAACCTTGAACCAGTCTGTCTCAGAGTCCTCCAAGTGATCATGAGCAAACTGTAGACGAGCCTTGACATGACGCTTTGAAAGTAAAGGTACCTTACGGGCTCGTCTGGAACGGAGACCATTGCGGTGGAGTACGTTACTTATGGTATTGACTGAAACCAATGTCCCCACTGCCATGAGATCTTCCCGGAGCTCCTTCCTTGTTGTCCTTGGGTTAGCCTTGACTCTTCGTACAAGCCTGGCCTCGGCACGGGAGGAAACTTTCAAAGGCTGTCCAGGCCGTGGAAGGCTAACAGTAGTTCCATAAGCCTTCAACTTCCGGATGATTCTCCCAACAGTGGAGACAGGTAGGCCCAACTCCTTGGAAAGGGTTTTGTACCCCTTGCCAGCCTTGTGACCCTCCACAATCTTGTCTCTGATGGCCTTGGAATGCTCCTTTGTCTTTCCCATGTTGACCATGTATGAGTGCTGTTCACAAGTTTGGGGATTGTCTTAATTACCTACCTGCACGCAACCTCAGATCCTAACAAGATCTCCTTCTCTGCTCCTCCCTTATCTCCTCTTCCCACAATCGCGTACAAGATTTCTCCCGTGCATCCCCCATACTCTGGAACGCTCTACCTCAGCACATCAGACTCTCCCCTACCGTAGAAAGCTTCAAGAGGAACCTCAAGACCCACCTCTTCCAACAAGCCTACAACCTACAATAGCCCTCAGTCCAGTAGACCACTGCGCAACCAGCTCTGTCCTCTCCTATCGTACCATCACCCATTCCCTGTGGACTGTGAGCCCTCGCGGGCAGGGTCCTCTCTCCTCCTGTACCAGTCTGTTATGTACTGTTAATGATTGTTGTACGTATACCCTTTCACTTGTAAAGCGCCATGGAATAAATGGCGCTATAATAATAAGTAATAATAATAATAATTAGTCAGAAAAGGCTGGAAAAAGAGATAATTAATCCAAACATGTGAAGCTCATTGTTATTTGTGCCTGAAATACTTCTTAATACTTTAGGGGAACCAAACAGAATTCTGGTGGTTTGAGGGGTTGAATAATAAATGACCCTCTGAATAAACTTTTCACAATTTAAAAAAAACAAAAAAACAAATAACATTCTTTTTTGCTGCAGTGCATTTCACACTTCCAGGCTGATCTACAGTCCAAATGTCACAATGCCAAGTTAATTCCGAATGTGTAAACCTGCTAAATCTGCAGGGGGTTGAATACTACTTGTAGGCACTGTATATATATCCCAACTGTCCCTTTATAATAGTAATAAATGGCATTTTTTTGTTATGTCAATGATTATAAGAGAGGAAGGTATATCAATGGAGCTCAAGAAAAGGCATTTGCATTAGACCTTAATGCAAAAAGATGCTGCGGATATCTGTAATTGATTATGAGGGGACAGGGGATAGCCTATCATAATATGGTAGATTGAAAACATAGAGTAAAAATCTGCATCATATCACTATAATCCACCACATATAAAGTATAATACATAAAGCCAATGCATAAAAGTAAATGAATGTAACACAATATAAGAGCTGGCTTTTATATGAATACTGGAGGTGATGTGGCCCTGACCTCCATTGGGCGTTTCACCATGCTTCCTCAGGGGACATATATAAGGGACTTTAATAACCAGGTGGTCTTATATATAATAGGGAACCAACAAGAAAAGGAAGAGGTAAAAGTGCTATGAAGATCAGCTATAAAAAGAAGTGTTCAAACTTGTAGGTCAAAAGTGCGGCGTATAGCACGCTGACGCCCCGGAGATGACAAGTAATCTCTTCCTGATTCTGGGCAGTGGAATGTAAGCCAGGCGCATGCGCCAGAGCCACACAATACTGCACTGCAAGAATAGATACTCAGGAAAGTTAGTAGAGCATGGACACTGTGACTAGGGTGGTTGGCTGAAGAATATAACGGGTATTGGTATGGAAGCACTAGGTCTGCGGGAAATAAATGCCTACTCAGGAAGGTCAGTAAAAGCAGCACCAGGAGGCTATGGCTGTGGAAACGCCTAGTCAGGCATGTGATTGGGGGAGGAACCAGGAGACTATCCGTAAAGTGTATATTTACCGTGGCATTTATCTTAAACAGGGAAATTAGATGGGAACAGATAAACATAAGATGAATAAACCACAAACAGATGAGAGATATGCTGATAAAGCTGTAGGAGAGAATGGAAACATAAAATATGTGAAGATAGCTCAAAATTACTATATTGTATTACATATATTCTTAGGTGTGATAAAGGTATATGACAAAGATCACATCGTGATGGCTATGAATTAAGTGATAGCAGATAGTACATAGAATCTACAATTGAGTTGAGTGCACTTGCTCATTGTAATATCAAGAGGTTCTTTTTTCAAAATAGACATACAAGTCCTGCCAGCATTGATGCAGTACTTACAGGGGTTGGGGGTCAACCTGTCAGTGCACATTCCATATGATGTCGCATTCTACATCAAACTCATCAAATTGGTCTGCATGGCTGTCATCCCAGAAGGAATCTTCTAAAGATAATGTACAAGAAAACCCACAAAACAGTTTTCTAAAGGTAAGCAGACTAAGGACATGGATTACTGGAACCATGTCCTGTGGTCTGGTGAGATGAAGATAAACTTTTTTTTAGCTCATATGGTGTCAAGCGTGTGCGGCGGCAACCAGATGAGGAGTACAAAGACAAGTGTGCCTTGCCTACAGTTAAGCATGGTGGAAGGAGTGTCATGGTTTGGGGCTGCATGAGTGCTGCCAGCTGTGGAGAGCTGCAGTTCATTGAGAGAACTATAAATGCCAGCATGTACTGTGACATACTGAGACAGGAAATAGAAAAAAATAGAATAGTAGTTACATAGTGAAGTTAGGGAACGGTAGGGAATGTTAGATACAAGTATATTAGAAAGTACTTTAGATTATAGCACCAAGTATATAGGGATTTAATTTAATTTACTTTTGCTTTCAGACCAACCCTTTAACTCTCTTGAGCATGGAATTCACTAGAGCTTCAAAGGAGCCACTGGACTCCTCTTCCACTGCTCCATGATGGCAATACAGAGCTGGTGGATGTTAGAGACCTTCCACTCCTCCAAACTTTCGTTTGAGAATGCCCCAAAATAGGGTTTAGGTCTTGAGACATACTTGGCCAGTCCAGTACCTTTACCCTCAGTTTCTTTAGCAACGCAGTGGTCATCTTGAAAGTATGTTGTTATCATGTTGCAATATGAATGGAGGGGGGTCATGCTCTGCCTCAGTATGTCACAGTACATGTTGACATTCATAGTTCCTTCAATGAACTGTAGCTCCACACAACTGCAACACTCCTGCAGTTTAAATCATGACATTGCCACCACCATGCTTGACTTAAGGCAAAACAAACTTGTCTTTGTACTCCTCACCTGGTTGCCGCCACACATGTTTGACATCATCTGAACCAAATAAGCTTGTCTTGGTCTTATCTGACCAAAGGACAAGATTCCAGTAATACATGTCCTTACTTTGCTTGTCTTCATCAAACTGTTTGTGGGCATCATTTTTAGAAGAGGCTTCCTTCTTGGATAACAGCCATGCAGACCAATTTGATGCAGTGTGTGGTATATGCTCTGAGCACTAACAGCCTGACTCCCCACTGCTGAAACCTCTGTAGCAATCCTGGTAGCAGTCAAAAGTCTATTTTGAAAAGACAACTTCTGGATATGACTTGGAGCATGTGCACTCAACTTCTTTGGTTGACCGTGGCGAGGCCTGTTTTGAGTGAAATATGTCTTGCTAAACTGTTGTATGGTCTTGGCTACCATGCTGGGGCTGAATTTCAGGATGTCAGCTATCATCTTATTGCCTAGGCCATCTTTATGAAGAACAAAAATTCTTTTTTTAGATCCTCAGAGAATTCTTTGCCATTAGGAGCCATGTTCAACTTCCAGTGACCAGTAAGTGAGAATATGTGAGGGATAACACCAAATTGTAACACACTAGCTCCCCATTCACACCTGAGACCTTATACCACTAATGAGTCATATGACACCGGGTTCACTATATATATATCTATATATATATATATATATACATACACATATGTATATCTGCATACAGACACATATAGATATAACATCATGATGGATGTGTTTTTGTTTGGACACAGTAATTTACACTGTAATTTGTCTTCTGTTTGGCACAGTTATGTGGGTACTTTCTTTGGCATTCGATGGAGAATTTTTTTGAGAAGTATTATGGCAGGGCAACTGCCCTAATCAAGTTTCAATTTCACATAGCAAAAATATTAACCCTCATTGAATTATGAAGGGAGTAAATCTGGTCATAGACAGACAAATTAAGGCCGCTTTACACGCAACGACATCGCTAACGAGATATCGCTGGGGTCACGGAATTCGTGACGCACATCCAGCCTCGTTAGCGACGTTGTTGCGTGTGACACTTACGAGCATGTGACACTTACGCTAACCGATCCCAAATACTCACCAAATCGTTGATTGTTGACACGTCATTCCTTTTCCAAATATTGTTGCTCGTTATGGACGCAGGTTGTTCGTTGTTCCTGAGGCAGCACAGATTGCTACGTGTGACACCCCGGGAACGACGAACAACAGTTTTCCTGCATCCTCCGGCAACGAGGTGGGAGTGACGTTAATACGGCTGCTCTCCGCCCCTCCGCTTCTATTGGTGGCCCGCTGTGTGACGTCGCCGTGACGCCGCACGAACCTCCCCCTTACAAAAGAGTTTGTTCGCCGGCCGCAGAGACGTCGTTAGGAAGGTAAGTTTGTGTGACGCGTACTAGTGATATTGTTTGCCACGGGCAGCGATTTGTCTGTGGCACACAAACGACGGGGGCGGGTGCGATCGCTAGCAACATCGCTAGCGATGTCGCAGCATGTAAAGCTGGCTTTTAGCTGTTTAAGGATTGGCAAATGTTCTAGGTCCATCTTGATATCAATTTTCAGTTGAACCTGATGGTTGTTAGAATACAGTCATATGAAAAAGTTTGGGCACCCCTATTAATGTTAACCTTTTTTCTTTATAACAATTTGGGTTTTTGCAACAGCTATTTCAATTTCATATATCTAATAACTGATGGACTGAGTAATATTTCTGGATTAAAATGAGGTTCATTGTACTAACAGAAAATGTGCAATCCGCATTTAAACAAAATTTGACCGGTGCAAAAGTATGGGCACCTCAACATGAAAGTGACATTAATATTTTGTAGATCCTCCTTTTGCAAAAATAACAGCCTCTAGTCGCTTCCTGTAGCTTTTAATGAGTTCCTGGATCCTGGATGAAGGTATGTTTGACTATTCCTGTTTACAAAACAATTCCAGTTCAGTTAAGTTTGATGGTCGCCGAGCATGGCTAGCACGATTCAAATCATCCCACAGATTTTCAATGATATTCGGGTCTGGGGACTGGGATGGCCATTCCAGAACATTGTAATTGTTCCTCTGCATGAATGCCTGAGTAGATTTGGAGCGGTGTTTTGGATCATTGTCTTGCTGAAATATCCATCCCCTGCGTAACTTCAACTTCGTCACTGATTCTTGCACATTATTGTCAAGAATCTGCTTATACTGAGTTGAATCCATGCGACCCTCAACTTTAACAAGATACCCGGTGCCGGCATTGGCCACACAGCCCCAAAGCATGATGGAAAATCCACCAAATTTTACTGTGGGTAGCAAGTGCTTTTCTTGGAAGGCCGTGTTTTTTTGCCTCCATGCATAACGCCTTTTTGTATGACCAAACAACTCAATCTTTGTTTCATCAGTCCACAGGACCTTCTTCCAAAATGTAACTGGCTTGTCCAAATGTGCTTTTGCATACCTCAGGTGACTCTGTGGCGTGCTTGCAGAAACGGCTTCTTTCGCATCACTCTCCCATACACCATCTCCTTGTGCAACGTGCGCTGTATTGTTGACCGATGCACATTGACACCATCTGCAGCAAGATGATGCTGCAGGTCTTTGGAGGTGGTCTGTGGATTGTCCTTGACTGTTCTCACCATTCTTCTTCTCTGCCTTTCTGATATTTTTCTTGGCCTGTCACTTCTGGGCTTAACAAGAACTGTACCTGTGTTCTTCCATTTCCTTACTATGTTCCTCACAGTGGAAACTGACAGTTTAAATCTCTGAGACAACGTTTTGTATCCTTCCCCTGAACAACTATGTTGAATAATCTTTGTTTTCAGATCATTTGAGAGTTGTTTTGAGGAGCCCATGATGCCACTCTTCATAAGAGATTCAAATAGGAGAACAACTTGCAAGTGGCCACCTTAAATACCTTTCCTCATGATTGGATACACCTGCCTATGAAGTTCAAAGCTCAATGAGGTTACAAAACCAATTTAGTGCTTTAAGTAAGTCAGTAAAAAGTAGTTAGGAGTGCTCAAATCAAGAAATTGATAAGGGTGCCCATACTTTTGCACCGGTCAAATTTTGTTTAAATGTGGATTGCACATTTTCTGTTAGTTCAATAACCCTCATTTCAATCCAGAAATATTACTCAGTCCATCAGTTATTAGATATATGAAACTGAAATAGCTGTTGCAAAAACCCAAATTGTTATAAAGAAAAAAGGTTAACATTAATAGGGGTGCCCAAACTTTTTCATATGACTGTACTTTTATACCTAGCAACACTACAATATATATAATTCAGTCCCTAAGCTCAATGTTTCATTGGTCCTACTCAATTGTCAGTTGGGTTGCCAACCCTCCAGAAATTCCATGAAGTTCATAAAAATAGGGCACTTTTTTGCTCTGTCCATACTTAAGGTGTCTGGGATTTTTTTCAAATTGAAGAAACTTATACAGTTTATTTTGCCTGTAATTGTCATCATTTTGGAATTTGCAGTGTTTTCATATCAGAATTATGGGCTGTAGACCTGTATCACTTATTATATTGATTTATAATGGTTTTCTAATGTGCTTTTAAAAATATTATCTGCCTGTGAGTTTTTGATAAGCTGTCCAGAATAAAAAATAAAAAGTAAAGTTGGCAACCCTGCTTATCAGCAGGGAAGACAAAAGCAGCTTTAGTCCGGGAAATTCTTCATCTCAGGATGAAGAAACCCTGCAACAGCGCAAACACCCATTAATATCTATATATATAATTGCCTTATTCTGTCTGTCTGTCTGTCTGCCTGTCTTGCTCCAAAATTGTGTCCTTACCGCGACAAGCGTCTCAGTGGCCGCTCGCCTCGCCTCCACCCCCCGCACGGATTGGCCGCTCGCCCAGGCTCCGCCCCCCACAAGGATTGGCCTCTTGCCCCGGCCCCCTGCACGCATTGGCAACTCGGCCACGGCCCGCCCCCCTCACGCATTGCGCGCTCGCTCTGGCCCCGCCCCCGCACGCATTCCCCGAAACGACACGGAGCACAGACTCCCAGTTGAGTGCTGTACCCCCGGGAGCCCACATCAGCGTACGCCGCCAACCCAGCTGACACATACCCTTGCATTGCTGGGGTTGCCGCCGTACGCTGGTGTGGGCTCCCGTGCGAGCGGGGGGCGGGCTACGCTGGTAACCATTGTACACATTGAGTAATATTGTGTAGCATAGTTACCAGCGTACACCTGGTCCCAGGTGAGCGCATCAAGGTCCTGCAGCGGCGGAACACACACACACACATAAGAACAGACACACACACACACATCAGATCACACTCACTCTCACACACCTCACACACACATCAGATCGCATCCACACACTCACAACATCCAGTGATACCGCTTGATTCTCGGCGGCGATACTGTGCGAGCAGTGACCTTCCAGGACCTGCCGGAGGATCACATGGCCAGAATGTGGTATCTCCGGATATTGTGAGTGTAAGCGCGTATGTGCGATATCGTCAATGTGTGTGTGCGTGTAGCACGATGGGGAGTGCGCAGCATGAGGGATGGAGCACGTTTGGGAGTGCACAGCATGGGGGATGGAGCATGATGGGGAATGCGCAGCATGGGGGATGGAGCACGTTTGGGAGTGCGCAGCATGGGGGATGGAGCACGTTTGGGAGTGCGCAGCATGGGGGATGGAGCACGATGGGGAATGCGCAGCATGGCGGATGGAGCACGATGGGGAGTGTGCAGCATGGGGGATGGAGCACGATGGGGGGTGCACAGCATGGGGGATGGAGCACGATGGGGGGTGTGCAGCATGGGGGACGGAGCACGATGGGGGGTGCACACCTCCCCCCAAAACACACACACACACACCGCCACACACGCACGGCACAACACCACACACACACTGGGAACCACAAACACCGCCCTACACAGACACCCACACACACAGACAATGCCGCACACACACAACACCCAACACACAAACACCGCGGCACACACAAATATACGCACATACCGCACAACACACACATTGCACAAAACATACCTCCCCCAAAACACACACACACACCCCACATCCACACAAACTGCGCAACACACACACACAACGCTGCAGACACACAGCGCTCCACAAACAACGCAACACACACAACGCAACACACAAACAACACCGCTCTCACCCTCCGCCACACCCAGACAAAACCCAGAACATGTACAGCGCCCTACACAAACACTTGGTAACTACACACAACAACATCTATATATATATATAAAACAAAAATCATACATTAACTACACAATACGTAAATTCTAGAATCCCCGATGCGTAGAATCGGGCCACCTTCTAGTAATAAATATATATGTGTGTGTACAAAATCAGTGAAATTCCAAAGATGGAAATAAATTAATTCTATGATGTCTAAAGATAAATCATTCACAGGGTAATAACAAATCAATTGTGTACCAGCGAAAGATGCTCTAAGGGGCACTTTGCACACTGCGACATCGCAGGTGCGATGTAGGTGGGGTCAAATTGAAAATGACGCACTTCCGGCATCGCATGCGACATCGCAGTGTATAAAGGCTGGATGATACGATTAACGAGCGCAAAAGCGTCGTAATCGTATCATCGGTGCAGCGTCGGCGTAATCCATGATTACGCTGACGCGACGGTCCGATGTTGTTCCTCGCTCCTGCGGCATCACACATCGCTGTGTGTGAAGTCGCAGGAGCGAGGAACGTCTCCTACCGGCCTCACTGCGGCTTCCGTAGGATATGCGGAAGGAAGGGGGTGGGCAGGATGTTTACATCCTGCTCATCTCCGCCCCTCCGCTCTGATTGGCTGCCTGCCGTGTGACGTCGCAGTGACGCCGCACGACCCGCCCCCTTAACAAGGAGGCGGGTCGCCGGCCACAGGGACGTCGCACGGCAGGTGAGTGTGTGTGTGAAGCTGGCGTAGCGATAACTTTCGCTACGCCAGCTATCACCACATATCGCTGCTGCGACGGGGGCGGGCACTATCGCACTCGGCATCGCAGCATCGGGCTGCGATGTCGTAGTGTGCAAAGCCCGCCTAAGTCTTGGCTCTGACGAGTGGTATTTCTCAAACACATGATCTGAAATGTTTGCAAGTTGTGTGTGTTCCCCGTAGCTGCAGTATTATTAGCACTGTGGTTTTAGGTTTAATTTTCATTTACAATAACAATGTTGTAAGACTTAGGAGACCTGTAATGTTTTGTGCCTATTATAAACTGTTTATGCATGTCTCCCAGCGTATGTCGTGTAGTCCTGTAATCAGACTTAGGGACTTAAAGGGAAACTTGACCAAAACAAAAACAAATATACAAAGCTGGTGTGTAAATACATGACATGCTGCAATTTTTATAGTTTCTTTAAAATTAAATTGTTCCGGTGAAATCTTCACATATTTAAAGAGTGATCTACTTGATTAACATTTGAAATTTTGCTCCGGGGTGGCCTGAGAACATCACATACTCTGCTAGCTAAGCAGCTTCAAGCAGGTCTTCCAGTCCAGCCTCCCCATCTTCCTCTGTAGATTCTCTTTTGCTGTCCGTTACATGCATATCATTTTCTGTGTAACTTCAGGGTTGGAGGCTACATAGTGTCCACCCCATTATTTTGCCTGGTTTGGCCACATTGGACAGATGGATCTGGAGTTTGCTTTCACTTTCCATTAACCTTGGGCAAGTTTCCCTTCCAACTTCCTTTTTAACATTAAAGTTCCGATAGCAAAAACCAAGCAACTACATGACCTGCTTCTATAATACATACCGTGAGTGAAATAAATATTGATCACCACTTATTTCCTAAGTAAATATACAGTATTTCTAAAGGTGCTATTGACATGATTTTTTTCCCAATGTCGATAACAACCCATCAAATCTACAGGCAAATAAATCAAACCATAACTATACATAAATTATGTAATAATGAGAAATGACACAGGGTAAAAGTATTGAATACACTTACTGAAATGTATTTAATACTCTGTACAAATGCTTTTTTTGGTGATGACAGCTTCAAACAGCTACTGTATGGAGAAAGTAGTCTCATGCAATGCTCAGGTGTGATTTGGTCTATTCTTCTACACAAACACTCTTCAAATCCTGAAGGTTCTGTGGGCTCCTTCTGTGAACTCTGAGCTTTTGTTCCTTCCATAAATTTTCTATTGGATTCAGGTCAGGTAATTGGCTGGGCCATTCTAGCAGCTTTATTTTCTCTCTCTGAAACCAATAGAGAGTTTCCTTGGCTGTGTGTTTAGGATCATTGTCTTCCTGTCTTCCTGAACTGTCCACCCTTGTTTCATCTTCATTATCCTGGTAGATGTCTGCAGATTTTTATAAAAAAATGTCAAGATACATTTGTATATTCATCTTTCCTTTAATCATATGAAATTTCCCTTGTCATATGATGAAAAAACAGCCCCACACTATGATGTTCCCACCACCAAATTTCACTGTTGATATGATGTTTTTTTGTGTGTTATGTCATGTCTTTTGACCTCCAAACATGATGGGTAATATGGCATCCAAAGAGTTCAAGTTTGTTCTCATTTAACCAGACTATATTCCCAGTATTTCACAGGCTTATCTAAATGTTGTTGAGCAAAATTAAAATGTGCTCAAACATGTTTTTTGTTCAGCAATAGAATCTTGTGTGGTGAGCATGCATACAGGCCATCGTGGTTGAGTGCATTACTTATTGATATATTTGGAACAATTATACCTGCTTATTCCACATCTTTCTGTAACTCTTCACAGGGCACAGGTGGTCCTAGGCTCTTGGACAACTCTTCTTATAATTGTTTTCACTCCTGTTTCTGAAATTTTGAGGTGAGTATCTGGTCGTGGCTAAGTTATGGTGAAATTAATGTTCTTTCCACTTTTGGAGTAGGGCCCCAACAGTGCTCACTGGAACCATTAATTGTTCAGAAATTCTTCTGTCACCAATGCAATCAGTATGTTTGCAACAATAAGGTGGCGAGGGTCTTGAGACAGCTCATTGGTTTTACTCATCATGAGATGTTTCTTGTGTGGCACTTTGATAATGAGACACCTTTTTATACGCAATCAGTTGAACCAGCAGATATTTTTCACTAAGAGGCAGGATTGATTTCTAATTACTGATATATTTCAGGTGGTGTCATGACTTTCAAAGTGTTTTTGCACCTCTCTTTCTTCATGAGTTCAATACTCTTTCTCTGTGTCATTTTTCATTATTAGACATAACTTCACTTATGGACACCTATGGTTTGTTTTTTGCTTGTGTGTATTGGATGGGTTGTTACTGACATTTGAAGAGAAATTGTCAAACGCACCTTTAGAAATATATTTACTTAAAATTGGTGACATGTTCAATACTTATTTCACCCGCTGTATGCCCATAGATAGTTAAACAGCTTCATACTTAAATTATTTCAATTCAGGTAACATTTTAATAATATCAAAGGTTTTCCCAATAGATGACCAATATTTCAAGCCCCAATCACTCGTATTAGAGATGAGAAGATCGCTTCATGTGGCTGGTTCCATGATACAGGTCAGTGGTCTCTGGCCATGGACAGGACCTGTGCGAATTTCCTTACCCTTCAAGATCCCATGCTCAGTTTATCATTAGTTGGGCTGGCAGATGTCACCTGTGTGCCACACACTGCACAAATTAAATCTGCCAGCTAATAATAGGTGGAGCCTGGGATCCCAAAGGAGTAAAGACATGTGTACAACTCCTGTCCATGGCCAGAGAGCAGTGAACTGGACTTTGTGAGTTGATATACACGGCACTTCTGGGGTGGTGCACAAGTAGGGTCCAAAACTGTCTCAAATAGATGTAGAAACTTGGCACTCAAGATCAATATGAATAGTGGTTTTATTGTGAAGAACGTGTAGGACCAGCACAAGCACAGACGTTTCGGTCAAAAAATCTTCATCAGTGTGCGTGCAAAGGGTCCTTAGAATATTGCATTGCCACATAGACAGCGGTGGACACCACATCAAATCCAGCTATGCTGCTTGCCATATTACTATACGTTCTGAGGACTCTGCACACACACTGATGAAGGTCTTTAGACTGAAACGTCTGTGCTTGTGCTGGTCGTACAAACTCTTCACAATAAAAACCACTATTCACATTGATCTTGTGTGCCAAGTTTCTACATCTGACCTGGGCTATGGACTGGGAACCCTCAAAATGATCTTCTTATCTCTAACTATTAGCTCTTAGGTATCTCTAATTTTGGAATTTTGACCAAATGGTCAACTTAAATTTCAAGACCTATTTAATGTTTTAAAAATAGAATAGATACATATGCTATCAATAGTTTATTTTCTGAGATTGGTAAGTTATATGATTTTAACTATTAAAGTACAACTGGGTGTAGAAACTCCCAAAAATTATTTATTACATTATACTGTAAAGGAGTTTTCCCATCTCATATATTTATTGCATATCGCATCATATCCAGCTCCACAAAACTCGTAATCTTCTTTATTTAAAGAAGTTCATAGACATGGACAACATGGTTAAAAATGCTGTGGCACCCTCATTTACGTAACGCGCGTAGAAGTCAGTAGTAAGCATGTTTTAAAGGGAACCTGTCATCAGAAATGTAGCTTTAAACCTAAAAGTTTCCCCCTCTGCAGCTCCTGGGCTGCATTTTAGCAAGGTTCCTGTTGTTATTGTGCCCCCTTTCTGACCAAAATAAAGTCTTTATAAAGTGGTACCTTTTTGTATTCAAATCTTGATAATGGTACACGGCGGCGGGCTCTCTGGTGTCCGTTACTGTCCTTTCTGGCCATTTATGCCGTCCCCGATTGCTCCATTCCATACTTCAGGACACCACCCACTGCGCCCGAGGTGCCGCGCATGCGAGGACCGCTGGTTACGTGTTTCACAGGCACGAGATTATGGGCAGCGCTGTGATTGCATCGCAAGTGCCCGCCCATCATCTCATGGCCACGCTCTCCCCTTTGCCTCCAGCATTCTGCGCAAGCGCTGGCCAGATGACCCGACGTCACCTCTTTCCCATCTTACCCTGCAGCAGGAAATAGATGGGAGGAGCGGAGCAGGACACCACCAGTTACGAGAGGTGACGTCGGGTCATCTGGCCAGCACTTGCGCATAATGCTGGAGGCAGAGGGGAAAGGGTGGGCACGAGATTATGGGCGGGCACTTGCTAATGACAATCACAGCGCCGCCCATAACCTCGTGCCTGCGCACACGTCACCAGCGGTCACTGTGCACACAGTGCACAGTTGCACGGCGCATGCGCGGGACCACACTGGGCGGCGTCCTGAGATATGAAATGGAGCGATGGGGGACGGCCTAAAGCGACAGGAGGCAGACTAATGGACACCAGAGAGCCCGCCCCCGTGTACCATTATCAAGATTTGAATACAAAAAGGTACAACTTTATAAAGTCTTTATTTTAGTCAGAAAGGGGGCACATAAACAACAGGAACATTGCTAGAATGCAGCCCAGGAGCTGCAGAGGGGGAAACTTTTAGGTTTAAAGCTAAATGTCTGATGACAGGTTCCCTTTAATTATGTTGTCAATATGTACCATATATACTTACCTCAATAAAGAAGATTACGAGTAGCTGTAGTTGGATTTCCTTTCCTTTCCTTAAGCATCACGTCCTGGGAGAGAGATCTTTGTGCTCCGGACTATAAGGAGAGCTGACTCACTTTGACTATATTGCGTCTTATGCTGAAAATTTATGATAAGCATATGGTTGCTCTGTCATTTTTTGAACTATCATACAATTGAATTGAAAACCCCCCACACATCTTTAGCCATTTCTTGATTAACAGTTTTGATCGATGAGCCCCAATCTGGCACAAAATAAGGGGTCCCTGTGAATCCAGAATCTAACAAACATTTATGGTGTATTAGCATTCAGTTCTTCTCGACTATATAAAAAGCTCACAAATGGTAAGGCGTCACAAGATAGAGCAATGAAAATATGACCTTAAAATTTAAGGTAAAAGATAGCTACTCAGGATGCCATATAATGCTGCCCAGATGGGAAGTAAAATATACATTACGCTTAGTGGTCTGAAAATCTTTTCAGCACGGGGTTATATAGGGGAAAATTCTGATAATAGTCCCGGCTTCATTCCATTTATCAGACTGAACCGTTTAAAAAATAAAGTTCATCTTGTTTTTATCAAAAGGGGATGTGTAGTTATAGACTTAAAATTGCAAGTCAATACATTTGGGTGATGGTTAGCTGCTTTTTACTGTATTTGCTTCTGTTTTTATCACTGTTACATTAGGACACAGCTTTGATCTGGGACTGCAAGTTAACAATATTATAAGACGGTAGAGACTAATGTAGTCCACAATCTAGCCGATGTCACGTGGTTTCCGGTAAGATTGTAATGGTACGCATCCCATGTCCAGCCCTATTAGAGCAGAGCTGTTAGCCCCTCACATTCTCTGCTTCAACTCATTGGTGGCAGACCCAATGATAGTACCAGCTTTTAGTCCCATTCAGATATTAATATGCAAACATATTTCCAGAATACCCTTCCATAAGGGCTGAAAAACTGCTGGAATGGAAGGAAGCAGGGCTGAAATGGAATGGGAATAGCATGGGGAAGACGCCTGGGCTCCCAGGTCCCTGCTGGGGACTAAATAAATAATTAATTTTAAAAAATGATGTATGGTCTCCTTAATTTTTAATAACCAGCCAATGTAAAGCAGACAGCTGCAGGCTGGTATTATCAGTTTGAGAAGGTCCATGGATTTTGGCCCCTTCCCAACCTAAAAATACCAGCCTGCAGCCACCCCAAAACTGGCACATCACATTGCCCTTCTGCGGGAATGTTTTTTGGGGCTGATGACAGCTGTGTATTGTCAGCTGGCATCAAGTCCAGAGGTTATTAAAGGAGAAGGATTTATTAGACACCCACATTACTAACCCAATAAGTGAAAAGAAAAAAAAGAAACACAAAATTAGTTTATTTGAATTAAGACTCCACAACACTATCTCTCGTCCACCAATTAATTATCAAAAACGTTACGACAAAGTTCCTTTGTAGTCCACAATCCACGAATTCAGTGTGACACCCTTTGCCTAGTCACCACAAGTAATAATTACATGTATATTTCCATCTTTATAACATGTATTGTTAGCCTTAGTGAGATTTTGGCTATCTGTGCTGCTCACAGCAAACACACATTTGCATACACTCCCTTACTGGGGTTATTCTCTTGAGCTAAAACCAACACTTGAGGGAGAGAGAGCCCTAGAAGGAGAAAGGGGAGGAGCTTAGTGCTGAGGTAAATTTCAGTTAGAGGCAGTTGATCGACGTGGGAGGTGAAGTGAGGAGTATACTGAAGAGAGGTCCTATCCTGAGGTGATTTCGGAAAACTCTGGAGGGGCCAGCTACACTTGTCAGGGTATCAGTCACTAGGTCACCGGTGCCTTCAAGGTCAGTGACAAAACAGAGACTGCAGCCTTTTTACAAGGGGCAGTGACATTCCTGAGAGCACAGTGGCACGTATGAGTCTGGAAGTTTCTAGAAGTAGAAAGTCCCCTTCAGGACTCCAGTCACCTGCTCACCAGAAGGGATAATCAGTCCTGATTGTTCTTGTCTTGGGAACCCCAGGTTACCAAGATACCTACCCAAACATAGGAAAATAGAGGCAGAAAACAAGTACACCATCACTAAACAGCAGAGGAACCAACTCTCATCAGAGCAGGAAGTACCCCCATCGTGTGGACAACCTTCCTGCACTGCACATCGCCCCCTAACTCCTGGGGCCCTCCAGCAGTGCCCAGCCAGATCACAGCCGAACATCCCAACTGGCGTCACAAACTCTTTATTTTATTTCCTTTCTCCCCTTTTTAAATATTATTTTTACTCCTCATTACAAAAAGCCTGTCGCTCGCGCCCAGTATGGCCACGTCGCTGCTTGGAGCCACCACTGTGACGTCAGAGGCCTCAGGGGCGGTACAGTATCTCCAGCAACTATGAATAGTACAGCTATTCACGTGTTCCGGGAAGGGACTACAACTTTCATCAGAGCCACGGGGCCCCACTGAGTGCAGCATTGAGCTGGTGGCTCAGATTAGCTTTATTGGTCACTCCTGGTCAGGCTGCGCTCTATGATACCGGGCTACTGTGCAGAGCACAGTTTGACCAGGAGTGACCTATGAAGCGTTGTTCTCTGAACGAGGCTCTATAGGTTGTGCTACATAATTGGTGGACGTTGTGGGAGCGCTATAGACTATGTCGTAGCTGTGGGGATATTATTTCAATAATAAATTTGTGAATAAGGGACTGTGACTTGTCTTTCTTTCTCACTTTTTATGTCTTTCAGGTTCTCATTTGTGAACTAAGTCAGATGTCAGATTCCTTGAACTACTGCTGATCTTCATGGCTTTTTTTTTTATAAATTGGTGAACCAGGGCAAAAGTCGGGGAGTGTTTTTCTTGTTTGTTTGTTTTTGGCACTTCTAATGTGATACACCACTTCTGGAGAGGCTGATATTTTTAGGCTGGGTAGGGCAAAATAACCATGGGCCTTCTCAGCCTCATAATATCAGCCTGCAGCTGTCTACTTTAGCTTGGCTGATTATCAAAAATAAGGGGTGTCCTATGTCCTTTTTTTCTAAATTATTTATTTATTTATTAGGTTAATCAAGGCTTAAGTATCAGCAGTGAGAAAGGGAATAATACATAACTTTTATTAGAATTATTAGAAAAATTGCGTAGTGCTGCAATTTATAAATTAATTTTTTGTGCAAAAAAATGAAACAATACTCATGTCCAAGAGGACCAACAAAGATAGCGTTGGAGCCCCCCCGGTGGTGTCCGTCAATGATAGACCATAATCACCAGATGGACATTGAGGGGCTTCGACGCCAAATCAGTGTCCAAGATTCATAGACACTGTGAATTGATGACTACTATGAGCCGGATAAATGGGGCAACAACCTATAATCCTATTAGTCAGGTTAGGGTCATGGGAGGATATATTCCAGTGGGAACCAAGCCCCCCAATAGGACTCACCAATGTAATATACAGTATAGAGGTGCAGGTATAGAGACCACAACATACAAGTGGTCAGACCCTAGAGTCTGACCACTTGTATGTTGTGGTCTCTATACCTGCATCTTGAGCCCTTCACCTACAGTATCTCCCCTGATGAATCCTGGCGGAGGAAACGCGTCGGGAGGTTCCATGGTGATGAATCTTTAGGGCTAATTTAATCAGGGTCAGTTTGGGACGGTCCTTGTAAGGGCTGGAGCTAATGGGGCTTGAGGGTTCAGCTAGTTCCTGCCAGGGAGAGAGCTCCTGCCCGGCCATGGACAGCCACCCGATTCATCTATCCTGATGACCCCCTTCTAACTACTGACCTGCACCTACAACTGGGTGAGACCATTCCATTTCTCTATTTATAATTGCATGATGTATAAATGAGCCGGTCATTATAAGCAAGAGGCAATAATTATACCTATATGTTTACTGCCGTGATTATACTCTGAATTAAATCCAAGAAACACCACTGTGATCTTGGATGGATTTTTGTTAGATTTCTGTTAGGTTATGGTTGGTAATTGGTGTTTACATGTATGAAAAGCTTGTTTTTTGGGGGATTTAGTAACCCCATACTGTATATTACATTGGTGAGTCCTATTGGGGGGCTTGGTTCCCACTGGAATATATCCTCCCATGACCCTAACCTGACTAATAGGATTATAGGTTGTTGCCCCATTTATCCGGCTCATAGTAGTCATCAATTCACAGTGTCTATGAATCTTGGACACTGATTTGGCGTCGAAGCCCCTCAATGTCCATCTGGTGATTATGGTCTATCATTGACGGACACCACCGGGGGGGCTCCAACGCTATCTTTGTTGGTCCTCTTGGACATGAGTATTGTTTCATTTTTTTGCACAAAAAATTAATTTATAAATTGCAGCACTACGCAATTTTTCTAATAATTCTAATAAAAGTTATGTATTATTCCCTTTCTCACTGCTGATACTTATCTTAATTTTGAGAGGTAATTTGGGAACGGCTTCTCATCACCTGTTTCTATACTGCTGGTATTTGTTAATCAAGGCTTAAAACACCCTTTAGTGCCACATGAAAGGCATTAAAGGGTGCAAGTTTAGAAATTTTGCTCTAAGCTAAGTTCTCCCTACTACAATTCCTGAACTGCTGCTAAAGACCTGATGACGTGATGCGGCCGGCCAATCACAGTATTACCAGTAGTCACCATGGCTACAGATACGTGTACGGTATTAAATCCTTACATATTTATTGGATGTCTAGCTGAGAAACATGCAGGGCTGGGACTCTAGTATGGCGCTTGAGCACCCACAATGCTCGTTTGAGTAATGAGTCTGCACGAGTGCCATGATGCTCAATTAAGTATCAAGCAGTGCTGCGCATGCTCACACATTACTGCTCATTTACAAAGGTATCTATAAGATAATAGATGATAAACTAATAATAAATGCATCCACAAAATTGGGGACAGATACTTTTTCAAATAGTCACTATTTTTTCAATAAACTTTGAATAATTCATCATTTTCTTTGAAATTCTGCTAAAATCTGTCTTGAGAGGTAAGAGGGACTTTCAGGTCACTGGAGGATCAGTGGAGGATCAGTTTACATGTTGTTGAAGAACAAGGAGGATTGTGATAGAGAGTCAAAAAGACAATGCTGGGGCATTCAAGTGTTTCATGCCATCACTGTGCTGGATTCACAGATTTACTGCTCAGTAGTGCTGTATAATGTCCTCCATGCAGCTGCTTCTAATGTTATGCTATAGAGAAACAGGTAAAACCTTTTTTATAACATGAATCCTTTTATTCAAACCTTCAGTCATGCTTTCTTGACAATATGCTTATATTCCTAGAATGGAAGCCTGTTAACATGGTTGAGATTTGTATATGTTCATTGTTCTTCCTTTTACCCACTCCCTCTTCACCTTGTTTTTCCTTGCCTCCACCCTCCTCCCCTTTTTCATCCCCAATAAAGTAATTACTTTACCTTCCTCTCCCCTCTCCTTTCTCTTTTCCTATACCTATCCCCCCGGATAAAAAAGTTTTATTCATACAATAGATCCCCACATGTATTCAAATAATGGTATGCTACGCATAATAATATCTTGATAGTGTGTATTTGATATGTTATTCTGTTAACCTTATTTTAATAAAAATATATGAAAACAGAGAAACAGGTAAGCAGGATCTGGTCTTGCACTCATGTACACCTTATAGTCTTATTACATAGAGAATATTGCACCAGTATGTTCTTGAAGTAAGAAAAATCAGAAATCTTTATCATGATAGGAACATAAAACTCTGATTGGGCACGTTACAAACTATGCCGCCATTAGTCCTGGTATTCAAATCAACGTTCTTATTAGTTCATTAGAAGCCAACCACGTGTGAGCTGTTTAGGTAATTGTCCATCATGTGTTATAAACACATGAGTAACCCTCAGAACATCCAATCCTATTTATATTAAACATCTAAAGCCATTGTGCAACAAATCATGAAACTGTTACGAAATCAAAATCCTTAATCCTTTCCCTCTGCTTCAAAATAACCTAGTCAAGGAAATTGCTTCATAGTAAAAAATTATTTTGTCTTTCTTCATGAGAAATTTCCTAAAAAAAAGTATAAGATAATATTTTCTAAAGGCATGATTTATGTATGGAGACATAAACAGTAGAGTTGAGCGCGGTTCGTGGTTCGTGGTTCTCCAGTTCTAGGCTCGAGTGATTTTGGGGCATGTTCTAGATCGAACTAGAACTCGAGCTTTTTTGCAAAAGCTCGATAGTTCTAGAAACGTTCGAGAACGGTTCTAGCAGCAAAAAAACAGCTAAATCCTAGCTTGGTTTCTGCTGTAATAGTGTAAGTCACTCTGTGAATCACACTATTATGACATTTCAGTGTATACTGTGCGGGAACAGTGCCTTCAGATCACTGCTGTTTGTATAATGGCGATCGCCATTTTTTTTTTTTTTTTCTTGTCTTCCTTCCCTAAGCGCGCGCGTCTTGTGGGGCGGGCCAGCATGTCAGCCAATCCCAGACACACACACAGCTAAGTGGACTTTTAGCCAGAAAAGCAACGGCATGTGTGATAGGATGTCCATGTCACATGTCCCTGCATTATAAAAACGGACATTTTCCTCCAGGACGCCATTATCTCTTCTGCGTCTTTGGTGTCAGACATCACTGTCGCAGCTCCGTCTTGAGTCCTATCGCTGATACAGCTGTATGCGCTCCATACACAGCGCTGGACAGCTTAGGGAGAGCACTTTCTAGCAGTCCTTTTAAGGGCTCAAACCGGCAGGGTCAGAGTTAAGGTGACAGGTCCTGAAAACAGCGCCAGCGTCTGTGTAGCCAAGGTCAGGGATTTCCTCCCTGCATTTCCCTATTAGGAGGGATAGAAAGGCAGGCTTCCATTCCTCTACCCAGAGCCCCACAATCCTGGCACTGTACCCTCCTGTCCTCTGCACACTCCAACTCATGATAACTAAGCCATTATACTAGCAAACACTCAGTGTACCTAGTGGCATCCTATACGTGGCTATTGGACTTTGCTATAGTCACACTAGTGCAAAGACATTTGCAGAGCGCGTCTGCCTGCATTGCACACTCCAACTCATGATAACTAAGCCATTATACTAGCAAACACTCAGTGTACCTAGTGGCATCCTATACGTGGCTATTGGACTTTGCTATAGTCACACTAGTGCAAAGACATTTGCAGAGCGCGTCTGCCTGCATTGCACACTCCAACTCATTATAACTAAGCCATTATACTAGCAAACACTCAGTGTACCTAGTGGCATCCTATCTGTGGCTATTGGACTTTGCTATAGTCCCACTAGTGCAAAGACATTTGCAGAGCGCGTCTGCCTGCATTGCACACTCCAACTCATTATAACTAAGCCATTATACTAGCAAACACTCAGTGTACCTAGTGGCATCCTATCTGTGGCTATTGGACTTTGCTATAGTCCCACTAGTGCAAAGACATTTGCAGAGCACGTCTGCCTGCATTGCACACTCCAACTCATGATAACTAAGCCATTATACTAGCAAACACTCAGTGTACCTAGTGGCATCCTATCTGTGGCTATTGGACTTTGCTATAGTCCCACTAGTGCAAAGACATTTGCAGAGCACGTCTGCCTGCATTGCACACTCCAACTCATAACTAAGCCATTATACTAGCAAACACTCAGTGTACCTAGTGGCATCCTATCTGTGGCTATTGGACTTTGCTATAGTCCCACTAGTGCAAAGACATTTGCAGAGCGCGTCTGCCTGCATTGCACACTCCAACTCATTATAACTAAGCTATTATACTAGCAAACACTCAGTGTACCTAGTGGCATCCTATCTGTGGCTATTGGACTTTGCTATAGTCCCACTAGTGCAAAGACATTTGCAGCACGTCTGCCTGCATTGCACACTCCAACTCATTATAACTAAGCCATTATACTAGCAAACACTCAGTGTACCTAGTGGCATCCTATCTGTGGCTATTGGACTTTGCTATAGTCCCACTAGTGCAAAGACATTTGCAGAGCGCGTCTGCCTGCATTGCACACTCCAACTCATTATAACTAAGCCATTATACTAGCAAACACTCAGTGTACCTAGTGGCATCCTATCTGTGGCTATTGGACTTTGCTATAGTCCCACTAGTGCAAAGACATTTGCAGAGCGCGTCTGCCTGCATTGCACACTCCAACTCATTATAACTAAGCCATTATACTAGCAAACACTCAGTGTACCTAGTGGCATCCTATCTGTGGCTATTGGACTTTGCTATAGTCCCACTAGTGCAAAGACATTTGCAGAGCACGTCTGCCTGCATTGCACACTCCAACTCATAACTAAGCCATTATACTAGCAAACACTCAGTGTACCTAGTGGCATCCTATCTGTGGCTATTGGACTTTGCTATAGTCCCACTAGTGCAAAGACATTTGCAGAGCGCGTCTGCCTGCATTGCACACTCCAACTCATAACTAAGCCATTATACTAGCAAACACTCAGTGTACCTAGTGGCATCCTATACGTGGCTATTGGACTTTGCTATAGTCCCACTAGTGCAAAGACATTTGCAGAGCGCGTCTGCCTGCATTGCACACTCCAACTCATAACTAAGCCATTATACTAGCAAACACTCAGTGTACCTAGTGGCATCCTATACGTGGCTATTGGACTTTGCTATAGTCCCACTAGTGCAAAGACATTTGCAGAGCGCATCTGCCTGCATTGCACACTCCAACTCATTATAACTAAGCCATTATACTAGCAAACACTCAGTGTACCTAGTGGCATCCTATCTGTGGCTATTGGACTTTGCTATAGTCCCACTAGTGCAAAGACATTTGCAGAGCGCGTCTGCCTGCATTGCACACTCCAACTCATGATAACTAAGCCATTATACTAGCAAACACTCAGTGTACCTAGTGGCATCCTATACGTGGCTATTGGACTTTGCTATAGTCCCACTAGTGCAAAGACATTTGCAGAGCGCGTCTGCCTGCATTGCACACTCCAACTCATAACTAAGCCATTATACTAGCAAACACTCAGTGTACCTAGTGGCATCCTATACGTGGCTATTGGACTTTGCTATAGTCCCACTAGTGCAAAGACATTTGCAGAGCGCATCTGCCTGCATTGCACACTCCAACTCATTATAACTAAGCCATTATACTAGCAATTTTTGCTGCCAGTTTAAGGGCCGTAGTTGCATTGTCAGGGATATTTATTCTTTATTATTCTGCTGTTAATAAAGCTAGACCACCACTGCAATCTACACCACCTCTCAATTTTTACTACCACATTTTCAGTCCACAATCTTGTCGCAATCAACATGAGTGGCAAAATGACAGATGCTGGTGGAAAGGGGAAGAGGCGTGGTGGAAAAGGCAAAAAAGGTTTTGTCCGTGGGGAAGGTGGCAAAGCTCCATTATCATCTGCTGAAGATAGACCATCTACCAGCAAAAGTAAGATGTCTACTACTTACTGTGGACAATCCGATGTGCTCCCTTTTTTACGGACACGAACAACAGGAACAAAGGTAGATGATGGGCAAAAAAGGAAAATGCTTGAATGGATCTCAAGTGGTCCAACAAGTGCCCTCTCAGCCACTTCAAGTACCGCATCCAAAAAACACCAGTCCTCTGAGTTGTCATCCCAATCAAACTTGCTTTCTCCCAGCTCTGAAGTCTCCATCAGCCCTGCACAGTATGGTGGAACTGAGATGGCTGAGTCTGCAGAGCTGTTCAGTCACACTATAGCCTGGGAATCAGAGGTCTGCTCCCAAGCTACAGTGAGTACAGAACAGGAAATGGTCTGCAGTGATGCCCAGAACCTTTGTGACTCTGATTCAGGCCGTGAGGACCAAGTTTCTGAGCATAATGTTGACGCTTTGTCACAAACTGTAACACCTGTGGTTATAGACAATGAGGAACATACTGATGAAGATGAGACGCAGATACCCGATTGGGATGACAACTTAAATATTCGGTCAGGGCAAGAAGAGGCTCGGTCTGAGGGGGAGGGGAGTGCAAACACAACAATTGATGATGAAGTTCTAGATCCCACCTACTGTCAACCCACAGTCAGACACTCGAGGAGGTCAACAGAGGCGGTGGAGGAGGATGCAACCGACGACGAAGTTACCTTGCGCCTTCCTGGACAGAGTCGGAGCACTGGTAGCACGTCTACAACTGCATCCTCAGCCACCACTCTGCCTATGAGCATTATTCGGGGTGGATCAACAGGTCGCATGGCCTCTAAGCCTTGCCTAGCCTGGTCCTTTTTTGACATAGAAAAAGATCGCCCAAATTATGTGATCTGTAAACTTTGTCATGATTCTCTTAGTAGAGGTCAAAACCTCAGCAGTTTGACAACTTCTTCCATGAATCGTCACATGAATAAATATCATAGGTCCCGGTGGGAAGCTCACCGTGCTGCAATGCGGCCTAGCGGAGCGAACCATCCACCGCCTGCCCCTTCCAGTGCATCCGCGCGCTCTTCATCTTCTAGGACTGTGGGGACAGCTGTCACACCTGTTTTTCCACGCACAACTTCCACCACTGTAACCGCAACAGGCAGTTTGCTTGGTAGGTCGTCAGTTGGTTTGGAAGGGGAAACAAGTGAGTGTGTACAGCTCTCTCAGACATCGATAGCACCAACGTTGGATGAAGGCAACATCATGTCTCCGCCTGCACTTTCCTCACAAACCTGCATTTTTCCAGGGACACCCTACTCAACACCGTCTACACACAGCAGCCAGATCTCTGTCCCTCAGATGTGGTCAAATAAAAGGCCACTTCCTGCGACTCATGACAAAGCTAAGAGGTTGACTCTATCCCTCTGTAAGCTGTTGGCTACCGAAATGCTGCCTTTCCGCCTAGTGGACACACAGGATTTTAGAGACCTTATGTCTGTCGCTGTGCCCCAGTACCAGATGCCTAGTCACCACTACTTCTCTAAGAAAGGTGTGCCCGCGCTACACCAGGATGTCGCACACAACATCACCGCTTCCTTGAGAAACTCTGTGTGTGAACGGGTGCATTTCACCACCGATACTTGGACCAGTAAGCATGGACAGGGACGTTACATGTCGCTGACTGGGCACTGGGTAACTATGGTGATAGATGGTGAAGGGTCTGCTGCACAAGTCTTGCCGTCCCCACGACTTGTGTGTCAATCCTCTGTCTGTCCAAGTTCCGCCACTGCTTCTGCATCCTCCACCTCATCTGGGTCCTCCACCTCCGCCCCAAGCCTGCCTGGTCAGGCCACCAGCGTTCTCACTGCGCAGAAGGAATCACGCACCCCTCATTACTATGCTGGCAGCAGAGCGCAACGGCATCAGGCGGTCTTTAGCTTGACATGTCTTGGGAATAAGAGTCACACAGCTGAGGAGTTGTGGTCAGCTCTGCGGTCCGAGTTTAATAAATGGTTGTCTCCACTCAACCTGCAGCCTGGTAAGGCCGTGTGCGACAATGCTGCAAACCTGGGTGCGGCCCTTCGCCTGGGCAAGGTGACACACGTACCTTGTATGGCTCACGTGTTGAACCTTGTCGTCCAGCAATTTTTAACACACTATCCCGGCCTAGATGGCCTTCTGAACAGGGCACGAAAACTGTCTGCTCTCTTCCGCCGTTCAAGCGCCGCAGCAGAGCGACTTGCATCGCTCCAGAAGTCTTTCGGCCTGCCGGTTCATCGCCTGAAATGCGATGTGGCGACACGCTGGAATTCAACTCTCCACATGTTACAGCGACTGTGGCAGCACCGCAGAGCCCTGGTGCAATACGTCATGACGTATAGCCTGGGCCAACGAGATGCAGAGGTGGGGCAGATCACCCTGATGGAGTGGTCTCAGATCAAGGACCTATGCACCCTTCTGCACAGTTTCGACATGGCGACGAATATGTTTAGCTCTGACAATGCCATTATCAGCATGACGATTCCAGTCATTTACATGCTGGAGCACACGCTAAACACTATTCGGAGTCAGGGGGTGGGACAACATGAAGGGGAGGAACTACAGGAGGATTCATATGCGCAAGGGACAACAACATCACCAAGGTCCAGACGTTCATCATCACCAACGCAGCAGGCATGGGACCATGGGGGACAGGGATCGACAAGGGCGCATAGTAGCAGGCGAAATGTTGAGCAAGGTGCAGGAGAACATGAAGAAATGGAGGACGAACTGTCCATGGACATGGAAGACTCAGCGGATGAGGGAGACCTTGGTCAAATTTCAGTTGAAAGAGGTTGGGGGGAGATGTCAGAGGAAGAAAGAACGGGTAGCACCTCTATGCCACAAACACAGCGTGGACTTGGTCCGCATGGCTGCGCAAGACACATGAGTGCCTTTTTGTTGCACTACCTCCAACATGACAGTCGTATTGTCAAAATTAGAAGTGATGATGACTACTGGATTGCCACACTATTAGATCCCCGGTACAAGTCCAAATTTTGTGACATAATTCCAGCCATAGAAAGGGACGCACGTATGCAGGAGTATCAGCAGAAGCTGTTACTCGATCTTAGCTCGGCTTTTCCACCAAACAACCGTGCAGGTGCAGGGAGGGAATCTCCCAGTTGTAACTTGACAAACATGGGACGGTCTCGTCATCTTCAACAGTCTACCCGTACCAGTAGGACCGTATCTGGTGCTGGTAACAGCAATTTTATGGAATCTTTTCATAATTTTTTTAGACCCTCCTTTGCAAGGCCACCAGAGACAACAAGTCTGACACATAGTCAACGGCTGGAGAGGATGATACAGGAGTATCTCCAAATGAACATCGATGCCATGACTGTGCAACTGGAGCCTTGCTCCTTTTGGGCTTCAAACCTAGAAAAATGGCCAGAGCTCTCCAGTTACGCCTTGGAGATTTTGTCGTGTCCAGCTGCCAGCGTTGTCTCTGAACGTGTCTTCAGTGCTGCTGGGTGTGTGCTGACAGATAAGCGCACGCGTCTGTCCAGTGACAATGTGGACAGACTGACGTTCATCAAAATGAACAAGTCATGGATCCAGAAGGAATTTACAACCCCTGTGTCATCCTGGGGAGAGTAAATGCTTGTGGATTTGGAATGTGCTTGATGCAAATCTAGCTGTGAAGTGTACAACTAGGGCACAAGTGCTGCCACTGAATGGGTGGGTGTGTGTGGGGCACAATTTTTGGAAAAAAAGGGAGACTCCGCTTGGAGTAACCCTTGCTTACATTGTTTTTAAAAGAAGCCAAGATGAACAAGTCATGGTTCAGCAAAGACTTTATCTACCTACCCCGGTGTCACGCTGGGGACGGTTAATTATGGCGTATTTTTGAATGTGCTTGATGCAAATCAAAACAACCTGTTTGCAACTGGGGCACAACTGCTGCCACTGAAGGGGTGGGTGTGTGTGGGGCCCAATTTTTGGAAAAAAAGGAGACTCCGCTTGGAGTAACCCTTGCTTGCTGTGTTTTTTAAAAGGAGCCAAGATGAACAGAGCTGGGATCAGGAAAGACTTTGCTACCTACCCTGGTGTCATCCTGGGGACGGATAATTATGGCGTATTTTTGATTGTGCTTGATGCAAATCTAGCTGTGAAGTGTACAACTAGGGCACAAGTGCTGCCACTGAAGGGGTGGGTGTGTGTGGGGCCCAATTTTTGGAAAAAAGGGAGACTCCGCTTGGAGTAACCCTTGCTTACATTGTTTTTAAAAGAAGCCAAGATGAACAAGTCATGGTTCAGCAAAGACTTTATCTACCTACCCCGGTGTCACGCTGGGGACGGTTAATTATGGCGTATTTTTGAATGTGCTTGATGCAAATCAAAACATCCTGTTTGCAACTAGGGCCCAAGTGCTGCCACTGATGGGGTGGGTGTCTGTGAGGCCCAATTTTTGGAAAAAAGGGAGACTCCGCTTGGAGTAACCCTTGCTTGCTGTGTTTTTAAAAGAAGCCAAGATGAACAGAGCTGGGATCAGGAAAGACTTTGCTACCTACCCCGGTGTCATCCTGGGGACGGATAAGAATGGCGTATTTTTGAATGTGCTTGATGCAAATGTAGCTGTGAAGTGTACAACTGGGGCACAACTGCTGCCACTGAAGGGGTGGGTGTGTGTGGGGCCCAATTTTTGGAAAAAAGGGAGACTCCGCTTGGAGTAACCCTTGCTTACATTGTTTTTAAAAGAAGCCAAGATGAACAAGTCATGGTTCAGCAAAGACTTTATCTACCTACCCCGGTGTTACGCTGGGGACGGTTAATTATGGCGTATTTTTGAATGTGCTTGATGCAAATCAAAACATCCTGTTTGCAACTAGGGCCCAAGTGCTGCCACTGATGGGGTGGGTGTCTGTGTGGCCCAATTTTTGGAAAAAAGGGAGACTCCGCTTGGAGTCACCTTGCGGTGTTTTACATGACTTTAGAAGGGCGTGCCATGCCTATATCTGTGTGTCCTCCTCTTTTTCCTTGTCCAGCTGTTTTGTTTTCGCATGAGTATATGTCCTTGTCACTTTCCCATGTGTTTGAGTTGTTTGTCACCTTTTGGACACCTTTGAGGGTGTTTTCTAGGTGTTTTTCTGTGTTTGTGATTGCCTGCCATTGTTTCCTATGCAGTTCGAGTTCGGTTCGTCGAACGTTCGACGAGCCGAACTCGAACGGGACCTCCGTTCGGCGAACCGGCCTCGAGCCGAACCGGGACCGGTTCGCTCATCTCTAATAAACAGTGATAAAGAATCATCTCCAAAAGAGGAGAATCTGGAACTATGGACAGCATCATGGTTCACCAATATTATTCTAAGCATTTGGAACAAAAAATTAAATAAAACCTGATAATTTTCTGCATGGAAATTAATTTTCGAGAGCTGCAGTTCAATGCTCCTGGATCTCTAAAGTCAGGTGAATGCTCTACACCTCACTGACGATCACTTTACCTTCCCAGTTTTTCTGATATACAGATCTGTTATCATTGATTATTATAGGAATAGTACCAAAATAAAATCTTTCCACCTACCCACAGAAAAGGTGCTCCCTTTCTAAATAGATGAGGCACTGTGCAAGAACAGTATATGGGCCTTTTGTCCTTAAGAAAGCTCATTAAAATGCTAAATTCCACTTGGTTTGGAAATGAAAATGCTGCCGCTTACCTCTCGGCAACCTGTGCGGCCGCACAGGCTGTACCAATGATATGTCCACCCCTGACATGTGGTCCAACTACTGAGAACCCAAATGATGATCATGAGATCCCCAAAACCTCTGTCAGAGTGGAGCATAGTCATGCATGTGTATCCACTCAAATTATTTTCTAGGGGACTGATGGAGATAAAAGCTCAATATAGGATAATAATAATAATAATAATAATAATAATAATAATAATAATAATAATAAGGGAGTGGCTTAGTAGTAACACTAAACAGTTTTCCATAAAAATATACAAATTTTATTAAAGATTATTAAAATATCGAGATCAAGCCTGACAATTAACAGACAAAAATTACAAAAACAATGACCAGAAATGTATGTACAGAATGTACAGAAAGAATGTGCAGAAAGATAAAGAGTCAGTTAACAGGGATAAATAGATCACAAGGCTTATAGGTAGCCTAACATGACCCAATCCTAGTAGAACCCTGCTTAGACCCAGAGTACACTCAAAAAAATAGCACCTCCGTTCAGTGGTGGCTATCCCTCCCTCACATCAAATCCCCTGTTGCTAATAAAGATAGTGACAAGGAAAAGAGGGGGAACCACAATATATATACAACCGCAGGAGAACCAAAGTCCAGATACAGCAGAGTAATTCATATGGCTCCAGATGTGGATACTTAACTTCCCAAAGGAAGATCCTTCAAGATTCCTTATGTTCAGGTATAGCCATGAGATGATCATTTAACACTAGAAGTCCCAGAAATTTCAAGCTCCCCCCTGAAGTCCCGAAAGAGGGTCAAATGACCCTTAGTCCAAACTGACCTAACTAACTACAAACTAAATGGCTAAACTCAATGGAAAACAACAACCTCCTGTGGTGCGACAGTAATGGCCTTAATTACAGAACAAAAGACGGTGATTATAGGATGTTTGCTAAAATCCTTCAGGTCATTCCAACCGTCTCTGGGTTCCAAAGGTAGAAATGTTAAATGACCCCTCTCTGGGACTTCTAGTGTTAAGGAACCACATGGAGCAATATCCGCTGTTTCTTGTATGGACAAAAATATGAAAGATCCTCCAGAAAGCGGGTAGTTGTTATATATGCCTCATATGCCTTGACGTGTTTCCCCGTTTAGTACGGTTCATCAGGAAGCCCAATAAGCATAGAAATCGAAACTGACTAATGAATGGTCTGAGGTAGAAAGATGTGGACCCCTGAGACAGCTCCTCCACACTGCAGATTCAGGACAGCACTGACAATGCAGATCTTCTGACCGTCCGGTGCATCAGGAAAACAAGGAAATACGCTAATGACTGATGGAGATACAATAAACTGAGCAGTGGGGATGATGACCAGTGTTTCTCTTGCACAGAGAACTTGAGGACCCTTATTCTTGTGAACACTGGAATCAAAATGCCTTTTGTGAGAAACTTGTTTATAGGTGATAAATTTAGATTTTGCGACAATTCCTTTATGTTAGAAATTTATGCTATCACATTTTAACTGGTACTTATGGTCTTGATCGCTTAGGACCCCCAAAATAGCCAATCACATATTGGTCCCTGAAGTTCACCATAATAACTTTCAGATGGAGAATTAATCAATTATTGATGCCTGTCAACTCCACCCCTTCAATCTGTAATACACACAAAATATACAATACATACTTCCAATTAGCCTTCACCGATATATATCCTTCACACATTTATACAGTACGCGCCAGTAGTGGGGTCCGCCCACTGTACTCATTGTATATCGAACCTTCATCATTATCAGCAACTTGGACGCACAGTTTATTGCACCCCCTTTGTGCCAATCCTTACCCGAAAATGGGTAAAAAGTCAATATTATCAGCCAAATCAGATGTTTAATAGTTGCTGCTCCTCATCTATACTGATAATGGTTGGATGTTTTTGGTTTGGCCCCATCATACTTCAAGACAGCATAGTAGATTGGACATTTGTGGCGCCCTGGACAAGCCAGGTCGTCACAGAACAACACCTACACACCCCACACTCCCGGTCAGGCACACCGAAGTCAGACAAAAACCCTTGTTGCCTTCCTCCAGGGGCTGATGTTCACACCAGGGGGGTGAGCCAGGCGGTTGGCCCCGCCCACTGAGGAGTTCACAGTCCTGGAGGCGGGAAAAGAGGCAGTTTAGTTTTGGAGGTGAAAGTGGAAGGAGGAAAGTGGCAGCTAAGCAGCCTGAAGTTGGTCCGGGTGTGTGGCCCGGACAGATCAGCAAGGTTGGCAGACGGTGGTGACCGTCTGCAGGAGTGGCCTATTGGAGCTAACCGTAAGGACCGTGGACGGGCGGTGGCCCGGCGGTACCGGACCGGTACGCAAAGAGAAGCCAGCACCATCCGGCAGGGGCTTACGGACCCCGGCAAGGCTAGGAGTCGCCGTGAATTTTCCAAATCCGTTAGCGAAGGGAACCTCCTGGGTTTCCCAGCAGCGAAGTCCCGTCAGAAGGCAACAGTCCAACCGAGAGAGGGAAACACAGTCACCGCCAAGGCTAAAGTTCCCAGGGCCAGAGCCTGCGGGCAAAAGGGGCTCCTTCAGCACTCATCCAAGCTGGGGAGCGGGTTACCGGTGGGAACCCATTGGAACCGTACATGTTGCACAGGTGCAGGGAAAGGCAGTCACCATCAACCTGCCGGGAGGAGAAACACCGCAGCCGTCTGTGGGACCCGTCCATCCAGCCGTGTGTTTTACCGAGAACTGTGTCTTCATCATTGGCTGAGTGAGTACCACCGTGCCGTGCGGCACAGCGCTGCCCCCGCGACCCTGCACCTCGCCAGGCCCCGTAACCCGCCTGCCATCCATCCCTACCCCATCACCGGGCCCCGGGACAACCAACCCCCCTACCCACGGAGGGGAGAACTAAAATCCAGGCTGCTCCCTGTCATCGCTCCCAGGATCCCCGTCCAGAGCAGCGGTGGTGTCACCAATCTCACCACAACCGTGGGTGGCGTCACGGACAATAACCAAATCCCCACAATCCAATGCCCACCCTTTTCACTCACGGGCGAGGAGCGCCGCTCGAGTCCCCGGGATCCGGCCCACCGCTCGAGCCACCACCGAGCAGCAGCAGCCGCGGCCGGACCCGAGCAGTGGGAGAGCGCAGCGTCCCCTCCTCCGCCCGCGACACATTGACTTGAAGGGTGAATACCAGTACGCAGCACTAGAGACAGTTTACAACTTTTGATGGAAATTTTTTTGTACCTTTTCACCAAAAAGCAATGGACCAGCTAGAGAATCAGTACCTTCTAGATATACCTGTTGTGGGGAGCTGCGTTATTGGTGGGAAGATGTGGGAGGTTAAGATGGTGGATGATTAGGGGTTTCTAGAGATGGAGGCACCATGATGTAACCTTTCATATTATTACTTGTACACATTTAATTCCATTTCATTAGTGAGCTTGTAATGACAGGACACTTTGTAGAATGGTCACTGAACACTATTGTAATGTTTTCTCAGCTCCACTGAGTGCTCCTCCAGGAGAACATGTCGGGTGTGCACCAAGAAACCACGTAGACCAGCAATGTTTAGACGCTTGTGACCTCGCTTTCTGGCCTCAAGAAAATTTTCAAGCATGTCCAAAAATATCTGTGAACATTTCCTTTCGCCATGGTCTCACTCTGGTTTCTTTTGCCAAACATGAGGTGTAAGATTTATTTTGGGCACAAAGAAATAATTTGAGAACCATTTTTATATCATTTGCATGAAACTCATGCCCAGCAGTTTGAGTGTTTAGTAGATTCCAGTTACATTTATACACAGGAGTTTTATCAGATTGAGTAAAGTATATGATATCATTCCAGTAACCTCTTAATGACCTCCAGTAAGCCTTTTTTTGTGATAGTTACAAGGTTTCTCCTTTTTTAAATGGTTGTCACCATGCTTTTTGGCTGAAAATGTATTTTTAAAGTTGTATCTCTTAAGCCCGCTACACACGCTTTAATATATCTCACAATCCGTCGTTGGGGTCAAGTTGTAAGTGACGCACATCCGGCATCGTTTGTGAGGTATCTGCGTGTGACACCTACGTGCGATCAGGATTGAACGCAAAACCGTTGATCGCAAACACATCGTATCATTCTCTAGAATTGAGCGTTTTGTTGCACGAACCTAGTGAATTGTAACGTGTGACATCCCTCATACGATTTCGGTGTCTGATGCTATGTGCGCAGGTGTGCGCTCTGCACCGCAGCTTAAAAAAGGTCCGCTTCAGAGCGCAGCTGAAAAGCTGCGTTCTGAAGCGCCTCACAATGTCTGTCATTCACTAATCTCTGTCAGTCGGTCACTATCTCTGTCCCTCACTCTCTGTCCATGTCAGTCTATCCCCCTCTCTCATATACTCACCGATCCCCGATCCCCGACGCTGCACGGCATTCACACTGCTCCGGCGGCTTTTACTGTTTTGAAAAAGCCGGCCGCCCATTAAACAATTTCGTATTCCCTGCTTTCCCCGCCCACCGGCGCCTATGATTGGTTAAAGTGAGACACGCCCCCCACGCTGAGTGACAGGTGTCACACTGCACCCAATCACAGCAGCCGGTGGGCGTGTCTATACTGTGTATTGAAATAAATAATTAAATAATTAAAAAAAACGGCGTGCGGTTCCCCCCAATTTTAAAACCAGCCAGATAAAGCCATACGGCTGAAGGCTGGTATTCTCAGGATGGGGAGCTCCACGTTATGGGGAGCCCCCCAGCCTAACAATATCAGCCAACAGCCGCCCAGAATTGCCGCATACATTATATGCGACAGTTCTGGGACTGTACCCGGCTCTTCCCGATTTGCCCTGGTGCGTTGTCAAATCGGGGTAATAAGGAGTTATTGGCAGCCCATAGCTGCCAATAAGTCCTAGATTAATCATGTCAGGCGTCTATGAGACACCTTCCATGATTAATCTGTAAGTGACAGTAAAAAAACACACACACATGAAAAAATCCTTTATTAGAAATAAAAAACACAAACACATTCCCTCATTACCAATTTATTAACCCCCGACAAACCCTCCATGTCCGGCGTACTCCACAGTCCTCCAGCGTCGCGTCCAGCTCTGCTGCATGGAGGTGATAGGAGCAGCAGAAGACACCGCCGCTCCGGTCACCTCCACGCAGGTAATGAAGACAGCCGCGCGATCAGCTGATCTGTCACTGAGGTTACCCGCGGCCACCGCTGGCTCCAGTGACAGCGGGTAACCTCACTGACAGCAGCTGATCGCTCGGCTGTCTTCATTACCTGCGTGGAGGTGACCGGAGCGGCGGTGTCTTCTGCTGCTCCTGTCACCTCCATGCAGCAGAGCTGGACGCGACGCTGGAGGACTGTGGAGTACGCCGGACATGGAGGGTTTGTCGGGGGTTAATAAATTGGTAATGAGGGAATGTGTTTGTGTTTTTTATTTCTAATAAAGGATTTTTTCGGGTGTGTGTGTTTTTTTACTGTCACTTACAGATTAATCATGGAAGGTGTCTCATAGACGCCTGACATGATTAATCTAGGACTTATTGGCAGCTATGGGCTGCCAATAACTCCTTATTACCCCGATTTGACAACGCACCAGGGCAAATCGGGAAGAGCCGGGTACAGTCCCAGAACTGTCGCATATAATGTATGCGGCAATTCTGGGTGGCTGTTGGCTGATATTGTTAGGCTGGGGGGCTCCCCATAACGTGGAGCTCCCCATCCTGAGAATACCAGCCTTCAGCCGTATGGCTTTATCTGGCTGGTTTTAAAATTGGGGGGAACCGCACGCCGGTTTTTTTAATTATTTAATTATTTATTTCAATACACAGTATAGACACGCCCACCGGCTGCTGTGATTGGGTGCAGTGACACCTGTCACTCAGCGTGGGGGGCGTGTCTCACTTTAACCAATCATAGGCGCCGGTGGGCGGGGAAAGCAGGGAATACCAGATTGTTTAATGGGCGGCCGGCTTTTTCAAAACAGTAAAAGCCGCCGGAGCAGTGTGAATGCCGTGCATGCCGGAGATCGGGGATCGGTGAGTATGAGAGAGGGCTGCTAACTTCAGTAACTTAGGAGATTAGCGGTCACCGGTGAGTCCTTCACTGGTGACCGCTAATCAGGGCGCGACACAGACAGAGCCGCAGCATGATAATGAAGTCGGGTGAAGTTCACCCGAGTTCATTCTGACAGTGCGGCTCTGTCTGTGTTTGCTGGCATCTGCCATTCGGCTCTGCTACATGGCTGTCTGTGTCTGCTGTTAGCGGCCATGTAGCAGAGCTGAATGGCAGATGACATAGTAAAAACGTATCCCTACACATTACACACGCTTGGCAAGTCAATAAAAAAAAAAAAAAAAGGTGCCCAATGCATATGTCACGGAACACATGATCTAAAGGATCGCACACAAAATTGACCAATTTAACATAGACTACTAACGCTCGTGTGACAGCAAATGAACGACCAACGTGAAATCTCATAGATCCCGTATGCAACCTGGGCGTGTCACATCGCAAATGCGATTGTACAACTAATTGCAACGTGTAAAGTGGGCTTTAGATCTTGTATGTCTAAGAATACATTTTTGAAAACTCTAGCACTATTTGGAAAGTTCAGACCATACAAACTACGTGCTGAAATGTTATTAAGAAACACATTGATTGATGAGAATGCCATCTCCTATGTCATCCACATGCCTCTCCTTATCTTCTTTATATACTGGAGGTCTAATTTCACTATCGGGTCATCAACTTCATAAATCACCACGACGGAATCTATGAAAAATGGCGGACACTTCTTTGTAAGGCCTCCTTCACACATCCGTGTCTCCGGTACGTGTGATGTTCGTTTTCACTTGTACCGGAGACACAGACACACGTAGACCTATTAAAATCAATGGGTATGCACACACGTCAATGTTTTGACTTGGACCGTGTGTCTGTGTGGAGCACATACGTGTCTGTGTGCTTCACACGGCGATGTTTGTGTTCTGCAGGCAGCACGGATGTCACACGGACCGCACACTGATGTGATCTGTGTGACACATACCGGAGGAAACACATGTCATCGGAGGAAACACATGTCACTGAGAAATAAATGTATTTTTATACTTATCTGCCTCCAGTCTGCAGTGCTGCTGTCACATTTGCTTCTAGGCCCACTCATTATGCTCATGAATATTCACTACACTCAGCACAAACCCATAAGCAAGTGTGACAGCAGCGCTGGAGAAAGCAGCACCAGAGACAGGTAAGTATACAAGTTTGTGCTGTCCATGTTTATCCGGATATCACAATGATAGCACACGAACAGCACATGGAACATACATGGACAGACATACGCACCTATGCAATGGACCATGCAAAACATTTGTTTTTTGTATGGACATGTGAAGGGGACCTAAGACATAGATGCCTCAGAAGTGGCTGATGAAAGAACACTGATTATATCACACCCGTACTCAACAGCATACCTAATTATACAGTCAAAAATATTGTTCCCTGTATATATATATTTGCAAATCCATATAGAATGTAGATTTTTCATATGGACATGTGTCCTGATTTTTGGTTCATTGATCCTACCTTAATAGGGGAATACCACTTCCGGGAAGAACTTGACCTCCCATAGTTGATGTTGAGAATCTTTGGAGATGGAAACTCATACTCCTGCTCTGGCATCTTCACTTTAGCATTTTTGGCTTTTTCTAACTTGGCTCCTTCTTCTGTAGAACCCCTCTCACCCCAACGCACCTAATAGATAAGATAAAAAGTTTCAGCAAATAACAAAGACACTAAAACTTGGGTTCATAAATTTAGTACAATCTTTAATAGTGGAGTATTATTATGATTATTTATTATTATAGCGCCATTTATTACATGGCGCTTTACATGTGAAAGGGGTATACAAAAAATGGACAAGAACAATAATCATAAACAATACAAGACACAGACAGGTCCAGGAGGATGGAGGTCCCTGCCCGCGAGGGCTCACAGTCTACAAGGGATGGGTGAGGATACAGTAGGTGAGGGTAGAGCTGGTCATGCTGTGCTGTATCAGACTGAGGGTTACAGCATGTTGTAGGCTTTTTGGAAAAGGTGGGTCTTCAGGTTCCTGTTGAAGCTTGTCAAGGTAGGCGAGAGTCTGATATGTTGTGGCAGAGCATTCCAGAGTATGGGGGAGGTACGTGAGAAATCTTGGATGCGATGGTGGGAAGAGGAGATGAGAGGGGAATAGAGAAGGAGATCTTGTGAGGATCGAAGGTTACGTGCAGGTAAGTACCGGGAGACTAGGTCACAGATGTAGGGAGGAGACAGGTTGTGGATGGCTTTGTAGGTCATGGTTAGGGTTTTGAACTGGAGTCATTGGGAAATGGTAAGCTAGTGAAGGGATTGGCAGAGAGGAGAGGTCGGGGAGTAGCGGGGCACAGGTGGATTAGTCGGGCAGCATAGTTTAGAATAGATGGTAGGGGTGTAAGACTTTTAGAAGGGAAGCCACAGAGCAGGAGGTTGCAATAATCCAGGTGGGAGATAATAAGGGCATGCACTAGGGTGTTTGCAGCTTCTTGGGAAAGGAATACACAGATCTGGGAAATGTTTTTGAGTTGGAGGTGGCAGAAGGTGGAGAGGGATAGGATATGTGGCTTGAAAGAGAGAGCAGAATCTAGAGTTACTCCCAGGCAGCGAGCACGTGGGACTGGGGAAAGTGAGCAGCCATTGACATTGATGGATATGTTAGGTGGGGGGTTGAGTGAGGAGGAGGAAAGATAATTAATTCTGTTTTGTCCATGTTCACAGTATCACAGTATAACTGGAGAGGGGACACCATGGTTGCTTAGTGGGTAGCATGGTTGGTTTGAAGTACTGAGGGTTAGAGTATACATGCTCTCCTAGAAGAATGTAGGGTTCCACTCATGATATAAAAACTTAGAATATATAATTGGTTTCTATAAAATTAGCATTAGTGCCCGAGTCTGACATAGGAAAATAAGATTCCCAACACTAAAGACAGAAGTTACCTTTATAAGTATATGTGGTAAGTGGAACATTTCCCACTACACATTCTCATGGCTTTGCTTAACAAAAAAGTCAAGATTTTCAGAAAGCATTGGTTAGTATGGGTGGATTCTCTAATTTGAAGTTGAGAATATTAAAGAACGGGAGTTTTTCAAAGACAGAAGAATTCTCAGATGTTACCTAGAAAAATCCCATGGGTCAAGAAATATCAAAGTGCAGTGAGACACCCTTGCCCGGACTCCCTAATTCACATTTGTAGAAACCTCCCTTACTTTGGTGCCAGGATAGTCTGTGGAGTTCAGTTCATGAGAATATTTATGGGAAAGTGACATTGCTAAGACATCAATCTAATCTGTTTACTTTTATGTTGCTTTACAAGTATACATTATTAGTACAGATGAAATATAAAAAGTATAGATAAAAATGACCCTGGTTCCAGTACAGAGTTTAGTATAAGATAGTTACAGCTTTATATCTCCTGGTCATACGCAGATGTACAGAAATTATATAATGACAGAACAAAAGATATAATACCTCCATTCTTTTGATTCCTCCAACTCCTCGACCTCCATAGTAAGATGCATCCACTGTAGGCCACTTCTTTTTGGGCAAGCCATCATCCTCTTCCTCCTGCAATGAAGAATGAGAGTTAAGGTACCGTATGTGCACACAATGTCTTTTTTGGGCAGATACTGCCTGGAACCTGCCTGAAAAATAGGCACAAAAAGTGACCATGGTGCACAGCAATGTAAAACAACAATGCTGTGCACATTTCATGTTATGTGACTTTTTTTTAATTGCTTCAGAATTCAGAATCTGTGAAGTGGTTAAAGGAAGTGGCATGCTCATTCATCACTATAGTAGAAAGGACAGGGTAAAGACGCCGGTGGCGGAGCAGCAGCGAAAAACGATGGCAAAGCCAATAGTGAAGCTGCTTCAAGAAAGAGGTCACCTTTTCCTGATTTGGCTTTGCCTAGAAAAAGTCAGTGGAAGAAAAGAACACGAAGGGGCACTTTGCACACTATGACATCGCAGGTGCGATGTCGGTGGGGTCAAATTGAAAGTGAAGCACATCCGGCGTCGCAGGCGATATCATAGTGTGTAAAGCCTTTTTGATCCGATTAACGAGCGCAAAATCGTCGTAATGGTATCATCGGTGTAGCGTCGGTCATTTCCATAATTTGGAAATGACCGATGTTACGATGTTGTTCCTCGTTCCTGCGGCAGCACACATCGCTGTGTGTGAAGCCGCAGGAGTGAGGAACATCTCCTACCTGCGTCCTGCGGCTCACGCCAGCTATGCGAAGGAAGGAGGTGGGCGGGATGTTTACGTCCCACTCATCTCCGCCCCTCCGCTTCTATTGGCCGCCTGCCGTGTGACGTCGCTATGACGCCGCACGACCCGCCCCCTTAATAAGGAGGCGGGTCGCCGACCAGAGCGACATCGCAGGGCAGGTGAGTGCATGTGAAGCTGGCGTAGCGATAATGTTCGCTACACCAGCTATTACCATGATATCGCAGCTGCGACGGGGGCGTAGACTATCGCGTTCGGCATTGCAAGCATCGGCTTGCGATGTCGTAGTGTGCAAAGTGTCCCTTAAGGTTCCTTCACACTTTTTCATAGCATTTTTCCCAAGCAATTTTGCGGACTTTTTTTTTTTACATTTTTAACATGTATTTTTTTCTAATGTTTTTCAAGCTTTATGGCAAAGTCTGTAGTAAAATTGCCTACATATTGTACAAAACACATTTATGATCTTTTAGGGCTGATTAAGAGACAGAGAAGTGGACTGATTTGGCAGATTAATTAAATCAGTCAGTCCCTTTAGTTTGATGCCGACACATGTGAAGAAGAGAGTTTTCTGAAAGTATCAGAACTAATGTGAAAGAGAAGCTGCTGTGATCATCAGAGGGGGTATAAAATGGGATAAGGGTACAAGTTACGTATTTAGAGAATATTATTAAGCTCAATTAGAAAGTTAAAAAAAATATTATAAGTTCATTAATTATTAAGTTACACAACTGTCACGGCAGAGGATAGAAGCTATACCTACCGTATAGTACAATACAATGGGAAAGGGCAAAGGGGGAAGTGGTGACCCATGACAATAACCTGCAGCTCACCATCATTGCTCTCACCGATACAATACAAGCTCAGCACCTGTCGCCTAGCTGGATACCTGACCCTAGGCAACCCTCATTTGGGCCCTAATTAAGGATGGCAGGTATGAGCGCTTGTCAACACAACTAACACTTAAGGAAGACAAAAGGAAACAATACAGGAGAAACATGAATGCTACCACCTGAGCCCAGGTAGATAGCAAAAGTCAAACACTTATCTGAGGAGCAGCTACCACAGAAGTCTCTGGAACATGAAGAGGAGACGACCCCTGCAGACCACAGCCAGGAAAAATTATAAACCTCATCCAAGCCAACCCAGGGTGAGGTTAAGAAAGGACATCAGAGGCTGGCAACTGAGAAAAAAACTGACAGTTTCCCAGCATCATAGAGTCCACAGCTGCAGAAACATGGAACTGTCAGATAACACGTGCTGCCAATCTCTAGGATTTTCTAGCATTCTCTGCCACTGGATTGTCAGCTGGCCATGACACCTCCTTGACAGGCCGTGACAGCAACTTACTGTGATATACTTCAGGCCTAAAAAGTGCCCTGATTTTCAACTGAAATGTCCAGCTTGGCTTTTGAATTGAGAAGCCAGACCCTTTCTCTGTCAAAGTCGATATGTATTTACAAAAAGATTGAAATAATTTTTTATGTACCAAGAAAACCTTTCTTTTAGTGAAGGCTACAGGCAGCCATAATGCTAAGTTTTAAATCCATGCATACCCTGAGGTTTTGTAACTTTGTATGAGAAAATGAAGCTCAAACTGCTACCAATATGGGCTAAAACATTAATTAGCACAAGATTGTAAAGGCTGAACATTCACCTAGGATTATGAATGATGCTGAAATATAATATACGTGGCTCAGTTGTTGCACTTAACATTTCACAATATTATGTAGATTTGGATAATTTTCTATGAAAAACCCAGCAAATAAATAAGTGGAGCAAAAGAAAATCGATATGCTTTAAAATCCTCATGGGTCCGTTCCATTACTGTAATAAATAACCTTTAAAGCCCTGAATGGAAAAGATCCCTGTAAATTCTACTCTAGCAGCTCTTGCACAATCTGATTTATTATAAGGGGCTAAAGCAAACTTTCATTAGGATTTCGGTATTATATGTGAGGTTTGATGTAGAGTACACGCTTCACAAAAATAATTAGAGTGCGTTAGAGAAGTAGCATGCCATAAAACACCACAAAATATTCCCCGACCAGTGTAGGGTTAAATTAACTATAAACACGATTAGAGGTACCCTAACTAAAGATCAATAAAAAATATCTTTTATTTCATACATTAAATGGCAATCATTTAAAATGACAGAAAGGGATGGGAAGTAATAGTATGAGTCCTTCATATGATATAGGGTATCAGCTGGCCACGGGCTAACTGATTAACTCATTCCCATATATTGTCACTCCCTATCCCTATAACTGCTAGTTGAAATTCCCAGCTATTAGCCTGCCCGACATGTTTCGCCATTACTGGCTTCATCAGGGACTTAGGCTAAAGTGAGCCGAGAAGAGACGAGTTGAAGCTTATAAAGGCTTGGTTTTGATGTCATTAAGGCTGGTTTCAGACGTCCGTGTTTCAGGTACGTGTGACATCCGTTTTTAACACAGATGCCACACGTACCCATGTTATTATTTGCTGTTTTCCCACGGACCGTGTGCCCTATCACGAGCTCGCAAGCACACATGCAGGCATGTCTGTTTTTTCTCCGGCAGCACGGGTGTCACACGGATCGCACACTGATGTGATCCGTGTGACATCAGTGTGACACATACTGGAGAAAACACGGGTCGTTTTAATAAAAAGTTTTTCTAGATTTACCTGTATCCAGCGATGCTGTCTCTGGCTCTGCTGCCTCCCGCTCCTTATCGCTTGTAATTATACTCACTGAATATTCAGTGCCCTGTGGAGCTGGAAGCCAGAGCAGCGCTGGGGACTTCAGTGCCGGGGACCGCATCGCTGGGTGAATACAACAGAATGAGTGTGTGTGTGTGTAGTGAGAACCTGGAAGCCAGAGTATCGTGGGGACAGCATCAGGGATTCATCACAGTTCCCAATGAACTCTGATGAACCCGTGAAGCTGTAGCGCGGGTGTCGTGGGGGTCATCAGGATGTCATCAGAGTTCATTGGGAACTCCAATGACCTCCTGGATATCACTGTGCTTGCAGAATGCTCACCTGTCCCCACGATGCTCCGGCTCCCAGGTTCTGAGTGCAGTGAATAATCGATGAATATAATGAGCGGCGGTCATCAGCGCGAGGCAGCAGAGCTGGAGACAGCAGGTAAATATGGAAAATCTTTTCACAGACCCGTGTTTTCTCCAGTACCTGTCACATGTATACAAACACGGTTGTCACATGTGTGACACACGTATGACACACATATGACACACGTGTGACACATGTATGACCATAAGCATGCGTGTGACTGGTACCTGAATAAACACGGACATCTGACACCGACCTAAAGGTCATCCAATCTCTCCATCGTTAGTCAAGAATAGAACAACATCAGTCATTGAACCGCCATCACTGAGTTAACCTAAAGAGCCATAGGACCTCAATTCCTTCACTTACATTAGAGTAATTCCCATTCGTCATAATAACCCCCAAAGACAGAATTGTCACACCATATATCCAATAGTAATAGCAGTTACTTGCCTGAACTACGTACGTTCTTTCAGCCATACGCGTCTTAGCTCTGGGTCAAGCGCTACGTCATCTATCCAGTGCACATGACATTTTAAATAATTGCCATTTAATTTATGAAATAAAAGTTATATTTTATTGATCTTTAGTTAGGGTACCTCTAATTGCCTAATGGCAAATTGTGGTTAGAGAAGTAGCATGCCGCACCCCATAAATAAGGTGTAACCGAAACATGTTGGTTTTTAATGTTTTATTTCTGCTATCTGATCATGTCATGCTACTTATATTGGTTTTACCGATACAATAAAATTAATGTTTTAATTGGAAGGCACAGGAGCACTTTTTCCCATAGCTGGGGTGTCAAGACACCAGCAGAGTGAGCTAGAGTCCTGATTGGTAGAAACTGTACTGTGCAGAACCAGCCGGGGAGCTGAAGCACAGAGTGTGCTGGTGCAATACCTTATAGCACCAGCAGCGGGAGCAGGTGCCACTAGGTGTGCGGAGGATGGTAAGACAGGCCGGGTCAGATGCCGTGAGGAGCAGATGAAGATCGGAGGGACGAGCAGGAGAATGGTCGGGGTCAGGCCAAGGTTAGTACTGGGGGAAGCAAACCGAGGAGGGGAGGTAGGAGAGGGAGAGGACAAGAAGAGGGCAGGGAAGGAACAAAGGAATGTCCGGGGAAACAGACGGAGAACCAGGGGATGGAACACAGACAGAGGGAGAGAGCACAGGGGAGACGGATCAACATCAAACACTTACAGAGACCAAAAATCACAGCAGAGCCAAACTTAGTTTATAGCCGGCGTAAGTTCACTGGAGATGACCCTATTTAAAGCGTCCAGGCTCTGGAAACAAGACACAGGAGAAAGCTCCACCCCCTAGCCTGGTGGCAGGGGACGCAAAACCATTTCATTTAAAAACTGGTTGACGGTGCCCCCGGGTCCGGGACCCCTCGAGCCACAGACCGCCCGGATCCGAGCAGCTCGGCTGCCTCAGGGCGCGACATTAGCACTAGAGTTAAGCGCAGTTCGCGGTTCGAGGTTCTCCAGTTCGCGGCTCGAGTGATTTTGGGGGCTGTTCTAGATAGAACTAGAACTCGAGCTTTTTGCTAAGGCTCGATAGTTCTAGATACGTTCGAGAACGGTTCTAGCAGCAAAAAGACAAGCTAATTACTAGCTGGCTTTCCGCTGTAATAGTGTAAGTCCCTCTGTGACTCACACTATTATGAAATTTCAGTGTATAGTGTGCGGGAACAGCGCATTCAGACCACTGCTGTATGGATAATGGCGATCGCCATTTTTTTTTTTTCCTTGTCTACCTTCCCTAAGCGCGCGCGTGTAGTGGGGCGGGCTAGCATGTCAGCCAATCCCAGACACACACACAGCTAAGTGGACTTTTAGCCAGAGAAGCAACGGCATCTGTGATAGGATGTCCATGTCACATGTCCCTGCATTATAAAAACGAGTATCTGCCCGTCCGGACGCCATTATCTCTTCTGCGTCCTTGGTGTCAGTCACCACTGGCGCAGCGCCTATCTCCGATACTGCTGTATACGCTCTATACACAGCGCTGTTCAGAATAGGGATAGCACTTTCTATCAGTCCTTTTAAGGGCTAGTACCGGCAGGGTCAGAGCCATAGGTGACAGGTCCGTGAAAACAGAGTTTAACAGCTACACAAGATGACAGCGTCTGTGTAGCTAAGGTCAGGGATTTCCTCACTGCATTTCCCCATTAGGAGGGTTAGAAAGGCAGGCTTCCTTTCCTCTACCCAGAGACCCACAACCCTGCCACTGCACCCTCCTGCCCTTTGCACACTCAAACTAATTGTTACTAAGCCATTATACTAGCAAACACTGAGTGAACTTAGTGGCATCCTAAACGTGGCTGTTGGACTTCTGTATTGTCCCACTAGTGCAAAGATATTTGCAGCACGTCTGCCTGCATTGCACACTCAAACTAATTGTTACTAAGCCATTATACTAGCAAACACTGAGTGAACTTAGTGGCATCCTAAACGTGGCTGTTGGACTTCTGTATTGTCCCACTGATGCAAAGATATTTGCAGCACGTCTACCTGCATTGCACACTCAAACTCATTGTTACTAAGCCATTATACTAGCAAACACGGAGTGAACTTAGTGGCATCATAAAAGTGGCTGTTGGACTTCTGTATTGTCCCACTAGTGCCTGCATTGCACACTCAAACTCATTGTTACTAAGCTATTATACTAGCAAACACTGAGTGAACTTAGTGGCATCCTAAACGTGGCTGTTGGACTTCTGTATTGTGCCACTAGTGCAAAGATATTTGCAGCACGTCTGCCTGCATTGCACACTCAAACTCATTGTTACTAAGCCATTATACTAGCAAACACTGAGTGAAATTAGTGGCATCATAAACGTGGCTGTTGGACTTCTGTATTGTCCCACTAGTGCAAAGATATTTGCAGCACGTCTACCTGCATTGCACACTCAAACTCATTGTTACTAAGCCATTATACTAGCAAACACTGAGTGAACTTAGTGGCATCCTAAACGTGGCTGTTGGACTTCTATATCGTCCCACAAGTGCAAAGATATTTGCAGCACGTCTGCCTGCATTGCACACTCAAACTCATTGTTACTAAGCCATTATACTAGCAAACACTGAGTGAACTTAGTGGCATCCTAAACGTGACTGTTGGACTTCTGTATTGTCCCACTAGTGCAAAGATATTTGCAGCACGTCTGCCTGCATTGCACACTCAAACTCATTGTTACTAAGCCATTATACTAGCAAACACTGAGTGAACTTAGTGGCATCCTAAATGTGGCTGTTGGACTTCTGTATTGTCCCACTAGTGCAAAGATATTTGCAGCACGTCTACCTGCATTGCACACTCAAACTCATTGCTACTAAGCCATTATACTAGTAAACACTGAGTGAACTTAGTGGCATCATTAAAGTGGCTGTTGGACTTCTGTATAGTCCCACTAGTGCAAAGATATTTCCAGCACGTCTGCCTGCATTGCACACTGAAACACATTGTTACTAAGCCATTATACTAGCAAACACTGAGTGAACTTAGTGGCATCATAAAAGTGGCTGTTGGACTTCTGTATTGTCCCACTAGTGCAAAGATATTTGCAGCACATCTGCCTGCATTGCACACTCAAACTCATTGTTACTAAGCCATTATACTAGCAAACACTGAGTGAACTTAGTGGCATCCTAAACGTGGCTGTTGGACTTCTGTATTGTCCCACTAGTGCAAAGATATTTGCAGCACGTCTACCTGCATTGCACACTCAAACTCATTATTACTAAGCCATTATACTAGCAAACACTGAGTGAACTTAGTGGCATCATAAACGTGGCTGTTGGACTTCTGTATCGTCCCACTAGTGCAAAGATATTTTCAGCACGTCTACCTGCATTGCACACTCAAACTCATTATTACTAAGCCATTATACTAGCAAACACTGAGTGAACTTAGTGGCATCATAAACGTGGCTGTTGGACTTCTGTATCGTCCCACTAGTGCAAAGATATTTGCAGCACGTCTACCTGCATTGCACACTGAAACTCATTGTTACTAAGCCATTATACTAGCAAACACTGAGTGAACTTAGTGGCATCATAAAAGTGGCTGTTGGACTTCTGTATAGTCCCACTAGTGCAAAGAAATTTGCAGCACGTCTACCTGCATTGCACACTCAAACTCATTGTTACTAAGCCATTATACTAGCAAACACTGAGTGAACTTAGTGGCATCCTAAACGTGGCTGTTGGACTTCTGTATTGTCCCACTAGTGCAGAGATATTTGCAGCACGTCTGCCTGCATTGCACACTCAAACTCATTGTTACTAAGCCATTATACTAGCAAACACTGAGTGAACTTAGTGGCATCCTAAATGTGGCTGTAGGACTTCTGTATTGTCACACTAGTGCAAAGATATTTGCAGCACGTCTACCTGCATTGCACACTCAAACTCATTGTTACTAAGCCATTATACTAGCAAACACTGAGTGAACTTAGTGGCATCATAAACGTGGCTGTTGGACTTCTGTATTGTCCCACTAGTGCAAAGATATTTGCAGCACGTCTGCCTGCATTGCACACTCAAACTCATTGTTACTAAGCCATTATACTAGCAAACACTGAGTGAACTTAATGGCATCCTAAACGTGGCTGTTGGACTTCTGTATTGTCCCACTAGTGCAAAGAAATTTGCAGCACGTCTACCTGCATTGCACACTCAAACTCATTGTTACTAAGCCATTATACTAGTAAACACTGAGTGAACTTAGTGGCATCATAAAAGTGGCTGTTGGACTTCTGTATTGTCCCACTAGTGCAAAGATATTTGCAGCACGTCTACCTGCATTGCACACTCAAACTCATTATTACTAAGCCATTATACTAGCAAACACTGAGTGAACTTAGTGGCATCATAAACGTGGCTGTTGGACTTCTGTATTGTCCCACTAGTGCAAAGATATTTGCGGCACGTCTACCTGCATTGCACACTCAAACTCATTCTTACTAAGCGATTATGCTAGCAAACACTGAGTGAACTTAGTGGCATCCTAAATGTGGCTGTTGGACTTCTGTATTGTCCCACTAGTGCAAAGATATTTGCAGCACGTCTGCCTGCATTGCACACTCAAACTCATTATTACTAAGCCATTATACTAGTAAACACTGAGTGAACTTCGTGGCATCATTAAAGTGGCTGTTGGACTTCTGTATAGTCCCACTAGTGCAAAGATATTTCCAGCACGTCTGCCTGCATTGCACACTGAAACTCATTGTTACTAAGCCATTATACTAGCAAACAATGAGTGAACTTAGTGGCATCATAAAAGTGGCTGTTGGACTTCTGTATTGTCCCACTAGTGCAAAGATATTTGCAGCACATCTGCCTGCATTGCACACTCAAACTCATTGTTACTAAGCCATTATACTAGCAAACACTGAGTGAAATTAGTGGCATCCTAAACGTGGCTGTTGGACTTCTGTATTGTCCCACTAGTGCAAAGATATTTGCAGCACGTCTACCTGCATTGCACACTCAAACTCATTATTACTAAGCCATTATACTAGCAAACACTGAGTGAACTTAGTGGCATCATAAACGTGGTTGTTGGACTTCTGTATCGTCCCACTAGTGCAAAGATATTTGCAGCACGTCTACCTGCATTGCACACTGAAACTCATTGTTACTAAGCCATTATACTAGCAAACACTGAGTGAACTTAGTGGCATCATAAAAGTGGCTGTTGGACTTCTGTATTGTCCCACTAGTGCAAAGATATTTGCGGCACGTCTACCTGCATTGCACACTCAAACTCATTATTACTAAGCCATTATACTAGCAAACACTGAGTGAACTTAGTGGCATCATAAACGTGGCTGTTGGACTTCTGTATTGTCCCACTAGTGCAAAGATATTTGCAGCACGTCTACCTGCATTGCACACTCAAACTCATTGTTACTAAGCCATTATACTAGCAAACACTGAGTGAACTTAGTGGCATCATAAACGTGGCTGCTGGACTTCTGTATTGTCCCACTAGTGCAAAAATATTTGCAGCACGTCTGCCTGCATTGCACACTCAAACTCATTGTTACTAAGCCATTATACTAGCAAACACTGAGTGAACTTAATGGCATCCTAAACGTGGCTGTTGGACTTCTGTATTGTCCCACTAGTGCAACGAAATTTGCAGCACGTCTACCAGCATTGCACACTCCAACTCATTGTAACTAAGCCATTATACTAGCAAACACTGAGTGAACTTAGTGGCATCATAAAAGTGGCTGTTGGACTTTTGTATTGTCCCACTAGTGCAAAGATATTTACAGCACGTCTACCAGCATTGCACACTCCAACTCATTGTAACTAAGCCATTATACTAGCAAACACTGAGTGAACTTAGTGGCATCATAAACATGGCTGTTGGACTTCTGTATTGTCCCACTAGTGCAAAGATATTTGCAGCACGTCTACCTGCATTGCACACTCAAACTCATTATTACTAAGCCATTATACTAGCAAACACTGAGTGAACTTAGTGGCATCATAAACGTGGCTGTTGGACTTCTGTATTGTCCCACTAGTGCAAAGATATTTGCAGCACGTCTACCTGCATTGCACACTCAAACTCATTCTTACTAAGCGATTATGCTAGCAAACACTGAGTGAACTTAGTGGCATCCTAAACGTGGCTGTTGGACTTCTGTATTGTCCCACTAGTGCAAAGATATTTGCAGCACGTCTGCCTGCATTGCACACTCAAACTCATTGTTACTAAGCCATTATACTAGCAAACACTGAGTGAACTTAGTGGCATCCTAAATGTGGCTGTTGGACTTCTGTATTGTCCCACTAGTGCAAAGATATTTGCAGCACGTCTACCTGCATTGCACACTCAAACTCATTGCTACTAAGCCATTATACTAGCAAACACTGAGTGAACTTAGTGGCATCATAAACGTGGCTGTTGGACTTCTGTATTGTCCCACTAGTGCAAAGATATTTGCAGCACGTCTGCCTGCATTGCACACTCAAACTCATTGTTACTAAGCCATTATACTAGTAAACACTGAGTGAACTTAGTGGCATCATTAAAGTGGCTGTTGGACTTCTGTATAGTCCCACTAGTGCAAAGATATTTCCAGCACGTCTGCCTGCATTGCACACTGAAACTCATTGTTACTAAGCCATTATACTAGCAAACACTGAGTGAACTTAGTGGCATCATAAAAGTGGCTGTTGGACTTCTGTATTGTCCCACTAGTGCAAAGATATTTGCAGCACATCTGCCTGCATTGCACACTCAAACTCATTGTTACTAAGCCATTATACTAGCAAACACTGAGTGAACTTAGTGGCATCCTAAACGTGGCTGTTGGACTTCTGTATTGTCCCACTAGTGCAAAGATATTTGCAGCACGTCTGCCTGCATTGCACACTGAAACTCATTATTACTAAGCCATTATACTAGCAAACACTGAGTGAACTTAGTGGCATCATAAACGTGGCTGTTGGACTTCTGTATTGTCCCACTAGTGCAAAGATATTTGCAGCACGTCTACCTGCATTGCACACTGAAACTCATTGTTACTAAGCCATTATACTAGCAAACACTGAGTGAACTTAGTGGCATCATAAAAGTGGCTGTTGGACTTCTGTATTGTCCCACTAGTGCAAAGATATTTGCAGCACGTCTACCTGCATTGCACACTGAAACTCATTGTTACTAAGCCATTATACTAGCAAACACTGAGTGAACTTAGTGGCATCATAAAAGTGGCTGTTGGACTTCTGTATTGTCCCACTAGTGCAAAGATATTTGCGGCACGTCTACCTGCATTGCACACTCAAACTCATTATTACTAAGCCATTATACTAGCAAACACTGAGTGAACTTAGTGGCATACTAAATGTGGCTGTTGGACTTCTGTATTGTCCCACTAGTGCAAAGATATTTGCAGCACGTCTACCTGCATTGCACACTCAAACTCATTGCTACTAAGCCATTATACTAGTAAACACTGAGTGAACTTCGTGGCATCATTAAAGTGGCTGTTGGACTTCTGTATAGTCCCACTAGTGCAAAGATATTTCCAGCACGTCTGCCTGCATTGCACACTGAAACTCATTGTTACTAAGCCATTATACTAGCAAATACTGAACTGAGTGAACTTAGTGGCATCATAAAAGTGGCTGTTGGACTTCTGTATTGTCCCACTAGTGCAAAGATATTTGCAGCACGTCTACCTGCATTGCACACTCAAACTCATTATTACTAAGCCATTATACTAGTAAACACTGAGTGAACTTCGTGGCATCATTAAAGTGGCTGTTTGACTTCTGTATAGTCCCACTAGTGCAAAGATATTTCCAGCACGTCTGCCTGCATTGCACACTGAAACTCATTGTTACTAAGCCATTATACTAGCAAACAATGAGTGAACTTAGTGGCATCATAAAAGTGGCTGTTGGACTTCTGTATTGTCCCACTAGTGCAAAGAAGTTTGCAGCACATCTGCCTGCATTGCACACTCAAACTCATTGTTACTAAGCCATTATACTAGCAAACACTGAGTGAAATTAGTGGCATCCTAAACGTGGCTGTTGGACTTCTGTATTGTCCCACTAGTGCAAAGATATTTGCAGCACGTCTACCTGCATTGCACACTCAAACTCATTATTACTAAGCCATTATACTAGCAAACACTGAGTGAACTTAGTGGCATCATAAACGTGGCTGTTGGACTTCTGTATCGTCCCACTAGTGCAAAGATATTTGCAGCACGTCTACCTGCATTGCACACTGAAACTCATTGTTACTAAGCCATTATACTAGCAAACACTGAGTGAACTTAGTGGCATCATAAAAGTGGCTGTTGGACTTCTGTATTGTCCCACTAGTGCAAAGATATTTGCGGCACGTCTACCTGCATTGCACACTCAAACTCATTATTACTAAGCCATTATACTAGCAAACACTGAGTGAACTTAGTGGCATCATAAACGTGGCTGTTGGACTTCTGTATTGTCCCACTAGTGCAAAGATATTTGCAGCACGTCTACCTGCATTGCACACTCAAACTCATTGTTACTAAGCCATTATACTAGCAAACACTGAGTGAACTTAGTGGCATCATAAACGTGGCTGCTGGACTTCTGTATTGTCCCACTAGTGCAAAAATATTTGCAGCACGTCTGCCTGCATTGCACACTCAAACTCATTGTTACTAAGCCATTATACTAGCAAACACTGAGTGAACTTAATGGCATCCTAAACGTGGCTGTTGGACTTCTGTATTGTCCCACTAGTGCAAAGAAATTTGCAGCACGTCTACCAGCATTGCACACTCCAACTCATTGTAACTAAGCCATTATACTAGCAAACACTGAGTGAACTTAGTGGCATCATAAAAGTGGCTGTTGGACTTTTGTATTGTCCCACTAGTGCAAAGATATTTACAGCACGTCTACCAGCATTGCACACTCCAACTCATTGTAACTAAGCCATTATACTAGCAAACACTGAGTGAACTTAGTGGCATCATTAAAGTGGCTGTTGGACTTCTGTATAGTCCCACTAGTGCAAAGATATTTCCAGCACGTCTGCCTGCATTGCACACTGAAACTCATTGTTACTAAGCCATTATACTAGCAAACACTGAGTGAACTTAGTGGCATCATAAAAGTGGCTGTTGGACTTCTGTATTGTCCCACTAGTGCAAAGATATTTGCAGCACATCTGCCTGCATTGCACACTCAAACTCATTGTTACTAAGCCATTATACTAGCAAACACTGAGTGAACTTAGTGGCATCCTAAACGTGGCTGTTGGACTTCTGTATTGTCCCACTAGTGCAAAGATATTTGCAGCACGTCTGCCTGCATTGCACACTGAAACTCATTATTACTAAGCCATTATACTAGCAAACACTGAGTGAACTTAGTGGCATCATAAACGTGGCTGTTGGACTTCTGTATTGTCCCACTAGTGCAAAGATATTTGCAGCACGTCTACCTGCATTGCACACTGAAACTCATTGTTACTAAGCCATTATACTAGCAAACACTGAGTGAACTTAGTGGCATCATAAAAGTGGCTGTTGGACTTCTGTATTGTCCCACTAGTGCAAAGATATTTGCAGCACGTCTACCTGCATTGCACACTGA